>NW_028258315.1:38679285-40022142 GCF_053883595.1 Heterocephalus glaber | reverse complement strand
AATACTTGCTTTGAGGAATAACTTTGAGAGTATTGCTTCCCTTTCAATTTCATTATAAAATTTGAAGAGTAGTGACCTTAGATCTTCTCTAAATTCTTAACAATTTAGCAGTGAATCAATCAGGACCTAGGCTTCATTTGTTAGTAGATTTTTAATTACATCTCTAATTTCATAGACTGATATTGGGTTATTTAGTATTTTTATATCTTCTTGATACAGCTTTGATAATCTGTCCATTTCCTCTGTGTTTTCCATCTCATATGAGTATAGGTTCTTGAAGTAGATATTGATGATCTTCTGAATTTCTGTAGGAACTGTTGTAATTTCACCCTTTTATTACTAATTGCATGAATTTGAGGCTTTTCTTTCCTTTTTTGATAAGGCTGGACACAATTTGTTAATTTTTTTAACATTTCAAAAACCAACTCTTCAATTCATTGATTCTTTATATTGTTTTCTTAATCTCAATCATATCAATTTCTCCTCTGATCTTTATAACTTCCTCCCTTGTAGGAGCTTTGGGATTGACTTTTCTTCATTTTCTAAAAGTTTGAGGTTCACAATTACGTATTCTATTTAAACTTGGTCTGTTTTCTAGATGTGAGAATTCACCTGGCCATTTGAGAAATGCAAATTAAAACAACACAGGTTTTCCATCTCACCCCAGAAAGAACAACTATTATCAAGCAACCAACCAATAATAAGGGCTGGTAGGGCTGTGGAAAAAAAAAAAACCCTTCTCCACTGTTGGCAAGAATGTAGACTGGTATAATCACTGTGGAAATCAGTGTTGAAATTCCTCAACAAACTAAAACTAACCGATTTTTTGGACCCAACTATTCCCCTTCTGGGTACCTTCTGATAGAAGTAAAAGCATTATACCACAGTGATATATGCATGCCCATGTTTAGAGAAGCACAGGTTGTAATAGCTAAAACATGAAAATAGCCCAAATGGCCATGAATGGAAAAAGAATATGTGGATTTTTTCATACAATAGAGTACTACTCTGCCATAAAGAAGGATAAATGAGACAGTTCTAGGTAAATGGATGCACCTAGAGAAAATACTTTTTAAAAAAAGTTAACTATATTGGTACATTTTATATATATAATACAGTTACATTCATCATTGGAAATTTGCACCTTTACATAATTCATCTTGGTTCTTATTTTTTCCCCATTCTCTTGCCCTCCTTTCAACCCCTCCATCCCTCCCTATTTACAAACACTTTGTTTCCATTTTTCATTTTTTCATATTAATTCCATTCCCTTCTTTCCTTTCCCCTACCCCTCCAACTTCCCCTTCCCCTTTGCCCTTTTCTTCCTATTTCACATTATCTAGTATATGTTTTAGTCCTTATTTACACTTTCAGTTTCTCAGACTAGAGAAATTGTTTGGTATTTACAAGTGTGTGTCCTATTTATTTCACTTAAAAGTATTGCCTCAATGTGAATCCATTTAGCTATAAATATCTCTAGTTTCTCATTCTTTATGGCTGAGTAATACTCCATTTTAATAAAAGACAACATTTTCTTTATCCAGTCTCCAGTTGATGGGCATTTGGGCTGTTTCCAAGTTTTAGCTATGACAAATTGTGCTGTTATGAACATGGGTGCACGTATATCACTGTGGTATGATTCTTTTAATACTTTGGGGAAGATACCCAGCAGGGGAACACCTGGGTCAAATGGGATGTCCAGTCTTTCCACAGTGGTTGAACCACTCTCCACTTCCACCAGCAATGGACCAGGGTTCCTCTTTCCCACAGCACTGCCAGCACTTGTTATTGATTTCAGGATGGCAGCCATTCTTTCTGGGATGAGGTGATGAGGTGAAATCTCAGTATTGTTTTCATTTACATCTCTCAAATGAACAGTGATGTTGAACATTTTTTCATCTGTTTATTTGCTATTTCTACTTCTTTGTCTGAAAAATGTCTGGTCATTTCAGATGCCCATTTTTGAATTGATTCCTCAGTTTGGGAGGTCTGATATTTTTAAGTTCTTTATATAGTCTAGATAGTAGACCTTTGTCTGAGGAACTGCTGGTGACAATTTTTCCCACACTGTGGACTGTCTCTTCACACTGTTGGTGGTTTCTCTTGCTGTGCAGAAGCTTTTTAGTAAGAAGAGATCCCACTTGTTGATTGTGCCAGTTTACAGGCAACTGAGGTTTTGTTCATAAAATCTTTTCCTACACCAATGTCTTCAAGAGTTTTTTCTAACCTCTCTTCCAGTGAGTTTAGTGTTTCTATTTTAATATTTAGATCTTTAATCCATTTCAACTTTGGTTTAGTGGATGGTGAGAGATATAGATCAAGTTTTAATCTTTGGAAAGTTGAAACCCAATTTTTTGAGCACTATTTATTAAAGAGGCTATCTCTCCTCCAGGGAGGGTGTTTGGCTCCTTTGTCAAAGGTGAGGTGCTGAGTGTGTCTGGAGTATTTCCGCATCTTCTATTCTGTTCCACTGGTCCTCAAGTCTGTTTTTTGCCAGTACCATACTGTTTTTATCACAGTAGCTTTGTAGTAAAAGTTTCAAGTTGGGGATTATGATACCCCTTAACTTGCCTTTTTTGCCTAGAATTGCTTTTGCTATTCTAGGTCTCTTCTTGTTCCAAATGAATTTTTGGATTGTTTTCTCAAGGTCCATGAAGTATGCTGCTAGGATTTCAATTGGGATTGCATTGAATCTATGCAGCAGTTTGGGAGGTTTGGACATTTTCACTATGTTGATTCTCCCTACCCAGGAGCAGGGGATGTCTGTCCATTTTCTCATGTCATCTTCAATCTCTATTTTCAGAGTGCTATAGTTTTCAGAGAAGAGGTCTTTGATTTCTTTTGTTAGGTTGATTCCTTGGTATTTCAGTTTTTTGGATGCTATTGTGAAAAGAATTGATTGGCCCATTTCTCTCTCAGTGGGTCTGTTGTTCATGTAGAGGAAAGCTATTGATTTTTGTGTGTTGACCTTGTATCCAGCTACTCTACTGAATTTGGTTATTAAGTCTAGAAAACTTTTGGTCTTCTATATAGAGTATCATGTCATCTGCAAATAATGACAATTTGACTTCTTTGTTTCCTATCTTTATTCCTTTTATTTCTTTCTCTTGTCTAATTGCTGTGGCTAATATTTCCAAAACTATATTGAATGGGAGTGGTGATAGTGGACATCCTTGTCTTGTTCCTGATTTTAGTGTGAAAGATTTCAGTTTTTGACCATTTAGTATGATATTGGCTGTTGGGTTTTCATAGATGGGTTTATCAGATTGAGTTAGAGTCCATCTGTTCCAATTTTTTGCAGTGTTTTTATCATAAATGCATGTTGAATTTTGTCAAATGCTTTTTCTACATCTATTGAAATGATCATACAGTTTTTGTTTTTGGTTCTATAAATATAGTGAATTACATTTATTGATTTGCATGTGTTGAAACATCCCTGCATCCCTGGGATGAATCGCACTTGGTCAGAGTGTATGATCTTCTTGATCTTCTGCGTTCTATTTGCCGGTATCTTATCATGGATTTTTGCATCTATGTTCATTAGTGAGATTGGCCTATAGTTCTCCTTTTCAGTTGGGTCTTTCTCTGCTTTGGGGATCAAGGTGATGCTTGCTTCCAGAAATGAATTTAGGAGTCTTGGTTCCCTTTCAATTTCCTTGAAGAGTTTAAACAGTAGTAGCAGTGGTTCCTCCTAAATGCCTTATGGAATGAAGCAGGGAAACCATCTGGACCCAGGCTTTTCTTAGTTGGTAACTTTCTAATTTCATTGATTGATATTGGGTCATTTAGAATTTTTAGCTAATCTTCGTTCAACTTTAGTAATTCACACATACCTAGGAATCTATACATTTCTTCTGTATTTTCCATCTTATTGGTATATAGGTTCTCAAAGTAGGTACTGATGATCCTCTGGATTTCTGGTGGGTCCGTTGCAATTTCATCCTTTTCATTCCTAATTGCATCGAGTTGGGCCTTTTCTTTCCTTTTTCACATAAGGTTGGCTAAGGGTTTGTCAATTCTGTTTATTCTTTCCAAGAACCAACTCTTGGCTTTGTTCTCTTTGGTATCATTCTCTTAGTCTACATTGCATTGATTTCTGCTCTGATCTTTATAATTTCCTCCCTTCTATGGGCTTTGGGTTTGTCCTGCTCTTCTTTTTCTAGAAGCTTGAGGTTCAGCATCAGGTTGTGTAATGAAGCTCGCTCTGTTTTGCTAATGTGGGTATTCACCTCTATGAATTTCCCTCATAAGACTGCTTTCATTGTGTCCCATATATTCCGATATGTCATACTGTCATTGTCATTTAGTTGTAGGAATTGTATGATTTCTTCTTCAATTTCCTCTGTGACCCATTGGTTATTCAGAAGTGTGTTGTTCAATTTCCATGTGTTTATGAAAGTCTTGTGGTATCTTTTGCTATTGATTTCCAATTTCATTGCACAATGGCCTGACAATATACAGGAGATAACTTCACTTCCTTTGCACTTACTTAAACATGTTCTATGAGTGAGTATGTGGTCTATTTTGGAGAACAACCCGCATGCAGCTGAACTTTATGTGTATTGTGATTTTGTGGGGTGGAACTCGCTGTAAACATCTGTTAAGTTCATTTGTTCAAGAGTTTGATGGAGTTCTAGTATTTCTTTACGTTTTGTCTAGTTGATTTATCTATTTGAGAGAGTGGGTTATATGTCCCCTACTACTATTGTATTAGTGCTTATATAATTTTTCATGTCTGTTAGTATTTGTTTTACTTTTTTTATTTTTTTGGTACCAGGTATTGAACTCAGGACCTTGTGCTTGTGAGGCAGTCAGCAGCTCCACTGAGCTAAATCCCCGGCCCAATATTTGTTTTATATAGTTGGGCACACTAGTGTTTGGTGCATAGATATTTATGATTGCCATCTCTTCCTCTCGGATTGTTCCCTTTACAAGGATGTAGTGTCCTTCTTTGTCTCTCTTAACCAGGGCTGGTTTGAAATCCACTTGATCTGCAAAGAGGATAGCTACTCCTGCTTTTTGGGGGTTCCTGTCCCATGGAGTATTGTTTTCTACCCTTTAACTTTCAGTCTATGAGTTTCTTTCTCAGGTAAGTGTGTTTCTTGTATGCAGCATATTGTTGGATCTTGTTTCTTCACCCATTCTACCAGTATATTTCTTTTGATTGGTGAATTGAGACCATTAACATCAATGGTTATAACTGATATGTATTGACTTATCATTGTCATGACTTTTTCTTTTTGTTGGTTTCTCCCCCTTTGCATTAAATTTCTTGTCATACCAGATGGATTCATTCTGCTGTACTTCCTGGGGTTGTGATCCTCACTGTCTTTTCCTAGGATATTGTCTAAAATTTTTTGGAGTGATGGTTTGGTATTCATGAAGTTCTTAATATGCTCTTTGTCATGAAAGTATCTCATATCTCCATCAATTTTGAAAAATAATTTTGCAGCGTACATCAATCTGGGTTGGAGGCTGTTTTCTTTTAGGGCTTGGAAGCAAGATCTTCCTGCCTTGAGGGTTTGTGTTGAGTACTCTGTTGTCATTCTGATGGGCTTTCCATTGTGTGTGATTTGTTTCTTTTCTCTAACTGCTTGTAGAATTTTGTTCTTCTGCTGAGTTTCTAGAATCTTAACTATTATATGCATATGTGTAGATTTTTTTGATCATGGCTAGTTGGAGTTCTATATGCCTCACTTATCTGTATGTCAAGTTCTTTCCCCCTGCTTGGCAAGTTTTTTTTTTATGTCATCTGCATTCTCTCCTGTTTCTTCCTTAACTCCAATCACTCTGATGTTATCTTCTTTGCATTGTCTAGCAGCTGCTGGATTGATTTCTCATGGTCCCCTATAATTTTTAAGAAATTTTTCTTTTCCTGGTCACTAATTGCAGTCCTGTCTTCTATATCTGAAATTCTATCCTTGCATTGGCTTATTCTGCTGTGTAAACTTTCAATGGAATTTTTAATCTCATGGAAGTCTGTTTGCATCTGTTTTATGGATTCCATTTGTTTCCTATGTTGGGATTCCATCATATCCCTCAGCTCCTCTATTTTTTTTTTTATCTGTGTCTGCTCTAGATTTATTAATCATGTCTTATATTATGGGCAAAATCTCTGCTGTTATCTGAGAAATTATTTCTGATTTCATTTTTTCCAGGTCCCCTTCATTGCCAGTTCAGGGAGTCCAGGTGTTTGAATATCAGATTGTTCCATCTCATTGCCCTTTGTGGTTGCCTTAGGTGATCTGGACTTCTGCTTTTGGGACTTATTTACATATCTTCTTATTTCAACAGGTACAGCCTGCAGTGTCTTTGTTGAGGTGAGTTTTGCTCACCCAGTGGCCTTGAATTCTCATCAAGCCATGGAACAGCCTTTACTCTGTTGCTCACCAGTACATCAATTCTTGGGTTCAGAGTGGTGACCTTCTAGATCCTTAAGCTGACATGTTGTCTGGGTGGGCTTCTGGCTGGGGCCTGAGCACATTTGGGATGGTATCTAGTCATAGCTCTTGCTGGGGCCCCTATGTAGCTATTGTCTGGGAGGGCCTTTGGTTGGCGGCTGTGCATCCCAGTTTCTGTTGTCTGCACTTGCTTTGGCTAGGCTCTCCTCACACTTATCAATGGTATCAGGGTGAGTCTTTGGGTATTGCTTGTGTACCTGTACAGCTCTTCTCCAGGTGAGTCTCTGGCTGTGGCCGATGGTATGGTAAGCCTCTGGCTGAAGCCTCTGTGCCTGTGCAGCCCCTTTCTGGGCGGGCCTTGGCCTTGGGTGGGTGTGCCCAAGCCTCTGGGGCCGGGGTGGATCCTCAGCTAGGATCAGCCAGCAGCTGCACCAGTCCAGGCCAGACAGCTGCTCCTGGAGTCTGCACACACTCACTGATGGAATGGCAGGCCTCCGGCAGGAGCCCACATCCCCATGCAGCTAGAGATCATACTCTTAAGTGAAATAAATTGGACACACATGCTCAAATATTTCATGGTCTCTCTGGTATGAGAAACTGAAAGTATAAATAAAATCAAAATGTACAACAAACATTATGAAATAGGAAGAAACTGTTCAAGTGGGAAGAGGAATTAGGGAGATGGAATGGAAGGAAGGGAAAAAATAAGAGAAAAAAGGAAAAAATGGAAACAAAGCTTTTCCAAACAAGGAGGGGAAGAGGGGTTGAAGGGAGAGGAGGACAACAGGAAAAAAAAAAAAAGAAGAATGAAGATATATCATGTACAGGTACAGATTCCCTATTATTAATGTGATCATAATATGTATCTAAAATATACCAATATAATTAATTAATTAAAAAGAAAAGGGAAACACATTTTACAGCTGACACTGCCCTATGGTATTGAGAGTAGGCATGAAACTGTGCTTTTTTCTCTGTACAGAGAATATAGAGAAGGTGTCCTTATCTCAACAACTTGGTTCATCCTTTGTCAAATCAGTTTTGTTTGGCCTCATAGTAAGCACTGGACAACAGCAGAGCTTGATTTCCTGGGACAGTCACCAACAAGAAAAATGGGACAGCATCACCTGCTCTGCAAGATTAGGAGGACAGGAGAGAACTGAGGCTTTTACTGCAGGAGAGAGGGAAAGAATAAAAGGGGTCATATGTTTTATATGTTATATCTTAGATATTCAGTTTTTCCTCTAGTAAGATGACAGCATGTTCCTGAAGAACTGACTTCTATCTGACCTCATATCTGACATGGCTAAGCACTGAAATTCTCTCGCTGTCAAAACAAGTTCATAATGGCCAGGGAAGCTCTTTCTTCAAATGCACAAACAACAACAACAACAGCAGAAAACTGCGTTCAACATAAGAATAAAACCAGGGATAAAATAAAACTATATATAAAAACCAATAGCAGCCATCCAAAAGAAATGGAGAACTGTGAATTGCCTAACAAATAAATCAGAATACCAATTTTATCAGAGCTCACTGAATTACAAGAGAACACAGATAAAACAACTAAAAAATTCAGGAAAAATCTCATAGACAAAATTTGCAGTTTAACAATGAGATAAAAAACTATGAAAAGAAAACAAGTAAAAATAACAGAACTGATTTGAAAATTTCACTAGAGGAGTTCAAAAGCAGAACTCATCAAATAGGAGAATGAATTAATAAACTTAAAGACTAGTTATTTGTAATAATCCAGTCAGAAGAGCAAAACAAAACAAAAAGATTGAAAAAAGTAAGGAAAGCCCGAAAGATTTATGACATATCATCAAAGGAATAAATGTATGTATTATGGATTTTGCAAAGGAAAAAATTTCCAGCTAGGACAGCAAGGCAATATGAATAATATTGAAAAAGAATCTTTATTCACAGAGAACATAATTATTTATAGAAAATGAGAAGGGATTTATCAATTCACATGTTTGTAGAATTGAAAATCAATATAAAATTAATTTCTATGTACTAGTAGTGAACAATTGGAAACCGAAATTAAAATCCCATATCCATTTACCTCCAAATAAAAAGTATTTCTGGATAAATCTGATGCAAATGAGTTTTATAGTGAAAACTGAACAATATTGATGAGAGGAATAATTGAGCACATTAATAGATGGTGAAATGTACTATGTTTAGGGATTGAATCACAATACTATTAAGATGTCATTTTTCTATAAATTCATGTATATCTATTTATTTCAGAAAAATCTATAGAATGCTTTGTAGAAATTGGAAAGATGACTTTAAAATCCACATGGAAATACAAAAATAAAACTAACTGAAAAAGATGAACAGCGAGAACTTACCCTAACCGAACTTGAGACTCATGAGGCTGTAATCAAAATAATGTGGTATAGGCATAAAGATAAATCCATCTATGGTACAAAATAGGGAATGAATAAAGAATTTTAAAGATTCTTTGATTTTTATTAGTCGAAGAACTGATTCATTCTACTTTTAGCTAATTCCCTAAAAAGTCAAAATGTATGCCTTTAAACATACTTACACAGGAATGTTCACAGTAACTTCGCTTGTTAGAGCTAACTACTGGTAATAACACTAACAAAAGGCTATTCAAGTTTCCATGACATAGTGGTGGACATATTGTGTCATCCCTATTCCTTTTTCAGTACCAAAACACTTATTTCAACTAAAGTGCTGTGCATGCTGAAGACTCACAGATAAATGCATACATCTCCTGGGCTTAAGAAAATTTCTTGGGTTTAAGTCAAAAGTAGCTGCTTAGCTTTGGGAGTATCCCACTCTTAATAAGCAGCAAATAAAAGAGAACAAAGACTCAGCACCTTTGGTTCAACTTGGGACAACCCTATAAGCACTCTGAACTCCAAGGCTCACTATGGTGGAAGATCAGTGGAAGCCTTTGCTGTGAATGTGTCTTACAGTATTTTCCATCTGTTTAATCCTTATTTCTTAATTCCCTCACATTTTCTTCTTGAAGGGATTATCCCAAATAAACCTCCTATATGCAGATATATTTCTGACTTCATTAAACATGGCTTTCTCAGTCACCATAGCCTATCCAGAATTATTGGAGAATTGCATATAAGTTTTAACAGTATAAGGTGAAGATGACATGTGTAGATACTGCCCACAGTTCATGGAGCAGGTTTAGGACTATTGTCCCTTACTAATAGCAGATGGGGTGAATAATATGAAAAAGAAATGAAGTGTTCAGTACTCCACTATTCTATACTTTCTTGTATGCAGTCTTATTTACTTTTTAAAAATTATGTATTCACTTTTGTAAAACTATCACTTAGCCAAATGCTTGGCACTTTTTGTGTATATTTACTCATCAATATACAAATGTAAAACTTATGAGAATGTTTACTTATTGAGATCAATGGATGAAATTTCCCAAGTGATGAGATATAGTTACATATCTATATAATTGAAAACAATTAGGTGAGAAGGATAAATTTTAGGAAAAATATGAAACACTTTAATTAAAAAGCTAAAGAATTGTGACATCAGAAGTTTGTCTAGATAAAAGTATTGTATTAAATATAGTGAAAGATTGGGAATTGAAATTAAATCAAGGAGCAAAGTGATAATTGCAATGTTGGTGGCATACAGAACTCCTAATGTTACAGAGCTTGAAAAAGCTGTTGATCAAAATATACTGTTAAGTGAAGCAAATGCTTGCTTGTGCTTGCTATTAGTACTAAAACTTGTTAAATTTAAAAAAAAGAAATGTAATTTGTCTTTATTAAAAATGATGAAGTACTCGAGGATAGCTTCATCAAGCATAGTATTTATGAAAAAAATACTTAATCTTTAGCATTCTCTGATTAATACAACTTACCCGGGACCACCCCATCACTTGGCATTTCGAGTACCTTTACCAAAGCTAATTTGTGCTTGTTTGTATATTGCTTTGTAAAGTGTTTTAAAACCATACATGTGTGTGTGCTGTCAACCCAAAACTAATTTTGAGTTTCTAAGACTATATTCTGTTTTTTCTCATATTCCTTCTATTTTTAAATTTAACAAATACTTATGCTGCTTTGGTTTAATAGGTATCAGGCACTACACCAATTCTTAGCAAATTTTTATCTCACTTAACTTTTCTAGTAACTTTAAAGGATAGTTACGGTCCCTAACTTTAAGAGGTAGGAAAATTTTGTTCACCTGATTAACAGTAAGGAAACTGAGCCATAGATGATTAAGTAATTTGCCCAAAGTCACACAGCTAGTAAGATATTGAGTCAAAATTAAAATACAAGCAAGCACTATTTGTTCTTGTATGCTCCTTGCATTTGTATTCTTCTTGAATGCTCTTCTCCCCATCCTGTGGACCTTTTCCATGTGTTGGACATCTATTATACGACCAACACTGAGAGATCTTAAGGATGGTAAGGAGTGAAATAGAACTAACTATTCTCTAACCTTCAGAATCCACAGCATTTTAACATTCCATAATTCAGTGCAGTTTTCTTTGCCCAAAATATTATATTTGCCAAAATGGTCTGTCAATTTCAAATAATATATCAATTAAATCATCCAGAAAGTGTGTTAAATTACTATACTAAAGGGTACTGTTAGCTAATACCCTGATTTGTCATCTATTTATATTATAATCATGGTTGTATTTTTAAATTTTATTTCTTAAATACTATTTGATATAGAAAATTATTGAAAAATTTCAATGGAATTTCCGTATATTCCTTTATTTAGTGTTTCCTAAATGAAAACTATTACATAACATAGTATAGTTTTAAAAAATAATTTTGATTGGTATAATGCTCCTAACATTACTATGGACATATTGTACAGATTATTTCACAAATGGTTTTATAATTGTCTTCCCGGGTCCCATCTAGAATTTGGCATTGTATTTCATTATCATGTTTCCTAAATCTTCTCCAATCTATGAAAATTTTATAAGCCTTTATTTTCTTTGATGACTTTTCCATACCTTTGAAGTATACTGGCAAATTAATTTGTGGCATTTCCTTCGATTTAGGTTCATTTGATTTTTTTCTCAGGGTTATCACTGAAGTTGAATATTCATTTTTTTACAAGAATTCCTTAGAAGTGATGTACCTTCCTCAATAGAGTATGTTAGGATGTATATGATGTAAATATCTTATTCCTGATAAAGTTGACCTTAGTCATTGTAATAAAGTTACTTTTGCCCATTTCTTCTCTGAAAATATACTATTTTTCTATTTATAGTGAATAAATTATTAAAGAATATATGAGTAACCTGTTCCTCCTCAAACTTTGGCTTACTAATTTACATACATCAGTGTTTCCCACTGGAAATAATTATTACTCTGGCATTCTAAAGATGCATTTCTATTTTCCTGTTCCTTCTGTAGTAAATGGACTTCTCTAAAAGAAAAACCTGTGTCTTGGTGGTCATTTATATTTTCACGAATGATTTATTAATTTTTGGTAGATAATTTTTACTATTTTTTATTTTGATCTGGGGCATAAGGAGGTCTTTCAAATTGGTTTCCTCTGACATACTCCCTCCTTATTTATTTATTTTATTTATTTACTTATTTAAGCATACCCCTACAATCTAGTATTTTGACGCTTCATGTTCATTTGCTAATATTTCTTGCCCTACCTCTTGAACAATCACCTCATCAAAATTGTTTTTATAGCCAATGAGACTTAGAAACCAAGCCTAGGGAGTATGATATATGCATTGTTATAGATGTCTCCTTGCTTCTAGGCTTTCTTATTTGACAAAGCTGGTGAAATACACCTATGTGTAGTAATACACACACATACACACATACATATCTATATATCTATTTTATATGTATTTATTTATCTAGCTACCTACCAATTAGAAATGAGTTAATGATGATGTGTTCATTTCTTGTCAAATACTAACAATTCATTATAGCTTTCTTATATAATATATTTTGAACAGCAAGAATTCTGGCTGTAATTTCTACCATACATTTACTTAATTATTTCACTCAAATATACCCGCTTTTCAAAACTGCTAACTCATACACATGTCAGAAAGTATTTTCTCATTTTAAAATTTGTGTGCATTTTGTCTTTAGCATTACATTATCTGATCAAGATAGTGTTTTCTAAACTTACATAGGTTCTTAATTTTTTATGAACTCTTTCAGTGTATTATCTTTATTTATTTGCAAAATAATTGGTCCATTTGGTATAGTTTATACCTGTTTTGTGTCCTCCCCACATCTTATTTGATCTTTTAAAAATTGCATACAATAAAATGACTTTGTGGTTAGAGTTAAAAAGGACATCATGATGGTATAGTTGTGACTTTCTAAATGATGGAAGGAAACCAAGACAGATGAACACTCCTTTTCTCTTGCCATGTAATGCCCTGTACCACCTAAGGTCTTTGAAATCAAAAAAGTTATCCGCAAAAGTGGGCCCTTAAGACTCCACAACTGTGAATTAAATAAACATCTTTCTTCATAAAGTTATCCAGCCTCAAGTATCTCATTATAGTGATGCAATCTGGACCATTACATCATTATCATGATGGGCAAATGATACCCAAAGCTACACAGTTAAAAAGAGTTAGAACTTGAATCAAAATTGAAAAATTCCTTGAGACAGGAATGTCTGGTTACATAGACCAACCTAGGTTCACATTTTGTGTTAATATGGACTGTTGTCTGTGATTATAACAGTTTCACTCTTATGTTTAGTTCAGTTCCAACAGCTTCCCAGCTACAATCCAGTTCCTGCTCTCTGAGGTTCAATGCTTTAACTTGGAACACAATTTCTATTTGGAAAGTCATTCATGATTGTGCATCAGCACAATCAAGTTCAGTAACTATACAAAAATCTGAACCCTGTTTAATTAACCCTTCCCTGATGCACATAAACTGAAAAAATTATATTGTATCTGAGCCAATCAATACTGTAAACAGCAGCAGTTCTTGGAATGAAAACATTAAGAATGATATAGTAAGGGCCGGGGATTTAGCTCAGTGGCTCCAGTGCCTGCTTTGTAAGCGCAAGGTCCCGAGTTCAATCCCCGGGACCAAAAAAAAAAAAAAAAAAAAAAAAAAAAATACAGTCTTGGATTCAAAGCTAATCAGAGATATCACTCTCCTTTTCACAAATGAGAGAAATTCAAAACACTCATGTTATTATTATGTCACCAATAATTTTATAGTTTACTTTAGAAATCTTAGCTCACAATGGTTTTCCTCAAAAAAAACACCCTATTTCATAAACTTTGTGCTATAAAAGGAATTGAATACACTTGAAAATTTCAGAAAAAGAGTGCCTTCCTTTGCTTTATTTGAGATGGAGTAAAAAAGAATGCTGGAATGTGGCATTTAAAATTTCTCCTCTGCATTAAGAAGTACTAGGGTTGTTTTAATTGATGAAGTTGAGGAGATTTATGTACCTTGGTTGTGAAGGAAGGATTGCAGGGTATTAAACTTGGGTAGAGAAGCTGTGTTCTGAAATAATGAAAATTGGAATGAAGAGTTCTGCCATAATTTGTCCCTCTGATCCATACCGAAGAGATATGCAGTTGTCTCTATTTTTCTGTCTCCTCACCTGCCTCTCAAAAGATAGCACGTTTTCTCGTCACAATTGTGTTTCACAGGAAGAGTGTGAAGATAAGTGAGTTACAATTTGTAAAATACTTTAAAGTCAGAGGTGCTATACTTGATGATAGTGAGAAAATAGAAGGAAAATAGGTGACAAGTTCCTGAAAAATGTGTCATTGTCCATTTATGGATAACTTCAGGGTGGCTCATATTAAAATCTTTACCCAAAGGTATGTAGGTCTATTTGCACAAAATAGCATGCTGAGTATAGCAAAGGCATGCTAAACACCTTTTATATCACTCTTTCAAAGTGACAACAGTTACACAAAGGAAAATAAACAAGGTTATACTGTTATGCTGACATAACTAAAGCAACTGAGGAAAAAATGAACTTTCCATAACAAAAAAGAGAGAAGAAATGTAAATATATAAATCATACTTCTCTGCCCATACTACAAATTTAATGGATCTCCATGTGTCTTTTGCTCATTTTGTGAGATCCATATATTGAACAGTAGTTTTATTATCTATTCAGGTTTACAAGTTAGAATGGAGAACTAAGTCATGACTCAACTTTATTCTTACTAAAATTCACTAAATCCTACATGTTTCCCTCTAAGTCTTCATAAGTGCTAGACTCTTTTACAACATCTTATCTACAACTCTGTCATGAATTCTAACTCATATTCTCACCTTCAGTTTTATCTACCCTCCTGAATTAGTTCTCCAAATAAACCAAACCAATAGAATAGAAATATATATTAAACCAAATTTATCATGAAAATTGCCTCCAGTGATCACAGAGATTGACAAATCTCAAGGTGTGTAAGCTGGAGACCCAGGGAAGCCAGTGGTACAATACAAACTGTGTCTGAAGGCCTGAGAACAACAGAACTCAGGACATAAACATCAGTCTGAGAGACAGAGATGAGATGTCCCACCCAGGCAGGAAAAAGGCAAATTCTCTCTCCTTTCAGCTTTTCTCTTCAGGCACTCAATGAATGAGATACTGTAAAGCTACACTGAGGAGGGCCATCTATACTGCTAAGGCCACCAAAAAGGATGGCAAACCAAATGTTTTAGAAACACTCTTATAGACAGCTCATGAAGTCATCACAAATTTAATAAATCATATACCTTTAATTTTATAATGCAACTTAATAACTGTTACCCGATTTCTACTGGCCCACATATGTGTGACAAATGCATACCTACATTCTTGTCCTGATGTTGTTGTTCCCATAAAAATCACTACAGTGACACTTTTTTGTTAGTATGATCATGTGCAGGAACTTTAGGATTATGACTTAATATACTCCCTCTTGGTCTTTTGTCTCAGAAGCTTGATCTCACTCAGGGATAAATTTTGGTAATAGTAAGAAAATTGTTTTTCTATTTAAAAATTTTTATTCTTATAAGATTATTGGAACATTTTCTTTTTTATAAGGTTTCAGGATTAAGGTTTCCCTCTTTTTGATAATCCTTGCTATGTTATTTATTGTACTGGATTATAGTTATTCATGTTGGTATGTACATAAGCTTGCATTCTTGTATTTATTTTCTAATTTTCCCACTATGAACTCTGTGAAGGAACTGTAGTTTATCTTACTTCTGTACTCCCAGAGCCTTCACAAGTCCTGGGACATAATTCATAGTAAATTAACATTTGAGGAAGAAAGGAAAGAGGTGAATTTTAAGGAAGAGGGTAAGGAAATAAAGAAAAGAAATAATGGAAAGCTGGCATATGTGTTTTATGCAATGCAACTGGAAATTCAAAATGAATTTTCCTGGGAAACATAATGTCACCAAACTAGAATTTGATTACAATAAAATTTCACTTACATAATTCACCAAAAAAGTTTCCTATCTTAAAAATAGCATCTGACATTTTATCTATAATGGTGGCATTGACCACATGAGAAAATATGTTTTTCAGTGTAACCATTTTATAAACAAGTTATTTACAACATAAAACTGTTAAACAAATAGTTGTGAGAATGAACTTTGATAAATTTTTAGATCCTAGTTTATTTCAAATTTGCATAAAGAAATATAACACACAAAAGCAATTTTGTCTCATAAAAGGGAAACTGTAGCCTGACACATAAGAGTAAAGATCTAGATTCATCATTGGTTTGAAATTTAAGATTAGTAAAATGCTGGCTGAAAGCAGCCTTGAGAGAAATTATTAATTTAGCATACACTAAGATGTTTCATTTTCACTAGGGGCCTTATTTCTTATTCACTATAACAGTTAATATTATGTTTTGTTCTTAGATTTGGAAACAAGCTGAGCCCCACATGATAATGTGATAAACCAATCATGTAGAGCTGTCCTCCAAGGCTTTGTATAAGATAAAATATACCTCTCAAATGTAGGACAAGTAATACATGGCAAACCAGATGCACCTCCCCACATGCACACACAAGAAACTGGTAATAAATATCAAAATTAAGGTCCTTTATTTTTATATTTTATATATTTTAGTTAGAATTTTCTTTTAGGCTATTAAAATCACCAGTGATATGAGGAACTAAATTAAAAAGTGATGAGATTTTTAGCTTATGTTGTGATAGTGTTGCCTAATAGATTATTTTACTTAAATTATATGGAATATGAAATTAAAGGATCTTAATTTTTATATTCATTACCAATTTCTGAGCCTAGTTTAAGGTAGTTATATTAATTCAATAATTTTGGTAAATGCCAGCACTCAGCAGCCAGGGCCTGAGCAAGTTTTGATGGCAGACTCAATATACCAGGTGAGACACATAAACTAGCCAAGGTCATGCTGAGGATTAAGAGAATTTACAATAGCAGGAGACTGACTGGGGGAGGAGATAACAAGTATCAGACTGTAAGCTCCAACTCTTAAGGATTAGAGTTCATTCAACTTTCCAAATTGCCAAAAAATGGAGACCAAGCATAATCCTGGAGATGTTTTCAGGTAGGGTGACTATTAAAACCAAATAGAATTGATCAGGCCACTGCAGACAGGCGGTTCTGCAGACGTGGTCCCAAGGTCACCAGTCCCATGGAAAACACTGAATCAGCCTGCTGCAGACAGGCAGGTCTACAGACACAGTCCCAAGGTCGTCAGTTGTGCTGAAAACACCAAATCAGCCCGCACCCCAGCAGCAATCCACTGGACCACCCCCCACCCCCCACTCCTTTGCCTTTGGCCTCTACTCTGCACAGCCACCTGGTTTCACACTACAAAGACACAGAGGACACTGGACCACCAGACCACTGTACTGGAGCTAATCAAGTTCTCAGCATTTAAAGAATTCCTGCCCAGAGATAGGGACTTTTGAGCCACTATCCCACTGCTCCTGGTCCAGAGGAAGGGGCTTTCGGGCCACCATCCCTATGGCTGTTCTGGGCTCCTGGCCCACCTCTCCCATCTAAGAAGAGGTGAGCCACACGGTCGCCAAGAGCACCCCCCTGCACCCAGTTGAAATGAGAAAACACATAAATAAGTCTCAAAACCAGACTTCCAGATCACCTACAGCAACCTCAAAGGGAAATGAGATGGAACAAGCTGATACAAAACCACCTGGACCCACTGAACTGGCAACAAAAGAGGATCTGGAAAAAATGAAATCAGAAATGATTTCTCAGATAACAGTAGAAATTGTGCTCCTAGTGCAAGACATGATTAATAAATATAGAGAAGAGCTGAGGAACATGATGGAATCCCAACATAGGAAACAAATGGAATCCATAAAACAGATACAAATAGATTTCCAGGAGATGAAATCACAGCAGATGAGCCAATGTGAGGACAGAATTTCATATATAAAAGATAAGATTGCAATTAATGACCAGGAAAAAAAAATTGGTTCAAAATTATAAAGGAACATGAGAAATCTATCCAGCAGCTGCTAGACAATGCAAAGAAGAATAACATAAGACTGATCGGAGTCAATGAAGAAAGAGGAGAGAGTGCAGATGACATAAAAAAAACTGTTCACAGAAGTAATGGCAGAAAACTTCCCAAGCAGGGGAAAAGAACTTGACATACAGATAACTGAGGCATATAGGACTCCAAATAGCCTTGATTAAAAAAAATCTACATTAGATATATAATTGCTAAGATTCCAAAAACTCAACAGAAGAACAAAGTTCTACAAGCAGTTAGAGAAATGAAACAAATCACATACAAAGGAAAGCCCATCAGAATCACAGCAGATGTCTCAACACAAACCATCAAGGCAAGAAGAGCTTGGAGTGAAATATTCCAAGCCCTAAAAGAAAACAGCCTCCAACCCAGATTGATGCAGCCTGCAAAACTTTCAAAATTGATGGAGAAATCAGATACTTTCATGACAAAGAGCACCTTAGGAACTTCATGAATACCAAATCAGCACTCCTAAGAATTTTACACAATATCCCAGGAACAGACATTGAGGATCACAACCCCAGGAAGCAAAACAGAATGAACCCATCTGGCATGACAAGAAATTAAATGTAAAGGGGGAGAACCCAACAAAAAGAAAAAGTCATGGCAATGACAAGTCAATATGTTTCAGTTATAACCATCAATGTTAATGGTCTCAATTCACCAATCAAAAGAAATAGATTGGCAGAATGGGTCAAGAAGCAAAATCCAACAATATGCTGCATACAAGAAACACACTTCATTCAAAAGGAAACTCATAGACTGAAAGTTAAAGGGTGGAAAACAATACTCCATGCGACAAGAACCCCCCAAAAAGCAGGAGTAGCTATCCTCTTGGCAAATCAAGTAGATTTCAAACCAACACTGATTAAGAGAGATGAAGAAGGATACAACATCCTTGTAAAGGGAACAATTCAAGAGGAAGACACTATAATCGTAAATATCTATGCCCCAAACACTAGTGTGCCCAACTACATAAAACAAAAACTAATAGACATGAAAAGTCATACATACACTAATGCAATTGTAGTTGGGGACCTCAATACCCCACTGTCACAAAAAGATTGATCAACTAGACAAAAAATAAGTAACTAAATGCTAGAACTCAACTGAACTCTTGAACAAATGAACTTAACAGATGTTTACAGAGTCTTCCACCCCACAAAATCAGAATACACATTCTTCGCAGCTGCACATGGGTTATTCTCCAAAATAGGCCACAAACTCACACACAGAACATGTTTAAGTAAGTGCAAAGGAATTGAAGTTATGCCCTGTATATTATCAGATCACAGTGACATGAAATTGGAGATCCATAGCAAAAGAAACTCAAAAAATTTCATAAACATGTGGAAATTGAACAACACACTTCTGAAAAACCAATGGGTCATAGAGGAAATTAAAGAAGAAATCAGACAGTTCCTTCAATTCAATGACAATGACAATACAACATATCGGAATCTGTGGGACACAATGAAAGCAGTCTTATGAGGGAAATTCATAGCAGTGAATACACATATTAGGAAAATAGAATGAGCCCAATTAAACAACCTGATGCTGAACTTCAAGCTTCTAGAAAAAGAAGAGCAGGACAACACCAAAACTCATAAAAGAGAAGATATTAAAGATCAGATGAGAAATCAACGCAATAGAGACTAAGAGAACAATACAAAAAATCGATCAAGCCAAGAGTTGGTTCTTTGAAAGAAACAACAAAATTGACAAACCCTTAGGCAACCTTATCAGAAAAAGGAAAGAAAAAGCCCAAATCCATGCAATTGGGAATGAAAAGGGTGAAATTACAACAGACCCAGCAGAAATCGAGAGAATCATCAATACCTACTTCCAGAACCTATATGCCAATAAGATGGACAACACAGAAGAAATGGACAGATTCCTAGATACATGTCAATTACCAAAGTTGAATGAAGAAGACCTAAAAATTCTGAACAACCCAATATCAACCAATGAAATTGAAAATGTCATGAAAAACTTATTAACTAAGAAAAGCCCGGGCCCTGATGGCTTCACTGCTGAATTCTACAAGACATTTAGAGAGGAACTGCTGCCACTACTGTTTAAACTCTTCAGTGAAATTGAAAGGGAAGCAATACTCCCAAATTCATTCCTGGAAGCAAGCATCACCTTGATCCCCAAAGCAGAGAAAGACCCAACTGAAAAAGAGAAATATAGGCCAATCTCACTAATGAACACAGATGCAAAAATCCTTAATAAGATAATGGCAAACAGAATGCAGAAGATCATCAAGAAAATCATACACCCTGATCAAGTGGGATTCATCCCAGGGATGCAGGGATGGTTCAATATATGAAAATCAATCAATGTAATACACTATATCAATAGAGCCAAGGACAAAAACCATATGATTCTCTCCATAAACAAAGAAAAAGCATTTGACAAAATCCAACATGCATTTATGATAAAAACCCTACAAAAAATTGGAATAGATGGTCTCTACCTCAAACTAAAAAAAGCCATCTATGAAAAACCAACAGCCAATATCATACTAAATGGTCAAAAATTGAAATCCTTCACACTAAAATCAGGAACAAGACAAGGATGTCCACTATCACCACTCCTGTTCAATATAGTTTTGAAAGCATTAGCCATGGCAATTAGACAGGCGAAAGAAATAAAAGGAATAAAGATAGGTAATGAAGAAGTCAAATTGTCATCATTTTCAGATGACATGATACTCTATATAGAAGATCCCAAGTACTCCACCAAAACTCTTCTAGACTTAATAACCAAATTCAGTCAAATACCTAGTTACAAGATCAACACACAAAAATCAATAGCTTTCCTCTACACGAATAACAGACTCACTGAGAGAGAAATAGGACAAATAATTCCTTTCACAATAGCATCCAAAAAACTGAAATACCTAGGAATCAACCTAATGAAAGAAATCAAAGACCTCTTCTCTGAAAACTATGGCACTCTGAAAAGAGAGATTGAAGATGATATCAGAAAATGGACAGACATCCCCTGCTCCTGGGTAGGAAGGATTAATATAGTGAAAATGGCCATCCTTCCAAAACTGCTATATAGGTTCAATGCAATTCCAATTGAGATCCCAGAAGCATACTTCATGGACCTTGAGAAAACAATCCAAAACTTCATTTGGAACAAGAAGAGACCCCGAATAGCAAAAGCAAATCTAGGTAACAGAGACATGGCAGGGGGTGTCACAATCCCCAATGTGCAACTGTACTTCAAAGCTACTGTGATAAAAACAGCATGGTACTGGCAAAGAAATAGACCTGAGGACCAGTGGAACAGATTAGAAGATGCAGAAACAGTGACAGACACACTCAGCCATCTTATCTTCGATAAAGGGGTCAAACACCCTCACTGGAGGAAAGATAGCCTCTTTAATAAATGACACTGAAAAAATTAGGTTTCAATTCTGCCAAAGATTAAAACTAGAACTATATCTCTCACCATGCACTCAACTAAAATCAAAATGGATTAAAGATCTAAATATTAAAATAGAAACTCTGAACCAGTTGGAACAGAGGTTAGGTAGAACTCTTGAAGACAGACATTGGTGTAGGAAAAGATTTTATGAACAAATCCTCCGTTGCCCGTGAACTAGCACAAGCAATCAACAAGTGAGATCTCTTCTTATTGAAAAGCTTCTGCGCAGCAAGGGAAACCACCAGCAGTGTGAAGAGACAACCCACAATGTGGGAAAAAATCTTCACCTGCTCTTCCTCAGACAAAGGTCTACTATCTCAAATCTATAAAGAACTTAAAAAGATCAGACCTCCCAAATTTAAAGACCCAATCCAAAAATGGGCATCTGAAATGAACAGACATTTCTCAGACAAGGAAGTAGAAATAGCAAATAAATACATGAAAAAATGTTCAACATCACTGGTCATTTGAGAGATGCAAATGAAAACAATGCTGAGATTCCACCTCACACCAGAACGAATGGCTGCTATCATGAAATAAGGAATAACAAATGCTGGTGGGGCTGTGGGGAAAGAGGAACACTGCTCCACTGCTGGTGGAAGTGTAGACTGGTGCAAGCACTGTGGAAATCAGTATGGAGATCCCTCAAAGAACTAGGACTGGTAGTCCCATTTGACCCTGCTATTCCACTGCTAGGGATCTTCCCCAAAGAATTAAAAGAATCATACCACAGTGATATATGTGCACCCAAGTTCATAGCAGCACAGTTTGTGATAGCTAAAACTTGGAAACAGCCCAAATGCCCATCAATTGGAGACTGGATAAAGAAAATGTGGTTTTTTTTATAAAATGGAGTACTACTCAGCCATAAAAAATGAGAAATTAGAGACATTTATAGCTAAATAGATGCACATTGAAGTGATACTCTTAAGTGACATAAACAGGACACAAATGTATAAATACCAAATAGTTTCTCTGGTGTGAGAAACTGAAAGTGTAAATAAGGACTAAAATGCATAATAGGTAATGTGAAATAGGAAGAAAAGGGGCAATGGGGAAGGAAATGGGATGGGTAGGGGGAAGGAAAGAAAGGTATGGAATTAATATGAGAAAATTGAAAAATAGGAACAAAATTCTTGTAAATAGAGAGAAATGGTGGGGTTGAAGGGAGGGCTGGGCAAGGGTGAAAAATAAGAACCAAGAGAGATTATGTAAAGGTGCAAATTTCCAACGATGAATGTCATTATATTGTATACCTAAAATGTACCAATGATTAGAATGAATAATCGATAATGCAAAATAGGAAGAAAAGGTCCAAAGGGGTAGGAGTAGTGGGAGGGGCAGGGGAAAGGAAAGAAGGGAAAGGAAAAATGCTGTGAAATGGAAAAAATGGAAATAAAGTCTTTGTAAATAGGGAACTGTGGAGGGCGTGAAGGGAGGGCTAGGAATGGGAAAAAAATAAGAACCAAGATGCATCATGTAAAGGTACAAGTTCCCAATGAGAAATGTAATTGTGTTGTATACCTAAAATGTACCAATAAAAGAATTAAAAATATAGAATCAAAAGCTATTAGAGGTGAACTGTATTAGACACTGTGGTGAGCTTCCGAGGGACCACTCATGTTTAGGACTGAGGCCCTCTTTCATGAGCTGCCAAAACTGTTGCTCACTGACTCCCTCCGCCTATTTTCATTTTATAAATTGCTCTTTACTGAAGAACACTCCTTCAGATGGATTCCACAAAGTTTCTGCAAATGACCAACTTTCACCAACTGGTCTTGTGAAGATCCAAAGTCCAAATCCTTCACCACCCTTTAGGATATCACTGAATTAATAATCCATTTAGGATATAACTGAAGGCATAATCTTGCTCCAGTGTCAAAGGTGGGATTAAATGAGTCTTTTTAAAAAATTATATTGGTACATTTAAGGTATACAATATAATGACATTCATCATTGGAAATTCGCACCTTTACATAATCCATCTTGGTTCTTATTTTTTCCCCCTTCCCCTGCCCTCCCTGCAAACCCTCCACCCCTCCCTATCTACAATGACTTTATTTTCACTTTTTCTTTTTCTCATATTAATTCCATTCCCTTCTTTCTTTTCCCCTACCCCTCCCACTGCCCCTTCCCCTTTGCACCTTTACTTCCTATTTCACATTATCTTTTATACCTTTTAGTCTTTATTTACACTTTCAGTTTCTCACACTAGAGAAACTATTCAGTATTTACTCACGTGTGTCCTATTTATTTCACTTAAGAGTACCACCTCAACGTGCATCCATTTAGCTGTAAATGTCTCATTTCTCATTCTTTATGGCTGAGTAATACATGAGTCTTTTATAGTTCCATGATGCCTCAACTTCCTTTAGACATTCTTTTTCTTGGTCTCCAATAAGCTACCTACATACAAGTCTTCAATTTAGACTCTGTTTTGGGGGCACTTCACTTCCACATGGAAATGGAAGATGTTACCAATAACAGGACAAATGGTGATGGATAAAATGTTGCAATGATCTTATTATTGATCCTAGTGGGGGCCAAATATTAGCAAGAACAAATTTGACTACAAATTTCTGCCTCTTACAATGTGGGCAAACTCCTCATTTTGCAGAAGAAAGCACTGAGTCATGGAGGTAGTAAAAAATAATTTTATGTTCACTAAATAAACACTAGAATAAAAAAAGCTCCCATCTTTCTCTTTTTTTCTGTTTTAATATTAGAAAAATTATTTGTACACTTCTAATTTCTAGTGATATTTCTCAAATCCAAATCTGCAACTGAAATACAGGCCAGTGATTTTGTTTAGTTTTCTTTGTTAATTTGCTTTAGAAAGATTGCCAAACCCATCCCCAGTCTTAACTGTATCAGAATCAATATTTTTTAATGCTACACAGATTATTCTAATGATTGGGTCAGTTTGGGAAACGTGTCCTGAAAAGTCTACAGATAAGGAGTTTTACTGGTTTTGTAAAGCTGTCATAATAATACCATAAACTGACTGACTTAAACAAGAGAAAGTTATTTCTCAAATTTCCATATACTAGAAATCTAAGGTCTAGATGTTGGCATGGTTGCATTCTTCTTAGAGTTATGTGAAAGAAATGTATTTCATGTTTTTCCCTTAACCTCTGCTGGATTAGAAACATTCTTCCTACATGTATGTCTGTGTCCAGATTTCCTTTTTCTATAGAGACGCCCTTCATACTGGACTACTTTAAGAAGCATAATCTCAGTCAATTACATCTGCACTCATGATATTTCCAAATAAAGCAGTATTCTGAAATACTATAGGTTAAAATTTTAGCATATGAATTTTGAGGAGACACAATGCAACCCATTATGGGAGTCTATAATCTATATTGTTCATACTCTTATATTATCCAGAAGGAAGGAAAGAGTAAAATAAGTAAACAAAGAAGGAGTAATTGGTAGAAAAAAATTATTTCCTCTATTGATTTGGCATCTGGTTTTAAAGTTTAGGTGTATCGGATTGAGGATATGGGTGGAAGGCTCTCGTTCACTTTCCTCATCACTGAGTTCCAATAATCAACACCTGCAACTCTAAGGAGAGTTGGCTCAGGTTTCAGTCATAGTTGACTGATTCCAAGCAGGGTGGCATGACAGAGAGACATGCCAGAGGAAAAAGACTTCATGGTAACCAGCTGGAGGCAGAGTGAGAGATCAAAGGAGTTGGAGGGAAATAGACCATTAAAGACCACTTCTCAGTGACCTTTCTCTTCCCATCAACCTTCATTTCCCAACATCAGATTTAGCTATAAACTCACCAGCATCAAAGAGCCCACCCATGAGTGCATGAGGCCTTGAGAGGACATCTAGATATAAACATTAACAGAAGTCAAAGCTCTGTCATAGATTTAGTGGGTTTAATTCTACCCTCTCAAATTTAGTGGGTACACTTCAATCTCTCTTTATGGCATCCCTCTGCATTGCCACAGTCAGCATTTTCAAAGAGGCCCTGAATGTTAAATTAGCCTTCTAAAACCAATGACTATCACTCTGATCACTTAAATCATGCTCACTAATTAACCATTCATTATTTTTTAATAATGGCTATTAGCATTGTTCTTTCTACTTGAGCTTTCCACAACTAATATAAACTAACATTTATTTATTGTCCAGTGGTTAAAAGACCCTACACCAAATAGTATAGGAATATGATATGATATGTAATCTTAATTGAATCTCAATGATTTTACTAACTACAGCAAAAGTTTAGGCCAGTAAATACTTCTGCAGCCACAGAACTGATGTAAGTGATGATTAAGGTCACAAAACATTACTTTAAATAGAGCTTGGATTTTTTACCTCCTAGGTTTCTAGACTGTTGTCTGAATGTCACATCAGATAAGATAAATTTTCATTGCCTCCTAGACATGGTCTAATAAAAGGGGATGGTATCATTTTTGGAAGACAATCAATACACTGACATTTTGCAAGAGTGGTGTCTCATAGAAATTTAAGACCTAAATAAATAAGCAAATCCTAATATGTGGTAGCACCTCTATGATTTAAGAATAATTTTCTACACTCCCTAAAGAGTTAATTTTAATTAGTAGCATGCTAGCAAGTTAAACACTATTGAACACCTTTTCAAGGATACAGTGGAAAAAGATCATTGGCTTGTTTTTTCAATCCTTGGAGACAAACAACCAACTCTGTTTAAGAAAAAAAAAACATTGCTTCTCAGCCTTTTGGCTAAGATCAAGTGAAGAAAAAAAAAAGTTAAACTAAAGGAGAATTTAAAATACAAGTTTCATTTGTTCTATTAATAGTAAAATCTGTATGGAAATTTTGCATCCTTTGTTCACATAGAAGTCTGACAGAGATCACTATGAACTTCTAAGAAATACACTTTCAACATTTTATATCAACACTGCAATTAGTCTTTCCTATCCTGTCCCTGAAACAAAATGTAAAATCTTTCGGGATTTGTTGGTTTCATTTTCAACACAAATAGTTCAGATCACCTATAAACTACCAGTGCAGAGCTTGTTCAGTTAGCTAATTCTGCAAAATTGGGGGACAATACTGAGAAATAAGAAGCCAAACATGATTAAGTTTTCTGACTGCCAGAGTCACTTATCCCTTGGAATCTCATTTTAAATAGAATTGGGAGATAGGGGAACAACCTCATTCAAAAACCAATTCTATAACCATTGAATTTTCTGATTTTTATCACCATCCCCATCATTTCTTAACACATTTTACTTTTCTTCCATAAAAACTCAATGTATGAGATCATGAGCTCAAACAAACAAAATAATAATGATACTAAAGAATGCTTTTCCCTATCATTCTCCATTCTGCAGTGCCATTTGCTTTATGTTGTATCAGAGTATAGAAAGTCAACTTCCTTCACTTATTTGGGTTTGGGGAGATAGTGACAGTCTTTGTTGTTGAACTGCATGCTTTTCTGGGCTTCTGTTTCACATTTATGAATTTCTTCAGGTGTGTGAATCCCTTGGGATGGCAGACTGACATTCTAGTCTGCCAAATCTGTTGGCTTTTAAATAGTTTAAACTGATGGCTTGAAAAATCCTCCCAGAAGCCTCCTTTATCCATTTATAAAATCTGGTCATGATTATTGAGTGTTTATTCATTTATGCAAAAACCAAAGTGGAAGATGATGAGCTGTTTATTGCTATCAAATGCAGATAGGTGAGATAAGCTAAGCAGTATTTAGGGAAAACTCAAATAGAAGAACTACATGAGCTTTTAAGCCCTAAACAGGTAGCCAATACGATTTTGAGATTGGAAGCTGACAGAACAACTATTCTGGCAGGAAATGTCACAGCTTCATTTCAATTTATTTCAGTTATTTGACTTAACTCCCAAAGCTAAGATGAAGCTGCAGACCCACAGAAAACTTACTCCTTCATCCCGCTTACTGGGGCAGCAGACCTAGAGCATAGAATTCCAAAGGCCCCATTTATAAGACTGTGAGTCTCCTGGCTGGAGCATCAGATTTGGAATCTTATTGACTTCCGGAAAAGTCTGTAGATCTTGTTTGAGGACCCCATATGACCTAGACAAGTGAATATTTCCACCAAATAAAAAGACAGAAACTGAAAAAAAAAAAGAGGGGGAGAAAGAGGAGAATGAAAAATTAGTATCTTTGAGTGAAACTCTCTTAAACATTGCTGAAAGTAAAAGACATCAAGTGCAGAAACCATATTAGAGAAGAAGCAGGTTGGGAAATCATTTAAGCAAAAAGAAAATAGAAACAAATTTTTCCAGAACTTTCTCAGAATAAATAAGCAAACATATTCTTTCTTTCTTCTTTCAGCAAATAGGCAGATAAAATAATTGACAATGAATACAAAGTTCAAGTAAGTGATACAATGAAAAAATTAGTGTTATACTTTAAAAATAGTATGGAGAAGACACACATTTGTAATCCTAGCAACTTGGGAAGCTTAAGCAAGAGGACTGTAAGTTAGACCCCAGCTCAGGCAATTTAGCAAGACCCTGTCTCAAATGTCTCAAATAAAATATTAAAAACAAGGCTGGGGATGTATCTTTGTGCAAAGGCCCTGGGTTCAAGCTCAGGTACAAAAAAAAGTAACAACAAAAATTAATACAAAAGAACATTCCACATACTACAACTAACAAAAATTTTTTGTAGACGTTATAGACATGAATTTATTGTTTGCATTTTTCTTCAGTTTATTCCATAGATCTTATGCATTTTTCATGCCCAATACCTCTTGAGTATTTAATTGACATTCCTTGTTGACACATTGAGCTGAGAGAGATAATTTGAAAATAGAAGCTCAGCTTATATCTTAAGGAATATTTTTGTTCAGTTATTCAATGAGAAAGCATATTCTCTTTTAGGTCCACATTGGTCACAATAGCTTCTAAAAACACTCAGACATTAACCTTGGAAAAACAGCCTGGCTTTCTACCCTTACACACCTGGAGTGTGAATTCCCCTATGTCTGAAGGCAAGTAACATTTCCTCTTGATTTTTTGTAGTCTTAAAGATTTGCAACAGGTTTTTTTTGATGATCTGAGACAACATTCCAGGGGTATAAGCAGAGTGTAAGCACCCCACATTGATGTTGATAGCAGATTATATATTCCAGACATACTTCCATGTCTTATTGTGGTTTTCTTATTGGGTAGACTTACATCCAACTATATTGGCCACTTCCACTCTATATTATCCACTTATTTATTCCTTAGTTACTTACTAAATATCATTCCTGTGATAGAAACTGTGACAGGTGCTTTAGAACTGAGATAAAAGCTTCAGTTCTAGTTTCAAAGAGCACAGAACTTAAGAGGAGAAAGTAAAATAACCTGACAGTTATACTATGAGAAAGAATTTACTGATCCACCAAAGAGGGGTTTTTAACAGAGGTGCACCTAGCTCAGACAGAGGATTGGGTGATGGAAGACTGGCCGGCTATTAAACCTTGGAATGCGCATAGGAAGTAATCTTGCGAGAGAAAGCATATTTCAACAGGAGGACTTCATAAGCAAATGGTGCAGATATACATACAGTTATGCATATTTGAGAATCTACAACTTATTTCTGTATCTAGAATATTGGGGCAGAAAATGGACAGAGCACCAAATAAACCTGCATACACAACCAAAGATCAAAAATGTTGGAGATTTTTGAATTCAAAATCAAGAAATTTATACTTCAGTATATGTGGGTGGAAGCTAAGGATTTTTAAATATATAAAGAAAGAGAAATTCCATGAACAGATATGTATTTTAAAAGACTCATACTTTGTCATTAGGGGAAAGTATTTTGTTCAGCCAAACAATATTTAGGACAGTGATGAGTTAATTTAAATGAGTTAAATTAAAGAAGTTGCTCAGTGTAAACTGTGCAGAGAGACAATGTATTTCAGAGAGGATTGAGCGGAAGTTTTCTGATATGGTTCACTGAAACACTGAAGGAACAGAAGAGCTGGAACAGGCTTAAAGTGGTGTATCTCTTGAGAAGACTATAATTACTGCATTGACATGTTAAACTTGAGATGTTACTTTAGTAAAGATGTTCAATAGATGAATAGGATCCTGTTCTTGGCAGAGATATCAGAGTAGGATTCTGAGTAAATTGAGTAAGTACTTGAAAAGAAAATGAAGAACAAAGTCAGAGACTTAAGAGAAAATCAAGGAGGCTTTAGGGTCCTGCAAGACGTGGTCAGTAATACCTAATGCACGGAGGGAATCAACAGAGTGAGTTAGATAAAAGCCCGGTGTGTGGTCCATTTTCTACCTACTAACTGATCAAAACATTGACAAAACAAGTGTAAAAATTATACAACACAAGGGAAAGTGTGTTTAGTGCATGTAAACTTTTGAGAAATTCTTGTTAATTTAAATAAGATGAAATCATAGCAATAGATTTAAACTAATCTTTTTCCAAACTGTGCCTTAATGTATAAATGGTGATTTTCATGCCACATTGTTATGATCACTAAATGATTAAGTTGAAGACAAAAGCATTAAAATAACCAAGACATATTGGAAAATAAATAATATTGTAGATGAATATAACCTATGCCAGTTATTAAACTGAATTTATTATAAAAATAAATCATTAAAATATATTATTAGTGTGAATGAATTATTTAAAAATTAAAATAATGAAGTATTGATAAGACATAGGCAAGAGGTCAGTGCAAAAGAAGAGACCATCCATGAGTAGAGTTATGAAAAACTCTAATTTTTATAATTAAAAATAAAAATTATTAAATGATTATAAACAGCCTAAAAATAGCTTAGGATATTACCTCTCCATTAGAAAAATATTATGATGCCATACATACATACATACATATGAATAAAATAATGTCCTGATAGATTAAAATTCTAAGAGTATAGCAGAATAAAATGTAAAATAATATCTCATGATTTTCAGAAACAGATCATATAATCCAAATACCATAAAAGGAAAGATTTTTGGTATGGTTATTTTTTAAATATTCATGTATAATACAATTTACCATTGAAAAATTTAAAAATCAACAACATAATGGAAAATTTGAAAAACATAAAATTTTAAGTTAACATCTCCTATAACCTAATATGATTGGCAAACCATGATATGAGAAAAAAGAACAAAGATTAAATAGTAAAAAGCAATGTATACATAGCCAGTAAATATATGAAAACATGATTAACTTTACTAATAATGTTTGAAATAGATATTTTTTAACAGGTGACAGTCAATAACAAAGAAGTACAGTTAAGATGAAAGACTATGGGTGTGAATTCCCTTTTGTTGTTGGTAAGAAAGCTTGTCAAATGATTTCGGTAGTGACTTGGTGTGATCTGTAACTTTTTGAAAGTGTACTATCTCTCCTTACAGTGATATTCCAACATGGAAAGGAACTCTGAATAAATTAAGTAATTAATAGGCCAGGTGTGGAACGTGGTTTAACCTACTTGCATCATGTATAGATACAGATGAATGGACACTAAAAGGAATAGAAGATAGACACTCAAGTGATTGATAGTGTTTTCCCATGAGATGGCAGGTGGAGTTGAATGAGAACATTCCTGGATAAAGTGGCAGTTGTGGGTTTATACATAAGGATGTAAAAATATCAATTTTATGTCAGAAAGTAATCATTGGATTGTAGTTTGGGACACAGAAGCTCAATTGTAGTAGATTAAAGAATGCAGAAGGAGCAATTAGCTGGTGGAATTGGAGTCATTCTTTCAAGAAGTTTATTTGGAAAGGAAATAATGACCTAAATGACCTACAAGAACACTAGCGAGTAGATAATATTGACTTGTAAAGCAAAACACTATTTGTTTGATATGTGTTAACATTGTATTTTAACATTGAAACTTAAAACAAGGAAAATTTTATATTATTAAATATTCCATTTGAATGTAACAAATCTCTTTGTTTATTAAATGTAGTAAAATGCAGTATAGTAAGTTGAACTGCAAAAGATGTAGAATGAGGTTGTGATGACCTCTCATTCTAAGTCTAGCAACTCTGTTTAACGCCTGACTTTAAAATGCCTCATTTTTTTCTGTAAGACATTGTTAACTTTTGCTTTTAACTCTTATACTAGTTTTAGTAACTCTATTTCAACCTCCTTTTCTCTGAGATTAAGCATTTTAACAGCAGTGACTTATTTATAAACAAGTGGAAAAATAACACCAAGCAAAGGACACCACTCTATTGAATGAGAGGTTTCTTGAGTCCTTTGAGATAGTCAGAAAATGTATTGTTTTTGAAGTTCCCCCAGATCCCTAACCATGCTCTTCTCTGTTCACACGTGTTTCTTGCTATCTGATGTGAGCTTTGAGAAGAGAAAGAGATTATTTACAATCTAACTAGACTACAAGATATTTTGGGGAGAAGAGTAGTCTCACTGGGTCTAAAGTACTTTTGTTTTGTTTTGCTTTGTTTTGGTGATATGCATTTTACTTTTGAGGAATATTAACCAAGGGACAAACACATGCTTGCAAATGAATGAATCGGATTATAATCCAAATGTCAAGAGTATAGAGATGTGAATGAGCAAGAATTTATATTTTGAATTTCGGTGTTGTGAACACACATGTGTTCATGCACTCTTTTGTGAATGTGTTTTCCACTCTGTTAAGAATTATCTATGACTTGGATAGTTGTTAGGGACAAGCATTGTTCAGAGACAATAACTGGTAACACAGCAATAGATGGAGGATAATTAGTGATACTTCCCTCTCTATGTATTCTGTTTTCTTTTTGCCACACACAGCTGCTCAGATGTTAACCATAGATTTACAAATGGTGCTCTATGCAGTATTTTTCTTGAAATTCTCTGTGGTATATTTTACTAATCAGCCTAGGTTTTACATTTCTGTTTCCAGGGCTGGGAAAGTCAGAGCTCCCCACACAGAAGGGAAGAGAGAAATGCGATAAATTCTTTCTTCCCTGGGGAATAACCCCCTGGCCTCCAGGCAGTTCTTTTAAAAATAGCTCTGTCTGCCTTGTGCCATTATTATCACAGATACAATTCCCATCCTGACTGCCCTGAACTGAAATCAGTCTTCTACATTCAAGAACAGTTCATCTGTGCTCAAGTTGCTTTTTTATATAAGTCACTGTGGTGTCTGTCAGTTTTCGTTGCTGATATTTCCATGAAGCGTTTACACTGGGTCCCTATGATATTATATGGAAAAGCAAGTAATAAAGAGTCTTTGTGTCATGCTTTCTTGCCTTTACATAGAACCTATCACACCTAATGTGATCAAAACAGAAAGGCAGACAGGTTATTTTATCTACCTATTAAATGTAAATATCTCGTGGGGTTTGTAAATCAGTTGCTCTAGTGTTTAAAATGATGTATTGTTGGTGAAAGAAATAGAAAAGACCATCTGAAACTTTGAACTTTCTAATAAAAAGGAAGAAGTGATTTAAGTAAAATTGGGCGTGTGGTTTCTGAAACCACCCAATGTGACAATGCGTTTGTAGATCTGTGTGGGTATGTGTGTGTACATGTGTGTGTTTGCATGGCATTTCTTACTATAGTATAGTTTCTGTGAGCCTGTAGTTTTAAAATAATCCCCCAAAGCATCACTACTTTTAGAATATAAGTAGGAAATGAAGCCTATTACATTTGTGAAGAATTTATATAATGAAGATGAAATTTCTATGAATTATTTACAAAGATATAGGCAATTAAACTACTATAAGCATTATAGCTTAGATTATAATAATTATTAGCCAATAAAAGTATATTAGAAAGATGATAAAAGAAAGGATGAAATATTTGGATTTTTTTCTTTGCCTTTTAGATCTAAACAAACCCTGAAAGACTTTCCATGACTCTTCAAGAGCAAGATTCACATTATCTGTGTCACTTGTGAGTAAAAAAATGACTACAGTTACAGGGACTTTGATAGTTTCTAAGCTAGTAGTTTTCTATGGTTGCATGCCTTACCAGCAGGAGATATGCCAATGCCATTAAGGAAAGTAAATGATGTCAACAAATGTTTTGAGTTTGCTTTAGACTCACAGAGCACTGTATGTCTTGACAGCATCATTAATTCACTTAAAACTCTGTCTTAGATTGAAGAGCATCCAGAACCATGATGGGAAATTCTACCACTGCCATTCATTGATTCAGTCCTTCATGATGTTATCATTTTAAAGAGTGTCAGCAAGTCATGCCTAGCTGTATAATATTAAAGGAAAAGGACATTGCAAAAAGAAAGAATAAATAATATTAATACCAGACAACAGAAAGCCAGACCATCCCACACAAGTTATGTGCAGGGAAGAGTAAATCATTTTGTTCTGCCTCACTGCTTTTCTGAGGACTTCTTCAAAACATTAGGATGCATTTCAAATGAAAGAGTCAGAATTATAGACATTTTCTTACTGTACAAACCTATCTTGGACTTTAAGTTTTCATTTTTATGTTTTTTATATTCATTATAGTTTTATCACTATATTTCAAACTGTTCTCCTCTCTAATTTTACTTAAGACCTTATACCCAAAGTCTTATATATATATATATATTTTTTTTTCTCCTGTGTTCTATCCAGTACTAACCTGTTTCATATCAGAGGGTAAATCTAGCCCCTCTTCTCTCAATTTGGCCTACAGTGGAAAATATTTTTACTGTTGTTTCTAAGTTGCAAAAAGGTTTAATTCTGACAGCTCAAATACTTTCGGTTTTCTTCCATGATCATTTGATCCTGAAAAGTGGTATCTAAATTAAAAGTTATCAAATCAAAATCAAATTTCTAAAATGAAGAATACATGTGAATGTATTCAGAAAATGAAGTACATTAAAAATATTGATTCAATACATTTTAGACTTTATATTGTCATAACTATCAAATATTTCAAATTTGTGCAGATTTGAGAATGAAAAATTAATATATAAAACTCACTGTATTCATCTCCCTTATTATAGAAATAATTGCATAACACAATTAAATATTACACAGTAATTCTACAGACTTAGGATTTTCTTTAATTTTGAAGATTTCCATAGCATTATTTCTATCTTTCTACAAAGGTGAGTTCATTTGATATTTTAATTTAATGTGCAGTACCTTTGGCAGCTTGGTCAGATAATCCTTGCTGCACTATAATCAATGCCATAATATCTATCAGGATTTCAAAAGAGCATAAGGAAAGCTGAAAAGAAAAATGGATGTCTACTGCATACCTCCAAGCATTAAGCCTGGACTGTTGTAATAATGAATATATTTAGACAACCAAAAATTTTGCTGATCTATGCTCCAGGCATAAAAGCTAAATATATTTTGGTATGTTTAAATAATTTTAACCCCAAATCCATATGTGTATATTTTTGAAGATAAATGATGTCCTCATTGGTTCATTTAAACAATGTGGACCATAATTAACAGTGAATTGAAAGGCAAACATAGTTACAGTATTCCTTACAAAACAGTATAGATTTCAGTTATACTTCTCTTTAAATATTCATGACAACACTTGAGTTGTAATAGCACTTCAAATGGCTGCAATTTTGTAGCATCTCCTATCTTTTATTTTAATTCATTAATTTTATTGGTACATTTTAGGTATACAATATGGTGACATTCATTATTGGGAATTTGCCCCTTTACGTAAAATAACTTGGTTCTTATTTTTTACCCACTCCTCTGCCCTCCTTTCAATCCCTCCACCCTTCCCTATTTTTATTTTTTGGCTTAAATTCTTTTATTGGTACATTTTAGGTACACAATACATTTACATTTATCAATGGGTGCTTGTACCTGTACATGATGTATCTTGGTATTTATTTTTCCCCATTCCCCATGCTTCCTTCACCACCTCCACCCTTCCCTAATTAGAAAGACTTTGTTTCCATTTTTTCCTTTTCCTTTCCCTTCTTTCCTTTCCCCTTACCCTCCCAATTCCCCTACCCCTTTGGAAGTTTTCTTCCTATTTCAAATTATCAATTATTAATTTTAATCATTTTAATCCTTGTTTACACTTTCAATTTCTCACACTGGAGGAACTATTTGGTATTTACACATGTGTGTCCTATTTATTTCACTTAAAAGGATGGCCTCAATATGCATCCATTTAGCTATAAATGTCTCTAGTTTCTTGTTCTTTATGGCTGAGTAGCGCTCCATTTTATAAAAAAAAAACCCACATCTTCCTTATCCAGTTTCCAGTTGATGGGCACTTGGGCTGTTTCCAAGCTTTAGCTATTACAAACTGTGCCACGATAAACATTGGTGTACATATATTGCTGTGGTATGATACTTTTAATTCTTCTGGGGAGATTCTCAAGAGGGGAATAACTGGTCAAATGGGACCTCTAGTCCTAGCTCTTTGAGGCAGCTCCATACTGATTTCCACAGTGGTTGCACCAGTCTGCACACCCACCAAAAATGAAGAAGGGTTCCTTTCTCCCTACATCTCTGCTAGCATTTATTATTGGTTGATTTCTTGATAGCAGCCATTCTTTCTGGGGTGAGGTGGAATCTCAGTGTTGTTTTCATCTGCATCTATTGAATGACGAGTGATGTTGGACATTTTTTATAGGTTTATTTGCTGCTTTTACTTCTTTGTCTGAGAAATGTCTGTTCATTTCAGATGCCCATTTTTGAACTGTGTCTTTAAATTTGGGAGGCCTGACTTTTTTCAGTTCTTTATATATTCTAGATACTAGTCCTTTGTCTACTAAAATTTTTTTCCCATACTGTAGGTTATCTCTTAGCTCTGTTTGTGGCTTCTTTTCCAGTGCAGAAGCTTTTTAATAATATGAAATCCCAGTTGTTGATTCTTTGTGCTAGTTCCCATGCTACTGAGGTTTTGTTCATAAAGTCTTTTCCTATGCCAATGTCTTCAAGAGTTCTACCTAACTTATCTTCTAGCAAGTTTAGTGTTTCTGTTTTAATATTCAGATCTTTAATCCACTTCAATCTTAGTTCCAATAGATATGGGTCTAGTTTCAATCTTTGGCAGTTTGGAGTCCATTTTTCCCAACACTGTTTATTAAATAGGCTATCTTTCCTCCAATGAGGGTGGTTGGCTCTTTTGTCAAAGGTGAGGTGACTGAGTATGTCTGTAATTGTTTCTGTATCTTCTAATCTATTCCACCGATCCTTGGGTCTGTCTCTTTGCCAGTACCACACTTTTTTTTTTTATAACAGTGGCTTTGTAGTATAGTTTCAAGTTGGGGATTGTGATAGCTCAAAAGAATTAAAAGTGTCATACTACAGCAATATATGTTTATAGTATCTCCCATCTTTTAAAGTGTCTCTTTATATCATTAACTATTATTATTCTATGTGAAACCAAGGTTAACATGTATAATTCAGTTCCACAAAATTTATATGTAATGACTCTTTGCTAACTGCTAAAAGTATAGCAATCAATAAATCCAGTCCTTAATACTGAAGAATTTACATTTAGGAATTAGGGACAGATACCAAAGCAGATAATTTTGAAGCAATATATTTCCTGTGAGACAGGTAAGCAAACCATTTTACAGGAGCACAGAGTCGTGACTGTATTTATGTAAAGAAGACATAGGAAAATCTCATGGGAAGACAGTGTAAGGTTTCAGAGATTCTGTGTCTTCCAGGTCAACTGTCTTGATGAAAATATGGCAATATTCAGAAAGGTACACAAAAAAAGAAAGGGAATGAGGAAAGAAAGAAAAAAAGAGAGAGAGAAAGAAAGAAAGAAAAAAGAGAGAAAGAAATTAAGAATGAAAGAAAGAAAGAGAGAGAAAGAAAGAAAGAAAAAGAAAAGAAAAGAAAGAAAGAAAGAAAGAGAGAAAGAAAGAAAGAAAGAAAAAGAAAAGAAAAGAAAAGAAAAGAAAAGAAAGAAAGAAAGAAAGAAAGAAAGAAAGAAAGAAAGAAAGAAAGAAAAGAAAGGGAACCAGTATAGTATTATGGAATTTAGGTACATCAAATTATATAGGACAGATTAAAAAGTATTAGTCTCTTGAGATATAAGTATGGGTGTGGCAATATTCCTGGAAGGAAAAGATCTACAGTTTTATCATGGAAAATTGCCACAGAGTGAAAACATAGACTGGAATTCTTAATGGAACCAGACTGCAGAGTTAAGTTGGTTATCTGGAATTCACAGAGTAAAAATTGTTGATTTTGTGATTTTTACATGATAACAAATGGTTTTAAGAGACTCAATTTGAGGAGGAAAGACTGGAGAAAAAACTGATTGTGTAACAAGATATTTGAGGAGATTTCTTTTCCAGTTAAGGGATGAGAACACAGAATATATTTTAAAACGATCATATCCCTTTTATTTCTCAAAAACTATCATACTTTATTAGTTTTACTATTTTCTGAGGTAAAATGGTTTATACCATCAATAAAATAACTATTTTAAAATATGTATAAACAAATACTGTTCTCTTTTTGTCTCCAACCCAAAAAGATAAGATCCCTATTGTTAATCATTAAATCAAATACAGTAAGGAGTAAGATACAAAGGCTAAAATCTTTTACTAAAGAAAATTAGAAGTAGGTAAGTAACAGAAAACTTATAAGAAAAATATCATTTTTCCAGGTAGCTTCCAAAAAAGAAAAAGGCTCCTAGCCATCAGATAGGTGCCAAAATATACACTATTATTCCTAGACTTTTATCTCTGCAGAGTTTTATGATGTTAATCTTAGCATCTAAATATAAACTATATTTGAAAAAATAAACCTATCTCAGTTATAGTAGTATATTACAAATGAACAGACATGTTCTTTGCTCTACATATACTTCATATAATTAGATATAAAAAGCAACAGCCGTGTGCTTTGAGTACTTCTGTATATAAAAATTTTGAAAATATATGTATTCAAAATAGCCTGTGACATAAAGGAGCTTGTAATCTTTTAAAAAAAACAAGAAATCTACAGTTTTAAAACTTATAACAATAAATGCATGCCACCTGAGAAAATGCACTTATTGTAGAAAACTGTCAGAGGAAAGGAGATAAGGATTTTATTCAAATAAATAGAAAATCTGGCAGAGCCAGAACAAAATAAAAACTTTAGGAGGATTAGGGAAAAACAATTCTTAGACCTGAGACATATATATGTAATGGTGTACATTCAGACTTTATTCTCAATAACTTTCTGTAAAGCAAGTCACATTGTAAAATTCTACACTAGGAATATTTGGTATACCAAAGAATTCTGTGAGATAATCTGTCAAAAAGAGAAACTGAATATACCAAACAGTGGTTAACATTAATAATAAAGTTTCATTTTGTTGGCAGAGAGGAAAATACATCATCATTTTTAAGTAATGCCACCTTATTATGTCCCTATTTTTAATTGATCTGAAAGAAAATCTGTAAGGTAAGCTTTATCCCCAAATCCTTATTTAAGAATACCTGGTTTTGTGCTTTCCTTAATTAGTACAAAAACATAACATTAAAAAAGTGATATTAGATAGCCAAAACAAGGCAACTCTGGCAAGTTTCAACTCTGCTGAGCATTAATGAAGTGATTTTGAAATGGAAATACATGATAGGAGATACATATTTTTAAGTATTTATGACTGTCTTAAACATTAAGAAATTCTGCAAAATTCATAACTAATGTTCTCAGTGCCAAGGGCAAGCCTATATCTGTTAACAGGCAGGTGAGATATCAGAATCCTGCTCTACTGAGTAAATGGCTACAGGACAAGGCCTCAGAAAGACAAGAAGTAAAAATTTCTTTATTTTGAGTTGTTTCTGTGTTTCTCTCCAAATTAAAAGTGACTGAACCACAACTTATCACACAGTCTAAAACATCTTACAATAAATAAGATACATTTAAAAGCACATGAAAACTACTGATTTTTTGCACCAGTTGTTGCTTTTAGCCATTGATAATTTCTTGTACTGCTTTTTCAAAATGTTCCTCCATTTGTGGCATTCAGTATTCCTGCAAAGCTGAGCCATAGTCACACATTAACGCTTGATTTATTCACTACAGTACACCAATAGACTCTCTTCCCTGGGACCAGAACATCCCTATGGTGTGTAATAACTAAGAATAGGTCATTCATGTGTGGAATTGACAGAGATTGACGATGACAAATACAATTGGCTTCAAAATGAAAATTTTCACATTGTGCTTTTTGAGGTTTAATTGCTGCTAAGATGGTGCTATCAATTGAATTTTTAGTTATTATTCTCTAGCATGGCACCAGATATATAGGTTTTAATATCAGTAATACTCTGAAGTTAAGTAATCACCATCATCGCCTTGCCCTCACCCCAGGTGTTCATAGAATTCTAAAGCACATTTCTGCAGTTAGCCTCAGAGTGACCCTGCAAGGGGGGTAGTTCAGGACAACCAGAAAGAGGCCATAAAGCAGAGGGGAATGGAGGTTGTGAAGAGCTGGCATTATTTTCCTTCAGCTTCAGAAGGTCCAAGAATAAAATTGAGCCAAAAAAGACCATTGGTTACTATTCTAAACTTTGTTAGCATGAGAGCTTATACATAGTCATTGATTAAAACTTCATCAAAGTGTTCCCTTTCAACAGTGACTAAAGAGAAGTTTTAAATGTCCAATTAATATGCTAAGAACATTTGGAAATATACAGAGAAATTCTTACCTTGTCCCTTGCTCTCCAGAAGAGCATAATATATACAATTTGAGGAAACAGCCATTACTTTATAAATTCTCTGTTTTCTCTATGTTCTGATAAATTGAGTGACACAAGGAATATATAATGACTCAGAACCAGAAGATTCTATAAATTTAATGAATAATTTCATTGGGGAGGAAAAAGCTGAGCTGATCTTAAAAGGAGTAGAAGTATTTTATCAAAGAAGAGAGTGAAGGGCTTTTCAGGATGAGAAATAGTTGTATACTCCTGTCACTCCTCAGCTTCTCATTTCTTCTCACTAATTCTCTGGCTATAATCTTGCAGGTGGAAATTGTAGTCTGCATGTCTGGTAAACCATTGATAACAATGAACATTCATCAGAGATTGCAGTTTGGAGGAGGACATTCAGTCAGAGAAGTCTTGGGGTGGGTTCCCTTGGCAGTCTGTAAATAGCCAAGTGACAGATTCATCTAATTTAAGGATGAAATAAATGGAAAAGGATACCTACCCACCAAAATAAGGATTAAGAGATATCTTCATTTGGGTACCCCTAGAGGTAGATGCTGTGAAAGTACTTTAAGTATAATCAGTCCATTTGAAAAGGGAAGAAAAGTAGAGTGGGGAAAGTAAATCAAGGAAGGAAAAGCAGCCAATAATGTGTGTATTATGAAGCTACACTGTGGCAACAGGAATTTAATCTTAAAGGAGAAGCTCTGGAAGCCAGTGTTACATATGAGCTTCAGAACTAATACATATGACAAGTAAAGGTTCTGGATGTTTGTGATGAACTTCTGTTAGTTCTTGGTGGAGAGATGCTCCTAGAACACAGGTGATAACACTGACAGCTCTGGTACAGTAAACTGCACTGCTTTGATTCACTTAGGCCTCTGATCCCCTCCATTTAAGCATTGATTTTTTTCAAGGTGGTGGTGGGACAAAATTTAAAAATTAAAATGAAGAAAAAAATTAAAATGAAGAGAGTTATAGAAAGGGGAAAGCTACAAGGACAAGATGTAGAAATGAATATTCATTATCCTCTACTCTGTGACATATTTTTAACTTGATTCTTCACTGGACAATAATCCTAATAGTCTAATCTCCTCATCCAAAAAGTTGTGTTTTCTCTAACTGCTGACCTATAGTTATCAACAGGCATGGAACACTCCAATGATTCTCCTTAGTTGTACACATCTTCTCAGTAGCCCCCCCCCAAATATAAGAGCAACTATATTTTATCATGACAATCATCTTGTCTATAGACAATACCTTTTTTTTCTGTCCCAACAAATGTGAAGTGATCAGTTGGTACACATAAATTTAATTTTCAATGACACCACTATTGTGTACTCTGAAGCAAACACACCTTAGAAAGCAGAAAGTGGTGGCATGTATGCAGGAATGTAGTCTCTGGGTATCATGGTGAATGGGGCTAATTCTACTTAGATGCTTTGGCTTCTAGAGCAATATGTTCTACCTCATAGGGACACATAAAATGGCTGGCTATCTGTTCAAAACCTATATTTCGTTTTCAAGGCCATCATCAAACTCCATGGGTATCTGCCCCCTTGTGCTTTAGGTGTTTAAATCAGATCTTTTAATTATACTTTTAAAAAAATTTCTCATTATTCTTCAAGTCATCAGCTTCCATGGGAGGTTGCACATGTTAAGGCCAATGAACCTCAGTGGGTCATTCCCATTCTTGTACCTTCTTCACATAAGCTGATATTGTCAATATTGTACAGATTCCATGGTGACAAATCAAGGACTTTTTTTAAACCTTCTTTGAATAGTGCTGGTCCAGACACTGTGGGCAGGAAAGTATATTTATATTCAGAACATGTATGACTCTCACAAGAACCTACTAGGGGAGATGAGTTCTGTAAACTCATCACTCTGTAAACACTGTGGCTGGTAGCTGTCCTGAAAGCGTGGTAGTAAATGAATGGGTCGGCTTCAGTCACTTCAGTCTCTTCTCTGGTCAAGTTGGATATCCAGCAGATTTAATACTAGATCAAACATGATGTGAGGGATCCATGCTTTTGGGTTCCTGCATTCCATCTGTAGTTCATCCCTTGGTTCTTCTGTTCATGGGTCCATGTGCAGTTGAAAACGGAAACAACTGACATTCACCAAAGAAATCATCCTTCCCCTTTGATCATTCAGTACTTGTTCCACAGTGAATCTTTTGAAAGGTGTGATTGTGAAACACAGAGATCTCCAAGTCTATGGCCATCCAGCCAAAAACCTCCACTGCCTGTGGATTGCTCCATATACATGCCTCTGGTCATCTTTCCTCAGACAAAATGAACACTCAGGATACTTTCTGAAATTCAGCTGACTGGGAGAATTTTCCTTTCATAATTCTCCCTCATGGTCAGTGTAGGTTGAGAGTAAAATGCTGTGGTCATCCATCTTCAGGCATTGCCAATATTATATGTCCAACTACCTATAAACCAAACTCATTCTACTTTTTCAGACACCTAATCACAGAGAAGTCTGTGCGGACATAAATTACAGATTAAGAGAAGACAGTGAAGCAGAGAGAATCACTGTGGACCTCTGAGCCATGTGTTAATGAAACTTGCTAATGCTTTCAGAACCTGTTAGTACCAGATTAAATGTATGTTGTACAAATTATCAAAGAAGCTGATCTGATTACAATAGATACCTTGTATGCTATCACTTTCTGATGCTGTGGAAAGTTATTTTCCTGCAAGTTCTCTCACTTGGATTATTTGGGACTACATAAATATTGGAAGTTATGAGGACTATATACTTTATTTTATGATCACACAGAACAGATATTAAAGCTTGTAAATTCTTCCCTTTCCATCCCCAAAGCCATTTCATTGAAGTGTGATCAAACCAATTAAAAACTCTATCTTTTCTTACCTGGAAGCATAATTTAATTTCTTTAGGTTATAATAATTCAATTTTAATCTTGAGATAAATACTTGGGTTACATGCTGGACATTAGAGACAAAGCATTGATGAGGTTGAATGATTCTGCTACTGGCCTAAAATGCATTGATTAATAACATTGATTTCTACCACAGTTCTCTTTCTTAACATTTGTATAATACATATGAGAACTCCAAGTTCACAAACTAGTCAAGGTTCTGCTTCCTAGGAGATCTCTGCTTCAGCTCTAGATGTTTCCTGTGTTAGTTATGTTGTTGTTTCCTTTTTATGGTTTTTAGTTCTCTATATTTATAAATCACTACAATCCCATTTGCTATTTTCTGAAACACGTGTTTTACTGATATCATTGTTTCTTTCCTATCCATGCTTTAATGATATTCCCTCTTTATACATTGTCCTCTCATTGGTATGCAGTTTTGGGGTTTTTTTTGGGGGGGGCGGGGGTACGGGGGATCGAACTACGGTCCTTGTGCTTGCGCAGCAGGAGGCGAAATCACTGAGCTAAATCCCTGGCCCGGTGTGAAGTTTATTTAAGAAGGACAAAAAAGCATGTTATCAGCCAATCTCCTGGAACTATGTGTGTAGATATATTTTTGCATCATAGGAGTAAAAAATAATTTGGATCCTTCCTAGGCCACCTGTAAATTGTATATTTAGAACTCAGCTGACATATAAAAACTGATTTTTTTCTTTTTTGATGGTACTGAGGATTGAACCCAGAGTCTTCTGATTGAGCTACATCCCAGACCCTTTTTTATTTTTATTTTTAAATTTTGAGACAGTCTCAACAAGTTGTTCAGTTGCACAGGCTGGCCTCAAACTTGTGCTATTCCTGCTTCAGCCCCCCCAGAGTGCTAGGATTACAGTTTAAGAAAGAAGTGTTAGCCGTAGAATTCTTTTATTAGTACATGTTGTAGTACATAATGTTTAAATTCCTTGCATGGAGTTGATGCAGGTATATATACATTTTAATTGCTTTTTTATCCCCTTTCCCTCCTCTTCCTCCCTCTCTCTCCATTTCTTGATCCCCTTCCTATTTGAGAAACATCTACCTCCTTACTTCCTATTATCTTTTATTTTGCTCTTTATTTATATTTTGGGTTTCTGCACGAAATTTCAAAGTCTCTACAAATAATAGAAATTCATATATGAAATCTAAAGTCCAGCTCTATGGTCTTTCATTCTCCTTCAAACATATTTTAATTCCATGTATTTTCCAATACCTCCCTTCTTAGGTTTAGGCATTACATTAAATATTAAATAGTTCCCTTTACAGGTATTTCACATAAATTTGTATTACTAGGTCCCTTCAAATTTAACCTGTTTACTTTCAGCCCTAGTACTAAGAAATGCCATCCACAGTCACACCTGTACCATCTACAGTTTCTGAAACCTTAGTATAACCTTTTATTTCATGTATTTTCCATCCTGTCAGCAAACTTTGGGAAAGGGGGAATATATGACTAAGCACAAGAAATCACATAAAATTATAGAGTTAAGAAGAAAGAAATTTTCAGTTCTGGCTAAAGAGTCAGTGATTAGAATTAACCATGTGCCTGACTTAGATTTCATTTGTGGTATGTGAGCTGAGAAGCTTTCATTCTTGTCAAAATTCAATCAACTATGTGCAAACTTGAACATTTAGCTCAGAGTACTTTAGAAAGAATTGGACATTTTTATGCTAGTGTCACCTAGATTTCCTTCCCATATTTCCAGCCCAGACTCCCCACTCTTTGTGTCACAATCAAGCAAAATTTCATTTCAATTACCAGTGTTAAAATCAACCAAAAATATTCAGAAAGGTGTGTCAAGCTGTGACTCTGTGATACCAGCACACTACAATCTTGAGTTCATTTTCATTCTCAATCATTGTTTCTTGCTGCATTATTTACATTTAAGCAGTAAAAAAAAAAAAAGGGCTTCCTCTTTATGCAAGGCAGGATTTGCCAGAAATGTGAAGAATTACATTGGTTTCATACGGGGATGATAGGACTGTGTATTCTTCATATCTTTACTTTCATTTTTCCTGAGCCACCAGGTATTTGATTTTAATGAAATAGACAAGCTACCTTGCTGGATAGTAATTTAGTCTATTAGAATAAGCAACTCTCGCAATTCTGTCCTGTGCTCTTAAGCTACACTTTGCTCTAATTGTGCATAATTGAAATATTGAGATAACTGACAAGGTTAAAGAAGGAATAGCCTTCAGTCATGTTTTTCCTCTTTCAATGCATAGTAGATTGAGTTAACCTCCTCTAGGAAAATTCTTGCTTCTGTTTTCAACATCTCTTCCCCATCCTTGACCTAATTTAAGGATGATGAAGCAGTAAATCTGATAATTGCTTTGAAAATAAGAAATTTAAATCAAAATTTAATGATAAAATATTTATCTGTACTTTTGAACTTCCTACATCAATCTCATGAGCAAATGGAGAAAATTAGTCAAGATTAGGAAGTGACAAAAAATTATGCTTTTGCTTAACATGTATTTCTTTTATCCAGAAAGTATATATACATAAATTTGAATTAATAGAATAATTATGATTATTTGAAAAATTTAGATACCAAGATTTTTACTGTGGAGTTCTATATGAGATCTAAAAATAAGATCTAAATGAGATCTAAAATAAACAGCCTATGTAGAATATGTGCATGATATTGTAAAAATGTGATTATTGAAAGGAAAAATTGCTCTTTCTATAATATTACTTATTGAAGTGAAGAAAACAGATTTAGACATTATGAACTCATTTATTTTCAAATCATACACAGACATGTACACATATAAACATATTTACAGGAATAAGCCTTAAGTCTGCAAGGATGGGTTTCAAATTATTAAATTGATTATTATTACATGGGTTGGACTACTAGGTAATTTTTCTTTATCTGTAATTATACTACTGATAATGAGCATTTCAAGCTTTAATATTTATATTTTTGCATAATGATCATTTTAAACTTTAATATTTATAATTTTGTGTAAGTGCTCTGTGCTAATGACAAACAAAAACTAATATGTTCAGCATTTTGATAGCTTTATTGATGACACAAACTTTTAGAAATTCATCTCTTTAATGCATGACATGACATGAAAGTTATATGGTGTATCTGCAACTATCTATGGTAGTCATGAATATTGTCTACAAGTTTTCTACTCCATGCTAAGTGTGCACTGCCCTACTCATTTGAAGTTAGTTATGGATGTGTCATTTTGTCTAGCCAGTGGAATATAATTTTTAACATGCAGAAGTGAACTATTTTAGATTCATAGATTCACTTTCCCTTGACAAAGAAACTCATGTTTCAAACAGTAATATTTCCATCAGCCTGGGTCCCTAATCTAACAAAGAGCCCATTGCTGTAGCATATGTCCAAATTGAACTTGTATTATTAGTAACATTAATAAATTTAGGGATTGATTATTACAAGAGTTCATCCTGATAATTCATCAGAAGTAGATTGATATGCTAAGGGTTCATAATATATTTAAGAGTAAAGGCTTTAAAAATCTGTAAATTTCTACACTAAATATAACAATAATATTAATCAGTAAGAAAATACATTTTTTTAATTAAATTCTTTTATTCATACATTGTAGGTATACAACACAATTACATTTCTCATTGGGAATTGTATCTTCACATAATGCATCTTGGTTCTTATTTTTTCCCCATTCCTAGCCCTCCCTTCACGCCCTCCACCCTTACCTATTTACAAAGACTTTATTTCCATTTTTTCCATTTCTCATCATTTTTCCTTTCCCTTCTTTCCTTTCCCCTGCTCCTCCCACTACCCCTACCACTTTGGACCTTTTCTTCCTATTTTACATTATCGATTATTCATTCTACTCATTGGTACATTTTCGGTATACAATATAATGACATTCATCTGTGGAAATTTGCACCTTTACATAGTCTCTCTTGGATCTTATTTTTCACCCTTGCCCAGCCCTCCCTTCAACCCCTCCATTCCTCCCTATTTACAAAGATTTTGTTCCTATTTTTCCATTTTCTCATATTAATCCCATTCCCTTCTATCCTTTCCCCTAGCCATCCCACTTCCTTCCCCTTTGCCCCTTTTCTTCCTATTTCACATTACCTATTATACATTTAGTCCTTATTTACACTTTCAGTTTCTCACACCAGAGAAACTATTCAGTATTTACACATATGTGTCCTATTTATTTCACTTAAGATTATCACCTTAATGTGCATCCACTTAGCTATAAATGTCTCTAATTTCTCATTTTTTATGGCTGAGTAGTACTCTATTTTATTAAAAAACCACATTTTCTTTATCCAGTCCCCAGTTGATGGGCATTTGGGCTGTTTCCAAGTTTTATCTATTACAAACTGTGCTGCTATGAACATGGGCACACATATATCACTGTGGTATGACTCTTTTAATTCTTTGGGGAAGATCCCCAGCGGTGGAAGAGTGGGGTCAAATGGGACTTCCAGTCCTAGTTCTTTGAGGCATCTCCATACTGATTTCCACAGTGCTTGCACCAGTCTACACTCCCACCGGATTCCTCTTTCCCCACAGCCCCACCAGCATTGGTTATTGGTTGATTTCATGATAGCAGCCATTCTTTCTGGAGTGAAGTGGAATCTCAGAGTTGTTTTCATTTGCAACTCTCGAATGACCAGTGATGGTGAACATTTTTTCATGTATTTATTTGCTATTTCTACTTCTTTGTGTGAGAAATGTCTGTTCATTTCAGATGCCCATTTTTGGATTGGGTCTTTAAATTTGGGAGGTCTGATCTTTTTGAGTTCTTTATAGATTAGAGATAGTAGACCTTTGTCTGAGGAAGAGCAGGTGAAGATTTTTTCCCACATTGTGGATTGTCTCTTCACACTGCTGGTGGTTTCTCTTGCTGTGCAGAAGACTTTTAATAAGAAGAGATCCCACTTGTTGATTGTTTGTGCTAGTTCATGGGCAACTGAGGCTTTGTTCATAAAATCTTTTCCTATACCGATGTCTTCAAGGGTTCTACCTAAGCTCTGTTCCAACTGGTTCAGAGTTTTTATTTTAATATGTAGATCTTTAATCCAATTTGATTTTAGTTTAGCGCATGTTGAGAGTTATAGGTCTAGTTTTAATCTTTGGCAAGTTGAAGCCCTATTTTTCCAGCACCATTTATTAAACAGGCTATCTTTCCTCCAGTGAGGGTGTTTGGTCCCTTTATCGAAGATAAGATGGCTGAGTGTGTCTGGCATTGTTTCTGCATCTTTTAATCTGTTCCACTGGTCCTCAGATCTGTTTCTTTGCCAGTATCATGCTGGCTTTTTAATCACAGTAGCTTTGCACTAGAGTTGCAGGTTGGGGATTGTGATACCCCCTGCCATGTCTCTGTTACCTGGAATAGCTTTTGCTATTCTGGGTCTCCTCTTGTTCCAAATGAATTTTTGGATTGTTTTCTCAAGGTCCATGAAGAATGCTGCTGGGATCTCAATTGGAATTGCACTAAATCTATATAGCAGTTTTGGAAGGATGGCCATTTTCACTATATTAATCCTTCCTACCCAGGAGCAGGGGATGTCTGTCCATTTTCTGATATCATCTTCAATCTCTCTTTTCAGAGTGCCATAGTTTTCAGAGAAGAGGTCTTTGATTTCTTTCCTTAGGATGATTCCTAGGTATGTCAGTTTTTTGGATGCTATTGTGAAAGGAATTATTTGCCCTATTTCTCTCTCAGTGAGTCTGTCATTTGTGTAGAGGAAAGCTATTGATTTTTGTGTGTTGACCTTGTAACCAGCTACTTGACTGAATTTGGTTATTAAGTCTAGAAGACTTTTGGTGGAGTTCTTGGGGTCTTCTATATAGAGTATCATGTCATCTGCAAATAATGACAATTTGACTCCTTCATTACCTATCTTTATTCCTTTTATTTCTTTCTCTTATCTAATTGCCTTGGCTAATGTTTCCAGAACTATATTGAACAAGAATGGTGATAGTGGACATCCTTGTCTTGTTCCTGATTTTAGTGTGAAGGATTTCAGCTTTTGACCATTTAGTATGATATTGGCTGTTGGTTTTTCATAGATAGCTTCTGTCAGTTTGAGGTAGAGACCATCTATTCCAATTTTTTGTAGGGTTTTATCATAAATGCATGTTGGATTTTGTGAAATGCTTTTTCTGCATCTATGGAGATAATCTTATGGTTTTTGTCCTTGGCTCTATTGATATAGTATATTACGTTGATTGATTTTTGTATATTGAACCATCCCTGCATCCCTGGGATGAATCTCACTTGATCAGGGTGTCTGATCTTCTTGATGATCTTCTGCATTCTGTTTGCCATTATCTTATTAAGGATTTTTGCATCTATGTTCATTAGTGAGATTGGCCTATAGTTCTCTTTTTCAGTTGGGTCTTTCTCTGCTTTGGGGATCAAGGTGATGCTTGCTTCCAGGAATGAATTTGGGAGTATTGCTTCCCTTTCAATTTCATTGAAGAGTTTAAACATAGTGGCAGCAATTTCTCTCTAAATGTCTTGCAGAATTCAGCAGTGAAGCCATCAGGGCCTGGGCTTTGCTTAGTTGATAAGTTTTTAATGACATTTTCAATTTCATTGGTTGATATTGGGTTGTTAAGAATTTTTAGGTCTTCTTCGTTCAGCTTTGGTAATTCATATGTATCTAGGAATCTGTCCATTTCTTCTGTGTTGTCCATCTTATTGGTGTATAGGTTCTGGAAGTAGGTATTGATGATCTTCTGGATTTCTGCTGGGTCTGTTGTCATTTCACCCTTTTCATGCATAATTGCATGGATTTGGGCTTTTTCTTTCCTTTTTCTGACAAGGTTGGCTAAGAGTTCATCAATTTTGTTGATTCTTTTGAAGAACCAACTCTTGGCTTCATTGATTTTTTGTATTGTTCTCTTAGTCTCCATTGCATTGATTTCTCCTCTGATCTTTATAATTTCCTCTCTTGCATGAGCTTTGGGGTTGTCCTGCTCGTCTTTTTCTAGAAGCTTGAGGTTCAGCATCAGGTTGTTTAATTGGGCTCCTTCTGTTTTCCTAATATGCATATTCACTGCTATGAATTTCCCTTATAAGACTGCTTTCATTGTGTCCCACAGATTCCAATATTTTGTATTGTCATTGTCATTTAATTGAAGGAACTGTCCGATTTCTTCTTTAATTTTCTCTGTGACCCATTGGTTATTCAGAAGTGTGTTGTTCAATTTCCACGTGTTTATGAAATTTTTTGAGTTTCTTTTGCCATGGATCTCCAATTTCATTGCACTATGGTCTGATAATATACAGGGGATAACTTCAATTCCTTTGCACTTCCTTAAACATGTTCTATGTGTGAGTATGTGGCCTATTTTTGAGAATGACCCATGTGCAGCTGAGAAGAATGTGTATTCTGATTTTATGGGGTGGAAGACTCTGTCAACATCTGTTAAGTTCATTTGTTCAAGAGTTCGATTGAGTTCTAACATTTCATTACTTATTTTTAGTCTAGTTGATCTATCTATTTGTGACAGTGGGGTGCTGAGGTCCCCCACTACAATTGTATTAGTGCATATATGACTTTTCATGTCCGTTAGTATTTGTTTTTTATAGTCGGGAGCACTAATGTTTGGTGCATAGATACTGATGATTGTCATCTCTTCCTCTTGAATTCTTCCCTTTACAAGGATGTAGTGTCCTTCTTTGTCTCTCTTAATCAGTGTTGGTTTGAAATCTACTTGATCTGCAAAGAGGATAACTACTCTTATTGTTTTTCGGGTTCCTGTCACATGGAGTATTGTTTTCCACCCTTTAACTTTCAGTCTATGAGTTTCCGTTTGAATGAAGTGTTTTTCTTGCATGCAACATATTGTTGGATTTTGCTTCTTGACCCATTCTGCCAGTCTATTTCTTTTGATTGGTGAATTGAGACCATTAACATTGATGGTTATAACTGAAATGTATTTACTTGTCATGGCCATGACTTTTTCTTTTTGTTGGGTTCTCCCCCTTTACATTTAATTTCTTGTCATGCCAGACGGGTTCATTCTGTTTTGCTTCCTGGGGTTGTGATCCTCAATGTCTGTTCCTAGGATATTGTGTAAAATTCTTAGGAGTGCTGATTTGGTATTCATGAAGTTCCTAAGGTGCTCTTTGTCATGAAAGTATCTTATTTCTCCATCCATTTTGAAAGATAGTTTTGCAGGGTACATCAATCTGGGTTGGAGGCTGTTTTCTTTTAGGCCTTTGAATATGTCACTCCAAGTTCTTCTTGCCTTGATGGTTTGTGTTGCGAAGTCTGCTGTGATTCTGATGGGCTTTCCTTTGTATGTGATTTGTTTCTTTTCTCTGACTGCTTGGAGAACTTTGTTCTTCTGTTGTGTTTCTGGAATCTTAACAATTATATGCCTATATGTAGATTTTTTTTGATCAAGGCTATTTGGAGTCCTATATGCCTCACTTATCTGCAGGTCAAGCTCTTTTCCCCTGCTTGGGAAGTTTTCTGCCATTATTTCTGTGAAGAGATTTTTTATGTCATCTGCACTCTCTCCTGTTTCTTCATTGAGCCCAATCAGTCTCATGTTATTTTTCTTTGCATCATCTAGCAGCTGCTGGATTGATTTCTCAGGTTCCCTTATAATTTTGAAGCAATTTTTCTTTTCCTGGTCACTAATTGCAATCTTATCTTCTATATCTGAAATTCTGTCCTCACATTGGCTCATCCTGCTGTGTAGACTTTCAGTGGAGTTTTTCATGTCCTGGAAATCTTTTTGCATCTTTTTTATGGATTCCATTTGTTTCTTGTGTTGGGATTCCATCATGTTCCTCAGCTCCTCTCTAGATTTATTAATCATGTCTTGCACTAGGGGCACAATTTCTCCTGTTATGTGAGAAATTATTTCTGATTTCATTTTTTGCAGATCCCCTCTTGTTACCAGTTCAGTGGGTCCAGGTGGTTGAGCATCAGAGTGTTCCATCTCATTTCCCTTTGGGGTTGCTGTAGGTGATCTGGAAGTCTGGTTTTGAGACTTATTTACATGTTTTCTCATTTCAACTGGGGTGGGGGGCTGTTAGCACCTGCACGCATTACCTCCTCTCAGCTGGGAGACGTGGGAGAGGGGTCAGGATTCACGGTAGGTATGGTGACCCAAAAGCCCTTTCCTGTGGGCTGGGAGCAGCAGGAGGGATGGTGGCCAGGAAGCCCCTTCCTCTGAACCAGGAGCAGTGGGTCAGAAGGTTGCCCAAAAGCCCTTTCCTCTGGGCTGGGAGCAGTGGGAGGGATGGTGACCAGGAAGCCCCTTCCTCTGGACCATAAGCAGTGGGATGGTGGCTCAGAACCCCCTACTTCTGGGCCGTTAGCAGCAGGACTCAGTACCTTGGTCTGGTTGTCTGGTGTCCTCTGTGTCTTTGTAGTGTGGAACCAAGTGGTTGCCTGTCTGCAACAGGGTGATTCGGTGTCTTCCGCGTGACTCGGGACCTCCAAAAATACATTATTTTAACAATACTCAGATCCAATAATAAACTTTTATATGTAGTAACTAATTTTAGCCATACAATAATTTTTATATCAATTTGTCATTGGGAAAATTTAAACACAAAGAGATTAAGGAATTTAACCAGGGCAACACCTACCAAGTACAAATAAATCTCCTATCAAAATATACATAATCCCAAAATTAATAGCCACAAATGTTACTACTGAGTTAAATACTATCTACTGAACATGTTTTATGTGTTCTCTGAATTTCTTTTTCCAACATATTTCTGAGATAAGGATTAAAACCACCTTTTTCAGTGAAGAAGCTGAGGTTTAGAGAAGTTAACTAATTTCCAATGTCCTGCCTCTGGCAAAGGGCAATTAGAGGATAAAACTCAGTTTCAACTCTAAAGAACCTGCAACTTTCTATAATATGATGTTTTCTTAGTCAGATATTTAACTTGCTTCATGTTAATTGCAGCTAGTAGAAAAATGAATCTAAAAACAAATTTAATAATGTGAACAAAAACAAAAGGAACATTGTTCAAATCATCTATACCTAAAACTAGCTCAGTTATATTCACTGGAATACACAGTGAAATACTTAGGTCCTAACTTTCATTCATTCATTAAAAGCAAAGAAATAGAAGAATGCCAGGCATTTAAAACAAGAATGCTGTGTGACTTTAACATCTTCCTTTTATCATCAATTACTACAACATTTATATTAATTGTTTCCACTAATATCTAATTCTCCCAAATTCATGATAAATTCAAATCACTGTGTCTTTCCTTCTAAAACTGAGACATGGAAAATTTTAGTAGCTAAAGACTTAATGTATATCTGTACCTAGAAAATTATTCTACATTATTTTGCTTAACAATTAATATATAATTTATTTGACTAACATTAAAAAACTCACATTCTTTAACAATTTTATTATGCTTCTAAATCTTGCTATTATATTTACACACTAGCCTATTTTTAACACCTTTTTAGATTTTTCAACTTTTTATTATTTTTAAATCATCATACTTTACTTAAAGAAGTTTTAGGCTACAGAAAAACTGAGTAGAGAATAGGGGGTACCCTTATCTATTTTTCCTGGAATAAACATTTTCACACTCACATATTAGCTGTGCTTTCCTGGTCATCAAATTACATCATTAAGGTAATACCTTAAACATACATAGTGTAGTATTTTCTCTAGTATGTTCTATATGTACCATGCTGATCAAATTTAATTCCTTTTGTTGTTGTTGTCATGCTTTACTTTGCTCATTATATTTTGGGTTTCTCATGTAAGACAAACCATATGATAGTTAAGCTCGCGGGACTGATTTATTTCACTTAAAAATATGGTCTCAAACTGCAACTATTTTCCTACAAGTGATTCGGGTTTACCTTTCTTTCTTTCTTTTTTTTTTTTTTCACTAAGTTTTTTGGTACATTTGAGGTATACAGTATGATGACATTCATCATTGGGATTTGTACCTTTACATGATATGTCTTTCTTCTTTTGTTTTCCCCATTCCCCTGCCCTCCCTTCAACCCCTCCATCCTGCCCATTTACAAAGATGTTTCCATTTTTTTCTCCTTTTCCTTTCCCTTCTTTCCTTTCCCCTACTCCTCACAGTTCCCCTTCCCCTTTGCCCCTTTTCTTCCTATTTCATATTATCTATAATACCTTTTAGTCCTTATTTACACTTTCAGTTTCTCACACTAGAGAAACTATTTGGTATTTACACATGTGTGTCCTATTTATTTCACCTAAGAGTATGACCTCAATGTGCGTCCATTTAGCTATTAATGTCTCTAGTCTCTCATTCTTTATGGCTGAGTAGTACTCCATTTTATATTTTAAAAAATCTAACACTTTTTGACAATAGCAGTGATTGAACCAAGGGTCTTCACATTGAGCTATATCCTCAGATCTTTTTAAACTTTCTTTTTAATTTTGTGACAGGGTCTTGATAAATTGCTAAGTTGGCCAGGTTGAGATGGAATTTGCAATCTGCTTTAGACTGCTAGATTCCTGGGATTACAGGCAAGTGCCAACCTGCCTGTTTCAATTCTAACACTTTTAAGAGGACATTGATTAAATTTGTTCCCATGAAAAAAATTAATTAATTGTATGCCATTAACAATTAAATCTCATATATAAATTAAATATAGTCCATTGAATTTTAAAGTACTTCAATAGTATGAGTAATAAAATTTCCCAAATACTTTCCTAATTCTTTTAGCCCTCTAAAATTAGACTCAGAAGTATGAGTAACTAGTTCTATTAAATGCTCAATAGTGTATTTCAACTTAATAAGATTATTACTTAAAATAACAAATCTCAATAAATTATTTGATAGTAACTTTAAATTGATATCAAAAAGCTCCCCACTGTGCTAGCAAACTGAAATGGTTTAAACATCACAGGTAAATAAAATCTCAAAAAAGTACTTGGTATTATTTTTTATTAAAGTATCCATTAAGAGTATGGGTTTGGTTTTCCTAAAGAGTTCTCTATGGAATTTTGAGCTTTCCTAGGGTTAATGAATGTCAAAACTCTGTGAGAACAGAACAACTTCCTTTCATGTAATGTGAATTACTTATTAAGTGAAATTTTTTATAATGACTATGACTAAATTCCTTTTATCCAACTTAAAAAACCATGCCAAATTATCATTACATCCTGTAACAGGAACTTTATAACTCAAAAAAATAAAGAGAGATAACTTAGGGGATTTTGAAAACTCTATAAAACAGGTTTGTTCTCTGGTCATGAAAGTTTACCAAGCCCCCAGGCTACTAGAGTATTTGAATTTATTAAACTCTCTGGATTCTCAAAATATTTAAATATTTAATGAATTTCAGCTTTGTGCGCTCCTGCATTTTTTTTCATATTCTGTATGTTTGACAGAACAGAACAATCTTTATAGATGCTAAATGACATTTGACTGGATTCAGATCCTGAAAAATTCCAAAGCTATGTGGTTCTTAAAAACTTTTATAGTTATAAATTTAGGCACATTATTAACCCTAATAATATAGTATTTAGACACAATTTGAAGAGACAGTATTATATACTCCCTTTTACCTAAGTTTTTGATAATTAGAAAAGCTATTACTTCCAAAATTTTGACCAAAAAACCCCCTAGAAAATCATGCCTGGTTTGGTAGTAATCAAAAACTCAAAGTGTCAAGGCTAACGTCCCTCCTGAAATCTTAGGAAACACTTGCGTGAAAGGACAGGTGAATACAAAGACCAATTCACCTCAGCTAGAACATGAGAGAAAGGTAATGAGAATTCTGGCAAAGTTGTGAATGAATTAAATCGGCTGTGAAATTATAAAAAAATGATTCTAGGCCACTGTACCACCACCCTAAGTGGGGAGGAGCAGAGCTGCCCCCAGTGCAGAGGTGAACATTCTGGGGCACCATACCACCACCCAAGCATTGAGGAGCAGAGCTGCACAAAGCACAGAGGAGGTAAACCTTTCAGGCTACTGTAGCAGCAGCACATATCCCCATGCAAATGTTGAAATAAGAAGACGTGTAAATAAGCCTCAAAAACAGATTTCCAGATCACCTAAAGCAATCCCAAAGGGCAACAAGATGGAACAATCTGATATCAACCACCTGGACTCCCTGAAATGGCAACAAAAGAGAATGTGGATATAATGGAATCAAAAATAATTTCTCAGATAAAAGCAGAGATTGTGCCCATAGTTCAAGACATGGTTAATAAACCTAGAGAGGACATAGATAAAAAAGTAGAGGAGCTGAGGAACATGATAGAATCCAAACATAGGAAACAAATGGAATCCATAAAACAGATGGAAACAGATTGCCAGGAGATGAAAAGCTCCATTGAAAGTCTACGCAGCAGCATGAACCATAGTAAGGACTGAATTTCGGATACAGAAGAAAACTTTGCCAATAGTGACCAAGAAAAGAAAAATTTATTTAAAATAGTAAGGGACCATGAGAAATCAATCCAGCAGCTGCTAGATGATGCAAAGAAGGATAACATAAGATTGATGAGATTCAATGAAAACACAAGAGAGAGTGCAGATGACATAAAAAGAATTTTTCACAGAAGTGATGGCAGAAAACTTCCCAAGCAGGGGAAAAGACCCTAACATACAGATAAGTGAGGCATATAGGACACCAACTAGCCTTGATAAAAAAAAAAAATCTACACATAGGCATATAATAGATAATATTCCAGAAACCCAACAGAAAAACAATATTCTACAAGCAGTTAGACAAAAGAAAAAAATCACATACAATAGAAAGCCTATCAGGATCAGAGCAGACCTGTTAACACAAACCAAGAAGGCATGGAGCAACATATTTCAATCCCTAAAGGAAAACACCCTCCAACCCAGATTGTTGTACCCTGCAAAACTATCTTTCAAAACTGATGGAGAAATAAGATACTTTCATGACAAAGAGCACCTTAGGAACTTCATGAATACCAAACCAGCACTCCAAAAAATTTTAGACAATATCCTAGAAAAAGACAATAAGGATCACAACCCCAGGAAGCCCAGCAGAATGAATCCATTGGGAATGAAAAGAAATTAAACACAAAGCAGGAGAATCCAACAAATGAAAATGTCGGGACAAAGATAAGTCAATACGTATCAGTTATAACCATCAATGTTAATGGTTTCAATTCACCAATCAAAAGAAATAGACTAGCAGAATAGCTCAAGAAGCAAGATCCAACAATGTGCTGCATACAAGAAACATATTTATCTCAGAAAGAAACTCATAGACTGAAAGTTAAAGGGTGGAAAACAATACTCCATGTGACAGGAACCCGGCATAAGGCAAGACTACTTATCCTCTTTCCAGATCAAGTGGATTTCAAACCAACCCTGGTTAAGAGAGACAAAGGACACTACATATTTGTAAAAGGAACAATCCAAAAGGAAGAGATGACAATCATAAATATATGTGCACCAAACACTAGTGCACCCAACTATATAAAACAAATACTAATGGACATAATAAATCACATAAGCACTAATACAATAGCAGTGGGGGACCTCAATATCCCACTATCACAAATAGATAAATCAACTAGAAAATAAAATGAACAACAAAATACTAGAACACAATCAAACTCTTGAACAAATGAATTTAACAGATGTTTACAGAGTCTTCCACCCCAAAAATCAGAATATACATTCTTCTCAGCTGCACATAGGTCGTAATCCAAAATAGACCATATACGCACTCATAGAACATGATTAAGTAAGTGCCAAGGAATTGAAGTTATCCCCTGTATATTATTAGACCATAGTGTGATGAAATTGTAGATCAATAGCAAAAGAAACCACAAAAATTTCATAAACATATGCAAATTGAAGAACAAACTTCTGAATGACCAATGGGTCACAGAGGAAATTAAAAATGAAATCAAACAGTTCCTACAGTTAAATGACAATGCCAATAAAACATATCAGAATCTATGGAACACAATGAAAGCAGTCTTAGGGAAATTCATAGCAGTGAATACTCATATTAGGAAAACAGAGTGAGTTCAATTAAGCAACCTGATGCTGAACCTCAAGCTTCTAGAAAAAGAAGGACAAGGCAAAGCCAAAGCTCGTAGAAGGCAGGAAATTACAAAGATCAGAGCAGAAATCAGTGCAATGCAAACTAAGAGAATGATACAGAAAAATCAATGAAGCAAACGATTCTTTGAAAGAAGAAACAAAATTGACAAACCCTTAGCCAACCTTATCAGAAAAAGGAAAGAAAAGGCCCAAATCCATGAAATTAGGAATGAAAAGAATGAAATTACAACCGACCCAGCAGAAATCCAGAGGATCATCAATAACTACTTCAAGAACCTATATGCCAATAAGATGGAAAACACAGAAGAAATGGACAGATTCCTACACATGCATAAATTATCAAAGTTGAATGAGGAAGACCTAAAAATTCTAAAGAACACAATATTCATCAATTAAATTGAAAACATTAAAAATTTACCAACTAAGAAAAGCCCAGGTCCTGATGGCTTTGCTATTGAATTTTACAAGACATTTAAAGAGGAACTATTGCCACTACTGTTTAAACACTTCAGTAAAATTGAAATAGAAGCAATACTCCCAAATTCATTCCTGGAAGCAAGGACACCTTGATCTGCCAAAGCACAGAAAGACCCAACCGAAAAAGAGAACTATAGACCAATCTCACTAATGAACATAGAAACAAAAATCCTTAATAAAATACTGGCAAATAGAATGCAGAAGATCTACAAGAAGATCATACACCCTGACCAAGTGGAATTCATCTCAGGGATGCAGGGATGGTTCAACATGGGCAAATCAATAAATGTAATACACTATATCAATAGAGCCAAGGACAAAATTCATATGATCATCTCAATAGATGCAGAAAAAACATTTCACAAAATCCAACACGCATTTATGATAAAAGAAAACCCTACCAAATTTGAATAGATGGGCTTTGTCTCCATCTAATAAAAGCCATCTATGAAAAACCAACAGCCAATATCACAGGAAATGGTCAAAAAAAGAAATCCTTCACACTAAAATCAGTAACAAGGAAAGGATGTCCACTATCACCACTCTTGTTCAATATAGTTTTGGAAACAATAGCCACAGCTATTAAACAAGAGAAAGTAATAAAAGGAATAAAGACAGGAAGTGAAGAAGTCAAACTGTCATTATTTGCAGAAGACATGACACTCTATATAGAAAAACCTAAGAACCCCACCAAAAGTCTTCTAGACTTAATAACCAAATTCAGTAAAGTAGCTGGATACAAGGTCAACACACAAAAATCAATAGCTTTCCTCTACACAAACAACAGACTCACTGAGAGAGAAATAGGGCAAACAATTCCTTTCACAATTGTATCCAAAAAACCTGAAATACCTAGGAATCTACCTAACAAAAGAAATCAAAGACCTCTTCTCTGAAAACTACAGCACTCTGAAAAGAGATTGAAGATGGTATCAGAAAAAGGAAAGACATCCCTTACTCCTAGGTAGGAAAATCAACACACTTCCAAAACTGCTAAATAGATTCAATGCAACCCCAATTGAAATTCCAGCAGCATATTTCATGGACCTTGAGAAAACAATCCAAAATTTCATTTGGAACAAGAAGAGACCTAGAATAGCAAAAGCAATTTTAGGCAACAGAGACATGGCAGGGGGTATTACAACCCCCAACTTGAAACTATACTACAAAGCTACTGTGATAAGAATAGCATGGTACTGGTAAAGAAACAGACCTGAGGACCAGTGGAACAGATTAGAAGATGCTGAAACAACTCCAGACACACTCAGCCATCTCATCTTCGATAAAGGATTCAAACTCCCTCACTGGAGGAAAGATAGCCTCTTTAATAAATGGTGCTGGAAAAATTGGGTTTCAACTTGCCAAACATTAAAACTAGACTTATATCACTCGCCATGCACTAAACTAAAATCCAATTGTATTAAAGATCTAAACATTAAGATAGAAATGCTGAAACAACTGGAAGAGAGGTTAGGAAGAACTCTTGAAGACAGTGGTGTATGACAAGATTTTATGAACAAAGCCTCAGTTGCCTGTGAACTAGCACAAACAATCCACAAGAGGGATCTCTTCTTATTAAAAAGCTTCTGCACAGCAAGAAAAACCACCAGCAATGTGAAGAGACAACCCACAATGTGGGAAAAAAATTTTCACCTGCTGTTCTTCAGACAAAGGCCTACTATCTTGAATCTATAAAGAACTTAAAAAGATCAGACCTCCCAAATTTAAAGACCCAATCTGAAAATGGGCATCTGAAATGAACAGACATTTCTCAGACAAAGAAGTAGAAACAGCATATAAACATATGAAAAAATGTTCAACTCCACTGGTCATTCAAGAGATGCAAATGAATACAATACTAAGATTTCACCTCACTCCAGAAAGAATTGCTGCTATCATGAAATCAACCAATAACAAATGCTGTTGGGGCTATGGGGAAAGAAGAACCCTCCTCCATTGCTGGTGGGAGTGTAGACTGGTGCAACCACTGTGGAAATCAGTGTGGAGATACCTCAAAGAACTAGGACTGGAAGTCCCGTTTGACCCATCTATTCCCCTGCTGGATATCTTCCCCAAAGAATTAAAAGAATCACACCACCTTGATATATGTGCACCCATGTTCATAGCAGCACAATTTGTAATAGCTAAAACTTGGAAGAAGCCCAATTGCCCTTCAACTGGAGACTGGATAAAGAAAATGTGTGGGTTTTTTTTAATAAAATGGAGTGCTACTCACCCATAAAATTTAGAAAATAGAGACCTTTATAGCTAAATGGATGCACATTGAGGTGATACTCTTAAGTGACTTAAATAGGACACACGTGTAAATTCCAAATAGTGTCTCTAATGTGAGAAACTGAAAGTGTAAACAAGAACTAAAGGTATAATAGATTATGTGAAATAGGAAGAAAAGGTGCAAAGGGGAAGGGGAAGGGGGATGGGGAGGGGAAAGCAATGAAGGGAATGAAATTAATATGAAAAAATGAAAAAATGGAAACCAAGTCTTTGTAAATAGGGAGGCATGGAGTTGCTGAAGTGAGGGCAGGGAATGGGAAATAATAAGAACCAAGAGAGATTATATAAATGTGCAAATTTCCAATGATGAATGCCATTATATTGTATACCTAAAATGTACCAGTAAAATTAATTTTAAAACAAAAAATTATACAAAAACAAGAGAAATTTACACCCATTTGCAAGTTCTTCACAGAACGCAACAAGCTCTGGTGAGAAAAAGTAGGTGCATAAAAATAGACCAAAATGCATTCTGTGGTTGATGGTTCAGATTTAAAGGAAGAGAGATATTATGAGGAAAAGACAATGTCAGAACCTTTTCCAAATCTACTGTGAACCTAAATTCTTCATCCACTTTGGAAGAGGCAGGAAATTAGGTAGCCACAGAGCAAAGGCAAAGAATGATTATAGATTGAGAATAGAAAAAGAAAACAGACATACTGTTAGTGGAGGAGATGCAGACAGTTTTTCTTTGCTTAGAAAAAACAAAGAAGATCCTAATGATTGATAGAGTGAAAGTAAAATTGAAAAAGTCAAGAAAAATAACAACCATAGATCACCAAAGCAGAGAGTACCAAATGATATAATGTACATGTAATTGTAATCCAAGAAGAAAAACTGGAGCAGAAGTAATTTCTGAAGGGAGAACAATTAATACTTTAAGAAACTTATGTAGATATAAAACCCAGGTCCAAAAGTTAAAAAAAAACATAGGAGAGTAAATACACAAACACATGCACACGCACACCTGGACACATTATATTCAAATTGCTAAAATCTAAAGTTAAAGGACAACCTTGAAAGCAGTCAGAAAAGATACATTATATATAAGTAACAATAAAAATATTAAAGCAATCTTAAAAATTATGGGAGCCAGAGGTCAAGTATGAAATATCAAAAATCTAACAACTGCCCCAGATGTAGTGGTGCATACCTACATTCCTAGATACTTGGGAGGTTGATGTGCTAGGGTCACTAGAGCCCAGTGTTCAAGTCCAGCCTCAAAATGGGCACAACTTAGGAAAACCTCATTTCCAAAGAAAACTCCACCAATTCAAAATTTTATATTTTGTAAAACATTTTTCAAAAATAATGGAGAAATAGAAATATGTTTAGATAAACAAAATCAGATAGATTTCATTAACAATAGACTACACTATTAGAAATGCCAAATGGAGTTGTTATGGTACATTAAATATATCAAATAGAAATTGGGATAAACCCAAAAATATGTCTGTCCCTGGAAGTGGTTAAGATGAAGGTAAATACGAAAGACTATTCTTTTGAGATCAAACTGTTTAAAGCCAAAGTTGTATGGCATGTAGAAAAGTAAAATGAATGGTAACAATGCCACAAAAGATGTAAAAGAATTGAGATTAAATGGTTATAAGAGTTTTTAACTGTATGTGAGGGAATATAATAATATTCAAAGGTAAATCCCAAATAATTAAAAATGTATGTTGTAAATCTTACAAAGATCCATATGTGATGGGAGATGATGAAATTCATCTCTGTCTTAATCATGATGAAGGTTGCATACTTTTTGCATTTGTAAAATTCACATAACTGGCAAAAAGAGTACAGGCAAAAAGAGTACATTAAAAAAGTGTATATATAAATGATAACTCAATAAGCCTAAAAAGTAAAATAAAAGAACTTCCTTTATTCTTTTATTCTTACTGTCACAAATATATTGTTGATTTCGATACTGTTTGAGGGCAAAGAACTACAGTAATGGAATTTTTGATTCTTATTAAAGATTTTAGGGAATGGCGCATCCTATCTGTAATTATGAAGTCCAATATTCCAATGCTCTTGTTAGATAAGCTTAAAATTTAGAGGTTGTATTAGCAGAGATGGGAACATAAAGGGCATTGGACAAATACTTTTCAAGGCTCAGAAACAAACGTTACTTTGATTTATATACTCTTAATAACTTTATGGACCTGCAAAAAAAGTCTAGTAACAAAAATGTGCAGTTATAATATTAAATGGGTCTCATGACAAGTATTATTCTTTTAATTGTCCATACAATTTCTCCTAGCTCAGTTTTAGATATTTCCAGAAGAATACAGGAGAGTGGAAATCTAAGAGAGGCGGGGGTGAAGTGGAAGAAAAGAAGTTAATGGAAAGGGACTGTTCTTAATTGCACTTTGACTCCTCTTACAAGCAAGATGCTTTATTGGAGAGCTGCTGTGGGAACTCTGGTATTTAATTTCCTGACATTTCTGAGAATCAAATCTAACATGTTTGGTTCGATTAACATAGTTTAGTGAGGATGTTGGTTTTTCTGGTCTCTTCTGACAAGGAAAAGCCAGACTAATACTAAAATCTGATCATGTCTTTTGTTAAAACAAATATTCTAAGCCAATCTTCCTATCAAGGGAACAGAATCCCGGTATAGATCACCAGGTAGGCTTTCTTCAGACACCTTGCTTTGGGTAGGGCCTGACCGTCTCGGGAGAGAAGAGAATTTTGCTTTGCTTTATTTGGTTTTCCATGCAAGTGTATTCGCAATACCTAACATGTGGCTTGGTATAGAATTCACAGTGAATATATTCTTCATGTGTGTAAATGAGTGAATGAATAAGTGAACTGAATGAAAGCTATTATCAATTAGCATATATGACTGATATTTAGAAGAGGTTGGTAAGAATGCATTCATCCTCTCCACATCCATCGTGGCTGGTCTCTACATCTGAGCCAGAGACTAAACAGTACATGAGAACCAAGCATTATATTCAGTTTGTTTTGAACACCTCCAGTTTCTAACAGTTGTTTGGAAATCATTATAAAGGTTGCAGAAAAACATATAATTCTAAATGGAAACTTGAAAATAGCCTTAGCCGTCTCTCATAGAAGGAGATACTGTATTGCTGCTGTTAAATCAAGTGGACTTAAATCCCAATTAGAAATACTACTACTTTTTAACTGTAGTAGTATGAGCAAGTTCTTTAACCTCTCTGCCTCTTAGCTTCACTCATCTATAAAATCGATCTTATAAAGCCTAGTTTTACAAGGTTATTAAAGATTAAAGGTAAATGATTAAATTATTTAGAACAGAAACCTACCTAATTTAAATTTGGAACATATTGTACATTTCTTTCCCCATTTTTAAATTAAATTTATTTTTGACTAATAAAAACATAAAATTATACATATTAATGGAGTATTATCTGATGTTTTGATATATGCATACATTGTGTAATTCTCAAATCAGTTCCCACATATCCACCTCCTCAAATACTCATCATTTCTTTATTGTAAAAACACTCAAAATTATTTTTTTCTTTTTGGAGTACACTGTCTATATTTGTCATCTATAGTTGTCCTACTACTGTGCAACATCTGATCAGAGCATTTACACAGCTCTAACTGTAACTTAGTACCCACTGATCAGCTTTTCTCATCCCTTCTTCTGCCCTGTTCTTACAGGCTCTGGTGACCACCCTTCTACTCTCAACTGCTATAAAATTAATTCGTTTTTTAATACTCCACATAAGAATGAGATATGGTCTTATTTGTCTTTCTCTACTTGTCTTAGTTTACTTAAAATACTGACTTCCACTTCTATCCACATTGTTGAAAAATGATAAAATTTCATTCTTTTTATAGATAAATACTAGTATTCCAGGGTGTACATATACCATATACTTCTTTTTGGTGATAATGGGGTTTGAACCCAAGGCCTTGACACTGAGCTATATCCCCACCCTTTTCCTTTTTTTAAAATTTTAAGACAGGGTCTTGCTAAGTCACTAAGATGGCAAGACTGAATTCAAACTTAATGATTCACATGGCTTAGCCTCACATAGTACTGGGATTACAAGGGTGCCTCACCATACTTGGCTACTTTTTCCATTCATCACATAAGGAATACTTAGACTGTTTCCATTTTTTGACTTTTATTAATGGTGCTGAAGTAAACATAGAGGTGGAGACATCTCCTTGACATACTAATTTCATTCTCTTTGGATATATACACAGTAGCAGGATTGCTAGATTGATGGTAGTTATATTTTTAATTTTTTGAGGAAACTTCACTATGTTTTGTATAATCCCTATACTGATTAACTATGCCCCAACAGTGTGCATGAGTTTCCTTTGCTCCATGTTGATGATGGCTTTTGGGGGGGTGGAGGTTGTCTTCTTAATAATAGCCATACAAACTGGGATGAAGTGGTATCCCTTGTGGTTTTAATTTGCATTTCCCTAATGATTAGCAGTATTAAGTATTTTTTCATATACTTATTGGACATTTGTATCTCTTCATTTTGGAAATACACAGTTAGATCTATTGTCCATTTTTAAAATGGGTTATTTTGTTATATGCTATTGAGATTTTGGAGATCCTTATATATTCTGGATGTTAATTTTTTGTCAGATGCATAGTTTGCAAACACTTTCCCATTCTATAAGTTGTCTTTTTGCTTTGATGATTGTTTCTTAGTATTTTAGTTTGATATAATCACATTCTGTTTATTTTGGTTTTGTTTCCTAAGCATTTTAGGATCTTCTTTTAAAAAATTGCTCTTTACAATGTCATTGTGGTTCTCATATTTTCTTTTAATAGTTTTATAGTTTCAAGTCTTATGTTTAAACACTTAATCCATTTAAATTGATTCATGTAACTGGGGATTGACAGAGGTCTATTTTCATTCCCCTGCATGTGAATATCCAGTCTTTGTAGTACTTTCATTGAAAAGACTGCCCTTTTTCCAAAGTATGTTCTTAACACCTTTGTTGAAAATAAATTGGCTGCAGATGTATGGGTTTACTTCTAGGGTTGCTCTTCAGTTTCATGGGTCTATGTGTCTCCTTTTTACGATTTTCCATGCTGTTTTAATTACTACAACTTTGTAGAATATGTTGAAGTCAGATAGTGTAATTCCTTCTCTTTTAGTCTTTTTGTTCAAAATGACTTTGGCTATTTAGGATTTTATACTTCCAAACAAATTTTAATGTTGTTTTACAATTTTGTAAAGAATGTCATTAGTGGTGGTTCTCTGGCCTGGGAGGCAGCTTGCACGGGACATCGGCACTCTGTGGAGGAAAGTAAACCAAGATTTCATTTCCAGTATGGAAAGCCCATCAGACTCGGCTGTGATTTTACCTAGCACTCCACAGGCCCATGAGAATCCACCATCTCCCCATACAAATAATTCACGGAAAGTGCCATGAGTGCAACACTTAAAGAAAGATTATGGAAAACAAGATTTTCATTTAATTCCTGTTGCAGTGTAGTAAAACGTCTTAAAATAGAGAGTGAAGAAAATGATGAGAACTTTTCTGAGAAACCAGCATCTTCAACAGAAGAAAACTGTTTGGAATTTCAAGAAAGTTTTAAACACATAGATAGTGAATCTGAAGAAAATTCATACTTGAAAAATACTCTAAAAAATATCAGTGCATGTGAATCTAATTCACTTGATACTAGGTCATACAATGCTCTTCAGAAAGACTCTGTGAATGAGAATCTTGAACAAGGATTAAAGGAAGAAAGAATAATATTGGTGAAGCAGGTGCAGGACAAGGAAGACCTTCAGAGGCTAAAACTAGTCAAAATGTATAGATCAAAGAATGACCTCTCACGGTTAGAGTTGTTGATAAAGAAGTGGAGAAGCTATAGCCAGCTGTTGTTTTATGAGTTGCAGTCAGCTATGTCTGAAGAGAACAAAAAACTAAGCCTTACTCACTTGATAGACCACTATGGGTTAGATGATAAATTGTTACACTATCACAGAAGTGAAGAGGAATTTATAGATGCTTAATTAATAACTTTTTTCTCAGAATATTTTTTCTTTCTCTTTTTCTTTTTTTTCAGTACTGACTGGGAGATCAAACCTAGTCCCTGCGCTTTTACCACTGAGCCATACCCTTGGCTCCTCTCCAGTAAATCTTTGAGAATGACAACTTAATGAAAAGACACTTAGACATTTTAAGGGAAAGATGTTAGCCATTAGGGCAGTGGTGGTGAGCCTATGGCACGTGTGCCACAGAGGGCTGTTTGTGTCCTTGAAAGCTCTAAAAGGTTCACCATCACTGCATTAGATGTAAGGTATCTTGACTGTCAATTTAGGGTACTCTAAAGACATATAAATTAAGTCCTAAAATGACATACAGTATTTTGAATAGATTTAACAAAGAGAATTTGACATTAACAGACATGTTAAAAGCTGGATTTGGTGGCACTTGCCTATCTGTAATCTGGGCATCCTGGGAGACTGATGAAGAAGGATGAAAAGTTTGGGCTCAGCCTGGCAACCTAGCAAGACCCTGCCCTTCGAGCCATGGATGGAGCTCAATGCAAAGGCCCTGAGTTCAATCCCCAAATACATGAATGAATGAATCAATGGGTGAGGGATGCAGTGAAAGTGCCAATGTGCCTGAGCGTGCACACACAAATTTAAACTATGTTTAAAAACTAATTTGGACAGTCCTGGGAACCAGTTTTAATATATTGTTTTGCTTTTTAAGACAAAAAGTCTTATTTTCAGTGTTAGTCCAATCTGGTGAATGTCTAAACCTAAACTGGTCCAAAAGTTCTCACCTCTCTCCTAAGAGAGAGGTGAACCTTGTTTCCATTCATTTATTACATCTTGTCATCTGCTGATCTCAGATAATTAAACTTATGTCCAAAATATTTTTTAAAAATGTCATTAGTATTTGGCTAAATATTGCACTGAATGTGTCGATTGCTTCGAGTGGTATGGCCATTTAAACAATGCTGATTTTTCTAATCCACAAATATGACTGTCTTTCCAATTTTAAACCCTCTTTATCTTCTCTCATAAATGATTTATAGCTTGCATTATAGAAATCTTTTAACTATTTAGTTAAATTTATTCCTAGCTGTTACATATTTGTAGCTATTTGGGTATAGAAAAATATGAATATGAGCCAGATAAAAGAGACATCAAAGAAAACAAGATCATTCTTGCCTTTCGCTGTAAGCAATAACTTTATCACTGTAAGGCTGCAACATGATCACCTTTTTATATAGTTTTCGCATGACTAGATTTAAAATGTAATGGGGCATATAATAAACAAATTATTTCTTTGCCAGAGTTTTCTCTTTCTTGTTTTCATAATATTTACCCAGGAGGAAAACAAATTTATTCTTTACCAATGCATCTGGCATCTATTATATTTTATTCATATTATATATGAGCCATATTTTAATATTTTTATCAAAAATAACTATATGTAAAAGATTAATTACCTAATTTTATATTTCTTTGTGACAAGACATAAGTCCTGCTCTAGAAAGCATGTAGACTAGTGAAGAAATAGATACCTGATCAGCTATAAGACAAAGTAATAAGTATTGTAGTAAATGAGAAAACTCATTTTGAATGAATGTGAAAATGAAAAACTATTTTGCCTAAAGTTATTATAAAGTGGTATTACATCAGGAAAGCTTATAATTAGGGTATTCAGGATGATAAAAAGGGCCTACATTTTAATCTTTAGCTGACTATATGTTAATATTGTTTCCCAATGAAACATAATAATGGTCATTGAACAAATACTTATACATATAAATTGTAAATGAAGAAGAATGTTTACAGTATTTTTTTAAAAAATTGATTCCAGGTTTATATATTAGTACCACTTGTTCCAACAAACAGAATATTTTATTTCTTGTTAAATATACAGTAAATGTTTTTAAGCAAATTAATGTGTAAAGATAAACGTAATTTTAACAAACAAAAGAATTCGACAACCCTGGGAGTACATATTTTTATAGCTTTCTTAAAGCCTAACTTACATACCATAAAACCTAACCATTGTTGGGGTATAATACAATGCTTTTAGTAAATTTATAGACTTGTGAACAATTCTCGCAACCCAGTTTTAGAAATCTTGCATTGCCCCAGGTATTTCTCTTGACCCTGTTGGCAGTCTGTTCTACTTCCATTTCTTCAGATTAGTTAACCGCGTATATTAGCTGCCTTTTAATTGCTTACCCTTACTACATAAAGGACAGGTTTAATTGGCTTACAGTTTAAGAGGATTCTATCCAAGGTGAGATGGTTACAAGGCAGAAGTAGCATGGTGGAAAGTTATTGAGGTGGAAGGCTGCTCATCCCATTACAGCCAAGAAGCAGAGAGAAACGGGAGGCACTGAGAACAAGAACACACCTTTCCAGGTCATGCCCCAAGTGACCCACTTTCTCTAACCAGATCCCATAACAAAAATTCAAATATGAATTTATAGCTGGGTTAATCCATTGGTGATTATATAGACAACAACCTTCAAAATGCCTTACCTCTGAACACATGAGCCTTTTGTGGGACACATTAGATGCAAACAATAACATCACTGATTTGGGGGACTATTTTGGAACTCTACTTTCTTGTTTTATTGATTTGTCCTTAGTTAACCCAGAAAATTGGAAATCACTAACAATTCTTATGGGACTATAGGAGAGAGACAGTGATTTGGGGAAAGAGACTTGAATTAAGAACAGAGGTGCCTCCGAGCCACCTTCATACTTGGAGAAGAGCAGTAAACTTAACTTTATAGCCTGTTTTTTCTACCTATGAGGACAGCCACTTATTGCTGGAGATAGTCAACTGCTGTTCAGCAAATGCTGCTGGTGTGTGGCATTCCCAAACCAGTGCCTGTGTGTTGGAGATGCTGTCCTTCTCTTTTTCTCTTAGTAGCTTTGGCAATCTCATCATGCTGAGTCAATAAATGGGAACAAGGAGAAATAGGTGGGAAACAATAGTTTCCTGGAGGCTGTATAGTTTTCTCAGCATGAACTTTAACTAGGGAGAGCTTTTTTTAGATAGAGTCTTTTTAAAAGCATTGATTACTTATACTTCCATACATGTATACATATCTAGAAAAGTCAAGTGCCACTTATGAAAGAATAGGGATTTAAATTTAACCCAGGATTAATTTTTCTTCTCTTTCCTTCCTGTCCCTGCTAAACAAAAACATGTGATATATGTAAAACTAGTATGTCCTACTGTGAGTTTCTTTGCATTATTTTTAAGTCTTTTGGGGAATGAGAAAGTCATGATTAGTGATTTGTAATTTAGTTCCATTCTGATTAATCAGGATTTAAGCTGTAATTTCTGCCACTATGAATTAAATGTCACAGTTCATTAGAGTAGAGCCAGTTCAGTCCATTCCAACTTTATACCCATGTTTCCTATGTTAAATCCTTTTCTCAGGATTTATTAACTTGGCATCAAGATGTCCCAAATGTATCTTGTTTCAATTAAAGAAGAAAATATCACAGTGTAACTTTTTCAGTTGCATTAATGTTCAGGAAGACGGGTGTGAGCTGTAGAAAAAGATGTTTAATTCTAATGATTTTGGAAATAACTTTAGATAGGTTATGTTAGGAATCAGCAGATATAAACCAGCTTTCACTTGTGCATTTCATTATAAGACATGTTTATTAAGTTTCTGTACCCCCTAATCCTATTACTAATTTTATAGAAATACGTATTGGTTTTAAATGTGCATTTTAAAATTTATATAGTAGCTTTATTCAATAAGCTTTATAATTATGCCACAAATATTCATTATTATCTTTGTATGGTGCATCAACTCATTTACAAAGTGAGGTTTCATATTCTATCTCAAACAATAATGTAAATATGTGGGCTCTGGAATAAATTTTAAATGCTATAATTGCACATTGTATATACTTTTAAAATTGTACATGTGGGAAGAAAACTTATTACATTTTTAGCTTGGCTGCCTCACCTATAGTTCTTATATATATATTAGCTAAATAAATAAAAATTCATATATAACAAAATTTGGACCTATAATTTGTAGTTATTTGCTAATTATTTAATGAATAACTACTCATGTTATAATGTATGTGCAATTATCACAACAGATAATATATAATTAAAATTTATCTTTCAGACAACACAGAAATTTGTGTGATTATAGAGAAATATGAAATATTTAATAAGCAAGAAGCAAAAATAAAAACACAATTATCAAAGTTTAGAATATAATTAATATATATTCAAAGATATTATTCAGGAAAATCTTTTTATCTACAGATTCTGATAGCTCTGCTTTTCTGTTTTAGAAAGCTCTTCAAGAAAGGTTTTCTGTATTTACTTTGTTGAATGTCTCATTTTCTCTCCTACACTCTTTTCAATCAGACTTTTATCTCAAACACTTTTATCTAATGCACCAAATTCCTCAATCCTGGTGAAGCCAATAGGCAATTCTCAATATCTTTCTTCTCAGTGTGTGTTTTAGAATTGATCATTTCTTTGTACCTGAAACACTTTCTAGGGTTTATTTTTGGACCAAAACTCCCTGTGGTTTTTCATTCAACGCTGTGCTTATTTTTTCAACAGCATCCTTTACTGGTTTGTCTATTTCTGATCTTCACATTACTGGTTTGTAAATTTTAGTGTGCTCAAACACTCCATTCTTTGTTATATTTTCTATTATTATCAATCCCATTACCTGAAAAGCAATCTATATTATTATTGCATGTTGCTATGGGTTAAATTTTATCCCCTACAAATTAATATGTTAAAGATCTTAAAATACCCCGGAATATAACCTTATTTGCAAATAATTTCCCTAGCCCCAAAGCAATGGTTAATTGTATGGAGACAGAAATTGTTTTTTGTTTTTTGGGGGGTTTTTTTAGTTCTTTTACTGGTACATTTTAGGTATACAATTTGTTTACATTTATCATTGGGTGTTTGTACCTGTACATGATATATCTTGGTTCTTTTTTTTTTCCCCATTACCTGTGCACCCTTCACCACCTCTGCCCTTCCCTATTTACATAGATTTCATTTCCATTTTTTTTTCTTTTCTCATAGTTTTTCCTTTCCCTCTTTTCCTATCCCCTTCCCCTCCCTTCACTCCTTCATCTTTGGACCTTTTTTCCTATTTCAAATTATCAATTGTTCATTTTAATCATTTTAACCCTTGTTTACACTATCAGTTTCTCACACTAGTGAAACTATTCAATATTTACATGTGTGTCCTATTTATTTCACTTAAGAGTATGGCCTCGATATGCATTCATTTAGCTGTAAATGACTAGTTTTTCATTCTTTATGGCTGAGTAGTACTCCATTTTATAAAAAAATCACATTTTCTTTATCCAGTTTCCAGTTGATGGGCACTTGGGCTGCTTCCAAGCTTTAGCTATTACAAACTGTGCTGCTATGAACATGGGTGCACATATATCACTGTGGTATGATTCCTTTAATTCTTTGGGGAAGATCTCCAGCAGTGGAATACTGGGATCAAATGGGACTTCCAGTCCTAGTTCTTTGAAGTATCTCGATATTGACTTCCACAGTGGTAGCACCAGTCTGCACTCCCAGCAGCAATGGAGAAGGGTTCCTTTCTCCCTACAACCATGCCAGCATTTGTTATTTGTTGATTTCTTGATAGCAGCCATACTTTCTCAGGTGAGGTGGAATCTCAGTGTTGTTTTCATATGCATCTCTTGAATGATGAGTGATGTTGAACATTTTTTCATATATTTGTTTGCTGCTTTCACTTCCTTGTCTGGAAATGTCTGTTCATTTCAGATGCCCATTTTTGTATTGGGTCTTTGAATTTGGGGGGATCTGATTTTTTTTAATTCTTTTTTTTGTTTGTTAAATTCTTTTATTGGTACATTTTAGGTATACAACACAATTACATTTCTCATTGGGAATTGTACCTTTACATAATGCATCTTGGTTCTTATTTTTTCCTCACTCCTAGTCCTCCCTTCACCCTCTCCACCCTTCCCTATTTACAGAGACTTTATTTCCATTTTTTCCATTTCTCATCATTTTTCCTTTCCCTTCTTTCCTTTCCCCTGCCCCTCCCACTACCCCTACCCCTTTGGACCTTTTCTTTCTATTTTGCATTGTCGATTATTCATTCTACTCGTTGGTACATTTTCGGTATACAATATAATGACATTCATCATTGTAAATGTGCACCTTTGCATAATCTCTCTTGGACAGACATCCCCTGCTCCTGGGTAGGAAGGATTCACATAGCGAAAATGGCCATACTTCCAAAACTCCTATATAGATTTAATGCAATTCCAATTGAGATCCCAGCAGCATACTTCATGGACCTTGAGAAAACAATCCAAAATTTCATTTGGAACAAGAATAGACCCAGAATAGCAAAAGCAATTTTAGGCAACAGAGACATGGCAGCTATACTACAAAGCTACTGTGATAAAAACAGCATGGTACTGGCAAAGAAACATACCTGAGGACTAGTGAAACAGAGTAGAAGATGCAGAAACAAAGCCAGACACACTCAGCCATCTCATCTTCGATAAAGGAGTCAAACACCCTCATTGGAAAAAAGATAGCCTCTTAAATAAATGGTGCTGGAAAAATTGGGCTTCAACTTGCCAAAGATTAAAACTAAACCTGTATCTCTCACCATGCACTAAAATAAAATCAAAATGGATTAAAGATCTAAATATTAAAATAGAAACTCTGAACCAGTTGGAACAGAGGTTAGGTAGAACTCTTGAAGACATAGGTGTAGGAAAAGATTTTATGAACATAACCTCAGTTGCCTGTGAACTAGCACAAACAATCAACAAGTGGGATCTCTTCTTATTAAAAAGCTTCTGCACAGCAAGAGAAACCAGCAACAGTGTGAAAAGACAATCCACAATGCGGGAAAAAATCTTCACCTGTTCTTCCTCAGACAAAGGCCTGCTATCTCAAATCTATAAAGAACTTAAAAAGATCAGACCTCCCAAATTTACAGACCCAATCTGAAAATGGGCATCTGAAATGAACAGACATTTCTCAGACAAAGAAGTAGAAATAGCAAATAAATACATGAAAAAATGTTCAACATCACTCATCATTCAAGAGATACAAATGAAAACAATGCTGAGATTCCACCTCTCTCCAGAAAGAATGGCTGCTATCAAGAAATCAACCAATAACAAATGCTGGCAGGGCTGGGGGAAAGAGGAACCCTGCTCCACTGCTGGTAGGAGTGTAGACTGGTGCAACTACTGTGGAAATCAGTATGGAGATATCTCAAAGAACTAGGACTGGAAGTCCCACTTGACCCTGCTATTCCACTGCTGGGTATCTTCCCCAAAGAATTAAAAGAATCATACCACAGTGATATATGTGCACCCATGTTCATAGTAGCACAGTTTGTGATAGCTAAAACTTGGAAACAGCCCAAATGCCCATCAACTGGAGACTGGATCACGAAAATGTGGTTTTTAAAAAATAAAATGGAGTACTACTCAGCCATAAAAATGAGAAATTAGAGACATTTATAGCTAAGTGGATGCACATTAAGGTGATACTCTTAAGTGAAATAAATAGGACACACATGTATAAATACCGAATAGTTTCTCTGGTGTGAGAAACTGAAAGTGTACATAAGGACTAAAATGTATAATAGGTAATGTGAAATAGGAAGAAAAGGGGCAAAGGGGAAGGAAGTGGGAGGGCTAGGGGAAAGGATAGAAGGGAATGGAATTAATATGAGAAAGTGGAAAAATAGGAACAAAATCTTTGTAAATAGGGAGGACTGGAGGGGTTGAAGGGAGGGCTGGGCAAGGGTGAAAAACACAAATTGTTTTAAAGTGGCTGGCTTTGATTCTGTGAAGGGAAAAGCGGCGTCTTCCCAGCCACCTCTGACTGTCCCTGGTTATCTCTTGGAGCCGCCCAGACGGTGATTGAGCAGCAGACAGAGGACCCGCCAGGGGTGGCTTTCTCAGACCCCGGAGGGGCAGGCGGGCCGCTGCAGGTCACAGGCACCCAGGAAGCACGCAAGGAGGACCGCATGGCGTTGCTGTTCAGGCTGAGACCACAAACAAAACAACTCTTAGAATATAAGTCAATAATTGATGCAAATGAAGAAAAAACTCCAGAACAAATCATACAAGAAAAACAAATTGAAGCTAAAGTTGAAGACCTGCAAAATAAAATTGAAGAGGTAAAAATTGCCTTGGAAATTAAAAGTCTTGCATTGAGCAAGATACAACTTTCAGCTGAACTTAAAAACGACCTGGAAAAAATTAATACTGGGAACAGTGTGCTCATGGATACCATGAAAGAAGTATTAATGCTAAATAAATCAGTAATGAAATTACAGCAGGAATCTTGGAAATTAGAAGAAAACCTACTTGATATTAGAAAGAAGGGATTTCAATTAAAACAAGCTTCAGAAAGTAAGCTTTTAGAAATACAAACTGAGAAGAACAAACAGAAAGAGGAGTTGGCCAGTATGGAAAATTCAGACAAGATAAAGACCATGAAACAAAGCCTACAGAGGGAGATACAGATTGCTACAGTTATTCAACATGTGTTCCAGAACCTCATTTTGGGGAGTAAAGTCAACTGGGCAGTGGATCCAGCCCTCAGAGAAACTCTTCTGGAGCTTGAAAAGGATCTCACCATGATCTAATAAGAATTCTGTTTTGGGCCAGGTGTGGTGGAACACACCTGTGATCCTAGCACTTGGGAGGCTGAGGCAGGAGGATCACTGCAAGTTCAAGGCCAGCAGAGAACTGTATTTTGCATTTTTGGGTTTTTGTCTTTGATATGTCATTTAAGTAGCAAGTTTCAGGTGAAATGAATTTCCACTGTTTTTGGAACTATCCTAATGCTATAATTCTTTTTTTAGCTTGAGTTAACACTATAGCATAGAATTGCTCATTTTAATAACAGTAAAGTGACTAAAAAAAAGGGAGAAAATCTTAGTCATAGAAAAAAGCTATCTGGTCCAAACTGTGATGAATATGGACTGTTTTTGGATATTCCTGGCAGTCCCGGCTTTTATTTGTAATACTTATGTGTATTTATGCATTTGTCAATCAAAATACAGAGAAGCATCCAAACTGTTAAATTGTGATGATCATAAAAAAGTTGTTTAAAAATGTTTGTTAATATTTGTATGGTCATTGCAGATATGTTGAATTATATTGTGTTGAGTTCATATTGGAATAATATGAACCACTAGTCCAAAATGACTGGTGTGGTGTCCTCATAGAAACAGGAATGTAGGCATAGACAAAAAAGGGGAATGCAACATAAAGTTGAAAGCAGTCTGGTTTTATGATTATACCAGCCATGGAACATTAACATTGCCAGAAAACCATGAGAAGCTGAAGTTGAAAGACAAGACACCCCTTTTCCTCTTCTCCTCAAAAATAGTCAGTCCTGCAACATCTTGATTTCATAGGTCTAGCCTCCATAATCTTTGAACAATGAACTTCTGTTGGTTAAACATCTCTGAGGCACTTTGTTATAGCAGCCACAGAAAACTGAAATTTGTATTCAGGTATGATCTGAAATGACATCCTCAAATTTATCTCCATTTCCATGGATACCTGAATTCCAATCTTGTATATTCAGTTATTTGCTTGGACTTCTAGTTAGCATTTTATATCAATCTCTTAATTCTTCCAGTCCCATTTGGACCTTACACTTCTTAGTAAGTGATATCTTTATATCTTAGTCAATGTTTCTTTCTTGCCAAGGTAAAGCCTTGTCACCACACTTTCTCTAGGTGATCAAATACAAAGTGTCACCATTTCAGCTGATGGAAACTAAAATCTATTCTCATCTCAGCTATTTCTCTCAGGAGTTCCACTGTTATCACCTCTACCACTGCAAGTCACCACCATTCAAGTCCATGTGCCAGTTCTTTCTCCTGGACGACTATAAAACCAAACAAATGAAATATGTATCCACTCTTTTTCCCTTGTGTTAATCTGCTTTCTGTAACTGTACCAAAATATTGAGAAAATCAACTCAGAAGAGGAAAAGTTTACTTTGACTCATAGTTTTGGAGGTTTTATTCCATAATTTCTTGGCTCTGTTGCTTTGGGCCTGTGAAAAGGCAGCATGTCATAGCAGAAGTGTTTTGTAGAGCAAAGTTACTCTCCAAGCAATGGAGTCAGTACTTAACAAAAGATTGCAATGCTCTGAATCCAATTTAATGCAGGACACAGAAATTTACAAATTGGCCTAAAATGACCGCTCACAGAGTCAAATATAGAAGAGTGCAAAAGATCTCTCCACACCCCAGAGATCCAAAGGATCCAGACGAAGGACTATAACCCACCCACAGCAATGTCCTGTATGAGTCCTCATTAGGAGGCTGAAGGATCTGCTTTGCAAGACTGAGGGATCTGCACTGTGAGGTGGAAGGGTCAATGCCACTCAAGCTGACAACCCATAAATTAACCACTACAGATACAAAAGAAAAAGAAAGGCACAGCATCCCAATAACACCTTGAAGGGCACACTCAAAAAGACCAGAGGATCTCCCACTAATCCCCACCTGCGAATAGCTCCAAGTATGAGACTATGCCTTTAGCATGTGGGTTTTGATGGACATTGAAGATTCAAACCAGACATTTCATGATTAATTTTTCACATAGCAGTTGGAATTATCTTTTATAAATTTATTGGTTCTTTTCCTTTCTCTGTACAAATCAAACCATACTTTCTTAGTAATTTCTACAGCCTAATTTATAATATTCAAAAGGAAAGGTTTTCAACAGTCAGCAATTTTAATCCCATTTCCTCCCCTACTCCCTAGGAGCATTTCACAGTGTCTGCAAGCATATTGATTGTCTCTTCTAAAAAAAAAAGATGCTAGTAGAGATCCTGCAGATAGAGATCTGGGATGCAGATGGCCCTTGTATAAAGCACAGAAAACTCCAAATGCCAACAGCACAATAGAAATAGAATAGGCCATTCCACTGTTGCCAGCCCAGAGGAAGGGGCTTCTGGGCTGCCATTCTATCACTCCCAGCCCAGAGGTAGGGGCTGCCAGGCCGCTGTTCCACAGCTCCCATCTAAGGAGAGGTGAGCCACTTGGGCACCAGGCGCCCACTTCATCGAAAAGAGAAGACACTTAAACAAGTCTCAGAACCAAAATTCCAGATCACTTACAGCAACCTCAATGGGAAATGAGATGGAACACTCTGATACTCAACCATCTGGACTCCCTGAACTGGCAAAAAAAGAGGATCTGGACAAAATGAAATCAGAAACAATTTCTCAGATAACAGCAGAGATTGTGCTCCTAGTGCAAGACATGATTAATAAATCTAGAGAGGAGCTCAGGAACATGATGGAATCCCAACAAGGCAAACAAATGGAATGCATAAAACAGATCCAAACCGATTTCCAGGAGATTAAAAACTCCATTAAAGCCTATACAGCAGAATGAGCCAATGTGAGGACAGAATTTCAAATATAGAAGACAAGATTTCAATTAGTGATCAGGAAAAGAAAAACTGCTTCAAACTTGTAAGGGATCACAAGAAATCGATCCCTCAGCTGCTAGACAATGCAAAGAAGAATAATATAAGACTGATTGGAGTTGATGAAGAAACAGGAGTGCAGAAGACATAAAAAAACTGTTCACAGAAGTAATGGTAGAAAACTTCCCAAGCAGGGGAAAAGAGCTTGACATACAGATAAGTGAGGCCTTTAGGACTCCAAATAGCCTTGATCAAAAAAAAAATCTACAAATAGGCATATAATTGCCAAGATTCCAGAAACCCAACAGAAGAATAAAGTTCTACAAGCAGTTAGAGAAAAGAAACAAATCACATACAAAGGAAAGCCCATCAGAATCATAGCAGACTTCTCAATGCAAACCCTCAAGGCAAGGAGAGCTTGGAGTGATGTATTCCAAGTCCTAAAGGAAAAGAGCCCCCAACCCAATTGATGTACCCTGCAAAACCGTCTTTCAAAATTGATGGAAAAATAAGATACTTTGATGAAAAAGAGCACCTTAGGAACTTCATGAATAACAAACCAGCACTCCAAAAATTTTTAGACAGTATCCTAGGAACAGACAATGAGAATCACAACTCCAGGAAGCACAGCAGAATGAATGCATCGGGTGCAACAAGAAATTAAATGTAAAGGGGGAGAATCCAACAAAAAGAAAAAATCATGACAATGATAAGTTAATGTGCATCACTTATAAGCATCAATGTTAATGGACTCAATTCACCAATCAAAAGAAAGAGACTGGCAGAATGGGTCAAGAAGCAAAATCCAACAATACGTTGCATATGAGAAACACACTTAATTCAAAATGAAACTCATAGACTGAAAGTAAAAGGGTGGAAAACAATACTCCATGCAATGGGAACCTGAAAAAAAGCAGGAGTACCTATCCTCTTTGCAGACCAATTAGATTTCAAACCAACATGGATTAAGAGAAACATAGAAGGACACTACATCCTTATAAAGGGAACAATCCAAGATGAAGAGATGACAAACATAAAATATATATGCACCAAACACTAATGCACCCAGCTATATAAAACAAATACATACCAATGGACATGTAATGTCATATATGCAGTAATACAATTGTAGTGGGGGACCACAATACCCCACTGTCACAAATAGATAGATCAACTAGACTAAAAATAAGTAATGAAATAGTAGAACTCAATTGAACTCTTCAACAAATGAATTTAACAGATGTTTACAGAGTATTCCACCCTGCAAAATGAGAATACACATTTTTTTCAGTTGCACATAGGTCATAATCCAAAATAGACCACATACTCACTCATAGAACATGATTAAGTAAGTGCAAAAAAATTGAAGTTATCCCCTGCATATAATCAGGCCATAGTGTGATGAAATTGGAGATCCATAGCAAAACAAACCACAAAAATTTCATAAACACATGCAAATTGAACAACGCACTTCTGAATAACCAATGGGTCATAGAGGAAATAAAAGAAGAAATCAGACAGTTCCTTCAGTTAAATGACAATGACAATACAACATATCAGAATCTATGGGAAATAATGAAAGCAGTCTAATGAGGTAAATTCATAGAAGTGAATTCCCATATTAGGAAAACAGAGAAAGCCCAATTAAACAACCTGATGCTGAAACTCAAACTTCTAGAAAAAAAAGAGCACGACAAACCCAAAGCTCATGCAAAATAGGAAATTATAAACATCAGAGCAGAAATGAATTCAATGGGGACTAAGAGAACAGTACAAAAAAATTAATGAAGCCAAGAGTTGGTTCTTTGAAAGAATAAACAAAATTAACAAACCCTTAGCAAACCTTATCAGAGAAAGGAAAGAAAAGGTCCAAATCCATGCAATTAGGAATGAAAAGGGTGAAATTACAACAGACCCAGCAGAAATCCAGAGGATCATCAATACCTACTTCAAGAACCTATACGCCAATAAGATGGAAAACACTGAAGAAATGGACAGATTCCTAGATACATATGAATTACCAAAGCTGAATGAAGAAGACCTAAAAATTCTTAACAACCCAATATCAACCAATGAAATTGAAAACATAATTAAAAACTTACCAACTAAGAAAAGCCCAGGTCCTGATGGCTTCACTGCTGAATTCTATAAAACATTTAGAAAGGAACTACTGCCACCATTGTTTAAACTCTTCAATGAAATTAAAAGGGAAGCAATACTCCCAAATTCATTCCTGGAAGCAAGCATCACCTTGATCCCCAAAGTAGAGAAAGACCTAACTGAAAAAAAGAACTGTAGGCCAATCTCACTAATGAACATAGATGCAAAAATCCTTAATAAGGTACTGACAAATAGAATGCAGAAGATCATCAAGGAGATCATACACCCTGGCCAAGTGGGATTCAGCCCAGGGATACAGGGATGGTTCAACATATGCAAATCAATCCATGTAATGCCCTATATCAATAGAGCCAAGGACAAAAACCATATAATCATCTCAATAGGTGCACAAAAAGTATTTGACAAACTCCAGTATGCATTTATGATAAAAACCCTTCAAAAAATTGGAATAGATGGTCTCTACCTCAATCTGATAGAAGCTATCTATGAAAAACCAGCATCCAATATCATACCAAATGGTCAAAAACTGAAATCCTTCACACTAAAATCAGGAACAAGACAAGGATGTCCAGTAAGTGGGCCTGACTGAAGGCGGCAGTTTATGCAAGTATGACTTTGTGGACTATATCACTGCTTCTAGGTTGCTATGAGATAAGCAGGTTTGCCCTACCACATCCTTCCACCATGACATTCTACTTCTCAAGCCCACAATGGAAGCAGTTGATCAAGACTGAGACCTCTGAAACTATAAACCAAAACAAACCTTCCCTCCTCTAAGTTGTTTTTCTCAGGCATTTTGTTACAGTGAAGAAAGGCTGACTAATAAATCATGCTTAGCAGCATTCCTATATCTGAGATATCCTTATGCTATGCTACTGGCAGAATAACTTTGAAGAATGCTTTACATTTTGTTATAAATGTAAAACTCAACTAAGATATATGTCTCAGAGTCTTCTCTTTAAAACACCTTTGTGAGCCTGATAACCATCTGATCGAGGTTTAATAACAATTCATCATTTTTGAGAAATAAATTAAAAAACATGGTGAGAATTATGTTGTTTTTCAGTTCTATGTGTCCAGAATTTCCCTAGCAGTTTGACATACATCAATGAACAAGAGACCCTCTACTCACAGACCTTCTATTCTAAAATAGTAACTAAAATATATAAAAGTTAGTAATTTTATGCTAATAAAATTTTCTGACATCTCAGCATTTTATGGATATAAGAGTTTGCATTACTAAGTAAAAAATAAAATTCTTCAGATATAAAATCTTTAACTCAGATATTAATATTCCTTTTTCTTTTGAGATTTCATATACATTATTTATTCCTAGAAATCCTTAGAATCGCCTTACAGAATTTCATAGACAAAGATTCTTATATTTTTCAAAGCATAACAATAGTTATGAGAAGTTACATCAACTTAAAAGTGATCCTATATTTATATTTCAGATCTAGTATGCAAACCGTTAATTCCTTTTACCTTAAAAGAAGAAAGAAAATGTTTAAAATAATCCTGGTAAGCAAATTTAAAGGCAGAATAAGCTCATCTTAGTAGAACCCAGACATTCTACAAAAAATTCTATCTTCTGTCTAAAAATTCTCTCTTATCTGCTTATAAATTCATTGGGAAAAGATTTGCCCAAATACATTCGATGAAATTTAACAATTTTATGGATGATTTGTGTTTTTAAAAATTTTTTTGTTTTCCATGCTTTTCAATTTGATACATTTAAATATTGCAGTAGAGATTACATAAGGTATTTATAATACCCTTTGCCCTTCTAGAACTGATTAAGGGGTGGCTAAGATGCAATGGAAAGTAGCCAGTGAAATTCTGGCCAGAGCAACAGGAAGCAGTGGCATCTGGTGAACAGATTGCATAAAGGAGCCCAGCTGGACTCCGGGGGGAGACATAGAAAAGGTTTCTGAGTGGTAGCAATGGTGTACTCTCCTGGAAGCCTCTAAAAATCAGATGGGCACCATTCTGTCTGAATTGAGAAGGCTAAGAGCTGAGAAATAGGAGGTAACAAGGCATCCCTGCCAGTCATTGAAATTTGTGGAGAATCTGTTCTGTTTTGTGCCATCTGAAGGAGACACCAAATGGACAAAACGGATGTGACTCCTAGCATGTTTATAATTCTCTGAACTCCTCATTTAATAAAGGAATGGGTCTTCGGTAACAAGGTCATTCCTCAGTTAAACATTGCTTTTCATTTTATTGAGTAGTAGCATGCCTAGTGTCACTGTGGTCTTTTGTTTGCTTCTTTGAGTATCTTATTTCAAATTTCTGAAGTAATGAAGCTTGTCAACATGTGAAGAACTCTTTAAGAAAACCATTTTGTTGTAGACTTGGTTCTCAGTTAATGGTATTGTAGAAGTTTTACTCCATTAAATTGCAAATCCTAAAATGTGATAAATCTTTCTGTTGAAGGAAAATGCCTAGGGCTGGCATATCTTTTTTTCTGGACATTAAGAGATTTGCTGCACTGTGTTAAATGAACCTCACAGAGAACCAATGGTACTGCAAATATCTTTCCAGCAGGGAGAATGAAACCTTGTAAAAGCATCCTATTTGACTCCTACAGCAAATGTTTTTGAATTTTTGTTTTTTAAGAACCATATTTTTAAAAGCAATAGAAACCGAGACCAGTGTGCAGAACCAAGAAGTAAAGTCATTAATTCTACTTCTGTTTAGGGATGGCATTGAATTATTGGATAACCTCAACCACTTACTATCTCACAAGTGTTGAAGAATATTTGAATCATTGATTACAAGTTGAATTAAAATTTTAATATACAGGAGTCATTTCTAAACTACAGCTGGATTTACCTAGATTGCTTTAGTTACTAGCTTCCTGACAGCAGCAAATATATTTACTCTCTTTGGTAAGATAAAAATCAATATCATTTCTAAGTTATGAGTAAATACAGTTTTAAAATATAATATCTCACATTTCAGACAATATATCCATGTACTCAATAAAATAAATAACATGAATAAAAAGATCAAGAACAGAAACAAATATTCCAGTTATAAATTCTGAAATTATAGACTGCAAGGTATTATCTATATTATACTAAAAAAGATAAAGATATGACATATTTTTTCCACTGGAAAAGAAAAAAATATAAAAATTAAATTGCAATCACAGTACTGAAAAACAGGATAAAGTGAAATATCAAATGGATAAGTATAGATAAATTAGAAAAAGTCAAAGCAAATATTTCAAGAAGTCATATTTCTGAAATAATGAAATCAAAGTAGGTCAAAAAATAATCAGAATAAAAAATGAAAAGATAAAAATATGGAAAACATAATACTGTTGTAGATAAAGATATAGTATGAAGAACTAAATATTTGCATAATCTGAGTTCTGGAATCAGGGGAAAGCAGCTTAAAAGTAATAGTTACTAAAATAAACTCTATTAACTCTCTAAAACTGAAGAAAGAAACTGTGGTACAAATTAAAATAACCTGCAACCTGCAAGGTTATAAGAGGAATGAATTTGAGGATGATGAAGTTTACAAGAAAGCATATCATACTAAATTGTCCAGAATTGAAGACAAAATATTTTAAAAGCAGCCAGAGAAAGGTAGAGTTATTTCAAATGAGCCATATTTTTATTTAACAGCTGACTTCTAAAGAACAATAATGAAAGGTATAGACAATGGAAATAAAATGGATAATTTACAAAGTACAATTCTGAGTAATAATTTTTCCAAGAATGAAGATTAAATAGACATTTTAGATAAAAATTAAAGAATTCATAAGCCACTGACATTCAATAAAGGTAATGCAAAGGAGGATTTTGAATATAGAAAAAATGAGAAAATGACACTCAAGGCATTTCAGAGATATAAGTAAAAATAGAGGACAAAAATGGTATATATATGTAAACCAATCTAAATAAAAACAACTAAAATGCACTTATTAATTTTGACATTTAAAATATGCAATCAATATGCATAATTACAATAATATAAAATCATATAGTGAGGAAGAAAATGATAGTGTGAGATAGACAGTTTTAAGTTCTTACATTATTCAGGAATAGAATAAATTACAGATAAAAATTAGATTTTTATAAATATGTCTTGTAACTTTCTGGATAGCTCTGGAAATGCTTGAAGTGTGTAATTTCTAAATAAATACAGGAAAAATAGGAAATAAAAATATTTAATTATATAGAAGACCAGAAATAAGAGAAAAAAACAATTTAGAACTAATGAGATAAATCAAGATCAAATGGAAAAAAAGACTTAAGTGTAATCTACTGGAAGCTATATATAAAGTAAAGGGGATGGATATTGATGAAAATTTATCATAGTGATTTTTTTTAAAGCCAAGTTCATAGTAGCTGAAAGCATGCATCTGGGAGTAAAAAGTGCATAAAGCTGAATAGTAAAATATAGAAAAGACAAAACATACAGACAATAATGAATATTAAATTGCAAACATATTCAAATATATATGGAAAAATAATGCTATTATTATATTATTTTAGATACCAGAAAACCAGGAACACTTAGGAAAACTTCCTAAGTCATCAAGTAACACAAGCCTGTGACATATAATAAGCCTATACTTCAAAAGTCTAAGCAAATATTATCAAATTAAACCCAGCAGTATCTAAATGCAATACTGGGATAATTGACCAAAATGGCTACAGTACTTTCAGCAGATACCATCAGGAGGCAGGCTTATTTTCCCCACAACAATCTGTCTTGACCCTGTAACTTGTTTTGACAACTAATACATTAACATATATAATACAAGCAGAACTTTAGAAGCTCTTAAATATTGAAGCTTGCTACTGTTGCACAATTGGTGTTGTGCAAGTAAACCTGTGCTAACCTGATGGATGATGCACCACAGAAGACAAGCTACCTCTGTTGCCCTGGTCAAGAGCCAGCCAGCTGTCAGCTGTGGTCGATCATGCAGAAATGTCCAGTTCTCAGCCTGAAAACTACCTGTGGGCAAATAAGAAAACTTGTCTCAATTCACCCAAACTTATCCAAATCAGACCTACTCTGCAAATTTGTGATATAAATAAATGACTGTTGCTTTAAACTATTATTGTTAACTGTGATAGGATTTACATCATCACCAAGTTGCTTTTATCACAGAAAAACAATGGAGTTTTGACTTCAATTAAAGTCATTTTCTTGGCAAGTGTGAACTCAAAAGAAGATCCACCCACATTGATTGGATTAGTAAAACGCTAAGAATGCAACTTTCAGATTCACAAAATGTCATAGGAAAAAGAGATTCAAGATTGCTTCTCCATTGGGAGTCTAGTTCACTATATAAAATAGGAGTGAGTTGAGGGATTGAAAAGCTAAAATAGAAAGAGAAGTATAGGAATGAAAAGAAAGACATTAGCAGAAGAAATACACCTGAAAAACTGTGTTTCTAGCTACTTATTAAGATGTGGAATTGACTGGAACCAATATAAAAGAGTAAGTTTTTGAAACAGTCACATTACTATAGGAAATACCAAGCTAAAGCGTATGCAGCTGAACTTTGAAGCAATCCTTCATAACCTGAAAATTTTTTTTGAACAGAAAGTTTTCTAAGAATCCTATAGAGAAATAGCTAAGCATATTCCACAGAGCTCTATGCAGATGAAGTAAAAACACTCTGATAAAAAATTAAGGGCCTTCAAGAAGGAGGATCTACTATCCATGTAATATCATAGTGTAGATATTCAAAATCAGAGATCAAAATCAGAGTCTGTTCAAAGAACATTACTCATTCTAAATCTATGGGCTATTTACAATGTGTGCTCAAGGAAATTCAGTAACTGTTTTACCAATGAGTGATGTTTACCTTCCATTTTTCTTGTATTTATACAAATGAAAACATTGATTACTATTACTTACTCATTTTTTATCAGAATATACTGGGTACGTTTAAGTTCCACAATTTAAAAAAAAATTCTAGATCAAGCAGAATCACATCTTAAACTGGCACAGAAATTGACATACATTTTGTAGATAGTCTGCACTTTGAATTCAAAATAGACACTGGAAATTTTAGGCTATTTCAATTATAGTGAGAAGGAGTACATTCTCATTGTATGAGGTTGAAGAAACCAATTATTTAGAGAAATAAAGGACTGTCTCTTAGACTGTATTACTCTTCTTCAAAATCCAATTCAATTCACCTTTTTTTTATAAAGACTACTTCCTTTTCCATTTTAAGTCTGCAAGACCATGTGACATTTTTTGGTCAGTGAAATGTAAGACTGGTCATTCATTTTCATGTAAAAAAGTTCAGGGATAATATGTTTGACAATTTTTTTCCATGCCTCATCCTCAATGCATCAGACAATATTCCAGATAGTGAGTGCTTGGTGGAACTAATCTTGAAGTAAGGATGGTAACTCAAAAAGTCATTCACAAGCCAATTTGCAACAGACACAACACAGGAATGAGAAATAAACCCTTGTTGATTTACACCAAGAGATTTGGGGAATTTTGCTTTCTTGGCACAATGTAGCCAGTCTTGACTGATACAAATTATAAATGAGTATCAGCATTTAAAAACAAATTTAAAAATAAATAAAAATAGAATACTCCACAATAATTAAAATGAAGAAAATTTGCAAGAACAAGAATGATTTTTATAAACATTATAATGAAGCCAAAAGCCATGTTAAAAATATGTTCTAAATAATTCAAATTCTGTGAATTTTGAAACAGACAAAACTAGACTATGATGTTTTGGTATATGAGCTTACAACAACTATAAAGAAAATCTGGGAAATAATTAACATGATAATCATCTTTAAGTGGCAGTGAACATCAAATAATGGATAACGGATGTGAGAAAGGCTTCTCAGATTCCACTTTGTGATGTAAATTTTGGAATCAAATCTATTTGTTTAGTCATAATTTTGTACACTTAGATATAATTTGAAAAAGTGACTTTACAAATATGGAAGGTGAAGTCATTGTATTGTTATATTTTAATACCTTTTTATTCTGATAAATCCTATCATCATATGCAAGAACGAAGGTATAGATGACCCTCCACTATTAATTTAGGAACATAAAGAAAAGTAATATCAAACATCTTATCTGATTTGAAAATTACCAATGATTTTCAAATATGTTTTGATCTTTTAATGATTGTTTTGAAGTGTTGAAAAAGATATTATAAATAAGATTAATATAGTGCCACATTCCCAGTCAGGTTCTTTTAGTATACAACCAGTAATTTTGAGCTATTAAGTGAAGAAAAGGTCACCATTTGTTTTATGCTATTGATTAAGAAAAATCAATACAGTAATTATTTTTCAAACAACTGATTTTCCCCCAACAAAACTCACAGAAAGTTATTTCTAGCTTTATCCCATTAGTAGCCATTACTTAATGAAAACGTTGTCATGGAGAATTTGACTGTTCATGAGTTTCCGTTAAGTTAATCATTAAAAGTATTTTTTAGTAAACTAAACTCAGATGACCAAACTCTGATAATAGGTCAGGTCTTTTTACACAATGACAACCTCATAAATGAACTCCAGCTTCCAAGATTAGTCCTATCACTTTTACTTACATTTAATGCTACCAAATTCTGAACACAACATATACTTCCCTTTTTAGCTTCTGGCACTCACATGAACATACTCTGTTCATTCATTGATTACACGGAAGAATGGGCTTCTTTGATATGTTCACATTCATGCATATCTGTGGCATACTTTGATCATATCCACCATTGTTACTCTTTCTTTCACTCTCTCCTTTTTTATCCCTTCCTCTTCTCTACTAAGATTTATTTCCTTGTTGACCCATGGCTGTATACTATATATCCACCCTATAAATTTTAATTCCTATTTTTCTGATAGATATCTATATCTATATCTATACATATCATACAAATCTACCTATTCATTGTTTCCTTGTTGAAAAGAGCAATAGAACTCTTTCCCTTTTGCTCACTTGGAAAATTAGATTATCTTAGTCAAAATTAACTCATTGATGATTTTATTTATAGTGATGTTTATTAAAAAGCTGAAATGATTTTTTAAAATGGGTTCATGGGTGTAAAAGTAAATCCAATAACAAAATTTCAACACCTATTCATTATTCACTTAAGAGAGTCTGCTCCATTTCATGCATTTTTCCTCATCCTGGAATAGGGCATTGAACAGTGAACAAAAAATAATTCCTGCTGTCATCCTATTTATATTCCAGTGAAAGGGAGAGAAACTGAAAAGAATAAGGAAGCATATGAGTGAAACATGTTAGATGTTGGTGAACATAATTGAGAAAATATAGTTTAAGGAATTTTGAGGGGAGGGTTTCGAGTTTAAATAGTACATATGGGAAGCCCTCACTGAGATGATATTTGAGTAAATTCATGAAGGAGGTTATAGTAGAAGTCATGCAAATACATGAAAAATAATTTTCTAGAAAGAGGCAAAGGGAACAGCTAGTGTAAAAAGTATTATTAAAGCTGTGGTTTTGGGGTAGAACTGGGGAATAGACTAACTGCAAAAGTATGAGAAAGAAAATAACTGATAGGAGAAATTAGTTATGAGTACACAAAAAGAAGACAACTATCTACAAGCCTGAAAAAGAGACCCTATCAGTCAGTGAATCTGTCAGCACCTCGATCTTAGACTTCCCTTTGAGGATAATTTATTTTTGCTTAAGACACCTACTATGTGGCATTTTGTCACAGCAGTTGAAATGACTAAGACAAGACAGTGGTATGGGCTGGTTTTGAGTGGCTAAGTGACCTCACTTGCCTTAGTTTAATAGAATTGAATTCCTTTTGTGCTGAGAGAGACTAGAGATACCAAGTACCCAAGCAGGGAAATTAAGAGATAGAGGTGGCTGGCACCAGTTTGATAGGAGTGAAGTAAGAATTTTATTTTTACTTTATCTTACTTTTGTAATTTTTTGCATGAAGTTGCCACAATCAGTTAAGTGAAGTTTCCATGAATTGAAATAATAATTTAAACATAAAAAGACTGCTTACTAGAATTTCAGGAAAGTTGTTTAATTTGACCTACTGTCTCTAGATCACTTTATGTGAAAAATTTTAAATATGATGAGATAATGATTTTAATGAAATAAACAAAATAAAATGCATCATTTGAAAAATATATAACATATTCATTGTCTTTTTATTAATTATCATTTTTAGCTTTGCTAGCCTAGCATCTGTATATCCAATAATGGATATTGTCAGTTATTTTATCTGCTTTGAAATTCCCCCAACTTCCAAGCAAATACTGTCATATATTTAAATATATTTTATTCTATAATGACCTTATGTGAGGAATTTTTGAAAGTAGAATAAAAAATCATATTTTATTTTACAGTTAACTTGATGTATAACTTTGAAATACTTTGACTTAAGGCAATATATGTCTCTATTTGTGGTCTTACCCTGGTCCCACCCATGTTAGGCTGGTTTTCCTGCTTCAGCTACAGGGGGTGTACTAAAGTATCGCCTATTGTACTAGTCAGGATTCACCAGAAAAACTATATTATACATAACTATAATATATATACTTACATATATATGTAATATATATACAGTGTATATATATACTGTAGCTATATACATAGAGGGAATATATGAATGTACATACATACATATGTATTTCATTTCTATATGTATAATACATATGTTTTACTAATGTCATGTCTATACACATGTAACTGTATATGTGATTTATTTTAAGGAATTGGCTTATATGATTATGGAGGTTAAGTAACCATCTTAACATGGAAATCCAGTTTAACCCATCTTAACATGGAAGCCTGATAACATAACTCAGTCTGAATGGGAAGATATGAGGTGCAGAAACACTTATGGTTTAAGTCTCAGCTCAAGCAATGAGGCAGAGAGAGTAGTTAACCTTTACTTGCCTTTTTCTTTATCCAGACTTTCACTGGGCTACTTGATGCTCACTCACATTGGAAAGTTCAATCTGCATACTAAGCCCACTAACTCCCTATTAACCACTTCCAGAAACACCTTAGAACATTGGTCTCTTGCCATCTGGTCTCCAACCATGGTGGCCTTAAACAAGAATTCTTGTTCATGCCTATTAATTCTAGGTTAAAGAGCTCAGTTCACTCCTTCCTCACAGAAGGAAAAGAACTGTTCATAAAGCTGATTTTTCTATAAACACCTCTCCAACCTTTTTCACTTTTCCAAATTTTAATCTCTTTGTGTATTTTGGATCTTGCTGAGGGGTCTGTGCCTCACTTCTTTTTATAATTAATAAAAATCTCGTGCTTTATAGTAGACACAATTGGAGTTTAAAATCCTGCATCATCTGTTAATTATTATATTGGCTTCATACCTTAATTGCTGCTCTTATACTAATATGTAATATATAGAATCATACAATGACAATGCTAGGAATGTCTTTTGACAGTAATTAGGTTTCTTAGTAAGTAGAGTATATCAGAGAAACCCAGGAAGCATAATATAAATAAATAAAATCAAGTCCCAGCACAGGGGACTGATCCTAATATTCAGAAAGGGACCTATGCACACAGCCTTTTAAGTGTTTTTTGTTTGTTTTTGTCAATGTAATTGGCAGAAATTACTGAAGTAGGAAAATACTCCCCTGAAAAAACATTAGAGGAAATCAGCAAATTAAGAGAGCAGAATAGATATTCACCATGCGGTTTTATGTTAGAAAAACAACCAATTTGTGAAGAAATACAGGTAATTCTTCCAGTCAATAAAGAAGTCATTTGGTACTACAATCTATCAACATCTGCAGTATCACCAGATGAGTAATTCTCCCAGCTCATGATTCACAGAACAAATTAACTATTACATTTTACTAGTAATACCTGAATACTAATCTGGAGAATTTGATTTACAATTAGGTTTAAGTCTCTTTTTTGTTTTCATAATAGTAATATTACAATGAAGGCAAAGTCTCAGACTGATGAATTTGTACGTGCCTGCATTGTTGGAGGACTGGGAATGAACTGCTTCTGGAGCAAGCACTAAGTTCTTCAGCTGAATAGGAGATCCTTAAAGTTGAACTGTATATTTTCTCATCTTACAGCATCCTCTCAATGAAATTCCAAGCTTTTCTTGGAGAGTTTTTAAACTATTTTAAAGTTTTTTATTTGTACAAGTTTGTAGTGCATAATGATTACATTTACCATGGGGAGTTGCACATTCATAGCACTTTCTAAACTCTTTGTTCATCCCCTGCCCCTCAAAGCCCTCCCTGCTCCTTCCATCTCCTGATCTCTTTCCCATTCGCAAATCCTCTATTTCTATGTTTTTCTTTTAATCCTCTTTTTCATCCCATTTCCATTCCCTCTATTCTCCCTCCCTCCATCTCTTTTTTCCTTTCCTTTTGAAAAAGTTCTCCCTAGTTCCTATTATTCATCTTTTATTTTACTCTTTAAATTTTGAGTTTTTCATATAACAGAAACCATAAGATATTTAAGCTCACAGTCTTATTTAGTTCACTTAATATTATAGTCTCAAGGTGCATCCATTTACCTGTGAATGCCTCAAGTTTATTCATCTTTACTGCAGAGTAGTACTCAATTGTCTATGTATAAACACATTTTCTTTATTCATTCATCTACTGATGCGCATATTGGCTGTTTCCAAGATTTAGCTATAATACAATTGTGCTGCTATAGACATGGGTATCCATGTATTACTGTAATACTATGTCTTAACTATATTGAGAAGATACCTAGAAGGAGAATAAATGAGTCAAATGGAACTTCTTGTTTTTTTGCAGAATCTCCATATTGATTCCCACAGTGGTTGTACTAGCTTACATTCCCACCTCTTGGAGAGTAAAAAGGATTATTGTTAAGGTCTCATAGGGAAACCTTGGACCTGAAATCCTTGTCAGAAGTTCAAGCCATCTGTCTGACAGTATAAAATCAGATGTGCCTGGTTTGGTAAAATTTATTTTAAAATGAAGAGGACAGATTTCATTTATAAATGATCTTAATGATAAAATTTATCATATTGTTTAGGCTTAAATAATAAAACTAACTTTCAGATATAAAAAATGAAAACCAGTTAAGATCAGATATCCCCAGTTTCTGGTCTTCAGTTACTAATGGTTGATGTTCATTCAACTTGGTTAGGCAGATACTTATAGTGACAGAATGCCCAAGTATAAGATAACTAAGGTTATATCCAAACAGTTTTTTCTCTGATCTACCTACTGCTATATGGTGATATATGAAGTGTGATAAAAATATATGGTGAATGTTTAAATTAAAATTTTCATTACAGTAAAATACATGCTGATAATAATTCCTCTGAAAATACACTATCACTTTGAACACATCCACCCCATCATTCTTGCCATTCTAAGAAGTCCCAGAAGTCTTCTTTTGTGAGTGTCTTTATGAGATGTGAATAAAAATCATGGTGAATGTACCTATCAAGTGTAATCCAATGTAAAGGCAAGCTCACACAAACATTACAATGTCCTCATCCACTTTGTTCCCTGAATATGGTACCCCACAGCTTCTGGTTTTTCCCCCAATGTCCATTTTATTGTGACAGATAAATGTTTTGAATTGTTTCAAGCTATTCAGGAATCCAGGACTGAACAACTGAAAGTGTTCATGAAAGAGAGACTTCTAGAATTGCTTCAAAAGTGTTTATAAACAATGGGATAAATGTGTTTGAAGAGCAGGGGGTGGGGGGTGGGTGTATTTTGAGAGGAATTAATGTCAAAGTGTCTTTTACTGTAATCATTTTTAATAGACCTTTACCAAATTGTTTGATCCCATCTCATATGTGTTCCCTAAAACCTTCTCTCATTTCACAAAATGCTTTATAATATTAGGGCCATAAAAATAAGTCAGACTGTGAAAGCCCTAATAAATGTAGAGACTGCTGAGGTAAGATGACAAGGGGAAATCTATAAAGATCAGGAAGATAAATGCAGAACACAAAGATAGCTGAAAGGAACATCAAGGAGAAAATGGCCAAGTTGGACAACATTGCACATTTCTGTGGATAACATTGTACGTTTTTATTGTACCTTTAGTTCACTGTCTGAATTTTTCAGTACATGACAACAACACTATATTAACACCTTAAGGAAAAAAACACATTATAAATCTTTATCATATGTAAGTCAATATAAGTCATAATTAAAATATCACTCTTTGTCTTATAATAGGGAGAAATTTACCATTTACTATCTTATTTGGCATTACAAAAGCATGTTATACTCAGAAAGATTCCCTAGATTCCTAGAGCATCACTTACAAGTACTGGTCAAATTCTGCTTAACTTCTCACAGCTATTTTAGTAAGCTTTAGCCAGTGAGGTTGAGCTCTAGTGATTAGAATATGCTCTGTTTGGGGGACGAAAATGTCCCCACATAACTGTTGCTTTTAAGTGTATTCTCTGCAGCAGCATGAACTGCAACATTATTTTTCCCTGGAGAAGTCTTTTGAATAATTGAGAAGAGTTTATTTTTCACATGTATTGACTTATTTTGTGTGTGTGTGTGTGTGTGTGTGTGTTTCTAATATGTTTAATAGCTTTAGGTTGGATGTAAAGCAAAATTAAATGAAATTCCTATCTAGTCTCTTATCACTCATACAAAATTGTGATTAGGATAACTTCTTTCTTTTAAAAATATACATACAATAAATATATATATATATATATATATATATATATATATGCTACAAATGAAAAAAAATACCTACGCTTTTTGCCTGGGGCTTTCTAAAGAATTCTAGGCAATTGAAACTTGTTATATGTTATTCTTACCTAAGCACCTGACTTTTCATGCTGCTTCACTGAAGGGAGTCTTTCCTCTTGCTAAGTTATCTCATAAAGATCTTTAGAACATAGGCAAGCTTGCTGTAACTCCTGAATGTGTTCAAAATTGTTACCATTCTTTTCTATTTTCCTACATGTATTTAGTTTCTCTTCTGAAAAAATCACCCACTATCTCAATTTCAACTGAAGAAAATAGTCAGAATTATTAATTCATTCAACATACAATTACTGATTGCCTACCATGTATCAGGACTGTTCTAGACACTTAGGATACTGAATAGAATAAAAGAAGAAAGGGGAACAAAAAAAGCCAACCCTTCATTCATGAAGCTTATTCTAATGAAGAGAATCAAAGCCAATTAAGGAAACATATGGTGCACTTAATCAAACATAAAATTGCATTGATTGTGAGATGCATCATTGTTTTATGTATCTTATGCACAATAAAATCACAAGACTCCATGAATTATAAGACATCTCAATTTCAGAGATGTTTAAGTGTAAAAAAGTATGTCTTCAACTAAAACAAATGCATTATAGTGGAGAAAATTTAAGCCAGGGACTTCAGGGAGTTTACATCCAACCTTAAACAAGATGTCCAGTCCTCCAACCCAACTGTCTCCTGCAGCTTTTACTCACCTCTGGGTTTTGCAGCTTAAAGATCTTCAGAGCATTGGAATTTATCATATCTGAACCCTGTTCCCCATTAAATAACTGACTTACTGAGTGCATTTACTGTGGATCACATATGGCTTTTTTCTCAGTCTTGTTTACTCAGTAAGTCCTGTGAATTCTATCTTTAAAATATTTGTAATTCCCCCACTTCATTCCAGCAAGCTCCCTGACCTATGGCTTCATCTAATACTAAGAGTTTTATCATATTCTGCTAACCAGCCTTTGGCTCATTTCCCCCCTCTCTAATTTATACTTAATAATATTGTAATATTTATCTTCCAGAGACTCCTGCAGTAAGTCTCTAGTCCCCACCTGCCCGGTGTGTGACACGGACCTGAGAAAAAACTACACTAAGAGACAGAACTAAGAGAGAGAAAGCAGGGAGCCAGAACGACCAACGCTGGTGCAACCAACAAAGGTGCTGGGCAGTCCCAGGCACTGACTTTTATTGGCAATCAATTGCAGTAAAGGTGATGTGTGGTTTCTATGGAAATTAATGTAAAAGGACATAAAGGACAAGACAAAGCATTCTCTAATTAGGAACAGAATAGACAAAATATATGATTGTAATTAGAATATTGTCCTTCTAGTCAGAAGGTTTTAGTTGTGGGAACGGAATTTGGGTGTGAGTTACTCTGACCTCAGCATGTAGGCTTTGGCCAGACTCCTCAAAACAAGCCAATTGTGGGCTCTTTACAGCCTGCTTTGGGCATAATCAATATTATAGTCCTCTGTACTTATCTCTGTATAATTCAGGTCAATGCAAATCACATTTACTAAACATAAAACAAACAAAACTGTGTAACCTATTCTTTGTTTGAATAAGTCCACATTCCTTAGCATAGCACTTATTACTCATTATAGAATTTCAAACTATGGCTCTATTTTCACCTGCATCTACTTGTCTTCACTATTGAATGTATGCTTCAGCTGAGGCATAGAATATGTCAAAAATTGTGTTTAGTTATATATCTTTAACCTCTCATTCAGGTTCATATCCTTAACTGAAATATTTCCCTTCCACTCTCCCTCCAAACTTGTATGAAATTTTTCTCTCACCTACCATGTAATGGCACACAGCCTGCTCTTCATCTATTCTTAACTACTTGTATCTTACTGATGTTTCTCACACTCTATTGTATTTTCTTGTCTTCCTCACTCTGTTTTAAATTCTTTGAGGATAAGTATGGTTATAGTTTTGTTTTAGAACTAAAACTTCTGACTCTAAATATTGATTCCATTGTTTACCTATTATGTGACACAACTGCTTGATCTCTCTGAATCACAAATTTGTAATCTGTAGAAATGACTGAGAAATGAGGATTAAATTTGGAAACATGGAAAAACAGCACATCATAGAGCTTACAAGTGCCACTGTACATGTTTGTAATAAGAGCAACACTTTTCATTTTAATTTTAAAAATTCAAGTTGGTTCTTTAACCATGGATGGTCTCAGGTGTGGATACCTGGTAAGAGACAGAAGGTAAAGAGCTAAGTGCACTTTTTGGAATAGCATATCTACTGCCTTAAGGACACTTTACTTAGACTAAGCACTTTTTCTTAATCTTTTATCCTAGTAATATATATAAAATACAAGCTTTTTAAATGAAAGTAAAAAGCAATTTTAAAATAAAAAATTGTACAATTTGCTAAATTTTTCTTAATAAAGAAAAAAGATAGATCAAATTTAATTAAGGGAAAATGAAGCTAAATTAAAAGTGTAATATGATAGAAAATGTTATAGCAAAATATAAAACAAAAAGCCATAAACTATATTTGGCTAGTAGACAATTAATGACTTGATCAATAATAGAAAGAAATTATGATAATATTTTCTAACATTTTTATATAAATATGCTTTTAGTATTATAATTGACAAATGGTGATATTCACACTTCTTTTGCAGTTTGATTAAATGTATATACTATTCCTTAGTAACATGTTTATTGATTCATTGACACAAGATACTGGAATTAGATAATTTACATATTTTCTTCAGGGGACTAAAATGATGTGATGACCATAATTAAGGACAACTGAGAATATTTTTGACAAAATGCCTGCTCAACTGTGTTTTTTACAGACAAACTTAAAACACAGTAAAACAGTTCTGCCAAGCATACTGATAGTACTGAGGAATAGTTGTTCCAAATTTGCTTTAGTTCTTTAATCAACATAGTATGTGAATATAATTTCAAATTTTATAAAACAAATCATCTAGGGCCGGGGATTTAGCTCAGTGGTTTTGCCCCCTGCTGAGTGTGAGGACCCGAGTTCGATCTCCGGTTCCAAAACAAAAACAAATCATCTAATAACTCATAAAAATCTCTTTGCTGTTTCTGCTTTTTTCTGGGTGATAAATTTTACATCTAAAAATAATGTCTGTAGGTTCACTCTCTGTATCCATTAGTAATTGCACCTAACTGCTAAAAACAAATCCCCTACAGCTGTGGATTTATCTCAGTGGTGCCTCAACCTTCCTCACAAGCCCAAGGCACCGAGTTTGATCCCTGGTACAAAAAAAAAAAAAAATCCCATAACTAACAGTAGCTTAAACAAATTAGGAGTGTACGTGGTTATGAGAAGAATTATATCTCCCTAAATTTTATAATTATATCTCCTTAAATTTTATTTTAACCCCTACTATCTCACAATGTGATTGTATTTAGAGCTAGAGCCTTTGTGACATAGATTAAAATGAGCCCCTTACAGTGGGTTCTAATCCAATATGACTCATGTCCGTAGAACAAGAGGTTAAGACCAGTAAGGAAGGCCAGGCATAGAGACATAAGAGCCAGCCAGATGTACCACCTGCAGGCCAAAGTGAGAGACCTCAGAGGCCCCCAGTCCTGCTGTCACAGTGATCTTGAACTTCCGTCCTCTGAAGCTTTGAGAAAGCAAATTTCTCTAGTTTAAGCCAAACAATCTGTAGTATTTTGTGATAGCAGTTCCAGCAAACTAATACACATACACATAGTTCTCACATAATCTGAAGTTTGGAAGCTGATACCTGGGCCTGGGATACTGGTTCTCTGGCTCTTTCAACTTTTCTGCTCTACTATCCCTAGTCATTTTCAAGGTAAACTCTTGAACTCAAATTCTCAAGGTAGCTGTTGGAGCTACAGCCACCAGGCCATATTTCAGGCAGGGAAATAAAGTGATAACTTGAAAACTGTAATAAAGTCTTCCTGTTGATGTTTTTCCAGTTTGAATTCTGATCCTTTGTCTCATGTGCTTCTACCCTATTCAAGCTGGAGTATGAAATGATTTGAAAAAGAGGAATGGTGTATTGTATCCAGACATCTAATGAATATGAAGTAAATATAATTTATTTGCATCATTTCTAAATTAGTAATTATATCTATAAAATATGTTAATACCTTAGAAACAATGTTTTTCAAGGGCAGAGGAAAAGCCTCTTACCCTTCCCTTCAAAACTGACACTCTTAATGCTCAAGACTTCTTGCAAAACTCTTTAAAGAGAAGTTTCATCCTTTTACAGATCCACCGAAGCTCTTGCAATGCCCCAAGAGCTCATTTTTTTCTCCCTTTTCTTTTTGGATCCTCAGATCCTTCAATGACTCATTCTTTACAATAATATCCAGAAGCTATTCTGGTACAAAAGTTCCAAAATCCTGGGCTATTTCTGTCCTTATTTTGGGATTTAAAGATCTGGCTGGTCTGCATTGCTGTTATTCTCTGAGCACTGCCTTCGTCTCCCATCACATCTGAAATCATCCCTGCAGATAACAGGGCTGTGAATGGATAAAGCAGGGGGGAAATCAAAGATTTCCCACATAAAGAGAAGTATAGAGTCTGATTTTCTATGCACCACATGGGGAAACCATTAAAACATATATACCCTTGGCTTCCAGAAAACTGACTTAAATATTCCTTATAGCACTAGAACTATAAAATAACTTTCAAAAATATCTTACTAAAATAGAGCATCATATTACCTAAGTATTTCCTCCAAAGGCTCGCTATATTATTTAAATTCTTGAAATAACTCATGAATATTAATTCTTTTTTTTGGTAGATTCTTAATTTCCAAGAGATTTTATATACCATAGGTATGAAATTTTTCTAAGATTTTTACTATATAATTTTAACTATTCTGAAAAGTATATTTCTGTCTCTGCTTAAAGATCAAAAGGGGACAATAGAAAAGGCATATTTTCCAACTACCTATGGTGCATAAAACTAATGATCCAATATCCTTTAAATTCTTTGGTGAATATTACATGTGTACTATTTCTTCATGAAAGTAATAAACATAATTAAGAATTTTGGTTTTGTCTCTGTTTTATGTGTGAAATGAGTTTGATCTTTTTTCTTTCTATCATAAAAGGAACTAAATATTTTGAATACTTTAGATTATCATTAAAATGTTATATTAAATTATTCAATAAATTTGAACTCAATCTTCTAGGCCACCAACCAACAGCATAACATGCCTTACATATAAGTATATTTGCATATATAAACTGCATGAAAGTTTGGATAAGGAAAATTTAATATAATTTGTACTCTGTTTGCTTGAAATATTAAAAACTTTGGAATATATTTGAAATTATATCCTCCTCATTAATTCCTAAAAGTACTTGCATTCTTTTTTGAATGGACATTATACTTTTTCCAAACAGGCATATAACCCAATCTAGCTTCATTACTAGGGTGGGATTTCGGTAGTAATCACAAAGTTGTCTCAGTTTCCTAATCTACAACTGGCATGTAAAGATGTAGGCAAGATGTTTGTTCATCTCTGAAGATACCTACTTCAATATATTTGTTCTACTTAGAAGATATTTATATTCATATTTATCTTCCTGATAATCCTAGGAGATTGGCTGTCTAACCTAAATTCACCACGAAAATGGCGTGTACACTTAGATCATACCAATTTAAAATACATTTCTATCAAAAATATGACCTACTGGAACTTCATAGAGAAAAACTGTTTTGAAGATTAGAAAAATATATCAACAAAAATAAAATTAAACAAGAGTCACTTGCTACATAGTAGACAGCATTGACTTTTGTTTCCTCTGGTATACATACAGTTTTTGATCCATAAAGTACCTGTGGATCCGTTAATAGTAACTGTGGTAATATGACTATGTTATAGTAATTTACAAATATACATGCAATTTTATTTAACAAATATGATTTGTAAATCTATCATTTTCCATCAATAGTGCTACGTAGGTGCTGAGAATTCAGTGATTATAAAGACTGGCCTCACATAGCCTGCAATTTATGGCCTGAGATGTGTAGAGTGGGGACAGAATTTGGCTTGTTATCCCTATATTGCAAAAGAAATTTATCTAGGCTGGAAACCTTCTCGACCTTCTCCATGAATGAACACTCAACCTGAGCTACAAAGTATGTGTAGCTATTAAATAGAAAAAGAGAGACAATGGATAATGTTCCTAGCAGAGGTGGCAACAAAAGTGAAAAGCTGCCTGGTGTGATGGGACACATTTCTAATCTCAGCACTTGGGAGGCTGAGGCAGGAGGATCACTGTGAGTTCAAGGCCACCCTAAACTTTATAGCAAAACCATGTCTTAAAAACTAAAAGAAAAACCAAATAAACAAACAAAAGTGAAAACCCTAGGGAAAGAGCATAAAACATTTGAGAAAGTTCTGAAATAAGTTATCAGAGGTGAAAATAAGAAACCAGAGAAGGAATGTGACCACATTAAGAAAATAAATGAAGGGAAGAGCAGCATCATGGAGAATCTTGCATCTGAGAAGAGGGTTCTGTTCCACCATGAAAGCAAAGAGCAGTCATTGAACAGTTTGCTTCAGTCTTGGATTTCAAAATTCTGGAAAAAGTAAGCAAATTTTCACAGAAGCCTAGTAACAGAGGGTGATAGTTTGGGGTGTTGGCTGTGGAGATGGAATAAAAAGGGAGGAGAATTCAAAAGAGCCAGAAAGGAGCATTGAGGGGATTTGTTGATTGATTGTCGAAAACATGCAGTGAGGGAGAGGAGAAGGTCAAGGCTAATTTCTATATCCTTGGTTGCACAGCTGGCAATGCCTTTCTCTAAGATGCTGAGCACTAAACAAGGGCTGATGGACAGATCAGGGAAAAGTAAGTGAAAAAGGATTTGCACATCGTTATCAATTGAACTCCATTCATGAGGCAAAAACCATACCAGTAAAAAGAGGATTTATTACACAGAATGTTAAGTATAAAAGTATTAATGAATGAAGAGGTGAAAAGAAAGTATCAAGACATTGTGAAGTTGTAAACGTCAAGCAGCAGTTCTCATCCCTCTAGTTGAGGTAATAAACAGTTCAAAAAGAAAAACACAGGGTCTCAGTCAAAGGTGAGGAAGCTACTGGCCAAACAGAAGTAATTTGCCAAGTCACAGTCACAACATCACAAAGCTGGGCACAAAGTGGTGAATTTAGAGCTTCGCTATACTAGATATCTATCATCTTGACATCATGACTCTAGAGTAAGACTTCTGAGGAGGGAGAGAAAAATTACTGGGGCTGAAGAGCCTGAAGAGCCAAGGAAAACTGTCCTAAGGAAAACTGTCCTAAGGAAACTGAGGAGTGCTCATAATTATTAGAGAAAATGAAGCAGAAGATTATGTTATACCAAAAATAGAGGGGAAAATGTTGTTAAAATATAGTGTTCAATGTATTAAAGACAGTTGAAAAGTCAACTAAGTGAAAAAAAGGGCTTTAGATTATAGAAATGTATATTCTTGGTGACTTTAAAAAGAGCTATTTGGGCCATACCCGCACTCTCAGTGCAGAGGAAGGGGTTTCCGGGCCAGCTTACCACCACTCCCAGTGCAGAGGTACAGGCTTCCAGGCTGCCATACAACCACCCCCAGGACAGAGGTAGGGGCTTTGGGGCCACTGTAACACCACTCTCAGTGCAGAGGAAGGGGCTTCCAGGGCACCATACTACTCCTCCCAGTGCAGAGGAAGAGGCTTCTGGGGCACTGTACCACCACCCCAAGTGAACAAGAAGGGGATTCTGGGCTGCCATACCATGGCTCCCAGCACAGAGAATGGGCTTCCTGACCGCCATTCCACTGACCCTAGATCAGAGGAAGGGGCTTCCAGGCCACCATTCCACCACTACCAGCAGAGAGGTAGGGGCTTCTGCACCACATTTCCACCACTCCCAGCATAGAGGAGGTGAGTGATGCTAGTGCAAACACCATCCCCCCATCAAACTGAGAAGACACATAAGTCTCAAAACCATACTTCCAGATCACCTACAGCAACCGCAAAGGGAAAGGAGATGGAACACTCTGATATTCAACCACCTGGACTACCTGAACTGGCAACAAAAGAGGATCTGGAAAAAAATGAAATCAGAAATAATGTCTCAGATGAAAGAAGAGATTGTGCCCATAGTGCAAGACATGATTAATAAATCTAGAGAGAATACAGATGTAAAAATAGAGGAGCTGAGGAATGTGATGGAATCCCAACACAGGAAACAAACAGAATCTATAAAACATATACAAACAGATTTCCAGGAGATTAAAAACTCCATTAAAGTCTTCACAGCAGAATGAGCCAATGTGAGGACAGAATTTCAGATACAGAAGATAAGATTGCAATTAGTGAATAGGAAAAGAAAAATTGCTTCAAAATTGTAAAAGACCATGAGAAATCAATCCAGCATCTGCTAGACAATGCAAAGAAGAATAACATAAAACTGATTGGAGTCAAAAAAGAAACAGAAGAGAATACAGATGACATAAAAAAATGACTCAAAGAAGTTATGGCAGAAAATTCTCCAAGCAGGGGAAAGTAACTTGACAGATAAGTGAGGAATATAGAACTCCAACTAGCCTTGATAAAAAAAAAAGTACACATAGGCATATAATTGTTAAGATTCCAGAAACCTAACAGAAGAATAAAGTTCTACAAGCAGTTAGAGAAAAGATACAAATCACATACAAAGGAAAGCCCATCAGAATCACAGCAGACTTCTCAACACAAACCATCAAGGCAAGAAGAGCTTGGAGTGACATATTCCAAGCCCTAAAGAAAAACAGCCTCCAACCCACATTGATATACCATGCAAAACCATGTTTCAAAATTGATGGAGAAATAAGGTACTTTCATGGAAAAGAGCACCTTAGGAACTTCATGGATACCAAACCAGAACTCTAAAAAAATTTAGACAATATCCTAGGAACAGACAATGAGAATCACAAGCCCAGGAAGCCCAGCAAAATGAATCCATTGGGCATGACAAGAAATTAAATATAAAGGGGGAGAATCCAACAAAAAGATAAAGTGATGACAATGATAAATCAATACGTATCAGCTATAACCATCAAAGTTAATGGTCTCAATTCACCAATCAAAAGAAATAGACTGGCAGAATGGGTCAAGAAGCAAAACCCAACAATATGTTGCATACAAGAAACATGCTTAATTCAAAATGAAACTCATAGTCTGAAAGTTAAAGGGTGGAAAACAATACTCCATGAGATGGGAAACTGAAAAAAAGCAGGAATAACTATCCTCTTGGCAGATCAATTAGATTTCAAACCAACACTGATTAAGAGAGACAAAGAAGGACACTGCATCCTAGTAAAAGGAACAATCCAAGAGGAAGAGATGAGAATCATAAATATACATGCACCAAACACTAGTGCACACAACTATATAAAACAAATATTAACAGACATGAAAAGTCATATATGCACTAATACAATAGTAGTGGGGAACCTCAGTACCCCACTGTCACAATTAGATAGATCAACTAGACAAAAAATAAGTAATAAAATACTAGAACTCAATTGAACTCTTAAACAAATGAACTTAACAGATGGTTACAGAGAGTTTCACCTTGAAAAATCAGAATGCACATTCTTTTCAGATGCACATTGGTCATATTCCAAAATAGACCACATACTTACTCATAGAACATGATTAAGTAAGTGTAAAGGAATTGAAGTTATCTCCTGTATAGTACCAGATCATAGTGCAATGAAATTGGAGATCCAGAGCAAAAGAAACCTCAAAAATTATATAAAGACATGGAAATTAAACAACGTATTTCTGAATAACCAATGGGTCACAGAGGAAATTAAAGAAGAAATCAGACAGTTCCTTCAATTAAATGACAATGACAATACAATACATTGGAATCTATGGGACACATGAAAGCAGTCTTATGAGGGAAATTCATAGAAGTGAATACTCATTTTAAGAAAACAGAGTGAGCCTAATTAAACAACCTGATGCTGAAACTCAAGCTTCTAGAAAAAGAAGAGCAGGACAAACCTAAAGCTCATACAAGGGAGGAAATTCTAAAGATCAGAGGAGAAATCAATGCAATGGAGACTAAGTGTACGGTAAAAAAAAAATAATGAAGGCAAGAGTTGGTTCTTTGAAAGAATAAACAAAATTGACAAACCCTTAGCCAACCTTATCAGAAAAAGGAAAGAAGCACCCAAATCCATGCAATTAGGACTGAAAAGGGTGAAATTACAACAGACCCAGCAAAAATCCAGAGGATCATCAATATCTACTTTGAGAACCTATATGCCAATAAGATGGAAAACACAGATGAAATGGACAGATTCCTATATATGTATGAATTACCAAAGTTGAATAAAGAAGACCTAAAAATTCTAAACAACCCAATATTAACCAATGAAATTGAAAACATAATTACAAACTTATCAACTAAGAAAAACCCAGGTTCTGATGACTTCACTCTTGAATTCTACAAGACATTTATAGAGGAACTACCACCACTACTGTTTAAACTCTTCGATGAAACTGAAAGGGAAGCAATACTCCCGAACTCATTCCTGGAAGAAAGCATCACCTTGATCTCCAAAGCAGAGAAAGATTCAACTGAAAAAGAGAACTATAGGCCATTCTCACTAATGAACATAGATTCAAAAATCTTTAATAAGATACTGATAAATAGAATGCAGAAGATCATCAAGAATAACATACACCTTCCCCAAGTGGGATTCATCCCAGAGATGAAGGGATGGTTCAACATATGCAAATCAATCCATGTAATGCTCTATATCAATAGAGCCAAGGACAAAACCCATATAATCATCTCAATAGGTGCACAAAAAGTATTTGACAAACTCCAATATGCATTTATGATAAAAACTCTACAAAAAAATTGGAATAGATGGTCTCTACCTCAATCTGATAGAAGCTATTTATGAAAAACCAGCATCCAATATCATACCAAATGGTCAAAAACTGAAATTCTTCACCCTAAAATCAGGAACAAGACAAAGATATTCACTATCACCACTCTTTTTCAATATAGTTTTGGAAACATTAGCCACAGCAATTAAACAAGAGAAAGAAATAAAGATAAGAAACAAAGAAGTCAAATTGTCATTATTTGCAGATGACCTGATTCTCCATACAGAAGACCCCAAGAATGCCACCAAAAGTCTGCTAGACTTAATGACCAAATTCAGTAGAGTAGCTGGATACAAGGTCAACACACAAAAATCAATAGCTTTCCTCTACACAAACAACAAACTCACTGAGAAAGAAATAGGGCAAAGAATTCCTTTCACAATAGCATCCATAAAACTGAAATATCTAGGAATCAACCTAACAAAAGAAATCAAAGACCTCTTCTCTGAAAACTACAGCACTCTGAAAAGAGAGATTGAAGATAGTATCAGAAAATGGAAAGACATCTCCTGCTCCTGGGTGGAAAGGGTCAACATAGTCAAAATGGCCACACTTCCAAAACTGCTATGTAGATTCAATGCAATCCGATTTGAAATCCCAATAGCATATTTCATGCACCTTGAGAAAACAATCCAAAAGTTCATTTGGAACAAGAAGAGACCCAGAAGAGAAAAAGAAATTCTAGGTAACAGAGACATGGCAGGGGGTATCACAACCCCCAACTTGGAAGTATACTACAAAGCTACTATGATAAAAACAGCATGGTACTGGCAAAGAAACAGACCTGAGGACCAGTGGATCAGATTAGAAGATGACAAAACAACTCCAGACACACTCAGCCATCTCGTCTTTGATAAAGGTACCAAACACCCTCACTGGAGGAAAGATAGTCTCTTTAATAAATGGTGCTGGAAAATTTGTTTTTAAACTTGTCAAAGATTAAAACTAGACCTATATCTCTCATCACTCACTAAACTAAAATTGAAATGGATTAAAGATATAAATGTTAAAATAGAAACCCTGAATTGCCTGGAACAGAGGTTAGGTAGAACTTTTGTAGACAGTAGTGTAGGAAAATATTTTACAAACAAAACCTCACTTGCTTGTAAACTAGCACAAACAATCAACAAGTGGGATCTCTTCTTATTAAAAAGCTTCTGCACAGCAAGAGAAACAATCAGCAGTGTGAAGAGACAATCCACAATGGGGGAAAAAAATCTTCACTTGGTGTTCCTCAGAAAAAGATCTACTATCTCTAATCTATAAAGACCTTTAAAAGATCAGACCTCCAAAATTTAAAGACCCAATCCAAAAATGGGCTTCTGAAATGAAAAGATATTTCTCAGACAAAGAAGTAGAAATAACAAATAAACATATGAAAAAATGTGTTTTTTCACTGGTCCTTCAAGAAATGCAAATGAAAACAAAGCTGAGATTCTACCTCACCCCTGAAAGAATGGCTGCTATCATGAAATCAACCAACTACAAATGCTGCTGGGTCTGTGAGGAAACGTGGAACACTGCTCCACTGCTGGTTGGAGTGTAGGCTGGTGCAACCACTGGGGAAATCAGTATGGAGATACCTCAGAGAACTAGGACTGGAAGTCCCATTTGACCCAGCTATTCCCCTGCTGGGTATTTTCCCCCAAGAATTAAAAGAATCATACCACAGTGATATATGTGCACTCATCTTCATAGCAGCACAATTTGTAATAGCTAAATCTTAGAAGTAGCCCAATTCCCATCAAATGGAAACTGGACAAAGAAAATGTGGATTATTGTTTTTTTATAACATAGAGTACTACTCAGCCATAAAAAATGAGAAACTGGACACATTTATAGTTCAATGGATGCACATTGAGGCGATACTCTTAAGTGAAATAAATAGGACACACGTGTAAATACTAAATAGTTCCTCTAGTATGAGAAACTGGAAATGTAAATAAGGACTAAACGTTATAATAGATAATGTGAAATAAGAAGAGAAAGGGCAAAGGGGAAAGGGAAGTGGGAGGCTTATGGGGAAGGAAATAAGGGAATGGAATCAATATGAGAAAATGAAAAAATGGAAACAAAGTCTTTGTAAATAGGGAGGAATGAAGGGATTGAAGGGAGGGCAGAGGAAAGGTGAAAAATAAGAACCAAGAGAGATTATGTAAAGGTGCAAATTTCCAGTGATGAATGTTATTATATTGTGTATCTAAAATGTACCAATAAAATATTTTTTTTAAAAAAGAGCTATTTGTATGGCAATATGAATAAAAGCTGAGGGAAGTGAATTGAGGGTGAATGTAGTTAGGGAAACTGAGGAAGTGAGAAAAAAAAGTTAGCTATGGATGATTAAACAATTTAGTACCTAGTAAGAAGAAAAACTCAAGGGCAGATACTTGGTTTGATTTTCACAATATGATAAGCTCAACAATTCAATGATATTACCCAAATGAGAAGTAGTTATACATATAGGAGAAAGAAAAGGCCATTGGTAATGGAAAGCCCTAAGGAAGGCAGGTAGAACTGGAAATTTAATAAACAATAGGAGGGAGGGTCATGAACACAGTAATGCCCGTGTTTATCTATTGGTGTCACTAAACTATTGCTTCTTAAATCAGTAAAAAAAAGAAAGGTGAATTTGCATTAATATTTTATAGTTGCAAAATTACATTTACATGCCCTTTAGTATTTTTTAATTAATTTTTTATTATTAAATTAATGAATTGTTATTAAATTAATGAATTGTTATTTTAGATATGCTTAATGTTTCTTCATGTAGATTAGAATCCACACCTGGGATCACTAGCTTTCAGCCTGAAGGACTTCCTTGAGTATTTTTCATATGAAGTATCTGCTAGCAATAGATTCTCGCAATTTTTAATCTGAGAACATTTTTAGTGTTGATAGGTAGTTTTGATGCACATCATGCTCAGTAATAGCTTTTCTTTGAGCATACTGAATATATTCAACTGGTTTCTGGGCTCCATTGCTTTTGCTGAGAAGTCAAACATTTTAAACTTTACTAAAAGAATTTGAATAAACTTTCTTGCTCATTTTAAATTTATATTGAAAATAAGTAGCATTGTTTACCTTTAAAAATGATTCATTCACTCATTAGACAGAAAGAAACAAAGTTGGCTTTCTAGTCCCTTTGCAAGACCTTGAGAAGCAAAACCTCCTCACAAAACAATAGAAAATAGGCCATGAAATTGCTGATAATGGTTCAGCATGCCAGACTCATAAACATTGCCAATACTCTGCTGGCTGATATTTATTTCATAGAACATCAGTTTTGTAACAATCTCATTGAAAAAATTACTGACCAAAAAAATTTTGGAAATTCTATTTTCTTGATTGACTTTGGAATGCGTCTGTATTGAGGTTCTGACCAAGGTCATACAGTTTTTCCCGTCTTCTACTAATTTTATTAGTTTCACCTATTATATTTAATTTTTTAATCATTTTAAATTATTGCTCTTTTGTATATGATATGAGAGAAATGCCTAACTTCATTCTCGATGTGGGTGTCCAGTTTTCCTAGAAATATGCTTTTGTTGGAAAGACTATGCTTTTCCCATTGTGAATTCTTAACACCTTTTTCTGTAAATGTATTTGGTTCATTTCTGTGTTCCCAATTCTGTTCTACAAGTCAATGTGTCCACTGTCATGACAATATGATGCTGTTTGAATTATTATAGCTTTGTAGTAGTTTGATATCAGGCAGTATGATGCCCCCCACTTTGTTCTTTTTACTCATGATTGCCTTGGTTATTTGGTTATTTCTGTGATTCACATAATTTTTAGGGCTTTTTTCTGTATCTATGAAAAATGACGTTAATTTTTTTTATAAAGACTGTGGAAGCCGGGCATTGTGATGCACACCTGTAATCCTAGCACTTGGGAAGCTGAGACAGGAGGATCGTCACAAGTTCAAGACTGGCCTGAGCTGCGTAGTAAGTTCAAGGCCAGCCTCGATGACATAGCAAGATCCTATCTCAAAACAAAGAAACAAAAAAGTAGAAAAAGACTCTGTAGAATCTGTAGATTGTTTCAGGTACTATGGACATTTTATCAATATCAGTTCTTCCAATTCACAGATACAAGATGTCTTACCATTTATTCATATCTTATTTGATTTCTTTCAGTTACGTTTCATAGTTGCCAGTGTACAGATTATCACCTCCTTGGTTAGATTATTCCTAAATTTCTGTTTTTGCTTTTTATCACTATTAGAAACAGGATTACTCTTTTTATTTCTGTTTTTCTTAATTCTTTGTTAGGTCATAGAAATACTATTGATTTTTACATGTTGATTTCACTTTACTGGAGTCACTTATTTGTTTTAATAGTATTTTGGCGAAGTATTTAGATTTTTCTATATATAAGATCATGTTACTGGTAAATAGTGACAATTTAATTTCATCTTTTTCTACTGGAAGGTTTTTAAATATACTGCTCTTGTTCAATTGCTCCAGTGAAGATATCCAATGCAATGCAGAATAGAAATGGTAAGAGTAGACACAATTTTTTTCAGTGTTTTAGAGAAAAAGGTTTCAAATTTTTACCATTGAGCATAATGGTAGCTGTATTGAATTAATAATTCTATTTGCTTATACTAGAAATTTAAAAACTATCTTTGCCCAAAAAAATGGGCAGAGGATTTAGCTCAGTGATGCCACTCCTGCCTTGCAAGTGCAAGGTCCTGAGTTTAATCCCAGGTACCAAGAAAACAAAACAAAACAAAACAAAACAAAACAAAACAAAACAAAACACTTATTCCCAGGATATACCCTCAACCTGATCATTGGGAAAATAGCAAGATTTTTTTCAATATGTCTGGATGCTTACATTTTTAGGGAGTATTATACAAATATTTATCCAAGTCACTTCTGGATTTCATTTCCAGAGAATAATTCAGTTATGATTTCAGAAAATACACAAGGTACTCAAAATCCAAAAGAATGTTCCATTCCTGCAATTCTCTGATATTGTACTTTATCATACTTTATCCTCTTTTCCTCTCCAAGTCCTCTTTGGCCTTAAAGCTTTTTGAGGAAAACAAGATAAAGGAAGTTTATCCCATGGGAATATAAACCTGTTGCCTTCTTTTCTGTATGTTTTTCCTAGGTTCCTATATATTCCACAAACTGCAATTAGTTATCGGTGAAAATGATTAACTTTCCTCCTTCCAGAAAGTGTAGGCTATAGATTGAACTGACAGAAATAACAAGATCATTTTTCCCTTCACTTTCTAGCAATCCACTGATCAAAGATAAATTATTGTACTGAAGCCAATCATAATAATTTGTTCTACTTGTTTTATTATAATTAGGCCATTATCTTTTATAGTCATGAATTATTTCTTAACATGAAAATTAACAAAATTTGGATATTTTCATCTTTACTGCAGTTTGTAATGTGCTGTAGAAATGCATGAAATTTGCAGGATTCCAAACACAATGTTGCCTTTTTATTGGCAAAATGCAATTACAGTACACAAGTAATTGGCTGTTACATTTCAGGGTGATACATGCTTGGCCCACAGCTCTCCTCCTGCTGGCTATGCAGGAGTTGGTCTACTCTGACACCCACTTTCAATATGCTTTATTATTGAAGCCAAGAGAATGGTCACTCCATGTATGTGCTTGGCAACTCTAAGTCACAGATGCTGGGCTCTCACATTTATCTTTTACCCACCAAGAGCAATATGGAAATAAGAGCTTGATTTCTTGGCTAGGAGTCCAGCTTCTCACTAAGCCCAGTTGCTGGATTTGTGGCAGCTACAAACCTACCTTTGTGCTGGTTACATGTTAGATGGCTAATTATTGTTTCTGATTTTTCTTGATGTTGTCTTCTTGCAGACTGATTTTAACAAGAAAGATTTATTTCTGCAAATAATCTCTGTTACTCCATCCATTTTATACTCCAGCCTGTTATCTGTGGAATTTATGCCCATAAAGTTTTGCTACTCTTTAGAAAATAATGAATTCAATAGCAAATTGAGAAAATGTGCATAACCAAAAAATGGATAATCTTTAATCTATATAAGATAAAATATATTTATCTAAAATTTCATACTCTTTGCTGTAAACGTCAGACATGTTCATTGGCATTGTTTGACATGAAAGATCATCCAGGCTGCAGCAACAAATTATTACAAAAATCTCCAATGACTACAACTAAGAACAGTGTTAAAATAAATGATTAAGTAAATTGTGAAATAAGAACACAAGAAAAAATTGACTAATTGGAGGATTTAGTGTGTGGACTTGTGAGGGGAAATGGTGAAAAGAGGGTTACTAGAGAAGGAAGAAGGGAAAAAGGGAGGTGCAAGAGATGCCACATACAAGACAGGATACCTTGGTTTGAAAGGGATTTCTACCCCCTCTTGGGAACTTCGGCCTTCATTCTGATTCTGTAAACAATGGAAACCACTGAAAGCTGTGGCAAAAAGTTTATATGCTAGCTTGGTGTTTTTAATAACTTAGGGTATCAGGGACAGATTGATTTTAGGGAGTACAAGCAAAAACAGTCTAATTGAGAAATAATTTTAGCAGGAAAAGACAAAGCTAGTAAGGATTGTGGATATGGCAACAATAACAAAAAGGCTAATAATTAGTAGAGTTCCCAAAATTATTCCAAGAGAAAAAAAAAAATCTATGTTGCCAAATGCTCCAAGATACTTTTTGTTCCCTACCAACTCTGTTCAAGAACAAGGAAAGGATAAAAGAAAGTTTATGTCAGACCCAGAAATATGTCACATAATTTCTTGAAAATTTAAATCTTGGATTCTCTGGAGAGAGCAAGAATGGAATTCTGTTATACAGGAAGCTGATTAGAGACTGAGGGAGACAGCTGAAACTGGCTGGCACCCCTGCTTGGGGAGGAAGAATGCCCTGCCAGACCCCACATGAAAGTCTTTGTCGCCTCCACACTCTATCCAGGGTTCCCTCACACTACTCACTGCAAGGAACGCCTGAGATCCAGGAACCAAAAATGGAGGGAAGATTTCAAGGTTGGCATTCCCTTCTCATTTGACTTGTGAGAATGAAGATTAAAGTCATATTAATTTTTATGACTTTGTCATGGCCCCCAAAACCATGGTTAGTTTTGTTTCTTAAATACATCTTGAGCCACAGTGATACTAAAACATAAAACTCATTCTCATTCAAAAATTTAGTAAAAACCTTAAACCATATCAAGTTATATGGAATAGAGATAAAATTGCATAAAGAGAAGTTTTAGAGTCAGATGTTACTTCTTTTAAAGAAGAGAAAATAGATAAGAAATTATCCAGGTAAAAGGAAAGTGTTATTAGCTAAAGATGAATAGGAGAAAAAATTAATAAATGCTTTCAAATGTAATTTAAAAGAATGATGAAAATTTCCAAAAAAATAAATAACAGCAAACTCTCTTTGAAAAAAAAATAGAAAAGCTCTTGACAAGCATGTAAAATCCAAAACTCAAACAGCTTCACAACTATAAATAGATATGTAATCACAGATACAAAAACAATTAAAAGTACCACAAAAGAATATCACTTGCAACATGAATGAGATGTATTTGAAAATCTGAAAGAAATGCAAAATGTTTCTGAAAAATATATTATAATTATAATAATAGAAATATTTTTCTTAAACTTCTAACAAAAATAGAAATGCACAATAATAACAAATACATCTATATGTTTTAAACTACAGTGCTTAAAAATATAAAAATATTGTAGCTTCCAAACACATTATTAAAAATTTTCAAATGTCTGAATTCTATGTTAAATATATATAAAATGTATAAATTCTCTTGTACATAAAATACAAATTCTCAAAATAAAATTTTAACAAATGACGGTGAATAAATATATTGATATTCCATAATCAGATATGCTATTTTAGAAGTAAAGATATTGCAACATGGTATATGTTTTAACTTACTTTTAATGAATTGTACTTTATGAAACTATAATATGAAAAGAATAAAACATTATAATTTCAAAATATTTAAAATATATTTTATTAAACATAACTTCAATTGTAGTATTTTCATACACCTTCTTGTTTTTCAAAATAGAGATTCCTACTTAAATATGAGAATGGCTATTTTCTACTAAGTCCAAACTATGACTATTTCTGCTCAAATTGAGAAAGGAATGCCATAGAAAACACAAGATGCACAATTAAAAACCAACAAGAGGCCATCTTTTAAAATTAGTAAGAAATTTGTATAAATGCCCTGTGTGCATACATAATGAATATGCAAATATCTATAGGCTTTTCTTATATAAGCAAGAAGCACTTTGAAATGTAAATGGGAAAAGCTAGAAGAGAGAAAGAAATTGAATAACATCAAAACCAAAATATCAGAATAAATAAAAGACAACAAAAACATAGGATCAATATGAAGATAATCACCAAACTATCAAAAGTAAAAAAGGGCTGAGTGATTAGTTTGAAACATCACTTTCCTAGAAAAAAGAACAAATATCATTTAAAATTCCTCTTCTACACAATTAACAATTTCAGTCAGAATTCCAAATTTTGATTGAGCCAAACACAATGACTTTCAAGTTCACATGACAAAATATAACTGAAAAATTTCCAAAATAATTTCATCAAAAAGATGGCAATAAATGTCAGATGGTTAAATTTAGTCATCCTGCTGTATCTACTGGTTTTACATCTAATGAATTCAACTGACCTCCAACCAAAAATATCTGAAAAAAACCTGTCTTTGTACTGAATGTTTACACGCCTTTTCTTTGTCATTATTCCCTAAACAGTACAGTGTAACTACTGCTTATACAGCTTTTACATTGTATTAGGTATCCTAAGCAAGTGCTTGATAATTTAAATTACATTGGAGGACATGCATAGTTTATATGCAACTACTATGCCATTTTGTATAATGGGCTTGAGCATCTGTAGATTTTGGTATCCACAAGGATCCAGGAAACAGTCTTATGGATAGCGAAGGATGATGGTATTTTGAAATGAAATGTTTGCTACAGTTACAAAAGTATGGCATTATGCCAATGCATTTTTTTGAAGCTTCTCTACTCCTAAATTCTAGTCATATCAAAGATACATAAAAGTATGTTATTGAATTCTTCAATTAAATTTGAAATTTCTAAGTAAAATTTGAATGAATCAAGTTCAGTAGATTTATCCATAAACCATGATCAAATGGAGGATTTTGGTTGGGAAAGATGTTTCAAAATTAAGAAACAAGAAATGACAGGCCCTAATCAACAATGGAGCAAATGCAAGTAGGCAAATAATTTGTCATTGATATCAGATAGCACATTTTTCAGGGAAGGTGAGGCAGTAGGTCTAGAGGTTATGCCACCAGGATCAAGCTCCAAACCATAAAAATGGAGGACAGTGAAGAAATTGGAAGAGATGTATCATAACCAAGCTATAGAAATGTGGCCTGAGACACCAAAAGACTAAGTAATATGAATAACAGTGATCAAGAAATAGACAAATTCCCAAGAGGAACTGAAGATTTTGAATAATTTTAGTCTCTCGAATTGAATTTAGATGATACAGGTAATCTAATGTCTCTAACTGCATGTTATAACTATAAATATATCTATGAAGAGAGAAGTATATCATCCTGAGACCAAAAATATTTTCTCAATTTTCATATGCTATGTCTAGTAACCAATCAAAACTAACAAAGGACATGAAAAGACAAGAATTCATTACTCAAAAGCAATAAAAAATAACAGACATCAAGAACAGTTTCCCAGAGGATCACACTTTAAAATAATTATGCATAATATACATTGAAAAAAGTAAGACATAGGATTAAAACTTCTGGCAGAGAACTACAACCTATAAAAAAAACTAAACAGAAAAAGAACAAAACCAAAATTAAAAGCTTAGGAGGTAGATGTATCTGCACCTAGAAACAACTAAATTGAGAATTAGTGGGTGAAAGATAAATTAGAATAAAATATTCATAATTAAATCACAGAAAGTTCAGGAAGGAAAACAAAGAGTCAAAGATAGAGTGGCAGGGAATAGCTAGCAAATATTTAATTAGAATTTCCAAAGGAAGAGAAAGGATGAAGCAGAAATAATGCACTAAATAGCAATATTTTAAACTTTTCCCCAAACTGACAAAATATATCAAACCATAGATTTGAGAAATGCCAATCTATAGCAGACAAGATCCTTAAAGTTCTATGTATGCACAGCTAAATTTCTGAAGACTAGAAGTAGAGGGCTGAGAATTTAGCTCAGCGGCACCATGTCTGCCTTGCAAGCGCAAGGTGCTGAGTTCAATACTGGGTACCAAAAAGAAAAGAAAACACAAATATTAGAAGTAGAGAAAATCTCAAATGACCAAAAATATGAAAACATGTTACCTTCCAAGAGGAACAAAAACATAGGAAAGTAATTCTTCAAATGAAAAGATGCAGGCCAAAAGAAAACACAAATATAACCCTGGAAGAAGTCTGTATCAGGGAAAGATATCCAAATACAGGTTAGAATAAAACAAATAAATATTTAGGCAAAGCTAAATTAACAGACTTTTTCCCCTACAAAGCCATACTAAAAGAAACTGAAGAGAATGCTCCAAAGAAAAAGAAATGATAGTTTAGAGATATAAGCAAAAATAAAGAACAACAATAAAATGCATACTCAGATGAATGTAAATGAATATTGACATTATAAAGTAATGATTGCCATGTGTTTGTGGAAGATTATATATGTGGAATTAAAATGCATATAAACATTCTATTCAAGTACACATAAAATTCCTTAAACATATGCTGGGTCAATGAATATCACAACAAATTTCTAATTATTAAAAATCCCTGAAGAGTGTTTTTCAACTACAGCATAATTAAACCACAAAAAGATAATTTTTAAAACTCCATATGTTTGGCAATTCAAAAATTAAATTAAATTTCTAAGTTACTTATGCTTCAAGAAGGAAGTGAAGTGAAAGATTTGTCTCTAAAGGAGTGATAATGAATGTGCTTGATATTAAAAGCTTCTGAGTGTCACTAAAGCTTTGCTATGAGGGAAACTTACAACCTTAAAGACAGTATATGTATTACAAAAGGAAAAATACTGAAACTAAGTATTCAAAATCTAAATTAAGAAGATCACAGAATATGTTCTTAGCCCATAAAAACCTTAAATTCAATTCACTATACAAATAAAAAGGTAAGCATAAAAATTTAAGATTAAATTGTAGAAAATTTTGAAATTGACAAAATTCAAACCATGCACAAATTAAGTTTAGCAAAGTTACAGGAGGTTGCAAAGAAATATAATAAAAGGAATAATTCTCTGAAAGAGGGGTTAACATAAAAAGTGAAACATTATTTTTACCAAAAAAAAATAAAGTCATTAACTAGATAATACAAAATTTAAGGCAATTATAAGTAGATATGATGAACCAATTATACCAATAAACTTCAAAACTCAATCAAATAAACTCCTACAAAATGCATCTTATTAAAACTAGCAAAAAGAATAATAGAAAAATTTAGATACTGCTATGAACATTAAACAAATTTGATCTCTGAGATATGTCATAAAAGAAACCATCAGTGTTTTAGTCAAGGTTCTCCAGGAAAACAGAAGCAATGAGATACACAAAGAGACAAATGAGAGTCAATTTGTTAAGAGAGGTGTGATTGTGGAGGCCAAGAAGTCCCATGACAGAATGTCTATAATGTGGAGGCCCTGGGACACTGGTAGTGTGGCTTAGTCCAAGTCTGAAGTCCTGAAAATCCAGGAAGCTGAAGTTGGAAGAGCCAGAGGCCTTTTGCTATGTGCTATGCAGCCCCAGAATCTGAAGGCTGCAAAGGTTGACATTTAATGACCAAAGAATTGGGTGGCCCAGGTCCAGAAGAGAGGGAAATTTTACTCTTCTTTTGCCTCGTGCTCCATCCAGGCTCCCAGCCTGGATACTGGAATTGAGGGCAGATTTTCCCCTACTAGTTTACCTACCACCAGCCCTGAATTTACTATACCAGAAACACTCACAGACACACGTGGGCCAGCCCCGCCATTCTAATCAAGTACAACCCAGGATACTCTTTCAATTGGAGAGGGATGGACACAGGCCCAACAGAAGTCTTGAGAATAATTCATTTTTTAACAGCTGTCACAGTGTCCCTTCCTCCAGTAAGGTCAACATCTATCTAAAATCAATCATCACAATCAGTGAACAGTTAAATAAAAATAATGCTAAATTTATAGCTCAAAAGAACATAAAATCGTAACTGTAGTATGAAAAATGATGAGAAATGTATATGGAAATTCCAATATTAAATATCCTAAAGTATTACAAAATTAAAGAAATATATAAACATGATACATAATCAATAAACAGATTTATCCAAGAAATAAAAATTTTATTTACTTTCTAAATTTATCATATTCATACATTAAGGAGGAAAAGCCATTTGATCACCTCAGGTGCTCAAAAAACATTTCATAAAATTCAACATCAGTTCCTGATTAAAAAGAAAGAAAGAAAAGCCACAATTTGGAATGCATTTCCTTACTTAGATGGAGTATATATGTAAAAAGAAAAAAAGTGAACAGCTTACTAGAGGAGACTCTTTTCATTACTTTTTAAACATTTATTGAACCTCTCAGGCACTGCCTGAGTAAGTCAAGAAAGAAATATCTAAATTATGTAGACTTATTTGTATAATATTTACAAATATGATATTGAAATATTTGTATTCTTAAATAGATGTAGTTGTATTTTGAAAAATAAATAAACCATTTACTAAAAATAAGTTACTTTAGCAGTTCTGCTGAATACAAAGATAATATAAAAATAATTGGTATTTTGTATTTTAAAAAGTACAATATGAAATTGTTAAGAAGCTTATATTTGTAAATTAAAAATTGAATATCAAAAAATAAACTATATATACATATATATAACTTGCTATATATTATTTAAATAAATCAATGACCTAAATCAATCATTAAATATACCTTAATGATATATTGAAAAGCTCATTGATTTAAAATCTGCCAATTTTTCCCAAATACATTTTGAATGTGCTTACAGTCAAAATTCAAACGTGTGCATTCACGTATGTATGTATGTGTGTGTGTGTAAATCTATGAAATGATTAAAAATAAATAAGTCCTTTAATGCTTAGGATATACTAGAAAATGCAGTATCATGAAAGAATTAACATAAATAAATATCAAACTATGTTATGAAGTTAAACTAATTAAGGCATTATGGTACTTGAAAATTTATATAAATACACTTATTGAGGCAGATTTCTATTGTTATGATCAAATATCTAACATAAACCACTTCAGGGGAGAAAGGTCCTTTTGGCTCAGGACTTCAGAGGTTGCCCCAGCCCATGTCTGTGGTTCCTGATGGGTGAAGTCATTGGTCTTTGGGCCTGCGGCAAAGCAGAACATTATGACTGGAAGTTCAGCGCGTTATGGAAGAGGTCACTTCAGCTCACGGTAAGACAGAAGAAAATGAGCCAAAAGAGAGTGAGGAAAGCCCAGGAGACCCAATATCATCTTCAAGAGCAAGCACCAAAAAGCTCACTTCTTTCCTGTAGGTCCAACATCATAAGATCCCACCACCTTTAGGTAGCAGGAAAGGCTGGTAACCAATCTTTTAGCACTTGGACCTTTGGGGGCACATTTAAGATGTATTATGCCATCATGAAATAAAACAAGAGAAGAGAAGCAGGCTCCAGCAAACATGACAATGTCATTTTTGGTAAAGGAGGCATTGCTAAGGAAATGTTTTTAGCGAATGAGCCTGCTAAGTTGGGTTAAGTACATGGGGGAAAACTAGGCCTTGATTCCTGTTTCACACCAATTGATTTTAAATGGATTTCTAGATCTAAATCTGGAGACAAAATAACAAAACTTCTAGAAAATGCCTTTACAGCTTGTAGAAAAAATTTTTAAACAAGGCCCCAAAGGCAATAGCCATAAAAATCTTAAGACATTGTTATGGTTTATGCTTAGATGTTCCCCCAAAGCCTCATGCTGATGAGGTAGGACTTTCTTTTTTGGAAGTAGTTGAATCTGGAATGTGTGATGCTGTGGTTAAAGGCGTGTGATTACTAAAGCCTACATGAGAGTGATTGGTTTGGCACTGCCCTAATCCTGGTGGTCTGAATAAGATAAAAGGGGCAAAAAGATGCTGTTAAATGCTCTTGTTACCTTTGCTGCTTTGTACACACCATATTGTTTCTCTTCTGTGATGCTTGTTTGCCATCTCAGCCTCAGATCCAGCTGATTATGGACTAAAACTTCTAGGAATTGTAAGTTAAATAAACCCCTTCCCTTCCAACTTTGAGTGTTGGGTATTTTGTCTCAGCAATAAGAGAAAAGTAACACAGACATTGAACATGAAGGTATACTACCCATTTACCTAAAGCAAGCACTAGAAAAGTGAAAAGATAAACTGCAGAGGGGAAAGAGGTATTTGCAACACAGGGAACTGATAGTGTTCTTATTCAGAATAATTTAAACACTTAAAAGTTGTATTAATCAACAATAAATACTTTCTGATGTTTTAAGATTTCTTTAAATCTTTTTGTTGACAATGTTAGGAGAGTTAGCCCAAACTACCTAATATGCAATATTTTAAATCCTAGAAATATTTTCAGTATTTTCATAATTTCTGCTGTACCTGTATGTATGAATGTATACAATACTGAGTCAAAACAGCTGAAGGAAAACATCAATAGCTTAGGAGCATGTCTGTATCATAAACACAAACTTTAACAGAAAAATAAGTTGCTTTCATAACTGCACAAACCAGTAAGAATAAGTCAAACAATAAATGAGCAACACAAAATTTAATGATTAAAATAAGATTGATTTTTAAGAATGATTAAAATAAGAAAGAAAATAATTTGCAAACTGAATGAGAAGCTGAAATCATGAAGATGTCAATTCTTATACTACTATATACTTTAAGGAAATAAGGAATTCAAATATATATTTATATATTTTCAATATATATAAAATATATAAATATATGGACATATACTATATATGTTCTATAAATATATATAATATATAACTATATTTTAAAATATTATATATACTTTTTGAATATTATAATTGGACTTCTAAAAAGTTTCTGGCTAGGACACACTGCCTCCTCTAGGACTAGCAGCTTCTTAGAGTGGAAAGAGGGTGGCGAACATGCTTTTGATTCACAAAGTATCCAATGCAGAGCTGTGCTTTTCTGTCTCTGACACCTACACCCAAGGGGGCAATCTTTCTCTCCTTTAGTCACTCCAGGGCCATGTGCCAGACAACTACAGATCACTATGAATTAGATCTGTCTAAAAGTTCTAAGGTTGGCCAGTTCTAAGTGATTTACTCTGCCCTCCCCTGCCTATCCTGGGCAAACTCCAATAGAGGCTCCAGCTGTAACCTTCCACTCCGCCTGTCTTCTGCCTCTAGACCACACTGGAGTCTTTCCACGTGGCCCTCCATCTCCATCTCTCACTCTGCCCTTATCTCTAAGATGTATGAGCCTAGTAAATGTTGTTTTCCTGAGGCTGTATTCTCTCTCTTCTTCTGGCCACATCTGAGTAAAAATATAAAATAAAAATATATATAAGTAAAAATATAAAACAAAAATATATAAATTATACATGTATAATTTATATATTTTATATATTATACATTTATATATAGATTATATATTATATAGAAATTATAATTGCTATTATATATATATACATATTCAAGAAACTTGAATGTTAAAATCAGGAGAAGCATAGTTGTATAAGAATGTCCAAATCCATTTTTAAAAGACAATACAAAGAAATAAATTTCCTTGCCTCACTGTATCCATGAAGGCATCAAGTCCAAAATGTTCTATGTATCTGTTTGTCTAGTATCTATCTGTCCATCTATCTATCCATCTAGCTATCTATCCTTGATGCTATTATGGACATTTACCATATGGCCATCCTATGGTGAGAAAGTAATACAGGGTAAAACCATTATAAAGAAAAGAAATTAGTATTAATACAAAAATAAAATAATTAACAAATTGAAAAGCACAGATATCACTACACAGACCTACATGTGTTGTGTTTGATATGTGTACATATAATAATTTAGTATGTTATAAAGGTAGCATTTTCAAATTAATGGTGACAGGACAGATCACCGAATTAATTAACCTATATGGCATACTACAAAAAAATAAAATGGAATTAAATTTTTTCAAAGTACTATAAATGTAAATAATTTATATTTATGAGCAAAAAGTTGTACAAATACATATGCTTTACAACAAAACTTCTGAAACTGTCAAAACTGCATGAATATAGTCATATTTGCAAAATTGTGACAGGAAAACTCAAATTACCACAAAATAAAATCATAAAGAAAAATTAGACAAGATCAAACAATTCAGAGGAGATAAAAGACAAATAATAAAGAGCAAACATTCAACTTTTTATAATCAAGAAAGTACAAATAAAAACAATGATATGAGGCTTTTATTCTATTAATTTTTTTAATTAAAACTTTTAATATCAATTATAGCTGTGAAAAAAACATAGATTCTCTCATATTAATACATATTTGAGGTTACTTCACAAAATTTTATACACTAATTCCACAGTCCAATTATTCCTCATTGAAGTATCTACCCCAGAACAATTAGATGTGAATATGAAGGTATATTCACTATATTTTGCTTATAATAGTGAAATGTTGTCAAAGAAACTCAATAAGACTACCAAAAATGAATGATTTAATAAACTATATAATGCATATACTACAGATGACAGCTATAAAAATCCCTGGAGTTCTGAAAACATATTAAATTTAAAACTTAAGTACAATATAGAATCCTTATTTTCTAAATCAAAACCTTATTTATATATGTTTGTTATCTTACATAAAATTTCTCTAAGAAAAAACACAAAACCATATCATTGATACCTCTGAAGTAGGGACTAGGATGTATTGGTTGTTTTACAAAGACTTGGCAATAGGAAAAAATAAGGTATTATTTTAATAATTAAAATTTTTCAAAAAGAATGCTTAGGTAGAGACATATTTCTTCCTCTTATTAAGCCATATCAGTAGTTTACTTCTATTTTCTCATTTACTCATTCTATTTACTGCATATATGATTCTTCTCTCTTCATAGATTGACCTCTAATTCATTTCTCTCTTCATATTTCATTCTTTATATTTTGGGTTCTGCTTTTTGTGGGCTATAAAATCTCCATGTGAAGTAGGAGTTGGCTTTTGCTGAAACAATCAATGTGGTATTTTACAACTCATGCATTTTGCTGAAAAAATTTAACTTCTTGATTAACATCTGAGCAAAAATATTTATACTAAATCTTCACCATGTAAAATTATTAAATATTCTTCTTGGTAGCAGGAGCATAGGGGTTTGAATTGTGAAACTTTGATATTGAAATATATTAGGTAGTAGAGTTGTCCGTACAAGAATAGCTTTGTAATATAACTCACATCATGTTAAGATTAAAGGAGGAAAGTACATCTAATAATACCCCTCAATAAGAAATAATGATAAATGTTATGCATCAAGAAAAATCCCTGAATGCAAAAAACCATATCCATCAAAAACCCCACAGGCTATGTATTTTAAATAATAAATTGAGGGTTTCATTTTTTGTGTGTCATACAAAATATCTCTTTATTCAAAACTTTTCTGTCAGCATCAGTAAATGCAATAAGGCAAGAAAAAGAAATCAATGTGTAACAGTTTGAAAGACTATCTGGAGCTGGAGATTTAGCTCAATGGTTCTGCCCCCTGCCCTGAAAGCATAAGGACCTGAGTTTGATCCCTGGTACCAAAAAAAAAAAAAAAAAGGACTATCTGGAAAGCCCAAAATAATCTACCAAAATAGTCTAAGATTACTAGCAATTCACAGAAAAATTTTGGTATAAGATTAATATACAAATGTACACACACATCTGTGTGTGATATGCATATATATATATAATTTTTTTAAACTGCACTGAAAAGAACATGTATTTTAATTACTTTTATATATAATTTGAGATTTCTAATACTATTAGCATCTCCAAAATATTTTTATTTCCATCTGTCAAGACCAAAGCTGAAATTTCTTTTTTTTTACATTATCAAGGGAACTCTAAGAATAGAATCTATGCAATATATTAAGCTCCAATACTGAGCAGAGATAGTAGACTAGAATCTGTGATTTTGAGAGGTAGTAGATTCAACCTTTGCTTGCTTTAGCACCTGATGTTCACTAACTAGTTCTATATTTTGTGTGTCCCTCAAGATAGACAGATGTCCCTGTATAAAAACTTCTGCTCTTGGTTGTACCATAAGATGAATAAAGCATACTATTCAAGGAAAGGTCATATACAAGTTTTTACTTCCTAGGTTTAGTACATCCTGAGTGTGATATTTAAGCCTAGTGACTAAACCAAATATTCCTAAGCCTAGGAGCTCCTATGATTCTCTTCTAAGCCTCATTGCTCTTCTCAAGTCATGAGCAAGAAGCTGCTGAGACTGCTAACTGCTTTCTGTACTGGAAACTCCCAGGACTGGAACCTCTAGAGTCACCTCTTGGAGCTCTTCTCTTATCTGAATTCTTGCATAAGAATCTGTCACTATTTTGTTAGGCCAAGGGCATTGTTCCATATTTTTATTCCCTTCATGCGTTGTTGTGGACAGCCAGAGAGTTAGTTACCATTCCCTAAAAATCTTTTATCAAAAAGCTGGAAATACTTTCAGTATTTTCATAATATGTCCCACATAGGTATAGACTCCTCCCTTTTCATTAATATTACTGTTTACTTGTGTGTACCTTGTTTTTTTAATCAATCTCAGTGTAGGTTTATCTATCCTATTATTCTTCACAAAATACCACTGTTTATTCTGTGATCAATGCTATTGTTTCCTTTTCTGTTTTTTAATTTATGTCCTTATCTTTATTTTCTTTCTCCTCTGTACTGCAGCTAATTCATGTTCAGCTTTCATCCTTGGCTACTATTGACATTTGAAACTGTAAATGTGGACTTTTCAACCAGGAGACCAAGCCAGAGACCCAGCCAGAGACAGAGCCGCTGAGGACCCCCGGGCTTGCCCACCAGCCTCCAGCTTGGCCAGGTGTGTGGGCAGAGCAGGCATAGGCTGAGTGCTCCCTATTCAGTCTGGCTCACTCTGCCCACTTTCTACCAGAAGACCCAGCTGAGGCACAGGGGAGCATAAAGGCCATTGTCCTGAGCTTCAGGAGTGAACAGAGAGAGGGCCTCTCCCAGGCTCCCTGATGAAAACTGAAGCCCACTGGAAAAGCAAAGAGAACCTCTGCAATGAAGACACACCAGACCAGCGTGCTTGGTAAATTGGAGGGATTATCACCTCCCATCGGAACCTGGACTATCTTCAGGGGAAAGGCAGCTGGAACCGGGAGTAGAACCTTGCAGAGTTCAAATCTGCAGGAGAACCGGGAGCTCAACTTGGGAATTGTGGCCAGAAATCTGTCTGAATCTCATGAGTCTGTAACTGGCTTACTGAGACTCACTGACTTATACCTGCAAACTGCCCAAGTTGTCTATTGTGACAGCAGAGACAAACCATGAAGGAGGCCCTTCATTTTTATCTTTTATTTGTTATTTTCAAAATTACCACTATTTTTTTGCTGGTATTTTAAAGTTCTTTTCTCCTTTGCTTCTCTTTTAAAATTGTTGTTTTTCTCTTTTTCCTTTCTTTTCTCTTTTCTTTCTCTCTCTCTCTCTGCCTCACTCCCTTGCTGTCCCACATTGTTCTTAATCTCCCTTTGTGTTCTGCTTCGGGCCCTAATATGTATTTCTGTTTATCTTTCTTTTCTTCTCTTTCTGTCTCTGGCCTCTCTGCTAACCTCCCCCTATCCTTCTACCTACCTATTCCTCCCTTCCTAACTCCTTCTAACTCCCCATCCTGAAAGGTAAAGTTGCTATATTGAAGAGTTTATTCACTATAAACATATGTTGGGTTGGTCATTGATTTTGATTTAATCCACACAGTTAAAGGTGATAAATTAATAACTACAACAAATTGGAATTTTCTAAGAGGTACTTGATGCTATTGTGTTGCTGATTGTTTCACTTGGGCAAAGGTGTTGTGATTGATCTAGTCAGGTGTCCTTCCTGGTAGAATGAAAATGAGACAGCCTCAGACCAATTAGAGACTCAAAATCTAAATACCAGCTATATCTGGAAGACACCACTGAGAAGCAACCATTCTAGAAGTGTTCTAAATACATCAACAAAGATACTTACAATAAACAACTTCAAAGTATCAACCCAGGAACTAAACAAAGGACAGTACCAAAACTAAAAGTAAGAAGACATTTAAGTAAGGCACAAACTCAGACTTCGACCCCACAAAATGCAAATTCTGTGGGAAATGAGGTGGAAAAGTCTGATAATGAACCATCTGGAAACCCTGAACTGACAACACAGGAAGTAACAAAACAGATGAATGAGGCTGTAGAAAAATTCAAAGCAGAAATAATCTCCCAGACAACTACAGAGATGGTGAGCAGAGTGAAAGACATGATTAGAGGCTCTAGAACAGAAAGAGATTAAAAAAAAAAAAAAAAAAGATGAGCTCAGAAACATGCTGGAAGCTATGAATGCTCAGCATAAGAAAGAGATGGAAACCATGATAGCCAAATATAAGAAAGAAATGGAATCCATGAAACAGATTCAAACAGATATTCAAGAGATTAAAAACTCCACTGAAAGCATGCAGAGCAGATTAAGGGAATGTGAAGATAGAATATGAGATATAGAAGACAGGATCGTGGTTAAAGACCATGAAAACAGAGATTTCTTCAAAATATTAAGGGGCCACAAAGAAATCAATCCAGCATCTGCTAGATGATGCAAAGAAAAATAACATAAGACTGATAGGAGTCCATGAAAATCCAGCAGAAAGTACAATTGACATAAAAAAAAACTGTTCACAGAAGTAATAGTAGAAAACGTCCCAGACAGAGGTAGAGAATTGAACATACAGAAAAGTGAGGCATATAAAACTCCAACTAGCCATGATCAAAAAAAAATCTACACATAGACATATAATAGTCAAGATCCTAGAAACCCAATAGAAGAACAAACTCCTACAGGCAGTTAGAGAAAAAGAAACAAATAACCTACAAAAGAAAGCCCATCAGAATCACAACAGATTTCTCAACACAAACCCTCAAATCAAGGAAATCCTGGAGTGAAGTATTTCAAGACCTAAAAGAAAATAACTTCCAACCTAGACTGTTGCATCCTGCAAAATTATCTTTCAAAATTGATAGGGAAATTAGATACTTCCATGACAAAGAATGCCTGAGAAATTTCATGAACAGCAAACCAGCACTCCAAACAATTCTAAGAAACATCCTAGAAAAAGACAATGAAGGTAACAACTCCATGAGGCCCAACAGAGGGAAGCCACCAGGAAAGGTAAAAAACTAAAGGGAAATGAAAAAATAAGAAAACAGCCTACAACAGCAAAACATCATGACAAGGATGAGTCAATACCTATGAATTATAACTATCAATGTTGAGGGACTCAATTCACCAATCAAAGGAAATAGATTGACAGAATGGATTAAGAAGCAAAATCCAGCAATATGCTGTATACAGAAACACACCTAACTCAAAAAGAAATTCATAGACTGAAAGTAAAAGTATGGAAAACAGTTCTCCACATGACAGGAACCCAGAAAAAAAAGCAGAGGTTGCAATCTTATTTGCAGACTAAGTAGATTTCAAACCAAAACTAATTAAGACAGACAAAGATGGTCACTACATCCTTGTGAAGGGAACAATCTAAGAGGAAGAGATGATAATCATAAATATATATGCACCAAATACAAATGGCCACAACTATACAAAACAAATAGTAATGGACAGGAAAAACCAAATAAGCACTGATACAACTGTACTTTGGGATTGCAATACCACACTATCACAAATAAACAGATCATCTAGACAAAAAATTAACAATGAAATTTTAGAACTGAACAAGGCTATTGAACAAATGGACTTAATAAATGTTTACAGAGTGTTCCACCCCACAAAAACAGAATCAACATTATTTTTGGCTGTACATGGGTCATTCTCCAAAACAGACCACATGCTAGCCCACAGGACATATCTAAGTAAATGTAAAAGAACTGAAGTTACCCTCTGTATATTATCAGACCATAGTGCAATACAATTGGAGATCAATAACATAAGAAACTGCAAAACTCCCACAAACACATGGAAATTGAACAACACCCTCCTGAACAACCAATGGGTCACAGAGGAAATTAAAGAAGAAATTAGACTGTTTCTACAAGTAAATGATAATGCCAGTACAACATACAGAAATCTGTGGGACACAATGAAAGCAGTTGTACATGGGAAATTCATAGCAGTGAATGCCCATATTAGGACAATGGAGAGAACTCAGTTAAATAACCTAATGCAGAACCTAAAGCTCCTAGAAAAAGAAGAGCATAAGAAACACAAAGCTCTTACAAGACAGGAAACTATAAAGACCAGAGAAGAAATCAATGCAATGGAGACTAAGAGAATGATAGAAAAAATTAATGAATCATAGAGTTGTTTTTTTGAAAGAATAAATAAAATCGATAAACCTTTAGCCAACCTTATCAAAAAAAAGAAAGAAAAGGCTCAAATCCATGCAATTAAGAAAGAAAAAGTTGAAGTCACAACAGACCCAGGAGAAATCCAGAGGATCAACAATACCTACTTTGAGAACCTGTAATCTAATAAGATGGAAAACACAGAAGAAACGGACAGATTCCTAGATACATATGAATTCCCAGAGTTAAATGAAGAAGATATAGAAATTCTAAACACCTCAATTACAATGAGTGAAACTGAAAATGTAATAAAAAATTTACCAACAAAAAAATGCCCAGGTCTTGATGGCTTCACTGCTGAGTTTTACAAGACATTTAAAGAAGAACTATCACCATTAATCTTTAAACTCATTAAGGAAATTGAAAGGGAAGCAAGGCTTCCAAATTCATTCCTGGAAGCAAGTATTACTTTCATTCCAAAACCAGGGAAAGACCCAATCCAAAAAGAGAACTACAGACCCATCTCCCTAATGAATATAGATGTAAAAATCCTCAACAACATACTGGCAAACAGAATACAGAGGGTCATCAAGAAGATCATACACCCTGACCAAGTTGGATTTATCCCAGGGATGCAAGGATGGTTCAATATTCATAAATCAATAAATGTAATACCCTATATTAACAGAGTCAAGGACCAAAACCATATGATCATCTCAATAGATGCAGAGAAAGCATTTGACAAAATCCAACACCCATTCATTATAAAAACACTACAGAAAATTGGAATAGAAGGTCTTTATATCAACTTGATTAAGGCTATGTATAAAAAACCAACAGCCAACATCATACTAAATAGTCAAAAACTGAAAACTTTCATGCTAAAATAAGGAACAAGACAAGGATGCCCACTATCACCACTTCTGTTCAATATAGTTCTGGAAACATTCACCACAGCAATTAGAAAAGAAAAAGAAATAAAATGAATAAAGGTAGGAAAGGAAGAAGTTAAAATGGCATTATTTGCTGATGACATGACTTTGCATAGAAGACCCAAAAATCTTGGCCAAAAGACTTCTAGACATAATTGACTGATTCAGTAGAGTAGCTGGATATAAGGTCAACACTCAAAAAACAATAGCCTTCTTATACACAAATAGCAAACTCATTGAGAGAGAAATTTGGGAAAGAATTCCTTTCACATAGCATCCAAAAAAATGAAATATATAGGAATCAAACTAACAAAGGAAGGAAAAGACCTCTACACTGAAAACTACAGCACTCTGAAAAAGGAGATCAAGGAAGATATAAGAAAATGGAAAGACATCCTTTGTTCCTGGGTAGGAAGTACCACTATAGTGAAAATGGCCATACTTCCAAAACTACTGTATAGATTTAATGCAATGCCCATTGAAATTCCAACAATATATTTCACAGAACTAGAGAAAACAATCCAAAAATTCATTTGGAACCAGAAGAGACCTAGAATAGCAAAAGCAATTTTAGGCAACAGAGACATGGCTGGGGGTATCACAATCCCCAATTTGAAACTATTCTATAAAGCTACTGTGCTAAAAACAGCATGGTACTGGCAAAGAAACAGACCCAAGGATCAGTGGAATAAATTAGAAGATACAGAAACAACTTCAGACATACTCAACCACATCATCTTTAACAAAAGAACCAACAACCCTCATTTGAGGAAAGATAGCCTATTTAATAAATGGTGTTGGAAAAACAGGATTACAACCTGCCAAAGATTACAACTACACTCATATCTATCACCATGCACTAAACTAAGATCAATGTAGATTAAAACTCTAAATGTTAAGACAGAAACACTAAACATGCTGGAAGATAAGTTAGGTAGAACTCTTGAAGACATTGGAAGGAAAAGACTTTATGAAAAAAGCTTAGTATCACGGCAACTAGCACGAAGTATCAACAACTGGGATCTCATATTATTAAAAAACTTCTGCACTGAAAGAGAAACCACCAACAGTGCTCAGACAACTATAATGCAGGAAACAATTTTTAGCAGCTGTACCTCAGGCAAACCTGTATTATCTAGAATATATAAAGAACTGAAAAAAATCAGACCCCTAAAATTCAAAGACCCAATTCAAAAATGGTCTTCTGAAATGAACAGACATTTCTCAGACAAAGAAGTAAAAGCAGCAAATAAATATATGAAAAAATGTTCAACATCACTGATCATTCAACAGATGCAGAATGAAAACAACATTGAGAATCCACCTCACCACAGGAAGAATGGCCGCTATCAAGAAATCAACCAATAATAAACCCTGGCGGGGGTGTGTGGGGAAAGAAACCCTTCTCCATTGTTGGTGGGAGTGCAGACTCCTGCAACTACTCTGGAAATCAGTATGGAGATACCTCAAAATCTAGGGCTAGAGGTCCCATTTGACCCAGCTATTCCTCTGCTCGGTATCTTCACCAAAGAATTAAAAGAATCATACCACAGGTATTTATGTGCACCCATGATTATAGCGGCAGAGTTTGTAACAGCTAAAGCTTGGAAATAGCCCAAGTGCCCATCAACTGGAAACTGGATAAAGAAGATGTCTTTTATTTATAAAATGGAGTACTACTCAGCCATAAAGAATGAGAAACCATAGACTTTTTAGCTAAATGGATGCATATTGAGACCATACTCTTAAGTGCAATAAATAGGACACACAGATGTAAATATCAAATAGTTTTTCTAGTGTGAGAAACTGAAAGTGTAAATAAGGATTAAAATGATTAAAATGAATAATTGATAATTTGAAACAGGAAAAAAAGTCCAAAGGTGTAGGGATGGTGGGAGAGGAAGGGGAAAGGAAAGATGGGAAAAGAAAAATTATGAGAAAAGAAAAAAATGGAAATGAAATCTATGTAAATGGGGAAGGGTGGTGGGGGTGAAGGGTGCACAGGTAATGGGGGAAAAAATAAGAACCAAGGTAGATCATGTACAAGTACAAGCACCCAATGGTAAATGTAAACATATTGTATACCTAAAATGTACCAATAAAAGAATTTTTAAAAAACTCTAAATTTCTTTTGAAATACTGTCTTGATTTCATTTCATGTGTTCAATGTAATGTTGAAAGTATTTTACAATTTATTGGAATTTCTTCCTTTATAAGTTATTTTTATGTGTTACAAAATTCTCAATTGTATGGCTTTTTACTCTTACTGTTTGCATTATTTTATAATTCACTTGAATTTTACTTATTGCATTTACCCATTCTTTTGAAATTAATTGGCTCATTATAAGGTCATATAAAAGTACATTTAAACAAATCTACCTGTGCTTGAGAAGAACATATATAATTAAATATAGTTACAAATGTATGCGGTCCATCATATTTAGCTATGTTGTTCCTTTAGCTTTATTCTTTTTTTGTTCATTTTGCCTACTAATAATTATTCAAGTATATTTAAATTTTCCACTATGAAATTTTTGCCCCTTTCTTTTTATATTTATGTGAAGTTTTGATGTTATCTATTTCAAGAACACTTTATGTGCATGAGACAATATAGATATAGGATTAGCCCAAACTTTTGTATCTAATAATGGATTTTGTATATAAATTTAATGTATTTGTTTCATAGTAAAAGAGTTTTACAGGCTTCTTTGGTTGGTATTGCTTTGGAATTTTTGCTTGCTTACTATTATGTTCTTTTATTCTTACATTTGCTCTTTAAGTTTTCTTATAGTTTGTTTGTATCTCTTGTAAACATATTATTGGGATTTTATCATGTTTATTTTCATTATTTTTATTTTGATTATTTATATATCCTTTCTGTGCTGTTGTTTTGTTTCCCCTTTGATCCTTGCATATTTCTATGATTTTCTTCCAGCTCTTTAATGAAACAATACAAATGTGTTATGTAGTTTCTAGTTACTTATAGCAGCTAGTCTTCCACCTTCTCCTATTAATGTTTGTTTTCAAATCACATGTGCCTCCACAGGGAGGATCCTTTCTACACACCGTGTTGCCTCCCTTTTAATGGAGTTGTTGTAGAGTTAATTTCCTGGCTACTGATATCTGTTCTCATGTATTAAAAATCATGTAATTGTAACTGTCCACCTACACCAGCCAAAGAATCAGGTTATATTCTATAAAGTAAAATGCTCTTTATATATGATTTTATCATTTAGTATCTGTCTAAAATTTTCTTTTGCTATTTATAAAATATGCTCCTGTCTCTAATTAGCATTGTACTTCTTGATTTTAATCTTTTTAATTATCAGGATAGTTTCATGCCAATAGAGTGACCTCTTGTTCATGCTATTGTAAAGCATGTCTTTTTTCTATATTGCAGTATAATTCATAAGAAATTTCATATATATATATAATTTTACATTATGGATAATATATTAAACTGATATTTTTATAATTTTATTTAAAACAAAATTCCCCTTACCTATATATTGAAAAAAATAAAGATACATTTAATTTCTTTCCCAGGCTTTGATAAAGAGATCCCATAAGATTTATTTACAGGAAAATGTCAGCTCATACATGCATTACTACTAAATTTTAGATTTTGGAGGAAAACAATATCAGAAATGATGGCCCTTACTGTCTTAATATAGCTGGCTGAGGATTTCCAAAATAGAACAATGAAGGGAGTTACTTCAAGTAATGAAATGAGCAGAGTTTGAGACTCGGAAGAAATTTTCTATATATGAATAAATGCAAGATTTCTAACTGGCCTCCCTTCTTTGGATATTGAAAATGTCCAGTTCACAAGATACATTATATTAATGCAAATTTAGACTATTAATCATCTATGGATTTTTTCATTCCCTTACTAATCCATATAAAATTAATCAATTGAACATTCTAGATAATTAATTCTTTAAAATGTACTTTCCAATTAATTCCACAATCCTGTAGACTAGGACTCATCATGTAGCATCTATATGTCTTCATGATATAGGAATTTAGCAACAATGGATTTCTCACAAGTGCAATTTTTTCTCTTACAGACATTTGACCATATAACCTTTTAACAGTTTATTGAAGGGCAGCATTAAGAACAGAGCCTAAACCTCTATAGAGTTTTTTGAGGCTAATGATCACTTCCATAAGAATATCAGAATGGTCCATGCTGCAAATTTTGGCACCATTTTTTAGGCAGCTAAAAAGAGTATTACTTTACATCACTTCAAGATTAGAGTAGTATTCACTGCCTGCTGCGCAAGCGCAAAGACCCAAGTTCGATCCTGGTACCAAAAAAAAAAAAATTAGAGTAGTCAAAGGCCAGGGATTTAGCTCAGTGGTTCTGTCACCTGCACTGCAAGTGCAAGGACCCAAGTTCAATCCCCACTACCAAAAAAAAGAAAAAAGATTAGATTAGTCAGTTCACTTTATATCAGTCTTCATTTTCTGAAGAAGACAGTATCTGACCAAATTCCTTGGCTTTTAATCTTCACAGAGATTTTGCCCTTCATTGGAGATATCTAAAACAAATCAAAATAAAACAAGCAAACAAAACATTAAAGGTATCAAAAAAAAGACAAAATGTTTGTTCTCCTACACAAATCCACCTATACTAGGCCTCTTAATCCTGTAGTATCTGATCAACAGAGAAAATATGGCCACATTTCTTTGACTTCAGAGAAAACAATATAAAGGTTCACTATCCGACTGATATAAGCTTACAGCTAATCCTTCTAAATTGTCCTGTGATTCTAATTAAAAAGACAAATCAAACAGCAAGGCATATCGATAATTCAACTGTCATGTTTTGAAAACCAAAATATAGTTGGTTTTACTATTATAAAAGGAATTATATCTAACAAATACAAATTTACAAATATAGAAATGTAACAGAGGAAGATAATCAATACCTTCTACAACCAATGATAATCTGTATTAATTAAGTGCAATTCTTTCTGGAAATTTTACTGTTCTTATATTTTATTATATTACCCTGCGGTCTCAAAATCCATAAATGATTAGAAATGCTAAATATAGAAGTTCTTTAGTATTTCTAAAATTTAGCTTATTAAGCCCTCATTGGGATAGTGTTTTGATTTTTTTTCAATACCGTTTTCTAAACAGTATATTTTAATGTTTATTTTGGAGCCAAAAAAGCCTAGAAAAATCACAGTTCCTCTATGCATTTAGCTGCATGGTGATTTAACTTTTCTTGTAATTGGGATCATCTGTCAAATTAGAATAAAAGTAGAACTACTTACTTGACAAGTTTGCTTCAAGAATTGTGTCACTGCATATAAACCTTTTGAAACAGGAACTAATATGCACTGAACTATATTTGAAAGTTACTTCTTGGTTTTTGTATCAGTATTATGGCCCTCACTTATTTTTTTTCACTTACCTTGAAGTATAAATGACAATTGCACATAATATGAATTCTTAGATCACTAGCTGTTTTCCTTCTTTGAAACTGATTCTACTTTTATACTTTGTGTTTCAGAGTTGTCTGTGGAAGCTTAATTGATAGTGTTTTTCTTTCGTTGTTTTCAGGAACACATATCTTTTTAGGTAAGATATATATATTTAATCCTTAAGCATGTAAGTTTTTTTTTTAAATTTTTATGTTTTTTACTTTTATCAAGTCTTTATTCTTGTAATTCAAAAATTTTACCAGTATGCATAGATGTATATAACTTTTACTTTTTTCATTGATTTTTGCCTAACAAAGATTTTATTGTCAATCTTTTTCAATTTTAGAGTTTTAATACTTTATATAATCACTGATTTTTAATTGATTTTAAACATTTTTATTTAAAATGTTTTTTGAAGAACCTGTAATTCGCACATCGAATGTTTGCTTAGGCCATTTCTCTTACAGTTTTCCCTCTGGCCTTTTTACCCACCTCAATTCTTTTGATGGTCTTCTACCTAGTCTTTTCATAGCACGTTTTTGCTTGTTTATGCAAACAGCCGAGTCCTCCAATGGAAGCAAGCCAATTTTGACTTCTCTCATCATGTATCTAAATGTCTCACAAGCATATTTTATCTGAGCTATGAGATGAAAGGATAGTGGGCCAAAGCACTGTATCCTGAGAGGCAAACTTGGAAGGACCAAAGAAATTCCCTTCTCAATGGCTTCTCACCATGTCCAGAAGGATCCAAGAGGCAATAGGAACTAAAGTTCTTTCTCCCTACTCAGTCATGCATCTATGTGCAGTTGCAGTTTTCCTCTTCCCTCTCCTCCACAGTGTGTGATACACTTCAGGAGATGCTTCTATCCTTGAGAGGAAGAACTGTACATCACCCAGAGAAGCAAAACATACACTAGGTGGTCACAGTGCCTTCTTTGTGGAGGAGATGTATGCATTTTATAAAGATAAAGGTGCTGTTATTGGTTGATTTCTTGATAGCAGCCATTCTTTGTGGAGTGAGGTGGAGTCTCAGTGTTGTTTTCATCTGCATCTCTCCAGTGATCAGTGATGTTGAACATTTTTTCATATATTTAGAACTAAGATACATCATGTTCAGGTACAAACACCCAATCATAAATGTAAATGTATTGTATACCTAAAATGTACCAATTAATATATAAATAAATAAAAATAAAAAAAGATAAAGGTGCTTGTTTGTGCAGAATGGGTAGGAAGAAACATGAATTAAAAATTCAGCCAAAAATATCTGTTTGTCTGAAATATTTGTTCAAGAATCAGCAGGTATGTATTTGCTTTGCTTTGCTGAAGTGGGGTTTCATTTTGAAAGTCCCTCAGTGAACCTGAGGAAAGCGCGTCACTCAAACATGAGTCAGAGCCTCAGAGCCCCCAGACCAGAGTAATAGGTTCAGAGCTAGGTCACACTCTCTTCAGCAACATAAATCATAGTAGTGATTTTGCTGAACTCTCTGAAGCAGTGACAAGTAACATCTCTTTCTGTACCTGAACCGAGAAGGAAAACTAAGGGCTACTGCCACCATCTTGCTTGAATATGCAGTCTGAGTTTAAAATGAAAATGGAAGAGAGAAATCAAGGCCTGAATTCCTTTCTTGAGCCATGAATCCATTTGTGTTTGAATCCACCCTGTTCCAGATTTAACATTATGCTATCAATCATCTCTTTCCTCAGTCTCAAATAACTTGCTCATCTGAGACATTGGCAAGAGACATAGAAGCAAATAAATAATCTAAGAAAAAGTATAAACATTTTCCACATTGGAAATTGTAAGGAAAATTGTTCTGCCCCCTTATGCTAAAGTCACTTATTTGTGGATTATTCTATCATATTTTATCCTTGGGTGTAGAGCATGCTTTCCCCTGGATAACTGTGGTTAAGTATTTTATGCGGTTTTACAAAAAATGATGAGACTCTGGAAAGGGAAGACTCCTCGGGATATTCATCCTTAAACAGGAAACTAGTGAAGAGCAACTGGTGAGGCAGGCTTTGGGGAAAAAAGCAAATCTAGACTCACTGGTAGATCCAGAGCTCTTCAAGGAAGTAACTTTGAAGTATGCTATGGTTTTAATATGGGTAGTATCCCCCAAAGGTCCATATGTTAAAGACTTTGTCTCCAGATGGCATTGTTGGTAGAAGTTGTGGACCTTTAGGAGGTGAAGTCTGGTGGGAAGTTGTTAGGTCTCTGAGCATTTTGGGGCAAAGAGGGTTGAAAGACATTGTAGGACCCTGTCTGTTCTTCATCTCAGTTTCTGATTCAAGATACATCTGTTTGCTCCTAACATGCTCACCTGCTATTGCTGTCTGTCATTCACTATGAAACACTACTATCAAGGGGCAGCCTTCATTGAGCTTGCGCTGCACCATTTGAACTTATAAAAGTAAGTTAATCACTCAGCCACCTCATCTTTGACAAAGGAGCCAAACACCCTCACTAGAGGAAAGATAGCTTCTTTAATAAATGGTGCTGGAAAAACTGGATTTCAACTTGCCAAAGATTAAAACTAGAATTATATCTCTCACCATGGACTAAACTAAAATCAAAATGGATAAGTATCTAAATATTAAAACAGAAACTGGCTGGAAGAGAGATTAGGTAGAACTCTTGAAGACATTGGCATAGGAAAAGATTTCATGAACAAAACCTCAGTTGCCTGTGAACTAGCACAAACAATCAACAAGTGGGATCTCTTCTTAGTAAAAAGTTGCTGCACAGCAAGAGAAACCACCAGCAGTGTGAAGAGACAACCCATAATGTGGGAAAAAAATCTTCACCTGCTGTTCCTCAGAAGAACGTCTACTGTTTAGAAGATACAAAAACTTTTAAAAAATCAGACCTTCCGAATTTAAAGACCCAATCCAAATGTGGGTTTCTGAAATGAACAGACATTTCTCAAAGAAGTAGAAATAACAAATAAACATATAAAAAATGTTCAACATCACTGGTCATTCGAGAGATGAAATGAAAATAACACGAATATTCCACCTCATTCTAGAAAGAATGGCTGCTATCATGAAATCCACCAATAACAAATGCTTGCAGGACTGTGGGGAAAAAGGAACACTGTTTCATTTCTGGTGGGAGTGTAGACTGGTGCAACCACTGTGGAAATCAGTATGGAGATACCTCAAAGAACTAGGATTAGAGGTCCCATTTGACCCAGCTATTCCCCTGCTGGGTATCTTCCCCGAATAATTAAAACAATCATACCACAGCAATATATATGTGCACCCATGTCCATAGTGGCACAATTTGCAATAGGTAAAACTTGGAAACAGCCCAATTGCCCATCAACTGGAGACTGGATAAAGAAAGTGTTGGTTTTTTTTTTTTTTTTTTTAATAAAATGGAATATTACTCAGCCATAAAGAATGAGAAATTGGAGACATTTATAGCTAAGTGGATGCACATTGAGGTGATACTCTTAAGTGAAATAAATAGGGCACACATGTGTAAATATTGAATAGTTTCTCTGGTGTGTGAAACTGTAAGTGTAAATAAGGATCAAAAGACATAATAAATAATGTGAAATAGGAAGAAAAGATCCAAAGGGGAAGGGGAAGTGGGAGGGGTAGGGGAAAGGAAAGAGGGAATGGAATTAATATGAGAAAGTGAAAAAATGAAAACAAAGTCTTCGTAAATAGGGAGGGGTTAAGGGGCTGAAGGGAGAGCAGGGAAATGGGGAAAAAGTAAGAACCAAGATAGATTATATAACAGTACAAATTTCCAATGATGAATGATGATAAAATGTACTAATAAAATGAATTAAAAATGTAAGTTAAAAATTAACTTCTTTTAATTAATTATCTTCATTAATGCCTTAATAAAATAAGATATTTACCTGTAGTAACAATACTAACACAGGATATGAAGGAGATGTGGTCTGCATGGCAAAGAAGTTCCCCATCTGCATCACTTCTTGCCTTCTGATGAGGGTGATAATTTTTTTACTAATAGTGCTAATAGGTAATAAGAGTGAATAATATTTATCCAAAGTGCTTAATACCAAAACTGTTTCCTATTTGGGTGGGATTTTTTTATATTTTAAAATATAGACTTCCCCAAAAGTTTGGATTTTAGATTTCTGATTTTTAACTTAGAAAGGCTCAGCCCGAACATGGGGTATATATGATCACCCTTTCTGGTTTTACTTTACTCCTTCCTTCTTTTTAGAAATAGGATTTAAGAAAAAAAAAGAAAGAAATAGGATTGTATCTACCAGAATTCTGTGAAGATCCTGAAATCAGATTAGTTATTTTAGATTGAACTTTATTAAGCATTATTTTAAATATTATTGGGATTTATATGATTTTCTTCTTTAACTTTAATAATATAAAATATCCACTGGTAAACAAAAAGAAGGAAAAACCTTTATATTAATTATCTTAGACTACCCTAACAAAATACCATAGACTGGATAGCTTAAACAACAGAATTTATATATCAGTTTTGTGGACTGAAAATATTTGATACAAATTCTAGTTGTTGAGGTTCCATTGAAGCCTCTCTTCCTGGCTTACTAACTACATCCTCCTTGCTGTGATTTCCTGTGGCTTTTCCTTTTTATGTATTAGGAGAGAAAGCAAAAGAAAGAGAGAGAGGGATGGAGGAAGAGAAGAAAAGAGAGGACAAGCTCACTGGAGTGCCTTCTTAAAAGGGCACTAATCTTATCGTGAACAACTCACTCAAATGACCTCATTTACCCTATCCCTCCCCAAGCCCTAAACCCCAAATGCTATCTCATTCATATATATGTGAATGGAGGGATACACAAAAGTTTAGTCTACACAGCATCTAAATAATGTTTGACAGAGGATTCCAGATTTGGTGGGTGTCAAAGCAGAGACAAAGATTCATGATATTTTTGCTTAACAAATTCTAAATTGGCTTTCCAGACAATTATGAGATAATTCTCTATACCTCTGTAGGTATTTGTGTGGTTCTGATGTTCAATAGAATGAAACAATTGTTTTCTGAATTTGTTTCCAAGCTATTAGATTTTCAGTTCCATTTGTTCAAACACTATTTTCAGCTTTTTGCTGCCATCCAACTCATAGACTTTCATAGGATATGTCTGGCTAGAAGCCTATTTGCCCAAGTATATCCAGCTAAACAGGGCATAAGCACCAAAAATGGATAAGGAAACTGGTGAGATCATTTCCCCTGAATCTTTCAAATATTTATCCCTTGATTGACTTCCTCCTGTATTATGTATCAAAATCTTTTAAAAACGAAGAAGAAATTTAAGGGGACTGACATCTCTATGTTTGATTGAAATATTCTTTGCATTTGATTTTGGAAGAATTGTTTGAAGTCCAGGATGAGAGAGTTTTAGGATTTTACCAGATTTTTAAATATGCTCTTTATCTCTCAAAAATGGCAAATGCCTTATGATACGCAGGTACACATATAATCTCACGCATTTGTACAACCAACCCAAATTTGCTGCCTCACAGAGCAAGTGCACAGCTTGTTGGCATCCTGGGGACAATGACACAAGGACACAGAGGAGGAAGACACAATTCCCATTATGTTATTCTTCATTTTGCATTTCTACTTAGCCACATTTAATTTCAAATAATTTAACATCTTCTGCACAGACATGATCTAATTTTCAGTAAAATATAAGAGGGAAAAAGAAAAACACAGGGGATTTTTTTCTCTTGGTAGCATCAGTAAAAAACCTAAAGATCATGAATTTACCTTTACATAAATACATCATTAGAACCTTAACTCATGATTCATAGGCATTGAAAGTACCTGTCCTTTTTAGATCTTTTGGTACTTAAAAGGTATAAAGTGACATAAAATACATTTTCTTTCTATCATGTAAAAGCATAATTCAGAAACTCTATTTCTTAATGAATAAATGGGGTGCAATTTTCTGATCAAGGCAGGTAGAACTTCTGAAGTTCAAGTCATGCAAGTTAGATCAAGAGTGCTGGGGGAAAAAAAACCCCTCATGAAAATCAGATTTTAAAAGAGTTTCTCCCTAATATAGTCCTGTATTGAAAAATCAAACTTTAGAGGAAAAAATTAACCCTATAAATTCATCTGAACTCTCATATAAAAAGTTAGAGAATAAAAGTTATTTGACATTCTAGAAAAAATTTAAGATGTTGTATAAATTCATTATATTTATAAAGAATGTAATATATGTCTGTATTTGTTAAATATATTTTACATAATATATAGTTCACATATAATGTGAAAAGAACCAAATTATTACATATATGTAAAAAGTTCTTTTAAATATATTATCAAATTGAATCCTTACATCAGTTTTAAAATTAGACTGAAAAGAAACATGTTCTAGAATAAAGAAATAAGAATTTAATGTAATTATGTTATATTTAAGGAACTTTTCTCACATGTTCTATTTGAGTCTAACTGGCATTGGCTTCAGGGATTTTTCAACCTAATATGGTTTCTAAATCATAGAATTTTAATCAAAAGTTTATGATCATCTACATGTCATCAGATAAAATTTACAGTAAATTCTATGACTAGTCAGAAATTTATAAATGCTCAAGGACAAAATATTGAAAGTTTCTGAGAGTAATTTGATAAATGTGAACTTCTATTTGAGGGAAGATAAATAGTCATTCTTATTCTAGGTCATCCTTAGTCCTTGGTAACATACTCATAAAAGATAATTCATAGAAGTTGAATCCATATAACATCAACAAATACTAGTTTAACACTGAAAAATAATGTATTCCATTAATTCCTACACACTGGGCCCCACACCTGTGTGTGCATGTGTGTGCACATATAGGGATATTCATATACATGTCTAAATACATACACATATATGCAAATGTATATGTGCATTTCAGTACACACGTGTGCATGAATCTATTCATGGGTCCATATCTGTGAATCCCCCCAGACACACACACATACATATCTAATGTTTATTCTGGTCCTCCGGAAATCCTATACTAAGATGAGATTAGCACTGTAAGAAATGTTTTACTTTAAAAACATGCAAAGACTAAAAGCAAAAAAGAGAGGAGTAGACAAGAAATAACCTTCAAATTGTAATGCTGGTGTAACATGAAGAAGAAAAAGGATGGGTCCTATAAGTTATAAAGAGCCCCAGACTGAAGCACACATTTGAGATGTTCTTAGGCAGACTGATGGCAAATTTCAGAGTAAAGATTTCTCATGAGAAGAGTTGTGTACAGCTGAATCTTACTCCTTCCAAGCCCAGTCATTCGCAGAGAACAGCCTGACAAAAGTGAGGCTTTAGCCCTACTTCTGTACTGGATTCTGCAGGTGCAGCAGGAGGAAGCTGTAGACTAACTTCTTTGCAGTGATTCTCTCTTGGAAAAAAAAAAAACAACTATTACAGACTCAAGGCTAGCACACACACATGCACACACACACACAAATATATATATATATATATATATATATATATATATATATATATATATATATATCTTAGACTAGTCATTCCTCAGTCTTTCTGATTGATTTTTTATAGCCTTCACAAGTTTTTATTCTTCTCCAAGATTCTGAGATAATTAAATAGATTTTTGAAGAGTGATATACATTTTTATGGAACAAGCTATGTAGAGCTAAAAATAGTTTACATTCTTTAGTAATTTGTACAGAATAGAGACATAAAGAATTTGAATAGAATAGAGAATTTGTGTACAAGAGAGAAATAGTTTATATTCTTTAGTAATTTGTATAGAACAGAGGATTTTTAATTTAGTATATTGTCATGTCTCTAAGTAGACTAGTAGTTCCAACATTCCTTTTGCCAAGTGCATGAATTACTTGGGAATCCTATTGGGTATTGTTGTGCATTGATTTTAGTAATTTGGCCATCAGAAACATAGGAGTGCTTTGGTCAAAATACCTCAGAGCAGAGTTATAGATTTTAAAATTCCAAGTGACTTACTTGGGATTCAAATCCTCTCTCTAGCTCCAAAATAATGGAAGAAGTACATTAGGGAAGATTGGGTAGATACGGTTCAACAAGAGCTAGAGTGTGCAAATTTCCTTTGGCTAGCTTTACAGAAGCAGCAGAAAGAAAAAGAACAAGAAATAGTTGTTACGGACTGAATGTTTTTGTCCTCTCAAAATTCGTATGTATTGGCATGTACTGCTATTTGGAGGTGGGATTGTTGGGAGGTTATTAGGGTTAGATAAGTTTATAGTTTTGGGATCCCAATGATAGGATTAGCACACTTACACATAAAGAAAAGACCCAAGATTGCTCTCTGAAATATGAGGATACCTAGAGAAGGAGGCTCTTTGAAAGCCAAGAGCCCTCACCAGAAACCAAATTAGGGAGCACCTTGGTCTTGACTTCTGGCCTGTAGTGAAAACTAAATATCAGCTATTTAAAGCCACCCCATCTGTGGTGTTTTCTTAATGGCAGCCACCTGACAAAGACAGCCTTGGATTAAAGAACTGAGGGGCAGAAAAACAAATCAATCATTGCTGTTTATGAATGACTCACACTGTCCCCAATAAAAAAGCACAAGTTTGCTGAGCCCCATATGGTACCAGGACTGGGAAGAAGCCCAGAGCAGAACCATGTGAGCTTCAGAACTCTATTGAACAATACCTTTGCCTCATCCCACAGCACAGCAAAACACAGACAATGTACACAGTGGGCACAGCATTTCTGAAATGAACTCAAGCACGGACTTGGAGGCTGCTAGGGTAAACAGTACTGAGGCACAGAGCAATGTATGCTTAAGATTATTCCTCTCTCCCACCCAATCTCCTCAAACACTGAAGAATCTGACTCTAAGCTGGGGTTTAGGAAGTATCAAGGAGTGAGACAATTGTACTGAGTTCATGCTTTTCTTGTTATTCACAGACTTAACATTGTTATTCCCCTGGTTGGTACTGTACTTATTTAAAGTCAAAACTCCCCAGTACTTGCATCACTGATATACCTTCCCCTGGCAAAGTGAAATATGAAGAAATTCTCTTTAAACATTATCAAAAATCTCCCTGAGTGAAAAACAAAATAATTATTTGGCAGACATTAAAGACAAAGGAGTCATTTGGCATTTGGCATACAGTCAATTCTTTTTAGAGTATGGAATTTTAAAACAAATGTTATACATTTAGAACTTCATGCATCCAGAAAGAGAGAGAGAGAGAGAGAGAGAGATTTTGGACTATAGAGCTGTCATTTTGCTTTTGAAAGGTAAAATGGGAAAAATACAAATATGAAGTGATGCTTAATTAAATGCTTTAAAGATATGAAGGTAGGTGGACAGATGGATAGAGAGGTATTCATAGGTATATCTCACAATTATTAAAACTTTTTTCTTCTGTAGATCAATATATTGATAGATGTTATTTCATCATGAAGATAAAGTAGTATTTATAAACTTCACACATAATACTTCAAGAGATTCAGAAAGAAAAATTTCCCAGCCTTGCATTGTGGAACAAGAATCTGGATCATTCAGATAAAGATCAGATAAGCATCTGAATGTCAAGAGCTTATTCCAAGTGAACCTGTTGCAAGACTCCAATCTCTTCTGCATGTGCAATGCAATACGACGTGTGTGCAGAGTGGATTTCTTCAAGCATTCTGATCTCAAATAATTTCTTTGCACTCTGGTCTTCAGTGCTGATAAGTTATTTCTGCTCTGGCTTGTTCCTACAAATGATATCTTGGCATAAAGAAACAGAGAAACATCCAGAAGAAAAAAGTTATTCAGTTAAAAAATCCAAAGATTTTCATTAGCACACTCTGTCTATACATAAATCCATATATAGTCCCAAGGAATGGATGATATATTTAACTATGTGAGTTAGTTCATTTTAATTAAAGTGAATGTAGCCTTTTGATCTACGGAATAAACAATCTAACAATAGGAAAAATGCAATCTGTCGAGACATATTTGAGTTATTTTGCAGTAATTGGCTTGGCAGCAGCTGCAGTCACAGATTTCTGTTTCACAGATTGCCCCCAAATGAATAAAGGTTTGCTTTGAAATGTAATTAATATTACATTCAGCTGCAAGACATTCTCAGGTTGTCAAAGGAATTTGAAGGAGGTAGCTACAAAAAATGAACAAAATAAAAGTGAAACTGGAAAGTAAATTAAGTCAAATTAACACACACAAAGTAAACTGGACCAATACAAAATGGTCATGCCATGTAGCAGGTTCTATCTTCAGTTTAATCTTCTACGAACATTCAAATTATACATGTGGCTGAATAATTTGCAAGGTATATGTTTATTGACAATGATTGCCTAATTTTATCTTTTAAATACGAATCAGCATGGGGAATGTAAGTGCTGTGCTATTCCCTAATGAGATAGAATGCATCTGAAATATGTCTGCACATGCAGTATTGAGACCCCAGAAATCAACATCCATTGACTGGAACAATTTTTTTTGTAATAATCATCTATTTGTTGCAGGTCTTGAAATAAATATTGAGTTACACTGGTGAAGGGCATAAATACTAATTACCTTCACTTAAATATTAAAGTTTTATGTTTCCATTTTTTCCATAAGTCCAACTGAATGGTTTTATTTTAGGAGGAAATATGAGCCTATAGAAACACCAAAAAAACTGGAGAACATAGTTGAAGTTAGTCATTAGTTTGATACCTACTGAGTATATTTAAGGCATCAAGGCCCATAAAAACTTGAAAAGTAAAGATAAATAATATTAATTGCACATAGTGGTGGAATTTTAAACATCTTTTCTCTCTGTCTTGATTAAGGAACTTTTTTTTTCTTGGTACCAGGGATCGAACTCAGGACCTTGCACCTGCAAGGCAAGCACAGTGCCACTGAGCTAAATCCCCAGCCCTGATTAAGGAACTTTTAATGCATTTATATTTACTAATCTTAAGAAAATGTAATATAGTAATTATTAAAAAGTTTTAAAATATTTATTTCCATATAAAATTTGTTTGATGAAAGAATAAATTAAATGACTCATTTGCATATGGCCTACTGGTATCAGAGAGAGACAGTTGTTTGTAAAAGCCCCATATCTCTTAAAAATGTATAAATTGGCAGAATGTTGGTGATTCTGCAAGCAAGACTTTGTATTGAAAAATTCCTTCATTCTATGTTCAATATCTAGATAGTTTCTTACAATTAACCCTGCCTTTGGATGACATTTATTGTTATCAGTATGTAATCTTCAATTATCTTCAATCTATGGTATCTGGGGAGTTTGATAATTAGCACAAAGGAGTTTCAGGAGGATATTTTTAAAGGAAAGAAAAGGAAGAAGATGGAAAATGCAGTTTACTGTATGTCCTAAATCTGGCTGGAAGACCAGCTTTTGAACAAGCTGTTATTTTCCACATGGGAGTAGAATTGCTACAGTAAAATGCCAGATTTCATCCATCATAATGTCATGGCTCATATTAAAATGTCTTCGGGGACCAAAGGAAGGGATGGGCAAAAGACATCAAATCAATTTTCAGGCAATTGCTTCGGTTTTCAGAAACTAAACCCTATGTGATAGTGTTATGGCTGCTCAAAGGGAGGTTATAAATGAGGTCCATACATCAAGGGAGGAAGTAATTTAGAAAAAGAAAGCTGATTTGATTTTTGTGTGAGTTTGAACATATGGTTAGGGCACAGCTCGGGTATCATTCTATACATTCTTACAAGAGAGAAGAACCAAATCAACACTTAGGAGAAATGAACCTATCACCAGAGTCTTGAACCTGACAGCTTCAAAACCATTTATCCCTCTTGATCAGTAAAGAAGTACTTGAGGCTGTTTTGCAATGAAGTTAGTATTTAATCATAAGAAAATCTAGTTAAGCATCATTATTTGTTGACCTTGTTAGTCTAGAACTAATCTCTGTCTCGGAATCTTTTCCACAGAGGTTTTAGAACAGGAATTGACCCAATTCTGAGACCTGTAATGCAATTATTCTTTCATACATGAAATTCCTTCTGATTGAGCAGTTCATTGCTAAATTTATAAGAGATAAGACAGTGCAGTTAATATATGCTAGTGCTGCCTCTACCCTGTAAACACACTGTCTTCTAAGAATTTAATCATCATTAAGTGAGCCATCCATGTATAAACTGGTAAGGAGTAGGTATGGAACTTGTGGGCTGAGCATTAATACAAATGAAGAAAAAAGTTAATTATGGGACATAGACTTCTGAGGCAAGATTCAAATTGAAATCTATGTATTTGTCATATCCTCATCTTTTATTAAGACTTTACAGCAAAATAAGGCAACTATACAGTGTCAGAAAATCAATATGTACTACAAAAATACTTTCATCAAAGCAACTATTGTACATTTTAAACATTCACTTGAAAAGAAACAATAGCTTTGTAAAAGCACTCATCTTCAAATGTTCTATTCCTTAAATTGTTGCATGTTGAAGAAGCTGTTTTAATTTCCTGATCATCAAAGTAAGCACAATATATATCTCCACTGTAACTGAAGGAAGATGCACCAGTGATGTACTAGAAGCTACACAACGCCATGTGAACCCACGGAAGACAAAGTATGGGCACTGCACCTTTGAAACAGAACATGTAAAGAGATGATAAATAAGAGCCTAATTTGGGGAAGTAACAAAATTATAAGATTAAGAATATGGACCAGGTCAAAATTTTGCAATAAGAAACTTATTTGAAAATAAATCTAATATTCAGCTCTGCCTGAAAAAAGTTTTTTCTTTCATCTTTTCTGTTATGCTTTGTTCATATTCAAATAAGAATCATAGAGTCTGAGAGATAAAAATCAGTCAAGAAAGTGCAAATAGATATGAGTCAACATAGATGTCTAGATTAACTAAATATAAACAAAGTTTTATTATTTACCAAAATATGAATGCTTGATGCAACATTAATGTTAAAATAGTTTTGTAGTGCCTAATTATTTAGTAATTTGTGATTTGACTTTCAATTTTAATAGATTGATGCAATATAATTTTAGTCTTGTACTCAACAAAATAGCTTTATTCAGAATGCATTTACTTTATGTTTATTAGCAACACAACACACTGAATTAACTAAGATTAAGTCTAGTTATTGATTTATGAAGAAAAGGGGTGAGAGAACAGTTACTTTGTGGGAAAAAAATCTCTTTTTAAAATTCTCTCACCATACTTGAAGCCAATCAACCAAAGACCAAACTATTCATTTATAATTTTGTAAGAATGTCTATTTCACTTTTTCTGTATGCAACAGGAAACATGAAGATTTCTGGAGTTACCAGTATTTTACATATTCACTGTATGCCTTATTTTTACAAGAATGTAGGACACATTAAGCTAAGAATCATTATAAGCTAATGTTTTGTTGGTGCTTTCAAAACATGAAGAAACTTCAGGTAAGTTTTTGTTTTTTATAGTGTATCAATATTTTTTCATTGAGATCTCATGTATACATATAATAATTAAATGCTTTCAAAGCATATGTTTCACTTGTTTGGCAAACAATTATTAAGGATTTCCTGGGCACAATATTATAACAGGTGCTGTAGCTAGCAATAAGAGTAATCAATATTATTATTAGCTAAAATTTATTGAGCATGCCAAACACTATATGAGGAAATTCAGTGAATGCTCAGAACATTTTCAGTTAGTAACTACTGTACAGTTTATTTTACATAAGGGTAAAGTAAAACTTTGAAGGCTTAAAAGGTGTTTTCCAAAGTTACAAAATCAGCGTGTCAGAAACTAAATGCAGTATTCCTTGACTCTGAAAGTTTTGGCTGGCCCAGCCATCACAAAATCCAATGAAATAAATGTAATAAAAAGAATGTACATTTAGCAATGAAGTATCATGGAAGTCATAGAGAAAAAAAATGACATTGAAGATAGATTGTAAACATTTAAGAAGCTACTATTATACTTCATTGATATTTCTATGAAAAAAGACATTGTTTATTTCTTTTATGATTTCTTTCTGCTTTACAGAAATGTTTCTTCAGTCTCCCAATCATTAAGAAGGTTAAGGGCCAGGGATTCAGGTCAGCAGTATAGAGCCTACCTGGCAAGCGTGAGGTTGTGAGTTTGATCCCCGATTAAAAAAAAAAAAAAGAAAAAGAAATGTTGAGTGGTTGACTAAAATATTTCAGATATCTTTTTTTATGGTGACTAATAGCTATAATTCTTTCAATAGAACTCATCCTTCTCTTATAATCACACTTTAGCTTCAAAAGTCTGCAATCTCTTCACCTTCATCTAATAGCATGTGAGAGATACATACCTACCTGTGTGGGGACATGGTAGGTCTGAAACACATGACTTCTCCTGGGAGTAAAAAACAGCACCTCCTAATTACCCCAGAGCTTTGTTTGCTGCCCATGATTTGCTTTATTAAGTATAGTTTGCATTGATCAGAAATATGGCCATTAGAATAAGAAATTGAATTTGGAAATTTAATTGGGCTTCTTAACTAGGAATCGAAATAAAAGGAAATCATAACAATTACCCAAACCATGGACTGAATTGAACACTGTATTTCTCTCTAACATATTATATTATAGGTAGGTAGATAGGACCTATATTCTAGTGAGTTGGGTACATAAATGAATGTAGTTAAGCAATTAAATAGGCAAAAAATCAGGACTTAATGATCTCGTTGGGATCTTGAAATCACAATTTTTTGGCTATGCAATTTTGGGCAAATTGCCGGGAACTATAAGCCTCAAATTTCTCAGTCTGTAAAGATGGAAAACTAATAGCATCTCGCTTGGAGTTATGATAATTTAATGAGATAAAATACATCGTTTTGACCCCATGAATGGAACAAAGTTAACCTCTAAAATTATGGACCAAAAAGAGTTAACTGTATGAAGCAGCAACTTACACATTTTAATATCTTACTCATTTGACAGTTGCATATACAGTACTTAAAATACTAGAAATCCAGAAAGCTCAAAAGGAAACATCCTATGACAACAAGAAGGAATAGAAGGATGGACAGAGGCTGCCATGCTTTTTCCTTTGTGCCAGTTAGAAATTCAAAAATTAATTATTTTCTGTGACATTTTTATTTTTATTTTCTTGTTTACTCTCTTCTGCAATTTTCTTCTTGTTAGAATTTCTTTCTCTCATTCTTCCCTCTTTTGTTTCTTGTGCTTTTCTATCCCTCCTCGAACCTTCTCTCGCTTCTTTTTATTCCTTATCTCTGTTCTCTTTTTGATTATTTCTTCCTATTGTTACATTATTTTCTCTTTTATAAATATATTTTGTTTTTCTAATTTACCATTTTCAGTTTTCATCTTCTTTCTTGTCTTCTTCCTATTTTTGCTTTATTATTCTTTAAAACTTTTCTTTTTTACATATCCTTTTAATTTTTCCTGGGTATCCACAAATGTGGCTAGTCTGGAGTTGAGTAGGTAATAATTTTGAAATCTTAACTATGCATTAAAATCTGCTTGTCTCTATATTCACTTCCAAAAGCTTTCTTTCCCTCTTGGGCACTATTGAATAGAGCAAAAATTTTGATGAATCATTGACTTTTAGGTTCACAACATGTACATCTAGCAGTAAAAAAGGGAATGGTAAAATATAAAGCTTTTGAGCTCTTGACAGGAAGTTCTACAATGAGGAAAAGACTTAACAGCTAGAGAAGAAGCAAGACCAGTGGGAGCTGATTCAGAAGTTTGCAGGAACTCTGCTGGCCACTTATCTTTTAGATCTAGGAAGAGGACAGATGCTCCTTAAAATTCAGAGATCCAAGAGTAGAAGAGATCACAGTTGGTTTCAACTTGGAAATCTGGGAGGTAGCAGCCTTTATGTGCCCAATTATGCAATAGCATGGCTGATAGGTAATTAATCATTACTGTGGATGCAGAGACTAATAGGCCTTGAGGAGCATCATGTATTAAAGTGATAATGTCAACCAGATGACAATGACAATGTTTACGGTCCAAGAAAGACAAGGAAGATAGGGAAGAGAAAGACAAAAGAGAATATCCAAGGGACCAGGGCTCAGGCAAGTGTAACATCTGTAAAGGAAGTTGTTAGAGAATAAGTTTTCCATGCAATGAGCATGGGAGGGTTTGGAAATCTTAAATTGTGTGGATATTGGTCCAAATAAGGGAACAGCTTAACATCTCAGTGAAAGCTAGTGTGGAACAGATCAAGACCAAGTGTTGATGTTTTCAACATAAAGTTTTTCACTATACAAACACCTGTGAGATTAAAAATAGTTGTAACGTGGAGCAGATACAGGGAGAACATTGCTGACACTGATAGGACACATCTAGAAAAGCCTAGCTCAAGTAGTTTGACCTGAAGCATAAGCAGAGACTCAAAATGAAAATTAATGCAATTGGAGTCATATTAACACCTGTGGCTTTATGAAAGCATAACAGTTATATGGCATCCTTTCATTCTCCCATACTTCTCCTCATTTGCCATATTTCAGGGATCAATATTATTGGAAATTTTTACAGTGTTTATCCATTTGACATGAGCTTTGGAACTGGATAAGATTGTCTTCAAATTCCTATTCTACTTCTATAGTCCATGACCTTAGGCCAATTATCTTCTTTAAGTTCTTCTTCTTTATAAATTAGGAACAGTAATATGCACCTTCATAATGTAATAGGGGAAAGGCATATATTATGGTTTAAATCTAGAATGTTTCCCAAAAGCCTCATGTGTTCAGAAGCTGGGCTTTTTGAAGGTGAATGGATAGTGGGGTGGGATAGCTGATTTGCTGTTAGGAAGTGGGGCCTCTTTGGATTGGGTTACTGGAGGGAAGGGATCTGGAAAGGTGTATTCTTCTCACCCGCCATTATGCTTGCTGGCCTCCATGAAGTAAACAGCTTTCCTCACATCAGACCCTTGCCTCTTCAGACCCTTTCAATATGCCTTTATTGCCTTAGACCCAGCCAACTATAGACAATCTAAAAACTGTGAGCCAAAATAAACCTCTCCTTTTTTAACTTGTAGGTGTTTGATATTGTGTTCCTGTAACAGGAAAGTGACTAAGGCAGCATGGTTGCTTAGACGTATTAGACATTCAATAAATGTTAGCTCATATTATGAATATTTCTACAAAAGTGTGTAATTGTCTGTTTTCCAGAAGGATAAACATAAATTAATAATTCTGATTTAATTTGTAAACACTTACTGATAGCATCACAAAGTTCACATTTGGTTTTGATTGGTGACAATGTACTTTTCCACGTAATTCTATTTGCAAAAGAGGATACTACTAGATATTACAATTAGGATAGTAAAAGGATATTTTTATCAGGCAGGTAGACTATTCCAGACACACAAAGCTCTATGTTCATCCTATGTATAGGAAATGTTTGCATCATGAAAATACTTAGTGAGATTTCAGACACAAAAAGGATCAGCTCTGGTATTAAGGAATAAAGTACAAAATCAATCTTTTACTAAAAAGTTTTAAAATTTCTTAAAAGTATTTGTACAGAACCTTTTTATTTTTCAGTTTAGTGGGGTTTTATTAAGGTTTAATATCGGAAATAAAATAAAGAATTTAACTCAATTTGTATGAATGATATATATTAGAATGTGTCATGCTAAGAGAGATGTAATATCACAGAGAAATTTTCTACACTAAAATATCTTCATTTTAATTATTAGGGAAATATTTTATGTAATTGTCTAAAATAAGAGGAGTCTATTGTATATTGTATTTGTGTATATGAAATTTTTTAAAGTTTTAAAATAAGGCTTTACATTGTGTTCTTAATTTTTTACCCTGTTAAATATTTTAGAAATTCAATACAATATTTAAATCTTTGAATCTTACAGAAAAGTTTTATTTATTTATTTGTTTATTCTTAAATTCTCTTATTGGTACATTTTAGGTATACAGTATGTTTACATTTATCACTGGGTGTTTGTACCTGTACATGATGTATCTTGATTCTTATTTTTTCCGCATTACCTATGCACCCTTCACCCCCTCCACCCTTCACTATTTACATAGACATTATTTCCATTTTTTTCTTTTCTCATAATTTTTCCTTTCCCTTCTTTCCTTTCCAATTCCCCTCCTTTTGCCCCTACCTCTTTGGACCTTTTCTTCCTATTTCAAATTATCAATTATTCATTTTAATCATTTTAACCCTTACTTACACTTTCAGTTTCTCACACTAGAGATACTATTCGGTATTTACACATGTGTGTCCTATTTATTTCACTTGAAATTATGGCCTTGATATTCATCCATTTAGCTATAAATGGCTCTAGTTTCTCGTTTTTTATGGCTGAATAGTACTCCATTTTATTTAAAAAAAAAAAACAAAAAAACACATCTTCTTTATCCAGTTTCCAGTTGATGGGCACTTGGGCTGCTTCCAAGCTTTAGCTATTACAAACTGTGCCACTATAAACATGGGTGCACATATATCACTGTGGTATGATCCTTTTAATTCTTTGGGGAAGATACCCAGCAGAGCAATAGCTGGGTCAAATGGGACCTATAGTCCTAGTTCTTTGAGGTGTCTCCACATTGATTTCCACAGTGGTTGCACCAGCCTACACTCCCACCAACAATGGAGAAAGGTTCCTTTCTCCCCACACCCCCACCAGCATTTGTTATTAGCTGATTTCTTGATAGCAGTCATTCTTTCTGGGATGGGGTGGAATCTCAGTGTTGTTTTCATCTGCATCTCTCGAATGACCAGTGATGTTGAACATTTTTTCATATATTTATTTGCTGCTTTTACTTCCTTGTCTGAGAAATGTCTGTTCATTTCAGATACCCAGTTTTGAATTGGGTCTTTGAATTTGGGGGGATCTAATTTTTTTTTTAGTTCTACGTATATTCTAGATAGTAATCCTTTGTCTGAAGTACAGGTGCTAAAAATCTTTTCCCACATTGTAGGTTGTCTCTTAGCTCTGTTGGTGGTTTCTTTTGCAGTGCAGAAGCTTTTTAATAAGATGAGATCCCAGTTGTTGATACTTTGTGCTAGTCCCCATGCTACTAAGATTTTGTTCATAAAATCTTTTCCTATGCCCATTTCTTCAAGAGTTCTGCATAATTTATCTTCCAGCAAGCTTAGTGTTTCTGTTTTAATATTTAGATCTTTAACCCACTTTGATCTTAGTTTAGTGCATGGTGATGGGTATGGGTCTAGTTTTAATCTCTGGCAGGTTGAAATCCAGTTTTTCCAACAGCATTTATTAAATAGGCTACCTTTCCTCAAATGAGGGTGGTTGGCTCCTTTGTCAAAGATGAGGTGGTTGAGTATGTCTGGAGTTGCTTCTGCATCTTCTAATCTATTCCACTGATCCTCAGGTCTTACGAAAGTGTTTTAAAATGTAAAGAAAATTTATTTCAGCTTTAAATCAAATTACTGGAACTATAGCACTGGAATGGTAAAACAACTCTATATTGAGTACATCATTCAGATTTTTCATCTATACCTCATAAAAATACCCTACTTTCAAAATATTGTCTTACATATTCCCCATCCACATCTATGTGCCAGTCACAGATTGATTTGTGAAGTATTTGAGTGAATTTTTCTTCATTACTGCATGATATTGGTTGCTGCGACAATAAGCATTTTGGGAGGAAGGTGTTTCATCATTGAAACTGTAGCTGTTTTTCTCATTGTACAGACTGTTCCCTTTATAAGAATCTTGATATGTCTTACACCTTAAGTTCCTAAGTTATAGAAAAGCATGAAAAAAAAATATATATATATCACATTTTACCTAGAAAACTCAGAGTTTATTATACATAAAAAATTAATGAATGACCCTTTCCAAGCATTGTTTTATGATGATGAGTGGGAAGTGAGACTTGCTTCACAACGGTAAGGATAATGGTTTTTCTTGTTCTATAGGTTGTTGTTTTAAAGTTGATATTGTTGGACAGGAACAGGTTAAACCTAGAAGAACATTGTCACATTGAGAAGTCTATTCAGGATTTGCATTTCTTAAGCACCAGCTCCCTCAGAATCACATGAAGTCTTATTCCCCTTAGTTTGATGTCTGCACCATCTTCACTCTTTGCTAGAAATCAAACAACTCTTACATCTTGTATCATTAGGCAGTTATTTCAGTTAGCCTTTGATTGTACTGTTTGCTACTCTCTGTGGGCTGCTTTCCACCTCTTTTTCTACTTATTTTCCCTTCAAGGACTTCTTTATATTCATTATTTAGGCCTATACTTGGTTGTTCAGTTTGAAAAGATTTTCCACACCCCTTTCTCTTTACCATGATTTAGCATGCAAGCAGAGAGTAGTACAGGTGCTTTTACCATGCAACTCACAAAAGCGTGTTTGTGAATGGAGAATGAACAGGACAGTTTAAAAATGTACTGTCTTTCTTTTTATTGTTGTTGTTTTGTTTTCTTTTGTTTTAATCTTCAGCCTGCAACTTTGATTCCCCAATCTATGGGAGTAGAGAATTTTGTGTTAAGAAAGATTTCTTAACCCATTGATTTTTTACTCCCTCCAGTTTTCCCACCCAATATAATTCTTCAATTTATTCAACCATACCATTTGTTCTCCACTTCTGTGATAAGAAGAAAGTAGATTAATTTAGCTTGTGTCAATACTGATTTGAGGTTTGGTTTAAGAAACAAATTTTACATGTAGTTTTTCAAAAAAACATTATATTCATGCATAAGACTATAGATTCCTACTAGAATATAAACTCCATGACAGCAGATTTCTTTGATTTAGTCATTTTTCTGTGCTCAGTGTCTAGAGTCCTGCCTGCCACACATTAGTAGATGTTCAGTAGAGATTTGTTAAAGACATGTATCTTTTAAAAATCTTCCTAGCTGAAACCAAAAAAAATTACATAAATCAATTTCTGTTCTTCAAAATACTGCTAAGTTACTATTTTCACAAGATTTTTTAGGGACAAGAATGTTATACATGGTTATTTTCTGTTTATTATTTCTTGGGAATTTGGTTAAATATAACTTACAAACAAAAGGATGGATTTTAAAACATGACATCTAAAAAAAGGTATCTGCCATGTCTACATAGATGGTATGAATGAAATGTACAGTAAATAAATTTTTAAAAGAATAATTAGAGTAAGATATATTGCCATTAATCTATCTCAGTCTACCTCCCCACCCCATACTCACACACTTATAACACATTTATCCCAACATTCTTACAACTTTCTGAAACTATTCTGGACATCCTCTTTCATGAGAGCCTATTAGTTGTGATAAAAAAAAATATGGTGAATGCTGCTGTTAAACGGAAATGCAGGGTGGTAAACATTACAGAGTGTCCTCATGTAACTTATTCAGCAGTTTGGTACCATGTGATTTCTGACTCTTCAGCAATGTCAAAATGACCATGAAAGGGAGACATTTGGAATTGATTCATTATATCAAAGCAGCCATAAGAGTTCAATTAAACACGCCAAAAAGGACTTCCAGAACGGCCCCCCGAGAGTGGTGAGAACAAAAGAACAAATGTGTTTGAAGGAGAGTATTTAGAGGAATATTAATGAAAATATGTCTTTTACTGTAGTAATTCCTTTTTAATTTAAACATTCACTATATTTTCCGATCACATTTCAGACACAGGGAAAGTAAGTGCATCTACTTGTTTCCAGCACTCTGAATTTGACCGAGTATGAAGGCTAAAGAAATTTGATAGAGGGACTTACCTTTTATTACCGTTCACATGGTGGCACACTATATTTTAAAGCCAAAAAATACCGTCAAAAATTATATATACACATATATAATATATTGTGGATTAGATATATACATATATACATATATAATATAATGTGGATTATAGCCCTGGAATGGTAAAACAACTCTATATGGAGTACATTCAGTTTGTGTACATTACATTATATTATATATGTATATATTATATAATACATTTTGCTATATAACTATTTTATTATGTTATTAATTATATAATACATTTTATTATATATGTAAATATGTATTTACTGAATGATAGTTAGCAGTGTGAGATACGTTTAGTTCATGTGAATAGCTCAGTGTTGAAGCATTTGCCTAGCATGTATGAGGCCCTAGACTCTATCTCCAGCACTTCAAAAAGAGGAAAGTGCCTATGAGGACTAAGACTATAGCCCAGTAACAGAGTGCTCAGGTGTACTTCAGACTATGCAATTTGACTTTCTGGGCAAATTTTTCATACGATATATAAATACACTTGTTGGGTAGGGAAAAAGAAAGCAAGATGCCAAGGAAACCAGGGGAAGACAACCATAGTAGAATAATAGCTGTGAGGCAGAGGGCCTGATTTAGTAGATATATCTCACTGTAAATCTATAACATTGGTCCAGAGACCACCTGGAGAGATACATCCAGTTGAATGTCATTATGCTTTATTCCTTAGATTTACCAATATTTTTTCCCATTAAGTTTATTGGTACATTTTAGGTATAAAATACATTTACATACATCATTGGGATCTTGTACCATTACATGAGTATCTTGGTTCTTTTTTTTTACCCCCCTTCCCCTGCCCTCCCTTCACTCCCTCCACCCTTCCCTATTTGCAAAGATTTTGTTTCCATTTTTTCCCTTTTCTCATATTTTTTCTTTTCTCATCTTTCCTTTCCCCTACCCTTCCCACTTCCTCTGCTCCTTTAGACCTTTACTTCCTATTACACAGTATAAATTATACATTTTTAAAATTAAAATACTAAGACCTAGAAGAGATTACCACAGATTTTACAGAATTTAAAAGGATATAGAAAGCATATTTCAAAAATCTGTTTTGAAATAAATATGACAACTTCTAAGAAGTACCTTGGAAGACAAATTAATGAAACTAACTCTGGAGGAAATATAAAATTTGAATAGCACCTATTAAAGAAAGTATATTTCTAACTTGAAAACCTACCTATATGACAACAGCAGGCTCATATACATTTTAACTGATAAATTATATCTAACATTTAAAGCAGAGAAAAAAAAGGAACACTTCTCCCCTCATTTTAGGAAATCCACTGTGCTAATCCTAAAAATTCATAAAGATAATAGAAGAAAAAAGTATGAACATACATAGAAATGTGTTTAACAAAACAAACCATTAGAAGTCAGATCTGGCAGTATGTAGAAAGTGGTTTTATTATAGGGATGACAGTGTTGATTCAGCATTGGAAGATCCACCCTCAAAAGTCATCGTTTTAACAGAAGAAAGGAAAAAAGCCATATGATCCTGTCACTAATTGGAGGAAAAGTATTGGACTAAATTCTACAACTGTTCATGGTAAAAGCTATGAGACTAGAAGTAGAACAGAACCTTCTCAACAGATTAAAGACATGTGCTCCATACTTCCAGTGAGAATGCTTTGTATGAATGGAGAAGATAAAATGCTTTCTCCTTAAGGTGGGGAACAAGGGCAGATATGCTTACTCTTCATCTGTCCATTAAACTTTGAAACCTAGGCCTAAACCAAAATAGTCTGGCAATAAAATGAAACAATTAGATAGGATTGGCAAGGTAGAAGCAAAATCTTTATATGTAGATGAAATGATCATCTACAGAGAAAATACTAAGAAATCTCTAGGAGCCCCTAGAACTTGTATTTGAATTTAGCAGGATTACAAAACACAAGGTATATATAAAAATTCAGGTCTATGTATACTTGCTATAAATGAAGAATTGGATATTGAAATTTAAAAGTTATGTAGGAGTACACAGGACTAGAAAACTAAAAAAAACCAAAAAACAGGGTTGGAAGACAATGTTTAGTACCTAATTTTAAGACTTCTTCTAAAGCTACAGTAATCAAGGCAGTGTTGGTGTAAGGAAAGACATATAGATCATTGGAATAAAACAGAGAATCTAGAAATAGAACCACACATACATGGTCCACTGAGTTTTGAAAGATTATTTAACATTAACATTTTATAGAATATAAACTCAATTCAAGAGCCAAGGAAAAAATAGTGTTTTCAGCCAACAGCACTAGAACACCTGGTATCTGTATATAAAAAAATAACCTCAACCCTTTATTTCCACACATAAAAAATAATGTGAAGGGATCTATGAACCTAAATATGAAAGCCTAAAAGTAAAAAACTTTAAGAAGAAATTATAAGGGAAAATGATTATGAGTTTAGGGTAGGCAAAAACTACCCAGGATGCAAAAAACATGAAGTATAAAAGAAAAAAAATTGATAAATGAGAATCCATCAAAGTTTAGACCTTTAAATGACATCATTAAAATGAAAAGTAGTCCTTAAACAGACCATATTTATAATGCATATAACCTAAGGCCAGAATATATAAAGAACTCTTACAGCTCATTAATAGACAACCCAATTTAAATGTAGACATAAGAAAATGATAAATAGCCAGTACAGCACAAGGAAAGGTGTACAAATCTAGAATCAGAAAAATACTAAGCAGTACAACAACAAGTTTGAATTACACACTCATTAGGGACATGAAGTTAAAAGTTTTAAAAGCCTTATCATGACTTTTTCTTTTTGTTGGATTTTTTCCCTTTGCATTTAATTTGTCACGCCCAATGGATTCATTTTGCTGGGCTTCCTGGGGTTGTGATCCTTATTGTCTTGTCCTAGGATATTGTCTAAAATTTTTTGGAGTGCTGGTTTGGTATTCATGAAGTTCCTGAGGTGCTCTTTATCATGAAAGTATCTTATTTCTCCATCAATTTTGAAAGATAGTTTTGCAGGGTACATCAATCTGGGTTGGAGACTGTTTTCCTTTAGGGCTTGAAATACATCACTTCAAGTTCTTCTTGCCTTAAGCGGTTGCATTGAGAAGTCTGCTGTGAATGTGATAGGCTTTCCTTTGTATGTGATTTGTTTCTTTTCTCTCACTGCTTGTGGAATTTTATTCTTCTGTTGGATTTCTGGAATCCTAACTATTATATGCCTATGTGTAGTTTTTTTTTGATCAAGGCTAGCTGGAGTCCTATATGCCTCACTTATCTATATGTCAAGTTCTTTTCCCCTCCTTGGGAAGTTTTCTGCCATCACTTCTGTGAACAGGTTTTTAATGTCATCTGTACTCTCTCCTGTTTCTTCATTGACTCCAATCAGTCTTATGTTATTCTTCTTTGCATTGTCTAGCAGCTGCTGGATTGATTTCTTGTGTTCTCTTACAATTTTAAAGCAATTTTTCTTTTCCTGGTCACTAATTGCAATCTTATCTGCTATATCTGAAATTCTATCCTCACATTGGTTTGTTCTGCTACACAGGCTTTCAATGGAGTTTTTAATCTCTTGGAAATCTGTTTGTATCTGCTTTATGGATTCCATTTGTTTCCTATGTTGGGATTCCATCATGTTCCTCAGATCCTCTATTTTTTTTTCTGTCCTCTCTAGATTTATTAATCATGTCTTGCACTATGAGCCCAATCTTTGTTGCTATCTGAGTAATTATTTCTGATTTCATTTTTCCCAGATCCTCTTTTGTTGCCAGTTCAAAGAGTCCAGGTGGCTGAGTATCAGATTTTTCCATCCTGTTTCCCTTTGGGGTTGCTGTAGTGATCTGGAAGTCTGTTTTTGAGGCTGGTATATGTGTCTTCTCATTTCCACAGGGTGGTGGGGGGGAGGGTCTTCTGGCGCCCATGTGGCACACCACCTCTGCCCTAGGAGCATGGAATGGCAGCAGGGGAGCCTCCTTCTGGTGCTGGAAGTGGCTCACCTTCTCTGCCCTAGGAGTATGGAATAGTGGTGGGGAATCTCCTTCCAGGTGCTGAGACTGGCTCACCTTCTCTGCCCTAGGAGTGTGGAATGGCAGCAGGAAACCTCCTTCTGGGTTCTGGGAATGGCTCACCTTCTCTGCCCTAGGAGCATGGAATGGTGGCAGCGGAACCTCCTTCTGGATTCTGGCACTGGCTCACCTTCTCTGCAAGTTTGAAAAAACAGATTTTTTGCTGGGCTCTTTTTTCAGCTCTTCAAAGCTTGCATGTTCTTAATGAACTGATTCATATGTGATCTTCTATACTCGGTAGCACACCACTGGTCCACACTCGATGCCGCCCTCCCTGAGCATCCAGCCACAGCCCCAGTGCAGTGCAAATGGCATGCAGGCTTTCCCGAGGTCCACAACCAGCATCTCTGGGGTCCCAAATCTCAGTGGCCACAGCTACAACCCATATGCCAGGCCCAGGTGCCTCCACCACCACCACCACCAATATATTTTTTTCAAAAAGACCATAATATATATATGTTTCCAGAGCTCCATGGATGTCCTGGGACCTGTGCATGCCATGGTGAGGTCCCAGGTGCGACTTACAGCCCCACCCCCATCCGATGCTCTGCAAGTGGGATGAGCCAGGTGAGACAAGCAGCTTGAAGCTCTACGACCATCCTGGGCCCTGCCCACGCCACAGTGAGGTCTGCTTAGCCATGCAGGAGCCTGCAAGACCCAATTCCACCCCTCCACACACATGCACCTCTGGCCTCCTGGATTTTTTACTACCTGGTCCCACCCTACAGAGGCACAGGAGATTATAAATACCCTTGTTCTGAGCTCTGCAAGATAGAGCAGAAGTTCGTAAGAGAAAGAGAGCTTCTCAGGCTCCTCGATGAAAACTGAAGCTCAACAGAAAAGTAAAGAGAACCTCTACAAAAAAGGCACATCAGAACACTGTACTTGGTCTGATGCTGCCTTGCTGAAACTCATTGACATGTATATGCACACAGATTCCTATGTGACCTACTGGGACAGCAGAGACAAACCCTGCAGGAGGCCCATTATTTTTATTGCTATTTGTGAAAAAGAAAAAAAATTTTTTTTCTCTTAATTTTAATTCTTAATTTTTTCTTTCTTTTACTCTTCAAATTTTTACTTTTCTTTCTTTTCTTTCTGTCATATTTTCTTTTTCTCTCTCTCTATCACTTGTTTTCTCACTGTCCCACATTGCTCCTCATCTCCCCATTTGTTCCTTTCTGCACTGAATTTGGATTTCTCCCTTATTGTCTCCCTTATTATCTCCCTATCCTTATCTCCCTTATTCTTTTTTTCTCTTTTTCCTTCTCTTATCAATAGGTTTAAAGTAAATTTGGTATCTAGCCTTCCTGTTGCTGTTAGGTGATTCTATTCACATCTTTGTTCTTTCATTCTGCTATTTTCTCTTGCCTTTAACAACTTCTTAGAGTTTGTGCGATCTTTCTGTGTCTTCTGGCCTCACTGCTAATCTTACCTGTTCTTTCTACCTGTCTCTCCCTCCCCCACTCCTATTAACTCCCCACCCCTAAGGGGAAAGGTGCTATATTGAAGAATTTATTCAATATAAACTTATGTTGGGATGGTCCTTGGTTTTAATTTAACTCACATAGTTAAATGTGAGAGATTAATAACCACCACAAATTGTCATTTTCTAAGCTATGCTTGATGCTATGGTATTGCTGACTATGTCATTTGGGCTAACATGTTGTGATTGATCTAGTTAGTTTTCCTTCCTGGTATAAGGAAAATAAAATAGCGTCAGACTCATTAGAGTCTCAAAGCCCAAACATAAGCTATATCTGGAAGATACCTATGAAAAGCAATCATTCCACAAGGGTTTTAAACACAAGCAACAAAGATACCTACATTAAGCAATTTTGAAATATCAATCCAGGAATTAAACCAAGGACAGTAATAAAAACAAAAATGAGAAGACACTTAAGCAAGGCACAAACTCAGGCTTCCATGCCACAAAAAGGAAATTCTGGGGAAAATGAGGTGAAAAATTGTGATAAGCAACCACTTGGACACCCTGAAATGATAGCACAGGAAGTAACAAAGCAGATTCATGAGGCTCTAGAAAAATTCAAAGCAGAAATAATCTCCCAGATAAATGCAGACATGGTGAGCAGAGTGAAAGACATGATTAGAAGCTCTAGAGCAGAAACAGATAAGAAAATAGATGAGATCAGAAACATGCTGGAAGCCATGAATGCCCAGCATAAGAAAGAAATGGAAAACATGATCGCCCAACATAAGAAAGAAATGGAATCCATGAAACAGATTCAAACAGATATTCAGGAGATTAAAAACTCCATTGAAAGCATGCAGAGCAGACTAAGAGAATCTGAAGACAGAATATCAGGCATAGAAGACAAGATTGCAGTTAAGTACCATGAAAACAGAGATTTCTTAAAGATAGTAAGGGACCATGAAAAAGCGATCCAAAAGCTGCTAGATGATGCAAAGAAGAATAACATAAGACTCATAGGAGTCCACGAAAAAACAAGAGAAAGTACAATTGACATAAAAAAAGCATGTTCATAGAAGTAATAGTAGAAGTCTTCCCAGACGGAGGTAGAGAATGGGACGTACAGGTAAGTGGGGCATATAGAACTCCAACCAGCCATGATCAAAATAAATATACACCTAGACATATAATAGTCAAGATCCCGGAAACCCAATAGAAGAACAAAATTCTACAGGCACTTAGAGAAAAGAAACAAATCACCTACAAAGGAAAGCCCATCAGAATCATGGTAGATTTCTCAACACAAACCCTCAAATCAAGGAGAGCCTGGAGTGAAGTATTTCAAGCCCTAAAACAAAATAACTTCCAACCTAGACTGTTGTATTTGGCAAAATTATCTTTCGAAATCGATGGAGAAATTAGATACTTTCATGATAAAGAACACCCAAGAAATTTTGTGAACACCAAACCAACACTCCAAACAATTTTAAGCAATATCCTAAAAAAAGACAATGCAGGTCACAACTCCATGAGGTCCAGCAGAGAGAAGGCACCACACAAGGTAAGACACTAAAGTGAAAGGGGAAAATAAGAAATAAAAGAGCCAACGAGAGTAAAACATCATGACAAAGATGAGTCAATATCTCTCAATTATAACTATCAATGTTAATGGCCTCAATTCACCAATCAAAAGAAATAGACTGACAGAATGGATTAAGAAACAAAACTGAGCAATATGCTGTATACAAGAAACACACCTAACTCAAAAGGAAATCCATAGACTGAAAGTAAAAAGATGGAAAACAGTTCTCCACATGACAGGAACCCAGAAAAAAGCAGAAGTAGTAATCTTATTTGCAGACAAAGTAGATTTCAAACCAAAACTAATTAAGAGAGACAAAGATGGTCACTACATCCTTGTGAAGGAAACAATCCAAAAGGAAGAGATGATAATCTTAAATATATATGCACCAAATACGAATGCCCCCAACTATACAAAAAAAAATTAATGGACATGAAAACCAAATAAGCAATAATAGAATTGTAGTGGGGGACATCAGCACCCCTCTATCATAAACAGACAGATCAACTAGAAAAAAATTAAGAATGAAATTCTAGAACTGAACCAAGCTATTGAACAAATGGACTTAATAGATGTTTACAGTGTTCCACCCCACAAAATCAGAATACACATTCTTTTCAACTGCACATGGATAATTCTTCAACATAGATCACATGCTATTTCATAGGAGATATCTAAGTAAATGTAAAAGAATTGAAGCTATCCCCTGTATATTATCAGACCATAGTGCAATACAATTGGAGATCAATAACATAAGAAACTGCAAAACTCCCACAAACACATGGAAATTGAGCAACACCCTCCTGAACAACCAATGGGTCACAGAGGAAATTAAAGAAGAGATTAGACAGTTTCTACAAGTAAATGAAAAAGCCAGTACAACATACAGGAATCTGTGGGACAAGTTGAAAGCAGTTGTACATGGGAAATTCATAGCAGTGAATGCCCATATTAGGACAACAGAGAGAACTCAGTTAAATAACCTAATCCAGAACCTCAAGCTCCTAGAAAAAGAAGAGCATGACAAACCCACAGCTTGTACAAGAGAGGAAACTATAAAGATAAGAGCAGAAATCAATGCAATGGAGACTAAGAGAATGATACAAAAAAATCAATGAATCAAAGAGTTGATTTTATGAAAGAATAAATAAAATTGATAAACCTTTAGCCAACCTTATCAAAAAAAGGAAAGAAAAGGCTCAGATCCATGTAATTAAGAGTTAAAAATTTGAAGCCACAACAAATCTAGCAGAAATGCAGAGAATCATTAATACCTACTTTGAGAAACTGTACTCTAATAAAATGGAAAGCACAGAAGAAATAGACAGATTCCTGGATACATACGAATTGCCAAAGTTAAATGAAGAAGATATAGAAATTTTAAACACCCCAATTACAATGAGTGAAATTGAAAATGTAATAAAAAATTTACCAACAAAGAAAAGCCCAGGTCTTGATGAATTCTACAAGATATTTAAAGAAGAACTATCACCATTACTCTTTAAATTCATCAAGGAAATTGAAAAGGAAGCAAGGGATCCAAATTCATTCCTGGAAGCAAGTGTTACTTTGATCCCCAAACCAAGGAAAGACACAACCCAAAAAGAACGACAGACCAATCTCCCTAATGAACATAGATGCAAAAATCCTTAACAAGATACTGGGAAACAGAATACAGAGTGTCATCAGGAAGATCATACACCCTGACCAAGTCAGATTTATCCCAGGGATGCAAGGATGGTTCAATATTCATAAATCAATAAATGTAATACACTATATTAACAGAGTCAAGGACAAAAACCACGTGATCATCTCAATAGATGCAGAAAAAACATTTGACAAAATCCAACACCCATTCATGATAAAAATGCTACAGAAAATTGGAATAGAAGGTCTTTATTTCAACCCGATTAAGGCTATGTATGAAAAACCAACAGCCAACATCATACTAAATAGTCAAAAACTGAAAACTTTCATGTTAAAATCAGAAACAAGACAAGGATCCCCACTATCACAACTCCTATTCAATATTGTTCTGGAAACATTAGCCATAGGAATTAGAAAAGAGAAAGAAATAAAAGGAATAAAGATAGGAAAGGAAGATGTGAAACTGTCATTATTTGCTGATGATATGATACTTTACACAGAAGATTCAAAAAACTCAGTCAAAAGTCTTTTAGACCAAATTGACAGATACAGTAGAGTAGCTGGATACAAGGTCAATACTCAAAAAACAATAGCCTTCTTATATGCAAATAGCAGACTCATTTAGAGAGAAATTTGGGAAATAATTCCTTTTACAATAACATCTAAAAAATGAAATATTTAAGAATCAACCTAACAAAGGAAGCAAAACATCTCTACACAGAAAACTACAGCACTCTGAAAAAGGAGATCAAAGAGGATATAAGAAAATGGAAAGCTATCCCTTGTTCCTGGGTAGGAAGAACCAACATAGTGAAAATGGCCATACTTCCAAAACTACTACATAGAATTAAGGCAATGCTGATTGAAATTCCAACAATATACTTCACAGAACAAGAGAAAACAATCAAAAAATTCACTTGGAAGCAGAAGAAACCTAGACTAGCAAAAGCAATTCTAGGCAACAGAGACATGGCTGGGGTATCACAATCCCAAATGTGAAGCTATACTACAAAGCTACTGTGATAAAAACAGCATGGTACTGGCAAAGAAACAGACCCAAAGATCAATGGAATAGATTAGAAGATGCAGAAACAACTTCAGACATACTCAGCCACCTCATCTTTGACAAAGGAGCCAACCAACCTCACTGGCGGAAAGATAGACTATTTAATAAATGATGTTGGAAAAACTAGCTTTCAACCTGTCAAAGATTAAAACTAGACTCATACCTATCACCACACACTAAACTAAGATTGAAGTGGATTAAAGATCTAAATATTAAGACAGAAACACTATACTTGCTGGAAGATAGGTAGAACTCTCGATGACATTGGCATAGGAAAAGACTTTATGAACAAATCTTCAGTAGCACAGGAGCTAGCACAAAGAATCAACAACTGGGATCTCATCTTATTAAAAAGCTTCTGCACTGCAAGAGAAACTACCAAAAGAGCTAACAGACAACCTACAATGTGGGAAGAAATTTTTAGCAGCTGTACCTCAGACAGAGGTCTACTATCGAGAATATATAAAGAACTGAAAAAAATCAGACCCCCGAAATTCAAAGACCCAATTCAAAAATGGGCATCTGAAATGAATAGACATTTCTCAGACAAAGAAGTAAAAACAGCAAATAAATGTATGAAAAAATGTTCAACATCACTGGTAATTCGAGAGATGCAGATGAAAACAACTCTGAGATTCCACCTCACCCCGCAAAGAATAGCTGCAATCAAGAAGTCAACCAATAACAAATGCTGGCGGGGGTGTGGAGAGAAAGGAACCCTTCTCTTTTGTTGGTGGGAACGTAGATTGGTGCGATCACTGTGGAAGTCAGTATGGAGATACCTCAAAGAAGTAGGACTATAGGTCCCATTTGACCCAGCTATTCCCCTATTGGGGATCTTCTCCGAAGAATTAAAAGAATCATACCACAGCGATATGTGTGCACCTATGTTTATAGCAGCACAGTTTGTAATAGCTAAAGCTTGGAAACAGCCCAAGTGCCCAACGACTGGAAACTGGATAAAGAAGATGTGGTTTTTTTGTATAAAATGGAGTACTACTCAGCCATAAAGAATGAGAAACTAGAGACATTTATAGCCAAATGGATGAATATATTGAGGCCATACTCTTAAGTGAAATAAATAGGACACACATGTAAATACCGAATAGTTTCTCTAGTGTGAGAAATTGAAAGTGTAAAGAAGGATGAAAATGATTAAAATGAATAATTAATAATTTGATATAGAAAATGTCCAATGGTTTGGGGATAGTGGGAGGAGAAGGGGAAAGGAAAGAAGGGAAAAGAAAAATTATGAGAAAGAAGAAAGAAATGGAATCAAAGTGTGTGTAAATAGGGAAGGATGGAGGGGGTGAAGGGGGCACAGGTAATGGGGGAAATAATAAGAACTAAAATACATCATGTTCAGGTACAAACACCCAATGTTAAATGTAAACGTATTTTTACCTAAAATGTACATATATATATATATATTTCCAGACTGCACTGTGGGCCATTTAAATTAGAATCACTGGTTATACAGCCTGCATAACTGTATTTTTTTAAATCTCTTCTATGGATCTAATGTGTGGCCTGTGCTGGGAACAATTGAACAGGGCTTTACTTTTTCTAATCCATAACTTTCAATGGAATAGCACTCCAGAAGTTTATCTGTTGAGAAATTGTTTGCATTTGGGAATATATTTTCTCAAATGAACAATGTTATACATGGTGGTTAATTCCCCAGGCCTTTCTATAAAAGCTTAATTAAGCCCAGCATATCTGAAGCTTAGTACTCGGCTAATGGAATTTTAAAACTTAATCACCATGTATAACGATGTTCCCTGCAAAAATAAGCTCAGAATTCTAATGGGGAGGGGGAAAGAATGGAAAACAGATCACTGGATCTGCAACCCAGACAAGAATTCATGTTGTGGTCACCCTCTACACAGCCCATCACACCTTTTTTGCTCCCCACCCCTTGCCCTACCTTTAGTTATCTAGGAGGTTTGGGATCCTGAAAAGTTACATCCAGTGCCATTTACACTGATTCCCAGGTAGAATTAACTTTCCATCTTCTCTTCATCTGGTGCAACTAGTTTTTCCTGACAGGAGTTCCTCTTTATCTGAACACAGAGACTGGAGAGTGTGTGTGTGTGTGTGTGTGTGTGTGTGTGTGTGTGTGTGTGGTTATTGTTGATTGTTTTTTTCTCTTCTAGTATTCCTTACTGTCTTGCAGAGTGATGAAGTTGTCTCCTACCTGCAATGCAAAACAAACAAGGGCTAAAAATGACTTTTTCCTCCTCATCAAATGTTATCACCTGTGTCCTAGAAATTTAAATCCTATATTATTTGTTTTTCAAAATAAAACACTTGTGAGAATAAAAGAAGGTTCTAGATAGTCTCACTAGACCAAAAAAGACAAACCAGGACAACCTTGGGTGCAAAAGAATCTTTGATTTTACTAAAAGAGGGCCTTTGACTACCCAAAAAATTAAGACAAGATTCATTTTGCAGTTTAGCAGAGAAAACAAATTTCATCAAAGGTTTTCAGATGAAGACTGGGTTGGATGTCCAGTGAAGAGTGTTATAATCAAGAATATCTACTTACTGACTGTAAAGAAAAGAAGCACATTAGGTGATAATCTCATGTTTATTTGCTTTCCCCTTTGCCACCCTAGTGTCATTCCATAAGGACATAGGGTGGGTTGGTAGGTAGATAGGAGAGAACATTGGGAGAATGGAAGAGTAGGAGGAAGATCCTACTTAACAGTAGTCTGAGTCAGGGGCCGGGGATTTAGCTCAGTGGTTTTTCTGCCTGCTGCACAAGTGCAAGGACCAGAGTTCGATCCCTGGTGCCAAAAAATAAATAAATAAATAAATAAATAATAAAAGAGAGAGTAGTCTGAGGTGAAAAGAAATGAAAAAGGAAAAATTCAGAGGAGCTATGAGAGGTGAGATGAGAATTTTTGTAGTGATTGAATCAGTGAGCCATATGGTGGTTATTTTAGGGTTGGTGGGATTTCCTTTGTAAATTAAAAGATAAAAGTAAGTTAGACAAATCAAAATGAGAACTACTCATTTAACTTATGTTTAAAAATGAATACATTTAATAGAGTTCTGGACCCTTCAGTTCTTTTTGAACCACAGTTCTTTGTCCAAACATACTAAAATGTATTAAGCTGAGTTGTTTCTGCTCCTTCTTATCCACATGTTTTCCCATATTCCTTCTTTCCAATTGTATACATATGGTTGGCACCTAGTACATCGAACCAAGATGGAAATATCTGGTGCCCCCATTCCAACTGGCAGAGAGTCCATCGCTCCTTATGTGGACATCTGTTAGAGGACATTTCTGTTCCTTTCTATGGAGAAAAGACAGGGAAAAGAAGCTAGGGAAATCGGTATGTGAAATGTCAACAGCATGGCACATTGAGTTTTTGGAGTTATTTATTTGTACCTCTGGGAATCTTGCTCACAGGACACTTGGCACAATTTCTCATTCAACCTTCTATACAGGGATTTGGTATGCCTATACTTTCAGAACAACGTTGCAGTATGTCTACTATGATTGATCTTGTCATTATTTTCTTTCAGTTTGAATTTGTGATCTAATGATCAGTCAGTCCTCAAGGAACAGTTGAAATTGAATTGATTGATTTCTTTTTTAAAGGAGGTTACCATTTTTTTAACAATGCTCCTTTCTAAGACATCCAACAACCAAATCAAAATTTTGGCTTATGTAAAAATTTAACAATTAATATTAGAAACGACCAGGTACTATTAGTTAATATGACTACAAATAATTTGTTTTAAAAGCCCAAATGAATTTTCATAACATTATATCAGTTTTATTAGAGTTCTACTAAAATATATCAAATTAATAAAAATATTCATAGTGGTAGAATGCATGAAAATAAATTCAAAAGAGCATTTAATTATTTCAAAGTAGCTACTGAGTACATATTATGTGATAGTGACTTCAAACTTTTTAAATGTTTTATTTGAGATTCATGGCTGATGGGGTTCAGGATATTCTACTCCAAAATATGGTATCTAGGAATTGAGCTCAATCCTCCACCTCAAGTTTGTTAGAGGGTCTGCATTTCTCATGCCTGACAATTGAGAGCTTATGCGGAGTTAGGTGTGTATTGATGCTTGGATAGTGTGGACTTATTGTGGGTAACATTTAAGTGGCTGAGGGATCACTCTCTCTAAGAGTCACTGGAGTTATAACATAGTAATACATTAGAAGGCATCAGGCTCACTTGGACTGGCACCATTAAGTGGTGCCATTTAAGGGTGTTGTGGTTTGGATAAGTGCATTAACTTCTCTGTGTGCAAGAGGATAATTGTACATAAGAGTTCAAGGAACTGTTACAATGCTTTAAAAATTCAAATAAATTTACACAATGGCAACTTTGTAGACTTTCATATTTTCCTTAGGCCTACTTTTAGTTTATGCTATCTTTGAGAGATTAGTTGGATTCTATGACACTTTTATCTACTGGAAGCTGCTTATTTCAGTATCTTCTGGAGACACTGATTTATAATTTAAGGCCTACAATTATAAACTGAATTGCTTGGTGGCCAAAAGGGCAGGTCACATATTATTGGGAGTTGCTTATCAAGGACAGTTGAAGGTAAATTGGGGAAAGGGTGAAGATTTCCTGGAATACTATCACATGAGAAGAAGAAAAGATCTACATTGCCTGGCACATAACTAACTCGGGTGTTCAAATTCAACCACTCACAACTGAAAGTTTATCCATACTCTAGTTTTTCGGGTTCAAACATAAAACACTGTGTACCACATATGAACTGCAGGGAAAAAGATCTATGCAGGTGATGTGAAAGACATGCAGATGTGGTGGAGTCTGCATGATTCATTCTCCCCTATCATCATCCAATAGACTAGTATAGTGTTTATGACATCCAGTTTCGTTGTGTCAGTTATCCCACTATTACCAAATCATCAGAAATAAGAAGAGGAATACTGTTTCTAGCATAGGGAACTGCACAATATCTTCAGAATTTCCTTCGAATTAGTTAATATAAGAATGTAAAGGAAATCTCATGCAAATGGACATGATGAAGTGGTAGCATGGAAGTAGGAAAGGAAAAGTTACCATGTACACTAGGCTAAGAACCAATCATTTTTCTTTACTTAAGTGCAGTCAGAAATCACTAAGGTATAGCCATTAAGGAGGGGCTGACATAATCAAATCTGCACACGTGAACTGCAGATAAGGCCATATGGAAATGGTGAAGATATTTTAAAAACTATGGCTGTAGTTCAAGTGAGACTTTATAGCTATGTAGATGAGTGAAAGCGCAATGCTAGAGAGAGTTGGACAGATCTGAGGGATTTTTGAGAAGGGAGAATGAATAGGATTTGCACTATATGTGTGGTTGGAGGTAAGAGTGATGTTATAAATAACATCAATTATTGTGTCTTGTCATAAGTGAACAGATAGGAGTTTTATTTAGAGGTGAGAATCTCTGAAAAAGAATCAGATTGGGACCAGTTTGAAGTGGGAGACTCAGGGGAGAATAATGTGTGTCATTTTAGATATGTTGAGCTTAAAGCACTTTTTAAATAACCAAGAGTGCTTCAGCTGCATTGTTAGACATATGGTCTAAGCTTAAATGGGAGGTCTGGGACAAAAATTATAAATATGAGAGGCATCTGTGTACAGACAGCAATTAGAGCTAATGATGTAAAAGCACTTCAAGATAGAGAGTGGAATGGCAAGATGACAGGGCTCCACATTGTGGCTGGAGGCATGCAAACATCTAATGGTTGAGTAGTGAAGATTAAGTTTACAAAGTTAGAAAAAGGAATGGTCAAAACAACAAGAGACAAAAATAGGAAGATGCAGCTTTAGAAAGCTGACATACAAGAGTGATTATCAAGAACGAGTTGGTAATGTCAGTTGCTACTGTGCAACCAGATAAGGTGCAGACTGAAAATTACCACCTGTTGAATGAAATGCTGCTCTCAGGTAGAAGACTGATTAGGAAAGTAGAAGAAGGAAGGACTAGATAGATATTTACTTTGTATTGTATACTCAACATGTTTTGTAATCCGCATTTCTAATTTGTGATGCATATGTGAACATATTTTCATGTTGTTAAATATTTTTCTAGCAGAGTTCTAGCATAGTTTATTAAATTCATTTCATATTGGTTACCAGTTTGTTTGATTCCAACTTTTTTGCCACTATAAACTGTCCTATAATGAGCATCCTGCAGCTATATCTTCATGAATATAATTATGTCCCAGGGCTAGATTTCTAGAAGTATAATCGCTAGGTTAAAAATTCTTCTATCTGACACAGAACACACCGAATCACCCCGCTGCAGACAGGCAGGTCTGCCCACACCCTACCGAGGTCCCCAGTCAAGCGGAACACATGCCGAATCAGCCCGCTGCACACAGCAAGGTCTGTGCCAGACCTACTGAGGTCCTGAGTCTCGCTGAAGACACTGAATCACCCCTCTGCAGACAGGCAGCCACCTGATTCCACACTACAAAGATGCAGAGAACACCAGACCACCAGACCAAGGTACTGAGTCCCACAGTTCCCAGCCCAGAGGTAGGGGCTTCTGAGCCTTTGTCCCACAGCTCCTGGTCCAGAGGAAGGGGCTTCCCGGTCACCATCCCTCCCGCTGCTCCCAGCCCAGAGGAAGGGGCTTCCGGGCCACCATCCATCCCACCGCTCCCGGCCAAGAAGGAGGGGCTTCTGAGCCACCATCCCACTGCTCCTGGCCCAGAGGAAGGGGCTTCCTGGCCACCGTCCCTCCCGCTGCTCCTAGCCCACAGGAAAGGGCTTTTGGGTCACCATACCTACCGCTGCTCCCGGCCCCTGTCCCACCTCACCCAGCTCAGAGGAGGTAATCCGTGCAGGTGATAACAGCTCCCAGCCCCAGTCAAAATGAGAAAACACGGAAATAAGTCTCAAAATCAGACTTCTAGATCAATTACAGCAACTCCAAAGGGAAATGAGATGGAACACTCTGATGCTCAACCACCTGGACCCACTGAACTGGCAACAAAAGGGGATCTGGAAAAAAATGAAATCAAAAAAATTTCTCAGATAACAGGAGAAATTGTGCCCCTACTGCAAGACATGATTAATAAATCTAGAGAGGAGCTCAGGAACATGATGGAATCCCAACAGAAGAAACAAATGGAATCCATAAAACAGATGCAAATAGATTTCCAGGATGTGAAAAACTCCATTGAAAGGCTACACAGCAGAATGAGCCAATGTGAGGACAGAATTTCAGATATAGAAGATAAGATTGCAATTAGTGACCAGGAAAAGAAAAATTGCTTCAAAATTATAAGGGAACATGAGAAATCAATCCAGCAGCTGCTAGATGATGCAAAAAAGAATAACATAAGACTGACTCGGCTCAATGAAGAAACAGGAGAGAGTGCAGATGACATAAAAAATCTCTTCACAGAAATAATGGCAGAAAACTTCCCAAGTAGGGGAAAAGAGCTTGACATACAGATAAGTAGAGTATATAGGACTCCAAATAGCCTTGATCAAAAAAAACTACACATAGGCATATAATTGTTAAGATTCCAGAAACACAACAGAAGAACAAAGTTCTCCAAGCAGTCAGAGAAAAGAAACAAATCATATACAAAGGAAAGCCCATTAGAATCACAGCAGACTTCTCAACACAAACCATCAAGGCAAGGAGAGCTTGGAGTGACATATTCCAAGCCCTAAAAGAAAACAGCCTCCAACCCAGATTGATGTACCCTGCAAAACTGTCTTTCAAAATTGATGGAGAAATAAGATACTTTCATGACAAAGAGCAACTTAGGAACTTCATGAATACCAAACCAGCACTACAAAGAATTTTACACAATATCCTAGGAACAGATATTGAGGATCACAACCCAGGAAACAAAGCAGAATGAACCCATGTGGCATGACAAGAAATTAAATGTAAAGGGGGAGAACCCAACCAAAATGAAAAGTCATGGCAATGACAAGTCAATACGTTTCAGTTATAACCATCAATGTTAATGGTCTCAATTCACAATCAAAAGAAATAGACTGGCAGAATGGGTCAAGAAGCAAAATCCAACAATATGCTGCATACAAGAAAAGCACTTAATTTAAAAGGAAACTCATAGACTGAAAGTTAAAGGGTGGAAAACAATACTGCATGTGACAGGAACCTGAAAAAAAGCAGGAGTAGCTATCATCTTGGCAGATCAAGTAGATTTCAAACCAATACTGATTAAGAGAGACAAAGAAGGACACTACATCCTTGTAAAGGGAAGAATCCAAGAGGAAGAGATGACAATCATAAATATCTATGTACCAAACACTAGTGCACCCAACTATATAAAACAAATACTAATGGACATGAAAAGTCATATATGCACTAATACAATTGTAGTGGGGGACCTCAGCACCCTACTGTCACAAATAGATAGATCAACTAGACTAAAAATAAGTAATGAAATACTAGAACTCAATCGAACTCCTGAACAAATGAACTTAACAGATGTTTACAGGGTCTTCCACCCCACAAAATCAGAATACACATTCTTCTCAGCTGCACATGGGTCATTCTCCAAAATAGACCACATACTCACACATAGAACATGTTTAAGGAAGTGCAAAGGAATTGAAGTTATCCCCTGTACATTATCAGACCATAGTGCGATGAAATTGGAGATCCATAGCAAAAGAAACTGGAACAATTTCATAAACATGTGGATATTGAACAACACACTTCTGAATAACCAATGGGTCACAGAGGAAATTAAAGAAGAAATCAGACAGTTCCTTCAATTAAATGACAATGACAATACAACATATCGGAATCTGTGGGACACAATGAAAGCAGTCTTACGAGGAAAATTCATAGCAGTGAATATGGATATTAGGAAAACAGAATGAGCCCAATTAAACAACCTGATGCTTAACCTCAAGCTTCTAGAAAAAGAAGAGCAGGACAACCCCAAAGCTCATACAAGGGAGGAAATTATAAAGATTGGAGGAGAAATCAATGCAATAGTGACTAAGAGAACGATACAAAAAATCAATGAAGCCAAGAGTTGGTTCTTTGAAAGGATCAACAAAATTGACAAACCTTTAGCCAACCTTGTCAGAAAAAGGAAAGAAATGGCCCAAATCCATGCAATTAGGAATGAAAAAGGTGAAATGACAACAGACCCAGCAGAAATCCAGAGGATCATCAATACCTACTTCCAGAACCTATACACCAATAAGATGGACAACACAGAAGAAATGGACAGATTCCTAGATATATATGAATTACCAAAGTTGAACGAAGAAGACCTAAAAATTCTGAACAACCCAATATCAACCAATGAAATTGAAAATGTAATTAAAAACTTATCAGATAAGAAAAGCCCTGGCCCTGATGGCTTCACTGCTGAATTCTATAAGACATTTAGAGAGGAACTGCTGGCACTACTGATTAAACTCTTCAATGAAATTGAAAGGGAAGCAATACTCCCAAATTCATTCCTGGAAGCAAGCATCACCTTAATCCCCAAAGCAGAGAAAGACCCAACTGAAAAAGAGAAATATAGGCCAATCTCACTAATGAACATAGATGCAAAAATCCTTAATAAGATACTGGCAAATAGAATGCAGAAGATCATCAAAAATATCATACACCCTGATCAAGTGGGATTCATCCCAGGGATGCAGGGATGGTTCAATATACAAAAATCAATTAATGTAATACACTATATCAATAAATCCAAGGACAAAAACCATATGATTATCTCCATAGATGCCAAAAAAGCATTTGACAAAATCCAACATGCATTTATGATAAAAACCCTACAAAAAATTGGAATAGATGGTCTCTACCTCAAACTGATAGAAGCTGTCTATGAAAAACCAACAGCCAATATCATACTAAATGGTCAAAAACTGAAATCCTTCACACTCAAATCAGGAACAAGACAAGGATGGCCACTATCAACACTCTTGTTCCATATAGTTCTGGAAACATTAGCATTACACAAGAGAAAGAAATAAAAGGAATAAAGATAGGTAATGAAGAAGTCAAACTGTCATTATTTGAAGATGACATGATACTCTATATAGAAGACCCCAAGAACTCCACCAAAAGTCTTCTAGACCTAATAACCAAATTCAGTCAAGTAGCTGGTTACAAGGTCAGCACACAAAAATCAATAGCTTTCCTCTACACCAATGATAGACTCACTGAGAGAGAAATAGGGCAAATAATTCCTTTCACAATAGCATCCAAAAAACTGAAATACCTAGGAATCATCCTAAGGAAAGAAATCAAAGACCTCTTCTCTGAAAACTATGGCACTCTGAAAAGAGAGATTGAAGATGATATCAGAAAATGGACAGACATCCCCTGCTCCTGGGTAGGAAAGATTAATATAGTGAAAATGGCCATCCTTCCAAAACTGCTATATAGATTTAATGCAATTCCAATTGAGATCCCAGCAGCATACTTCATAGACCTCGAGAAAACAATCCAAAAATTCATTTGGAACAAAAAGAGACCCAGAGTAGCAAAAGCAATTCTAGGTAACAGAGACATGGCAGGGGGTATCACAATCCCCAACCTGCAACTGTACTACAAAGCTACTGTGATAAAAAGCCAGCATGGTACTGGCAAAGAAACAGACTTGAGAACCAGTGGAACAGATTAAAAGATGCAGAAAGAACGCCAGACACACTCAGCCATCTCATCTTTGACAAGGAGCCAAACACCCTCACTGGAGGAAAGATAGCCTCTTTAATAAATGGTGCTGGAAAAATAGGGCTTCAACTTGCCAAAGATTAAAACTAGACTTATATCTCTCACCATGCACTAAACTAAAATCAAAATAGATTAACGATCTAAATATTAAAATAGAAACTCTGAACCAGTTGGAACAGAAGTTAGGTAGAACCCTTGAAGACATTGGTGTAGGAAAAGATTTTATGAACAAAACCTCAGTTGCCCAAGAACTAGCACAAACAATCAACAAATGGGATCTCCTCTTATTAAAATGCTTCTGCACAGCAAGAGAAACCACCAGCAGTGTGAAGCGACAACCCACAATGTGGGAAAAAATCTTCACCTGCTCTTCCTCAGACAAAGGTCTACTATCTCAAATCTATAAGGAACTTAAAAAGATCAGACCTCCCAAATTTAAAGACCCAATCCAAAAATGGGCATCTGAAATGAACAGACATTTCTCACACAAAGAAGTAAAAATAGCAAATAAATACATGAAAAAATGTTCACCATCACTGGTCATTCGAGAGTTGCAAATGAAAACAACGCTGAGATTCCACTTCACTCCAGAAAGAATGGCTGCTATCATGAAATCAGTCAATAACAAATGCTGGCGGGGCTGTGGGGAAAGAGGAACCCTGGTGGGAGTGTAGACTGGTGCAAGCACTGTGGAAATACCTCAAAGAACTAGGACTGGAAGTCCCATTTGACCCCACTATTCCACTGCTTGGGGTCTTCCCCAAAGAATTAAAAGAATCATACCACAGCGATATATGTGCACCCATGTTCATAGCAGCACAGTTTGTAATAGTTAAAACTTGGAAACAGCCCAAATGCCCATCAACTGGAGACTGGATAAAGAAAATGTGGTTTTTTTATAAAACGGAGTACTACTCAGCCATAAAAAATGAGAAATTAGAGACATTTATAGCTAAGTGGATGCACATTGAGGCAATACTCTGAAGTGAAATAAATAGGACACACGTGTAAATACTGAATAGTTTCTCTGGTGTGAGTAACTGAAAGTGTAAATAAGGACTAAATGTATAATAGGTAATGTGAAATAGGAAGAAAAGGGGCAAAGGGGAAGGAAGTGGGATGGCTAGGGGAAAGGATAGAAGGGAATGGGATTAATATGAGAAAATGGAAAAATAAGAACATATCTTTGCAAATAGGGAGGACTGGAGAGGTTGAAGGGAGGGCTGGGCAAGGGTGAAAAATAAGAACCAAGAGAGACTATATAAAGGTGCAAATTTCCAATGATGAATGTCAATATATTGTATACCTAAAATGTACCAATTATTACAATGAATAATCGATAATGTAAAATAGGAAGAAAAGGTCCAAAGGGGTAGGGGTAGTGGGAGGGGCAGGGGAAAGGAAAGAAGGGAAAGGAAAAATTGATGAGAAATGGAAAAAATGGAAATAAAGTCTTTGTAAATAGGGAAGGGTTGAGAGGGTGAAGGGAGGACTAGGAGTGGGGAAAAAAATGAGAACCAAGATGCATTATATAAAGGTACAATTCCCAATGAGAAAAGTAATTGTGTTGTATACCTGCAATGTACCAATAAAAGAATTTAATACCAAAAATAAAATTCTTCTATCTTTTAAATAATAGGATTATCTAACCACTGGAGTATTATTACCAAATGAGTCTGTGGCCAAGGCTGTACATTCTCCCAAGATCTTTCTTCTGAGGTATAAAATAAGATTAAGTGATTTTTTTGTCGTGATTATCCACATTTAAATTGATCCAATATAGAACCAGTTTATGATGAATCACAATAAAATCCTTACTTTCTGAAATCAAGACATTTGTAACATTTAGTTAGCATTCACTCTGTGTGAGGGAGTCTTCTAGACAGGTAGATAGATACACAGATGCACATTCAATTCTGATGAGAATCCTTTTCTCATTTCATTATTTCTCTTTCAATATTAAACAGGCATGTAAGAATTAGACTATTTTTGTATAGTAGGCTGGGTAAATTCTCGTGTTAAATTCCAAGGAGAAATTTCAGAGGACATATGCTCAAGTAATGGTGACATCCTGTAAGACTAGTATGGGATTAGGCTACAGAATGGGAAAAGCAGTCAACTATCATGTATTTTCTCCTGAAATCCTAAAGTTATAAGACAAATGTTCAAATAATCACCAGTTCATGGTGATAGCCTAATGTCAGAAGAAAGTTTATATAAAAATGTACATTTTCTTTCTTGTCTCCATCATAAACTATGTTTCACACCAAAGAGGAGAACAGAGTAGACATTAAAAAAAAAAGTGTGGAAGAAGAGAGAAATTAAAAAGTTCAGAATAAAAGGGACTTGTTTTTCTCAAAGTACATTCATTACAAAGAGTAGGCATTAAAATGGCATAAGGGATAAAGCTGCATTATTTTCCAACAAGAGAATTGGTTTAGAGGATATATGTTTCTTCCAAAAATGTATTTTTTATTGATGGATACCATGGTTGAAAAGGATCCAAGTGGATTTCAATGCTGTTTCTGTAGCTATACCTTCTCCATATTGGTAGTTACAATAATTAGTGAGGGAGCCATTCAGAGAATTAAACAAATAAAATATTGGAATGAAATGAAGACAAGTACTAAGAGCTTTTTAAACATTTTAAAAATAGAAGATATTTCTAATATGTCCTGTCTAAAATAGAAATTGAGTAAATTTATTCTAAATACCTCTGTGATAAATTAGGTTTTAAGGCTTTTTTAATAATTGTAATGGAAAGATTCTGAAGTTTGCTGCTGTGAGATAAATCTAGTTGATTAATGGTAAAGAAAGGTGCTTCTGTGTATGCATCTCATTTTAGTATTATTAAAGCTATCTCAGCCATACATTGCTATCTTCTTTCTTTTCTTCCTAGGTTCCCAAGTCAGAAGTGGAATTAATGAGCATCCTTAACTTTGAAAACTGCATTATTTGTTTTTTGCAATTATTTTATAGCATGTTATTTTATTTGTCCTAGGTATCTCTATTGTTTCCTTGCTTTAATTCAGTGTGATTTCTATAATAGCTTTTCTTTACTGCAATTTATACACGACACTTAGAAACCATAGTGAACACGGGTGACTAGGACCAGGGACCTTTGTCACATGTCTATAAAAATGTTTTTGATTGTATGTTGTCTAAGTATTGTTCCAGCTTGAAAATATAGGATTCTTACTTTCATCTCTGAATTAGAAGTATGACTTTCATATACTTATAATTTCCAATGTAGTGTGTAGTTCCCAATCTGGAATATCAGTTCATTCATGTCCTATTTAGAGGTACTAAGACTTAATGGATTTGCAGTGAAAAGTTATTCCAAGTATAACCCAATCAGTAATAGAAATTGGAAGGTAATTTATGAAAATTTTATGTATACATGTATGTATACATTAATATACTACTATGTACTAACTTTAAGCTGAAATGCATGATTAATATATCTTCACATAATTCAAATTGGCCTGATCAATATTTTATATTACTTAAGTATGTACTGATACAGTTATAGAGATATTTGATCCATAGTTTGCTTTTCTATCAAAGAACAAATTTATTGAACTATAAGTTGCCATCCCTAGAATCAAATAAAAATACATCCCTGTCTTTCATCTGTATATTCTTCTTGTGAACATTTTCTAGCAGAGAGAGACTTCCTTACATAGCAAATGGATTTGGTTTGCTTCCAAATAATATCCTGTGAAACTAAATTTGGTTTTTATAATTTCAAAGACAGAAAAAATACGATGAATTTTATCTTCTCTATTCTGAGAAAACTAAATTTGTTAATCCTCTGTGCAACAGAGTTAAATCAAAAGACTCAGAGTTGAAGAAATCATAATTCTGATATCTGGGAATATATTCTTTCTGGTTTCTTTCTTGTTTTTGTTACCCACATTTTAAGTGACCTGAAGTAAGTAATAGAAATGTATCATTTCCCTTTAGTACATGAGCATTCCCTTCAGTAAGTGGACATTAGTACTCAGACTCACAGAGGTTTGTAGAAGTTGTTAATTATTCATACACTTCAGTTCTAAAATTATATGTATTTTATCAATTTGGAAAAAATACAAAATGAGACATGTGGGTTGTTTCACAGTACTATTTTATATAAACTAAGATCATTCTTTACTCTCTTTTCTCTTGCTCTTCATAACTTACCCAGTGAACTATTTTAGAGGGAGTCATTAACAATGTGAAAATGTGGTTAAAAATATAAAGTGCTGAACAAATAAAAAACTTAATTTTATTAATTCCTAAATATGAAGTAATAACTAAAGGCAATCATGGCATCAAGAGATAAGATTAACAATCTTGGGAATAGTCCCCCATTAAAAGATTTTTTTTGCCATGATTTGTCCTCTGGATAAATTATAGCTTTGAAAAGGATAGGGTACTTTTACAATAAATATGTAACCTTAGTGTTCAATTTTGGAAAATCTTCAGGAGCTAAGTATATGACATCACCAACAATTCAAGTAAAAGTTCAGGATCATTGGAATCTGTCTTTCAAGTCAAGTGAGATGCCCAAGGAGGAGAACATCTGAGATGTCAGATGGTAGTAGAGAACCTAGAGATGGAGCATGTGTAATCTGTACAATGATATCATTGTGTAGCACCTAAGGCCTCTGTGAGGGTACCACACTATGTGGCTGCCAAATGCTGTTCCATAATCAAAGAGTTTCTTTTTCTTCTCATACCCAGCAATCTCACAAAGGTGTTGGATGCCTTCATTTGCTCCCTGATTGGAATTTTGACAAAACACACTTTGGATTTTTGCTCCTAACTCTCTGACTACTGTTTTTCAGGTTCCTTTCATCATCTTACTCTACCTATTCTCCTCTGTAGTCTCCTACCCAAGGAATACCAATGTGCTCCTAATGCTTAAGCTTAAAAACCCAGTCCAAAACCCTCCTGAGGATGTAGACACACCCTTCTTATTCCCATGCATATAATCATCCTGTAGGCACCCCAACCCAAATATTTGGTCAAATCTTTCCTCCTGCCTTCACCAACCATTAATCTCCTCTTGTATTTAGTACCTCCCACCACTCACCTTACAATGCAAGGGTTCCTCTTTGGGAGCTCCTTCTCTATCATCACTAGCTGTCTCCACCAGTCAATCACAGACTACTGGGGATTCTTCATCCTAACTTGAACTGAAAAGCAGATTGAAGACAGAACTATAGAGCTACTAAAGTCTCCAGGCTTCAAATATTTCACTTTTTGTCTTTTTGGAAGGACTGATTGGGCCTATATTCTCTTTAATTTCCTAATATTTAAATTTCCTAATATTTAAACAGGTAAGTACTATCTATACTAAAGGATTGTTTTTTGCAATTCAACAAAACAATATGGAAAACATGTAATAAAAACACAATATATGTGACCTTTTTATCATTAGTCCCTGAACTCTATGCTACACTATTCTTGTCCTCCAAACTCAGGCATATCTCCTGGGGCCCCTGCAATGACCTCCCCATTGATCTCTTGTTTCAAGTGTCCAACAGAAGGCAACTTACTCTGCACCCACCCACACAGTCAGGGTGATGATTCTAAAATGAAAAATTAGACCTGTTTGGACTCCCAGTTAAAACCCACTATTCATTTCCCTTTGTTATCCAGATTATATTCAGTTGCTCACATCTGAGCACAAGATCCTTTGTCACTAGACTTTCACTTACAGCCCAGCTGCATCTCTAGCCACTTTCATTTTGATCTGTCTGTTTCAATTATTCTGAAACTCTTCTCAGACTTGGATCTATGCTTTTTCCTGGGTCAGGAAATTTCTCTTTAGTTTTTTGCCCACCTGAGTAATCCTATGCACCCTTCCTCTTGCTGTCTTTCCCCAGTTTTAGTTAGGTACCCCTGCTGCATGTGCTCATGACACCAACATGGATTTGGGTACATATCCTGTGGTTATTGGATTTTTTAACAACAATGTGTCACTGGAGAGTGTTCTGTTCAGCATCTATCTCCAGTACTTAACCAATGTCTTAAACAAAGCAGAATGATCTCATCCAGGATAAATGGCCTCCAGGGGTAATGTAACATTTTTGCAACCTTGGTCCCTTCATTGGTTCTGCAAAATAAAATTTGCAAAGATGAGCTTTATTGGTATCCCTAGGGACATTTGTAGGACTGGCTTCCAGGAATGAATATCCCTTGTGCCCTCATAATTTAAAGAATTTTTCATTATATTTGTCTTCTTTTAAAATTTTTTTGTCATTTTCTCTTTTGAAAATGAAGAAACAAAGGGGTCCAGAAAAATTGAGAGACTTTGAATCATTCAACTAACTAGAGGACAAGTGTCTTGCCATTAGTTTATGTAGCTAGCAAGGAGAGAAAATCAAAGAAGCTTCTGATAATATAGCAGACATATAACATTTGAGGCAGTAATGACACTTCTGTTCTGATGAGCACATTCAGACCAGAGTGGCTTGTTTGGGTTTAGGAGTCTGGCAAATGAAAGAAGTGGAAACATCCAGTGTCCTGTTCGGGGAACGGGAAAACAGTGCCAAATGTGATAAGCTTTGCAAGCACAGAGGCATACACACATGCACACGAAACAGAGTGGTCTTTTCAACAATAACCACACATGTACAGAACACCACTGACACACACGTCAAAAACATAAGGTTCAAAGTATTTCCTCAAGAATAGTTATCTATGTTTTAAATAATAATTCTTAAGTGCAAAAGCAAAAGTTATCCTTGAACCATATATTAGGTATTTTTCCTTAAAAATCCTCAAACTTGATTTGAGGATAAACTCCATATTTTTTATTACTTAACTGCAAGAGAATATTTTAGATATTTTTCAGCTCTGTTAAACATCAGCTCTGACTAAAAAAGTGTATGCCTAGGTGGGTGTTGATTAATAGTGCTAAGAACACTTTGTGTAGGATGTTATGCTAATTACCCTTTATACCCTAACCCGTGTCAATTTTAACAATCTAAATTAGCATTTTCTCCTAGGACTCAGGAATGTGCGAATTGTGAAATTGGCTCAGTAAGCTGAGTTAGCAGTGAGAAAACTGAGATGTGCTATATTTCTATATTAATATCTGCTCCTTGTTCAAAGCTTGATCCTTTCAAAATGATGAAGATATTGGGGGGAAATAAAAAGGAGAGGAAAAAGTATCTCATGCTTAATATTTTTAAGATGCGTAATATTTGATATTGCCCTCAATAATTCCAGGTAATAATGCTTAGAATAATGGTTTATTGATACATAGTGTTTGAGCAATTGATTGCATGTTTTGTTAATATAAATATTTTAGCTCCTTTGTTATTTTGGCACCTGCATAATAGAACAAACACTCAAAAACCTTGGTTATGAAAGACATCAAGTAAAATCTCAATAAAATTAACTTTCATTTTATTTCTTTTTGATGTAGCTCAAATAGGAAACACAGGCATTTCCAGGTTTTGTTTTGTTCTTTTTTGTAAAATAAAATACCAAACCTCTACAAGGAGAAGATTTATAATAAACTCCTATCTCATAAAATGGAATGTGGACTTAAGACATTGAAAAATAAGACATAGTAATTGTAAAGTGCATAGAGAAGTATCATTACCCTTCATCTTCTTGATCTCTTCCACATTCATGAGCAATCCAGTTTCTAGTCATTATAATCTATAAGCCATAAGATACACACAACAATGCTAAATTGACACTCTATTAGAAGCAAAACTTTTCTGCCTCATCTGAGAAGTTAGCTGCTATCAAGCCAAGGTAGAGCCAAGTACGAGCTCACCTATGAATCAATTACAATAAAATCTGAACCATATAATAAAATCACTCTTGGTTTACAGTTGTATATGTTCACTTATTCTTTGAGTTCTCTCCCAAGTCCAAAGGCAGTCATTACTGAAATTTAGGAATTGAAAACTGAATGCAGATTATTTAAGATTATTAATTACTTGTTCCAGTTCCTCCAGCACTCTGAAGTATACTCAGTGGGGCTCAAGATATCTCTGTGTCCCTCCAAGTAGAAATGGTGAAGACAAGCTTAGAGGAAACAGCTCCCTCCCAGTAGACTAATCTAAGGGCTGTGCAGGAAGTTCCAGAGAAGCAATCACTGGCCATGGTCTGGCCCTGGGGACTTGCTGGAGAACACAGGGACCAACTAAAAAGGTGTGCTCTGGGGGTAAGCAATGTTCAGGTAGGTGGAGGACATTCTGATACTTGTCATTTGCCATCCTGTCCCAACAAAATCACTTGCTGTTCTGAGAACCTGAGCTCTCCTCTGTTTGGAACTTTCCTCCCTTTGAAAATCACATTCTTAAATCCCAGGAATAGAATGCGGATTGGCAAGTGGTTTCTACTGTGACACAGCCACAATATAGAAATTAAGGTCATATAAATACAGTTCACTCAAGGCCAGCTTTAAAATCTCAATGTGAGTGATAAGCACAGGAGAAGCAGCTAAATTATTTTACTAATATATCAAACTATTACAATCATATTTCAGGTTCACAATTCTGATATATTTGCTATGTTTTTTTCCCAATTTTATGAGTTTTCCCTGAACCTATGATAACTTTTGCAAACATAAAGCTCTACTTGCTCAAATATTGTCTATTTTCTCAAAATTTTCTCTAATATTTCATTGTTTCTTACTAAATTAATACCATACCATAGCACCTGTTTGGCCATTTTTATGGAGTTTTTATTGCATTTATGTTTCAACTTTTATTGACTTTCTACAGTTTCATTAAATGTACAAAGGGTGATCAAAAAATACTGTAACTGTCTTACAATTACTCTATTTTCTCTACTTTCTTGGCCCTGCCCTGCCACCTAAATTGATACAATAAGAAGAAGGTGATTTCTTTACTCTTGTTCTTAAATAAGACAAGTTCTGTGGTGTTTTGTGAAGGTTACATGAGACAGAATAAGGAATTATACACACCTAGATCTGAGTCCTACAACTACTAAATCCTCACAGAATTTAGGTATGCTTGAAATATATAGTGCATGTTTTAAATTTAAAACATTTATTACCAAAAAAGATATATTACCACCAACCCTCCTCAAAAAATTCCCCTTCACTTCCAACACTTATCTCATGGTTTTTGTCACTTTCTGAAGTAGTTTGAACGTCTACTTTCCTGAGTGTCTTTATGAGATATGAATAAAATTATGGTAAATAATCCTTCTAAGTGGTATTCAATGGAAAGGCAGCCTCATAAAAACATCATAATGCACCCTCATCCACATTATTTTTGGGATCCTGGACAGTGCCACTTCATGGTATTCTCCAAAGACAAAATGACCATGTAAGGTAAAGATTTCACATTATTTGAGGGCATAGAGGTAGCCATGAGAGCACAATTAAAGAAATTCACAAAAAAAGGGATTCCAGAACTGCTTCAAAAAGTGGCAAGAACCATGGAATGAGTGTGCTTAAGGCAACAGGGAATTCTTTGAGGGGGATCAATGACAGTGTGTCTTTTATGGTAATAAAATTTTAAAACTATTTGAGCTTTTAAAAATTTTTAAAGATTTTTAAATTTAAACAGATATTTAAATTTAAACATTCAAAGTATTTTTAGATCATGCCTTGCATATTTAGAAATCATTGTTATAGGACATTTCAAATAAAATTATAATTACAGAAGCTATCATGAAAACAACAAAGTAATCATCAAAAGTCTTCACAATTTTGGATGCTACCAGTGAAAGATTTTTTTTAGTTTTTATTAGTATATGTTTGGATACATAATTATTATATTAATTGTAGGGAATTGGTACATAAATATAACACATCTTAATTCTTTTTTCTTCTGCTTCCGTTCCTCCTTCTATCCTGTGACCCTTTTCCCTTTTGTAAAATATCTCCCTGTTTCCTATTTGCTATCATTTATTTTGCCCTTTAGTTTATTTATATATTGGATTTCTCCTATAGAAGAAACAATGCAATATTTAAGATTTTGTGTTTGATTTATTCCACTTAATAAAATGGTCTCAACAATGGATGGACTTTCCTACAAATGACTCAAATTTATTTTTCTTTATGGCAGACTAGTACTCCATTGTGTATAAATATCAAATTTTCTTTTTTTTCAGCAAAGTGGTTTTTTATTAGTATATGTTTAAAGTGCATAATGTATACAAGATTTAGCTATTATGCATTATGCTGCTATATATAATATATATAATATGTATTATATATATATATATGCATGTATCACTCTAATATGATGTCTTTAGCTCTTCAGGGAAGATACCTAGAGGGGGAATAGCTGGATCAAATGGAATTTCCAGTTTTAATTTTTTGAGAAACTTCCATATTTATTTTCATAGTAGTTGTACTAGTTTGCATACCCACCAACAATATAAAAGAATTTGTTTTTTTCTGCAGCCTTCCAGTATTTGTTTTGATTTGATTTCTCAATGATAACTATTCTTTCTAGAGTAAAATGGAATCTCACTGTTATTTTAAATTTCCATTTATCTAATGGTCAGTGATGTTGAATATTTATTCATGTATTCACTGATCATTATATTTCTTCTGAGAAGTTTCTATTGATTTCATTTGCAAATTTTTTGATTGTGTCTTTTATTTTGAGGAGATCATTTTTTGAATTCTCGATATATTCTATATATTAGTCCTTCGACCAAGGTGTAGCTGGCAAAATTTCCCATTCTGTAGGTCATCCCTTTGCTCTGTTGGTTGTTTCCCTTGAACTTGTTGTGCAGAAGCTTTCAAATTTAACACAATCCTATTTGTTGATTCTTCATATTATTTCTTGTACAATTAGAGTTTTGTTCAGAAAGTCCTTACCTTACCATTATGTTTTCAAGAGTTTACCTATTTATCTTCCTCTAGAGTATTTCTGATTTAACACTTAGATATTTGATTTATTTTGATTTTAGCTTAGTTCTTAGTGAGTGATATGAGCCTAGATTTAATCTTCTACATGTGGATAGACAGTTTTCTCATCACCATTGGCCAAAGAGGCTATCGTTTCTCATATATTTGAATATATATGCAAATTTTTATTAGTGCATGTTTGCAGTATATTATGATTACATTCGTTGCGAGGAATTAGTCTTTCACTTCCTCAGTTAGGTTAATTTCTAAATATTTGAATTTTTTGATGATATTGTGCATGTTATTTTTTTCCTAATTTCTTCCTTGGTGAGTTCATTATTGGTAATATAGGAACCCTACTGATTTGTGTGTGTTTGTGTGTGTGTGTGTATGTGTGTGAGTGTGTGTGTGTATGTTTGTTTGTTTTTGGTACCGGGCATCAAATTCGGGTCCTTCTGCTTGAGAGGCAGGCAGCAGAAGCACTGAGATAAATCCCCAGCCCTGATTTTTGTGTTTTGATTTTATATCATGCCACATTTCTGAAGTGGTTATCATTAATTCTAGAGGTCTTTTGGTAAAATTTTTGATCTTCTATGTAGAGGATCACATCATTTGAAAACGAAGATAATTTGACTTATTTTCTATAATAATTCCTTTTATTTCACTCTCTTGGTTAATTGCTCTGGCTAATGTTTTGAGTATTATATTGAACAGGAATGGTGACACTGGTTATTTTTGTTTGTTCTTCAATTTATTTTTTTGTTTTGTTTTGTTTTTGTTACCGGGGATCAAACTCGGGTCCTTGCGCTTGAGAGGCAGGCTGCAGAACCACTGAGCTAAATCCCCAGCCTGGTTCTTCATTTTTTTTTTTTTTCTTAAATTCTTTTATTGGTACATTTTAGGTATACAATACATTTACGTTTATCATTGGGTGCTTATACCTGTACATGATGTATCTTGGTTCTTATTTTTTCCCCATTACCTGTGCGCCCTTCATCCCCCCACCCTTCCCTATTTACATAGACTTTGTTTCCATTTTTTTCATTTCTCATAATTTTTCCCTTCCCTTCTTTCCTTTCCCCTTCCCCTCCCACTTCCCCTACCCCTTTGGACCTTTCCTTCCCATTTCAAATTATCAATTATTTGTTTTAATTGTTTTAATCATTATTTACACTTTCAGTTTCTCACACTAGAGAAACTATTTGGTATTTACACATGTGTGTCCTATTTATTTCACTTAAGAGTATGGCCTCAATATGCATCCATTTAGCTATAAATGTCTCTAGTTTCTCATTCTTTATGGCTGAGTAATACTCCATTTTATAAAAAACAAACAAACAAAAAAAAAAAAAAAAACACATTTTCTTTTTCCAGTCTCCAGTTGATGGGCATTTAGGCTGTTTCCAACCTTTAGCTATTACAAACTGTGGGGTGTAGGGAGAAAGGAACCCTTTTCCATTGTTGGTGGGAGTGCAGACTGGTGCAACCACTGTGGAAATCAGTATGGAGATACCTCAAAGAACTAGGACCAGAGGTCCCATTTGACCCAGCTATTCCCCTGCTGGGTATCTTTCCTGTTCTTCAATTTATAGTGAGAAGTTTCAGCCTTTCCACATGCAATGTGATGTTGGTAGTATCATGTGGCTTTTATCAGATTGATGCAAGGTCCTTCTCTATCTATTTTCTTCAGGGTTTTTTTTTTCATAAATGGGTGTTGCATTTTTTCAAAAGCTTTTCCTGTGTCATTCAAATAATCATGAGATTTTGTCCTTCCTTCATTTTATGTGATGCCTTACATTTATTGATTTGCATAAGTTTAGCCATCCTTGTATTTCCTGAGATGTGGTCCATATGATCACGATGCATGATTTTTTAACTTTTTAAAAATTTTTTGATGCATGATCTTTTCAATGATTTGTTGCCAGTGTCTTGTTGAGAATTTTTGTATCTTTTTTGGTTTTGGGGGGCATTTTTTTTGGTACCACGGATCGAATTCGGGTCCTTATGCTTGCGAAGCAGGTGGCGGAACCACTGAGTTAAATCCCTGGTCCGAATTTTTGTATCCATGTTCATTGAAGAGATTGCCCTGCAATTCTCTTTTTCTGTTGAGTCATTGTCTTGTTTTGGAATCAAGATGATGTTAACTTCCAATAAGGAGTATGTTAGAAGTAGTACTTTCTTGTCAATATCATTAAGATTTTGAGAATTACTGGTGTTAGCTTTTGAGAATTACTGGTATTAGATTATATTTCCTAACATTATTGCAGAATTCAACAGTGAATCCATTGGGTCTTTGGCTTTTCTTAGTTTGGTAGGCTTTTTATTACTACTTTAACTTCATTGCCTGCTATTTCATTATTCATGATTTTTATATTTTCTTGATTCCAGTTTTGATAATTCATATGTTTCTATAAAATTATCCATTTCTCCTGAATTTTCCAATAAATTGGAATAGAGTTTTAATAGGCTAATAATAATTTTCTGAATTTCCGTGGTGTCTGTTTTGATTTTAGTTCCTTTATTTTTAATTGCATTGATTTGGGTCTTTTCTTTCTTGGGGTGGGGAGATAAAATTGGCTAAGAGTTTATGTATTTGGTTTATTTTTTCAAAGAACCAGCTCTTTAATTCATTGATTCATTAGTCTCAGTTTCATTGATTTCTGCTCTGATCTTTATAATTTCATTTCTTGTGCTAACTTTGCATTTTGATTGTTCTTGTTTTTCGAAGTCCTTGATATACATCACTAGGTTATTTCTATGTGCTACTGTATTTTTCTGAGGTGGGCATTCGCTGCTATAAACTCCCTTCTTAGGATTGATTTCATTGCGTTCCCATATGTTGTATGTTATACTGGCATTTTTGCTTGATTCTAGAGCTGTGTGACTTTTTTCTTGATTTTTTTTCCTGTGACCCACTATTTTCACTAATTTCCATGTATTTGTACAATTTACATGGGGCTTTTTGGCCTTTGACTTCTAGTTTCATTGCACTATTCTCTGATAATATTCATGGAATAATTTCAACTTTTATATTTTCTTAAGCATGCTTTATGAGCTAGTATTTTGCCAAGTTCCACTTGTTACCAAAAAGAATGTGTTTGGCTGTGTGTGGAATACTCTGTTGATATCTACTAATTCCATTTGTCCAAACGCTTGCTTCAACTCTGATGTTTCTTTGTTGATTTTCTTGTCTAATTGATCTGTCTATTTGTTACATGATGTACTGAGGTCCATCACTATAATTGTATTCATGTTTATCTGATTTTTATGTCAGCAGTGTGTGTTTTATGATTTGGAGCATATATGTTTATAATTGTTATCTCTTTCTGTTGTGTCATTCTCTTAACCAATATGTAATGACCTTCTTTGCCTCTTTGGATCAGTGTTGGCGTGCACTCTACTTTGTTTGAAAATAGAATAGCTACTTCTACTTATTTTCAGGTTCCTGAGCAACAGGAATGTTTTGTACAGTACTGACAATGGGTGTTAAAAACAGAATACTCTTGTTTACCAAGTAAAGTAGAATTACAATAAAGTAAATACAATTTAAAATCACCCTGAATGATTTGCAATTTGTAAATTTTAAAAATTATGGAATTCACATGGGAGAGTTTTTGAATTTGATATAGAACACATCCTACCAAACACTGTACCCTACTAAGAAAGATAGAGTATTTTTAACACATTCCAGAAAACAAAGATGCATATTTCATCTAATTTTACTCCCAAAGAACTGTAGCCTTTTGCTAGCAGACAAATTTGTGTTCAAATCCAGTTTATGTCACAAATCTTAGTGAACTGGCACTCAATTTCTTTGAGTTTCATTTTCATCTATAATATGGGGTTAATGTCATAAAGATCAAATGAAATACTGGAAATAATAATGAGAAATTAAAAATGCCTGCCACAAGAAAGCTGTCCATAAATTATTTCTCTTCTGCAAGTTTTTTCTCCTACTTCTACACTATCTTTTTTGATAGCCATACTTCCCGTACCTCACAACTAAATATCTATGTTTTTCTTTATTTCTTCTTGAGCTTCTCTTTTCCTATACTAGCTCTACTTTCTGGGCCACTTATTCTATTCTATTGCTTCAGTAAATCTATTGTATCAATAAGGTTTGAAAATCTAGGTCTGGACCAAATGTTTTTCAGTATTTTGAAATCTCCTGGACTGTTTACTACATCTCCTTCAGATATTCCAAACCCAAATGTTGTTATATAAATAGTTTTACATCTTATCTTCATTTCTCATACACCTACTAAGACATGAAATTTATCAATCACACTTCCCAAGTATCATTTCCATTCAGCATTTACTCTTGGATTCTATTATGGTTTAACTATGAACTGTCTCCTAAAGACTCAGGGAATGAAGTCTTGATCTTCAATGCAATAATGTTCAAAATTGGCTTAGAAGTGACTGGATTATCAAGTGGATTAATCTGCTGATAAGAGCATAATTTGATGGCATTGTTCAGAGGTGACAGAAACAAGAGGTGGGGCCTAGAGGACAGGAGTAGATCAAGGATGCATGACCTTGGGAACTATATCTGGTCCCAGGCCCCTTCCTGCCTATTTCCCCCTCTTCTGCTTCCCAGATGTTAGGAGGAAAGGAGCAGCTCTTCCAACACAACCCTAATACAATGGAACTGATTAAGTATTGACTGAAACTATGAGGCAGCATAAGGCCTCTTTCCTTTAAGTTGTTTTCCTTAACTATTTGATCTCAGTGACACAAAAAAATCTAACATGACCACCATGGCTTCTGTCCTAATCCAGTTCCCCTTAACACTTCTAGATTTCCAAAAATGCCCTCCTGACTGTAATATTCCACCTTTGCCCACCCCATGCCATTTTTAGAATCTTGTTCCAATAAGGCTTATCTTTCTACAGTGTAAACATAGCAGTGTCCCTCCTCTGGTATAATTCATTTTATTAAAATTTTTATTATTTGGGATAGAATAGAATATTCATTACAAAGCACCAGAGGCCCTTCACACCCATTCCACAATCTATGCCTTTTGTTAATTCTGTTTCTGTACCTAGAAGATGCATTCTCCACTGGTCTGACTTTTGAATTCCTGTCTATATTCAAAAATATTTTAAATCCTCTATAGAGTGACTCTGGACACTCATGAGGCAGAATTATACCCTGTAGAATCTTATATATTCCAAGCTTACAGTATTTAGACATGTGAAAGAAATATGTATGTAAGCAAATGAAGCAGATCATGATTCAGAAACTTGGAAAGCAACACCTCCTTCTTACTCTTTTTGTTTTCCCAGAATCTGTCACATAGTAGGGATTAGTATTTAAAGGAGTAGATGAATGGTGGCAAGAATGAATGAACTTAGTCCCTTTCTGTCTTGATGGTGGTAAGCTAAAATATATGTAGCATCTTCATACTTTTAATTATATGCTTGGGGGCTGCTAGGTATTCCAATAGTAATGAATTTGGCCCCTGTCCATTTGTTCATTAAAATAGAGTAGGCTTCCTGCCAAACTTGATTTTAATTTTAAAAATCCTGTCTTCAAAATAAACTTTTGCCCTCTCTTTTAGCCAGAACAACTTCAATCATTTTGTTTTAATTTTGAGGAAGAATTTTTCTATCATTTTTCATATATAAAGATTGCAAAACTCTGAAGATTTTACTAAAAATTAGATCATGGACCTTAAATTGGATTTGCTAACAAAATCATCCCCAAATAGATATCAACATAATAATGTAGTTATCCAACTTAGGCATCAGAAATTTATTTTTGTTAGAAACAAACAGATTGACACCTAGACTATGCCTAATGACCTGAAAAATGCAGTAGAAGAGCCAAATTACTTAGTATGCCACGTATATTTAGTAAGGAAAAATTACATATCTCCAAACTACATTTTTTCATCATTTTTGACTAATTTAAGCAACATTCAGAACTGTACAAAAGTTGTCTTCATTTCTTCCATTGAAGCATTTACATGTCTGAAGTTCAAACTATTTCTTGCAAACTTGATCTTTATTAAATATATCTGATTTATGTTCTTCAGGCTTGACAAAGGTCAAATTAATTTCATCATAGTTTCACTTTCTGCTGGCATCTGTTATGCAGCATGGCACTGCTGTTATAAATAAGGCTTCCTCCTAAGTAACAACATGGTGTCTTAAATTATATTCAATGCCATAAAAGATTGCAACTCCAATTCTAATTAGGTACCGTGGCTCTGCCATGTCACATATGGCCTATTTTAAAATTTGTTCTAATATGTCTTTATAATTCAAAGAATTGTGTATCAGAAGTTGATTTACAAGAAAGAGATTCAAAGAATAGCACAGAAATCATATATTAACTGAATAGATAAATTACAGGGATGAACTAACTTTGAATATATACATGAACATATGTATAAAACTTTTAGTTTTATAAAACGTCTTTTTCAGATGTCTGCTTCTATCTACCATAACTCAATTGCTTTGCCTAAAACCATTATGAGCAACTGAAACCAAATGAAATGTCAAAATATTTTGTGAGTGGGCCATGAATGATACAAATGTAAAGATCATTGTACATGATCAACAAAATCTCAAATTGTGTATCAAATGTGGAAAACTCCCCGTGAAGAAATAAAAGAAAGAGACAGAGGAGCAGAAGTTCCCAGTGGATTTTGGAAGTTTTTCTGTACTTATAAATGCTTTTTCTGTTGTAAATGTGGTTTTCTTTTTGTATTATGTTTTCCTAAAGGGCTATCTTATTAATATAGATTAAATAATTAATTTTGCCATATTCATCATATACAAATTTTATCACTTTAAAAAACTTTTACACATTTTAATATTTGAGGAGATTAACAGGTATTTTCAATATCAAGACAGCCTTTGAAAATATTGACAAATTTCATTTTTCCTACTTAATATCTTTAACTCAATGTCAACGTCAGAAAGATAAAAGATAACATTAAGTACATGTATTTGGTTCTAGGCCCTGTCTTATTCATACTTATTGATAGTCTGATCAGCAACTTAATCACTAAATAAGCCTGATATATTCAATGCAAAATGTGCAGAAATGTTGGAATAGAGGCTCAATTGTGCAGGATGTTCTTGCTTAATTGAGGAAAATCAGAAGTAATAAAAACTATTAGAAGAATCCAAAGGGCAAATAATATGCTAATATGTTAATTTTCATCACCATTGCAATATCAATATTACACCATTCCTCCATCCCAGTGGAGCCAATCTATAGAATCACTTTTATGAAAAGTCAAGAGAATTCATGTTCTTTACAAATCATTTCAACCTGAATGAAGATGAAAATTATCAACTTTATTATTACAAATTAATTGCAACACTAATTAATTTGCCTGGACTTGCTCTTTATTAACCTGATTATTTCTAAAGTGAGGTAGAGGGAGATAAAAGTGAAGAGGAAACACTATTAAAGCTTTGCACAATAACATTTGTGTTGATGTGTGAAACTCAGAGACCAGAAGTAAAAACATGTAAATAATACCAAGGAATATCCAGAGCACTAAGATATGCTCCCACTCTACCACTGTAACTATGCTATGAACATTATTTCTGTTTTTGAGGTAAGAATTTGATTGTACCAAGTAAAAGAGATTCTTTAAGAATATGATGTGGCTTAAGAGTTAAATTAGTTTCTAGAAAGAAACTTTGTCATACTATAGGGTACTTTTAGCCATTCTCAATTATTTTCATGCCCAACAGAAACTATAAACCAGACAAGGTAATTTTCACTGCCACTTGGCCAAAGCCTCATACAATTTGCTGCAACTGCCTCAGATTTCATTTCCTCCTAATAATAGGGCCTTAATCCTGCCCTTTGCTGGGACTGTGGAAGTTATTTAGGATTCCTAAAGCACCACTTCAAAGAAGATCCTGGAGAAATAAAAACCTTGAAAAGCACTCACACTCCACTTACCTGACTCTATGCAGGCCTTCTGTGCCAAGCTCCCCAGGACTGTGTTTGGGGCTTAGAATATTTTTCAATCAATTTTTGTTGTTGTTCAGCCTTGTCAGAAATGTACTTTTCTATTCATACACAAACTTAAACTGCCAAACATCATTTTGTCTGAAAAATAACAAACATGTCAACATAAACTTTGGAGGCAGAGGAAGAATAATATGAAGGCTGTAATTTCAAAGATTAGACTCTTAAAGTTAATAATATGTACAACAAAAAATAATAATAATGCATAAGACATAGTGAAAAATGTGCTATGAAATGATTGAACTCTCAGTCAACAATCAATCGAAAAAATGAGTTTCACTCTGATAGCTCATCCTCCCCATTTACAAGGATATTTTCTTATAGTCACAATTGGGACCTCCTCGTCTTACAAAAAACCCATCTCCAGGAAGCCAGAATAAAACCTAGATACAGAGAAATGAATGGAATTTCTAGTTCATCAAGCTTTCTACTGACATTCATTTTTTCCCATTTCTTCAACAAATAGTATAATTCTTGAATCCATTAGCATATACTACAGAGTTTAAGAATACAAATTGGAGTACTACTCACCCATAATGAGCAAGAAACTAGAGACATTTATAACTAAATAGATGCATATTGAGGCCATACTCTTAAGTAAAATAAGTAGGACACACATGTGCAAATACAGAATAGTTTCTCTGGTGTGAAAAACTAAAAGTGTGGATAAATGTCAAAATGTATAATTGATAATGTGAAATAGGAAGAAAAGGTCTAAATGAGTAGGGGAAGTGGGAGGGGAAGGGGGAAGGAAAGAAGGGAAATGAAAAAATATGAGAAAAGGAAAAGAAGAAAACAAAGTCTTTGTAAATAGGGAGGGGAAGGGAATGGGGAAAAAATAAGAACCAAGATAACTCATCTAAAGGTGTAAGATCCCAATGATGAATGTAACTGTATTGTATACCTAAAATATACCAATAAAGTTAATGAGAAAAAAAGAATACAAATTCAGATCTTGAATCTAAACTCCAGTTCCAAATAACAAGGCAACATTAGGACAATTATTCACTTCTCTTTGTTGAGTTACCATTCAAATAACCAGCATGTCATTTTGTGAAACTTAATGAATAACCTCTTCTGAACAAATATGGCATACACACACATTAACAAGGGAAGCGGGGCCTGAATTTCCAGGGGAGACCAGGAAAAAACCTCACTGAAAATGTTATATTGTACACAGAGCCTGATAAAACAGGAGAGATTAAAGGGAAACCATCTCAGACAGAGAGAAATGAACATGGCAAAGTTTAACTCATATCAGAGCTGCAAACAAAGTGAGCAGAAAATGGTCCCATGGTGAGTGGAGAGAAAAAGACAGGTGCAGGTCATGGGACTTTGCGGGTTTTTTAAAATATTATTTTATTGGTATATTTTAGGTATACAATACAATGACATTCATCATTGGAAATTTGAACTTTACATGATCTCTCTTGGTTCTTATTTTTCTCCCTTCCCCTGCCCTCCCTTCAACCCCTCCATCCCTCCCTATTTACAAAGATTTTGTTCCATTTTTTTCTTTTTCTCATATTAATTCCATTTCCTTCTTTCCTTTCCCCTACAACTCCCACTTCCCCCTCCCCCATTGCCCCTTATCTTCCTATTTCCCATTATCTATTATACCTTTTAGTCCTTATTTACACTTTCAGTTTCTCACACTAGAGAAACTATTCTGTATTTGCACATGTGTGTCCTGTTTATTTCACTTAAGAGTATCACCTCAATGTGCACCCATTTAGCTATAAATGTCTCTAATTTCTAATTTTTATCGCGGAGTAATACTCCACTTTATAAAAAAAAACACATTTTATTTATCCAATCTGCAGTTGATGGGCATGAAGGCTGCTTCCAAGGTTTAGCTATTAGAAATTGTGCTGCTATGAACATGGATACACATATATTATTGTGGTATGATTCTTTTAAATCTTTGGGGAAGATAACCGACAGGGAAATAGTTTGGTCAAATAGGACTTCCAGTCCTAGAACTTTGAGGTATCTCCACACTGATTTCCACAGTGGTTGCACCAGTCTACACTCCCACCAGCAGTGGAGCAGGATTCCTCCTCTTTCCCCACAGCCCCACTAACATTTGTTATTGGTTGAACTCATAATAGCAGCCAATTTTTCTTGAGTGACTTGCAATCTGTGTTGTTTTCATTTGCTTCTCTCGAATGACCAGTGATGTTGAACATTTTTTCATGTATTTATTTGCTATTTCTACTTCTTTGTGAAATGTCTGTTCATTTCAGATACCCATTTTCAGATTGGGTCTTTAAATTTGGCAGGTCTGATTTTTTTAAGTTCTTTATAGATTCCAGATAATAGGCCTTTGTCTGAGGAAGAGCAGGACAAGATTTTTTCCCACATTGTAGGTTGTCTCTTCACACTGCTGGTGGTTTCTCTTGCTGTGCAGAAGCTTTTCAATAAGAAGAGATCCCAAGTGTTGATCATTTGTGCTAGTTCATGGGCAACTGAGGTTTTATTCATCAAATCTTTTCCTACACCAATATCTTCAAGAATTCTACCTAACCTCTGTTCCAGCTGGTTCAGTGTTTCTATTTTAATATTTAGATCTTTAATCCATTTCAATTTTAGTTTAGTGCATGGTGAGAGATATAGATCTAGTTTTAATCCTTGGTAAGTTGAAGCCCAATTTTTCCAGCACCGTTTATTAAAGAGGCTATCTTTCCTCCAGTGAGGGTGTTTGCCTCCTTTGTCGATGATGAGCTGACTGAGTGTGTCAGGAGTTGTTTTGGCATCTTCTAATCTGTTCCAATGGTCCTCAGGTCTGCTTCTTTGCCAGGACCATGCTGGTATTATCACAGTAGCTTTGTAGTATAGATTCAAGTTGGGGATTGTGATACTCCCTGCCATGCCTCTGTTACCTGGAATTGCTTTTGCTATTCAGGGTCTCTTCTTGTTCTAAATGAATTTTTGGATTGTTTTTTCAGGATCTGTGAAGTATGCTTCTGGGATTTCAATTGGGATTGCATTGAATCTATACAGTACTTTTGGAAGTATGGTCATTTTCACTATGTTGATCCTTCCTACCCAGGAGTAGGGGATGTCTATTCATTTTCTGAAATCATCTTCAATCTCTCTTTTCAGAATGCTATAGTTTTCAGAGAAGAGGTCTTTGATTTCTTTTCTTAGGTTTATTCCTAGGTATTTCTGTTTTTTGGAAGCTATTGTGAAAGGAATTGTTTGCCCTATTTCTGTCTCAGTCAGTCTGTTGTTCGTGTAGAGGAAAGCTATTGATTATTGTGTGTTGACCTTGTATTCAGGTACTCTACTGAATTTGGTCATTAAGTCTAGCAGACTTTTGGTGGAGTTCTTGGGGTATTTTATATAGAGTACCATGTAATCTGCTAATAATGACAATTTGACTTCTTTGTTTCCTATGTTTATTCCTTTTATTTCTTTCTATTGTCTAATGCCATGGCTAATGTTTCCAAAAGTCTATTGAACAGGAGTGGAGATGGTGGACATCCTTGTCTTGTTCCTCATTTTAGTATGAAGGATTTCAGTTTTTGAACATTTATTATGATATTGGCTGTTGGCTTTTCATAGATGGCTTTTATCAGTTTGCGGTAGAGACCATCTATTCCAGTTTTTTAGAGTTTTTATCATAAATGCATGTTAGATTTTGTCAATTACTTTTTCTGCATCTATGGAGATAATCATATGGTTTTTGTCCTTGGCTCTATTGATATAGTGTATTACATTGATTGATGTGCATAGCCATCCCTGCATCCTTGGGATGAATACCACTTGATCAGGGTGTATGATCTTCTTGGTGATCTTCTGCACTCTATTTGCCAGTATCTTATGAAGGATTTTTGCATCTATGTTCATTAGTGAGATTGGCCTATAGTTCTCTTTTTCAGTTGGTTCTTTCTCTGATTTGACAATCAAGGTGATGCTTGCTTTCAGGAATGAATTCGGGAGTATTGCTTCCCTTTCAATTTCATTGAAGAGTTTAAACAGTAGTGGCACTAGTTCCTCTCTAAATGTCTTGTAGAATTCAGCAGTGAAGCCATCAGGACCTGGGCTTTTCTTAGTTGGTAAGTTTTCAATTATATTTTCAATATCATTGGTTGACATTGGGTTGTTTAGAATTTTTAGGTCTTCTTCATTCAACTTTGATAATTCATATGTATCTAGGAATCTGTCCATTTCTTCAGTGTTTTCCATCTTATTGGCATATAGGTTCTGGAAGTAGGTATTGATGATCCTCTGAATTTCTGCTGGGTTTGTTGTAATTTCACCCTTTTCATTCCTAATTGCCTGGATTTGGGCCTTTTCTTTCCTTTTTCTGATAAGGTTGGCTAAGGGTTTGTCAATTTTGTTTATTCTTTCAAAAAAACAACTCTTTCCTTCAGTAATTTTTTTGTATCATTTCTCTTAGTCTTCATTGAATTACTTTCTGCTCTGATCTTTATAATTTTCTCTCTTGTATGAACTTTGGTTTTGTCCTGCTCTTCTTTTTCTAGAAGCTTGAGGTTCAGCATCAGGTTGTTTAATTGGGCTCGCTCTGTTTTCCTAATATGTGTATTCACTGCTATGTATTTTCCTCGTAAGACTGCTTTCATTGTGTCCCATAGATTCCAATATATTGTATTGTCATTGTCATTTAAGTGTAGGAATTGTCTGATTTCTTTTTTAATTTTCTCTGTGACACATTGGTTATTCAGGAATGTATTGTTCAATTTCCATGTGTTTATGTAATTTTTGAGGTTTATTTTGCTATTGATATCCAATTTTGTTGCACTATGATCTGATAATATATAGGGGATAATTTCTATTCCTTTGCAATTACTTAAACATGTTCTATGAGTGAGTACGTGGTCTATTTTGGAGAATGACACATGTGCAGTTGAGAAGAATGTGTATTCTGATTTTGTGGGGTGGAATACTCTGTAAACATCTGTTAAGTTCATTTGTTCAACAGTTCGATTGAGTTCTAGTATTTCATTACTTATTTTTTGTCTAGTTGATCTATTTGTGATAGTGCAGTATTGAGGCCCCCCACTACTATTGTATTAGTGCATATATGACTTTTCATGTACCTTATTATTTGTTTAATGTAGTTGGTCACACTAGTGTTTGGTGCATAGATATTTATGATTGTCATCTTTTCCTCTTGGATTTTTCCCTTTAGAAGGATGTAGTGTCCTTCTTCATCTCTCTTTAGCAGTGTTGGTTTGAAATCCACTTGATCTGCAAAGAGGATTTCAGCTTCCTGTCACATGGAGTATTGTTTTCCACCCTGTAACTTTCAATATATGAGTTTATTTTTGAATTAAGTGTGTTTCTTGTATGCGGCATACTGTTGGATTTTGCTTCTTGACCCATTCTACCAGTCTATTTCTTTTCATTGGTGAATTGAGACCATTAACATTGATGCTTATAAGTGATACGTACTGACTTATCATTATCATGATTTTTTTCTTTTTGTTGGGTTTTCCCCCTTTACATTTAATTTCTTGTTGTGCCTGATGGATTCATTCTGCTGTGCTTCCTGGGGTTGTGATCCTAATTGTCTGTTCCTAGGATATTATCTAAAATTTTTTGGAGTGCTGGTTTGGTATTCTTTAACTTCCTAAGGTGCTCTTTGCCATGAAAGTGTCTTATTTCTCCATCAATTTTGAAAGATAGTTTTGCAGAGTACATCAATCTGGTTTGGAGGCTGTTTTCCTTTAGGGCTTGGAATTCATCACTCCAAGCTCTTCTTGCCTTGAGAGTTTGCACTGAGAAGTCTGCTGTGATTCTGATGGGCTTTCCTTTGTATGTGATTTGTTTCTTTTCTCTGACTGCTTGTAGAACTTTATCCTTCTGTTGGGTTTATGAAATCTTAACAATTATATGGCTATGTATAGATTTTTTTGGCCAAGGCTATTTGGAGTCCTATATGCCCCACTTATCTGTATGTCAAAGTTCTTTTCCCCTGCTTGGGAGAGTTTTCTGCCATCACTTCTGTGAACAGTTTTTTTATATATATCATCTGCACTCTCTCCTCTTTCTTCCTTGACTCCAATCAGTCTTGTTATTCTTCTTTGCATCATCTAGCAGCTGCTGGATTGATTTCTCATGGTCACTTACAATTTTAAAGCAATTTTTCTTTTCCTGGTCACTAATTGCAATCTTCTATATCTGAAATTCTGTCCTCACATTGGCTCCTTTTGCTGTGTAGACTTTCAATGGAGTTTTTAATCTCCTGGAAATCTGTTTGTGTCTGTTTTATGAATTCCTTTTGTTTCCTAAGTTGGGATTCCATCATGTTCCTGAGCTCCTCTATTTTTTATCTGCATCCTCTCTAGATTCATTAATCATTTGTTGCACTATGGGCCAGATCTCTGCTTTTATCTGAAAAGTTATTTTTTATTTCTTTTTTTCCAAATCCTCTTTTGTTGCCAGTTCAGGGAGTCCAGGTGCTTTAGTATCAGAGTGTTCCATATCCTTTCCCTTTGGAGTTGTGGTAGGTGATCTGGAAGTCTGTTTTTGAGACTTGTTTATGTGTCTTCTCATTTCATTGGGTAGGGGGGGTGGTTGTTGGCACATGCATGGCTCACCTCCTCTGCACTGGGAGTGGTTGAATGGTGGCCAGGAAGGCCATTCCTCTACACTGAGAGCAATGGAATGGCAGCCCAGAAGCCCATTCCTCTGGGCTGGGAGTGGTAGAATGCTGGCCCAGAAGCCCCTACCTCTGGGCTGGTAGCGGTAGAATGCTGGCCCAGAAGCCCCTACCTCTCGGCTGGTAGCGGTGGAATGGCAGCCTGGAAGCCCCTTCCTCTGGGCTGGGAGAAGTGGAATGGTTGCCCAGAAGCCCCTTCCTCTGTGCTGAGAGCTGTGGAATGGCCATCTAGAAGCCTCTTCCTCTGGCCTGGGAGAGTGGGACTTTGGATAATGTTTTGTATTTATATTTTAAGGGAGAGGCAAAAGTTTTAAGTGACTTTAATCTAATTTGTATTAATCGATAATAACTATTTTGTAGAAAAATCCTTAATAAAATTCAGCATGGAAGAAGTCAAGAAGCAGCTACAACAGAGAACTTAGAGAGAGATGTATCTAGAGTAGAAGCAGTGAAGATGAAAAATGTCCACAGATTTGCACTGAAAACATGAACATGTCAGGACTTGGCTATGGTTTAACTGGGGGGTAGGCTGATTGGGAAAGGAAATGAAAAGGGAAGAAGTATGGGTGACTTCTAAGTGTTCAAAATTCTTACTGGGCAGATGACAACATTGAAAATATCAACATTTCCTTTTTGGGAAAAGAGTGATGTTGAAAAATTATGTTCGGTTAAAAAAACTTCTTCATGTTGTGGGGCTGTGCTGGATCCTTAGGTTTGTCTGTTTGGCTGCTATCCTCTTCTGGGACCTCGAACTCTCTAGGAAGCCTGGGGAGCCTGGTTCAATCTCGATAGGAGGAACTCACAGTGATTTTCATCACAATCTGACCAAAGAGCTAAGTAGCAATAAAAATTGTTTTTATTGTCTTATAGACTTATTATCTAACAACTAAATGGACAGAGCAGAACTGGTTAGTAGGAGATGCAAAAGAATTAACAAGTGAACTGAGGAGGTTGAACACTATGAATGTGACTACAGAAATTAAATGACAATTCAAGATGTTTTATTCATGTTTTTAAACCTTAATATTTTTTCCTTTAAAACTAAAGCTATAAAGCAGAAATTTTAAAAAAATCACTGGTCTTATTGTCCTGTCTATCATACAATAAGGGTTATAAAGGGATTTAATGGCCATTCTGTTTTAATCGTTTATAACAGGTTAATGTCACAAGTGCAACATCTTTTTCAGATGTTTTCCTGGTATCTGTTATGAGACAGGACTCATTATTTTTTTAAAAATGCCTTGCATTGCTGAATATAGTAGCATTTGATAAACTTGTTTGAAAGAAAGAATGAAGATGGCAGAATTCTCTGCTGAACTCTATGGCCAGCTCTTTTATTTAACTATACAACTTATTAAATTCAAAATTCTAATTTTGAATAGAATTTTAAGTAACTCAAGAGCTCCTTTGGGAAATGAACTTCACAAATGAGGTTTCAAGTTTATTATCTAGAGAAAGAGGTAAAAATATGTAAACATTAAGTGGCATACAAGAAATATACTTAGATTTAAGAAGAAATATAATCAAAGGTTTTAGCTAATGTGAGATGCCAGCAAAGGTTTCTCTGAAGAAATAGTATTTGTATTTTTCTAATGGAAATCTTGACCCTAAAAAACTGTGAATACACACACACACACAAACACCATAAACAATTATAAAAAATAAAATTCAAGTAACATGACACTCAGTGGCTTTGGTAGTCACTACTTACTTAATAAGAATAATTGTAATATTTTCTAATTGATAAGAAATTTAGTGGCTTTGTGTGGCTTTACTCTTAAAATAGTATAATGTAGAGCAGCTGACTTAATATCTCTAAGTGTTCTTTATTCAACTCTAAAGAAAAGAAGATAAAATTAAGAGATGATATCAAAAATTAAGAGATGATATCTAAAAGTTTTATAACGAAGCTAAGAGATTTAGATGAATATGAATGGAATGTTGCTCTCCCCCTTTGTAGACCTCATGCTAATTTATTCAAATATTCATTGAACTCCTGCAAGATGCTAATCTCCATGAAGGCAGAAATGAGTACTTCCATTTTTTTAATTCTCAGCAGAGAATTGTTGCTTGATTCTCCACACATCAGTCCAACTGACATATGTTCATGCCTTCTTATGTATTTGCTTTAATAGAACAGGCTTAGGTACCATCACTCATGTTGACATGATAAAATCACAAAATGGAAAGATTAAGACATTGATTCTTATTTCTGAGCATAAGAATATAGTATTAAATGGACAGTTGACACTTTTTAAATGTCTGGGGTATTATGAACTCTCTAGAAATATTGCTATGCACACCAAAATTGCCATACTTTAAAAAAACAAAATTTACTTATACTTTATTTTGAGCTTGACTTAAACTGGTTCTCAACATAGTCACTATTTCTGAATCAATCGGTTGGTAAGGTATTGTAGGACTGATTGCTTTTACAGACTTAATTGAAACTAAGAGGCTTTTTGTAATATTTTTTATAAATGCTATCAATAACATTATATTGTTTTCATTTAATTTTTTTTAGTTAAGATATTTTCTAGTCTTTCAAGCCAGTTTAAATAAAAACATATTGGAGTAGAGAGGGCACCCTAATCCGAATTTATCAAAGAGATAATTTTTGAAGAATAGCTCACATTAGGTAAATGTAAGAAATAACTGAGTGTTGCCAGCTCCAAAGGAAGAAATTGTAGAGGGTTAAAGTTGACTTCTGAAAAGGAAGCTTTCGCCTTAAATTCATGGTGTTCCAAAATAAATTTCTGTAAAGCTTATTTGCCTATTTTCATGTATAGATTATGACAACTGGATTTATTCCTTCATAGATTATTCCAGTGTTTCCTAGAAATCTAACAAGCTTCCTGCACTGTAGTGATCTGATCCTCCTTAATGATATTTTGCCTTAAAAGAATTATCACTCTTCTCTTGACATTGCTCCTCAAAATAGGTGGAAAAAAATATCCATTTCCTTGGTTAAAAACAACTGCAACAAAAATACTTTTAGGCTTCTTCATTTTTTTATCTTTGTTTCAACCAGGAAAAGGAAGAGGAGGTTAAAATAAGATTGAACACTTGAGTAGCATATGACCCATCGATGGTCATCTAAAAATGATGTCTGAAGCCCTTTTGATCTGAACTTCCAAAGCACCTCCAAGTGCTGCATCATGTATTTGTTCTATTCCAACAATCTCCAAATGGAACGTGGGCTTCTCAGAAAGTGCACTCAATGATTCATTTGAGTGTAGGAAATTTTTTTAAAGTTCTTTTTAAAGGACATGTTAAAATTAAGGTATAATTTGTATCCATAGAAATGCACTCCTGTAAAGTGTAGTCTGATTAGTTTTGACAAATGTGTGTACTTGTGTAACCCACACAGCTCCCAAGGTGTCAGTTATTTCCATCACTCTAGAGAGTTCCCCTGTGCCCTTTTACAGCCAAATGGAGCCACCTCCAAGGCAAGCACTTTCCTGTACTGTATTCTCACAGATTGGTTTGGTCTTAGTTTAAAATTCAAGTAATTAGAATCATCGATTCTGAGTATCTTGCATTTTTTATATAGTAAAATACTTTTGAGAGTTTTATGTTATTCTGTGTCTCAACTTATTAATATATCCACTACTTTATATTTGTGTATAAGTCTTCTATTTTGTTGTTTGATTTTAATTTATTGCACCTGTTATTTGTTCTTCTGTTTTCCCTTGTATGTCCTTCCATGAAAGAACATTTTACTTTATGTCATTATTTTACTTTCTAAAATTTTGAAATGATTACACATTCCTAAGAAGTTACACAGGTAGTAAGTTCTGTGTCTGTAATTTAACTTCCTTCAATAAGAAAATCTTTATATAACTCTAATACAATGTAAAGGTTACCGAGTCAGCATTGGTATAATCCACCAAGTTTATTCAGACTTTACTAGTTTTACTTGTACTTATTTATGTGTATTTCTTTCTGTGTTCACTTGTGCAACTTTACTATGTGTAGATGAATATTACCTACCACATTCAAAGTATATATAAAACTCTTCTATCACCACAAAGATGCATCATGCAGCCTCTTTATAGTCACACACATCCCCTTTTTTCTCTAACTTTAACCCTCACAAACACACATGATTTCTTCACCTCAAAAATTTTACCATTTCATGAATTTTATATAAATTAATTCATATAGTATGTACCCTTTTTTGTTGGCTCTTTTAATATAAATTTCCTTAAGATCCATTCAAAGTGTGGTGTTATTAATAGTCAATTCATTTTCCTTATTGAGTTGTATTTCACTGTACAGATGTACCACAATTTTTTTAGCCATTCACTCCTGGAAGAACACTTGAATAGCTTTCAGTTATCATGAATAAAGATACTATGAACATTTATTTACAGGTTTTTACATAGACATATTGTTATTTGTCTGGGTTAAATCCCCAGGAACACAATTAATGATTTTTCTGGAGTATATATATTTAAATTGTACCAAAAATCCTATTTTCCAGAGTGATCTAGTCACCATACATTCCCACCAGGAATGTGTAAGAAATAAGATTTTCTCATCCCTGATAATATTTGCTAATAAAGTATTTCAAACAAATTTAGTTCTTCTAATAAGTATAATTGATAACTCATCATGGCCCTAATGTATACTTATTAATGGCTAATAATTTTGAGCTTGGTTTTTAATTTTTTTTACTGTTCTCTTATAAAATGTCTAATCTTTTACTAACTTCTATTTAGACTTTTTCCTTTACTGTTGAATTTTGAGTGTTCTTTATATATTTTTGGTAGGAGTCTTTTGTCAGATCATAAGCAAATATTTTATTCTATAGTTGATAGTCTGTCTTCATTCTGCTAACATGATATATTCTAGAGCTAAAATGTTAATGTTAACAACATGCAATTTATTGATTTATTTTCTATTACACTGTGGTTTATTGTTATATCTAAGAACTCTTCTCTACAACTTGGCTTCCAAAGATTCCTTACTATGATTTTTTTCTAAAGGTTAAATAATTTCCTGATTTTTATTTAAATCGACAATGCATTTCAGTTAATTTTTGTGGAAGGTTTGGTACTTAGGTTAAACCTCCTACCCCATCATAGATGTTCAGTTATTCCAGCAACATTTATTGGAAAGGCTATCATTCCCTCATTGAACTGCTTTTGCAGTTTTGAAAAAAAATCAGTTGAAAAAAATTTTTTCAATCTATTTATTTCTCTATTCTGTTTCATTGATCTAGGTGTCTATTACTTCACCTTGTTTTGATTAATGTAAATATGTACTGATCTCAAGATCTAGTCAACAGATTTCTCCCATTTTTGTCTTTAAATATAGTTCTAGATTTTCTAATTTTATTGCCTTTCCATAAACATTTTCAAACAAGTTTGCCTGTATCTACAAAACAATCCTGCTGGAATTGTGATAGGAATTATGTTAGGCAAGTACCTCAGTTTGGAAAAGAATTAAAACATTATGTTGTTTCCAGTGAATGAACATGTCATGTCTCTCCATTTTTTAATATTTCTTCAACTTCTTCCCCATTGTTTTATATTTGCTTAGCTAGATTTATATACCTAAAAGAGTATTCTTTTGTCTTTTCAAAGGAAATTTTTTTGTTTCAGTTATTATTCTTTTTCTATTTCATATTTACTTATACATAGTCTAATCTTTATAATTTACATTTTCTATATGCTTTGGGTTTACTTTACTCCTTCTAGTTTCATAAGATGCAAATGTATTATTTTGGGAAAGATTTTTCTAATGTAATCATTTAGTGCAATAAGTGCCCCTCTCAGTATGTATTATTTACACCCCACAAATTTTTATATGTTGTATTTCCTTTTTACTTAGTTCTCTAATTAATATGTTTTATTTCTCTTGAGTAAATATCTTATGAACATTAGTGGAAATTTACATGCAAATGAAAAAGAAAACAGATCTTATATCTTTCTAAGTTTCTCAGCTGTGTGATTTCATTTCTGTTACCAAATTTGGGGAATTTTCAGCTATTATTTCTTTAATTTTCTTTCAGATCTAATTTTTTCTTCTTGAACTTTCTGAAACTCTGATAATACAAATAGTAGTACTCTTGTAACTCTTCAACAGATTTCTGAATTTCTATTCTTTCCACTCTTCAATCTATTTTCTTTCTATAAGTCACAATAGCTAATTTCTATTTTTTTAATTATAAAAGCTGATTATTCTGTTACATTCATTTGCTTATTTAAGATATTGAGTGAGTTTTCTATTTGGATAATCTGTTGTATTTTTCCGTTCCTCAAATTCCATTTAATTCTGTTTTATGTCCTCTATTTATTTGCTGAGTGTTCCGATTGTTTTCATATATACTGAACATCTTCTTAATTAACAGCGTGAAGCATTTTTATGATGGCTGTTTTAAAGTTCTTGACAGACAATTCCAACATATGTGTCCATTTTGTGTGGGCATCTGTTAATAGTCTTTTCTCACACAAGTTGAGATGTTCCTGGTTCTTGATATAATGAGAGATTTTCAGTCACGGATAGTTTTGGTACTATGTAAATTGAATATTTTTGGTATTATTTTGTAAGAGTCTGGATCATAATCTCTTTTTCTCCATCTTCATTTGAGGCAGTCATCCTGTTTATATGGCTCATGTGGTGCCAGCTTGGGAGTGGGAGTGGATGTTTAGCTCCCTCTAAATCCTACTAATACTAATGCAGGAAAATCATAGAGCAATCACACTTTCTCACTATGCCAAGCAGGAGTAGAAATTAGGCTCCACAGTGGCCCTCTTTGACACAGGTGACATGAAGGAAATAAAGTGTTAGTAGGACTTCACACCCCTTATTCCAATTCAGTGTGGCTGAGTGAGTGTGGAGATTCTACTCCATTTTGAACCCTGCTAATACTGGTAGGGGCAAAGCAGGACACTGACTAGCATGATGTCCCACTGTCTCCTTCTGCTCCTTTGCTGGAAAGTATGGGAAGATGCTCATTTCCTTTCTTTCTCCACTGACACCAGTAGAGATGAGTAGGAGCAAAGGGCCAATGACACCAGCCTCACTCTGCTCCTTTAACTTCATTATTTTGAATTAGTGTAAAAATTCAGCATCTGTTGGACTCTCCACTGATAGTTTAGAGAGTGAAAATGTATAATACAAACCAGCACTACCTTTCAACATCTTTCATGGTCTTTCGATTTTGGTTGGGGCCAAAATTCATCTCCCCATTGGCCTGTGATGGTACCAATGGTAGAGCTAAGTAGAGGAGTGACCTAGACCATTTTATAGCTACTGGGATAAAGGAGAAGTTCAGCTTCTCACTGGACCTGACTGACACCCTCACAATAAAGGAAATGAAGAGCTCCTCCTCCACTTGCTGTAGCTGGAGAGGTATGGGTATGTAGCACCCTTATCAGCCTTGTTAATGCTGCAAGGTAGGGCAGATGTTTCTTTGGTGTTTGGTTAGTGCAGGATGACTATCACTAAAATAGTTCTATACTCTGCTAAACTAGCCTTTTCCCATAAATAATGTTTTACAAACTATCTGGGCATCCTTTAGACCAGAAAAATTGACACATAAAATTAACCATCACAACATTTAAAGGGATTCTACAAGGATTCTCTCATATCCTCTGACAATCTTCTGGACCTGTGAAGATGATCCTGTGTTGGGATGGGTCTTTCATCTTTCCTACTGTGCCCTCATAATGATTGTAAGAACGTGGTGAAGGCCCAAGGAGCATATTTGGCTGTATATTGTAAACCTTCTTTGTTGATGAGAGGCCTACAAATCCTATAGTGCTGAATCGGCTCACTTTTGACTTTCAAACTTTCAGTGAACATTCAGGTACTATCACTAGCTAGTGTGGTTCCTCGCTTTTAGTAATAATGGAAATTAAAATGAAAACATGAATGTACAGAAAAAAAGTAAGAGAGGAAAGGGAAAGATTGCAGCTTGAGTAGCTGGTTAGGGCATACTCTGATATACGGGATCAGATTGGCTCATCCATAAATGTAAGAAGTCAGCTTTTGAAGATTAGTGGTCAGTATCTCACACTTGGTTTTGTCATTCTGGAATCCTCATAGGTTGAGGGGTGGTTTTGTTTCATAAAATGATTGTTTCTGTTTGTGGTGGTTTCAGTTGGTTGGTACTCTGCCTTTTCTGAAATTGAAGTGATCCCAGGTTTAAGATAAAGAGACTTTTGGGTTCAGCTGAATGTCCCTGCAAGATTCTTATCCTGGTGTCTTCAGTCTTGAAGGGTGATGAGATAAGCTAGATAGATTTAGGACTAAGGGGTCACCACTCCCTAAGGGACTAAATACCTATATGCAGAGCTGAGAAGGCTTTCATCCAGAGTTTCACAAAATGAAGTTCAAATATCGTTGTGCATTTAGTTATCTATTGGTCATTCGTAGACACAAGTGAAGACTCATACTGGATGTTGTTTTTGTTAGCAAAAAGTTTTATGTCCCTGACTACCTTAGGAGAAAACATGAGTCAAGGTTTTGATAAATAACAGGTTAAGGGCCCAAGATATCATCTGTTCCCAATCCCTGTGATGGTTTTGACAATGTTTTAACTCTGTCAGGACTTATCCCTCCCTACTTCCATTGTAACCCCTTCTTGATCTCCGTGTTCTACCAAGGAGTGAAGCAATCATGGATATCATCTCCCCAAGAAGTTTATAGAGTTTATATCATACCTGTCTTTGCATCCTTAGCTCTCTGATAGGTTAAAAAATATGGCTTGTTATGTTAGGTAGTTTATTATCACTACTACATTTGTAGTGGTATTGTCTTCACACTTTTCCCATCCCATTTGGAATAGAAATCTGTATTTTTAACTGATAATTCCTCTTTTTCACATTTCATAAAATACACATATTAGTATATTATCAACAAGAATTTGTGTAGATGCTACTGAATCTTCCTTTTGATTGATGGGGTGCATGATACTAAAATTTGTGTATTAATAAGAATAGACTAAACAATGCAGAAGTAAACAATAAGCTCTGTGATATCAATGAGTTCAATAGACTAAATCTTATTTCTGACTCATAAGGTTTGTTTGGGGGTGAGGAGGATGTTTTTCTCAATGACTTAAAATTCTGAACTTTTTCCATTATGCATTACAGAAAAAAATTTTAGCATTAAACTATTTTTAAGTAAGTCTCAGAGTCATTTATATCACTTCCACCCACAGTGTTTTGGTCAGATCTCAATCACATCCTTGAATCTAACTGAGCAGATACATTCATTTTTCATGTGCAAAAAGAGAGAATTATGTGGTAAAAATAGTATTTTCTCTGACAAGCATGAATAATTAAAAAACATATATTACTCTTCACAGTGAAACTACATAGTTTATGATGTTACATGATACTATTTCAGAATTCAAAGATATTTTTTCAATTATCCTATCCTCACCATTTTTTCTATGTATAGTTCTTCTTTATACAACAGTTGAGGTCTCACTTTATTATAGTTAACTTTAATCTATTGATTTATAAATCTATTTTCATTTTCCCAATATAAAATGGTTCCTATTCTGTTTTTCTGCTAGAAAAAAACTAAGAGTATATTCCAACTAAAATTATTTGATTGAATATCATTTAAGAATTTGATACACCAAACTTTGTTATATTTACTTAAACAGCCAGTATACTAACAGACGGCTATATGTTCTTTCAGGTTCAGACATAATGTTCTAAAATCGCTTTGGGATTTGATCACTTAGCAGCTTTTTCAGAGGTCAAGGTTTTCCAACTGGATATTCTTCTTTGCTTATACATTGATAACCCAAGCATAACACACCCTCAGAAGATCACCCTGAGAGATTCTGGGTATGAGAATATTGGTGAGAGTTGTTTTGTGGACAAGTGAAAGACTTCACCTTTTATTCCTTTTTCTAGCTATTCATTTTAAGTTTAAACAGAATAAGGACTTAGAGGTATTTAGAAATTGTCTAGAATGCCTGCTAACTGAATAGAAACATACGTCAGTCAGAAGAACAATACAGAAACCAGAGAAGTGGTATCTGTGGTCAAATGACCAACAACAGAGGATGAGAGGAGAATTTATTGCAGGTGACTTTTTAAGGAAGTGCACCGAGGTAAGTCAGGAAGGCACGTAAGAGAGAAGACTAGTAGAGATGCTGATTCTGTAGGGAGCCCTGGAGCTCAAACCATGTTTTGGGATTCTTCCTGACTGCTCACAAATGTTCTGGTTTTCATACTGTAACTGGTTCTCTATACCTTACACAATTGCTGGGATGTAAATTTCAGTGCTGGCCAGCTCTTTATTTGAGGGCTTGGTGCTCCCAATAGCTCAAGGGAGGCATGCCTAAGAGTTTCAGGTGTGGACAATTAGAAGCCAATGTGTAGACTCCAGAAAGATGCCTACAGAATAAATTATTCAGAATGTTCTAAATAGACCATAGATTATATTGCTACAAGTGGCAATAGCTCCTTGATAACAAAAAGAAACAGATTAGACACTGTGTGTAGCCCATTGTGAACAAGAGGAAAACAAAGATAGGGTTGTGTTTTGATAGAGTAAAAATAGAAAAAGAGATCTTTGCAAGGGAGTAAGTGTACACTGATAAACCAGTTATACTTCATGCCTGTGTTCCCAACTCATCAGTAGATAGTGAATATTTAATTTTTCCCTGAAATATTTTGTGTATTCTTAGTTTTATAAATATTCTTATTCTCATAGTAAAAGTAATCAAAACAAACAAATTTCTCCTGACTTAAAGAGAAACTGAAATTTCTCTTGACCAAACTAGTAATCAGATTTTTTATTTAAACACACAAGGCTTTTAAGATGGGGAAAACATCCTAGAGTAGATTTAATTCCAGTCAGTCCCCAGTCAGATTAGTTTTAGAGTTCTGGTGTCTTACTGATGATGAGCTAGTGCAATTAAGTGCCTAAAACTTGTCATTTTCTTAATAGGCTTCTGGGTTTGCCTACAGCTTCCTTAGCTGGAGAAGACTATAATTCACTTGACATCAGTGGGTTATTTATAGAACATTGGCTCAGGAACTGCAACCTATATAAAACTGGACTCTTTAATTTCCTGTATAAAGATGTGTTTTCTGAAAATCTGTATGTGTTTGAAATGGAAAGTGGAAGTTGACATACTTTTTCACTTTATATCAGGTTAATATTCTATGTTCCCAAAATTGTAGGACAAGTTTTAACTCTCCAAGTTAGCACTTGCACAAGAGGTTATAATTACTGTGTCTGATGTTGCCCTTGTCACCTTTATTCTTCATTTCTGATTTCATTTATTTTTTTTCTTTGGAAGACTAGCTCTTATTTCACATTTACTTAAGGTTCAAATTGAGTTTAACTCTTAGTTGAATGGTTCTTTAAGTATGACTGTCACATTTGTCAATATGACTGACAAATTTACTCTTAAGTTGCATTAGCTAAACTGGTGGAATTTATAAAGAATTAGTAGCATTGCATATCATTTTTTGTCTTTATATTATTCAAAGATGCATTTAAAATTGTGTATCACAAAACTTAAAGTCTTACGGAGGTTAAAATAAAGAGATTTCTTGAAATCATAGGTTGAAATTTTTCTTTTGGATTTTCTTATTTTAAGATTGATAATAGTCATTAAAATTAAACATCATCCTAATGCTTTCAAAATATTTGTTATTCTAAAGCTAGGTAAGTTTTCCTCATCTTCCTTATCTTAAATTGAAATGTTGCACATACCCACTGAATATGTCTTCCATTTTCATTCAGATTTTTATTTACATATTTCTGATATTTAGGGCTTAAATCTATGTTGAATTATTTAATGGAATTATTGACATTCTGTTCTCTATTACAAATTATGGGGCCAGGGATTTTGCTCAGTGTTGCCATGGGCTGCCTCGCAAACACAAGGTCCTGGGTTCGATTCCCAGGTACAAAAAAAAGGAGTTATGCTTCATATTACAAATTATAAAAATCATACAAATTTGAACATGTACTCTTAGCCTATAATTCTCATCTCTAATTCAAGGTAATCAAAGCACCTACTCATAGGGTTGTGAGGTTAAATGTCAAGAAAAATGCCTATCCCACTGATAATAAACACTCAAATGATACTATTATTGTTTTAGTCAAATTATTGAATAAAATCATTAAATAAAATAATAAATTCCACTCTTTCCATCATGACCTAGAAGAATAATTAATATTTTTTATTAGATATTTGTAGTGAGTACCTTTTATTATCTTCCCAACTCCCAGTGACCTAGTGACACCCTTTATTCAAGAGGAGTTAATAGTCTTCATTTCCTAAAGCTGAGTGTCTGGCAACTCTGTTTAAATTTTGCCTCAGCCTTCCCTTTTATGCAGTCAGATTCTCTTCCTAGAGGAGTCGAAATGAGAGATAGTCACATCTTCTGGGTGGTCTATTGAGCGGTGAACATGTAGTTTTTCAGTTTGTTGAGTAGACATGGATATGCCCTAAGAAATCTGAGGTACAGATATATAGGCTAGAACACATGCAGAAGTGAAGAAAAAAATGGAGAAAGCATAGGCTGTATTTTCCGTTCATTTATTGATTCCCACTTCTAGATCTCTAAATTCCTCCTAGGTACTCAAGAATTAAGCATACTCATGATTATAGCACCAAAATTTATAATAGCTAAATCTTGGAAACAGCCTATCCACAGATAAATGGATAACGAAAATGTCGTATTTGTACACAATGGTGTACTACTCTGCCTTAAAGAAAGATAAACCTGGAACATTTTTAGGTAAATGGATGAACTGCAACATCATAATCCTAAGTAAATAAATTGAACACATAAGTTCAAATATCACATTGTTTCTATTGTATAAGAATTCTGAAGTATAAATAATAAGCAAAATAGAAGATATTAGGCAGTAGGAAGAACTTGTTCAAATGAGAAGAGGGAGAGGAATGGAAGGAAAGGGAAGGGAAGCAAGGGGAAAATAACAAAAGGAAAAAAGATTTTACCTACACATAATTGAATATTTTGCTTGGATCAGGTATTTTCACTTATTTGACAGTATTGGCCATTCTGAAAGACCTATATTACCACTTGTATTTTACAAGGAGGCTCAGGAAAGTTAAATTCTTTTTCCAAAGTCCCATGCATGATACATGTAATTCAAATCCTAGTGTCTAGATGTTTTTCACTTAATCTCCTGCAATTTTTTTAATGAGATCCAGGTGATTAAAATGAGGATGTTTTTGAACAGTCTTCTTAATTTTTTCTGAAGAACATCACAGAAAAGCCTATCATGCAAAGCAAGTGGTGACCACACCATTTATAGTCACAGAATATGGGAAAAATGAATTCCAGGTATTTAACAGCAAATCATTGGCTGGCAACTACATGAAGCTGCCCAATTTTTCCTTTCTTCTTCTCTTGCTGTCAAATCCTTCAGATTATGATAGATTGGTGGCTTGATGAGGATGCTTATTCTACTTGGGGTGTAACTCCCAAAGTTTCGTGGTGTCTGTTGTACGATCAGGTCTAGTCTCAGTCCTATATGTTTTTATTTACTATTGATTTATAGCATTATTATAATATTCAATATGTCCACTTTCATTCATATGACTGTTTATTCCATAAGCTTTAACTGTAAATGAAAAAGTGTTTAGAACTTTTTGCTTAGGCTTTTAAACTCCAAACGGTTTTCTGGTCAAGCTTCTTGAGGAAATGAAAACTCTCCCCAAAGAGATTCCTCTACATCATTTACTACTAAACCATGAAAAACATCTTTCTTATCACTTAGAAATCACAGTATGCTTAAAGAGCTACTTAATTTAGACATAAGGTTTAAAAAATTATTACACATCATTTTTTGTAAATGTAATGGAAGATGTACGGAAAGTACATTAATTGAAGTGTTCCTAAAACATTCCCACTTTCAAAATTTAACTCTTCTAAATTAACTTGGGACCCAGAATCATAAATATCAGTGCTCCCCATCAAATCTTGTAATATAATCCTCTATTTCATCAAAATTATTGCTGCAGTAGTTCTTAAATGAGTTTATACCAGAGATGGCAAACCTTTTAGAGCTTTCAATAATACAAACAGCCTGCTGTGGCATATGTCCCATAGATTCACCACCACTGTTCTATACCATTATGTCTAATTTCAAGTCTCCTGCAAGCTAAAATGTTGGCTAAAATATTTACAAGCTAAAATATTTTTCTCTTACTAGAATATATTGAAAACAACAAGTGTATCTTGACTACTACCTAGTCAAGAAAGATTGTATAGTACATCCCAATTTCAGAAATAATATATTATTTTTGAAAGGTATATTTCAGAGGCAATGAAATATGATATTAGTTCTCCTTCCTGGCCTCCTTGATATAAGGTACATGATTCAGAGGATGTTCAGAATGGTTTTGCTACAACTGCGTCCACTTATTAACATGCAGACCAAAAATGTTCAAGAAAAATAAAGTCTTTTTTAGGCACCCTGGAATGTATTAATCTAGTACAAGTTACTAGATGCAATCCTCCAATGAGTAGCTACATACACACTTCAAGAGATAAAAAAAAGTACCAATCAAGGTCTCTATCTCAAAGGCTAGAGAATATGAACCACTTACATTCTTATACACTAGTGAGACCAGGATGGTAAAGGCTTTATACTATTTCTATCTAATCCACATGTATTTAACATCACTAAATTTTAACAATTAAAAAATCATTTCTGGGCCAGGGAGTTAGCTCAGTGGTTTCGCCCCCTGCTGCACAAGTGCAAGGACCCGAGTTCGATTTCCAGTATCAAAAAAAATGAAATTAAACTTAAAAAAACCTTTTCTAACAGCCATCACCTTAATTAAAATATCAATTTCTGCCTTGGAATATGTATATCCAATTAGATTACAAATGTTAACTAAATACTACATGGTCACAATTTAAAGACAACTCACATCCTATCTGTGTGGGAGAATTTTTAAGTAAATTACTCACAATACAAAAGAATTTTAATTGGAATAGTATCTTTCCAAAATGAAGGTGTGTGGCTTGAGAATATACCATGCTCTGTGCCTTGCTTCTCTGGTTCTCTACTAGCAAATGTTTAATAAAATGTTTTAAAATACTTCTCTTTGTTTCCTTCTTAAAACAGCAGTGGATATTTTAGAATAAATTGTTCTCTTTCTTTAGTGCATGAGCTATCTTTAGCATTCATAAATAAATATTGAATAAGTAGCCTAATACTATGAATGTAATAGTGAAACATTAAATCAAGAACTGAGGTCATGGGAGCAGAAAATTCTATTTCTCAGATAATACTTATCCTTTTTTTTTTTTTTTTTTTACTTCTGGAGTCATTTCATTTTATTAACATCAACCACAGGGCTCTTGAACATGGGCCATGTGTAATAAACTAGAAACTTCTGATAGGAAATGTGGTCTGTGACAAGAATCTTTCCTCCAAGGAACCCAGAATCTTCAGCAGCTTTCAGTTTTATAAGTGCAGATGGCAAAGGGCCCAACACAGCACAACAGTGTCCCTCAAGTACACCTGAAAACATTCTCCTTTTTATTGCCATTTGGAAACAGAAATTTCAAACCTAAAAATCATGAACAGGAAGTGTTTCTTCAAATAATTCCATGTACATTACAGTTTTATTAGGACACATAACCATTTTTTACCTTATAAGTTATATGTTTGATTTGATTCCATTGACAAAATCAGCATTGTAACCCAGGCCTGGAGAATCTTGGTTCTAATGTTAGAGGTGGGCTAATTGTAAAGATTTCCAGAAAAATAAAGAGTTATTAGAAGGCACTGTATCTCAAAGTTTAGTTCCAAGAAAGAAGCAAATGCCTTCATTCCAGACAAGAGTGAAAGACATATTCTTTTGCATTTTCTTGCTCAGTACGCTTCTGAATAAAAATATCACTCATTTTAATTACCACTAACCAAGGCTTATTCATTCATTCCAACTCCCAAAGTGAATCTATCCTACTTTACTATGTTTTCTTGGTCAACCAATCTAGTTATAGTTTACCACTAATTGGGTTATGCTCTCATTATTTCTAGACTTGTCTTCTAATAGTTTCCCACTGCCTGCATTAATTCTTGTTTTCAAAATGTGATCTTTGTTAAAAATTTCATCCTTGGCTCTCATTTCCAACCAAATGAATCAAAATTGTCATAATTTAGACTTTGTAACAACTCCCCTCTATGATTCCTCTTTCTACTAAAGCTAGAAAACTGTCAAACAACCTGTTTTCACTCATTCATGCTCTGTGTATTTTACCTCCCAAACATACTCTTTTGTCTTTCTCTTTCCTTCTGCTCATTTCTCACACGGATAACTAACCTATTTTCATGTCAGGGATTTTTTTTTTACACTTTTTCATTCAAATCTATTCATTATTTGATAGTTTTCAAGCAGATTTTGTTCCCAAGTGACATTTGACCACATCTGCAGGTATGTTTGTTTGTTACAGTTGGGGAACACAAGACTACTGGTGCTTAGTGTTATACATCAGGCACGCTGTTAAGAATTCTACAATGCACAGGACCACACAATGAAGAATAATCCTTCCTAAAATACCAGCTGTGTTTAGGAGCTATGCTACAGTGTTCCTCAATGACACAATTCTACAACCTCCCTTGTCCAAATCTGAACATCAGTTTCTTAAAGAGCATATCTTTAGTGCCCTTATTATCTTTTTCAAAAAATTCATTAAATTTATTACTACATTTTAGTAGTAATACATTATTAATACATTTACAGTATTACTACAGTATGATGACATTCATCACTGGGAATTCATAACTTTGCATTATATATCTTGGTTCTTACTTGTTTTCCCCATTTCCCTTCCCTCCCTTCAACCCCTACATGTCTCCCTATTTAGAAAGACTTTGTTTCCATTTTCTCCTGTTTTCATATTTATTACTTTCCCTTCCCCTACCCCATCCACTTCCCTTTCCCCTTACCCTTCCCCTTTGGATCTTTTCTTCCTATTTCTCATTATCTATTATACATTTTGATCCTCATTTACACTTTCAGTTTCTCATACCAAAGAAGCTATTTGGTATTTACACATGTGTGTCTTATTTATTTCACTTAAGAGAATCACCTCAATGCCCATCAATGTAGTCTGTCTCTAGATTCTCATTCTTTATAGCTAAGTAGTACTCCATTTATAAAAAAAAAACCCACCATATCTTCTTTATACAATCACCACTTGATGGGCAATTGGGCAGCTTCCAAGGTTTAGCTATTACAGACTGTGACGCTATAAACATGGGTGCGCATATATCGCTGTGGTATGATTCTTTTAATTTTGGGAAGATACCCAGTAGGGAAATAGCTGGATCAAATGAGAACTCTAATCCTAGTCTTTGGAGGTATCTCCATATGATTTCCACAGTGGTTGCTCCAGTCTACACTCTCAACAACAGTGGAGAAGGGTTCCATTTCACTCACAACTCTACCAAGATTTGTTATTGGTTGATTTCCTGATAGCAGTCATTCTTTCTGGAGTGAGGTGGAATCTCAATATTGTTTTCATTTGCATCTCTTAAATGACCACTGATGTTGAACATTTTTTCATATGTTTATTTGCAGTTTCTACTTATTTGTCTGAGAAATGTCTGTTCATTTCAGATGCCCATTTTTGGATTAGGTCATTAAATTTGGGAGGTCTGATCTTTTTTACGTTCTGTATATATTCTAGATAGTAGACCTTTGTCTGAGGAACAGCTGGTAAAACGTTTTTCCCACATTGTGGGTTGTCTCTTCATGCTGTTGGCGGGGTTTTTTTCTGTGCAGAAGCTTTTTAATGAGATGAAATCCCAGTTGTTGATTCTTTGTGCTAGTTGATATGCCACTGAAATTTTGTTCAAGAAGTCTTTTCCTATGCCAATGTCTGCAAGAGTTCTACCTAACCTCTCTTCCAGCAGGTTTAGTATTTCCATATTTAGATCTTTGATCCATTTTGATTTTAGTTTAGTGAATGGTAAAAGATATGGGTCTACTTTTAATCTTTGGCAACTTGAAACCCAGTTCTTCCAAAACTATTTATTAAAAAGGCTATCTTTTCTCCAGTGAGGATGTTTGACTCCTTTGTCAAAGATAAGATAGCTGAGTATGTCTGGAGTTGTTTCTGCATCTTCTAACTTGTTCCACTGATCTTCTGGCCTGTTTCTTTGCCAGTTCTATGCTGTTTTTATCACAGTATTTTTGTTTTTTAGTTTCAAATAGGGAATTGTGATACCCCTTACCTTGTCTTTGTTGCCTAGACTTGCTTTTGCTATTCTGGGTCTCTTTTGGTTCCAAATGAATTTTTGGCTTGTTTTCTCAATGTCTGTGAAGCATGCTGTTTCAATTGGGATTGCATAGAGTTTATATAGCAGTTTTGGGAGTATGGCTTTTTTCACTATATTGGTTCTTCTTACCCAGGAGCAAGGGATATCTTTCAGTTTTCTGATACTCCCTTAGATTTCTTTTATCGGAGTACTATAGTTTTCAGAGTAAAGGTCTTTTCTTTCGTTAGGTTGATTTTTAGGTATTTCATTTTATCAGATGCTGGTGTGAAAAGAGTTGTTTCTCCAGTTCCTTACTCAGTGAATCTCTTTCCATGTACAGGAAGCCTATTGATTTTTGTGTAATGACCTTGTATTCAGCTACTCTACTGAATTTGGTTATTAAGTCTAGAAGATTTTTGGTGGAGTTCTTTGGGTCTTCTATATAGAGTATCATCTCATCTGCAAATAATGACAATTTAACTTTTTTATTTTCTACCTTTATTCCTTTTCTTTCTCTTGTCTAATTGCTGTGGCTAATATTTCCATAAGTATATTGAACAGGAGTGGTGATGTGGGCATCCTTTTCTTGTTCCTGATTTTAGCATGAAGGAGCTCAGTTTTTCACCATTTAGTATGATGTTGTTGGTTTTCCATAGAAGGCTTTTATCAGATTGAGATAAAGACCATCTATTCCAATTTTCTATAGGTTTTTTTTTTTATGAATGGGTGTTGGATTTTGTCGAATGCTTTTTCTGCATCTATTCAGATGATCATATGATTTCTGTCCTTGACTCTGTTAATACAGTGTATCACATTTATTGATTTGCATATATTGAAGCATCCCTGCATCTCTGAAATGAATCCCACTTGATCAAGCTGTATGATCTTCTTGATCTTCTGCATTTTGCTTGTCAGTATCTTATTGAGGATTTTTGTGTCTATGTTCATTATGGAGATTGGCCTGTAGTTTCTTTTTCAGCTGGGTCTTTCTCTGCTTTTGGTGTCATAGTGATGCTTGCTTCCTGGAAATTCATTGAAGAGTTTAAACAGTAGTGGCAATAATTCTTCTCTAAATGTCTTGTAGAATTCAACAGTAAAGCCATCAGGACCCAGGCCTTTCTTCATTTGTAAGTTTTTAATTATATTTTCAATTGCATTGATTAATGTTGGATTGTTTAGAATTTTTAAGTGTTCTTCATTCAACTTTGGTAATTCATATGTGTCTAGAAATTTGTCCATTTCTTCTGTATTTTCCATCTTATTGGCATATAGGCTCTCAAAGTAGGTACTGATGATCCTCTGGATTTCTGCTGGATCTTTGTAATTTCATTCTTTCATTCATACTTGCATGGATTTGGTGCTTTTATTATCTTAGCTATAAAATTTTACATGTAATGTTAAAAAAATTCATATCATACCTCTCATCCCCTCAAGAACCTAAGCATTTGACGCCTTGTACCTAGATAGTATTTTTTAACTTTAAAATCTTTTTATTAATACAGTTTTGCAGTGCATAATGATTACAACTACTGTGGGGAGTTGGTACGTGAATATAACACATCTTAATTCTTGTTTTGTCCTTGAATCTTCCATCCCTTTTTGTTCCTTCTGACTCTTATTTACCTTCCCATTTGCCAAAACTCAATTTTCATTTTTTTCCTATCAAGTTTTTTTCTTTCCATCCCCTTTCCCTCTCTCTCTTCCTCTCCCACCTCTTACTCTTATTATTTGAAGAAAAAATCTTCCTAATTCTTATTATTTGTCTTTCATTTTTCTTGTAATTTATATTTTGGGTTTCTCATATAAGAGAAATCATGCAATATTTAAACTTATGTGTCAGATTTATTTTACTTAATATAGTCTCAAGATACATTCATTTACCTACAAGTGCCTCAAGTTTATTGTTCTTTATGGCAGAGTAGTACTCCATTGTGTATAAATGCCACATTTTCTTTATCTATTCCTCAGTTTTTAGGCATATAGCCCATTTACACAATTTAGCTATTATAAATTTTCTGCTATAAACATGGACATACATGTTTCACTATAATATGATGACTTTAACGCAAAGACACTATAACTAGAAGATCAAGTGGAATTTTTAGTTTTAGTTTCTGAAGGAATCTCCATACTGATTTCCATAGTTGTTGTACTAATTTACATTCTCATCAATAATGTAGAAAGTAGCATTGGAATTTGTAGCTAATAATCACTTTAATTAAAGTAAATATGTTATATTTGTTTGTGTCTCTTTGTGTACATGGGTAATCAAAAGCAGCATTGCAGGTAAATGACTCTAATATTAAATCAATATCTGTGCAAATATTAATTATCATTACCCTCAAAAGTGTTTCACAAAACTTGTAAAAATCCTAAATAATTTTGTATTGAATTGGATATTTATGAGTAATGTTTAATAATTACTGAAAATGAACTTCTGTGAGTCACTTTAATATGTTGTATCTATTACTTTGTATATATAGACATAGTTCCTCTGTATTGTTCATTGAAAACAATACTTTAAACCATTTTAGATCATTCACATCTCAGTGAATCTGACTTACCAAGGATAACAGCTTGGGAATCAGAATTACAGAAAAACAGATAATAGAGGTAGAAAGAGCCTATTTGCCTCAGAGTTTTGAATGCAGAAAAAGCAAGAATTATTACTGACATCTTTAAATGATATGCCTTCTCATGAATATTTGAATCTTGTTTTGGATTTAAAATGTAATATATTTCTAAGATAGAATTTAAATCAAGGGCTACCCACTCAAGATACCTCCTGCCCTTCAGGAGCCTTCCTACCAATAAATACCTTCCAACTTTTAACCTCCATCATCCCTAGGACTCATTCTTCAATTTCTAGAGAACTAGAACTTGGCATATCATACAGTTAACAGGTTGGGAGATATAACATTTCATATTTCATATTTCCTACAAAATTATTGGAGGTCCCACTGAGATAATAATTAATAGGAGAACCAATTTGGGAAGGACCATACACCATGATCCTGTCGACTCCATCAGCAGTCAAGATAGCGGGCCTGGACTCCTGGATACATCACACTTGACTCAAGCCCTGGGAACCAGAGACTGTTGCTGAGTGTGAGCAACCACCTGAATACTACTGTGAACCCATAGAAGACTTAAAGTTCTTGTTCAAGAAAAAGGCCAACCCCTCAGATAAGTAATCTAAGATGTTATCCCTGTCTCTTTTACTATTTACCTTACCACTTCTAGAACATTGCAATTCTTTCCTAATATGGGCACAGTAACATGCAGCATCACTACAACAAACATCTTGCTGGATATGTGGCTTGGTCCCCTTGTCAAGTATATCAGAACTTCCTCGGTGGGTATCCCCACTTCAAGGAGATGATAGCAATAAACTACAAAATTATATAAATGAGACACAAGACAGCTCAGCTATTTGTAGTTTAGCCCATCATTACAAAGTAGCCAAGTGGCCTATAAACTTCACCCTTAATGATCCTGGGTATAAGTGAAGATTTTCTAAAAGTGTCACTGAAGCCACTGTACAGGCACTAATAAAACCTCTATTAAGTAAAAATTAAAACCCTATCACAAGAGCCAACAATCACCGATATAAAGATGGCTACATCTAGATATGGGATAATTATATGTGGTTAACTCCTTCTATAGAACAGCTTAGTAGAAAAGCCCCATTATATTGGGAACAAAGGAATCACTCCTATTGTCACTGACCTAACTGTACCAAGAACCTGGGATGGATACCCCTTGAACAATATATACACACTATAGTATTACAGGTTGAAGACTGGTTTGCAACAGATTGGTTAAGTCACCCTGGTCTTAGGTGGGAAGCCCCCAATGGCACTCATTGGTCCCATGAAACCAATTTGTGGCCCTGGATACCACCTGGATAGATAGGGAGATGCACCCTGGGATTTGTATGATTAAAAAGCAAAAATATCCACAAACCTGCAAACTTACCCCACCTACAACACCAATGATGTAGAAGCATGTTTCACTGGTATGATCATTTAGCCTTCAAGTTTATCCCTTCCTTAGGATTAGAAGATGTTATGCAACACATTGGGGCCTTAACTAATTACACTTAAAGGCCTTAAGTGACATTTCAGCTGGTCTCTCTCTTTTAAATGAAGAGGTGAAATTAGTGACACAAGCTGTCCTCCAGAATCCAGTGGCTCTAGGTGTATTAACTGGAGCACAAGGAGGTACCTGTGCAACTGTAAAAGCTGCATGTTGTGTATATATTCCTGGTATTTCTGCTAATATCTCAATGGCTGTTCAAGACATTAAACAACAGGTTAAGGCCATGTCAGATTCTGAGATTCCCTGGGACTTCTCCTTATCCTCCCTGTGGAAGGCTATTACTACCTCTTCCTGGTGGAAACATCTGTTGGCTATACTCATAATATTCTTGTTGATTTTATTGTTTGGCCCATGTATACTTAACTGTCTTTCTGGCTTTGTCTCCTCCAAATTCAAAGCTATACACCTATCCATGATGGAAATGTGTGCTGTCTATCGAGGACCTTCAGATAGACCTTCTGAAGGGTATTCCTGACTGCCAACCACAACTATGACCCTCTTCAGCCTGAAGTAGCTCAAGTGGTCATTGCATCTTGTCCCCTCATGGCAGTTCAGGATACTTCTTCAGAGGGGACAATATTATAGATAGATGAGCTAGGTAGAAATACTATAGGCAGTCAAACAGGGCTTGAGAAGGCCAGGACAAACGTGAAAGAAATCACAGCACCACATCAATTAGACTTTGTGGCTGTATGTACAGAAAGGGACAGACAAACTTAACCCAAGGGGATTTGCTGGAAGGTTATTTGGGGCTCTTGGTATTGTAGACAGCTAAGTTATTTTTAAATATTACAGCCAGTTATACAGGGTTGGGCCTTCAACATGGAGGATAATTGTGACCCAGGGCACATTCACTGATAGTCAGAATTGTAAAAGGAGAGAAACTACACAACCTTGTGCTTCCCCTGGAGATAAATAGCAGTGATTGATATTCTAGACAGCTACCAATCATCTGGGTGGGGGGTCAAGGTCTTAACCCTGCCTCTCCAGGAAATATCACTGACCCTTACCCTTATTGAAAATCCTTGTGTGCTTGCTAAGTGACTTGCTTCCCAATTGGATCACCATTACCTGAATGACTATGCTTGTAACCTTATTGGATGTTCATGGCTGTGGCCCATATTGTACCCATGTGGGTTTCACCCTATAAAACTGCTCTATAAAGTAGAGTCCTTGGATACCCACCCAGGACCCCTCTTCCCCTCAGGAGCTTTCCTATCAAGAAATATCTTCCTAGTTTAAAAAAAATAATTTAAATCAAGAACTCTCATTTTATTATTGTAGACTATCAAAATTAATTGGTTTTAAAACATGAATAAGTTCATTATTTACTTCCTTAACACTGTTCCTTTGAAATGTATATCATGTTATGTAAGAGAAAAAGTAGGTTTCAGCAAGAGAAAAATCATAGATTTGAAAGGCAGCTATAGCTTACTGACCTAGAGCAGAGATCAACAAACATATTTTGTAAAGAGCTAGGTACCAAATATTTTTGGTTACAGAAGATGAGTTGTGATCAAACTATATGGTGAATGTTCAAATAAAACTAAAATTTATTACAGTAAAAGCTCATTGTCATTAATTCCCTTCCAAATACTACCTCTCCATTCAGACATACTTATTCTATCCTTCTTGCAATTTTCTGAAGCAGCTCTGGTAATTCTTTTTCCAATTCTTAGAATTTCTTAGAATACTTAGAATTTCCAATTCTTAGCTGTCTCAATAATTTGAATCAATTCAAAATATTTAAAGCAATTTCTGTCAAATAACAATATTATGGTGTATCCTTGTCCATCTTATTTACTGAATCTGTCACTGTGCAACTTCTGGCTCTTTCTCTGAGTCAAAGTGACCATTACAGGTAAAAGTTTTCCATCAGTTCAGGATATCAAGGTACTCAAGACAGTGCAACTAGAGATATTCATAAAAAAGGACTTTCAGAATGCTTCAGAAAGTGCCAAGAATGATGGGATAAGTTTGTATGAGCAAGGAGGGTATTTTTAGTGGGATTAATCAAAATATGTCTTCTACTGTAGTGATTTTTTTAGTTTAAACTTTCACTGCATTTTTTTATTCATTGAGTTTATTGGTATATATTAGGTATACATTATGATTGACATTCATCACTGGAAATTTGTAGCTTTACATAATATATCTTGTCTCTTATTTTTTTCCCCATTCCCCTGCCCTCCCTTCAACCCTGCCATCCCTCCTTGTTTACAAAACTTTGTTTCCATTTTTTCCTTTTCTCATATTTTTTCCTTTCCCTTCTTTCTTTTCTCCTATCTCTCCCACTTCCCCTTCCCCTTCCTCTTTGGACCTTTTCTTTACTGCATTTCTATCATAGCTTAAATATAGTTTCTGTTGCAAATTTTTCTACAACAGTGAAAAGGAAGCAGCCATAGACAATGTGAATGAATGCTAGCTGCTTTCCAATATGATTTTATTTACAAAAACAGGTGGTGAGCCAATTTGGACTATAGGTTATAGTTTGGCAACTTGTTACAGAAAGCAAAATCATACCACCTTATCTATGAAATGGAAGCAGCAGGGTTTATCTCTTGAATTTGAAGTAACTCAGAGTAACTGAAATAATGGACTATACCGGTGACAGTACATAGCCTGTTACAGACATTAAATGAAGCAGTAATTTTGATATAGGCAAGTGAGTTAATATTTAAGCTCACTCTTACAATATTCTCTGTGGAATAAAATGCAGCATTAGGCATGTCCATGAAAGACACTTAATTATTTAAGTATCAAAAGACTGAGATTATAAGGTAGCTTTAGCCTTAATAATATTCATGTCAAAATTTTCTATTCCAAGCTCTATATCTTGAAGCTTTAGTATTTTTATTTCTATATGAAGAGGAGAAAGTTTTAAACTATTCTTTCCAGAAAAAATTGGAAACAGCAGTGGGATTTTATAGGTCTAGGTAAGCTTCATCCCTATAAAATACAACAAAATAAGCTTATTTTATAAACTGTTCTCTTTGTTAGTAATTACTGAATGCTTTTTAATGGCTCATAATGAATTCTATGTATTTTCTAGGAGTTATTTACAACCAGTTATGTGGATTAATTTATGTATATTTAATTTAAAAATTAGCATCACTTTGGGGATTTGTCTGTGTCCTCTCAACATTTCATGAATAAATTAGCTACCTTAGGGTTTTTGAAACCTGCATGAATATATAAAATAATCTTTAGCACATTTCCTTTTGAAAATAAACAGTAACAAATAATTGAACTTTTGTTGATTTCAGGTAGCCAGAATTTAACAGGAAAATGAAATGCAATTATGACTAGGATATATGGGTGATACCTTGTTGTGTACTTTCTTTACATATTATTCATTGTGATTACAAATTTTTCTCAATTTAAAATTTAAAATATTTCATATCAACTCTATACACTAAATCACTGGACACTTTTCAAGGTTGGCATTCTCTGAAACTGGAAAGAAAAAAACAATGTGCCTCTTAAAGCATTCTACATTGTAGATTAATTAAATGTGACATACCTAAATGCTACATAGCAAACTGATAGTACACAAATGTACATTTCCAAAATGCTTTCACCATTGTCCACTAGCTTAATAGCATTACACTGATTGGTGTTATATGCTAGCAATTGCAGTCTTATTTTAGGAATGAAGAGTTGCTCTTTCATGAAATGTAATCTTTTATTGGAGTGAGCATTCATTAGCATGGGAAAATATAGAGTTACAGATGGGTGTCTATATGATATGTATAACTGTATGTAATTATTTATAATAAGAGAACCTTTGGCTTTATTAAGTATATTTCCAAAATCCTATATATGTATAGTTAGCTAAAATTCTATTAATTATTTTTAAAATAAGGTCTGATTCTCACAAAGACCCACTGAAGTCCCACTGTGCTTTGGAACTCATCTTTGCCCCAAATCATTCAAGTAGCTTAATATCACAAAGCCAAGAAAACCAGGGTGGAACAGCATGAATCATTGTTTGCCACTGCAGTATTTTATTAAATTAAAGAAAACAAAAATGCTCAAGATGTGGGTGATGGGACATGTTTGTGCCTGCTATTCATCCAAAGGATATGCTGTCTTCACAGTCCTTTATTCCTCACATTATCTATATTTCAAGCTGCCTGTAATTAGAACAACTCAATTCATCCCTTATAGATATATTGGGCTGAATAATATAGATTTGGAAGGATGCCAGGTATCTCAACTCTCCATCGTCATCCATATTAGTCCTCCTTGATTATCTGGTTCAAATGTGTGGAGTAGTGTGAGGTGCATGGATTCTGTGCTTAGGAATTCATTAACATCAGAAAGTTCATAAGGAGGTATACATATTTGCAAGAGGTGGCTTCAAGTACATAGGGGATAGCCGAGTCTCTTTAGGGAAACACAAATAAATAAATTTAGGCTGTTAGACATCAAATACCTTTTTCAAAAAGTTACTAAGAATATTATATGTCTTTTTAAACAGGGAATTATACCCTATAGAGAAGCCATTTCGCTTTCTCCAAGAAAGATCTGCATGTGTAATTAAATGATTAATAGTCTTAAAATTTACAGTCAGTAATATACATTCATGCTAGTGAGTTAAATTCAATTTTAGAGGGTCTTCTTGACTTCAATTCATATAAATTTTTTAAATTATCAAAATTACTAATGCACAGAAAATGGCGTCTCTCCTTTTAAAAATAATAATTTACACATTATTGTCAACACTTTGAACAATTTCAGCCCTCCAGAAGTTAAGGGAATTTTATTAGGTCTCAATAATTATTGGCATTTTTCTTGCCAAGAAGTTCTAGAAGACTTCATTTGCACTGGTAAATCCTACTTCAAAGGACAACTTAGGATAGTGACTCATCCAAAGAAACTCCATTAAAGCATAAATAAAATAATCTAATTATTTTCTCAATTACCTCTTTAATTCAAAGCTTCCAGTTAATAACCTCCACCAGTGGTCACACGAAACTTTTTCTTTGAAGAACTTAAAGAAATTTTGATTGTAGAGTTCTATCAAAGCCCATCTAACATTTTAGGGGGTTCTTTTTTTTTGTTTTCTTCTTATTTTTTAACTCACTTATTTGATAGTTTCTGCCTATCCAGTTACAATTTGTAGACTTCTTTTCCAGTTATAGATTGCTGCATAATCCACCCCAGAACTGAGCAATCTAAAATACCATTTGTTTTGCTAGTAATCTTCAATGTGGAGAAATTTGTGGAAAAGATTCAAATCTTATCTGAGAAGCTTTAGCTGAGGGCCAGAGGGCCTATCATCACCTGTTGAACTCACACAACTGGCAAGTTAGTACTAACTGGCTGTTCCCTAAAAGCTTGTACAAGCCAGAAGACCAGAGGCCTCTGATCTATTGGAAGTGAGATTCTCCAAATGGCCTAGGTTGCTCTTCTGTAGGTTCTCATAGTGAGTATCCCAAAACAGATCCAAAGGGATCTGTTAAATATGATTATATTTTGTCATATGATCTGGTCTCTAAAGTCACGTACAGATGCTGTCCAACTGTTAATGTTGGCACAAAGATCTGTCCAGGCTCAAGGGGAAGAAGCCTAAACCCCACATCTTAATGGTGGAGTGGCAAGGTTCAGAAAGAGACTGTGGAAAATGACATGTTATAATAGTCTTTACTGGAAAATGAAGCAAAACAACAAAAAACAATCAGCCCTATTTACTATGTTACCAATCAGGCAATTGTAACCATAGAGTATTTCAGTTTTTAAAAATTTGTAGCCAGCTGTCACACTCTGAATAGTCTTGGCCTTTCCTCTCATCTAGCTCTGGCAAACTAAAATATTGTTTAATCTATTAATTAAAGATGTAGCACTTAGAATTTTAATAATGAACTCATGCTGTATTTCAAGGGCATGCTGGGTAAATAAATACCTGATAAACTTCTTACTGGTCGTGGTGGTGGGATGTTAACTGTAGTCAAAGACCGTATAAAGATAAGGAGAAATGTATTGCTCCTGAATGTCTTCAAATGTGGTGTCAACATTTTCAATATTTTACCCTATTTGGTGGTTTACATGTCTTTCTATGACAATTTCCAGGTTTCTACAAGAGATTAAGAAACTTGAGTTTAGGGGTTTGTTTGTTATTTCACCCCTTGGCTTCCAACACCAGCAAAGAAAAAGTAGGGGAAGAATACATGCTTATTGGAATATGAGGATTCTTGTGTCATGAATTTACTATGACATTAGACAAAGCAAATTCCAAATTTCTAATCTATTCAAGCAAACTAATAACAAGAAAATAGCAAAGCATATTTACAAAATGAACACTCTAATCTCAGCTGTGCAAGAAATGGAATATCTATCTAAAGTGATTGACTCAGTTTTGTCTCTTCCTCCAGAGTGCATGCCATTTACCCTGAATTGATCTCCCTCTTTAGGACAAACCAATTTTATAATTCAGTGTAGGGATTTCTAAAATGATGGCTAAATGCCCTCAGAGGACCACGATGTTTAAGGGACTGTCTTCATAAAATAAAAATGTTATCAGGAGAGTTAACAAAATACATAAGGATTTTATAAGGGAGTTATAATGATAAAGGTTGAGAGATTCTTGAAGTAGAATCAGGCGAGAGACTCTCCAGTGGCACAAAAGTTTAAAGCTCATCTATCATAAAATCCACTTACCACCCTTTAAGATTCTTCTAGGTGGCTCAAGCTATCTTTCTTAAGATAGTTTCAACAAACTCCCCAAGGTAATTCATTCCAAGGAAAAGCATGAAGTGTATTAGTTACATCTTGGGAATATATGTTTGTCATTTCGAAAAGAAAAAGGCAGTGTAAATACTAATCAAGGACTATTTGGGAGTACATTTGTGTTTCTCTGACTATCTAGAACATTTTTAATATGGATTGAGAATCCCTTGTGGGCATCTCTTGGTTTTATCTGTCTTTTTATTTTAATCTGGAAATGATAACTTCTTGATTTTGTGTTAGTAATTCTCTGTAGAAGTTAATCTGATTCCACTGTCATGTTTAGTTTTGCTCATTTATGACATAGAAAAAAGTAGAACATATAATATATATTAGTCTGTGACTCATTTTTGTTTCTCCTTTTAACATCCTGAAGTGTAACTGAAATCTGTTTCTATCACCGTGTAGTATTCTTCTGCATGATTGTCCATTGTGCTACTGTTGGCATTTGTATTGTTTTTAGCTTTTTGCTCTTATAGTAAAACAATGTGATTATGTTAAATATGTCTCTAGCATAATCACATACTGGTTGAATTATCTGTTACAAAGTGCATATCTATTTAACTTTATTTAGTAATACTTGTTTTCTGAAGTAGACTATATAATTTATACTCTTGCAGAGTATAGGTATTTTCATTGATTCACATCTTATATAACACTTGTTATTGTCAATTTTTTATTTTTGCCAATTCAAAGTGCATAAATAGCATGTTATAACTAAAGTGTCCTTGATTATTAATCAGACAATTTTTTTCACAATTTTATTTATTTTTCTTGTTCTGAAGGAAGTGTCCTCAGTGACTTTTCTGCTTTGTTGCTATTCTTTTTCTTAGTCACACCTGGAGTGTTTTATTTTCCTGATAATGCTCTTTGAAGTGACAGCTAGTATTTTTCACTTGAGCAATGATATGTGGTGATATGAAGATATCACCATCCCAAATTGTTTTTAAAGAGTTTTAAATTGTTTTTATATTTAATTTTTTGTTTTTCTGTCAGGGGTTGCTTGAAGAATAGTTTCAGGGAGAAATTCAATTTCATGTTTTTCCACTTAGACAATCAATGTTTCACCAATATATATCAAAAACCCATTTTTTTATAGTTTCATAAAATGTAAATTTTGCCAAATATGGACTTTGAAAATTCTGAGTCTATTTTAGAGCTCTCTGCTGGGTTTGATTAGGTTTAATCTTGTTTACTACCGTTACACTTCATACTGTCTAAAAACCATAAGCTTTATTGTTTGGAACAAGATACTGCAGCTTTTTCTTCTTTCAGAGATTTTAGCTATTATTAGAATTTTATATTTCCATACAAACTTTAGAATCAACTTATTAAATTCCAGGAAAAACTGTAATAACACTTACATCAAAATTGTACTGAATTTTTACATTATGTTAGGAAAACTAACAGGAAAGAAATCTTTCTATTCGTAAAGACGCTATAGTTTTCCATGCTTTGGGACTTTGAAATATTTTTAAGGTTGTGGGTTTTTTTGCAGTATCATTTACAATTAGATCATGATTACTTTTTACATGATTCAATATTCAGTAATATTCTTGAACACTGTTCCTGATTCTCATCATTGTTTTGTGGAAACTTTTAACTCTATGTAGTATAGAATTCATATGGATTTCTATGTAGATACTCATCATCTGCAAACAATTCTATCTAATCATTTTGCATTTTATTCCTTTTTACCTTGACTTGGGTTGCTGCCTGAGAGCTCCAGTACAATACTGAATATAAGTAGGTAGCAGTTTATTTTTTATTTTAAATGACACCCCCAAACATTTCATTTTTTAGTATAGTACAGTACTTCATATGAATTGTTTGTATATATCTGTTAATGAGTAGAAAAAGTTATCATCACCTCTATTAGCTGAATTTTTTCCTTTAATAAATACATTTCATTGATTTTGCTGTAACAGGTTCATTCAATTTTATGTCTATTCAGAGGCTTATGTTTTGTTTACCTTTAATCTTTCAGTAGAGTGAATTACATTGATAAATGTTCTAGAATTTAATTATTATTCATTCATGTGATAAACCCAAATTAGTCGAAACACCTTTTTATGCACCTCTAGATTTGTTTTTTTCCCCTACTTTTATATTGCTAAGTGAGATGGGCTTGCAGTTTTATTTTAGTAAGGAACCAATTTTGATATGTTATCAAATTTACTACTATCAGAAATAGAGCTGAAAATTCTTTTCTAAAAAATTTCTGACAGAATTCTCAGGATTTTTACTTTGTTTTTGCTGTTACAGTTTTAAACGCTTTGGTAGGACCCTTTTATTTAACAATGAATACAACTCAGTAACTATTGAATCAATTGGTTATAATTTCTGTTAATTATGAGCACTGATATATCATCTTTAGGAATTTCATCTAATTTCTGAGTAATGTTCATTTTTCTTCTAATTAAATCCTTATATGGTAAAAGATAAACTCAAATTGTATACTTTACACACTTTAAAGGAAAAACATTTATGTGCATGCATAGAACAAACTAAAAATAAATACAAGAATAAATATAGAGAGATAAATTTTCCTCGGTTTCCCTGGACATTTTCTTAGATATTCAAAGAATAAAACACCAGGTGTTTTCTGACAAGACTGAATGACACTACACATTATGTATCCTACTATCCATTCCTCTTTTTTCCTCCTTGGCTCAGTTCTTTCTCCTTCACTCCACAGCCATCAGGGTGGTCCATAGAAACTCCTCCTCACTTCACCATTTACTTTTTATGGTCAATTATCGTTTTTATTAGGAGAGTCATTCCGAGTTCAAGATTCTAAGCATCTAAACTATGCAAGCAACTCCACTTTTTACTAGTTTTTCAGTATGAAAAATGTTATTAATGTAGAATAAATTTTCAAATTATGTTTCTACTTAGGTTATTTTCAATGTCCATCCATCCTTCTTGCTCTCAGTGCATTGTGTATCGTTCAGAAATAGCCATTTATTTCAAATTTCCCATATTTATGCATTATACTGTATGCAGATGAGGGTGACATGCATAATTATATTTTAACTGGAGTAAGAAGCTAAACTTCCATATATAGTTATGATGTATAGATGAAGTGATTACATTTTGAAAAAGTTTTTAAATCTACTGAAAAATATTTTATTTATTTATTTATTTGCTTAAATTCTTTTATTGGTACATTGTAGGTATACAACAATTACATTTCTCATTGGGAACTTGTACCTTTACATGATGCATCTTGGTTCTTATTTTTTCCCCATTCCTAGCCCTCCCTTCACCCCCTCCACACTTCGCTATTTACAAAGACTTTATTTCCATTTTTTCCATTTCTCATCATTTTTCTTCTCCCCTCTTTCCTTTCCCCAGCCGCTCCCACTTCCTCTACCCCTTTGGAACTGTTCTTCCTATTTTGCGTTATCAATTATTCACTCTAATCATTGGTACATTTTAAGTGTACAATATAATGACATTCATCATTGGAAATATGCACCTTTACACTTTGCATCTTTGCACCTCTCTTGGTTCTTATTTTTCATCCTTGGACAGCCCTCCCTTCAACTCCTCCATTCCTCCCTATTTACAAAGATTTTGTTCCGATTTTTCCATTTTCTCATATTCATTCCATTTCCTTCTTTCCTTTCCGCGATCCCTCCCACTTCTTTCCCTTTTGTCCCTTTTCTTCCTGTTTCACATTACCTATTATACATTTTAGTCCTTATGTACACTTTCAGTTTCTCACACCAGAGAAACTATTCGGTATATACACATGTGTGTCCTATTTATTTCACTTAAGAGTATCACCTCAATGTGCATCCACTTAGCTAGCTATAAATGTCTCTAATTTCTCATTTTTTATGGCTGAGTAGTACTCCATTTTATTTAAAAAAAAAAACAAAACACATTTTGCTTATCCAGTCTCCAGTTGATAGACATTTGGGCTGTTGACAAGTTTTAGCTATCACAAACTGTGCTGCTATGAACATGGGTGAATACATATATCACCCATATATCATATAACATATATCACTGTGGTATGATTTTTTTAATTCTTTGGGGAAAATCCCAGGAGTGGAATAACAGGGTCAAATGGGACTTCCAGTCCTAGTTCTTTAAGGTATCTCCATATTGATTTCCCTTGTGGTTGCACCAGTCTACACTCCCAACAGCAGTGGAACAGGGTTCCTCTTTCCCCACAGCCCTGCCAGCATTTGTTATTGGTTGATTTCATGATAGCAGCCATTCTTTCTGGAGTGAAGGAGAATCTCAGCGTTGTTTGCATTTGCATCTCTCGAATGACCAGTGATGTTGAACATTTTTTCATGTATTTATTTGCTATTTCTACTTCTTTGAGAAATGTCTGTTCATTTCAGATGCCCATTTTTGGATTGGGTCTTTAAATTTGGGAGGTCTGATCTTTTTAAGTTCCTTATAGATTTGAGATAGTAGACCTTTGTCTGAGGAAGAACAGGTGAAGATTTTTCCCACATTGTGGGTTGTCTCTTCACACTGGTGATGGTTTCTCTTGCTGTGAAGAAGCTTCTTAATAAGAAGAGATCCCACTTGTTGATTGTTTGTGCTAGTTCATGGGCAAATGAGGCTTTGTTCATAAAATCTTCCCCTACACCAATGTCTTCAAGGGTTCTACCTAACCTCTGTTCCAACTGGTTCAGAGTTTCTATTTTAATATTTAGATCTTTAATCCATTTTGATTTTAGTTTAGTGCATGGTGAAAGATATAGGTCTAGTTTTAATCTTTGGCAAGTGGAAGCCCAATTTTTCCAGCACCATTTATTAAAGAGGCTATTTTTCCTCCAGTGAGGGTGTTTGGCTCCTTTGTTGAAGATGAGATGGCTGAGTGTGTCTGGCGTTGTTTCTTCATCTTCTAATCTGTTCCACTGGTCCTCAAGTCTGTTTCTCTGCCAGTAACATGCTGTTTTTTATCACAGTAGCTTTGCAGTAGAGTTGCAGGTTGGGGATTATGATACCCCCTGCCATGTCTCTGTTACATAGAATTGCTTTTGCTATTCTAGTTCTCTTCTTGTTCCAAATGAATTTTTGATTGTTTTCTCGAGGTCTGTGAAGTATGCTGCTGGGATCTCAATTGGAATTGCATTAAATCTACATAGCAGTTTTGGAAGGATGGCCATTTTTACTATAGTAACCCTTCCTATCCAGGAGCAGGGGATGTCTGTCCATTTTCTGATATCATCTTCAATCTCTCTTTTCAGAGTGCTATAGTTTTCAGAGAAGAGGTCTTTGATTTCTTTCCTTAGGATGATTCCTAGGTATTTCAGTTTTTGGGATGCTATTGTGAAAGGAATTATTTGCCCTATTTCTCTCTCAGTGAGTCTGTCATTCGTGTAGAGGAAAGCTATTGATTTTTGTGTGTTGACCTTGTAAGCAGCTACTTGACTGAATTTGATTATTAAGTCTAGAAGACTTTTGGTGGAGTTCTTGGGGTCTTCTATATAGAGTATCATGTCATCTTCAAATAATGACAGTTTGACTTCTTCATTACCTATCTTTATTCCTTTTATTTCTTTCTCTTGTCTAATTGCCATGGCTAATGTTTCCAGAACAATATTGAACAAGAGTGTTGACAGTGGACATCCTTATCTTGTTCCTGATTTTAGTGTGAAGGATTTCAGTTTTTGACCATTTAGTATGATATTGGCTGTTGGTTTTTCATAGATAGCTTCTATCAGTTTGAGGTAGAGACCATCTATTCCAATTTTTTGTAGGGTTTTATCATAAATGCATGTTGGATTTTGTGAAATGCTTTTTCTGCATCTATGGAGAAAATCATATGGTTTTTGTCCTTGGCTCTATTGATATAGTGTATTACATTGATTGATTTGCGTATCTTGAAACATCCCTGCGTCCCTGGGATGAATCCCACTTGATCAGGGTGTATGATCTTCTTGATGATCTTCTGCATTCTGTTTACCATTATCTTATTAAGGATTTTTGCATCTATGTTCATTAGTGAGACTGGCCTATAGTTCTCTTTTTCAGTTGGATCTTTCTCTGCTTTGGGGATCAAGGTGATGCTTGCTTCCACGAATGAATTTGAGAGTATTGCTTCCCTTTCAATTTCTTTGAAGAGTTTAAACAGTAGTGGTAGCAGTTCCTCTCTAAATGTCTTGTAGAATTCAGCAGTGAAGCCATCAGGGACTGGGCTTTTTTTAGTTGATAAGTTTTTAATTACATTTTCAATTTCATTGGTTGATATTGGGTTGTTTGGAATATTTAGGTCTTCATCGTTCAACTTTGGTAATTCATACATATCTAAGAATCTGTCCATTTCTTCTGTGTTGTCCATCTTATTGGCGAATAGTTTCTGGAAGTAAGTATTGATGATCCTCTGGATTTCTTGTAATTTCACCCTTTTCATTCCTAATTGCATGGATTTGGGCCTTTTCTTTCCTTTTTCTGACAAGTTTGGCTAAGGGTTTGTAAATTTTGTTGATTCTTTCAAGGAACCAACTCTTGGCTTCATTGATTTTTTTGTATCATTCTCTTAGTCTCCATTGCATTGGTTTCTCCTCTGATCTTCATAATTTCCTCCCTTGCATGAGCTTTGGGGTTGTCCTGCTCTTCTTTTTCTAGAAGCTTGAGGTTCAGCATCAGATTGTTTAATTGGGATTGTTCTGTTTCCCTGATATGCGTATTCACTGCTATGAATTTCCCTCGTAAGACTGCTTTCATTGTGTCCCATAGATTCCAATATGTTGTATTTCATTGTCATTTAATTGAAGGAACTGTCTGATTTCTTCTTTAATTTCCTCTGTGACCCATTGGTTATTCAGAAGTGTGTTGTTCAATTTCCACGTGTTTATGACATTTTTTGAGTTTCTTTTGCTATGGATCTCCAATTTCATCGCACTATGGTCTGACAATATACAGGGGATAACTTCAATTCCTTTGCACTTCCTTAAACATGTTCTATGTGTGAGTATGTGGCCTATTTTGGAGAATGACCCATGTGCAGCTGAGAAGAATGTGTATTCTGATTTTGTGGGGTGGGAGACTCTGTCAACATCTGTTAAGTTCATTTGTTCAAGAGTTCGATTGGGTTCTAGTTTTTCATTACTTATTTTTAGTGTAGTTGATCTATCTACTTGTGACAGTGGGGTGTTGAGGTCCCCCACTACAATTGTATTAGTGCATATATGACTTTTCATGTCCATTAGTATTTGTTTTATATTGTTGGGCACACTAGTGTTTGGTGCATAGGTATTTATGATTGTCTTCTCTTCCTCTTGGATTCTTCCCTTTACAAGGATGTAGTGTCCTTCTTCATCTCTCTTAATCAGTGTTGGTTTGAAATCTACTTGATCTGCCAAGAGGATAGCTACTCCTGCTTTGGGGGGGGGGGTTCCCGTCACATGGAGTATAGTTTTCCACCCTTTAACTTTCAGTCTATGAGTTTCCTTTTGAATTAAGTGTGTTTCTTGTATGTAGCATATAGTTGGATTTTGCTTCTTGACACATTCTGCCAATCTATTTCTTTTGATTGGTGAATTGAGACCATTAACATTGATGGTTATAACTGAAACGTATTGACTTGTCATTGCCATGACTTTTTATTTGTGTTGATTTCTCCCCCTTTGCATTTAATGTCTTGTTGTTCCAGATGGGCTAATTCTGCTGTGCTTCCTGGGGTTGTGATCCTCAATGTCTGTTCCTAGGATATTGTGTAAAATTTTTTGGAGTGCTGGTTTGGTATTCATGAAGTTCCTAAGGTGCTCTTTGTCATGAAAGTATCTTATTTCTCCATCAATTTTGAAAGATAGTTTTGCAGGCTACATCAATCTGGGTTGGAGGCTGTTTTCCTTTAGGGCTTGAAATACATCACTTCAAGGTCTTCTTGCCTTGATGGTTTGTGTTGAGAAGTCTGCTGTGATTCTGATGGGCTTTCTTTTGTATGTGATTTGTTTCTTTTCTCTCAATTCTTGTAGAATTTTCTTCTTCTGTTGGATTTCAGGAATCCTAACTATTATTTGCCTATGTGTAGATTTTTTTTGATTAAGGCTAGTTGGAGTCCTATATGCCTCACTTATCTGTATGTCAAGTTCTTTTCCCCTGCTTGGGAAGTTTTCTGCCATCACTTCTGTGAACAGTTTTTTTATGTCATCTGCACTCTCTCCTGTTTCTTCCTTGACTCCAATCAGTCTTATGTTATTCTTTTTCGCATCATCTAGCAGCTGCTGGATTGATTTCTCATGTTCCCTTATAATTTTGAAGCAATTTTTCTTTTCTTGGTCATTAATTGCAATCTTATCTTCTATATCTGAAATTCTGTCCTCACATTGGATCATTCTGCTGTGTAGACTTTCAATGGAGTTTTTCATGTCCTGGAAATCTATTTGCATCTGTTTTATGGATTCCATTTGTTTCCTATGTTGGATTCCATCATGTTCCTGAGCTCCTCTCTAGATTTATTAATCTTGTCTTGCACTAGGGGCACAATTTCTCCTGTTATCTGAGAAATTATTTCTGATTTCATTTTTTTCCAGATCCCCTTTTGTTGCAATTTCAGGGGGTCCAGGTGGTTGAGTATCAGAGTGTTCCATCTCATTTCCCTTTGGGGTTGCTGTAGGAGGTCTGGAAGTCTGGTTTTGAGACTTATTTACGTGTTTTCTCATTTCAACTGGGGAAGTGGGGTGGTGCTGTTGGCACCCACATGGCTCACATCCTATGAGCTGGGAGGGGTGGGACAGGGGCCAGGAGCAGCAGCAGGGATGGTGGCTGGGAAACCCCGTCCTCTGGCCTGGTAGTGGCAGGAGGGATGGTGGCCCGGAACCCCCTTCTTCTGGACCAGGAGCAGTGGGATGGTGGCTCAGAAGCCCCTACCTTTGGGCCTGCAGCATTGGGATGGATGGCGGCCTGGTAGCCCCTTCCTCTGGGCCTGGAACTGCAGGACAGATGGCAGCCCAAAAGCCCTTTCCTTTGAAAAATATTTTAAAAGTGCATCCTGAGTCAAATGAACATATCTCCACAAAATCAATATCCCTCTATTTAAAAGCAATAAGCAATTATTAAATGTGGTAGAAAGTTATCTAACTCGCAGTAACGATTATAAAGTAAATAGAAATGTAACAAACATCCACAGATTACAAGACAGTAGACTAAGAGTGGGTGAGATTTTGGGGATGTATATAATTAATACGTCATGGTAATTCGTTGTTTTTTTTTTTTCATACCAGCGATCAAACTCAGGACCTTGCACTTGCCAGCCAGGCTCTGTGCTGCTGAGCTGAATCCCAGCACTTACTGGTAATTCTTTAGACAAAAGTGTTAAATAGAGGTTAGTAGAAGTGGATTTATTTCCTTAATTTTATCACATGCATTAACATATAATTAATCAAGAATAATTTTTAAATATAATGTAAAAACTTTGAAGAACTATAGATTACTCTTCTGCAAGTTTTGTGATGAATATTCACGTTAGTCCTTCTATGATGTAATCTTAAAATACAATTAAAACATTGTAAAGAAATACACAGGAATAAAAAGGGAAACATTCAAAATATCCATGAGAAACCAAAAGTTCAATATTTCAGATATAGAAATACATTTTATGCACAATAAGGAAAAATGAAATCTACAACAAAAAAATTAAGCACTGGATTCACTGATAGTTCAAAATTTATAAATACAAGTTTCTAGTAAAGATGAAAATAAATTTTAAAAATACAAATTTATAAGATAATGAAACATTTTATTTTAAAATAGGCAACAATTTTTAAAATTGATTTTACAGGAAGCAGCATTCTAATTTTACAAAAAGTGCATTATTTAATAAATACTGTTGACTACATGGAAAAATAAATTTACTAGACCTTCTCATAAAAAAGTAAAATTAAAAGTATTGTACTTTTTTTAGTCAACTATTAAGTTAATATAACAAATTGAAATCTGTACAGAGCACTGAAAAGACATTAACATATATTTTTGAATATTTTTTTGCATAGAATATTTAAAAAAATATAGGGAAAGTAGGCAATGAAAAACATGAGTAACTTGGTGCTGAACAAATATAAATAAGCATTATAAAAAGTAAGCCTTATAACTTTTTCTATTTGAGTAAGTTTATCAAAAACAGACAAAATTCACAAAAAATCTATAAATCTACTAAAATATTTAGGAAAAAATGTAAAAGATGACAAAATAACCACATAAAATATCTCAATAATAAGTATGAAGCAATATTTGGACAGAACAAAGGTCATATCAATTTTTGAATGGATGGAAAGATAATGAAATATTAATTTTTCCAAATTATTTAAATTTAATTGAATTTTATCTATAATAATGTTGGGATTTTTGTTGAATTCAGAACATGTTTAATATTTTTCTGAAATGTAAATTTCTTTTTCCAACTAGTTCAAAGAATTATTGTCAAAGAAAACCACAAAAGAATTTTTTTAATGTCAGTTAATATGTAATAGGGGAGTTTAAACTTATAAGATATAAAAATACTGCAATAAGATAAGGAAAGATAAAAATAGTAATGAATGAAAGAGTGGAAAAGAATAAAAATGCCAAAATTAGAGTAAACAGTAAATATGATTTTACTATAAAATATAAGTAGTAAAATTATATAGTTAGACTAAATTGAATAATTTAATACATAGCACCAGAATATTTCAATAGCCATAAAACATAATTTCCAAATGTATTGAAGTCCTAACTATAAATAATGCAAAGCAAGTTATCTATAAAAATACAAGTACTGTATAGAGGCTTGAGAGATATCTTGCAAAGATAGGAAATCAAAAAGAAATGATAGATGTTTACTTTAAATTCACAGTGAAGATCTAAGAAAATCCCTTGTGTTTCCAACAGAGGGAGAGAAAAATAGCAATTTTGAAATACCATTAGAGCTACCTCCAAAACATGTATCTGCAGTCTAATGGAAATGACCACCAGGCCTTACATCCCTGAGTAATGGACATTAGCCAACTCTAGCTGATGTGTCCTTACTACTTTACCTTGAAACATGAGTAACAAAAGCTAACAAATAGATCTAAAAGTTAAAGCCCAGGGACTCTGGCCCACTGAAAACATTGTAACGTACTTCTCTTCCTTCAAATCTATCCATTCCATCCGCAGAGCCATAGTATAACTACAACTGAAAGAGCTACAATATGCAGACACTATTGGAGTTCTTCAGAAAACCCACAAGATAAGAGAAGCAAGCTCCACCATTGGAGTAGTGACATCTGGCTAAAAATCAAACAAAAATAAAATTTAAAAAAAGCCAGCAACAACAAAACATTTAAGCAGAACTCATCTATTAACCAGATTAACAAGAAACCTCTTGGTAAAGGCCTATTTACCTCTGTTTCTATTACCATATCATGTTTGACTTTCAACAAAAAAATCAAACTGCATGCTAACACCAATGAAAAGAACATCCGAAAAGAAAAAGCAAGCATTGCACCCAGATAAAGAGATGATACAGATTGTAGAACCACAAGGCAAGGAAGTTTAAATGACTGTGATTATTATATTAAAGACTTCAGTGAGCCAGAAGTGGTGCCATATACCTGTAGTCCAGGCCTAGGGGGTAGGGCAGGAAGATTGCCATGACTTCCAGGCCAGCCTGGGCTACATAGTGAGATCTTTCTAAAAGAAAATATTCCAATGGAAAAACTAGATAACATACCAGAATGTATGGGTAATATAAGTGTAAAGATAGAAATGCTAAGAAAGAACAAAAGGGAATATTAGAAATGAAAACTATTGTATTAGAAATAGGAATATTTTTGATGGGTTCATTGACTGAGTAGGTACACCTGAGAAAAAAGCAATGTGCTTGAAGATGTGTCAACAGAAATATTCCAAACTGAAATGAAAAAAGAAAAAAGTAGAATGGAGGGGCTGCAGGTGTAGCTCATAGCTTAGGGATACAGCACTTGCCTACCATGCACAAGCCCTCAATTCAACCCTTAGCACCAAAAGAGAGAGAGTGAGGGGGGAGAGAAAGAGAGAGAGAAAGAGAGAGAGAGAGAAACAGAGAGAGAGAGAGAGATAATTATGGAATGAGCAGAAATGGGAATACTAGAAGGAGAAGAAAAAGAAAGTGAGAAAATCAGAAGAAATATTCAAAGAAATATTGACAAATAATTTTTCAAAATAAGTGGCAAGTACTAAGTCACAGATCTAGGAAAATGAGAGAACAACAAGGAGACTAAATGTCAAAATATCTACACTTATGAGTGTCATTTTGAAGCTTCAGAAATTCAGAGATAAAGAGAAAAGATGATAGACAAAAACTAAGGGAACTTAGTACTTCAGCATAAGAAATGTCAAAAGTTTTTCTTCAAAAAAGAAGGAAAATGATCTGTCTAAAATATGGATCTACACAATAAAAGCAAGAGTGTCATAAAAGAATGTAATAATTTATTTTTCTTAATCTTACTTTAGCTAATAGGTAACTATTTCATAGTAATATTACATTTCAGTGACTAGAGCTGAAGGATAAGTGAAAGAAATGTCAATAATGTTAGAAGGGATACTAGGGAGAAATTGGAAATTCACTATTATAATTTATCTTCACTACATGTGAAGCAGTATAGTGATATTTAAAGACAAGTAAGATCAGTTATTAATGTATGTTGCAACCACTAATAAATTTCAGTAACAATTTTAATTTAAGTCCTGACAGGTGAGATACAGGAATTATATAAAATGTTCAATTAAAAATAAAGAAGGTAATGTAGAGGGTAAGGTCCAATTTAGACAAAACAAACTTTAGACCCCTGAAAATTGTTTAAGATTAAGAGCCTATGAGGCTAACATTAATCTAACACTTAAACCAAACAATGAAATTATAATGGAAAACTATGAATCAATATATCTCTCATAAACACTGACAAAAATCTTGAAAAAATATAAACTAGCATGTGGGAGGTTCTAGGTTCACTTCCCACCACTACAAAACTAAACAGCAATTCATATCCAACAGTGTATAAAAGGAATTATATGACATGACCAAGTGCTATTTATTCCAGTTGTGCAAGTCTGGTTGGACATTTGATGATTGATTGATATGTTGATAACATCAATAAGTTAAATGAGAAAAATAATATGTTCATATCGGCAAATGAAGAAAAAATGTGTTACAAAATCCAGCATCCATTCATGTTAAAACTCGCCAAGTTTAGGGCTAGAAGTGTATCTTAGTGCTAGAACACTTGCCTACCATTTATTTACAAAGCCCTGGGTTTGATTCCAGTACCAAACAAACAAACATAATTCTCCAGGATTCAAGAGCAACTTCCTCAACTTGATGAAACTGACTGTTTTGACTTAACGTTGGGAACAAACAATGTAAGGATATATCCCCTCAACACTTCTATTTAATGTTTTTTTGTTTTGATTTTTTTGCTTAAATTCTTTTATTGGTACATTTTAGGTATACAATACATTTACATTTGTCATTGGATATTTGTACCTGTACTTGATGTACCTTGGTTCTTATTGTTTCCCTATTACCTGTTTTCCCTTTACCACTTCCACCCTTCCCTATTGACAGAGACTTTGTTTCCATTTTTTACTTTTCTCATAATTTTTCCTTTCCCTTCTTTCCTTTCCCCTTAAACTTCCACTTTACCTACCCCTTTTGACCTTTTCTACCTATTCCAAATTGTCAATTATTATTTTTAATCATTTTAATCCTTATTTATACTTACAGTTTCTCACACTAGAGAAACTATTCAGTATTTATATGTGCGTCCTATTTATTTCACTTAAGAGTATGGCCTCAGTATGAATTCATTTAGCTATAAATGTCTCTACTTTCTCATTATTTATGGATGAGTAGTACTCCATTTTATAAAACACACACACACACACACACATCTTCTTTATCCAGTCTTCAGTTGATGGGCACGTGGGCTGTTTCCAAGCTTTAGCTATTATAAACTGTGCTGCTATGAACATGGGTGCACATATATCACTATGGTATGATTCTTTTAATTTGGGGGGAAAGATACTCAGCAGGGAAATAGCTAGGTCAGATGAGACCTCTAGCCCTAGTTCTTTGAGGTGTCTCCATACTGATTTCCACAGTGGTTGCACCAGTCAGCACTCCCACCAACAATGGAGAAGGGTTCCTTTCTATCCACAACCCTGCCAGCATTTGTTATTGGTTGATTTCTTGATAGCATCCATTCTTTCTGGGGTGAGGTGAAATCTCAGTGTTGTTTTTATCTGCATCTCTCAAAAACCAGTGATGTTGAAAATTTTTTCATGTTTATTTGCTGCTTTTACTTCTTTATCTGAAAAATGTCTGTTCACTTCAGATGACCATTTTTGAATCGGGTTTTTAATTTTTGGGGATCTGATTTTTTTAAGTTCTAAATATATTCTAGATAGTAGTCCTTTGTCTGAGGTACAATGGCTAAAATTTTTCCAACATTGTTGGTTGTCTCTTAGCTTTGTTGGTGGTTTTTCTTGCAATGTAGAAGCTTTTTAATAAGATGACATCCCAGTTGTTGATTCTTTGTGCTAGTTCTCATGCTACTGAGGTTTGTTTCATAAAGTCCTTTCCTATGCGAATGTCTTCAAGAGTTCTTCTTAACTTATCTTCCAGGAAGTTTAGTGTTTCTGTTTTAATATTTAGATCTTTAATCCACTTCAAGCTTAGTTTAGTGCATGGTGATAGGTATGAGTCTAGTTTTAATCTTTGGCAGGTTGAAATCCAGTTTTTTCAGTACTACTTATTAAACAGGCTATCTTTCCTCCAGTGAGGGTGGTTGGCTCCTTTGTCAAAGATGAGTTGGCTGAATATGTCTGGGGTTGTTTCTACATCTTCTAATCTATTCCACTGATCCTCAGGCCTTGTTTCTTCACCAGTACCATGCTGTTTTTATCACAGTAGTTTGTAGTATAGTTTCAAGTTGGGGATTGTGATACCCCCTGCCATGTCTCTGTTCCCTAGAATTTCTTTTGCTATTCTAGATCTCCTCAGGTTCCAAATGAACTTTTGGATTGTTTTCTCTAGTTTTGTGAAATATATTGGAATTTCAATCACCATTGCATTAAATCTATATAGTAGTTTTGGAAGTATGGTCATTTTCACTATATTGATTCTTCCTACCCAGGAACAAGGGATGTCGTTCCACTTTCTTATGTCCTCTTCAATTTCTTTTTTCAGAATTCTGTAGTTTTCTGTGTAGAGGTCTTTTGCTTCCTTTATTAGATTGACACGTAGATAATTCATTTTTTTGTATACTATTGTAAAAGGAATTGTTTCCCTAATTTCTCTCTCAGTGAGTCTGTTATTTGTGTACAAGAAGGCTATTGATTTTTGAGTGTTGACCTTGTATCCAGCTATTCTACTGAATCTGTCAATTAAGTGTAAGTCTTTTGGTGGAGTTTTATGGGTCTTCTATGTAAAGTATCATATCATCAGCAAATAGTGACAGTTTAACTTCTTCCCTTCCTATCTTTATTCTTTTATTTCTTTCTCTTTTCTAATTGCTTTGGCTAGTGTTTCCAGAACTATATTGAACAGGAGTGGTGATAGTGGACATCCTTGTCTTGTTCCTGATTTTAGTGTGAAAGTTTTCAGTTTTTGACCATTTAGTATGATGTTGGCCATTGGTTTTTCACAGATAGTCCTAATCAGGTTGAGGATAAAGAGGTTCTATTCCAATTTTCTGTAGGGTTTTAATCATGAGTGGGTGTTGGACTTTGTCAAATGTTTTTTCTGCATCTATTGAGATGATCATATGGTTTTTCTAATTGCCTCTGTTGATATACTGTATTACATTTATTGAATGATGTATGTTGAACCATCCTTGTATCCTTGGGATAAATCCAACTTGGTCAATGTGTATGGTCTTCTTGATGACACTCTGTATTCTGTTTTCCAGTATCTTGTTGAGGATTTTTGTATCTATATTCATTAGGGAGATTGGCCTGTAGCTCTCTTTTTGGGTTGAGTCTTTCCCTAGTTTTGGAATCAAAGTAACACTTGCTTCCAGGAATGAATTTGGAACTATTGCTTTCCTTTCAATTTCCTTGATGAGTTTAAAGAGTAATGGCAATAGTTCTTCTTTAAATGTCTTGTAGAATTCAGCAGTGAAGCCATCAAGACCTGGGCTTTTCTTTGTTGGTAAAATTTTTAGTACATTTTCAATTACACTCATTGTAGTTGGGGTGTTTAGAACTTTTATATCTTCTTCATATAATTTTGGCAATTTGTATGTATCTAGGAGTCTGTTCATTTCTTCTGTGTTTACAATTTTATTAGAGTACAGGTTCTTGAAGTAGATATTGCTGATCCTCTGGATTTCTGCTGGATGTGTTGTGACTTCACCTTTTTTGTCCTTAATTGCAATGATTTGAGCCTTTTCTTTCCTTTTTTTGATAAGATTGGCTAAAGGTTTATCAGTTTTATTTATTCTTCAAAAAAACCTTTTTCATTCATTGATTTTTTTGTATCATTCTCTTAGTCTCCATTGCATTGATTTCTGCTCTTATCTTTATAGTTTCCTCTCTTGTACAAGCTTTGGGTTTGTCATGCTCTTCTTCTTCTGGGAGCTTGAGGTTCAGCATTAGGTTGTTTATTTGAGCTCTCTCTGTTTTGCTAATATGGGCATTCACTGCTATGAATTTTCCTCATAGAACTGCTCTCATTATGGCCCATAGAATCCTGTATGTTGTACTGGCATTATCATTTACTTGTAAAAACTGTCTAATTTCTTCTTTAATTTCCTCTGTGACCCACTGGTTGCTCAGGAGAGTGTAATTCAATTTGAATGTGTTTGTGGGTGTTTTGTGGTTCTTCTGCTATTGATCGCCAATTTTAATGCACTATGGTCTGATAATATACAGGGGGTAACTTAAATTCTTTTACATTTACTTAGACATGTCCTATGAGCTAGCATGTGGCCTATTTTGGAGAATCACCTCTGTGTAGCTGAAAAGAAGGTATATTCTGATTTTGTGGAGTCAAACATTCTGTCAACATTTATTAAGTCCATTTGTTCAATAGTTTGGTTCAGTTTTAGAATTTCATTGTTAACTTTTTGTTTAGATGATCTGTCTATTTGTGATAGTGGGATATTGAGGTCCCCAACTACAATTGCATTAGTGCTTATTTAGTTTTTTATATCCATTAATATTTGTTTTGTATAGTTGGGGGCATTCATATTTGGTGCATATATATTTAAGATTGTCATATCTTCCTCTTTGATTGTTCCCTTCACAAGGATGTAGTGACCATCTTTGTCTCTCTTAATTAGTTTTTTTGGGGGGGAACCAGGGATCAAACTTTGGTCTTTGTGCTTGTACAGCATGTGGCAAAACCACTGAGCTAAATCCCCAGCCCTCTTAATTAGTTTTGGTTTGAAATCTACTTAGTCTGCAAATAAGATTGCTACCCCTGCTTTTTTTCTGGGTTCCTGTCACCTAGAGAACTGTTTTCCATCTTTTTACTTTCAGTCTATGAATTTCTTTTTCAGTTAGGTGTGTTTCTTGTATACAGCATATTGTTGGATTTTGCTTCTATTCTGCCAGTCTATTTCTTTTGATTGGTAAATTGAGACCATTTACATTGATGTTATAAGTGATATGTACTGACTTATCATTGTCATGTTATTTTCCTATTGTTGGTTCTTTTGTATTTTTCTCCCTCTGCCTTTAATTTCTTGCCTTGCCTGATTAATTTGCTCTGTTGGGCCTCTTAGAGTTGTGACCTTTGTTGTCTTTTTCTAGGATATATTTTAGAATTGTTTGGAGTGCTGGTTTGGTATTCATGAAATTTCTCAGTTGTTCTTTGTCATGGAAGTATTTTATTTCCCCATAAATTTTGAAAGACAGTTGGGCAGGATACATCAGTCTAGGTTAGAGCTTGTTTTCTTTTGGGGCTTGAAATACCTCATTCCAGGCTCTCCTTGACTTGAAGGTTTGTGTTGAAATGTCTGCTGTGATTCTGGTGGGCTTTCCTTTGCATATGATTTGTTTCTTTTCTTTAACTGCTTGTAGCATTTTGTTCTTCTGTTGTTTTTCAGGGATCTTGATTATTTTATGTCTACGTGTAGATTTTTTTTGATTATGGCTAGTTGGAGTCCTATATGCCTCACCTATCTTTATGTCAAATTCTTTTGCTCTGTTTGGGAAAATCCCTTGAACAGTTTTTTTTTTTATGTCATTTGTACTTTCTCCTGGTTTTTCATGAACTCTTATCAGTCTTATGCTATTCTTCTTTGCTTCATCTGAGATCTGTGGGATTGATTTTCATGGTCCCTATTATTTTTAAGAGATCTCTCTTTTCATGGTCACTGACCATCATCCTGTCTTCTATATCTGATATTCTGTCTTCAGATTGGCTCATTCTGCTGTGTATGCTTTCAATAGAGTTTTTAATCTCCTGGATATCTGTTTGAATCTGTTTCATGGATTCCATTTCTTTCCTATGTAGTATATTCACGGTTTCCACTATGGTCCTGAACTCATCTATTTTTTTATGTGTTTCTGTTGTAGAGTCTCTAATTATGTCTTTCATTCTGCTCCCCATTTCTGTAGTTATCTGGTAAATTATTTCTGTTTTGAATTCTTCTACAGCCTCATTCATCTGTTCTGTTACTTCCTGTGCTATCAGTTCAGCATGTCCAGGTGGTTGATTATCAGACTTTTCCACCTCATTTCCCCCAGAGTTTGCCTTCAGTGGGGTGGAAGTCTGGGTTTGTGCTCTATTTAAATGTCTTCTCATTTTTGTTTTGGGTATTGTCCTTGGTTTAATTCCTGGGTTGATACTTCAAAATTGCTTATTGTAAGTATCTTTGTTGGTTGTATTTAAAACTATTATGGAATGATTTCTTCTCAGAAGTGTCTTCCATGCTAATGACTCTGAGGCTCTCTCATTTTCATTATACCAGGAAGGACATCTGATTAGATCAATCACAACACCTTAACACAAGTGATACAATCAGTAACACCATAGCATCAAGCACAGCTTAGAAAATGACAATTTGTGGTAGTTATTAATCTATCACCTTTAACTGTGTGAATTAAATCAAAATGGAGGACCAGCCCAACATACATTTATAGTGAATAAACTCTTCAATATAGTAAATTTACCCTTCAAGATGGGGAGTTAGAAGGAGTTGGGGAGGGAGGGATAAATAGGTAGAAGGATAGGGAAAGCTTAGCAGTGAGGCCAGAGGAAAAGAGAAGATCTTTTAAAACTAATGTCAGTTGAGAGAAGGAAAAAGAGAAGAAAAGAAAAACAAAGAAGAAATCCAATTTATGGCCAGAAGAGGAACAAAAATGGAGATGAAGAACAGTGTGGGACAGCAAGAGAATGAATGAGAGAGAGAGAGAAAGAAAAAATAAAAGAAAAAATAAAGAAGAGAAAAATAAAAATTTTTAAAAAGTAGAAAAAAATTAAAAATAAGAGCAAAATAAATTTGAAAATAAGTAATAAAAATTAAAGAACAGCATCATTCAAGGCATGCCTCTGCTGTCACAATAGACAACATGGGCAGCAGTGTGCAGATATGTCAATAAGTCTCAGCAAGACAGTAGCAGGGAGATTTCTGACTGCAAGTCCTAAGCTGAGCTCCCTGTCCTCCTGCAGGGTTGAACTCTGCAAGGTTCTACTGCAGGTTCCAGCTGCCTTCCCCCAAATATAGTCCAGGATCTGATGGGAGGTGATGATCCTTCCAACTTACCAAGTATGGTGGTCTGACGTGGCTTTATTGCAGAGATTCTCTTCACTTTTCCAGTGGGCTTCACTTCTGCTTTATCTTCTGGAGCTCAGTACAATGGACTTTATGACCACCTGTGCCTCTGTAGTGTGGAACCAGGTAGAGGCATAGCAAGGAGGCCAGAAAGGGGGGGTGGGGGTGGGGCTGGAGAGGCTAAGCAGGTAACTGGTGGGCAGGAAGGGGGGAGGAGCTGGGGTCCATGTGGTGCCGGTCCTCACCATACCCCTGCTGGTCACTGGTTGGCAGGTTCTATTTAATGTTATGCTGAATATCCTAGTAAAAAGAAGAAGAAACAAAAGAAGTAAAGAAATTTATAAAGTTGTCCATTCACAGATGTATGTGTAGAAAATCTGAAAGGATCAAGAAAAATATCTATCTAGCAAACAATTGTTGCAGGATACAGTGTAATACAAAATCCAGTTCCTTTCCTATGTACCAATATGCAGGAGAGTGTTAATTCATCAGGCTGAGTTACTCAAATCCTGTATTCTTAATTAAAGGGCTGTCATCAGAACAGGCTCTATCCTGGGAGATGAGGCCTGAGTTCTTGGAATATTCTACCTGATACTAGTGAGTGTTTTGTGGTTCAGTCCTGGAACCTTGCTATATCTACTTGATCAAATAGTTTATGCTAAAAATGTGTTGTGTGATGAATACTAATTTTAGAATGCTTGAGGCCTTGGACTGCATGGTACTAAGTTTTTTAGATAGTTTTTGCTAGCAAATGTGATTTACAGTGAAAACATATTTTTGTTCAGAGGAGCTGGAGTCTAAGTGGTTGAGGTTAGTCATACAGGGACTGCAGGTCTGTGTGACTCATCCTGACAGAACCATGGATGCCAAGGCTTACTGACACTCTCCATAGCAAGGATTGGCACATGGTACACACTGTGGCTGTGATGATTAAGTGCATTTCTGGGCTCCAATAGGCACATGGCAGTTTTGGCTGGGTTCTTGTGTGTTATCCCCTAGATAGCTCTTTCTTTAGTTAATTTTAATCCACATCTTTTGGTGTAACAAGCCATAACCATAATTATAATAGCTTTTTGAGTTCTGTGATTCCAACTATTAACTAATATTAAGTTTAGTTTTGGGGTTGCTAATACAACCAGCAATGAAAAATTGGAATATAAAATTTAAAGTAAAAGTTCTATTTTCATTAGCATCATAAAATATTTAGATGTGAATCTAATCATATGAAGTTTATTTTTCTGAAGAGTATAAATCTCTTATTAAAGCTATCAAAGATGATGCCCTACCGAGGTCCTGAGTTGCACAGAACAAGCCGAATCGGCCCACTGCAGACAGGCAGGTCTGTGCACGCCCTACCAAGGTCCTGAGTAGAGCAGAAGACACCAAATCACCCTGCTGCAGACAGGCAGGTCTGCCCATGCCCTACCGAGGTCCCCAGTTGCACAGAATACACTGAATCAGCCCGCTGCACACAGCAAGGTCTGTGCATGCCCTACTGAGGTCCTGAGTCGGGCAGAAGAGAACAAATCACCCTGCTGCAGACAAGCAGCAACCTGGTTGCACATTACAAAGGTGCAGAGGACACCAGACCACCAGACCAAGGTACTGAGTCCCACTGTTCACGGCCCAGAGGTAGGGGCTTCTGAGCCTTTGTCCCACAGCTCCTGGTCCAGAGGAAGGGGCTTCCCAGTCACCATCCCTCCCACTGCTCCCAGCCCAGAGGAAAGGGCTTTTGGGCCACCTTCTGTCCTGCCACTCCTGGCCCAGAGGAAGGGGCTTCCAGGCCACCATCCCTCCCCCTGCTATAGGCAAAGAGGGAGGGGCATCTGAGCTACCATCACACTGCTCCTGGTCCAGAGGAAGGGGCTTCCAGGCCACCATGCCTCCCACTGCTCCCAGCCCACAGAAAAGGGCTTTTGGGCCACCATCCGTACCGCTGCTCCCGGCCCCTGTCCCACCTCACCCAGCTCAGAGGAGGTAATCCATGCAGGTGATAACAGCCCCCAGCCCCAGTCAAAATGAGAAAACACATAAATAAGTCTCAAAACCAGACTTCCAGATCACCTACAGCAACTCCAAAGGGAAATGAGATGGAACAATCTGATACTCAACCACCTGGACTTCCTGAAGTTGCAACAAAAGGGGATCTGGAAAAAATGAAACCAGAAAAAATTTCTCAGATAACAGGAGAAATTGTGCCCCTAGTGCAAGACATGATTAATAAATCTAGAGAGGAGCTCAGGAACATGATGGAATCCCAACATAAGAAACAAATGGAGTCCATAAAACAGATGCAAATAGATTTCCAGGACATGAAAAACTCCATTGAAAGTCTACACAGCAGAATGAGCCAATGTGAGGACAGAATTTCAGATATAGAAGATAAGATTGCAATTAGTGACCAGGAAAAGAAAAATTGCTTCAAAATTATAAGGGAACATGAGAAATCAATCCAGCAGCTGCTAGATGATGCAAAGAAGAATAACATAAGAATGATTGGGCTCAAGGAAGAAACAGGAGAGAGTTGAGATGACATAAAAAATCTCTTCACAGAAATAATGGCAGAAAACTTCCCAAGCAGGGCAAAAGAACTTGACATACAGATAAGTGAGGCATATAGGACTCTAAATAGCCTTGACCAAAGAAAATCTACATATAGGCATATAATTGTTAAGATTCCAGAAACACAACAGAAGAAAAATGTTCTCCAAGCAGTCAGAGAAAAGAAACAAATCACATACAAAGGAAAACCCATCAGAATCACAGTAGACTTCTCAACACAAACCATCAAGGCAAGAAGAGCTTGGAGTGACATATTCCAAGCCCTAAAAGAAAACAGCCTCCAACCCAGATTGATGTACCCTGTAAAACTATCTTTCAAAATTGATGGAGAAATAAGATACTTTCATGACAAAGAGCACCTTAAGAACTTCGTGAATACCAAATCAGCACTCTAAAGAATTTTACAAAATATCCTAGGAACAGATATTGAGGATCACAACCCCAGGAAGCAAAGCAGAATGAACCCATCTGGCATGACAAGAAATTAAATGGAAAGGGAGAGAACCCAAAAAAAAGAAAAAGTCATGGCAATGACAAGTCAATACATTTCAGTTATAACCATCAATGTTAATGGCCTCAATTCACCAATCAAAAGAAATAGACTGGCAGAATGGGTCAAGAAGCAAAATCCAACAATATACTGCATACGAGAAACACACTTAATTCAAAAAGAAACTCATAGACTGAAAGTTAAAGGGTGGAAAACAATACTCCATGCAACAGGAACCCAAAAAAAGCAGGAGTAGTTATCCTCTTTACATATCAAGTAGATTTCAAACTAACGCTGATTAAGACAGATGAAGAAGGACACTACATCCTTGTAAAAGGAAGATTCCAAGAGGAAGAGAAGACAATCATAAATATCTATGTACCAAATACTAGTGCACCCAACTATAGAAAACAAATACTAACAGACATGAAAAATCATATATGCACTAATACAATTGTAGTGGGGAACCTCAACACCCTACTGTCACAAATAGATAGATCAACTAGACTAAAAATAAGTAATGAAATACTAGAACTCAATCAAACTCTTGAACAAATGAACTTAACAGATGTTGACAGAGTCTCCCACCCCACAAAATCAGAATACACATTCTTCTCAGCTGCACATGGGTCATTCTCCAAAATAGGCCACATACTCACACATAGAACATGTTTAAGGAAGTGCAAAGGAATTGAAGTTATCCCCTGTATATTATCAGACCATAGTGCGATGAAATTGGAGATCCATAGCAAAAGAAACTCAAAAAATGTCATAAACACATGGAAGTTGAACAACACACTTCTGAATAACCAATGGGTCACAGAGGAAATTAAAGAAGAAATCAGACAGTTCCTTCAATTAAATGACAATGACAATACAACATATCAGAATCTATGGGACATGATGAAAGCAGTCTTACAAGGGATATTCATAGCAATGAATACACATATTAGGAAAACAGAATGAGCCCAATTAAACAATCTGATGCTGAACCTCAAGTTTCTAGAAAAAGAAGAGCAGGACAACCCCAAAGCTCATACAAGGGAGGAAATTATAAAGATCAGAGGAGAAACCAATGCAATGGAGACTAAGAGAACGATAGAAAAAATCAATGAAGCCAAGAGTTGGTTCTTTGAAAGAATCAACAAAATTGACAAACCTTTAACCAACCTTGTCAGAAAAAGAAAAGAAATGGCCCAAATCCATGCAATTAGGAATGAAAAGGGTGAAATTACAACAGACTCTGCAGAAATCCAGAGGATCATCAATACCTACTTCCAAAACCTATACACCAATAAGATGGACAACACAGAAGAAATGGACAGATTCCTACATATATATGAATTACCAAAGTTGAATGAAGAAGACCTAAAAATTCTGAACAACCCAATATCAACCAATGAAATTGAAAATGCAATTAAAAACTTATCAACTAAAAAAAACCCAGGCCCTGTTGGCTTCACTGCTGAATTCTACAAGACATTAGACATTTAGAGAGGAAAGGCTGCCACTATTGTTTAAACTCTTCAACAAAAATGAAAAGGAAGCAATACTCCCAAATTCATTCCTGGAAGCAAGCATCACCTTAATCCCCAAAGCAGAGAAAGACCCAACTGAAAAAGAGAAATATAGGCCAATCTCACTAATGAACATAGATGCAAAAATCCTTAATAAGATAATGGCAAACAGAATGCAGAAGATCATCAAGATCATACACCCTGGTCAAGTGGGATTCATCCCAGGGTTGCAGGGATGTTTCAATATACACAAATCAATCAATGTAATACACTATATCAATAGAGCCAAGGACAAAAACCATATGATTATCTCCACAGACACTGAAAAAGCATTTGACAAAATCCAAAATGCATTTATGATAAAAACCCTACAAAAAATTGGAATAGATGGTCTCTACCTCAAACTGATAGAAGCCGTCTATGAAAAACCAACAGCCAATATCATACTAAATGGTCAAAAACTGAAATCCTTCACACTAAAATCAGGAACAAGACAAGGATGTCCACTATCACTACTCTTGTTCAATATAGTTCTGGAAACATTAGCCATGGCAATTAGACAAGAGAAAGAAATAAAAGGAATAAAGATAGGTAATGAAGAAGTCAAACTGTCATTATTTGAAGATGACATGATACTCTATATAGAAGACCCCAAGAACTCCACCAAAAGTCTTCTAGACTTAATAACCAAATTCAGTCAAGTAGCTGGTTACAAAGTCAACACACAAAAATCAATAGCTTTCCTCTACACGAATGACAGACTCACTGAGAGAGAAATAGGGCAAATAATTCCTTTCACAATAGCATCCCAAAAACTGAAATACCTAGGAATCATCCTAAGGAAAGAAATCAAAGACCTCTTCTCTGAAAACTATGGCACTCTGAAAAGAGAGATTGAAGATGATATCAGAAAATGGACAGACATCCCCTGCTCCTGGGTAGGAAGGATTAATATAGTGAAAATGGCCATCCTTCCAAAACTGCTATATAGATTTAATGCAATTCCAATTGAGATCCCAGCAGCATACTTCATAGACCTCGAGAAAACAATCCAAAAATTCATTTGGAACAAGAGGAGACCCAGAATAGCAAAAGCTATTCCAGGTAACAGAGACATGGCAGGGGGTATCACAATCCCCAACCTGCAACTCTACTACAAAGCTACTGTGATAAAAACAGCATGTTACTGGCAGAGAAACAGACTTGAGGACCAGTGGAACAGATTAGAAGATGCAGAAACAACGTCAGACACACTCAGCCATCTCATCTTCGACAAAGGAGCCAAACACCCTCACTGGAGGAAAAATAGCCTCTTTAATAAATGGTGCTGGAAAAATTGGGCTTCCACTTGCCAAAGATTAAAACTAGACCTATATCTCTCACCATGCACTAAACTAAAATCAAAATGGATTAAAGATCTAAATATTAAAATAGAAACTCTGAACCAGTTGGAACAGAGGTTAGGTAGAACCCTTGAAAACATCAGTGTAGGAAAAGATTTTGTGAACAAAACCTCAGTTGCCTGTGAACTAGCACAAACAATCAACAAATGGGATCTCTTCTTATTAAAAGGCTTCTGCACAGCAAGAGAAACCACCAGCAATGTGAAGAGACAACCCACAATGTGGGAAAAAGTCTTCACCTGCTCTTCCTCAGACAAAGGTCTACTATCTCGAATCTATAAAGAACTCGAAAAGATCAGACCTCCCAAATTTAAAGACCCAATCCAAAAATGGGCATCTGAAATGAACAGACATTTCTCACACAAAGAAGTAGAAATAGCAAATAAATACATGAAAAAAATGTTCAACATCACTGGTCATTCGAGAGTTGCAAATGAAAACAACGCTGAGATTCTACTTCACTCCAGAAAGAATGGCTGCTATCATGAAATCAACCAATAACAAATGCTGGCGGGGCTGTGGGGAAAGAGGAACCCTGGTCCACTGCCGGTGGGAGTGTAGACTGGTGCAAGCACTGTGGAAATCAGTATGGAGATACTTCAAAGAACTAGGACTGGAAGTCCCATTTGACCCCACTCTTCCACTGCTGGGGATCTTCCCCAAAGAATTAAAAGAGTCATACCACAGTGATATATGTGTGTCCATGTTCATAGCAGCACAGTTTGTAATAGCTAAAACTTGGAAACAGCCCAAATGCCCATCAACTGGGGACTGGATAAAGAAAATGCAGTTTTTTAATTAAATGGAGTGCTACTCAGCCATAAAAATGAGAAATTAGATACATTTATAGCTAAGTGGATGCACATGGAGGCAATACTCTGAAGTGAAATAAATAGGACACATATGTGTAAATACTGAATAGTTTCTCTGGTGTGAGAAACTGAAAGTGTAACTAAGGACTAAATGTATAATAGGTAATGTGAAATAGGAAGAAAAGGGGCAAAGGGGAAGGAAGTGGGAGGGCTAGGGGAAAGGATAGAAGGGAATGGGATTAATATGAGAAAATGGAAAAATAGGAACAAAATCTTTGTAAATAGGGAGGACCTGAGGGGTTGAAGGGAGGGCTGGGCAAGGGTGAAAAATAAGAACCAAGAGAGACTATGTAAAGGTACAAATTTCCAATGCTGAATGTCATTATATTGTATACCTACAATGTACCAATAAAAGAATTTAATACCAAAAAAAAAGCTATCAAAGAAATCTGTAATCCCAGCACTCAGGAGGCTGAGACAAGAGGATTGCTACAAGTTCAAGGCCAGCATGGGCTATATAGTGACTTCAAGGCAGCCTATACTATATAGCGAGACTTTGTCTCAAAAATAAAGATATTAAAGAAGCCCAAAATAAAAATGAATATTCCTAGAGATGTTTTGTGTTCAGGAAGAAATTTTAATGTTGTTAAGATATCATTTCTTTCAACATGATCTATAGCTTCATTACTCTTTAAAACAAAGTCTCAATATTTTAAATCATAAATATTTGCAAACTCTTTAAAGTTTATATGAAAAGGAAACAGAACCTCAAAGTTAGAGACCTGACACTACCCAACGTCAACATATTATAAAGCTATAAATCAAAACAGCAAAGTCAAGACTGAACTGTATTGTTGAAAGAATAGACAAATAAATATATCAATGGGGCAGAATAAGGACGCAGAGACAAGCCCACAAAAATACAGTTGATTAATATTTGAGAGAGGACCAAAAATAATCCACAAAAGAAAATTAGCCTTTCAAAAACTGGTGATGGCATAATTGGGTATTCATGTAAAAAAATCAATCAGACATAGAACTTATAGATTACACACACACACACCTCAGAAGGAACATAGACCAAAATATAAAATGTAAAACAATTAATTTCTTAGGGGACAACCTACAAGAGCATCTAAGAGATGTTGGGTTTGATGAAGAGTTTTTAGATCCAGCATTAAAAGCACGAGAATGAAAGAAAAATCACTACAAAAATTTGAAACCTTACTAAAGGCACAGATGTACGTGAGTCCACAAGCTATAGGTTAGGAAGAAATAGTTGCAAACACATATATAATGAAGGACCTATATCTATTATAAATAATTCTTAAAATTTAGAAGTAGAAATAATGCATTTAGATTTTTTTAAATTCACCCCCAAGATAACGGAACTGAATAAAAACACCAAAAAAGATAAACAGATGGAAAACAACCATACAAAAAGGTACACAATTGAGTTAGGAAATTGCAAGTTAAAAGAAAGATCCTCCTACATAACTCTTAGACTGTGTAAAAAAAAATTGACATTATCATGTGCTGCTTATGATGTGGAGAACTACAAACTCATTCATTGTTACCCTCATCCATTGCTTGTAGGACTATATGCTGAGAGAAGCCCTGTGGATGACTATCTGGGGATGACTGTTCTGGTGTTTTCTTGTCATTGTTGTCGTTTTTGATTGTTTGTTTGCTTTTTTACCATATAATATAGCAAATATGAATCAAGATGTTTAGCCAAAAACTTGTGAGGACACAAAAAACCTGCACGTAATTATTTGTAGCAGCTTTACTAATAATCACCAAAATGAGAAGAAATTAAGATATTGTTGAACAAAGAAATGAAGTGGTACATTCATTCAATGGTGCATTACTAAGCAAAGGCAGAAAAATGAATTATCAATCTCCTAAAATACATCATAGAAGCTTGAGCACATATTGTAAAAAGAAATACATATTTTTCATTCCAATCTTATGACATTCTGAAATAAACAAAATTACAGAAATATTAATTGAGTGCCAGGATTGACATTTTTCACTTAACAATTTTTGATTTATATTTGTGAAATAACCATGTCCCACATCATGGAGTTAAAGTGGTTGTAAAACATTCTAGGGTTGCTCTGCTTCTAAGTTTCTGGATGAACTAGAAACAGAAACTTAGGCAAAGAAATAAAATTCTTCCCTAAATGATAAAAAAATCTAAAAATGTAAAATATCTCATAGCCATAATTATTAACAAGAAATAATCAGGAAAACATAGGGAACACTTAATCATATAATTATAACAGGACTTGAAGTACAGGTAACCCACACAATATTCCAAACTATTTCCTTCATCTCTGTTTCACCTACAGAATGACTTGAGCAGATATGTGCAAGTTAGGATTGCCAGGTCAAATAAAGGATGACCATTACACTACTGAGAAGCCTAATGAAAGGGGACTGTAAGCTCAAGCCCAGCCCAGGCAACCTAGGGGCATAGTAAGATCCTGTCTCAAAATAAATAATTAAATACAAATGTGAAAGGTGCTAGGATGTAGCTCAGTGCAAAATACAAAAGCTCCTGTTTCAATCCCTAGTACCAAAAAAATAAATAAATAAATGACTATTTACATTTTAATTTTAGGTAATAAATATTTTTACTATAAGTATGCTCTAAATGTTGCATGAGACATACGTATATTAGAAATAAAATTTGCTATATAAAGAGACAGATAGACCTACACATAGACGTTAATCAAAATTCACATTTAGGTAGTAGCCTGGTGTTTTATTTCATAGATCTGTTTACTTGACTCTGGGGATCAAATCTTCTAACACTGAGCACATTGTAGTGACCTAATTGAGGACACAAAGATCCACATTCCTCTGGGAATGCAGAGTGAGATGACTCACCAGCTCATTAAGTATCTGACCAATAGATCAACTCTGACATTTGGGCTGAGCACCAGTTGCCTTAAAAACCCTGGATGCACAAGATTAAATTTGATGTGTTTACAGGACGCCCAAGGGTTACTGTCCAGGTAATTTGGACCAGTGATGTTTGGATTTTATGACAAAGGTCCAGATATAAAACACTGTATCCCTTGTAGATTTTTTTTATAAATAGCAGATAAAATTGTAAAAAAAAGTATATACACAGAGAGAAAAGAACAAAATTTTTAAGGAGAAATCAATAGTATTGAACATGAACATAAGATACATTTTCTTTATTGGACAATGGTTACCTGTTATTAGCCAAAAAAACAAATTACTCATTTGATAGTCAAATGCACAAATAGTTTCATTGGCAGCAAATTGCAGAAGGAAATTTTTCTAAAATTTTAGTGGACAGACATTAGTGATTAGTGGCATTAGTGATTAATATCATACATATGTATGAAATATTAGTATATGTAGCATATGGAATATACATATTAGTGTACAGAATATATTAGTATATTTTATATATAGAATATATACTAATTTATACCTTAGAATATTTGGTATATATACCTATTAGTATATTTAGTATATAAAATACATATTTACCCAAAATTATATGTGACAGATTTTAATATAACATTTTTGATTATAGCATAAATAGCATTTATTACTAATAATAACTACAGAAGCTTTGTTTCTTAATTTATGCACAGTTACACAAATTATGAGGGAATAGTTGTTTATGGTTCTTAACTTAGCATTTGATGAAATTCAATGTAATATATATCCAATATTCAACAGGTTGAAAGCAACATATTTCTAGAGAAATTTTAATAACATTTATCTTCTAATCATACATGTATTAAAACATACAGAGGTCTTTGCAAACTATTGAACCACATGGAGATAAGAAAATAATTTACATATTCTTTATAGATCCTAGATAACATTTTAATTCTATGTATTTGAATTATTTTAGTACAATCGGTGTGGTGGGTTGTGTTGCAATAACTATCATAACATTCTCTGTAGAATAAAAGGGCATCAACAGAACTCTTCTCAAAATGCATCCTGCAAACCCTAATACTGTAAAAATATACAGGCAATAGTTAAATTATACCTGATAGGCCATTTAAAAATATCTCCAACAATGATTTCATTTCCTATCTTCTCATTAAATAACGAAACATAAATTTTATTGAGATTTTACTTTATAGAAATTACATCAATAAAGTTCAGTATGGCTTTCATTGGAAGTTTTCATTTCTGAGAGCCTTTAAACAAAAGACATCAAAAGCAATAAAACAAATGCCAGCTTCAATATTTGGCCTAGGTTCACCATATTAAAAATGTTATAACCCAATAGTTTTATCTTTAGTAATATAGAGTAATGATTTCTTTTAATGTTTCATCCTGCAAAGGTAGAAGAAACCAAAATGTCTCTAAATTGTATTTGTATAGCCTTAAACATCACCACAGAAAAGCATTATTCATATGTGTAATACAGCTTTATGGGACCAATTTAGCTGGAAAGAATGTATATGTATATATCTCTTATGACACTTTCACTTCAGAGAATTAGCTATGACTTGTTTGTGTAATGCTGAGTAAAAAGGAATTTTTTCCTTTCTGGTAAGGAAACTTGCTATTAAGAATGCTTTATTTTATAGGAAGGCACGGATCCTGAGTATAACAGGCACCACATCTCCGGGAAGGCAATACTAGGCTTGGAAATATATGGGGAATACTTGTGAAATGTGAGACCAATTTCAAAGTCACATTATGAGAAAAGGGGAAATATAGGAGTAATTTATCAGAACACCAAGTGCTTTTTCAGCCACAAAACAAATACTCCGATATGGGGATAACCATTAGTGATTCTCTCACTCTTTGCTGCCCTTACTTTTATATTTTATTACAGCTATAAAAAAAGAAATCTGTCTCTGTATGTTAACAGGGAAGAGCTATAGGAAATGGTGCTGAGGACTCGGTACTGGTTCAGTGGAACGTGGCACTTTCCTTTTGATTGATGCTTGGTCATGGCCATTGAAAACAACAGGACTTGTAGTACTGGTTCTGTGGGAATCCTGTTGCTGTGCTTCATTTTAATTTATTTTTTTTCCATCTGTGCTAAATAAATCCACTTTCCTCTATTTATGCCATGTGGGTCTAAAGTAACATGTTCTCAAAAGCAAAGGATAGCAAGAGGATTTGTCTAGACTCCTAGCATAGTCTGTGACCCTTTGTACCAGAAACTTTGACCATCACTTTCCAATGAACTTGACAGAGTTCTGGACAGCAAACCTTGTCCATCAGTGTGCTCTTATCTTCCCAGCCTGTGTAATAGAATACTGGTTTTCTCAGACTGTTAATGGGCTTTAAATGAAAGGGTTTCAGACTCAAAACAAATACAGAAAATACTTGAACTTTTAAAGGGAGATTTTTTTTTCCTCTTTTCAGTTTTTATTTTTTATTTGTACATGTTTTCAGTAAGTAATGATTACATTCCTTGTAGAGAGTTGGTTCATAAACATAACACATCTGAATTCTGTTTTCCTCTTTCCCTCTCCTCTCTTCCCTCCATCTCTTCTTTCCATTTGAAAAAATCTTCTTACTTCCTATTATCTATCTTTTATTTTGCTCTTTATTTATATTTTGGGTTTCTCATATAGAAGAAACAACTCAATATTTGAGCTTCAGAGTATTTTTAAGTTATAGAATTTCTCAGGAACTTTACATCTAAGTTAAATATGTCTAACACCATGTGATATTCCTATCAGGAGTCTTGGCACACAGTTTCTGTGTGATCATGGGACTGTTTTGTCTTTCAGTTTGGGATATATATCTGTCTTTTAGTTTGTCTTTTAGCTTGGGAACAAAACCCTCATCAAAAACATTTTAAGAAATATTATCCTGACACAGAAGCTTTTGTTCCTTAAACATTTAGATCATCAGCAAATATAGACATTAAGTCATCTGCTAATGAAAAGCCAGCAATTGGATGTATCACTCTCAGTCATTCATTCCAAAGCAAAGACACTGAGCTTTTGTACTACATGTGAAGTTCAAGTGTGAATACTGGGAACACAACTGAATAAGAAAGATTAGATGTCTCTATGAGTCATTTATATCCTATAGAGTATGAGACATTAGACAGACAAACAAATGCACCAGTTTCTTTATTGATAGTTGAGAGTACCAGAAGTCTCTGTCTTGCATATCCCTCTATCTGGAATCTTCTCCCAAGGATATGCCCATTTGTTTAATCATGTGCTAAGTTTCTGTACACCTTTTTACTGCCAAATAGTTTCCAAATTGTAGAAGCAATCCACCTTCTCTCCAGCAGTGCACAACTGTAATTTCTATATGTCTTCTCCAAACTCTGTATATATTGCCCACTTGAATACCCTCTGTTCAAGTCTTTTTTTGTGTATTTGTTTGTTGTTATTTGCCTTTTCATTCTCTAAACTTTAATGAACTAGCGATCCCAGTTTTATTGCCTTCCCAGTTAATAATATTTTCTTATTCAAAACAGCTTTGCTTGCTCTAAAATTATGAAGATTTTTCCCCTATGATATCTTACAGAAGACCCATTGCCTTATCACTTATATTTAGAGTACAATCCCCCTGGAATTGTTTCTTTTTGCATAGGATGAAGGACAAGCAAAAATTTGTATTTCTATATGAATCTTCATTTCTCTACTGCTATATCCATATACTTATGAGCCTCCACTCTTTTCTTGATCAATTTCTCTGTCTTGTGGTTATCTTTCTATAGTTTCATACTTTTTTATTATATAATGTAGTTGTTTTATAGTTTTCATGTTCTTCAACATTACGCTGGTTCTGCTTAATCTTTGATTTTGATTCAATTGCCTTACTGTGTAAATCAAGTTGAGAAAGGACAGGTATATAATACAGAAACATTAAATTCATGATATATCCTTCCATTTATTTAGAAATTTAAAAGTTTTTTTTTGGTTGATTAGCTTTTTTAAGTGAAGATTGGCACAACTTTTGTCAGAGTTATTTATAGATATTTGGTAATTCTATATAGGTAATTGATATCTTGGAGCCATAGTGCCATTGTAAATCATGTAATTTTAAAATATTTGCTCTTTGTTATTATTATTATATAGAAACAAGACTGATTTGAATTATTAACACTATTTCTTAATTCATTTGCTGAAATTTTATATAAAAATTCTTTTGTATTTTCTCTATATAGTATTACAATATAATGTACAAATACTGGAAGCTTACATTTGTATAACTGTGTTTTCTTTTAAAATATTTTTCCCTTTTATTTGTTTTTACCCTGTTTAATTTAACCAGATAGAATGAGAGCAGCAGCCATCATTGTCTCCAGTTTTATCTGTGAATGTTTTATTATATATGAGTTGATTTAGTAGCACTCCTATATCAAAGTACCACTATTGGGTGGCTTGAAGGACAGAAATATATTTTCTGTCTGTTCTGGATTCTAGAAGCCCAAGACAAATTACCTGAGGCTCTGGTTTTGGCTAAAGCTTCTGTCCTTGATTTACAGGCTGCTTTCTTAGTGTGTCTTTTTTTTTCAGTGAGTTTATTGGTACATTTTAGGTATAGAATATGATGGCATTCATCATCGGGAATTTGTGTCTGTACATAATATATCTTGGTTCTCATTTTTGTCCTATTTTCCTGCCCTCCCTTCAACTCCTCCACCTCTCCCCATTTATGAAGACTTTGTTTCCATTTTTTTTCTTGTATTTTTTCCTTTCCCTTCTTTTCTTTCCACTACTCCTACCAGTTCTTCAACTTTGGACCTTTTCTTCCTAATTCATATTATCTATTATATATTTTTATCTTTATTTACACTTTCAGTTTTTCACACCAGAGAAACTATTTGATATTTACAAATGTGTGTCCTATTTATTTCACTTAAGAGTATGGCTTCAATGTGCATCCATTTAGCTATAAATGTCTCTAGTTTCTCATTCTTTATGGCTCAGTAGTACTCCATTTTATTTAAAAAAAAAAAAACCCAAAACCAAAAAAGCAACATTTTTTTATCCAGTCTCCAGTTGATGGGCAATTGGCCTGTTTCCAAATTTTAGCTATTAAAAACTGTGCCGCTATGAACACGGGTGCACATATATCACTGTGGTATGATTCTTTTAATTCTGTAGGGAAGACACCCAGGAGGGGAATAGCTGGGTCAAATGGGAGCTCTAATCCTAGTTTTTGAGGTATCTCCATATTGATTTCCACAGTGGTTGCGCCAGTCTGCATTCCCACCAACAATGGAGAAGGGTTTCTTTCTCCTCACAGCCCCTCCAACATTTGTTGTTGGTTGGTTTCTTCATAGCAGCCATTCTTTCTGGTGTGAGGTGGAATCTCAGTGTTGTTTTCATCTGCATTTCTCTAATTACCAGTGATACTGAACATTTTTTCATATGTTGATTTGCTATTTCTACTTCTTTGACTGAGAATTATCTGTTCATTTCAGAAGCCCATTTTTGGATTCGGTCTTTAAATTTTAGGGGGTCTTTTTTTTTAGTTCTTTATATATTCTAGATAGTAGTCCTTTGTGAGGAACAGCTGGTAAAACATTTTTTCTACATTGTAGGTTGTCTCTTAACTCTGTTGTTGCTTTCTCTTGCAGTGCAGAAGCTTTTTAATAAGATGAGCTCCCAGTTGTTGACTCTTTATGCTAGGTCCTATGCTACTGAGGTTTTGTTCATGAAGTCTTTTCCTAAGCCAATGTCTTCAAGAGTTCTACTTAACCTCTCTTCCAGCAAGTTTAGTGTTTCTATTTTAATATTTAGATATTTGATTCACTTCAATTTTCATTTAGTGCACAGTGAAAGATATGGGTCTATTCTTAATCTTTGGCAGGTTGAAATCCAGTTTTTCCAGCACCATTTATTAAAGAGGATATGCTATCTTTCCTCCAGTGAGGATGGTTGGCTGCTTTGTCAAAGATGAGCTAGCTGAGTGTTTCTGGAGTTGTTTTTGCATCTTCTAATCTATTCCACTGATCCTTGTGTCTGTTTCTTTGCCAGTACCATGCTGTTTTTTCACAGTAGCTTTGTAGTGTGGTTGGGAATTGTGATACCCCCGTCATGTCTTTGTTGCCTAGAATGCTTTTATTATTCTATGTCTCCTATGGATCCATATGAATTTTTGGATTGTTTTCTCTAGTTCTGTGAAATATGCTGTTGCAGTTTCAATTGGGATTGCATTGAATCTATATGGCAGTTTTGGAAATATGGCCATTTTCACTATATTTGTTCTTCCTACCCAGGAACAAGGGAAGTTTTTCCATTTTCTTATATCCTCTTCAATTTCTTTTTTCAGAGTGCTGTAGTTTTCAAACTAAAGGTGTATTACTTCCTTCATTAGATTCTTAGATATTAGATTCCTTGATATTTTATTTTTTGGGTGGTATTGTGAAAGGAATTTTTCCTCAATTTCTCTCTTAGTGGGTCTGCTATTTGTGTACAAGAAGGCTATTGTTTTTTTGAGTGTTGACCTTGTATACAGCTACACTACTGAATCTTCCAATTAACTCTAGAAGTCTTTTGGCAGATTTTTGGGGGTCTTCTATGTAGAGTATCATATCATCAACAAATAATGACCATTTAACTTCTTCCTTTCCTATTTTTATTCCTTGTATTTCTTTGTCTTTTCTAATTGCTGTGGTTAATGTTTCCAGAACTATATTGAACAGGAGTGGTAATAATGAACATGCTTGTCTTATTCCTGATTTTAAGGTGAAAGCTTTTAGTTTTTGACCATTTAGTATGATGTTAGTTGTCGGTTTTCCATAGATAGCTTTCATCAGGTTGAGAAAAATACCATCTATTCCAATATTCTATAGGGCTTTTATCATGAATAGGTGTTGGATTTTGTCTACCACTTTTTCTGTGTTTATTTAGATGATCATATGTTTTTTATCCTCAACTCTGGTAATAAAGTGTATGACATTTATTGATTTGCATATGTTGAACCATCCTTGCATCCCTGGGATGAATCTCACTTGGTCAGGGTGTATGATCTTCTTATGATCCTCTGTATTCTGTTTTGCAGTATCTGATTCAGGATTTTTGCTTTTATGTTCACTAGGGAGATTGGCCTATAGTTTTCTTTTTTGGTTGGGTCTTTCTCTGCTTTTGGGATCAAAGTAATGCTTGCTTCCAGCAATGAATTTGGTAGTACTGCTTCCCTTTCAATTTCATTAAAGAGTTTGAGAATTAGTAGCATTAGCTTTTCCCTAAATTTCTTATAGAATTCAGCAGTGCAGCCATCAGGACCTGGGCTTTTCTTTCTTGGTAAATTTTTAATTACGGTTTCAATTTCACTGTTTGAAATTGGGGTGTTTAGAATTTTTATATCTTCTTCATTCAACTTTGGTAATTTATATATCTCTAGGAATCTGTCCATTTCTTTTGTATTTCCATTTTATTGAAGTACAGGTTCTCAAAGTAGGTATTGATGATCTTCTGGATTTCTGCTGGATCTATTGTGATTTCACTCTTTTTTTTTTCCTAATTGGGTGGATTTTAGTCTTTTCTTGATAAGGTTGGCTAAGGGTTTTTAAATTTTATTTATTCTTTCAAAGAGCCAACTCTTCAATTGGTTGATTTTACTGTGCCTTTAATTGGTCTTCTTTCTGTGTGTTCATATCTGTTATGCTTTAGACCTAGAATGTCCCCTAAAAGTCTCATGTGTTCAGAGGCAGGACATTTGGAAGGTGACTGGATAATGGGGATGTTACTCACAGCAAATTGATCCATTCAGGAATTCATAGTTAAATGTGTTACTGGGAGGTAGGGGGCTAGCTGAAGCATGTATGTCACTGGAAAAGTGCCTTTGGAAAGTGTATTTCCCCCTTTGACTACTCCCTTATTTCCTTACCTCCTGGCTGTGAGAAACAACTTTACTCTGACATGTCCTTCCACTGTGATGTCTCTGTCTTGGCACCAAACTACCAAGGACTAAAGCCCCTGAAACATGAGCCAAATTAAATCTTTTCTTTAAGTTATGGGTGTCAAGAATTATATCCCAGGCCAGGGATTTAGCTCAGTGGTTCTGCTGCCTGCCTCACAAGAGCAGAGTCCCAAGTTCAATCCCTGGTACCAAAAAAAAGGAATTATATCCCATGCCCAACAGTGGGAAAGTTGACTAATACAGTACCCCTGATGTCTCTTCCTCTTTTAATAAGGTCATCAGTCATATTTGATTAATGGATACACTTTATTAATTGTTTCTTTAAAGTTCCTGTCTCCAAATACATTTATATTGGTAGATAGAGGTTCAATATACAAATTTTGGGAGGACACAAATCAATCTTAATAATATTTATGTATTTTTAGGATATACATTGGAATGTATTTTGAGATTTTGTATATAGCTTGAGAATTGCATATTTTACTTAAGAAATTATTTTGTATTTATGGAATATCCTCCTTTATCTCTACCATTTTTCTTGCCTAAATGTCTACTTTTCCTGATATTACTGTGTAATATCAACCTTGTGTTGATTAGTATTTCCATGTTATGTATTTTATTTCTATACTTCCAATTAAATTTTTGTATTTTTTGTGTTTATCTCTTAATAAGTAATGTAAAGCTGGTTCCTTTCTTACATAGGTTGACAATATCATTCTTTTAATTATAATTATAATTTATCCTTTTAATTAGTAGTAGTAAACTATTTTTATTCAAGATAATGCAAATATATTTTTATTTAAATTTACTATCTTATTCTTTGATTTTACTTTTTTGGATAGCCTTAATATATTCCTAAGTCTTGTTTTTTTTTAAATCCACCAAATTCATGAGCTAGGTTAAAATTTGGCTCAGTTTCATAACTTCTTGGCTCCTGCTTTCCATTTAATTCACTTTTTTCTGTTTCTCAGTCTGTCCAAAACTCAGCTCCTCTGTTTAACTTTTCAAGTGTTTGTATGCTGCATCTGAATCAGCAAAATCCTCAAGAGGCAAAGACATACCAAATGGCAAGGTTATTTCTATACTAGATTTATCTTCAGAATCAGAGCCCTTCAATTTTCACTGCCTTATTACTCTTTGATGCCTTAAACTTATTTCACTACTATTTTACCCAGGTATCCCTCTTATTCTTGGTTGGAAGATTGATTTGATACAGGCTAATTCCAATACCTGGAAAGGTAAATCATTGGCTTATACAGTATTTTACAAAGGAGGGCACTAGCCAAGATTTCTGATAGGAGACTATTTCTATATTTCAGGTAAGAGATGATTGTGGCAAGGGCACATTCATCTTGCAAAGTAGTTGGTGAGAAATGGCACAATTTCTGAATATTTCCTTGAAAGAGAATGGACCGGGTTGGGGGAGTGGGTTCCCCAAAACCACTTTCAGACACAAACGGTTCATAAGAAAAATTCACAGGACTCAAAATATGTTTACTCATGATGGTAGCAAAAGGATGCATTCAACATCTACAACTGAAAAAGTGCATGTGCATGTAGTGGAAACCAAGAGAAATCAGGAACTATCTTCTAAGCTCCTAGAGTTGCCACATGGGGACATGCTTAATTCTTCAGATGATAAATATGACAACACATCGGACATATGGTAAGCATTGTCAGCCAACACTCACCTGAGCCTTGCTACCTGGGTATTTATTAAGGGCCACTCACAAAGATTCACAGCACCTGTGTGCCTGACATAGGCTTTTGATAGCAATAGTAGGAGGTCATCATAAACCACATTTTTAGGACAAACTAGTACAGCATTCCCAAAGTCTTCATGTATCCAAAACACATAAGCAGAATACCACAAGGCTTCAAAATTCATCTCCCAAGACAGGCAGGACCTCCCACAGGCAGGTCTTGAAAACCAGTCTACAGTGTGCTGGGTTAAAACTTATCTAATGAATTAACCCCTTCCTTCCCAGGAGAAGTGCAGAGATTTTCTGCTAACTTGGCCTAAGAGGATGGGAGAGCTTACTGAAATAAAGATATTGTATAAGAGGGGGGTTTTAAGGAATAATATATTCTTATTGTGAGATTTACCGAAATTTAAAAATCCACTAAACATCCACAAGGAGACGATAATTGTGCACTCAGAAACACAAATATGAAATTGGTATTGAGTCCTTGTTCTGAGGCAGCACAGAGGAACACAACAAAACAGCAAGAAAGTATGTATTGGGGAATGACTGATTGCTTGTCACATGAGAAAGAATAAAGAAAAGCCTCTTCTGTCCAGGGTGTGGGGTCCAAAAGGTGGATACCACAGACATTTAGGAGCAGGGATTTGGGGCAGATGAATGTGATAGAATACAGGGATGCTCCTTGTTGCTTGCAGGTACAGTGTCCAGAAAGCAAGCTATCTTGCTTCTTTTTCTTTACATTCCAGCTCTCCTATGCTTCTTGTTTACTCAGGGACTTGCTCTTTGTCCATGCATTCTCATTTCTTAAGGCTTCAATTTAGTCAGCTATTCAGGCCTTTGCCCTGTCTGGCTAACTTCCTATCTTCTTTCTATCTTCCTAATCTTCCTATCTTCCTAACTTCTATCTTCTGGTGTCAATATAGCACTTTAAACAAAAGATATAATTTTGGAAATGTGATCCTATAAGCGTGAGGGCCTATTTGTTCATCGCAGCCCTGAAGATAGAAAACAAGGGAAAAAGACCAAAAACTGAACCCTACTATATTCCAAAACTGGAGGTCAAGCATGCAAGGAAGAACTAGCATAGAATATACAGAAAAATTGTCCTGTAGAACCAGTTTCTCTTTTCACTGATTTTGTCCCAGTAGCTAAGAGCCACCCCAGGGAGAAATGCAGCCTCAAGAACTTCCAGTTATCTGTGCATACAGCTAGAGTGTTCTGCTCAGCTAATGGCAGTCATCAAAGACCGCTACAGCTAACAGTTTTGGTCGCCAATAGAACACAGTGCCCCAAGAAGAAGGAGAGAGGTGCAGTGCAGGGACTCTGAGCAGAGAAGAAAACACTAGTAGTGATTACTACACGATATATGTAAAAATTATGGAGCATAATAATAAAACTGAGTGATAAACCCACTATGGAAAATGAAGAATTAAACTATCATCTTTGCCATTGAAACTACTGGTGTAGTTTCTGATTCCTTCATTCCTACCTGTGCTAAATATATTCACAGTTCAGAATTTATATTTCCTATTTCTTAACTATTTTAAAAAATAATGTTCTTGGGTCAGGGATTTAGCTCAGTTGTGTTGCCACCTGCGTTGCAAGTGCAAGATCCCGAGTTCCATCCCTGGTACCAAAATAATAATAATAATAGTAATAATAATAATAATAATGTTACTAAACACTGCAATTTAAAATATAGGAAACTTGATTTACTACATTTCAGTTTTATAAAAATGACCCCATACCATTGTAGTCTTCTGAGGTTAGTTCTTTTCATTCAACCTTACTGCTTCTAAAGCTAATCCATACTGTTCCATATAAGAATGTTTGTATAGCCATTCTATTATATAAATTTATATCCCTTTTTACACATTTTCATTATAATGAATATTTTAACTGTTTCTGAGTTTGAATTACTTCAAATCATATTGTTCTGTTACTATACACATCTTGTATGTACACATATAAAAAATTACCTCTGATAAACTTTAAGTAGTGTTTTCAGCGAAATACATGCATATTTATCCTTTAAGTGTCATTGTTTATGTTGACATCTGATTGTTTATTCATATTTCAAGACCAAAACAATTATAAAGACTGTATATATTTGAAGACACTTCTTCATTTTTTTCTTTTTCATTGATTTCCTGACTACTTTTACTTGCTTTGTCCTTCAGAAAGCTACCCAATAAACTTTATAATAAGCTATTTCTCCCATAGCATATTAAGAAAAAAAATCTCTAAATGACTGAGTATGTAGTTAATAAATTATCTGATGGGAATACAAATTGTATTTGGTAAAATGTAATAAAATTAGTTTATATTTACCTTTTACTCAAGAAAATCATTTCTATAAATTTCCTCAAAATATATCTCCATATGCACAAAACAGAAAATCTTGTTTTTACCAAAAAATCTTAGAGAAGGCCAATGGTTGAATAAACTATGGCATATTCTAATGGCAAAATATCATGCAAATATATGAAGATACAGAGATACAGTGAAAGAATGAAAAATATATCTATGAATTGATTACTGAGAAAAACTTTATATGTAATATAATGTCTAAGTGTGTACAAAACACATATTCAAAAGTGCATATTTGTTTATATTTATGAAATGAAGCCAAACAAAAAAAAAACAAACAATAAAACAATTACTAGGAGAAATTTAGAAGCTAATAGGAAGGGTTTACCTTTGGGAAATAGTTGGGAAAGAAATAGAAAAAGTAAGAAGTGAACAATACTTCTATGAGCTTTCATTTTTGTATAGTTTTGGATTTAGAAACATGTGAATCATTACTTATTCTGACATATTTAAACTATTAAGTATAAGAATAATATAAATTTAATTATTCCTGATCATATTGAATTACCCATTATCTCTTACCCCAACATCCTAGAATATAGAGCAAAACCTTATTCTTCTGTTTTTCTCCCAAACATTTCCCTTTCACTTTCAAATAGTATCCAGAATCTAGTCATGTTTTAACACCACTCTAGTCACCACTCTGATGTAAGACACTATAGTCTCTTACCCCAAGAATTGTAAGTCTCTCATTTGTTCTCCCTTTTTCTCCCCATGTCCTCTGGCTCACAGTTTATTCTCAAGCCAGTATCAAGGTTGCTCTTTATAAATGTAATTCAGATTGGCAGTCCTCTGCTAGAATCTATCTCATCCAGGGTGAATCCCCAAATCCTCCAGTGACCTCTAAAACCTCTAAAACCCTGAAAGTGCAGCCCCTATTAATTCTTTGAGCTCTTGACCTAGTGTTCACCCACCTGTCCTTCTGTTCCAGACAGCCTGGTTTCCTCACTTTCCCAAGAACTTACCCAGCACAGTTTTGCTTTAGGAATTCATGTTTGGTCTTCCTTCTCCCTAGGATACTCCCTGAGTATTGGCATCGGTCATTGTTGAATTTCTCTCATATCCTCTCAAATCTCTGCTTAAAATATCATTTGCCTTGGCTGATGTATGGAAAATTATAAGACTTTAAAGATGCCTTATCATCCATCTTATGCTACATTATTTTCTCCATGTTGACAATTGCCTTTTAATATATGAAATGATTTTAATATAGTTTTGACTTCCTATCTTCTTACATAGAATAAAAGCTCCAAGAGGGTAGAGAGTTTTACCAATTCATCCATGGCTATCTTCCTTTTTCACTGAGAATAGTGTTGGCACATTACTAGGCAGAAATTAATAAATATTTAGGGAGTGAATGAATGTTTGATTAAATCCATCAATACATGAGAACATACAGTCTGAAAAATCATTATGCCTGTGTTCCATAAGGACCACAGGCTTCATGCATAGGAATATCCTGAAAACTATCCACAGTAGATTTAAATACAAAACAATGTTGGTCAGATCAATGTTCTAACAGTAAGGTAATCTATTTTATTCTCTATTCATTTTAATTTCCTGCTATTGTAAGTATTCTAATTAGAATTTTTATGGTAATCAGCAAGAAAAGATAAAGAGATAATTTTAAGGCAATAATAGAAATAAAGAAAATCAAAAACTGTAAGTGCTAAAGCAATAGAAAGAAAAATAAATAATTTATTAAAGTTCACAATTGATCAAAGAATAGTGATATTATGGATTCAACATGATCACCTACTGTTTGTCACTCCCTGTCTAGGGACTGATGGTACAATGGAAGCAATAGAACACTCCCTGATTTCTTGTAATTTATATTCTCATTTGGCTTTTATTTTTGGTGGAGATGTACAATGTAATGAAATAGTCCACTGTCTGTATTACCAATTAGAAAGACTTGTCATAAAATAATTTCCATTTGCTTTGTTTTGATAAGAAGTAATACTGTCAAGTAAAATTAAGCCAGGGCTATATATGTATGTACTTACCAGTTGTATATTTGAAGTTCCCGGATGAGAAATGGCAACCTGGTCAGTCACAATGGAGACAATTATATAAAAACTCATCTACTAAAGACCAGATACAGTGATTTAAAAATAGCTCCACTTAATACCAGCTCCCAAGAGCTTATGATAATCTCTATGTCTCAGAGAAAACTTAATAGTAAAGAATTCATCACCCTTCACTAAGGGTTTCACCAAGCAAATGATCATAGAGGCTTAGGGCCCATGCCTTCCAGTCCAGTTTGAAAGGTTCCATCCAGGTGACCCTGTCACAGAAGTAACACAAGAAGTTAGAAATGTAAGCACAACAAGACTTTCCTGACAGCACACAAGAGAAAGAATGCTTTTCACTGAAATTCCAAAGGTTATAAAATGGATTTTGAAGTCAAAGACATGGTGTGGGTAACATTTTATTTTATTTAACTCTCTCGTTGAATGAATCATTACATACTGGAGTCATCTTCAAAAAGAGAACAAATCCTGTGCTGCTTTTATGAAATGGTGTAACAGCCATCTTTGTTAGTATTTGGAAAAAAGAAATTAAAGATGCTGCACTTTACCATCAGATTGGTAAAAGGAGGGAAACTTTTTTAAAGAGATGATATATGTTCTAGTCAGTTCAGATCTGTCTCAATTTCTACTTTGTATTTCCAACAGACAAAAAAAGCTATCAGTTCTATAGGCTGAAAATACAGTTATATATTTTCTTGTGGAAAAGAAGATCACATTACTGATGTTTCAAAAATAAATTATTGCTACTATATTTGTCTGCTAGTTTCTCATATTTTGAAAGGAATATAAGAATATAACTTATTGCCTGAGCCACTGAGCTTGCGTTCTTTATGATATGGCATTTTGTAGGTGAAGAAAATCTTTCTGAGGGTATTGGGGGAAAAGTAGATTCTTATCTTTTGATACTCTTGTTATTCTATCACAAAATTCCTTGATGAGTCTGCACCATTGCACCAATAAATGCTAAATGCTTTACTAAAGTCAGAGGAAGAATGTTCTTATTTTTAACAGTAGAAAGAAACTCCAAGAAATTAAAACTGAAATATCATTTTAATGCATACTAGAAAGTCTATGTGCATGGCTGTGTTAAGATATTCAGATCCAACCATGTAAACCACTGTGTCTACATGTCATATTCCAGAGATAACCATACTAGGAGAGAAAAATCACTAGTGGTCAGAAGAGTAAAAAGGGCAAATGGGATGCAATACATTTACTTAATGTTTTTTAAATGAGCAAATTGCTTTTGCCACAGATACAGATTTTATTGGAAGGATTTATTCCCTAAGCAGTGAACTATAATTATTGTTCTTTCACATGGCCTGCTTTCACCATTTTATGGAACTTCAATTCAAGTTCTTGTACTTAATATCTCTGAAATATTTTTAAATTGCTTTGTGTTTTTTTTTTTCATGAATGTTGAGTTGTTTCTGTAACAACATGCAATCCTGCTCCAAAAGGGGGAAAAGATAATAGAATTTTATCTCCCTTTTATTTCCAGGAAAATGGGCCAAAAGAGAGCGATTTTAATGCAATTAAGTTGAAAGCTGTGTCTTTTCTGGTACTGCTCTGCTTTGGGAGACATCATGGAATTTATGTTGGCATCCTTGTATTGTAGGTATTTACATAATCTCTATTTAAATTTGTACCATACGCATTTAAAATGGGCTAAAAGGGTGTTGCAGAAAGCCAAGAACTGATTGTTACAATATAATACATTTCTGATTTGAACATTAGGTCCCATGTTTCTTTGTTTGCCAAGTATGAATGTTTACTCTGATGCCTGGAGAAAATATAGAGTGCCCTGTGCAGCCTCCAGATTCTCTGATTTATTGCTAGCCTCATTGAAAGCACCATGGAGAAGAGCTGCAGACTGGCAGTATGCTTCACCTGAAGACCAGGTCCAAGGAGACTGGTCCTTAGGAATTTCTCTGAACTCTGTAAAGAGAATATAGGCAATGCAACTTTTAGACATTTCACAATTTCATGCACTTTTCCAAAAGTGTTGTTTGTTCACATATTTTTGCTTCTATTTCTGCTATTCTTGGGGCTTAAAACTCACTTATTTTACCAAAAGGAATAGCAACATTGCTTTGTTATCTGTCTCCCAAAAGAGTATTTGGAGCACTCACCAACCACTGTGGAAATCAGCATGGAGATTCTTCAAAACACTATAAGTAGAAACTCCATTTGACCTAGCTATACCTCTTCTGATTATCTTTCCCAAAGAGCTTGACATCACGTTACACAGATACATGCATACCCATGTTTATAGCAGTATAACCCATAATAGTTAAATTGTGGAATTGACACATATGCCTATTAATAGAAGAATGGATAAAGAAAAAGTGGCATATATACACAATTGAGAACTACCCAGCTATAAAGAGTGATACATTTGAGTCATTCATAGGAAAATGAGTGCACATTGGGTCCATAATGCTAGCCAGAATAAATCAGTCACAGAAAGTTAAATATCACATGGTGGATTAAAAAAAAGAATAAACATGTGTTATGTACATGTAGGAACTCCCCACAATAATTGTAATTATTATGTACTATAATTATTTACTAATAAAAAATAAAAATTATTGCATGGTTTATCTTATATGAGAAACCCAAAGTATAAATAATTTAAAGAGTAAAATGAAAGATAATAGGAAACAAATAGAGCTTGTGGAAATCTGGAAATGGGGACAGATGAGAGGGAAGAGAGTGAAAGAGGAAATAAAAAGGATCAAGATGCAATATGTTCATATACCAATACCCCACAATGAACATAACCATTATGTATCACACAATAAAAAAGTTGCTTAAGTCCTGAATTAATATATGCTGATGATTCCATAGATGAAGTTACTGAACATTCCAAAGTCACAAAGTTCCCAATATATAAAACTGTGAAGTCAATGTTGTCGAAATGTCAATCATCTCACTTATCTGTATTGCAGATCATCAAGGGAAGGAACAGAAAACCCATTAAAACTTTTGCATCTTTGAGCCTTGGTTTACACTTCAAACTGATGTAGCATGGCACTGTACACCCTAATCCATATGATATGGGCCACACTTACATTCTTGTGGTAGTGTGGGTTTAATTTTGTCTTGCCTCCACATTTGAAGCACAAATGTTTATAGAATAACTAAGATGTGGCAGGCACTTCCGACCATCACAAACCGAAGAGGAGTCAGGCTGCCAAGATGCTATCTTGCTTCTAAAACATTCTACCTGTATGACTGTATAAGCTTCTTAAACCACTTGCGTCTCAGTTCTTTCATCTTTAAAATGGGGATAAAATATTACCTATGTTATATAGCTTTTGTGATGGATAAGTGACAAAGAATATGAAAACACTATTTGGGCAAGTAATAAGCGCTCAAAGTTTCTTTTTTTTTTTTTTGGTACCAAGGATCAAATTCAGGACCTTGTACTTGCCAGGCAGGTGTGGTGCCACTGAGCTACATCCCTAGCTCCTCAAAGTTTTCTCTTCTCTTCTCTTCTCTTCTCTTCTCCCCTCCCCTCCCCTCCCCTCCCCGACCCTCCCCATCCCTCCTCTCCTGTCCTCTCTTCTCTTCTCCTTACAGAAGTGGTTCTCAAACCATAGCAGGACCTCAGGACTTTTTAAAAAATAACAATGTCCATTTTCAACCAGACATTTTGATATAAGATGATTAAATTTAAGCTAAAATTTGGGCATTGTTATATTTTAGAATTTCTCTTTTTAAAAAATACATATTTATAGAACATTTATATGGCTTGTATCTAGATGTCCCCCCAAAGCCTTATGTAGTCGGAGGTGGGGCTTTTGGGAGGTGGCTGGATCTAGGTTTTGTGCTGCGGGGATCCAGGACATGATGCTGGGATTGGTTCACAGTGAGATAGTAGGATTAAGGGTGTGAAAGCTACTTGCTTTAAAAGCGGGTAGCCTGGATTAAATATAAGGGATAGAAAGGTACTGTGTTCACTGGCTTGATTTTGGTGTCTTCTGCCCTCCATGAAGTGTTTCTCCTCTTTAACACCCTTCCGCCACGCCACCCTGCCTTGGAGCCAGCCATTCATGAACTGAAACCTCTACACACTGTGAGCTAAGTACACCTTTCCTCCTTTAACTTTGAGTGTCAGGTATTTTGTCGTAGGAACAAGAAAAAGTAGCTAAGACTATTATATATATAAATATATATATATATTTATATATATATTTATATATATATATCTTAGCTTATATATACATATATTTCATTTTCAGTTGATTAAATAGTCCTTTGTACAAAGCAATATCAAACTGAAGTGATACATTCATGAAACGGAACATTACAGTGGTGTCTTAAGCAGGTAGTATTTCCAAGATCAATGTTCCAATCTATTTCCTATACCCAAGAGATATGTAAAATTTCTAAGTTGGCCTTGTTATCAGCCAGTAGGGTGGCTAGTGGTCCTATCCAGGCTCTTGCTGTCCTGTTCAAAGAATTGGATGGGAAAACTGGTGAATATAAAAGCTCAATGTTCATTTAAGGTTAAAAACAAAGAAGTAGAAGTGAGAAAAAGAGAGTAAAGAATAAGAAATAAAAGTACAAAGAAGGGGAAAAAAAAGAAATTATACCCTGAAAAAAAGAATGGGCCACTCCAAGAGTATGAAAGACAGTGGGCCACTGCAAGAGAGTGGTGAAAAGGCCCAGTGGCCGCCATCTTTATATCTTTCTTCTGAGGTCAGGTCCAGGCTGTTCCATGCAGAGTTCTGCACATGTTTCCCAGACATGATGTGATAGCTGCCTGTGATTAATGGCCAATTGTCCAGCTGGCTTGCTATATACTAATCTCCTGCCTCATTTTCCCCTGACAGAATAAATCCCCACAAGTCTTTATGGGTTGCTGAGGGAGTGGAGGTCTCTGTCATCATACAGTTACTTCCTGATGAAAGGAAAAGATGTAGACCCTATGGACTGAGTATTATGTGAACCTTAGGATATTCTTCAGCCAGGCTAACAAAAACCTATCAAAAGGCACTGAGAAAAGAGTTAGTGTCTATATGTGAATAACTGTCAACCTGCCTGTTTAACAGGACAGAGTTTGATGAACTTTTTAGGCAAGTAAATTTCTTGTGGCAGTAAAGAGGTTTATTAGGTTACCAGTGCCCATTTGTAGTGATTCTATTTATCTATACTCAAAGCAAAACTGGAGTCTTGTTCTTTGAAGAAGAGCCACAACTCTTCTAGAGATTCACAAGAATAGAATCTAAGTCATGTGAAAATTTGAGTAACCATTTCCCATGTAGGGTTTTTATAGCTTGTCACTGCATTCCTTGAAGAAGAACCAGAATGGTTCCTTAAGAACTGGGAACAAGGGGCCAGAGATGTAGCTCAGTGGCACTGTGCCTGCTTGGCAAGTGCAAGGTCCTGAGTTCAATCCCCAGTACAAAATAAAAAAAACTGGGATTAAGGCTAGGGTCTTGAGGGGTCGTAAGGCTGCTCTTCATGCTTCCCCATCAGCCGTTTGATTTTCCAATGAGATTTTAAACATATCCATTTGGTATTCCTTGCAATGAATGACAGCAACCTGCCTGAGAAAATACACTACCTCTACAAAGTGTAATTAGCAAACCCCTTTCGTTCCAGATTGTTGTGTGGACATCGAAGCATACCATGATTCCTAGCACTAGACTTATGAATTGATATGTCAGAACAGGAGCAAAGAAGCTCTGACTAGGGCTCCCCTCAACCCCAATTATGGGCATAGATCTAAAGAAGGGTTTCCCAGAGAAAGGAGTCAAAGTAATTGAATTTGTTATCCAGGGTCACCTGTGGTTCATGGACAAGGGCATTGCAGGTTGACCTGGGCCCCTTCAGTCTTCTTTATCAGCATGGGAAGTGAGGCCCTTAGGTAGCCTAGGCCCTCTCTGGAAGCAGGGACAGCCAATCTGCCAGTGCTATAGTCAGGTATATTAGGCACCTGTCACACAGAGCAGGACTTGGGTGGCAGCTTGATGCAGTCCTGTGTTCATTGTCTAGTCTTTCTGCATTTAGAGCAGGAAGCTTTTCCTTAATTGTCCTTGGGTTTTCCTTTAGATAACTTGAGTATATTTAAAGCATTGCCAATTGTTACAACCATCGCTGTGATCTATCCTTTTTCCACAGCCTTTCTTTTTGTATCTCTTTTTACATCCTGATTGCTGAACAAACAAAAGCCCATGTCCACCAATTGGGTCATAGGGGTCTGGAGTCCAATCTACAAACCTACCAGGATTTTTTTTTTAAAAAACTGGGTCTGGGTCACTAGCCTTTGGTGAAGTTCCTGAGCATTTTCTGGCCTGAGAATTATAAAGAGGAGCTCAAAAAAAACCTCTCAGCATGCTGTTTTTATTAAACAGGTGAGAAAAATCCACATCCCCCTGAGAGAAAGATGGATACCTGAGAACAGGATCATCAACACCATCAGCCTTTCCAAGAGGCCTCCTTAAATATCATAGTCCAGAGATAAAGAACCATAAAAATCTGAACATAAGGAATTTTTATAACATCTACTATGGCTTTTGCAGAAATAATCTAACTGAAAAATGTCATAATGTAAACTGTCATTCTGTACCCATCTTACACAGTATAATGATGAAGTGGCTGGGATTTGCAGAGTGTTTCCAGCATGTCCTGGGTCTATGAAGAGATAAAACTATGTCTCTGGTCTTTAATATGGTGTCCCATGGAGAAGCAGGAGACATTGAGTTCACAAAATGTCTCTGGTGAAGTTTAAGTACTACAAAGATGTCTCTGCTCAAAGTTGAGGCGGCACTGGTGCCTCAGTGGAGTCCCCTGGTGGCTCTCTTAGCCTTAGGACTGTCTAGTCTGTGGCCTATTAACTTCGTAGGAAGAAAGATAGACCTCTCAAGGGCTCCCTTAGCCACTTGCAAAATAGTACACTACTAAGAGACTAAGGTTGAGTTCCTGGGTGCTGCCTTAATAGTAAACTTTTAAGATGTCAGACTGGAGTCCCCCCCCCCGCCCCGCCCCCGGACCCAGCCTGAAACAATAAAAATCAACAGAAGATTCCACATTAAAATGGACAATTTTTCTTGTTTTAGGTATTCTAAATATAAAAAATATAAACATAACTATAAAATGCATTGTTGTAATATTTCACTTTTAAGTCCAATCTAATGATAAGACTGTGAACCACTGTTCTAAACATTGAAAGTGCAAGGTAAGCACATAAAATTGTTGCTGTAGTGGAACTTTGAAAAATATAAGCTCCTTAAAAAATAGGGATTGTTTAACTTTAGCCCAAGAAAGTGACACATTTTCTATCACATAAATGTTAAATATTTTTGAAGGAAAAGATGAATAAATGAATCATGTAGGAGAGAGTCCAGATTTCAGGTTCATTATTCCTCCTACAGAAAATGATTTCTGGGTCTCTTAACCAACTGAAATATTTAGTTTTGCCCAATAAATTTAGTGACATGAGTTTTGAATATACTAAATGAATCTAATTATTTTATATCTTTAATACCAAGATTTTCTAATAAGCTTTTATATAGCACTCTATAGCAGATGTTATCCAACTAGGCATTTTACCCAAGGAAAATATGAGTGTATTCCACTTATTCAGGAGCATAATGTCTTAGTGGTGGTATCCATGGGAACATGAATGTATAGAACATTCACAAAGTATAAGTGAACATAATATTTAAAAAATGAAAGATCTAAAAGAAATTCTAAAAAAAATACTAAAAGAAATTCTAAAAGAATGCTATGCTACATTGTGTTTTGTGTGTGCCATGATGATTTAAGGTGATTTAAAGTGTTCTGATCAATGCAGCAAAGAGCTTCTGAAAAGGCTTTTCCCACACACACATGGAGGAGGAATGTAATACTGCTGTTCTTTTTCCTTCATACTAAACTGGAACACAAATGTGGTACCTAGAGCTCCAGCAGCCATTTTGACCACAGCAGAGTCTTGGAGATTTCAAGCTGTAATACAAAGATTCAAAAACTCCTAGCTTTGATTGCACTGATGCTCAATCAAGGCTAGCACTCAACTAATCCCAGGATTATTTTTCTATCATAAAACATAACCCATCTATTGCTTGAATTGCTCTTTGTAGTATTTCCTGCTATGAATAGCTCAAATATTTACAACCAATCAGTATTCTAATGTCTTCACCATGGTTATCTGCATGACAACCATGGGTTGGGTGCTCTTAATGAAGAGTCAAAATGGCAGCTCAAGATAAGATTGTATTGAAGAAGTTGAAAGAGTTGTAAGAAAGAGACATCTTTAGAAACTGGAGGGTCAGTCTTTTTACACAGTTATAAAGGTTGCTAAATTTTAAGAAAAATAAAAGAAATACAAATTTGATAAATTCCTTAAATTTAACAATAGACATCTTTGAAAATTTTTTCAATTATAAAGATTGGTAAATTTTAAGAAAAAAATAAAAGATACATAAGTTTGATAAATTCCTTAGTTTTAACAATATTAATGGGTAGCTTTCTATCAGAAGGGATTTTCTAGTACATTATAAGCTTTGTGTCAATGCCTTGATTTACTCTGTATTATTAAGTAAAACTGGTTTAATAGAAGTATACCATAATTTCTCATATACATATACCAAAGTCCAGGAGCTCAGTTACAGTATTGTCAAAAAATTAAGAAAAATTTTCAAAGATTTGTTTAGATAAGTGTTTGAAGATTTATTACTGATATGTAATTTAAAATTATCCATACCTTTTCTAGATCATTCTTCTTTCCACTTTTCTTTCTATAACTTTGGGGACAAATTCAATGAAGATTTTTAACAATTCTGAAACAAAGAGAAATTCAAACACATTTTTCTCATACAGAACTGACTTATAAACTGTTGTTATATATTTTACCATTGCTATTTGTTCAAACATATACCTTCACTGTATTTAGATATGAGAAACTGAAAGTGTAAATGAGAACTAAAATGATTAAAATGAATAATTGATAATTTGAAATAGGAAGAAAAGGTCCAAAGTGCTAGGGGTGGTGGGAGGGGAAGGGGAAAGGAAAGAAGGGAAAGGAAATAGGAGAAAAGAAAAAAAAATGGAAATGAAGTGTATGCAAATAGGGAAGGGTGGAGGGGCTGAAGGGCACATAGGTAATGGGGGAAAAATAAGAACCAGGATACATCATGTACAGGTACAAGCACCCAATAATAAATGTAAATGTATTGTATACCTAAAATGTACCAAAAAAAGAATTTAAGAAAAAAAAAAGAAGAGATAATTGTGGATTTTTAAAATTCTAGATCTAACAAGTTATAGATATATAAAATGATAATTATATTAATTAAAATTACTGATTCAACAAATAAAGACTTTTTAATAAGTATACTAATTTTTAAAAGAAACTGAATAGTGTAGTGGCATTTAAGCAAAATAACAAATAATTGTGGTAGATGTCTTCTCCCCCACGATTAATCTCTGGAATTTAATTCTGTGGTTATAGCAGTTACTCATTTTTAGTTTTAAGGTTACCAATTAAGTACTAAGACTAAAATATAAAATTTACTTTCTTATCAAATTTTCAGTATGCAATACAATATTTTTAACTATAATCCTCATGTTATACATTAGATCTCTAGACTTGTTCAATAGATACAGCTCTTTGTACCCATTGACCTATTCCTCTTCATTTCCTCCTCCACAGTCTTCAAATTTTGATGATTCTTAATCAGTATTTATTGAATTATCTAGGCTTTTTCTTCGGTGTAATATGGGGCTTTGAAGAAGAGGCTTTTTAATGAAGTTTATGGGTACATATACAATACAGTTACAGTCATCATTGGAATCTTATACCTTTACATGATGTATCTTGGTTCTTATTTTTCCACATTACCCTGCCCTCCCTTCACCCTCTCCACCCTTCCCTATTTACAAAGACTTTGTTTCCATTTTTTTCTTTTCTCATATTTTTACTTTTCCCTTTTTTTCCTTTCCCCTACCCCTTCCACTTCCCCTACTCCTTCAGAATTTTTCTTCCTATTTCACATTTTCAATTATACATTTTGATCCTTATTTACACTTTTAGTTTTTCACACCAGAGAAACTTTTCAGCATTTATCCATGTGTGTCCTATTTATTTCACTTAAGAGTATGGCCCCAATGTGCATCCACTTAGCTATAAATGTCTCTAGTTTCTCATTCTTTAGGGCTCAGTAGTACTCCATTTTATAAAAAAGAAAACACATCTTCTTTATCCAGTTTCCAGTTGATGGGCAAGTGGGCTGTTTCCAAGTTTTAGCTATTAAAAACTGTGCTGCTATAAACACAGGTGAGCATATATCATTGTAGTGTGATTCTTTTCTTTTGGGAAGATACTCAACAGAGGAATAGGTGGGTCAAATGGAACATCTAATCCTAGTTTTTTGAGGTATCTCCATACTGATTTCCACAGTGGTTGCACCAGTCTGCATTCCCATGAACAATGGAGAAGGGGTCCTTTCTCCCCACAACCCTGCCAATATTTGTTATTGGTTGATTTCTTGATACCAGACATTCTTTCTGGGGTGAAGTGTAATCTCAGCATTGTTTTCATCCGCGTTTCTTGAATGACCAGTGATATTGAACATTTTTCCATGATTATTTGCTGCTTTTACTTCTTTGTCTGAGAAATGTCTGTTTATTTCAGATGCCCATTTTTGAATTGGGTTTTTATATTTGGGGGCTCTGGGTTTTTTTTAGTTCTTTATATATTCTAGATAGTAGACCTTTGTCTGAGGAACAGCTGGTAAAAATTTTTTCCCACATTGTAGGTTGTCTCTTAGCTCTGTTGGTGGTTTCTCTTGCAGTACAGAAGCTTTTTAATAAGATGAGATCCCAGTTACTGATTCTTTGTGCTAGTTCCCACGCTACTGAGGATTTGTTCATAAAGTCTTTTCCTATGCCAATGTCGAGAGTTCTACCTAACTTATCTTCCAGCAAGTTTAGTTTTTCCATTATAATATTTAGATCTTTAATTCACTTTGATTTTAGTTTAGTGCATGGTGAAAGATAGGGGTCTAGTTTTAATCTTTGGCAAGTTGAAATCCAGTTTTTCCAACACCATTTATTAAAGAGGCTATCTTTTCTCCAGTGAGGATGGTTGGCTCCTTTGTCAAAGATGAGGTAGCTGAATATGTCTGGAGTTGTTTCTGCATCTTCTAATCTATTCCATTGATGTTCAGGTCTATTTCTTTGCCAGTACCATGCTGTTTTTATCACAGTGGCTTTGTAGTATAGTTTTAAGTTGAGAATTGTTATACCCCTGCCTTGTCTTTGTTGCCTACAATTCCTTTTTCTATTCTAGGTCTCTTCTGGTTCTAAATGAATTTTTGGATTGTTTTCTGTAGTTCTGTGAAATATACTGTTGGTATTTCTATTGGGATTGCATTGAATCTGTGTAGCAGTTTCAGAAGTATGGCTATTTTCACTATATTGGCTCTTCATACCCAGGAACAGGGAATGTCTTTCTATTTTCTTACATCCTTGAAGAGGAGATTTTTTAGTAATTAGGTAAAAGATAAACCACCTGCAATGCTTGGAGCAAGGTGGCTGTTGCAATATTTCTTGGCTTACCAGAAAACACAATTCCTAGTTAGGAAAACTCTGTTGATTTTCCTTTGACTATCTTTTGGTAGGAACAACTAATTTAAAGACTCATTGCCTCTTTAATGATAATTTCCTCTAGCTAATTCTCTCTTGTGGATCTCAGATACAAAATAATACATAATTAAAAGTATAACAACTTGCTTAAAATCCAGACCTTGGTGAGACTTTCTTATCATCTCCAAGCTTCAATTTTCTTCTTTCTAAATTATGTTTATGATCACTGAGCTTGTGGTACTTACTTCATAATCTAGTCTATACTATGAATATAACAAATTCAGGAGTGTCATGCAATTATAGTAATACATCGGTTCACAAATGTTTGTATTCACAAACAATTCAGTTCACTAAAAGGAGTATTCAGCAAAATTTTGGTTCCCTTCATGAACTCCACATCGGGTAATGAACATGATCATGACCATATTCCCCACAAGAAAGTGAACATGACCATCTGCAGAATCATGGAACAAATTAAGCTTGTGAACTGAGGTACCACTGTATTGTTATGCTATATTTCATGTCATTTGCTATTAGATGTTAGGGTGGGAAAAGTGAAATAGTAAAGCATTATTAGAAGTAGAAAGCCTGCCTGATAATGGGTGTGTAGTGCAAGTATAGTTGTTCCTTGTCTTTATTCACAAAAATAAAAGTGAAGAGGGCAAAGCCCTGGTCCACAGGCAAATTCAGAAATACAAAGTTATCCCTCTTATGAGTTGGAAGAAATCTAGAGAAAAGTTGAGGATGAAATTCAATCAAGAGTATTTGCAGAAATGGACAAGGGACTAGGTTTAGAAGAGCATAAAGTATTTTCAAACGTTTGGTTTGAAATCTTGAATCCCTGTTAAATTGGTTAGAAAAATGATGTATCTATTAGCAATGTTCTTTGGCTTCTATTATCACTAATCATCTCCCAAAAGTGTCTAAATATCATCCTCCTGATCATGTAATGATATAGTAGTTTTAATAACAAAGGTATACTTTATAGTATTAGTTTTAGTTTTAGTATTAGTAAAGTATTAGTATTAGTTTTTGAGTGCTGCTATAAAAAATTAACACAAACTGGGTTGTTGACAACATTCCCCTCTGCCTAGTTTTTGGTTGTTGTTAGAAATCTTGACATTCCTTGACTTGCAGGTTTACCTTGCCTATGGATCTTCACATGGGCTTCTCTTTGTTTATGTATCACCAGTAATCAGATTAGGGCCTATTGTAATGCAGCATTTCAACTTGACTTGATTGCATCTGCAAAGTTCTCTTTCTGAATATCACTTGATTAGTCACTTTCCTATCACTGATACAAACTTCCCAGTGCCCACAATTTAAAAAGGAGAGGTTTATTTTGTCTCATGTTTTCAATCCATGTTCAGCTGGCTCCAAGGCAGAAACAGCATGAAGAGCCTGGTTGTGGAGGAAAGCTACTTGTCCTGTTGGAACCAGGGAGCAAAGCACCCTTTCAGCTCATGCCCCCAGGGACCCACCTCCAATCAGGCTTCACCTCTTGACAACACATTTAACCACATTGAACTAATTGGTGAATCCATTGAAAACTATAACAACCCCAAGATTCAATCACTTCTCAAACACATGAGATTTTGTGAGGACATTTTAGATCTAAACCATAACATCATCACATCCCAGGGTTCTGGGTAGATATAAAATTTGGGAAGGCGCATTTTAACACAAGACAATCTCTTTCTGTAATACAGACATATACACTATATTTATATGCTTTATGTAAAAAGTAACATTTTTTGCACATACCTCTCCTCGTGGTTTTTTTTTTTTTTTTTTTTTTTGGTACTGGGGATCAAACTTGGGTCCTTGTGCTTGCGAGGCAGGCAGCAGAACCACTGAGCTAAATCCCTGGCCCCTCAATTTTAATTTATACTTTCTTGGTAGTGATATCACACCTATTGAAAAAAATGCATACTTTAAGACAGGTAGGTAAAGTAAGGCCCATGGGTCATATCTGGCCTGCCACCTACTTTTGTAAATAGTTTTATTTGTATGTAGCCATGTCCAGTAATTTATATATTGTTTATGTTTATATTTACATATTGTTTTGTGCTCTTCTGTGTTATATCTGCAGACTAATTGGCATAGAGTCTGTCTGGCCCACAATGCCTGAATGATTTACTACCTGGCCCTTTATAGGAAAAACAAAACAAAACAAAACTGTCCTTTTCTTTGTATCATCAGAATTGAGAATTGAATGTAGACAAATATTTCAGTTCACAGAGAGACAACTTATCAAATATTATATTGGCTTTTTGATTTCCTAATATGCATGGGGCCTAGGGTATTGTCATACCAGAATGTTCATTATAGTAGAACAAAGCAAAGTCAGCAGAGGCCAAGCTCATTCCAGGAGGCTTTCTAGGTGGAAGGGTGTTTGTAGATATTATGAGATTAGATGGAATTGATCAGGGTCAAGGGTTTTAAATAATATCAGGAGAAGCAAGCAAGTACCACAAGCAAGGAGATTGAATGCAAAGTCTGGGTATTTTGCTTAGAAAAGAAATGAGAAAACTCTGGCTTAGAGAGACAGGAAAGAAACCTTGAAGCAAAGATAAGCTGATATTAATAAAGTAAAATTTGATTAGAAAGTAATTTTAATAGCTAGCATATATTTGATATGGTTTTGGGGGGTTTGCAAGCATTATTCTGAGAAAATTCCATATATTAACAATAATAAGAAAACTCTTCAATATAATGAGTTGCATATCATTATAATCATAATAATCTTAAAAATAATATTTGAGAAAGGATTTAGCATATTTTGACCTGACCCTCTACATAAAAAAAAAATTGTCATGACTTGCTCTGTATCCTCAGGACTAAGAATGACCAGCATAACTAAATCTCAATGACCCCTCAAGACAAGCATTTACAAATGGGGAAAACAATGCCCAGAGATGACACTCGTACAGTGTTAGATGTCAAGGCCAATACTTGTACCTCAGTTTGTCTGCCATAAAAGTGAATACTATTCCACTCTTTTCCATTGCACATCATGGGTACAGACAAGCAGAATGCAAAGCCTATGAAGTCGGTGAAAGTAAAATACCAAAGAAAAAGAAAGGAGAGTAATACAGATATGATTTCTTTTCTAAAATAAATATATTTTCTCTCCACCTTGTTCTTATCTTCCACAGTTGGCTAAGGTTTCCAAACTCTCATAGACCTATGGGTATACTGACAAAATTTCAATTAAAGTGACATAAATTTAGAAGCTCCACAGTGAGTCACAATCCTTGTCTACTTTTGACGAGTGACATCCAATGATAGTATTTTAGACTGATAAGAATTTTCACTTAAGTAGAAATACTCTGTCCACCATCTCTACCTTATCAAGTAGAAACTAAAACAGGGCCAGGTAGTAAATCATTCAATGTGTATTTAATATTTATGCAGAATATGTGCCTGGAACATGATGTGTCCATTTCCTGTCAGATACAGGCCAGGAGAATGCTGTCCATACTGGGCACTCACAGAAGGGGAGTCATAATTGGTTTAAAGTAGATAACTTTTACCTGTTTCCAACAAGTATACTGACCTTATATTGTTTTTGAGAGGTTTAGGTCAAATAATACATATAACATTTTTAGAGGATTATTTGGCACAAGGTAGGGCACAGTACAAGACAAGTAGGTGAAAAAGCAGCTACTTCTTAAAGAAGAGAAAGAGATAAAGGAATAAACTAAGAAGGCAGACTTAGTCAGAGAAACCAAAGTCAAGGAAAATAAAAAGGAAATGTGGAGTACAGGAGATCTGTAGCTGCTGGGTCTGTCTTTTGATAGACCGAGGGTTATGTGGAGATAATCTTTGATTTCACTTTCTATACATGCTACCTAGCCCAGCACTTGATGGTCATGCAAAAGAATAACATGAACACTGAGGAAAATGCCCTAAGTCTTTGTAGAACAAAGAGAGGTAAGAATTCATCCAGAACCCTTTCATGGACACTATTTTGGGTAGGATAATTTAGGTACTACAAACGCAGAGTTTTGGTTTGTGTCCTAATTCTTGGGGGAGGCGCTATGTAGTTGACAGAATAATGTGCCCTTCCCATGAAAGTTGGTCAAGTACTAATCCCCAGGACCTGTGAACATGTGACTTCATGTGCCAAAGGGAATTTTACAAATATGCTTGAGTTTAGGGTCTTGAGATGGAAGGATGGCTAGGGTCCCAAGGTACTCACAAGGGTATTTATAAGAAAATGAGGAAGGCAAGAAAGATCTGAAGATGAAACCAGTGAACTGCCATGAGCAGCATGATAAAGACTTTGACAATTACTCTTGGCTCTGAAAGTGGAGGAAGGCGCCACCATCCACGGACAATTGCTGGCCTCTAGAGGCAGAAAGGCAAGAAAATATTGTCTTTAGATATTGCAGAAGGAAGACAGCCCTCCAGACATCTGGCTTGTCCCAAGTGAAACCCTTTATGAACTCCTAATCTCCAGACTGTAAGATGATTGTTACTTTCAGCCACTAAATCTGTGGAAAGCAATGATAAGAACTTAATGCAAGCCAGCTACCCTATTCCAAGGTGTTCCAACCCACATGACATCCTCACCCTTCTCCACTGTTACTTAGATGGCTTGGAATTCCCTGAGATACACAGAAGGCTGTTCCTCACTACCGCCAAAACAATTTATTTTGCCAAATAAGAACTCACTGAGGGTGACACTTTGAAGCAGAATTACAGTCTGCTAAGGTTTAGATTGCCAAAATTTTTGCCAAAGAGGCAGTTGCATGTCCTGCTATGTCTAGAGGCAATAAATCACAGATCAAAATGCATCCCCTGCTTTTAGGATTCATTGTGTAGCTCTACCTCTGTCTTTAGCAGTTTGCGTGGCCATATATACATTTCAGAATGCAAAGTATCATCGTTCCCTTCGTTTTCTAGTTATGCATGTGGACATTTCAAATAAAAAGGAAATAAGAAAGGATGAAGTAGGTGAAGACAACAGTGTAAAAAGAAAACATATTTCTGGCTGTTTCACAGTTTAGTTCACAACTCCATGCAGATGGGTTAACCTGGCACAGGAATTCTTGGATTTCTGCTTCTTGTAGTCCCAAAACTACGCCAAATGTTAAAGGAATCTCAGTGCTTGCTGAAGCCTTTCCCCATCAAACATGATGTTCTAGCTCAGTTGCTATTATTTTCAATCTCCATCAATTCCTACCTACTATAAGTCCCTGCAGACGCTACCATGAGCCCTCTTGTCAGCCTTTGTTCCTAGCACTCTTGTGTATATTCAGCATTATAAAACATAGATACCTTTGTGGATAGCTAAAAAGAAGCATGCCACTCACAATTGTATCATCTTAACCCATAATTATCTCCCTTCATTTGAATGCATTTTCAAACCAAAGAAATGTTTCTGTGCATGGTTGAATTTTATATGAAATAAGCCCATTAGAAAGTTAGAATTTGAACAAGTATGTTCCCTCATGTCATTCCACAAATTCTGGAGCTATGATTATACTAGAAACTAGTTATCACATTTTGCACTTAAAACAGAATTAGATACATAACGAGTTCATTTTGAATTAATTCCAAAAGGTTTCATTTTTGAAAGAACATCTGTGTAGCAGCCACAGATAGATTGGAATTTGCAAGATTTCTTTGTCATGAATGTAGTATGCCTGTTCATCCCATTCCCTTTCTAGTGATAGCCTTGGTCAATCACAATTGACATTTTGGCAAAGATGTATAATTCTATCTTATGAGTAGCTGGCCTATATGCTATAGAATGTTTAGCAGCATCTCTGGCATCTAGATGCCAAGAGGAAGTAAAATTATCCCCAGCTGAAAACTGCAGTTCTGTGAAAATGAGGAAATGATGGTTCTAGGCCTTGATTCTACTTTGGCACAGCCACCTGAAGGGAATACAAGGTGTGATTAAAACCTACCGTGAATGTTTGTAACTTAAAACACACACACTGCAGTAAAAGATACATTGTCATTAATCTCCCTCAAAATACTTATTCTCATTTTAAACACCTTTATTCCATCTTTCTTACCACTCTCTGAAACAGTTCTGGAAACCTTCTTTTGTGAGTGTCTTTTGTTGTTCTGTTGTAGCTGCCTCTATGTCCAGAATCAATTCAAAACATTACTGTATATGATCATTTTAACATTGGAGAAATCATATGGTGCCATCTCCAGTGAATAGGTGGATATTATACTGTTTTCACAAACAGATATTATACTGTTTTTACAATCCTGCCTTTACTTTGGATGGTACTTAGCAATAACATTTACCAAATATTTTTTTATCATACTTAGTAAAGACACTCATAAAACAGTACATTTAATGCAATATTTTTTAAAATTTAAATACACATTGTGTATTTAATAATGACTCATATGTTAGTCACAGAGAGTATATACCTCTGGGTGAAATGAAAAAGCTATTTATTAAACCCTCTAACAACTTGGAACCCAAACAAAGTACCCCAGGAACCATAAAGTGCCAAACACACAGGGAAGGAACCGTTTTCCTTTTGTACTTTCCCAGGGGCAGAGCAGCAGCAGCTCTAGCAGGCACTGTGATCTGCAAAGACGGGTTCTAGTGGGCTGTCAGATGACAGGGCAGAGCCTGGACCCACTGCAGCTGTGGTAATCACCAACAGTGAGTCAGGGCTCCAGAAGGAGAACTGACAGGGACACTGGAGACAAAAGATGCCTGAAGCAAGTTTCCAAGGCACACAGAAAAGTGGCTGGTGGCATATTAGAATGAGCTGGTTCCAAACTGAGCTTAGCTCAGCAGGAGAAATGAGAGGAGAGGCTGTGTCAAGGAGTACGGAGCAACAGTTTACGCTGACACTAAGGAGAGGTGATTCACCCCTGGGCTAGCCTAGAATATTTAAAGGATGGGAGAGTTTAGGTAGCTAGAAAAAACAAAAAAGCAAGATTTGGGCCATAAAATTAAAACAAGCTTCAGGGAGAGGGTAAAAGAGGGTAAAATGGAGGGTGGACATGATAAAGCATGATATATCCATGTATGGAAATGTCACCGTGAAACTCATTAATTTGCACAACTAATATGGTTTAATAACTATAATAATTTTAAAAATTAAAATAGACTCATTTGAAGTCATAGACTAGGGAAAACTAGAAAAATTAGGATAGATGCAAGTCAATGAACTGCCATTTAAAGTGAATATTTTAGGCGCTGTGTGTGCTACAAATATAAGAATACGGTAGTTGGAACTATTAATAAAAAGATGAAATTTTAGAAAACAATTAGTGATTCTTCATTATACCTCATGCCTACTAAAAAGAAAAGAAATTAAAATTGATTATTAGGTCATTTTTTTATCTTTCTTCATCTTAATAAACTTATTCTACAATGAGCTTGTGGTCTTATCTGATCAGTGTCTATTTGAAGTTCACTTGCTCCTTTGAAGGCAAAATGCAATTATTTATCAGTGATTAGGTTATTCATGAGGCTTGGCATGAATAGCTTAATATATAATTAAAGTATAATGGGCTCACACATGGAATGTTAAGATTTTCTCAACATTTGTAACATTCAGTATATTTTATATTGGAGTGTTCAAGTCAGTTAGGAAAATCACAGCTAATCAACTACACTCTTTATATAGTATCAACAATTTAGTTGTCCAATAGAAATCTTAAACAAATTGTACAAATAGTATCATACAAATGGTGGCAGTGTGTGACCTTCTTATATGGCATAATGGCTATACATGTGGTTTTCTCTTTCCTATCCACTGAATTCCATTAAAATAAGGTAGATAATGATAAGGACATAAATTTACAATAGCAAGAAAAGGAATAAATAAGAGCAGACAAGTGATTTTAAAATTTGTGATATAAATAAGGTAGAAGAATGATAACTGCTTAGAGAAGTTATTACTAGGGTAACTACAGAGGATGATCTAATAAGAGGAAAATGTATTTTTCCCACAGGACTTCTGAAATTCTCAGAAATTGGATACTCACTTTACTTCATGAACAAGAATTAAAAGTGTTAAGTTGAAAACATAGGGATTGCCTGAAAAAGGAAATATGGGAAGGGTAGACCAGATGGCTAGTCCTACCAGAAGGAGATTATAAATATTCAAGCAAAGAACATTGAGAATTTGGTAATATCAGAGCAGGTTTACAAGGAAACAGGTAGTGAAAATAACAACAAAGTGAAGAACCATGTACCACAAAATTTAGCTCCCGTATTTCTTCCCATTTCTAGAGTAGAAGAAGCTGGAATCAAAGCTCATGTTTATTTTAAATAAGGCACAGTATCTGATACTATGGAAACCAAACCACTTCATGGAAAAGGCCTTCTATAAATTAACAATTATGTCTCATTCTCCATTTCAAAAAAGTGGGGAGGCAGATTATCATGCTTTCATGTTGCAAGAAAACCAGTTATCAATAAGCCTTGTTCACATACAAAAATATTCCAATTAGAATTTTAATGTATCACCCTTTTAAGAAAAAGATCCCTAGCCATATGGTAGTACATGCCTGAAATCCGAGCACTTCGGAAGACTGAGGCAAGAGGATCACAAATTTGAGCCCATCCTGGACAACTCACTGACTTCCTGAGAATCTGTATCAAAATAAAACACAAAAAATGGGCTGGGGATGTAGCTCAGTATGAAGACCCTGGGTTCTAATGAAATAAAAAAGAAAGATTCTCAGATTTTTTTAGTAGAGAAAAACAGAAGGAGTGAAATCATAACAAGCTAGAAGAACTATGAACAATAATGGAGAGAAAAAATTTAAATAAAAAACCAACAATCATTGCAGTTATTAGAGAGACAAGATATGAAACAAGTATAAGATGCCTTAAACAAAGAAACAAGGTTGAACGTTTGGAAATTAAACAGAATATTTGAGTCTCCTGTTTAGAGGAAGATGAAGTAGTTGTAGTTTCCTCCATTTAACCTACTAAGTATAACCAAATGTCCTGAACATTACATGCCAAAAAAATGAAATAATCAATGAAAGACTACAAGAAGAATTCAGACTTGCCAACTCCTTCCACAGCCAGGACCACATAATGGTGCACTTCCTGGATTTTCTTTCTATCTCTATCCCAGAGTGCGTGTTGGAAAATCTGGCACACAGCAATATCAATATGTGCAGAAAAATTAAGTAAAATAAAATTTTTCTGCCCAAGGATGAGAAAGAGGGAGGCTATGAAAGAAAGAAAAATCTTTCCAGGCAATAACTGTCCTACTCCAGATTTGTCACAGACAAACTGCAGTTGTGGCTAACAAAGGCCCACGTAGGCCAAACTCTCACCTTAGCCCAATTGTAACAATAAACACTCCCACAGTAACAGTGTTGACCACAGAGTTGAGACTGAACTTCCACCTTCATACATTAATAATGAAGTACCTCTTTCTTCATTGCTGGTGGAATTTCATGTGAAGGCTTACAGAGAGTTACCGATTCAGGACTTTCACCATTTTTCAACAGACTAGTAGAAGGAACCAGTCTCAGCAAATAAATGTACAGTAAAAGAAAAGAAATGAAAAATATTAAAACAACTAAATAGAAATTTTAATGGAGAGGAAAAGGAAAGAATCTATGACCTTGAAAAAAACAATTGAAATTCCCAATCTAAACAATAACGAGATATTAGAGCAAAAAGAAAAAGAAAAATGGTGAACATCATCTCAGGAACCTGTGGCTCTATAACAAAGGTTCTAACATTAGTGCCATTAAAATTCCAGAAGAGAAGGTAAAATGAATGAAGCAGAGAAATATTTAATGAAATAATGACCTAACAATTGCCAAATTTTTGAGATTAAATTCAAAGATGCTAGAAGCTAAATAGTTCATAACGAGAATTAACACAAGGAAATCTATACCCAAACACATTATAGTAAAACTTATGAAAACCACAAATATATAATAGATAAAATGTTTATGTAGATTAAAGGAAAACATTTTCAAATGGCAATGGATTTCTCTTCAGAAATCATGATAGCTAGAGAAAAAGTCTAGTATTTTTCAATTGCCGAATAAAAAGAACTGTCAACTAAGTACTCTATATTAGCAAAAATATCCTTAAGTAACAAAAAGAAAACCAAGACCTTCTATGATAAAGACAAATGAAAATAATTTTTGAAAGCAAATTTATCCCCCCCAAAATGACAAAGGAGATTCCTAAACTAAAAAGAAATGATAAATGAGTAAAAATTAAACTATCTGAAGAGACAGATTTCTAAAACAACCAAAATTTGAGTAACTGCATTAAATTTTTTTACTCTTCTTGAGTTTCCTTAATTACGTTTGAAGTTGTAACAAAAATTTTTCATTGGTGAAGGGTAAAAGTACATAAAAGGAGATAGTTTTTATGCTTCATTGAATGGGTAAAAAGTACCAGAAGACTTTGATAAATTGTTAATATACGATAAAACAACCAGAACAACCATTAAAAAGATCCACGAACAGATATATTCAAAAGTGCCATTATAGATATATCAATGTAGATGTTTTTTAAAATTACAAGCATGCAACCAGAAGGCAGGAGGCAGAATAGAAATCATATTGAACAGACACAAAAGAGACTTAGGTCATAATTTATCAAAAATTCCAATAAATAAAAAAGAGTTGAACATACTAATGAAGATGCGTTGAAAATGGCTCAACACTGAAATAAAATGTTAAATGTCAACACAACATGTGGATTAAATGTAAATAATGGAGAAATTATGCCAATCAATTATTAATTAAAAGAATGCAATTGTAGCTTTATTAATTTCAAATAAAATAAAATAAAATTACCAAAGCAAGAGAAGATCATTAGATAATAATAAAAGGGTCAATCTCCCAACAAGATCTAGAAATTCTCAATGTATATGTATTCAACAAAAACCTTACAGAAGTAAAAAATAAGTAGATCTATATTTAGAGTTAGTGACTTCATCCATCTCTCAACTATTGGAAGGACAATTAGAAAGCAACACAGTTATAGGAGAATTTAATGATAACATCAACAAACAAAACCTAATTAATAGTGACATAATGCTTCATCCAACAGTAGCAAACAGAATATAATTGTAAGTGTCCATGGAGCAAACATCAAATTAGACCATATTTTTGGCCGTAAAGTGAGCATTAACAAATTTAAAAAATAATTAAAAGCATACAGAATATGAGCTATGATCATAGAGAAATCAAATTCAAAATGAATTACCAGAAAATAAAGGAACATGGCCAAATTAAACACTACACTTCAAAAGAAGCCCTGAATTCAGGACATCTCCAGAGTTCTCAGGGTACCATACAAGAAATCTTTTTGATGATAGAATAATTAAATATCTTGATTATGGTGTCATTTACACAAATCTATACAAGAAAGAAGATCACATGGAAGTACAGTTGTGCTGATACTAACCTCCTGGTTTTGATACACCATTTTAATTATGTAAGACATAGTTACTAGATGAAGCAGAATGAATGATACACTGGATCTGTCTTACTATCATTGTAACTTCTGTGAAACTACTAATATATCAAAACAAAAATTAAGAAGCTGCACATGGGTCATTCTCCAAACATGTTTAAGTAAATACAAAGGAATTGAAATTTTCCCTATATATTATCAGATCATAGTGCAGTGAAATTGGAGATCAATAGCCAAAGAAACCAGAAGAACTTCATAAACACATGGAAATTGAACAACACCCTCTTAAACAACCAATGGGTCACAGAGAAAATTAAAGAATAAATTAGACAGCATCTATAATTAAATGACAATGCCAGTAGAAAATACCAGAATATATGGGACACTATGAAAGCAGTCTTACAAGGGAAATTCATAGCAGTGAATGTCCATATTAGGAAAACAGGGTGAGCTCAAATAAACAACCTAATTCTGTACCTCATGCGTCTAGAAAAAGAAGAGCAAGACAAACTGAAAACTCCTATAAGGGAGGAAATTATAAAGACCAGAGCAGAAATCAATTCAATGGAGACCAAGAGAATGATACAAAAAAATCAATGAAGCAAAGAGTTGGTTATTTGAAAGAATGAACAAAATTAACAAACCCTTAGCCAACCTTATCAACAAAGAAAAGAAAAGGGCCAAACCTATGCAATTAGGCATGAAAAGGGTAAACTTTCATCACACAGAACAGAAATCCAGAGGCTCATCAGTACTTACTTTGAGAATCTATATGCCAATAAAATGGAAAACACAGAAGAAAAAGACAGATTTCTAGATACATATGAATTACCAAAGTTGAATGAAGAAGACCTAAATATTCTAAACAACCCAATATCGATCAATGAAACTGAAAATATTATTAAAAAACTTGCAAACAAAGAAAAGCCTGGGTCCTGATGGCTTCACTGTTAACTTCTATAAGACATTAGAGTACTGAAATTACTGTTTAAACTATTCAATGAAATTGAAAGGGAAGCAATCCTTCCAAATTCATTCCTGGAAGCAAACATAACCTTGATCCCAAGAGCAGAGAAAGACCCAACCAAAAAAGAGAACTACAGGCCAATCTCACTAATGAATATAGATGCAAAAATTATCAGTGAGATACTGGAGGACAGAATTCAGATCATCAAAAAGATCACACACCCTGACCAAGTGGGATTCATCCCAGGGATGCAGGGATGGTTCAACATTTGCAAATCAATAAATGTAATACACTGTATTAACAGAGTCAAGGAAAAAAATCATATGATCATCTCAATTGATGCAGAAAAAGGATTAGACAAAACCCATCACCCAGTCATGAAAAAAACTCTACAGAAAATTGGAATAGATGGTCTTTATCTCAATCTGATAAAAGCCTTCTATGGAAAACCAACAGCCAACATCATACTAAATGGTGAAAAACTGAGCTCCTTCATGCCAAAATCAGGAACAAGACAAGGATGCCCACATCACCACTCCTGTTCAATATACTTATGGAAATATTAGCCATAGCAATTAGAGAGGGGAAAGAAAAGGAAGAAAGATAGAAAATGAAGAAGTTAAATTGTCATTATTTGCAGATTATTTATATAGAAGACCTGAAGAATTCCACCAAAAATCTTCTAGACTTAATAACCAAATTCAGTAGAGTAGCTGAATACAAGGCCATCACACAAAAATCAATAGGCTTCCTGTACACAAACAAAAGATTCACTGAGAAAGGAACTGGAGAAACAACTCCTTTCACAACAGCATCCAAAAACATGGAATACCTAAAAATCAATCTAACAAAAGAAAGAAAAGACCTTTACTCTGAAAACTATAGTACTCTGAAAAAAGAGATCCAAGAGGGTATCAGAAAATTCAAAGACATCCCTTGCTCCTGGGTAGGAAGAACCAATATAGTGAAAATGACCATACTCCCAAAACTGCTACATGGCTTCAATGCAATCCTAATTGAAATTTCAACAGCATATTTCACAGAACTAAAGAAAATAATCCAAAAATTCATTTGGAAATGGAAGAGACCTAGAACAGCAAAAACAATTCTAGGCAACAAAGACAAGGTAGGGGTATCACAATCCCCCAATTTGAAACTATAAAACAAAACTACTATAATATAAACAGCATAGAACTGGCAAAGAAACAGACCAGAGGATCAATGGAACAGATTAGAAGAGGCAGAAAAAACTCCAGACATACTTAGATAACTCATTTTTGACAAAGCAGCCAAATACCCTCAGTGGAGGAAAGATAGCCTCTTTAATAAATGGTGCTGGAAGAACTGGGTTTTAACTTGCCAAAGATTAAATGTAGACCCATACTTTCACCATGGAGAGATGTAAAAATTGAAACACTAAACCTGCTGGAAGAGAGGTTAGGTAGAACTCTTGCAGACATTGGAGGAGGAAAAGACTTCATGACATGCCTCAGTGGCATGTCAACTAGCAAAAAAATCAACAATTTGGGTTTCATCTTATTAAAAAGCTTCTGCACAGAAAAAGAAAGCACCAACTGTGTGAAGAGACAACCCACAATGTGGAAAAAGTTTTTTACCAGCTATTCCTCAGACAAAGGTCTACTATCTAGAATATATAAAGAACTTTAAAAAATCAGACCTCCCAAATTTAAAGATCCAGTCCAAAAATAGGCATCTGAAATGAACAGATATTTCTCAGGCAAATAAGTAGAAACAGCAAATAAACATACGAAAAAATGTTCAACATCACTGGTCATCCAAGAGATGCAAATGAAAACAACACTGAGATTTCACTTCACTCCAGAAAGAATGGCTGCTATCATGAAATCAACCAGTAACAAATGCTGGGGGGGGGGGGAAGCCTTCTCCACTGTTGGTGGGAGTGTAGACCGATGCAACCACTGTGAAAATCAGTATGGAGATACCTCGAAAAGCTAGGGTTAGAGGTTCCCTTTGACCTAGCTATTCCCCTGCTGGATATCTTCCCAAAAGAATTAAAAGAATCATACCGCAGTGATATATGCACACTTATTTTTATAGGGGCACAGTTTCTAATAGCTAAATCTTGGAAACAACCCAAATGCCCATCAACTAGTGACTGGATAAGGAACATGTGGTGTTTTTTTTTTTATAAAATGGATTACTTATTTAGCCGTAAAGAAGGATAAACTAGAGAGATGTATAGCTAAATGGATGCATATCAAGGCCATACTCTTAAGTGAAATAAATAGGACACACATATGTAAATACTGAGTAGTTTTTCTGCTCTGAGAGACTGAAGTGTAAATGAAGACCAAAATGCATAATAAATAATGTGAAATAGGAAGAAAAGGTCCAAAGGGTAAGGAGAAGTGTGTGTGTGGAGAGGGGGTAGGGGAAGAAGGGAAAGGAAAACATATGAGAAAAGGAAAAAAAGGAAACTATGTCTTTGTAAATGGGGATGGATGTAGGGGTTGAAGGTAGGGCAGGGGAATAAGGAAAAAATGTGAACCAAGATATGTCATGTACAGGTACAAATTCCCAATGATGCAAGTCATCATATTGTATACCTAAAATATAACAATTAATTAAAATAAATAAATATTAAGAAAATTAAAATAATGTCTTCATTTTTTTCAAGAAGTTAGGCATAACATAAAAGTAATAAAGGCTGTACAAAATAAGATGAAAAGAAAAAGAAAGGTTAAAAGATCAGGAATCAATCTCAGTACATAGACATCACAAGTAATAACTGTTAAAAATATAAGCCATGAAAAACAAATGGGAAGAAATCATTGAAGAAATAACACCAGAATAATTAGTGGAACTTAAACATAAATGCTCCTAGAATTTCATTTCTATTGAGAATTCATGACAATAAACTAGAAAAAAATGTATTATTTTATTGAAATATATCAGAACATACTTTTACAAAAGTTAAGCAGCATGATCTGTTGATTGACACTAGAGGTACAGATAGCCTGAAGTGATTATACCTTGTCTTTCTGGATTCTCTGGAGCAATTGAAATGCCATATTATCAACAGGCACAGATAATAAATTGTCACATTATCAACAGGCAAAGAGAGTACTTTAATTAATAGCTCAATTTTTATACAATTTTGCTTTTCCATTTAGTGGATGAAATCAATTGTCAGATTCATAAGACTGCATAAAATCATGATTAGTATTTTGTGTTCTATGAACTTCAAAATTGGTCATCTTCCAATTCAGTATTGTCTTCTGTGTTTTTCAGACTTTTACACTGTGTCTCTTAGACCATTCAGGAGCAATAGAGTAACTCAGTCTTTTTCTTTATCATCTTTACCTTTAACCATGTTAATATACTTTCTACATAATATTTTACATCTATATGAATCACTACTTCTCTATATTGATAACTACTTGAGTATAATAAGGAAGGGTGGAATTTAGAAGATGGGGCAAAAAAGAAAATTAACAAAGTTTAATATATCTATTAGGTTAAATAAATAAAAGTAGAAGTTAAAAAGGCAAGGTTCATAAATGCTGGACAACTATAAAAATATAAATATTAAAATACATCCTTAAAAAACACGTTTCTGTGTGGAGAATTTAGCTCAATGGTGCTATGCCTGCCTCACAAGTTTAAGGTCCTGAGTTTGATCCCAGGTACGAAAAAAAAATGTTTCCAAGACTGTATGTAGCATATAAATGTTTAAAAAAAAGAATTTCATTTGTATTTCTGCAAATAAAAATTTTATTTATTTATTTATTTTGGTACTGGGGAGCAAACTCAGGACCTTGGGCTTTCGAGGCAGGCAGTGGAACCACTGAGATAAATCCCCGGCCCTAAAATTTCTTAAATTTAAAGAATTAAAACCTGTTACATGAAGAGCAAAATTTACTCAAAAGTTACTCCCTGGGCCTGCTTAGCCCTCTGGAGAGAGAGGTACCAGCCGCTGGACCCCGCTCCATCCAATGCATACCACACACACTGGTGGGGACCAGCCAGAAGGTGAAGACCCCTCGCCACTGGCCACACACACATGGAGATATGCTTAGCCACACAGGGGCCTACAGAACACACACACGCACACACACACACACACACACACACACACACACACACAACTGTCTCTGGCCTCCTGGCTGTACCGCTACCTGGTTCCACACTACAAAGACAAAGGGGACACCAGACCAACATACTTGGTAAGTTGGAGGTATCCTCACCCCCCATTGGAATCTGTACTATCTTCAGGGGAAGGGCAGCTGGAACCTGCAGTACAACCTTGCAGAGTTCAACCCTACAAGAGGACGGCGAGCTCAACTTGGGACTTGCTGCCAGAAAACTGCCTGAATCCCATGGGTCTGCAACTGGCTTTCTGAGACTTCCTGACTTATATCTGCATACTGTTGCCCACATTGTCTATTCAGAGACATACCCTGAAGGAGGGCCTTCATTTTTATCTTTTATTTGTTATTTTCAAAATTGTTAGTAGTATTTTTTTGCTCTTATTTTTAATTATTATTTTATTTCTACTTTTTTCAAATTTTTATTTTTCTCTTTTTTCTTTCTTTTTTCTTTTCTTTCCCTCTCTTGCACTAGCTTGCTCCCTTACTGTCCCACATTTGTTTTTCATCTCTCTTTGTGTTCCTGTTCTGGCCCTAATTTGTATTTCTTATTTATTTTTCTTTCTCTCACCTCTTTCTGTGTCCTCTGGCCTCACTGCTAACCTGCCCCTATCCTTCCTACCTCTCCCTCCCTCCCCAACTCCTTCTAACTCCCCATTCCAAAGGGTAAAGTTGTTATATTGAAGAGTTTATTCACTATGAACATATATTGGGTTGGTCCTTGATTTTGATTTAATTCACACAGTTAAAGGTGATAGATTAATAACTATCACAATTCTCATTTTCTATGTTGTACTTAATGCTATGTTGTTGCTGATTGTATCACTTGGGCTAAGGTGTTGTGATTGATCTAATCAGTTGTTCTTCCTGGTATAATGAAAATGAGACAGCCTCAGTGCCATTAGAGACCCAAAATCTAAAGACCAGCTATATCTGGAAGATACCTCTGAGAAGCAATCATTCCATAAGGGTTCTAACTACAAGCAACAAAGATACTTACAATAAGCAACTTCAGAGTATCAACTCAGGAATTAAACCAAGGAATATACCAAAAACAAAACTGAGAAGACATTTAACCAAGGCACAAACTCAGACTTCCACCCCACCAAGGGTAAACCCCGGGGGAAAACAAGGTGGAAAAGTCTGATGATCAACCACTTGGACACACTGAACTGATAGCATAGGAAGTAACAAAACAGATGAATCCATGTACAAAAAAAAAACAAAAAAACCCCAGATGAATGAGGCTGTAGAAAAATTCCAAGCAGAAATAATCTCCCAAATAATTACAGAGATGGTGAGCAGAGTGAAAGACATGATTAGAGGCTCTAGAACAGAAACAGATTTAAAAAAAAGATGAGCTCAGAAACATGCTGGAAGCCATGAATGCCCAGCATAAGAAAGAAAAGGAAACCATGATCACCCAGCATAAGAAAGAAATGGAATCCATGAAACAGATTCAAACAGATATCCAGGAGATTTAAAACTCCATTGAAAGTATGCACAGCAGATTAAAGGAATGTGAAGATAGAATATCAGATATAGAAGACAAGATTGCAGTTAATGACCATGAAAATGGAGATGTTTTAAAAATAGTAAGGAACCATGAGAAATCAACCCAGCAGCTGCTAGATGATGCAAAGAAGAATAACATAAGCCTGATAAGAGTCAATGAAAAAGCAGGAGAAAGTACAATTGACACAAAAAAACTGTTGACAGAAGTAATAGTCTAAAACTTCCCAGACAGAGGTAGAGAATCGGACATACAGGTAAGTGAGGCATATAGAACTCCAACTAGCCAAGATTAAAAAAAAAAAACTACACCTAAACATATAATACTCAAGATCCCAGAAACCCAACAGAAGAACAAAATCCTATGAGCAGTTAGAGAAAAGAAACAAATCACCTACAAAGGAAAGCCCATCAGAATCACAGCAGACTTCTCAACACAAACCCTCAAGTCAAGGAGAGCATGGAATGAAGTATTTCAAGCCCTAAACAAAAATAACATCCAGCCTAGACTGTTGTATCCTGCAAAATTATCTTTCAAAATTGATGGGGAAATCAGATATTTCCATGACAAAGAACACTTGAGAAATTTCATGTACACCAAACCAGCACTCCAAGAAATTCTAAAAAATATCCTAGAAAAAAACAATGAAGGTCACAACTCCATGAGGCCCAACAGAGAGAAGCCACCAGGCAAGGTAAGAAACTAAAGGGAAAGAGGGAAAAATTAGAAATAAAAGAGCCAACAACAGTAAAACATCATGACAAGCATGAGTCAATATCTATCAATTATAACAATCAATGTTAATTGCCTCAATTCACCAATCAAAACAAATGTAGAATGTATTAAGAAGCAAAATCCAACAATATGCTGTATACAAGAAATACACTTAACTCAAAAGGAAATTCATAGACTGAAAGTAAAAGGATGGAAAACAGATCTCCAAGTGACAGGAACCCAGAAAAAAGCAGAAGTAGTAATCTTATTTGCAGACAAAGTAGATTTCAAACCAAAACTAATTAAGAGAGACAAAGATGGTCACTACATCCTTGTGAAGGGAACAATCCAAGAGGAAGAGATGACAGTCCTAAATATATATGCACCAAGTACGAATACCCCCAACTATACAAAACAAATATTAATAGACATGAAAAACCAAATAAACACTAACACAATTATAGTGAGGGACCTCAATACCCCACTATCACAAATAGACACATCATCTAGAAAAAAGATCAATAACAAAATTCTAGAACTGAACCAAGCTATTGAACAAACGGACTTAATAGATGTTTACAGAGTGTTCAACTCCACAAAATCAGAATATACCTTCTTTTTGGCTACACATAGGTCATTCTCAAAATAGACCACGTGCTAGCTCGTAGGACATGTCTAAGTAAATGTGAAAGAATTGAAGTTATCCCCTGTGTATTATCAGACCATAGCGCAATACAATTGGAGATCAATAACATAAGAAACTGCAAAACCCCAACAAACACATGAAAATAGAATAACACCCTCCTGTACAACGAATAGGAAACAGAGGTAATCAAAGAAGAAATTAGTTTCTACCAGTAAATGGCAATGCCAGTACAGCATACAGGAATCTATGGTCCACAATGAAAGCAGTTCTATGAGGGAAATTCATAGCAGTGAATGCCCATATTAGGAAACCAGAGATAACTCAGATAAATTACCTAATGCAGAACCTCATGCTCCTAGAAAAGAAGAGAATAATAAAGTCAAAGCTCGTACAAGAGAGGAAATTATAAAGATCAGAGCAGAAATCAATGCAATGGAGTCTAAGACAATAATACAAAAAAATCAATGAATCAAAGAGTTGGTTTTTGGAAAGAATAATAAAATCAATAAACCTTTAGCCAACCTTATCAAAAAAAGGAAAGAAAAGGCTCAAATCCATGCAATTAAGAATAAAAAAGGTGAAGTCACAACAGACCCAGCAGAAATCCAGAGGATCATCAATACCTACTTCAGGAACCTATATTCTAGGGCGGCGGCAGCGGCAGGCAGCGCTAAGCGGGAAGGGGTAGGCGGGTTGCCCTCTGCAGCCACGTCTCCGCCATTCCCTCGCCATCCGGGAGCGTTGCACGTCTCCTTCCAGGACCGAAGCCGCCTACACTAGCGGGCAGCCCCAGCCGCATCCCCCCTCAGTGCCTGGAGGACATGCTGGAGAGAGAATGAGCCAGAGGGACACGCTGGTGCATCTGTTTGCTAGGGGAGAAGCAGAATAAGGAAGGATGCTAAAGGACATCTGAATTAGAACCTCAAAATATGGGAAAATACTCATGTAAAAAGTTCACTTACCTAAGGTCAAACAGCTTTTCACACATGTAAATGAGGATGTGGTGGCACAGTGGGAGCTATTCTGACATGTCCACTGGAAGTTGTAAAAGCACGGCTGCAGTCGTCTTCTGTGACACTTTATATCTCTGAAGTTCAGCTGAACACCATGGCTGGAGCCAGTGTTAACCGAATAGTGTCTCCTGGACCCCTCCACTGCCTAAAAGTAATCTTGGAAAAAGAAGGGCCTCATTCCTTGTTTAGAGGATTAGGCCCCAATATAGTGGGGGTGGCCCCTTCCAGAGCAATATACTTTGCTGCTTACTCTAACTGCAAGGAAAAATTGAATGGTGTATTTGATCCTGATTCTACCCCATTTCACATGATTTCAGCTGCAGTGGCAGGTTGTACTGCAATCACTGCAACTAATCCCATTTGGCTTATAAAGACTCCGTTACAGCTTGATGCAAGGAACTGTGGGGAAAAGCAAATGGGTGCTTTTGAATGTATCCGTAAAGTGTATCAAACAGATGGACTTGAAGGATTTTACAGGGGGACATGTCTGCTTCCTATGCTGGCATATCAGAGACTGTTAACCATTTTGTTATTTATGAAAATATAAAGCAAAAACTACTGGAATGTAAGACTGCTTCTATGACAGAAAGTGGTGAAGAGTCTATAAAAGCAGCATCAGATTTTGTGGGAATGATGCTTGCTGCTGCCACCTCAAAAACTTGTGCTACAACTATAGGATATCCACATGAAGTTGTAAGAACAAGACTACATGAAGAAGGAACAAGATATAGATCCTTTTTTCATACACTGTCTTTGGTGGTTCAAGAAGAAGGTTATGGGTCCCTCTATCGTGATCTAACAACGCATTTGGTGAAACAGATTCCAAGCACAGCCATTATGATGGCTACCTATGAATTAGTGGTCTACCTCCTCAATAGATAGCACCACAGGCTGCCACACTGCAAGAAGGAAGACCAAAAGATTACAGTGCATCATGGAATATTGGAGTCAGCGTGGTGGACAGAAAGAATAGTAGCTTGGGAACATGTACCATAATATGCCTAAGTGGAAGTTTGGTGAAGATAGCTACACCACATTACTTAGTCTTTCAGTAATGTGGAAAAACCTTAGCCACCTCTAAAGGAAATGCCTTTGGAAGCACTCCTTTGTGAAAATTGCCATTTCTCTACTGTGTTCACCAGATACAGTTGTGTTTTATTGACCTATAACATTGAGAGTATAGTGTTTATTCCAAGAGGATTTTTCCAGTCGTCTAAACAAAGCAATCCTTAAATATATACTGTACTATAGATAACATAAATATCTAACTTCTGACTTTTAATTCCTGTAATACTGTAAGATAACAATAATTAGTAGATACTCAGAATTCCCATTTTGCTGAGATGACTTGGCACAATATATTAATTATTTGGCACCAGTAACCACTGTTTTTGACAACCAAGGAAGTGTAGTCTAAATATCTTGAGTATTAAAATGTTTGAGTCTCTTCACCTAACAGGTGCTTGAATGTTAGCATAATGTAGACTTCAAATTGTTACCATATAAAACTCATATCATAATACTTTGCAGATTAAAAAATTAACCAATAAGATAAAATACTGATTCTTGACTATTTCAAAAAAAAAAAAAAAGAACCTGTATTCTAATAAAATGGAAACACAGAAGAAATGGACAGATTCCTAGATACATACAAATTGCCAAAGTTAAATGAAGAAGATATAGAAATTCTAAACATCTCAATTACAATGAGTGAAATTGAAAATGTAATAAAAAAATTACCAACAAAGAAAAGCCCAGGTCCTGATGGCTTCACTGCTGAATTCTACAAGACATTTAAAGAAAAACTATCACCATTACTGTCTAGACTCATCAAGGAAATTGAAAGGGAAGCAAGGCTTCCAAATTCATTCCTGGAAGCAAGTGTTACTTTGATTCCAAAACCAGGGAAAGACCCAACCCCAAAAGAGAACTACAGGCCAATCTCCCTCATGAACATAGATGCAAAAATCCTCAACTAGATACTGCCAAACAGAATACAGAGGGTCATCAAGAAGATCATATGCTCTGACCAAGTTAGATTTATGCTTGGGATGCAGGGATGGTTCAACATATGTAAATCAATAAATGTAATACACTATATTAACAGAATCAAGATCAAAAAAACATACGATCATCTCAATAGATGCAGAAAAGCCATTCAACAAAATCCAACACCCATTCATGATGAAAATCCTACAGAAAGTTGGAATTGAAGATCTTTATCTCAACCTGATTAAGGCTATCTATGAAAAACCAACACCCAACATCATACTAATGATCAAAAACTGAAAACTTTCATGCTAACATCAGGAAGAAGACAAGGATGCCCACTATCACCACTCCTGTTCAATATAGCTCTGGAAACAGCCACAGCAATTAAAAAAGAGAAAGAAATAAAAGGAATAAAGGTAGGAAAGGAAGAAGTTAAACTGTCATTATTTGCTGATGATATGATATTTTACATAGAAGATCCAAAAAACTCTGCCAAAAGACTTCTAGACTTAATTGACAGATTCAGTAGAGTAGCTGGATATCAGTTCAACACTCAAAAAACAATAGCCTTCTTATAAACAAATAACACACTCATTGGGAGAGAAATTAGGGAAACAATTCCTTTTACAATACTTTCCAAAAAAATGAAATATCTAGGAATCAGTCTAACAAAGGAAGCAAAAGACCTCTACACTGAAAACTACAGCACTCTGAAAAAATGGAAAGACATCCCTTGTTCCTGTGTAGGAAGAACCAGTATAGTGAAAACAGCCATACTTCCAAAACTACTACATAGAATTAAGGCAATGCTGATTGAAATTCCAACAATGTATTTCACAGAACTAGAGGAAACAATCCAAAACTTCATTTGGAACCAGAAGAGACCTAGAATACCAAATGCAATTCTAGGCAACAGACACATGGCAGGGGGTATCACAATCCCCAACTTGAAACTATACTACAAAGCTACTGCAATAAAAACAGCATGGTACTGGCAAAGAAACTGACCCGAGGATCAGTTGAAAAGATCAGAAGATGCAGAAACAATTCCATACATACTCAGCCACCTCATCTTTGACAAAGGAGCCAACCACCCTCATTGGAGGAAAGAGCCTATTTAAAGAATGGTGTTGGACTGCCTTGATTACTGTAGCTTTAGAGGAAGTCTTAAAATTAGGTACTAAATGTCTTCCAACACTGTTTTTTTTTTCTTTTTCTTTTTACTTTTCTAGATCCTTTGTACTCCTACATAACTTTTAAATCTCAATATTCAATTCTTCATTAATAGCAAGTATACATAGATCTGAATTTTTATATATACCTTGTGTTTTCTAAGCCTGCTAAATTCAAATAAAAGTTCTAGGGGCTCCTAGAGATATCTTAGTATTTTCTCTGTAGATAATCATTTCATCTACATATAAAGATTTTGCTTCTACCTTGCCAATCCTAATTGTCATTTTATTGCCAGAATGTTTTGGTTTGGGCCTAGGTTTCAAAGTTTAATGGACAGATAAAGAGTAAGCATATCTGCCCTTGTTCTCCACCTTAAGGAAAAAGCATTGTATCTTCTCCATTCATATAAGGCATTCTTGCTGGAAGTATGGAGTACATATCTTTTATCTGTTGAGAAGGTGCTGTTCTACTTCTAGACTCCTGATAGCTTTTACCATGAATAGCTATAGAATTTAGTCCGATACATTTTCTCCAACTGGTGACAGGATCATAAGGCTTTTTCCTTTCCTCTGTTAAAATGATGACTTCTGGGGATAGATCTTCTAATGCTGAACCAACACTTCCATCCCTATAATAAAACCACTTTCTACATACTGCCAGATCTGACTTCTAATAGTTTGTTTTGTTAAACAAATTTCTATCTATGTTCATACTTTTTTCTTCTATTATCTTTATCTAGATTTAGGATTAGCACAATGTTGATTTCCTAAAATGAGGGGAGAAATGTTCCTTTTCATTTCTGCTTTAAATGTTTGATATAATTCATCAGTTAAAAAGTATATGAGCCTGTTGTTGTCCTATAGGTAGGTTTTCAAGCTAGGAATATACTTTCTTCAATAGGTGCTATTCAAATTTTATATTTCCTCCAGAGTTAGTTTCATTAATTTGTCTTCCAAGGTACTTCTTGGAAGTTGTCAAATTTCTTTCAAAACAGACTTTTGTAATATTTTTTCTATATCCTTTTAAATTCTGTAAAATCTGTGGTAATGTCTCCTAGATCTTGATATTGTAATTTTAAAAAATGTATAATTGATATTGTGTAATAGGAAGTAAAGGTCTAAAAGATCAGGGGAAGTGGGAGGGGCAGGGGAAAGGAAAAAAGAGAAAAGAAAAAATATGAGAAAATGGAAACTAAGTCTGCAAATAGGGAAGGGTGGAGGGGGTGAAGGGAGGGAAGGGGTAGGGGAAAAAGATAATAATCAAGATACTCATGTAATGGTACAAGATCCCAATGATGTATGTAACTGTATGTTATACCTAAAAATGTACCAATAAACTTAATGGGAAAAGAAAAAAGAATGGTGTTGGAAAAATTGGATTTCAACCTGCCAAAGATTAAAACTAGACTCATACCTATCGCCATGCACTAAACTAAGATTGAAGTGGATTAAAGATCTAAATATTAAGACAGAAGCACTAAACTTCCTGGAAGATAAATTAGGTAGAACTCTTGAAGACATTGGCATAGGAAAAGACTTTATGAACAAAACCTTAGTAGCACCGGAACTAGCACAAAGAATCAACAACTAGGATCTCATCTTGTTAAAAAGCTTCTGCACTTCAAGAGAAACCACCAACAGAGCTAAGAGACAACCTACAATCTGGGAAAAAAAATTTTCAGCTGTACCTCAGACAAAGGACAACTATCTAGAATATATAAAGAACTGAAAAAAGTCAGACCCCCCCCAAATTCAAAGACGCAATTCAAAAATGAGCATCTGAAAAGAACAGACATTTCTCAGACAAAGAAGTAAAAGCAGCAAATAAATACATGAAAAAATGTTCAACATCACTGGTCATTCGAGAGATGCAGATGAAAACAACACTGAGATTCCACCTCACCCCAGAAAAAATGGCTGCTATCAAGAAATCAACCAATGACAAATGCTAGCAAGGGTGTGCAGAGAAAGGAACCCTTCTCCATTGTTTGTGGGAGGACAGACTGGTGCAACCACTGTGGAAATCAGTATGGAGATATCTCAAAGAACTAGGGCTAGAGGTCCCATTTGACCCAGCTATTCCCCTGCTGGGTATATTCCCAAAAGAATTAAAAGAATCATACCACAGCAATATATGGGCACCCATGTTTATAGCAGCAGAGTTTGTAATAGCTAAAACTTGGAAACAGCCCAAATGCCCATTAACTGGAAATTTGATAAAAAAAAAAAAAAGATGTGGTCCTTTTATTTATTTATTTATTTATTTATTTATTTATTTTTGATAGTTAAAGAATTTCTCAATTAACCCCACACGGAAAAGGCCAGCATTTGGTTGTAACTCCAGACTTTGCTTATACCTTAAAACTAAAATTCTGTTTGTAACCCAAGTTGTCCACATGTCAGTTTGGTCATAACTCCAGGGTCCACTGTAACTGTCTTAAAGTTCATGACTGGTGTTGCTCAATAAGTAGATTCTTCTGTGTGTTTTACACATCACATAGGACACCATGGCTGTACATGAGCACGTATATGACACCTGTACACTCAAGACACCACCACAATGTTCAGAGAAGCCACTCCTTGAGGATCTGGCTACTGAAGCACACATGGCTCAGCGTTGCTGCCTTCCTCAATGAGTTGCCCAAAATTTTGCCTGATTTTTGTTTCTTCGTAGTAGACTTAAGTGGTGAGACAAGGATGCTGCTGTTTTGGTTTGTTTGTTTTTTTGTTTTTGTTTTTGATTTTTGGTCAATGGAGTCTTCAAGGAAATGGATGGAAAGTCTCACAATTCTTTGCAAGCCCAATGTGGTTCTTTTATAAAATGGAGTACTACTCAGCCATAAAGAATGAGAAACTAGAGACATTTTAGCTAAATAGATGCATATTGAGGCCATCCTCTTAAGTGACATAAATAGGACACACATGTGTAAATACAGAACAGTTTCTCTAGTGTGAGAAAGAGAAAGTGTAAATAAGGATTAAAATGATTAAAATGAATAATAGATAATTTGAAATACGAAGAAAAGATCCAAAGTGGTAGGGGTGTTAGGAAGGGAAGGGGAAAGGAAAGAAGGGAAAGGAAATATGAGAAAAGAAAAAAAATGGAAATGAAGTCTTTGTAAATAGAGAAGGGTGGAGGGTGCACTTGTATTGGGGAAAAAATAAGAACCAAGATACATCATGTACAGGTACAAACACCCAATGATAAATGTAAACATATTGCATACCTAAAATGCACCAATAAAAGGATTTAAGGGGAAAAAAACGTTACTGCCTAAGGTTCTGGCAGTATTAATATGATACTTACAATATATATGCATTATAAAATTGAAATATACAAGATTTACATGACAGATGATTACAATGCCAAAGAAGATTTAATCATTTATGAAGCTACTAATGCCAGTTTAAAGCTTGCAAAATATATTTATGGACAAAAACAGGTTGTAATCTATATTAGATATACTACTTCAAAGTGAAATAACCTAATAAACTTTAGATGTGGTAAGGTAATCTTACTTTCTATTATAATATTATCTTAAATATCAGATTTAGAAAATTTAATTAAAAAGGAGGATTTCAAAACATGTTCAATGGATTCTTTAATTATTCCAGCACTCATTAAAAATCATTATGTTATGAATTTTGAAGATTCCTTTATGACAAAAAGCAGTAGAAGCATCAAGAGTATAAGTTATATAAATCAAAGAAACTAAAAATGAGTACCTGGCACCAGAAATATTTCATGACCATCAAAGTTTACAGAAAGAGTTCCAATAAGTAAATATTTAAAAAACAAAATTTGTGTTTTTGGGAAAAGTAAGTAAATTTTTAAGTTCTTATTTATAACGTATGCTGAGAGAAAAATACAACGTATTCTTCAACACTATTTCCTTTACCTTTTATACACTTGACAGATTATTTTTTCCAATTTCCCATACAATGAAGTGAGACAGATGACTAAATTCTAAGAAATGAAATATGACCAGAGAATTCAAGCCATTTTCAAGCTGGGACCTAGCACTTTACAATATTGCTCCATCCTGGCTATATGCCTTTCTCTGTAGACAGGATGCCACATCGTGGCATCAGAGTTGGAATTAGGTTAAAAAGGGGTTTTGTGGGTACTTTCAGCTCAATTTTCCACCCCAACTTCCTACCTCATTTCCTGCATTTTTTATGTGAAAGAGAAATACGCAATTTTTGTTGCTAACTCACTGTTATTTAGGGAATTTCATATTGGATGTAATCTAGACTCATTAGCAAACCATCCTTTTTTTCAAAGAAAAAAAATATTTAATTTTTAATGTAATATGCATCCCTTAATGCCCTCTACAATGCCTATAACCAAAAAGATGAACAATAATATTTACAATTTTTGTAGTAGCAAAATGGGGAAAAACTGATATTCTCACATGCTGCTGATAGGAATATAAACTGGTCCAACCACTTTGTAAAATGACGAGGCAGCTATTCAAAATTTTCAATATAAAGTTATAATGTGACTCAACCATTACACTGGGAGCCATAGACCCAAAAGAAAATGCTCCTAAAAATATGTGTACATGAATGTTTATACTGGTGTTATTCATAATAGCTAAAAAGTAAGAACAACTTGAATGCTCATCACCTGATAAATTGATAGAAAAAGTGTGTTACATCTACAAAAAGGAATACTATTAATAATAAAAAAAATTGAAGTAATCAATTTGTCAACACATGGATCAATCTTAGAAACAATGTGCTAAAATTAGACTACATATTGCTTGATTTCCTGATTATTAAAGATCTAGGATGAGCAAATCTATATACAGAGAGGCTTGGAGGGGTGAGAAGGAGAGTAAGAAGTGACACTTACTGGATATAAAGTCTCTTTTATAAAAGATTAAATGTTAATATTTTATCTTTGTATCTGTGTGTCTGAAATTAGCTTATTTCAATTATTGTAAGATCCTCAAGATTATCCATGTTATAACATTAGGGAAGAATTTCTTTTTAAGAGAGTTTCATCTTGATTTGATAAACAAAAACATTGCTAAATTGTCTTATTATTTCTAATAATTTTTCTTTACATTTTCTTCAGAGACAGTTATGTCAATCTGTAAATAATTAGTTTTGTTTTTCCCTTTTCAAACTCTGTGTCTTTATTTTCCTTGCTTGCTACTCTGATAAAGACCTCAAGTATACTACTAACAGAAGCCATAGAAATCCTTGCTCTCTTCTTGCTCATTTTAAAATGAACACTTTCAATATATTACCATTAAATATATTTTTTGTAGATTTTTAGAAAGAAATATTTTATCTGAAGCAGAAAGAAAATATTCTATATTCTGTTACCTGACTTTTATTTTATTTATTTATTTTTATTTTTTTTGGTACCAGGGATGGAACTCAGGTCCTTGCGCTTGGGCAGCAGGCAGCGAAACCACTGAGTTAAATCCCCGGCCCCAATCTGACTTTTATTTTAAAATCATGAAATGAGATTGATTTTTTAATCAAATTTTATTCCTTAATCTGTTAGTGGAATTAATTATATAAGTTAATTTTCTAATGTTATATTAAGCATATTCTTGGAATCAAACCGGCTCAGTCACACTCCATGTTTTTATCCATTGCTAGATGTAAGATACCTAGAGTAGACAAACTCATAGACAGAAAGTATACCAATGGTTTCCACAGGCAAGAAAGGGAGGAAAGAGGAAGTGGGGAGCTGTCATTCAAATAATATATAACTAATGTAAAGTTAATAACTTAAAGATTCATAAGAAATAATAAATTATCACTGCAGTGCATTTAGTCACAAATTTTTGGAGTTGTTTGCTACCTAGAAGTAGATAATTTTTAAAAATTGGTACCAAATATAGGGTACTACCATAGCAAAATCTTAAAATATAGGCTAGACTTTGTAGGGATATAGGTAAAAGCCTGAGCAGAAGTGAGGATGTTGTTCAGGTGGATTTAAAATACAATGAAGAGGGCTGGGGATTTAGCTCAGTGGTTTCACCACTTGCTGTGCAAGCGCAAGGACCCGAGTTCGATCCCCAGTACCAAAAAAAAAAAAAAAAATACAACGAGGAGCTGGGGATTTAGCTCAGTGGTTTTGCGGCCTGATGCGCAAGCACAAGGATCCGAGTTCGATCTCCAGTATCAAAATAATAACCTAAAATACAATGAGGAAACTGTTGTTGGAGCACAGAGAAAGGAGATGTAATTGCTTTTGGGGAGCTTCAGAAAGGATATACACTTACAGTAAAAAAAAAAAAAGAAAATATACTTAATGGACATGAAAATCTGGTTAAAGAGATCCTAGGTAGAACATAAAAAAAACAAAAAATTAGTTTATTGAAGTTTTCAGTCCTGTCCAGGTTCTATATGAATATATCTGAGTAATGGTCAGAGCTAATACTAGCCAGAGCTTAGAGAGCCAAGCTGAACCCTACTCAAATTCCTAATCCACAGAATTGAAAGAAAAAGAAAAAACAAAAGAAAGAAAGGAAAGCAAGCAAGCAAGCAAGCAAGCAAGAAAGAAAAGTTTTAAACCAGATCATTTTGGATTATTTGTTACACAGCAACAGATAACTGATACATCTCACCAACAAATTCCTTAAAGAATATTTTCAGAATTCTGGGCCCCAAGACTTATCTTTCAAGGACAGATGGGTGGGCAGGCACATACTTTATAATTTGCAAATGTAACAAAATACCAAAAGGGTTTGAAAAACAAGTCAATAGCAACCAAAAAGCTATTACTAGATAGAATTAAATTGTGCTTTTGGATTGCTCTTGTCCATAATCATGGTCTTAGGTGACTTACTCAAAACAAAGTATCTCTCCTTTTTCTTCCGAAGAAGAACTGAATAGAAATATTCTAGGCACACTACAAGCCTCCGTAACATTCTGAAGGTCACAGGGCAGACTAACTTTGTTTCTTTAATTTTTCTGAAAGTTGTTTTGATTGTCTGTATCTTGGAGAAGAGAATAAAGTGCTGCATAGTAGGTGCTACTGCATCTTTCTTTCTCAGGCAAAATATGTGCCAAGAGGCTGCTGCCTGCCATGTTATCTAAATGAGCGTCCTAGATAATGATCATCATTTTCTCCATGATTGCTCTCACTAAAAGGGAAAACCAGAAGTTAAAGGATTTCTCAAGTATCCTCTAACTGATAATTTATTCTGAGAGCTGAAATAAAAACATGTCCTACATGACATGGTGGTAACCTTTTTCCATTAGATGTTTTGGTATTTTAAGTTCCTTAGCTGTATAACCTAATGCAAGTACACCTATTCTGAAGAAAATAATTGACAATGTATTAATGTTTGTCTTCATAAGCTCATTTCTGAATCATGTTTTAAAGATTTTATTAGGAGTAAATGGTAAAAGGAAGGTAAGTAAGAAAAGAGATGAGTTAAAGGAAAAGATCCAAATAGTCTACTTACTGTTTTTCTGTCCTCATTCTCATGAATTTAAATAAAAATTGGGTCTAATCATTGTTTGAAACTTTTTGTAATTAAAAACATACATATCCTCAAACTAGTCTGTGATGTAAAGTACAGGAAAAGCTATGAGAAATGAAGAAAGCCAACACTGTACTCATCCCCTGTGCTATTTATTTGCCAACCTAGAAATTTGAAAAACTAATGTATAAACTTCTTAAACATAACATATATTATAAGGTATCACCACTCATAAAATTTAAATAAAAACAGCATAAACACACATTATGAAGTTGTATTTTTAGAAAATATGATGTCATGGAAAAGGTACCTGTAAAATTTAATTTATATGCCATTTGAAAAATGGTCACATTATACACCTATCTTTGCTAATTTGAAAGAGTCTCACAATTAAGTACTCCTGCAATAGATGCAGGAATGGTGACTGTGCTAAGAATTTCCCAATTCTATTTTTTAAAAGTAACCACTGAATTGGAGCAATAGAAAAGTGAAGTGATCGATTGCAAGAGTTAACCAATGGGAAAAGTTGTAATTCTATGAAGAGTATGGCTTATAAATACTTGCTTATTTGGGTGTTGGGAAATGGAATCTTTTTCATATATGTAAAATTAACTTGACTAAATGGCAGTTATAACAGTATCTGGCAAAGGAGAGGTTGTGAAGTATAGCACTTTTTAGTTGAATTTGAAGAACAGTATAAAATTTCCATATTTGCAACTCACAGTGAGAATATTGCAAATATTGGAACAGGAGAGGCAAAGTATGTATGTATGGTCAATTCTATACAAGACAATATCAGGCACAGACATATATTATAATACAATTTATCTGTCTATATTTGTTATATAAAAAAGTATAAACTAGTAGCATTGCATCTTTTCTTAAGGAATGTCTTCTTATATTTAGTATGTCTACTGCATTTTAAATCAGATAACAAAAGAGAACAACCAAAATTTTCAAAGAAATGTAACACAAGATTCACAGGGAAGAAACATTCCTAGTAAATAGAGTCCAAAGAAAAAGCAGTTAAAAATATCATCAGACTGAAGACAACGGACCAGAAGGCAGTACATAAATTTGTGCTACATGGCTACTTTGCAGACAGAGAAAGAATGTGCACATGACTTCCTCTTAGAGCAAAGAAATCCATGAGATAGGCACCAAAGGTTGGTGAGAAAAGAATAGCTGCGGAGTATCAGTAGCAATGAATGGGTGTAATTCGTAGAAAATGCACACATCTATATAAAATCAGTAGTCTCTCTTTCAGGTCACTAAGATTCAGAAGAAAAAGAGACTTAAAAACCAGTAACTTTGTTAGTTTCCTTTTCACTGATATTTGAAAGATATCTTGGAAAGTAAGGGTGGGGAAATTTGTGCTGAGCCATAGAAAGCTAGAAAAATAAGAATGAGGGAAAATTGTATAAAATCAGAAAGGTACAAATGAACCGACTGTGATTGGATTAGTGAAATATCATAACACCATGCCTGGGGACCTGCAGGAATCTTCTGATTGGAGATTTGGAGGGATTTTCAGTGAGCCCTGAGGGAATTCGCAGATGCTATAAAATTCAGATACAGTTCCTTCAAGTTGTACCTTTTCCTGTGCTTTATTCTCACAGCAAAGTTAACTGAGGTTGCTCATGCTAAGAATATAAAGTTTCTCCTGCCTACAATTTGCTTAAGAGCAGTCTGTTGGGGGCCTTTGAATATTTTCAGCTTATGTGGAGACCTTTTATAATAAATTGTGTTTTTCATGTTAAAAAGAAAACTTCAAAAGAAGGTGTTAACGTAATCGAGGAATGATAAGTTTGACAGTAAGTGTCATTATCAGAGTTCTACTGACAGCTTTTTGAAGTCCGAAAAGAAAAAAATTCTCCCTATGTAGAGACAGAACCTCTTACTGTGTTTAAACAATTTTACCAAATATATTAATATTCTACAACTTCCCCCTGCATTCTGAAGGTTACCCAAGTGAAATGGTTTTCATGAGATTCAGGTTTTTTAATCTATTGAACAAAGATGCAATGCTATCTGGTATTCAGTATACAGAAAATTTTTTTTAATTAGAGGATGAAATAAAAGAGAAAAATATGGAAAGACATTATTGTGTTTGCCTTCTCCACCCCAATGATTCACCTTGTCTTCATTGCAGGATGCACACCCCACACTTTGAATAATCCCCACTGCACGGAATTTGAAAAAAGATAGCTAAATGAGAATCCATTTTAATCCAGGGTTGGCCAACCAAATCTATGCCTAAATTTAATATAAAATAAAAGTGTGTTTTCAAGTGTATTCTTGTTTTCAAGCTTCCCCAAAAATACAATAGTCCTTCACTGACATATTCACCACCTCGATCTAAAATATACTAATTCTCATGGCCTCAAATTTTTAATTCTTTATTCTTAGGGCTTTTATATTTCTAAGTTTTATTTTATAAATAAGTTACTATTGGCAATATCTTTAAAACTCTTAGTCTAGATTTTCATTGACAATGCTGGAGAAAAGAAAACCTAATGCCCAAGCTTTTTCCCAAAAATAAATTTAAAGTTTCTTTTTCCTGTAATAATGACTTTATTTTTAACCTACCACCCAAATTTTTTCTAAAAAATAAATTTAAGGTTTCTTTTTCTTATAATAATGAATTTATTTTCCCCATAATAATCAGTAATTCAGACCAAACTTCCTACCAAGAAAACCAAGGGAATATTTTCCAAACTCAGCACTAGACATCTACTGAGACAGAGACACATGAGTCTGATGTTTGGTGACTATTTCTCCCCTGGAGATGTTTGCCTCTTTAAAAAAAAAAAAAAAAAATATATATCAGTGAGTGCATGAGCGGATGGGGTTTTTGACATATTCCCAGTGTTATAAAAGCAAAAGTTTGAATACAGAGACAGTCCAATGTTGGTGTTGATAAATCTCTGTTCTTTGTGTTAGAATGCTAAAAGCTGAGAAAAAAACAGTAAACCAAAACTAACTGGGCCTAGCAAGCTATTAGTCAGCTTTTTGGTAATGGGACAAAATATCTGGCATGCACAACATAAAGGAGAAAGGGTTTATTTTGGCTCACAGTTTTAGAGTTTTCTGTCCATGGTCACTTGACTCCAAAGTAGAGATATCATGGCAGAAAAGCAGAGCAGAGAAAAGTTGCTTACCACAAGGAAGCCTGGAAGCAGAAAACAGGGGAGAGAAATGTAGAAATGGGCCAGGAACCAGATATAGTCACCAAACCTCCAAGACCCACCGAGGCATACACAAAAGTATGTTTTACTAATCTCCTAAGTGTTTCTCAATCCAGCCACATAGACAATTACATTTCCCATCCTAAACGTTGAGATGGCAATTTTTAATTGTTGGTGCCCCTGGGAGTCTGCCAGAAGTAAATCTAAACATACCAATCTTACCTTTAAATTATTTCTGGAAAAATGTTCCAAATAAAAAGTTCTGACAAAATAAAAAAAAAAAACTGAGTATGTAAAAATGTAACCAAAATGAACAATAACCTAGAAATAACAAAAACAGATCCAGGCATTGGAGTTATCAGAGACCTCATAATGTGTAAAATAATTTTCCTGTTATGCTTGAGGACAGAAAGGTAAATTAAGATCTCAGAGAAAATTGAACATAATGAGGAGGACATAGATATTTCTGAAAATACCAAATAGATATTCTTAAACTCTAAAATAAAGTAACTGAACACAAGATAAGAAACAAAGGAGGGACGAGGAAAGAGGAAGGTGGAGGAAGGAAGGGAAGGAAGGAGGAAGGGAAAGAGGGACTAAAACCAAACATAAAACAAAGATCTTGACAGCAGATTGAACAGCATATAGAAAGAGAATTTACAATCTGGAAATCTAAGGACATTAGAGAAAATAATCACAATGAAACAATGAGAAAGGTAGAAAAAATTCAAAGAGAATAGAAATATAAAGCTACAGCAAAAACATATAATATAAATAAGGCCTTTCTTAAGATATATGGGATCTCCAGTAAATTTTTGTGAAGACATTGTATATATAAACAATTTGACTAAAATGCAATAAGAATTTATGGGTTTATGTGAGATACAGTGAATTACTAATAAATATTTAGAACAATAATTAGAGAGTAAGAACTTAAAAATTATTTTTCAATCAAGTTGCATGAAGTTTCTTTGTAGCACCAAAGCACCATCTCTTTCTGGTGAGATCTAGGAAACATCTCTTGAAGTTACTTTTTGTCAGATAGATGAATTCCTAACTTTATACTTCCTGCTATGAGAAGAAGGTAATTTTTATATTCACAATACCCTAACTCTTTAAAAATTGTTTGTATTGAAACAACACAGATTTTGTTCTCTCATAGTTTCTCTAAATCCATTAGTTAAATGTTCTTTGCACACTGTATAATATTTTGTCACTGTGACAATTCCCTGAGATAATAAAATGATGAGGCAGAAAGATTTATTTTTGGCTCATGGTTTCAGAGGGTGTAATCCATGGCTGTTGGGCCATGTTGCCTTTAAGCCTGTGAGAAGCAGAACATTACAGCAGGAGCATGTGGTAGAGGAAGGGCTCACCTCATGGAGTCAGGCAAGCAGAGAAGGCGGAGTCCTCAATATCTCCTTCAAGGGCACAGCCTAATGACTTAAGTTCCTTCCATTAGGCCCTACCTCCTGAATGTTGAAACACCTCCTAATACTGCCACAGGCTGGCAACTAAGCCTTTAACACATGGCCTTTGGGGCACATATGTGATCCAAATCATAGCATTCACTTTTCTGTACTGTTCATAGTGCTTCCCATAAATACTTTTTCTAATGACTTTTTCAAAATTTGTTGTACTTCATTGACATGATCATTAATGTAAGTCTTACCCAGAATATGAACAAATGTGCTTGTTTAAGCCATGAATGAGTGAGAGCTGATGCCCTGATTAAAATATGAAGGATTTGGACCATGAGTAGCTCAGACAATTGAGATTGTACCATGTATGTAAGACTCACTCAAAATTATGTAAGCTCATTAAAATATGATCCCATCAAAGAAATATTACACTGGCCAATAAAAACAATCCATTTACCCGAATGTTCTCCTGAAACTTGGGGCTAGACATAGTGCCTTAGAATACTACCATAAGTAGTAATCCTATAGAAGCCTGGGAAAGAGGAGAAACAAGTATTATGTCCTGTGCTTTTTCTATTCAAGTTTAAGACACTTTGCCCAGATGGCTCTTCCACAGGGAGGAACAGAAAAAAAATTCTGGAAGATGTTTCAAAGTTCAAAGCTCCTTGAGTGTAAACCCCATTTCTCCATGTGTAAGAGCAGTAATAAAATTACTGAGATGGCCGAAGAAGAATGAAGACAGAAGTAAAGAGCAGTATTCTTTGAAGTAATCTTATTAAAGCAAATGTAAACCAAAGATAAGTACAATTTTATACTCATTACATTGGAAAAAATAAGATACTTAATAATGTGATGTGTTAGAGCATACATGAATCAATGTGAACTCATATAGTGGCTCATGTTTGAAATTAGTATAGCCTCTAGTAAAAAAAAAATCTAGTGATATCTTGTAAATTGATCATTATATAACTAAGCATCCACATACACGCACACAACTGCACATACATACATATCACTCCTAGAAATATTTTATGTGTACATTAGGATATACATATATATTAATGTATATATGTCATACCAACAACAATCATAACTTTCCAAAATGAAAAACAATCCTATGGTTCAAACAAGAGTAGAACAATGAACTAGGGATCAAGAAATAGTCCATAAAATTAAATGGAAGATGGAAATTCCAGAAGAATATCCAAAGTTTGATTTCGTTTTCATTAAGTTCAAAATTTTCCAAGATTTATTATCATTATTATTATTATTATCATCATTGGATGTAATCATGGTTGAACAATGGAAAAATAATGCACAAGAATGAGTTTTACAAATGTCAGAGTAATGTTTGCCTCTCAGAGAAAAGTAGTAGAGTAGATAAAAGAAGCACAAAATACAAAGCAAGATACAGGCACTGTTTTAGTTGTAAGGCTTTAAGATCATTGATACTATTACATTACTGTGCTTTCCTGAGGCTATATATCTCTTTATATGTATCAAATATTATATAACTATGAACATTTTAATAAGTAATGATTCACTAAGATATTTGTAGTAAGAATAAATAGAAAGCCTGCAATGTATTTAAATGTAAACAACTGTTGAGAAATTTTAAGATCCTAGAAAATGACTTTGAATTTAAAAAAAACATAATAAATTTCTTTAAAAGTATACACAATACCACTCAAATTTAAGCTATGAGAAATTATAATGCTTTGGAAGAATCCAGGAAGCCTTTTTGGAAAACATGCCATTAAAAATTGACCTTAAAGAAAGGTTAGATTTGATTATTTGAGAAAGATTGAGTATTGTCAAACAGAAAAAAATTTAAAATATTAGTGAAAAGTCAGTTGTTCTGTTTAGAGAGTAGGCAGATGGACAGAACAGACATTGGTTTTACAGGGCATTCCCAATTCCCAGGAGAAAGTAGATCAGGGCTGAGGTTCTAGACAAGTAATCTGGCAGAGGCAAGAAGTTAAATGTGACTCATGAGTGAATAAATACGAAAAGACCTATCAGAAAGCTGTTACATTTTTCTAGGTAAGAGTAAAGACCCCAATAAGAATAGTGAGAATGGATACAGAATTCTTTAAAGTAGTGCAATTAGAGGAAAATATCCAGAAAGATTTCTAATTCTGTTATTAATAAGTAAAATAGTGAAAGCTTTGATTTTCTCATGGGGAAGTTGGAAAAAAAAACAACTCACTTATATAGTAACTCTCCAAGCATGGATTTTGATGACAATCAAGAAACCAGTCTCAATGAATGAATTTAAGCTCCAATTTGATGTTCCTAGTGTTTTTAAAGTTATTTCTTATTTTTCTTAGTGTGAAAGACTCCTTTGTTTACTAGTGTCTGTTATCATTTTGAGTTCAACCCACAATATTCATTTAATTCTAGCAGTTTAATGAAAATAAATCTTCAAGATTCCCTAGGGGCCGTAAAACACTGGTTGTAAATTAGAGCTAAATAAGACAGAAGCTTTGCTTCAGACTTTCTAAAGTTGTAGGAGAGAAGACAGTAACAATTGTCCTTTTCAATGGAAGTTTTAAAAATGGATAGATGCTGCCTTTTCTGATCCTATCATTGCTAAAGTTATTGAGAAATTCAATGTTACAAATAATTATACAGTTCCAGCACTATTGCAAATAATGAAATGGTGAAACAAGAGTCTCTGTTTAAAACATAAACTATTTTAAGATATGTTTCAAATGGTAGTAATTATATATTATATTGGATGTATATTTTCCTCGAGAGTTAAATTTTAAGAATTAATGACATTCTTTCATCAATTTAAGGTTATAGAATTACTTATATTACACTCATTGTCTATACTTGAGTATTAGACCCTGGAAAGCTGAATTCAATATTTAAAATCCCAGTAAATGCTGAAAAGAATTTGGCTTTATTTTTGTCTGAGATATACTAATTAAAACTATAAAACTACTCCCTATGACAGTGGACAAAATTAGAAAAAATAAATGTTGGCAAAGATATGGAACATTCAGGACTCAAATGACTTGTGAGAGTATAAATTGGTAAAATTGTTTTGCCAAACTATTTGGTAGTATCTATTAAAACTGAGCATACACATATTTTATAATTGTGCAGAATGTACACACCACACAAACAAGTACAAATTGTTCACCAAAACACCCATAGAATGTTCAGGGAAGCAAGGAATCATCCCCTAATCTGAAGCTACCAAAATGATCAGTGATAGTAGAATGAATAAACAAATTTTATTTATTCGTGCAATGGAATATTATTAAGCAATGAGAGTGAATAAACTATAACTCTATGCTATAACATGGATAGATCTAACAAAAACATTAAGTTAAGCACTGAAGGATATATAACATTTGATTCTATATATATAAATTATTTAGGATTAGAAAATCCTTATATTAAATATCAATATAGTGGTTATCCTCAGTGTATTCTGAGAAGTAACAAGAAGGGTTCTTCTGGGGTGTTTGGTAAAAATTTGTTATTTAGGTATTATTATTAATCTGTGTTCTTAAAATATATTGTATTTGAAAAATATAAATTTACACATATGACTAATGTGAATCCAAATTATATATGGGCACAATTATATAAATAATGTTATGAAATTGTGATTAAATCTATTCACTTTTAAGGTTCATTGAGAAGGGAATAACTTCACCCAGAAAATTCAGTAACTTGAGGTTAGTAAAATTTCCTGGTAAAAATGTAGAAACTAGCTGGGCATTTAGCTCAGGTTCTGTCACCTGTCTCACAGGTGCAAGGTCCCAAGTTTGACCCCAGGTACCAAAAAAAAGAGTAGAAACTAGAAATTAATTAGGGATTTACTTTTACCTGCATTTAATATGTAGTAATAATGTATTATTTATTCTCTTTGTTATTAAATATATTTGTTTATTTTTATAAAACATACTGATGCTCCCTTAACATAATAGTAAATACATAAAACTAAAATGAAGAAAATAGTTTATGTGGAGAATAACACTAAGAATGTCTAGATTCATCACCACACCAATCTATGTACCATAATTCATTAATTTAAAATATTTATTGTAGGGCCGGGGATTTAGCACAGTGGTTCTGCCGCAGGCCTCGCAAATGGAAGGTCCCAAGTTCGATCCCTGGTACGAAACGTAAATAAATAAATAAATAAAATATTTATTGTGTGCTATTTTGAGCTAAATATCAAGGGCTAGGAGTATAGTGGTGAAAAGTAACAAGCAGGGTTTGGCCATCATTTGTTTGCATTCTATTGGTAAAGCAGAAAATCATCACACAATCAACTAAAACTATACCTACAATGAAAATGTGATGAGAGTTATGAATGAGTGAGATAATACTATAAAATACTATGAAAGGGAGGTGTGGGAGAAAGATAAATGTTCAATGATCTGAAAGAAGAAAAAGAGGTAACTATTTTAAAAAACAAAGAAGAAAATGTCAGGCGCAGGAGACAGCATATTCAAAAATGCTGAGGTAAGAGGGAGCCAACCAGAAGCAATGGCCTCTGTCGCCAGAGAATAGAGATCCGGAGCCTCAGCTGGAGATTAAGACACACATTGCGGGTTCCCACCACCCAGCGTTTCTGATTTAGAAGTCCCAGGGTGGGCTTGAGACTTTGCATTTCTGACTGGCTCTTGAGTGATACTAATGCTGCTGATCTGGAAATCAAACTTAGAAAATCACTGATTAAGACAAAAACTTAAAAAAAAAAAAATTAGTGATTAATCTGACGGCACAGAAAAAAATAAGGCATTAGTTTTCATGGGAGCCAGATCAATTCAAGCCTAGGAATGTATTTTAGGAAATTTGATCCTTCTAAAAGCAACAAAAGGAATTAAAGTGTTTTAAATTGGGATTAACATGACCAAATATGTGTTTGGAGAATATCAGTCTGATATGGGCATGGGGTAGGAATGAAAGCGTTGGAAACCCACTAGGAGGATATCGTAACAACCTAATAAAAGGTAATTAATGGCAGCTGTAGTATGATAACTGTGATAAAGAGAGGTTCCAGGACAAGTATGTGATAGTTCGGATATGAGCAGTAAATAGAGACATCAAGTTCAACTTCTAAGTTTCTGGCTCTTATCATTCCATAACTAGAGGTGTCACCGACCAAAATACATACTATTAGAAGATTCAAGGATACTTAAATTAGTTTTGTTCTGATGAAGTTGAAGTGTCTTTGGCATGTCCAGATGAAGATATTAAGAACTCTGTTTTGACTGATATGTGCAGAGCTCTGAGTAGGAATGTGGATTGTATGTGTACATGTAGGAGTCGCTTACAGTTTGGCTGTCATGAATCCGAGATAGCCCTGAAAAAGAATATAAAGGAAGAAGGGAAAAGGATTCAGAACTAAGCCTAGAGGGCTTCCCATATTCCCACAGCAAGGAAAGTTGATGAGTCTACAAAGGAGGGAAGAAGTTCTGTCAGAAAAGTGAGAAGCAGGTGTGTGTCATGCCTCAAAATCACAGGAAAAGAAATGTCTGGTTAGATAAGACTTTTCAAGAAGTTTATCAAATGGTACAGAAAGTAGGGTAAACTGCTAGCAATTGAGGAAATCAGAAACAAAAGGAATTAGGTGGGGTTTTTATTAATTAATTAATTTGTTTATTATTTTGAGAGGACTTTAAGCATGCTAGAAAGCTGATGGGAATAATTCTTTGCAAAGGGAGAATTAAGGGCAATAAATTTCTGAAACATTAAATTGCCTCTCACATGCATCCATGCACAATTTAATCTTACCAATGTAAAATGAAAAGAGTACTGTGTTATTTGAAATTGCAATATATTTATGGTAAAGCTGAAGTTTCTTAATATATTCATTGTCTGCTTGTATTCCTTTGTGTCTGGATGTTTAAATTACTTACTCATGTCTTAAGCATTTTTTTCTTATATAAGTATTTGTTTTTTCTTATTGTTTTCTGTGAGCTCATTATATATTAATTGTACTTGTTTACATTTATTCAAATTCTTTTTTAGTTCTAATCTGTCCTTTAATGCTTTGATTATACAAGTATTAAAATAATATTTAATAAAAACTGTCCATCCTTTGGTTCTAAGTCTCTGACTTTGGCATCAAGCAAAGAAATAATTTTTTTACACCAAAATTATATATTCACTTTCAACTGATTCTAATAACTTATTGTACTTTTATCTTTTGTATTTTGAATCCAGCTGGTGTTTGTTTTCCAAAGATGTGTCATAGAGCTCTTACATTTTTCCCTAAAATTTTAACCAGTTTTCAGATACTGCGTGTTTTCAACTTCTATTTGAAATGTCCGGAATGTGATGTCAAATGCTGAATTAACTTTATCACTTCAGATTTTTGTATTTTCCAGTGAATGTTTCTATGCTTTCGGAAGATCCTATACAAAAAATGTTGGCTGTTAATTCACAACCTGCATATGCCTTCCCTATTTTTTCTTTTAGCTCTGTTGAAGTACTAAAATTACCTCACTTAAATAAAGGCCACCTAGAAAGTTGTCCTGGATTAGAGGTATCCCATCTGTTTAAAGAAATGAGCAGAACAGTATATATGCCATCTTTCAGTTCCAGTTATCCATTAGCAATTCAGGATGTATACAAGGGAATATAAATTCATTGTATTTTGAGTCTGGATATTTTTAGAGATTATCCACTGTTCTTTAGAATTTCTTTTTTTGTATCCATATATTAACTTGAAAATAGGATACATATTATAGAATATTTTCTTTATTTTTTTTTCCATTTAGTTTATTGGTACATTTTAGGTATACAATGCTGTTACATTCATCATTGGGAACTTGTACCTTTACATGATGTATCTTGGTTGTCATTTTTTCCCCATTCCTCTTCCCTCCCTTCACCCCCTCCACCCTTCCCTATTTACAAAGATTTTGCTTCCATGTTTTTCCCTTTCTCATACTTTTTCTTTTCCCTTCTTTCCTTTCCCTTCCCCCCCCATTTCCCCTAATCATTTAGACATTTTCTTCCTATTTCATAACATCAATTATACATTTTGATCCTTATTTACACTTTTAGTTTTTCGCACCAGAGAAGCTATTTGGTATTTACACATGTGTCCTATTTACTTCACTTAAGGGTATGGCCTCAGCATATTTTCTTTATTATGAGACAAACAAATATCTTCAGTTTTTGGTGGACACAAAGAAAATGAATGTTTTAGGCAGTTATCATGCTTAAATAACTTGTATTCAAAATTTCCAGTTTTTCTCACTTCACAAGTATATTTAATATTGTACAAATAATAATAAATTTTATTGTAAAAACCACAAAAATTTCAAATGTGAACTGGGTGGAATCTAAAAGGCCACTTCTTTTGTCTTGTTCCTTCTTGGTTGTGTATGAGGAAAATTTCTTCAGTATTATCATGTATAAAACCATTTGCTTTGTGTACTTTTTGCTGGGTTTCTTTTGATGAATGTCACCATAATGAATACTTTTTTTCATTCAAAATAGTGAGTTACAGATTTATCATGTAAGATAGAATAGGTCTACCTCATTCTTTCTGATGGCTGAGTGACTTTCCATAATATCTTGATTTAGCTTAATCTGGAAGATACTCTCAGTAAGTTGTTTATTCTTTTTCTATTCCAACACATATGTAAAGATACTGATTTCCCTAAGTCTACTCTTATTCATCTTGCCCTCCCTTAACACAGTAGTCAGAATGATGTCACAAGACCTTGATCAGAACATGAACTCACCTTTTCACTCAGAGCAAAGCCAACTTCATACCCCGGCAGCCTCATCGTCTACTTTACTAAGCTACATTGGTGATCTTGACCTTCACTTAACAACATAGGCAGATTTCAGCCTTAGATTTTATACTTAGGACTTTGTCTGAAATGCTCAGTTCTCAGACATCTGCATGGCTTTTAAAATCTCCCTAATACAATATTATATGTTGTTTGTAATGCATATTTTTACTTATTTCTGTTGTTTACTGCCTATGCCACTCAACACAGGCCAGACATTTTTGTCTGTTATTCTCTCCTATATCTCTTCTGTGTCTCCAACCTCTTAGAAGAACATAAGCACATAGCTCTCATTCAATATATATTTTAGTATATGAATTGTGTTCACATGTGTACATTTACCCATGAAATGGATTCTTAGGAGTTAAATGGTTTACAGAAAAGTTGTGGACATTGTATATTTTGATTGTCCTCTAACACAATGTCAAATTCATTTATACTAACACTGTGGAATGTGTGTGCATTTCTTTATATCCTTGCCAATAATGGATGTTATCAACACTTTAATATTCTCAAATCAATGTAAGCAACATCCATTGTGAAAAGTGATTTTTGATTGCTTATGAAGAAAAGCATTTTCGTACATACATGCATATTTTACTTCTTTTTACTTATCTTTGCCTAATTTTTCAATAGAGATACTTGTATTTAATTTGATTTATTAGGACTTCTTAAATACTTTTGTGTGTAATTTGTTTGGTTGGCAATTTTTTTGAAATATTGTCTTCCATTATTTTAACTTTATTATGGTTTCTTTCTTCATAAATAAATTTCTAATTTTTATTTATTCAAGCTTATCTTTTTTTCTTAATGGATTTGATTTTTGTACTTTCTGAAGAAGATACCCCTAGCTATAGAGATAGATTTTCTTTTAATACTTCTACATATTTGTATTTTAACTATAGCTGTTACATACACTTGGTCTTTGTTGTTTTGCTTTAGAGAACTGGCATGTTAATGATATAATAGCGCTTTTTCAAAAAGTTTAAATGATGAACGATTATATAAAAATATTTTATCCACCCCATATGTTCAAAGGATATTATTTTCAAGGCTTTTCAGAAAGAAATGAGTATCATCTTGTTTAGTACCCTTGAATATTTTGGAGCACTGATATTATATGTACTGTGGTAGAACAAAAACATTGTGTTTCATATAAATTTGAAAGAATTTTATTAAAATATATTCTCCATGCCAGACATCATACTTTTGACAGCTGAATAGACCATTGTAGAGTCAGACTGGCCATTAGTACTTTGATTTTTCACAATGCCTTTCTTTATTTAATAGCCCTGAAATACTGATTAACATTTACAGATTCAGTTCCAAGCACTTGCTAGAGTTTAGGGAAAACCTAGAGTGAGCTCTTTGTCCCAGTCAAATTCTAAAGTGAAATCAAATTCCCCACTGTGCCTGTCAACTTAGCAACTCCATAGATCACTTCTCATATGGTCTCTGGTGTTGAAAGAAACCATTTCCACTTCAAATAGTTCATAGACAATGAGGAAAAATGATATGGCACTAATATTTATTCTTTAGCCTGCTATGGAGAATTGAATAGTCTCCATTCTACAGTAATGCTCTTTTGAAAGGAACACCATGTCTACCCACAAGAATTCATAGGCAACTCCAAGGTCGCCCACAGCATGTTAGGTGAACTGGGCCAGTTCTCCTGTATTTGTTTTTTTCCTTATTGCCAAGTGATAGTCACAAGGCATTCACAGTTGACTCACTACAAAACTCCTGAGAATTAACTTCAATTTGTTGATCCTACATGCTAACTGAGCCAGTCATGTAAGGAACTAAACTCTAGCTCCTTTTTTTCTAATCAATTAATTTTCAATTTCTCCTTGACACTTTTAAAAGGGTCCAGCTAAAAGACCTTAGAAACAAATCTAGGATTTTACTCTAACATTCATACTATCATTCTAATTTCATGAAATTTAGAACTGCTTGTTTTCTTTCTCCTCCAAACAGTTTTAAAATTTAGAATTTCATTCTTAAGGCCTTCTCTTTCCCCTAAATGATATGAAAATGTTATATGAATGATGAAATTGTGTGACAAGGGTAGAAATCCTAGAACTCACACAGAAAGTAAACTATTTAAGACATGGATCACTATTTGGAAAATCTATAAATAAGCAAGTGGCTTTTCTACCTAAGGCAAAGATAATTAATGTCATATAGTTTCCAACTGAATAGATGTACATAAGAGAGAAAAAGTACGAAAAATACTCAACAAAATAAATGAGATTTGCCCACTGAAAGTAGTGTCGGAGGGTAGTTCTGCTTGCTTATGAAGAATCAAATTGACTCCATTATTTAAAAATGGATGTGCTTATGTTTATGTTATTGTCACTTCCATTTTCATAAAGAAACAATTCAGAAGAATTCAGAGCTGCTCTAAATTTGGTTTATATTTCTCCTCTTTCTTTCACAACTATTTACTGAGTGACATTTTACCAGTACATTCAAGTATTTGAGTTTATCAGTTAGTCTGAGTTTTCCTGGACTTGGAGGCTGGTCTGGGTTCTTAATGTTAGATGGGACTTATGGACTTACTACTGTGGCCAAGCAAAAGTGTGCCTATCCATCTACCGGAAGCTTTAAGGCCTCACTGGGTAAGGGCTTAAAGATTAAATTAGAATCTGGGAAAGAGCTCCTAAAACTGCAGGCCTATAGAGGCAAAAACAACACAGCAAAATGAAAATGTGCCTAAGAAGTACAGTATGGACAAAGTATCATAAGTCCTTCCAAGCAAATGAATGACTGTAAAACCAGCTACCACTATTGGATAAAAACAGGAATGTAGACAACACAAACCATGGTTTTCCTGAGTAAGTGGTCCACTCCCATGAGTTAAAAACATAACTTAGATGAGGTAAAGAGAGAAACTAGGAGGCCATGAGGTAAAGCAATATTAGATACCAGCCTTTAAAAATGCAGGCTGCATGGCTAGGAATGTAGCTCATGGTATAGTGCTTGCTTAGCATGTACAAGGCCCTAGATTCAATCTCTAGCACCACCAAAATAGATAGACAGAAGATAGATAGATAAATATAGATAGATAGATAGATAGATAGATAGATAGATAGATAGATAGCATTCCTTTAAATGCAGGTAACTTTATTTCAAAGAGAAAGAAAATCCTATTTGCCTAGTACTTCTCACCTATTTTGACCAAGATATCTGATTCTGCTTCCTCCCCTCTGTAATGCTGAGCATGAAATGTCTCTAACTTTGGCTTGGGCAGCACTTCATAGGAGTGTTTAAACGTTTGAGTCTGCTAAGATAAAAATTCTTGCCTCAAACAAATATTGATTAAGCAAAGGGGATTGGAAATATTCAATTTGCCTTCGCAAGAAAGTAAAAAGGTATCCTCTGATATTATCTCTTCAACTGATGATCTCTAAAAATTATAGATTTCTTCCATAGATACATTGCTGCCATAAGAACAACAACAACCAATTAGCACAAATGAATGAAGAAATAAGCACAAAGTATCAACCATTATCAAGTCATTTCTCTCTTCTGGTATATTGCCTGCGTGGTATTTGGACTTATCTATAATATGGCCAATGCAATTTTAAGCATCTTGACATTATCAGAACTCAAGTCACTGCTGGCTATAGTTATGCTGTGACCATGAATTCTAACTGGTTTGCTGCGGGCACATTCTTAAAATAGGCTACAATTGGATGATTGGGCATAGGTACATAAATCAAATATAATGAATGCAAATTGCTAGTGTCACATGTATTTAGCCAAGAATAGAAAAAGATGGAAGGGATAATTTTTTTCTTTTTTCTTTCTTTGAGCATTGTTTTGTTGTTAACTACTTTCGCATAGAAGCAGGCTGCCTTACTTCATGGGGTGGTAGTGGCAGCCATAATAATGGTGCCAGGGGAAACTAGATTTCAAGATGTATAATCTTTGCTATTTAGTCAGGCAGTACTTATTCCTGTGGCCTAGGGCAATTATCTTTCTCCCTCCGTATCTAAGTCTCTTCATGCCCACAATCATCAAAAGGTGGAAATAGACAAAGTTCATATTCTAAGAACCAGGGGAGCACAGGTAAAATAAAAATACCACTAGCCATGATATTAGGAAAACCAGCTTGTCTTAAACTTGATCAGCACTGCAGCCCAGAAACGTTGATGATTGAAAAACCATCACTCCAGCAACAAGGTACACATAAATGAGCAGAAAAGGAGTGTTCCTTGCTTAAGAGAGTTAGTCACGTCCAATTGTTTTACTGTGGTCCAAATGGAAATGTCAATACCTGTTGAAATAATAACTCTTTAAAGAAATCTTTTATGTTATCCCTTTCAATCAGATATCCACTTAATAAGGTAAGCCATACCTACACTGTAAAAGAGGAGTGGGATGGTCATGATAAAATACGTGTGGGTAATTCTAGGTTAAACAAATAAAACATATTTCTATATGTCTTATCAGAGATTTTTAGATGCCCTCTCTCCAAGAGATGGTAAATATTTCTCCAAGAGAAAGTAAATATTGCCATAATTTGATTGGACCATGGAACAGCTTTATTCTTCCACAAAACATCAATTAATGTTCTGAGGTACATTTTTGTTCTACAGAACAAAGTTTGGAAAATGTAAAAAGGATTTACTCAGAATCACTGTTTGATATCACCTCTGTTTTCCAAGAAATTAAAAGTCAAAAGGTATAGGACCTCAGGTGAAAACTGGAACATGTATTTCATTTCTTTTCATTTTCTTGTTCATCTTCCTCTTTGTCTTCATATTTCACACATTCTTAAATTATTTTTATTTTGTTTCTCTAAAAGAATTTTTGAAGTTATATTTCATAAATATAAGAAGATATCATGATAGGCTTATATTATTGTAGAAGTTTAAGATAATATTTACTGTTAATTATTGCAGAGACCTATTGGGGTTACATACGGAAATATCATATGTATTATTATCAGTGATCACCCTAAAATAAAATCCAAGCTCAAAAGCAAACACTAACCAAACTTTAGTATATTTAATTAAACCCAGAGGCTGATACTAGAAAGAAATTGAAGCAGTATAATTTCTGTGGCCTCTTACAATCTTTATATCCTACAACTTTATGCAGATACAATAGATTTATCTTAAACTTAACCATATGCTAGATGAAGTCTTTCATTTCACTTTCTATTTGACAGATACAGCTTGAAGGTTTGAAGAAAGTCTGTAGAATTATTCCTCTTCATTCTTGGTGTAAGGAGAGCAGGGCTAGGGAGGAGGAAAAACTGAAAATAACAATATTAAAGAACATTATAGTATAATTCTATAAATATCTATTCTACTAAATACTGGAGCTAAAAATAATTTTGTTTTATCTTAACAAAAATCTCTCTTAACAAAAATGTGACAGAGTCCCCATGGGAGTCTCACTGCATGTTACAGAAGAGTGCCCCTGTTCAAGGTAGAGCAAAATGTTGCCTTTTATTTAGAAGACAGATGTGCTGGGCTCAGTTGATCTGGGCTGGGCTGGGCCCAGTTGGGCTCAGCAGTTCCAGGGAGAGTGCAGAGTGAGCGATATTTCCCTGCCTCCTGCACCCAGGTGGGCATTTCAGTGTTCTCTCTTGACCTATCATGGTTTTGTTCTATGAGAGAACTGGTACCATGTATAAAAAGATTCATAGATATAAACTGTGAGCCCTTGATAGAAGTCATTTGAGAAACAAGAAGTGTAAATGATGTGATGACTTCAGTGCCCTCCAGACATTGTTGGCATCCGTCTTAGGGACAGGCAGCAGCTGGGGTCTGCAGCTCTTCTTTCCAGAGAGCTGGGCAAGGGCCCATCGCTGGCTGTGAGAGGTCAAGTAGACATCTGTGCTCACAGTCCAGTATGGCCCTCAAATAGCGTCTTCTTTGCTAATTTGAGAATTGCCAGTTGTTCTTGTTTTTGTTTTGGTTCCTAATCTGAAGATATAATTGTTTAAACCTGACTGTCAAAAGCAAGACATGGGAGAGATTAAAAGTGACCAACTTCAGAACTAGTTTCAACAAAGTGATCAAAGCTCCCAACTCATTGTTTGTCAAGTTGAAGAAAAGAGTTTGATTAATGTTCAAGTCATTTTTATTAGACAGAACTATTTCTAGTTTTGTTTTAAGTGAAAAATCATTTTTCCAAAAGAAGCACTAGTTGCTCATTTTTAAGTAAGAATATATAGAACCCAGTCCATTTAACAAATATATGAGTAGTCAGTATAGGAAAATAAAACATTGCATACCATCTGTCTAATTTCAATAATGATGCTATGCTTATTTTTAAATCCTATAGAGATTTTATCCAATTCCTGAGGAAGAGGTGAAAATCCAGGGACTGGCAAATGACTGTGTAACAGAAAAATCTCAAAAGAAATACAAAGAGCCAGGTGGTAGCAGCTGGGACACTGAGGTGAACATATAAGGGTGGAAGATGTGATCCATGGTCCATACATAATTGCTCTCCCTCCTATATTAAAACATGCATTTCTTTAATTATTTTATTTACTCATTCCATTCTTTAGGAATAATATTTTTTCTAATTTCTGGAAATTCTTTTGTGCATAGATTGGATCTCTTATGTTTTCCTTCCCCTAGCACCATCATTTCTTCTTTATGCTTTTCTTCTGAGCTTTTGGTTCTTTAAGTTTATCACATACTTCAATAATCATTGCTGCAATCAATTGTCTGTGCTGATAGCCCTCCAAATTGTTAATTTGGTGGTTCTTCTTGAACAAATGAACTTAACAGATGTTGACAGAGTCTTCCACCCCACAAAATCAGAATACACATTCTTCTCAGCTGAGCATGGGTCATTCTCAAAAAAAGACCACATACTCACACATAGAACATGTTTAAGGAAGTGCAAAGGAATTGAAGTTATCCCCTGTACATTATCAGATCATAGTGCAATGAAATTGGAGATCTATACGAAAAGAAACAAAAAATGTCATAAACACGTGGAAATTGAACAACACACTTCTGAATAACCAATGGGTCACAGAGGAAATTAAAGAAGAAATCAGACAGTTCCTTCAATTAAATGACAATGACAATACAACATATTGGAATCTATGGGACACAATGAAAGCAGTCGTATGAGGAAAATTCATAGCAGTGAATATGCATATTAGAAAAACAGAACGAGCCCAATTAAACAACCTGATGCTGAACCTCAAGCTTCTAGAAAAAGAAGAACAGGACAACCCCAGAGCTCATAGAAGGGAGGAAATTATAAAGATCAGAGGAGAAATCAATGCAATGGAGACTAAGACAACAATACAAAAAATCAATGAAGCCAAGAGTTGGTTCTTCAAAAGAATCAACAAAATTGGCAAACCCTTAGCCATCCTTATCAGCAAAAGGAAAGGAAAGGCCCAAATCCATGCAATTAGGAATGAAAAGGGTGAAATTACAACAGACCCAGCAGAAATACAGAGGATCATCAATACCTACTTCAAGAACCTATACACCAATAAGATGGACAACACAGAAGAAATGGACAGATTCCTAGATACATATGAATTACCAAAGCTGAATGAAGAAGACCTAAAAATTCTGAACAACCCAATATCAACCAATGAAATTGAAAATGTAATTAAAAACTTATCAACTAAAAAAGCCCGGGCCCTGATGGCTTCACTGCTGAATTCTACAAGACATTTAGAGAGGAACTGCTGCCACTACTGTTTAAACTCTTCAGTAAAATTGAAAGGGAAGCAATACTCCCAAATTCATTCCTGGAAGCAAGCATCACCTTGATCCCCAAAGCAGAAAAAGACCCAACCAAAAAGGAGAACTATAGGCCAATCTCACTAATGAACATAGATGCAAAAATCCTGAATAAGATAATGGCAAACAGAATTCAGAAGATCATCAAGAAGATCATACACCCTGATCAAGTGGGATTCATCCCAGGGATGCAGGGATGGTTCAATATATGAAAATCAATCAATGTAATACACTATATCAATAGAGCCAAGGACAAAAACCATATGATTATCTCCATAGATGCAGAAAAAGCATTTGACAAAATCCAACATGCATTTATGATAAAAACCCTACAAAAAAATGGAATAGATGGTCTCTACCTCAAACTGATAGAAGCCATCTATGAAAAACCAACAGCCAATATCATACTAAATGGTCAAAAACTGAAATCCTTCACACTAAAATCAGGAACAAGGCAAGGATGGCCACTATCACCATTCTTGTTCAATATAGTTCTGGAAACATTAGCCACGGCAAGTACACAAGAGAAAGAAATAAAAGGAATAAAGATAGCAAATGAAGAAGTCAAGTTGTCATTCTTTGCAGATGACATGATACTCTATACAGAAGACGACAAGAACTCCACCAAAAGTCTTCTAGACTTAATAACCAAATTTAGTCCAGTAGCTCGTTACAAGGTCAACGCACAAAAATCAATAGCTTTCCTCTACACGAATGACAGACTCACTGAGAGAGAAATAGGGCAAATAATTCCTTTCACAATAGCATCCCAAAAACTGAAATACCTAGGAATCATCCTAAGGAAAGAAATCAAAGACCTCTTCTCTGAAAACTATGGCACTCTGAAAAGAGAGATTGAAGATGATATCAGAAAATGGACAGACATCCCCTGCTCCTGGGTAGGAAGGATTAATATAGTGAAAATGGCCATCCTTCCAAAACTGCTATATAGATTTAATGCAATTCCAATTGAGATCCCAGCAGCATACTACATAGACCTCGAGAAAACAATCCAAAAATTCATTTGGAACAAGAGGAGACCCAGAATAGCAAAAGCTATTCCAGGTAACAGAGACATGGCAGGGGGTATCACAATCCCCAACCTGCAACTCTACTACAAAGCTACTGTGATAAAAACAGCATGTTACTGGCAGAGAAACAGACTTGAGGACCAGTGGAACAGATTAGAAGATGCAGAAACAACGTCAGACACACTCAGCCATCTCATCTTCGACAAAGGAGCCAAACACCCTCACTGGAGGAAAAATAGCCTCTTTAATAAATGGTGCTGGAAAAATTGGGCTTCCACTTGCCAAAGATTAAAACTAGACCTATATCTCTCACCATGCACTAAAATAAAATCAAAATGGATTAGAGGTCTAAATATTAAAATAGAAACTCTGATCCAGTTGGAACAGAGGTTAGATAGAACCCTTGAAGACATTGGTGTAGGAAAAGATTTTATGAACAAAACCTCAGTTGTCCGTGAACTAGCACAAACAATCAACAAGTGGGATCTCTTCTTTTTAAAAGGCTTCTGCACAGCAAGACAAACCACCAGCAGTGTGAAGAGACAACCCACAATGTGGGAGAAAATCTTCACCTGCTCTTCCTCAGACAAAGGTCTACTATCTCAAATCTATAAAGAATTTAAAAAGATCAGACCTCCCAAATTTAAAGACCCAATCCGAAAATGGACATCTGAAATGAACAGACATTTCTCAGACAAAGAAGTAGAAATAGCAAATAAATACATGAAAAAATGTTCAACATCACTGGTCATTCGAGAGTTGCAAATGAAAACAATGCTGAGATTCCACTTCACTCCAGAAAGAATGGCTGCTATCATGAAATCAACCAATAACAAATGCTGGTGGGGCTGTGGGGAAAGAGGAACCCTGCTCCACTGCTGGTGGGAGTGTAGACTGGTGCAAGCACTGTGGAAATCAGTATGGGGATACCTAAAAGGACTAGGATTGGAAGTCCCATTTGACCCCACTATTCCACTGCTGGGGATTTTCCCCAAAGAATTAAAAGAATCATACCATAGTGATATATGTGCGCCTGTGTTCATAGCAGCACAGTTTGTGATAGCTAAAATTTGGAAACAGCCCAAAGGCCCATCAACTGGAGACTGGATAAAGAAAATGTGGTTTTTTAATAAAATGGAGTATTACTCAGCCATAAGAAATGACAAATTAGAGACATTTATAGCTAAGTGGATGCACCTTGAGGCGATACTCTTAAGTGAAATAAATAGGACACACATGTATAAATACTGAATAGTTTCTCTGGTGTGAGAAACTGAAAGTGTAAATAAGGACTAAATCTATAATAGGTAATGTGAAATAGGGAGAAAAGGGGCAAAGGGGAAGGAAGTGGGAGGGCTAGGGGAAAGGATAGAAGGGAATGGGATTAATATGAGAAAATGGAAAAATAGGAACAAAATCTTTGTAAATAGGGAGGACCGGAGGGGTTGAAGGGAGGGCTGGGCAAGGGTGAAAAATAAGAACCAAGAGAGACTATGTAAAGGTGCAAATTTCCAATGCTGAATGTCATTATATTGTATACCTATAATGTACCAATGATTAGAATGAATAATCGATAATGTAAAATAGGAAGAAAAGGTCTAAAGGGGTAGGGGTAGTGGGAGGGGCAGGGGAAAGGAAAGAAGGGAAAGGAAAAATGATGAGAAATGGAAAAAATGGAAATAAAGTCTTTGTAAATAGGGAAGGGTGGAGGGGGTGAAGGGAGGGCTAGGAATGGGGAAAAAATAAGAACCAAGATGCATTATGTAAAGGTACAATTCCCAATGAGAAATGTAATTGTGTTGTATACCTACAATGTACCAATAAAAGAATTTAATAAAAGTGCAAAAAAAAAAGTATAAACAGAAAAATAATTTGGTGGTTCTGTTTTTGTTCTCTCCTAAATCTTGAATATATTTTTAAGATGAAATAGTTTAATTGATGGATTTTCTCAAGTTTCTTTAGAACACATCTCAGAATTAATCTGTTTTCTGCTTCACCCAGTATGTCTCTTTCAGATACATTTGTCTTGTTTTCGAAGCTGGCCTCTTTTTGGGGGAACCTAGTTTTCTTTCCATATGTGTAATGGTTTTTATTGTCTTCCTGCTTAGTGGGAACCACAGCTGGGACTATTTTTCTCTTCTATATGATCACTTCCTAGGGGGAAAAAAAAGAATTCTCTCTACTTACTCTAATTTCTGAGCTTTTTTCTGAGTGTTGCCATCTGGTCCCAAGAGAAATCCCACTGTTTGTCTCTACATTTTCCCCATCACCACCAGAAATCATCCCATGGGGAGTCTGAATCCCTCACTTGGGGTGCAGAATGCTTGGGCAGGACTTCTAGCAGTGCAATTTTGCAGAATTGTTCTCTTCTGTCATATTTATCAGACTTCCTCCTTCTCAGAGAAGGGAGTTTGTAGAGGGTAGGGATTTCATCTATATCACCTCTTTCTCCATCTTTCCCTCCCTCCCATGCAGACAGCAAGAAGGAAGGTTGTTTTAAGTCAGTCATAAAGAAAGCCTTCACCATAACCAGCCATAACTTGAATCTCAGATTTCCCATTACCAGAACTATGAAAAACCAAATTTCTATTTAAGTTATCCAATTATGGATATTTTTCTCTATCAACATAAGCAGACAAAAACATACTCCTTTTCTTTTTTTCAATCACTAAATAAATACACACATTTGCTCATGCTCAAGTAGGCTCCATGCTCTATTCTAGACAAGAACAGAGTAGGAAATAAAATAAAAATTCTTGTCCTTAGGCAGAGGAAATTGGAGACAGTACTATAATACTGGTACTATGGAAAAAGTGAACCAAAGGAGAAGATAGGAATTCAGAGAAGCAGGAAAGAATCACTGACAACGTGCATTTACATAAAAAAATGATATGAGAGAAAACAGCTTGAAAGAAGGATAGCAAATAAAAGGCCCAAAGATAGGAAGATGGCTTGAGATAATCACAGAACAACAGGGAGGCCAAGGTTTGTGGAGAGAGGTGACAGTACACAGCATGTGGTGAATTCAGGGGGTCACTAGGACCAACCTAATTCTCCTAAAGCAATGTGGTACCTGAGATCAGTAACTTCAATGGATTACAATTGACTGAACAATGTTTAATAAATTTTTTAACATGCCAATCAAAGTTTTGGTCTAACTGCACTTTCCATTATGTTTAGTCTCATTTCTTCACCATGGTTACAATTGCTTTTTTTCCCAGACAAGTCCATGCAGATTCTTAAGTGTTGATAGTCCTGTCATAACTCTCCACCTACCAGAACTCAAAGACTGTCTTCCACCTTATGACTTTTCATGATCCTGGGTCAGTTTTCATTTCTGGCTCTCTTCTTCCATAGTATTTTGATATTTCCCATCCTTTAATTTAATAGTGCCATGCCCATTTCTCCTATTAATTATAACTTTCTTGGGATCAAGGTGCACTGCGCCTCTAACCAAATCATTTTGTTCACTATTTAAAAAGAGTAAATTCAGAGGCAATTGTTCCTCCAATGTTTCCATGAGAAAATAGGCAGCATTTTCCCCAATTTTTAAATATTTATTACCATAAGCGAAGGTGTCCATAATTACAAGATATCTTCAGGCTCTTTCCATGATGACACTGCATTCCCAGATGGTTTCAGAGAAGTGAAATCCACCTGATTGCAGATTGTCCACTTTGAAGTTCAAGGTGATTCTCCCTGAGTTGCATACTGAGAGTCTCCGGGGTCCCACTGTCAATAAAAAGTGGATTCATAGGCCTCTGTCTCTTAGAAGCCCAAAATTGAAAATTCATTACCAAACAAACCATCTGAAGTTCTCAGACTTTTAAAAAAATTTTATTATAAGAGAGGTAGCTTCAGGAATTAGCATCTGAATCACTGTGACTGTGGATAACCTCAAAGGAATATTGTTCACAGCTGCCAGGTAACAGAATGCCAGTAGTTTAGATGGACTGAAAATAATTGACACCTCCTAAGGAAGTATTTAAAATTGTAGAGAAAGCACCTGCCACTATTCCAGGAAAAGAAACACTGCTGAAGAATTCCTGCTGCTCCCGTATTTCAACTTCTCTGTATCAGCTTTTACCCAGAGGACAAGCCGCTTGTACACTATCTCAGCCTTGTACAATGAGGACTGATCCATCTTTGGAGAATTTGACAGTGAGAATAGCAAAACTGAAAAAAAAACAAAAATAAATAAAAATACTCAGTTTCAATCTTTTCCCTTCAAAATTCATATCTTGCCAAGAAGCACTACACAAAAACCCTTCTTAGGAGCTTGGCTCAAGACATATAGGAAACTGTCCATAAATACAAAAGAGTTTTCACGTAAATCATAGACAAGAGACTTCTTGATGTACAATGCAAGTTTGTATATTATAGTGTTGAATTCTACATTATATGAGTATAGATAAAAATTTACAAATACCAGTTAGAACTGGCTCTAACTTGGAAAAATTGAACTAGTTTTGAAATGAAATCTGTTAAGAACAGTCAAACACCAAAAGAAAATGAAACCACAAAGAGCATTGTTTATCACAAGGTCCTTTTATGAGTATATATATGCGTGGATGCACACACACACACACACACACGATGACTAACATGGCTCCATAATACACCTGAATCTCAACAAGAGTGTAAGGTAATGTGTGGCCACAGAGTTTTATTCAGAAATGTATTCACATTTGCAAAAATATTGAACAAATAAGCTGTCGGGGGAGGGATAAAAGCAAAGGTTATTCCAACAATCTCAACAAACTCAAATGTTTTGGTCTCTACTATTTATCCAAGAATAATACAATTTACATAAAAATGTAAACGTTTAAACATAAACAGTCTAAAGATGATGATTTTCTACTTGAGAGTTTGATCCTTAATTTGGGGTTTAACATGAAATAGTCATATTTCTTTTTAAAGCTTCTCTTCTTTCATGTGGTTTTTATGAATTGAGTCAAATTTTGAAGGTATAAAACTTATTGAAAGCATTAAAAAGAGCCAGCTATGATTTCAGATACCATGAAAACTCTCCATTTTACCTCTCTTAAAAACTGGAGTATCTAATGTTTGTCACATCATTTAAGTTTCTGGGACTCAAACATTTAGAGGACTACCTTCTCCTAAATCAAAGAGGAATTTAATTTAGATGTATTTCAATGTTCTCAGCTCCAGAATTTTCTCTTCACATAGTGCAGAAGGCAATTTCAGTGTAAGGAATTATTATCTAAGGCATGGCCGTAACAGCCACATCAGCAGGAAGGTGTTAGAAATGCAGATTCCCTGGCCCTGTCCCAGACCCCAGACTTAGCAGCTCTGCAGTAGGCTCAGGAATCCGGGTTTAACAAAATGCTTCAGCCTCCAGGGCTAGTACTACAGTGGTGCTAATTAAATATCACTTGTACTCATCATAGACCCAGAGTAAGAAGGGGGCAGCAGAGATAGGTAGGAAGGAGATGGGCCTTGATGGTGCCCTAGGAGACAACAGCGAGGTGGAAAAGGCAGTGGACTAAGTAAAGGTTAGAGATTGTTGAGCAACAGGGTGCACGCTTTTGTCATGGCTCACAGTGTTCCCTGGTATAAATTCCTTTCTTTTTTGATAGAGCACCAAAATATTAGTTTTCTAAATGTAGTCTGAACACCTTTCATGACCTAGATCAGTCTCCAGGTAGATGTCACAGTACTTTCATATCCACAAAGTGTGATGAAGACATAGGGTGAATGGCTCAGTTTTTAAAATGTAATATCGTAAAAGACCATTGCCATTGTTTCCCCTCAAAATACCCACCCTCAATTCAAACACACTTATCTCTTTGTTCTTGACACCTTCTGAAGCAGTTCTGGAACTCCTCTTTTCATGAGTGTCTGTAGTTTCAGAGTTGTAGCTGTCTCCGTGTCCTGAATCAATTTAAACAGTTTCCCTTTTATAGTTATTCTGACTTAAGAAAAAGCCAGAAGGTACATCTGGTGAATAAAGTGGATGAGAATATGCAGGAATGTTGTTACAAGACTGCCTTTCCATTGGATGACACACGATGGTGACATTCACCATAGGTTTAATCGTATCTCATGGAAAACACTCATGAAAGAGGATTTCCAGAACTGCTTCAATAAATGGCAAGAATAACATCAAAAATGTGCTTGAAGCCAGGGTATTTTGAGAGGAGTTAATGGCAATGTGTCTTTTACTGCAATACATTTTTAAGATTTAAGTATCCACTGTATGTTTTGTTCATGCCATGTAAGTTTTAAAAGTTTGTTCACAGAGTTTTATAACGAGCAAATTAGCCCCCTCGGCTCCTTACTTGAAGCTGGACTTGAACTGGTAAAGGGATGACCATGCTGGGAGAAGATGGTTAGGTAGTCTTGTGGCTACATATATCTGCTCACTCTATTATTTTCAAGTTTTGCTTCCTATGATTTCAGAAGGGTATTGCTCAATGGTTATTTGTATGGTCGGGGCAATGGTTAACAATTGGTGGGCTTTACAATTGTACAACCAAAGCCAACAATAGTGTGCATTCACTTATATTTACTGTGACCCAATATTGCCCATATCAACTCATGTTCATTGCTTATCAGTACTGCGGTGGTCATAGAAGCCCTTTTATCTGCTGAAATCCTATCCCCTGGTGTGGAATTTAAGCAGTTCTCGCAGGGTCCCACAGTGCCCATTCAGTTCTCATAAGACCGTGCTATCTCATTAGCCTGTCCACATGTTCAGCACAGTGCCTCTGGACTCCAGCCGCCAGCTCACTTAGTGGGTCATGATCCTGCTCTTGGTGTCTGATTATTTTGTCTCTGGCACAGATTGAGTCCTGCAGATGGAAGGCAGCCTCCTACAGGAGTGTTTTTAAACCTATGCCATTTTAATTTACTTTGGGAAGAGCTGTCTGCACCTACAATATGTTCTTTCATATTTTATGTCACATCAGGTTATTCAGGTCATAACATGTTTATGTTTGCTTGTTTGGGATATATAAAATAAGCATAATATGGTTACCTCTTAGTTATATCAGCCAAGCTTGATGAGTGTACATGTGTGTCTTATGTGTGTATGGGTTCCTTTTTTCTCTTTTGATAACTAGATAAAGGCTAACATTAAAAATTTAAGATTTTTTTGAAGACACAGAAAAGAGGAAAATTGTGATATCTTTTGTGAGCGACATTTACCCCCAGACATTTATCATAAAATGTACTTCATTTCTGATTACATCACTCTGACAGGTGAGGAAGGAACCACGTTAAGAAGTTGAATGAAACTATCACAAGCTTTCTCCACATACATCAGTTTTATCTTTTTCCTTCTTCTGACCAGAAAACCCTTGCTTCAATTCCATTTGAATGTCAACAATAAAAACATAGCAAAGCCTTTCTAAGCAAACATTCAAAATTCAGGGGAAAAATAATCAAAGGACCAGTTATTCCTATGTACTTGCCTAAAGACACATAACACTGTTTGATGTGCACATACAATTTAATGTAATCTTCTACAAAGCTAAAATGATCAGAACAAGAAAATTCACCATTTGAAATATTTGGAAAGAAAGTTTTACATCATTCCTTTATTTGAAACTTTTCAGAGAAACAGCATTCCTGGAAAATACCAAAATGACCCTGGTCACACATTGGTAGAAATATATGTTTGGAAATGTCTTCCCGTGTCTTTCATGTTGTAAGGGCACAGGAAAGGAGTCCATCAGAACTGACTGTCTGCTTTCCGAAAACAGGATCCTAAATGTAACTTAAAGAAAATAAACATGACAACTATGGTTCATGAATCATTTCTCATGACCACTCTTATTTTAACAATGAGGGAACAGAGACACAAGTGGGCAACAAGTCACAGATGACCTTGTAAGCCAGTTGCACCAGACGAACCAGAATCCCAGAGGTCTCTTCTTTCTGTGCTTCAGCTGCTGGCTTGCATGAACTTTTGATTTCAGTTATCTTGGCTATACATTTTTAAAGCATATAATAGCATGCAACCCAGCAGGGTTTGAATGTGATTAGACCCAAGTGAAGCACCATTAAAAATGAGATCCATGTTCAAATGACATGATATTTTGAATGAGTGCTGAATGGAGACCCCAGTATGTTTGGCTTTGTGTTTGTACTTGTTTTCTTGATTCTTAAACTAATTTCTTTTCGGAAGAAAACATGCTTTTCTGAAATAGCTAATAGGATGCTTCATAGGTCACATGCTATTTTCGAGACCAGAGAAGAACAGCGTGTGTTTTGGATGAAGGAAAAACATTTCTGAATCTCCCCGTCTCTGTAAGCTCAGGTCAAGTAAGTCATTACCTTTGATTTCACTTTTCACTTGTTATCTCTTTTTTTCTTTATTGATTGCCTTGCAGATTTCTCTACCAATCAACCTTGATTCAGTTACCCACAATCTCTCTTTGAATTTTAAAAGTGTAATAGGCTAATCAACTCAAGCCTTCTATTACCTGTTGGGCTAGCATTTGGTTCTATGATTTCAATTCACCTCGACAAATTCAATGCAATGCATGTTTATATCAAGCATAAAAGCCTCTGTCTTGCTCAAAACCCCTCATATTATATATATGTCTTCATAACATAAGTGTAAATGAATCCATGGGCATGTAAAACACATATTTACTTTATATTTGAAAGTATTAATTTAGTTAAGTCATTTAGTTTAGAAGTTGCAATATTGTGGCAACTCTTAACTAGATCATCTGCAGTGTGACTTCTGATAATATTTTTTAAAATAAGCTTTCCCATATTATGACCCAGCTTTTGGTAATACAAACATTTCTTTATTAACTGAAACATCACATTCAATTCTTTTTACTATAAAAGACATTAAGTGATGGATAATAATGAAAGAGTTGATCATTTCATTAATAATAAAGTTGTTGTTTAATTGTATTTGGTATAGTTAACCAAAACATGGTGTTTCTGTGTTAATATAGTAGCTCTACAATCATAGCAGGTAAAGAGAAGTATTAGGAGTAGGCAACTAGCACTTGTTGGCATTTAATATTCTATTTGTCTCTAGGTTTCTTCCTTTTAGAGTTCCTACATCTAATGCCTACATTTTAGACAAAATTGATAGTGGAGTCAAATGCATGAATTCATACTATTTACACACACAAGCCAAGAGTGAAAGGTCAAGACTCCAGATACCAACCTAGTGCTCTATTCATGACTGGGTGCAGCCTCCCATCACCTCTTATGTAGGTAAGACTAGTTGGGGTTCTTGCTTTTAACCTTTATTGTATGACTTCTCTGAGCTACTTTGTCTCCAATTGAAAATTTGTCACTTCTGGAAATCACAGATTTTTGTTGTGTTTTTTATTTAAAATAAGTGAAAATGGCCTTGCCTACTCACATGATGAATGTGATGAACAAAGACTTTCATAATCATCATGGAAATAAAGAACTCAAAAGAAAACCTTCGTCTGTTGTGAGTCTGTAGATCACTTTTTACATGCTTTTAGCACATAGAAGCCTTCTTGTAAAGTGTAAAATGCTGCATATGTACAGAGAACTTGTCAGCTAAAAATGCTTGAGGCATTAGTCCACATTTCAACAGGATATGTGCAAGCAGATGTTTATTTCAACACTTCATCAGTCGCACCATCACTGTATATTCACCTAAAGAGTAAAAACATAACAACTGAAGTGGGCGAAGGAGTGAACAATGGAAAACAATGTCACCAAGATTACTTATGAAAATGTAAGCAAGAAAGTTTCATGAGAATGAATGAATGAATAATGAACAGTGCAACTCTTTTATGTAGCTGTTAGTGCTAGATTCCTCCTTAAAGAGGTATCCTTTCAAAGACTTCTCAGAGAAATCTGCGCTGATTTCATTCTCCCATCAAGGACTCACAGGAAAAAGCCTTAATTTTAGGATTTCCGGAATTCCAGGTTACTTATCATCCTTAAAAGGAGAGAAAGAATTGATATGGGAGGAACAAAAATGTAACATTTGTAATGTGCCTATAATTTGTTAGTTACATGCCAAATAGGATAATTTCATTTAATAGCTGTAACATCTATGAACTTTTTTTTCATTTTTATGTAAATCATAGGAATTCAGAAAGCTTAAGTAACTTGTCCAAGGTCACAAAGTTAGTATGTGACATATACATGTAGGACTCAGCTCCAAGTGTGTAAATCACTCATTCTGTTGTCATGCTGCCTTCACAAAACACAGCAGAGGTGGCCTTATTTAAGAACAAGAGGTAAGAAACTGCCTCCTTCTTAGAGTACCAAGTTAGGTGGGCAGAACAGATGCAAGGACAGAGAGAAAGCTACAATTACAGTCAGGGTTGCTATTCTAAATATTCACCACTGCACAGGTTGATACATCAGAAAAGGCACTAACCTCAAACTGCCTTGAGATGTACCATCTCCTTGCTGCTGAATACAGCCCCCAGGCACATATCAACCCTGTTCAGAGTGCCTTGTAAGTCACTCTCTTGAGAAAGAACATATCCCAGAGGGTGAAATTTGTGTGCAGTTCTCCCATTCAAGATTTTCAGATGTTAAAATAACAGATGGCTTCCATAGCCAGATGTTTTCCTCATTGCCTTATTTTTCTGTTCACTGCTACTCAGTACACTTTTTGGTTTGTTTTTCTTTATTTGTCTCCATAAAAATTGGCATTTCCTATTTCCTCACTGCTTGTTCATCCTCTTTGAGAGCTACCATTCTTTCCTCAGGAAAGGTGGCTTCAACTCTTCCCGGCCTTCATTCCTTCAACTGACCGTACCCTATGAACACAGCACCACCGCTACAGCAGAGCTATATCTGTATCATGTCCTGCAAAGGTGTGCCACTTGGTCATCTTTGACCCTCCCCTCACCTTCAGATCCACCTGTTGGTCATCAGCAACTGCTCTTTTTTATACCTCTCTTAATATCTCCACCAAAACCCTTTTTATCTTCACAGTCAGAGCTTTGTGTAATCTCTTGTTGTCAGTAATGTGGATAATTCCATACTCTCCAAATCTTATAGTCTCCACCCTTGCTGGGCTCACTCTATCTTCTACACTGTTATAGGAATGCTTTCTCAAAAGCACAAAAATGATTAGCAACACCCTGTTCATTAGAGACTCTTCTTCCTACTTCCTAATACTGACTGGGAATATCCAGAGCCAGGGAAATATCCAAAGGTGAGACTTGAACTAGGAAAAAAAAATATTACCCTCAACACATTGTGCATTCTATTACTGAATAGGCAAGGAAACCAGTCTCCTTTAAAAGCATCTGTCAGATAAAATGCACTTTATCAATGGAACAAAATAATCTTCCTCTTAAGAGAAATTTATAAAACCAAAAATATAAATAACTAAGTGAGAGGACCATTGCAGAACTAAATTAGAAATCTAGGTAAAAGAAAAATATCAGGGCAACACCTCTTAAATTAAACTTAATTGAAATAGATTAAGCGGAATTAAAATTGATTAGGCCAGCTTGACATCATTATAAATTTTAATAATGATAATTAATAATGTTCATTGAATACCTAGTTGATGTAAGGTAAGACAGAGTCCCTTCCCCTGAGTCAAAATTAGAGAGGGAAACTAAGAGTTGGCTGAAAAGTGAAAGAAGAAATAGACTCAAGGATATGAGTTCCAATTGCACTGACTTCATTGGAAGAATAGTTTAACGTCATAATGGAAATAACTGACAAGAATGTTGGAATCTATATACATATTTAAGAGAGGGATAAGGTTCTTGAATTTTATCCTATATGGTAGTTACTGTGAGGGTGGAACACTAAATAAAAATAAATCAATAATATATAATATCATGAACAAAAAGAAAAACTGCATATATCACATAATTTGGTGAGCAATATATCAAAGAATATATCAATAGTACTTTCTTGTATGTCTTTGCAACAACTTAACTTCCCTGATCATTAATCTATTTTGTGTGTGACAAAAATTGGTCACTTATTTGTTTTTAGATTTTAATGCTAAACATAGTGTTTTCCAGTACTCATTATTCTGAGGCATGATTTAAAATGAGGTTAAATTATTCTTCATGTACTTCTTATAAATATCTAAAAAACCATTAATTACAAATAATAGTTATGAAAGGCTTTTGAGCAATGCCAGAAACTTTACAATAAGTAAGTAGCTTTTGGCAATGTTACATTGAAAAATTAATCAGATGGTGCCTTATACAGTAACAATTTCAATGATAAGCATAAATTTTCCAGGATTAGGAGTTTCAAAATTGCTAATACTTGCCTCTTTCTCTTTAAAGCTCCACATTGCAGATAGTCAAGGGAAAGGGTTTCTTTACCTGGGTCTCCTTCCTTTCTTGAGGCACATTAGAAAGAAGGTGTATCCTGCTAATCACTTTATTTGGCCAATGATTTTCAAGCTATTTCTTGGGGAAGATGTCAGTGACTTATTCAATGCAAGTGTCAATCATTGATTCAGATAGAATATATTCTTTTCCTGTAAAGGGAATCTTTCAATAAACCAATATGATGGCTGTGGCTTTGTAGGGATACAATGACCAATGTCATGGTCCTAGTGCAGGCACATATCAGTCTCACTTCCCAAGAATAAAGATGAACTCCCAAAATATTCCCTGAAGGACTCTAAAAAACATGTAGAGATGTAATCTAGTCTTAGAAAAGAATTCATCCTTTCTGAACAAACATGGCATGACTTTTCAGAGTGGGACAAAGCTGTATGTGTCAGAAATGGGATGAACCAATCAAAGTTATCTGAAATAAAGCATTTAAATCATGAATTACTACTCTAGCTCCCCCAACAATATGAAGATCTTAAAATTTTTAAGATTAGAACTAAATGCCAAAGATGACACAGGAGAAAATCTAGGTCACCTCAGATTTGGCAATGGCTTTGTTTTTTCCAGTACCAGGAATCAAACTGAGGACCTTGGACTTGCCAGTGAGGCACATCTCTAGGCAATGACTTTTAGATCCAACACCAAAAGCACACTCCATGGAAGAAAGAAAGGAAAAAACATGGTAAGTTAAACTTCATTACAATTAAAAATATCTGCCCTGTGAAAGAGATTGTTTAAAAAAAAAAGTCATAGAATGAGAAAAGAACTGAATGGCATATATCTGATTTAAAACTTTTTTCCAAAATATACACAGATTCCTTTGAGCTGAAAAATAAATACACAACCGAATTAAAAATATAAAAAAGATCTGAATAGACAACTCACCAAAAAGATAGGTGTGAAATAAACATGAAAATGTGCTCAGTGTCATAAGTGATTACACTATAAATTAAAACAACTTTATACCACTACACACCTATTAGGATGACAAGAAAAACAATACACTGACATTGAATGGTTCTAGAAATGTGAAGCAACAAGAACTCTCATTCATCACTGGCAGGAAAGCCAAATTGTGCAGCCACATTAGAAAACAATCATTCAGTCCATTGCAAAGCTGAGCATAATCTTACCATGCATACAATCCATTGATTGTTCTCCTACATACATACCCAAGTGAATTGAAAATGTATATCCACAGAAAAACCTACATATGCATATTTACAGCAAATTATTGTTTTTGTTTTTGTTTTTGTTTTTTGTACCGGGGATGGAACTCAGGTCCTTACTCTTGTGAGGCTCGTGGCAGAACCACTGGGCTACATCCCCGGCCCACAGCAAATTATTCTTAATTTCCAAAATGTAAAAGCAATCAAGACATTCAGTAGGTGAATTGATAAATATACTCTGGTGCCTCCATTCAAAACATATGAAACTATGGAGGAAGGTGTGGTGAAAGGGGTATAAATCTGCCTAACTGAAATTATTAATCTGTATAATCAATATGAAGTAGTAAAAAATGTAGAGGGAAGTAATGCTCAGAAAGGAGAAAAATAAAAATAAAATCTTTTTTTTTTTGGTACCAGGAATTGAACTCAGGTCTTTGCGCTTATGAGGCAGGCAGTTGCCACTGAGCTAAATCCCAGACCCTAATAAAACCTGTTTTTTGTTTTTTTTTTAAAAAATACATTATCATCTCCTACACATGGAGAAATTTAATATTACTATATGCAATATTTTTGAAATAAATATATATATATATACACAATAGGTTTAAAGTAGTGTGCATGTACTCTGACAGTACCTCTTGTGATTTAGTCTTACAGAAGGTTAATTTTGTTTGTTTTATTTTCTGAAAACAAGAAGGTGTCGTTTAACCTGCGGGAATGAGTACTTGTCATGAGTTCTCCCTGCTGACAAAGTTTCTAAGACATGTTACCATGTTAGCCCAATTTATTTTTGTTAAGTAGTTTACATTTAGCATATTGTAGTGGCTAAGTAATCTCACTGGAATTGAAGGTTAACTGATCAATAGAACCTCTAAGATACCCCTCTTAGGTACTTTCTCATTGAAGGGACAAAATATTCGACATTCACAAGTGAAAGGAGGAAAGATTTCTTTTAGCTCACAATTTGTAGACCTTATAGTTAACTGGGTGGAAGGCAGGGTGGCATGATGGGGAGCATGGCAGAGGAGAAAGAGTCCATGGTAGGGGTGCTAGTCAGCTCTTAATGGAGTTAGCTGTAGAAGAGTGCAGAACCTCGGTGTGCATGCTGGAGACCTGAAGGATCCAGTTGAGGGTTTGGAGTTTATGACAATGTCCTGTGCAAGTCCATATCAGGAGATCAAAGGATCTGCCCCCAAAAGGCCCAAGGGCCAGTTCTAGAACCTGAAGTGTCTGTGCTGAGGAATCTGCACTGGAAGCCAGAAAATAACATCCAAGATGAAGATAAGGATTGAACATCCCACAAAGAAAGAAAACAATCAAAACTCTTTGGAAGTAAAACCATAGAAAGTCCTCCAAAGAAAAGCAGTCACAAGGAAGTTCTTCCAAGGAAGATCAGCTGAAATCCTTCCCTCCTGTTCTTTTTATACCTTTCTAACAATAATCTTCCTTAAAGTTGGTCTTCTACACCCAGAACCATGCTGACTCAGTTCAGTTGACAATTCACCACAGTTGGGCAGGCAGAAAGCAGCAGCCTTCCTTTCCCTCTTTCCCTTTATATTCCATTCAGGATACAAGCCTACTGGGTGGTACCACCCACACCCAGGATGGGGCTTCTGTCTTCAGTAAATCCATTCAGCCACACCCAGAACTATGCTAAACCAATCAGTGGACTAATCTGGCACCACACGTCCTTAATCCCAGTATCACACACCCATGATCCAGCCACCTCCAAAAGCCCCAACCTTGAGCACATGAAGCTTTGGGGAGACATCTAGCTATAAGTCATAACAACACCCAACTTGTCCAGCCTCCACCATTGTCACAGTGAGCCAGATTAGGAGAAAATAAATTAGTTACCATGCTGGTGTCCTTCTATATTATAGTGTGGTTTTCCAGGCTTTTTACCTAAATTACAAAAGAAAATCAATCAATACATACGGGCACCATAAAAACCACATAAGCCTCATAAGATAGTTCCTTACAGTGAGGTAAGGGGAAAACAGATAAACTTTAACACTGTAGTGGTTTAACCAGCTTGATGACTAACACCTCTAATCCCATCAAAAATGCAGTAGCTTGATAAACTACAAACTATAAGTTTTTTTCTTATTCAAATGAGGGTACTATCACTTGTACATGCAGGAGAAATGAATTCTCTAGAATAATTCAAGGACTTAGTCTGATGAAGACTTTGTCATCTTCAATGTGTATATTCAGTGTGCAACCTGTGTGCTACTACCCAGTCAAAAGACAACAAAAGAGAATATCTAGCATATGGAAGGTATTTTGGTTTGAGTAGACCTTATTCTGTCCATGTTCCACTGGCCAGGATTATGAGTTCATATGAGCACACCTAAGTACTAATGAGTTGGGAAATAGGGAAATAAAGGAAGTAGATACGTTGAATATATGCATATTCCATGTACATATAGCTTATTTATTCTGTACAATAATTAACACTTGTGTTGACAAGACAGAAATGGAATAGAAATGAGAATGAAAAATAAAATTTAATTAAATAAGATTAAATCTCTGCATGACATGTACTGAGAATCTGATTAACACAAGTCTCTATGAGCAAAAACAATGCTAGTTAGGATAGGCCCACTAAAAATGGACAGATTTCTTTCTCAACTTGTGGAGGAGAGACATCATAAGACTCTTTCTATTATTTTAAATTCCATCAAAATTTTCTCTCCCAGGAGAGCTAATTTCTTATTGCAGTCTTGAGTCATGACAGATGATTAGGAAATCTGGTCAGGTTTTGTGATGCCATATTTCTACAATTTTTATATTGTTATAAAATAGCTTCAGGGGAGACACACATACCCCCAGAAAGGATAATAAGGGTGAGAATACATTAGCCTAAAGTATAATTTTATTGTTTTCCATCTGTTGTAATTATGAAAATAAACTCTTTTGTACTCAGATCAGCAAGATAAGTCATCAGAAAGATGCTTGTGTCTAGCAACATATCTCGTTACATGTTATAAATAAGAACATCTTATCTGTACAGCTTTTTTTTTCCTTTCCCCTTAGGACCAGAGCCATTGCAATCTTCCCATTAGAAGTCATTTTTTTCCCCAAACCAACATAGCTAGAGGGAATACTATTTGTTTCAACCAAATCATCACTGCATATGGGATTTAGATTTGCATTTGCACATATTTCCAAGGTGACTGAAAAAGCATCATTTTAAGAAAAGAGCAATTTAAATATCATCGTTTTCAGGATTTTTTTTCTCTCTACATACTGAGTAAGAATAATGTATGTGCTTTATATTGAGAGTGTTGGAGTACTCAGTAAGCATCCTTCAACTAAATCTTGCAGTGACAAATAACCTGAGCCAAGAAAAATAGGCTCTATTCTTCCTCTCTCAGGCCCATATTACCTAAGCTACTGAAAGCTCTCTTTAAAACATGCACTGATTATTTTAAAATTGTAAGAATGATTTCATTACCCTGAAGAGAACACATATGATTAACTCCCTTAACTCAACTTTTATTATCTCTAATTTAAGTAACGAATCTAACTGGCAGTGATAATGTAAAAAATTAAACCAAAGTTTTTTCTTAAGCATTATTGTCATATTTCCCTTTTTCAAAATCTATAAAAAAGTAATGACTGTTTATTGAATCCTATTGTATTAGGTGATGTATTTTTCATTACTAGTGGGAAAGTAGAAAAAAATAGAAACAAAAAAGTTGAGTTTCAGTTTTTTAAAAAGACCCTTGAAGTCATAGAAACTAGCAACATTCTCACTTCTAATTTTTAGAGGCCCCTTGAGAAATTTTTAATGCAGATTCTTTGACTTTATAAGGTAAAAATATCCAATGATAGAGCCTAGAAAACTATATTTTCAACAAGTTTCTCAAATATCTGTAGTCATCAGCCAGATTTGGAAACCATTGCTCTCAGGGGCTCATTAATTTCAGATTCACAGGACACAAGGAACTGAAGACATTCAACCAGAATGTGGCAGAGCAAGGACCATGGAGGAAAAGTGCTTGGTTAATCCCTCCATCCATGATTATAATAATTAGAACTGTCAGAGCAGAGTCTTGCTGTTACCTGTGATAAATGCTTGTTGACATGCAGAACAGTACACATTCTGTACCCCAATGCCATTGAAGGCCTCAAAAAATTGTGAAAATTCATCCTTAATCAGAGACATTGGGGTTGCTGAGTAAAATCAACCTCCAGCAGAACACTCTACTAGAGTACCATAGATTTCCTTCATTGGAATGCTTTTAGTCAATCCCAAAAGACTGTATCTATTTTGATCTTTGGCATTTCTCAGTTTAGATTTTTGAACTAATAGTGCCATGTGCAGTGCCCTAAAATCCTAGATCTGAGTTTGATTTCCAGGAGATTGGATACTGAGGGAAGGGAGCATGAAAGGCCAACTGACAGCTATATGGATTTATAAAGAAAGTGTTTCTCATATTTGTTGATTTCAATTTCTCTGAAATGAACACAGTAAATTGGACAATTTCTTGCATTTCCACCTCTACTCTTGTCTCCAGATCCTAAATTTAATTATTTTAGAAGATGCCTATTATTTATTACAGGTATGCTTTTAAAGTTTTTATTCTAATACAGTGCATAATGTTTACAGCTCTGTAAACATAGGAAAATAGAACTCATTCTAGTAAATAATGGAAAAACTATAGAGCTCTCTCATCTCAAACCATTCAAGTCAAGGTCTTTCAGCATAAAAGGAATTATCCATTTCTTTAGCATGATCATCTCATTGAGAGATGAACTATAGAACTACCAAATGTATGAAACAAAAGTAATTGCTTTGTAATCAAAGTGAGTTCAAGGGACAAATGATTCCTAATGATGCTAAATCCATTTTTTAAAAAAAATAAGTAATCTTAAAATTCCTCAAAGTAATAAATGTCTGCATAAACAGTTTATATGACAGATTTCATGTGAAATTTTGAGGAAAACATCATAGTATTCTTTATATAAGGTGTTTATTGCTATTAGGTTTATGACACTGTTCTAAAAGATTATTTGTGGTTGAGTTGTTATAAAAGTAGACTTTTTCAATATATACTTGGAAATGGATAGTATTTGCAGATGAGGAAAAGGAAGGGAAGACTATCTATGGTAAAGTAATGATATGAGCAAAAGCAATGAGCTGGAATATTTCAAAGTGCCTTTAGGGACTGCAGAATAAACCATACTGATACATGGGGAGAAAACTGGGACAGAAAACAGAAAACCAAAGGCAACAGAATCGCCCTCACAGATAGCTAAAACATTTGTCCTTTTTGTGAACAATAGAAACCACGAAAGACCTTTCAGAAGGGAGATGGTGCACATAGAACTGTGACTTAGCAAGCATCATGCTAATAACAAAAAATATATAATGATTTTTGGCCACTCTTTTGGGAACCAACCAAACAGAATGTTGTTTAAAACTCTAAGCAATGTAAAGAGCAAATAATACTGAGCTTCAGCCTCTTGGATTCTTCACTTATAACTAATATACATCCATATTAATGTTTCTCTCTGGTGGTTGCAATTTGCTTCAGGCATCCTGGCTTCCTCCTCTCTTTACTGTACCCAGAAGTACTTCCAGACTTCTCCTAAATCTTCTTCATGCTTAACATCTTCTCATTCTTCTTGCCCTATGCTTCTCAGAATGCAGAATTACTCATTAGATTTTTCCCCTTTAAAAGAAGGGTGGTATTAAAATGCATTAAACTTTGGAAGAGAGAGTAGAAAATGGAAAATACTTTTCCATAATCTTATGCATTTCCAACAGTCTTGATCCAAATCACAATATTCAGTTTATGACAAGTTTGGCGACAGGCCTTATGTATGACTTCTGCATTTTATCTTAATATATACAAACATGAGTTTTGCTCTGGAAATTCTAGTCCATATGGACTTCTCATTGGTTACATGGTCTCTATGTCACACCTGATTCCTGTGCTTATGAAAAAGATGATGTGTCAAGAAGCATGGTGGACTTTAATTTATTCCCTTAAGGAAACAAGTGAGGTGGATCCTTGCTAATCACTATCATGTTCATTTCAACACAAGCCACTTAAATAAGATGCTTCTTAATACATATTTCTTAAACTAAATTAAGTAAGTTTGGATCATTGTTATACAATGGCTGACATCATTTTTTTTGCATAATGATGGCCAGAGGGCAATTCTTGAATGAACTGATTTAATGGAGGAAGACTTGAACATTTTAGAAGAAATCAGAATTACTCTAAAATATGTTGTTTTCCAAGTTAAATAACCTCATAAATTTATGCTGTATAGACTGGCTAAAGTTACATTGCTCTGTCCTATTGTTTTTTGTTTGTTGGTTGGTTGGTTGGTTTTGTACATAGTATATTCACATAATAGTAACTAACCTGTGTTTGCATGAGGACACTTCCAAGTATGTTTTGTAATATATTGAAAAGCAATGTGTTGGGCCAGTGATGTAGCTCAGTGGTTCCGGTACCTGCCTCGCAAGCGCAAGGTCCCAAGTTCAATTCCCGGTACCAAAAAAAAAAAGAAAAGCAATGTGTTTATTGCCTCCTGTAACAATAAAAATTCTCCTTGTCTTTCTTGTAACAAATACTCAACTTTGTAGACTGTGCAATGATTGTATCAGTCAGAAACACCTTCCACTTGTTGATGATTCTCTTAGTGTACTTAATACAGGAAAGAAGTATATGTAGTTTATGGTTCTGGAGGCTTGGAAGACCAGGGAGGTGGTGTCTGACAAGGGTCTCCATGCTACTCCATAAAACAGTGAAAGTTGAAAGGCGGGATAAAGCAGTTGAGTGAACTTTATAACAATTTAACTCAAAGTCGATTGCTAACTTACACCCATAATCACAATGTGAATGCGCTCAGGAGAACTCTACTCTGTGGACCAAAACCTCCAGGACAAACACTTGAAGGACAACAATAATTTTAGACAGTCTAGTCATCAAACAAAGCTGCTGTTGAAAGGGAATCACCTGAAGTAACAGAATAAGAAAAGGAGGATTACTGATATCAAAATTTCCATAGAGCTGGTGTTTCTATGTGTTTTACCAGATGGTAGTGATTGGGCATAGTTTGCACATGAGAACTCAAATTAAAATGAAATATATATAAATATATCAAAATTAATATATATTTTTATCTGTGGATTTGGTCTGAAAAAAACAAAAGTGAGGGCTGATTTATTCTAACTATGATTAAAGTCCAAGATCAAAAAAATATAAATGGGAAAGATGGCAGGCTTTGGATGAATTTCATAATCTTCCTGAGTGGTGTTGGAACAATTCTGATCCTCTACTGAACAAGACTTCAATGCAGAATGCATCATGACAAAATTATAGATTAAACCTAACAGATTTTTTGACCCCAAATAAAAGTGGAATTAATTGGCTAACCTAATGGAAACTAGGGATTTGGTGGTAAATGTGGTTTTGGATTATTTTATCACTGATATTTTTTGCTACTTAGGTTTTGGGCATAAGAAGGGCAACAGCTCAGGTTAGGGACTGACTGGTGTTTATATCTCAGCTTGGCCAGAAGGTGAAAGATCATTCAACATAAGGTGAAAGGTCATTTCTAAGAAGGAATGATTTCCCTTCCTTGAAATGGAGACACTCATATGATGCTCCTCAATATTTTGGAAACTTTCTTATTTATAGGCTACTTCTAAATGTGGCAAAATTTTGTTAAAGGAGAGCCAGGTAAAAATTGACTAGCCTCAGCATGGCTTGAAGCTCTTGGTCTATTTTTGAAATCAGCATATCACTTTCCCATGTGAAATCACCATTCATCCAAATGTCAACCTTAGGGAGATTCATTCAACCTTAACAACTCCTACTTCTCATCCCACACACTCAGCAGCTATTCCTACCAATTCCACCTTAGAAATGTCATCCTGCTCATTAGAAGACAAATCCATCATTCAATATCATTAAATTATAACTCACTAATCACAGTTCACCAAAACAGGTAGAAATGTAAACAACTGCTAGTTATATTCACTGCTCCTGACTTTTTTTTGATTGACACATAATAATTGTGCATATTGGTGGAGTACAATGAGATGTTTCATATATGCATTATGTAATAAACAAATCATGCCTTTGAAAACCCACAGGTTGACTCTGCAGTCGTGGATCTTCAGCTCCTATAAATTGTTAGACTAGGCAAGCAACATGGGAAGCAGTGAGCAGTTTTGTTTGTTTCTATTTTGTTCATTGATATCTGGTATACAGAATTCAGGCTTTGTATGGGCATTTTTGCATATCTTTACATGAAATTCAACCCTGTTCTACCACAGTCTCTCCCAAGTTGCTTTCTAAAATAACAGTACTTTCATTCCTTACACCCAGCCTTCTTCCATCTGGCTTTAAGACTCCTTTAGGGCTTTCTTGAAACCTTGTGGACAGCAAGTCAAATATACTGATTTATTCCCTGGAACCTAGTGTTTATGTTTCCTAGGAGAAGCCAGCTAAGCACACTGTGGCCCTCAGTCATAAGATCTAGAATTGACAGGTTTGAGGTCATTAAAAGATGCTGGAAAGCAGAGTAGAGTCTGTTCAGTTCTTCCCTGGTCACTGATCTCTGGTAATTAATGGAGGAAAACTGACCCTGTAGGAATTCTGCCTTGGATAATTGCTTCACTTAGGTTCTCTGTCTTGCTGCATTTCATTCCTCCAATCCTTATTACATTTTCTAAAACTGAGAGGAAAGTAACCTCCAGACTTATATTCCATAAAAGTATAAAAGAGAACTGAAGCTTACATGTTTTTAAATATTATAACACACGCAGGGAAAGGTGTGACCTTTTGTGTATTCAGAACTGTTGGGAAGTGTCATGGGGTACTTCTTTTTTTTTTTTTTTTTTTTTTTGGTGGTATCAGGGATTGAACTTGGGACCTTGTGCTTTCGAGGCAGGCAGTGGAACCACCGAGCTAAATCCCCGGCCCGGGGTACTTCCTTTTAGAAATGGCTCACCAGTTAAGCATATTATAGGTCCTTCTCACCTCGGACAAAGAATTGAAGAAGACAAGTCAAAAACAGTGACAAGGTTTATTTGAAAAGTGGAGGTGAAGGAGAAACTGACACTGCAGAGTAAAATTGGGATCAACAAGAGAGGAAAAGAGAAAAGCAAAACTAAAAGGACACTGTGGTCTGAGAGATATAGGGTGGGCTCCTGTGAAGAGTCATGACAGCCAGCTTCTCCTGGCCACCCCTCTCTTTTATGGCATCCACATGGCCTGAGAACCCGAGAGAAGTTCTACATACCGGGTCTAGAGAGGCGGTACTGTGTAAATCATGAGATCTTGCCAGGCCTCTCTTCCCAGCCAACCTAAGCTCTGCCCTATCTCCTATCTCAGAAGGACATAGAAATTAATCTAGGTCACATTCGTAGATCTTAGGTATATTATGCATATTTAAACTACTCTACAAACCATCCATGACCACCTCATAGGAGACAAGGCACATTATTTCCAAGTGTTTCAACATCTAAATTAATACATTCATAAAAATATTATGCATGTTGGCTCTTGTTTGTTTCTGCCCTATCTCCCTTGCATTCTCACACTTTTGGTATACATTATATAGCACATACTTGCTATATTTGCATCATATATGTATAAATATAGCACATATATACACACATATATAAATAATTTATAGTGAATGTTTATGGGAACCAAGTAAAAAATGTAAACATTTAGTGTGATAGTTTAGATAATTCTAATTGTCAACTTATCTGTTTAAAAATCATACAATTCAAGTCTAAAGATGTCAGACTTCGTAGCGAGGGGTGCCCTGGCACTGTGTATGAATTTTACTCAGCAGGTTGCTTATGTCTGGAAAATTCCTTGGACTGGAACAGCCAATGAGCTGAGAAAACACTTTGCTCAGTTTGGTCATATACAAAAGTTCATTCTTCCTTTTGATAAAGAGACTGGCTTTCATAAAGGTATGGGTTGGATTTACTTTTCTTCAGAAGAAGCACTTCAGAATGCAGTGCAACATGAAATCATGTAACTGATGGAGTAAAGGTCCACATTCAAGTTCAAAAACCAAAAATTTTGCAAGGAGATCAAACATTTGATGAAGAGAAAGATTTCTGAGATGATCAAACACATTAAACAAACACAAAACAGAAAAAAATCATACAATTCATTGTGTAAGTTATAAAATAATAATAGTTTACCCAGTAGTGCCTTTAAGGGCATTGGCATTACTGCTATAATTATTGGCATTCATTTTGAGCCAATGGGAAATACATAGATAGATCTTTTGCAAAAAGGAAAGGGACTAAGATGGAGGAAGACGAAAAACAATTAAGATGTGTCATGTGAATATACCAACTCCCCATAAGAAATGTAGTCATTATATACTGCAAACACATAATAATAAAAAATAAAAATTGAAAAAGAAAATTGAAAGAAAGAATTTTCAACTCTTTGTTCCCATAATCTCGGGTAACTTCTGTGAGTTTACTCCTTTGAATACAAAAAAAGGCTTACATAAAATGAAAGAAAACACTATATAATGATCTAAAAATGCCTAGATAAAATTAATGAGCTATTTCAAGAATCAGAGGCATTTGCCTTGAGTATTAATTATATTAAATTCTAAATTTAATCTACAAAATAACTTGGTTATCCATATTTATTAAAGAAGAGATTTTCTTGAAATTTTATAAGAATACTTTTTATTTTCTTTGCCCTGAAATGAATTGCATGACAGAGACTGAATTTGGAAACCGAAGTATTTCCTGATGTTGGATGAATGTTCAAACTATTGAATTTATTATTGGTTTAGAATGTCTATATTATGACCAAGTAATTTTCAATGCTCATGTGCATTAGCTTGGATAAGATTTCAGGAAAGATGTCTGCAACATTTATAAGGAAGCAATAGATATGAGCTATATAATACTATCAATCCTAGTTATTGTTTTATTATTATCCCTCAATGGTTCCTAGATTACAAAATATTTTAAACTGGCTGAGATTTTCAATACTCATCTGTCTGATAATATTATTTTCCCCTTAGTGTCATTTTACCTGATTCTTTGACCTTTCCCTAAATATCAATTCTGTGGTTCTCTACAAAGAGTGATCCTTTAGCATTACCAGCTTCTGGAAGAATATGATAAAATGAATGTAAAAACTTCTCTCCTGTTGTTTAAAGAACAAGACTGGAGGTGGAGGAATGAAGTCCTCTCCAAATTAACTTTTTCTTCCAGTTCTCTTAAAACAATTATATAAGTGGGAGTACAGTTCAAGTTCAACTTTTGTTCTATTTTCTCCATTTTTAGCTATTTTTCATCATTCAGTCTTCACTTTACTGTATTCTGAAAGCCAATGCTAATAAGAACAAAAGTATTATTTTGGAAACTATATGTGACAATTAAATTTTACATGTTTTGTTTTATGGCATACATTTATATTATGCTGGAATATAACAGTCTTTACCTAAAATCTGTAGGGCTAATGAAGGTAAAGAGGTGATGTTCAAGAGATAGATTCTCATTTGTTCATTCAATGACTATTTCTAAAATACTACCAATCCATAACTAAAGTGGGACCCAAACTAGGATTGCTAGAACCATCTAATCTCAATTATATCATAATTTTCCTATTTTAGTATTTTAGATATAATTTATACTGGTTTTTCATAGTATATATTTACCTATATCATAAAGTACTTTTACAAATAAAGGAAGAAACCTATGTGGAAACGTACCATTTCCAATATGTTAGATGATTCATCATATTTAAATTCTTATTTCTATCTAGGCTCTCTACTCATATCTTTTTAACTTTTTGAAACAGAAATCTGCTCAACTCTGCATGATAATCTCCCTATTATTTAAGTACCTAGAGAAAAGAATGTTTCAGATCCAAAAATCATGACTCAAAAAAATAACAAAACTAACTCTTATCCTTTGCAAAAACTGCTTGGTCCAAGTAGAAATATTATCAAATAAGCAATAAGTTATTTCTAGTAAAATCAATCCTGGCACATTGAAGAGGGTAGAGTTTTCAGCCTGCCAAGAGTTTCTTTCCAGCCGATGAATCTGTGACAGAAAGTAAGATTTAAGGGAAGTCTTTTCCTCACTCTGGAATTCTACCACTATTCCACGTAGCTGAAGGGCTCAGTCTCTCTCATCTCATTTAAAAAATATTTCTGTAGTTTTATATTTTGTACAGCTTTTAAGACCCATCAATGATCTCTTTATTGATTGAATTAATTTAATAATAATAAAAGTATCTCCAATGTTAAAATACCATAAAATGGTATTAAAAATCCAAGACACGTTGAAAAGCACTGTATAATCATATACTAATCATGCAAGAGGAAATTTTCAGAATAGAAAATGAAGTCTGTCACTAGGCTTTCACACTGGAGAAGGCTGACTTTTTTTGAAAAGATATTTTACAGTTCCCTGAAGAGCTATGAATCCCAGATCTGCCAAAATAGATTAAGCAGTTGGTTCAGGAGATAAGAGCTCTACAGGGAAAACATTTAGGGTCCAATTAAGTTTGGATGTCGGCAAAACTAAGTGGAAAGACCATCCAAGATGCCGACCTACTGGATAGGATTTACAGCAACTGAAGATGGTTTGATAAGTACTAAAATTGGAGGTCATCTCTAAGACGGCTTCATCTCTGAGTCAAGCAACCATTCAATTGCCCTTAAGTGTCACACAATTATTTTCATGGACTTTCAGAGTCTTACCGGATCAAATTACCATCTTTCTAACAAATTCTGGAACACCTTCTAAGTATCCCTGACAAAAAGGTTAACCAGACATTGTGTAAACTCTTCAAGGAGTGCAGAGCTCACTACTTCACAAGGCAAATCATCTTTTTTAATCAATATTTTTAAGTTCTTATATTGAACTGGTTCTAAATATTTTCCCCACTTTGAGTTCTAAGTAAACCCTGCCAAACTTTCAAACACAAATGCAGCATTTCTTGCACATAGAAAGTTTAAAACTTTTAGAGACATACTAGGGCTTAAATTGTGGCTCTTTTGCTTCCCAGTAGTATGAACTTGAATAATTTTTAAAATACTGCCTTTATTTTCTCATCTCTGGATTAACAGTACCTATTTTAAAGTGACACAGGATTAAGCACCTCACACACAATAAGAGCCCAGCTATGTGTATCATTTACCTTTCAATAGACATTCTTGGAAAAATAATGATGAGAAATGCTCTGATATTTGGAGTTTCCTCTGTGATGAAGAAAACAAAAAATAAATATGCAAGATCAATAAAATTTGCTGAGTGGAGACACACAGTGCTGAGAGACTGTTTTTAGCAAGGCAGCTAACTTAATTCAGAGGGGAATAAGATGAGTTCCTGGCAGAAGTGATGTTTAAGATGAGACTTGATGGATGATGAATTGACCAAGAAAAGAAAAATAAATTAAACTGAAAAAAGGAAATAGAATAGCATGAAAAAGACCCTTAAGAAGTAATAAACAATGGGCTGGGGATATAGCTCAGCAGTTCAGTGCCTGTCTGCCTGGCAAGTGTGAGACCCTGAGTTTGATTCCTGGTACCAAAAAAAATTAATAAATAAAAGTTTGAGAAATATAAGCTGCTTGGTATGGCTTTGTTGAAATAGATCAGGCTATAAGTAATAATAATATCAATAAAGATGCTGGCAATCTAGATTTAATTGCACTTCCACTGCATATAAAATACTGATTTCCTCAAGCCCCTGGGGAGCATGGAGTTGTAGAACAGCCCTAACATCTTGATAGATAGTTAGGTTCACCCTCTGCCAAACTTCAAGTTTCAGAATATAGGTACAGTGGTTAGGTTTTCAACTGAAGGCTGGTCTGGATGCAGTAATCATTGCACTATGTCCATGTAAATAGAACATCATGTTGTATACCTTGAATATGTACAATAAAGATAGAATATTTTAATAAAAGAAAGTTCTCTGGTCCTTAAGGATATATGCAAAAGGTTCATAGAGAGTATACAAGGTACAAAGTGGATGTGAGAGACACATTTGGGGACAGCTAAATGTTATGGCATTTGAAGCCAAACCTGGGTTTGGTTCTAGCCACCCAACCCTCTGGAAATGAAATCTTGGGCAGTATCACAAGAACTCTAAACCAGTTTCTAGTGCATAAAATGTTTATAATAATACCTCTCACTGAGGGTTTGAGGCTTGTGATTATTAAATGAGTAAAGGCAGAAAATGCTGAGAATAATTGATGGCACATGGTGCTAAAGAGTGTCAGCTATTCTTTTGGGAGGCCCAGCAAAGGAATACAAACTTATTTTCAGAATGGAAATGGTGACCAGAGATGTATTGACTCCTTTCTCACGTTTATAGGATATAAGATACTCAGTAAGGTGAAAAGAAGGAGGCAGGCAGATGTGAGATTCTCCTGGAGGATATAGGTCTTGAAACAGGAGACACTTCCTCTTATACTACAGAATGGATGTAAAGGTGTCCGTGGTTGGCCAATAGTAAATGTGAAAACATTTGTTGAGTCTCATGATTTTCTTTGTATTACTATTAATGAAGCTTATTATTGTAGGCACATTTGCAGATGCCTTAAAATGTCATTGTGAATTTAGGGAGGGGTAACTGGTGTGACATAGAGATAAGAAACCCAGGTTTCAGAAAAGGTGAAAAATTGCCAACTGTTAAGATGCAGAGAGATGATTGAAACAAAAAATCTTCTAATTTTACGTCCTGCACTCTTTTCATTATGATTCAATTATATGCAATGAAAATGGCAGCATTTCAGATTTCCAATCCATGTCAACCCCATCCTGGGTGGTTTTACAGTGATTTCTAATACATGGCAGTTCCCCAAGTACAGCTCCCTTGGTACCCCAGAGTGTAGCTCTGCAAGGGCTCTATTGGTGTGGGATCACAGACAGTTTCTCTATCAATCAACAAGCTACAGTTGTGAAATCTTGAAGAAAATCTTTATCTTATCCTGAGATTAGCAGTATGGATGAGGGATTCTAAAAAAGATTTTTCCATTCCTTCCCTTGATGTTCTCCCTGAGCCCTAGGTATAGTAACTGTTTCTGTATTCATTTGATTTTTCTTTATACACTAGTCAGTATTTCCTTATAGCTAACATTTTATGTTAAGTTTTTCCTGTTTACAATGGGTGATTCCTCATTAGTAACTATTGGGTCCTAAGTACAAGGTTCCATTTGAAATCTTCCCATTTCTGAATCCACAGCTGGATTGTATTCCTGTTTTCTGCATGTTTCTGAAAAATTTTGTAACATGTTTTATGCAACTTAAGGAGAACTTTTAATCATCATTAGTAGTACTATTATTTATAATTCCTATCTTGGGCACTACTTAATGAGCTTCTTTAGAAACTGACTGGTTCTTTCTGTGGCATATTCTTTCCATTCCATCTCAACCAATGAGTCCAACACAGAACTACATTCTTAATGATATCTGCAATGAATGTATGCCAAAACAATAAAGAAGTGGACCTCAAGGGTACATATGTTAAAATGGTCAAGTGCATACTATCCATAATAACTGCACATACCATTTTTAGTATTGAGACCTAAATCGAAAGCTTCACTATTCTCATATGCAACCTAATGTACCAATTGTACACATCACTGAGACTTAATTCCCTTTGCTCCTGTTTCCTCAAATTGTCTTCCTTTAATAATACTGAAAAAGAAACATTTGCACATCCAAAATCCATTCCATGCTTGATTAGGGACATAAAATGGAATGTTGCCAATTGACCACTAGGAAATGCTTGGCTGCACTACAGAGTCAAATCACCTTGACTTCCACATGTTTAGGAGTAAATTTAATAAAAGCAGAACTTTAACAATTAAATAAACATTTCAAGCAACCTGAGAAAGGAGGAGGGTTTGCTAACAAAATGCATGTCAACCTTTTTGCCAACTATATTCTGCATTATACCAGATTACCAGTCATGGTTTTGCCTCTGGGAAATTCCCCGATTTGTTTGCAGAGGAAGAATGAGGACCTTAGCAAAATATGAACCCAACTGTTTTCCTTTGTGTACAGAAAAACCTCTAAATTTCAAATAAAAGTCTCTTACAGGGACACATGCCTTGTCATCTGTCTAGCAATTTACCAAGGAGCAGGTGTTGTGGATACTTCTTCTTAATTTACCCCATATTAAGAAAATTGAATATAATGATTATTATTAAGGTACTCGTCATCATGTTTAGAAACAACTTGTAGAAATATTGAAGGTTCTTGGAGTTGGAAAGAGAGGGGTTTTCTTGTTGCTTATTTTTGTGTTTTACCTTGACTAATCTGCAATATTCATCTTAATTGACTTTATTTTTTTTCCTTAAATTCTTTTAATGGTAAATTTTAGGTAAACAATACATTTACATTTATCATTGGGTGCTTGTACCTGTACATGATGTTTCTTGGTTTTTATTTTTTCCCCATTACCTGTGCACACTTCAGCCTCTCTTAATTGACTTTATTGTCATATGAAACTACCCCATGTGCTTTAAGTTCTACGTTTGAACTTGGCAATTCCATAAATTCAATCTATAGAGTAAGGATCCTTATATCTATGTGTATAAGCTGCAGAGTCAACCATACACTGACAAAGATACACTATAGACTAAAGTTTGCCCCAACCGCCACCCCGTAGTTCCACTATGTATTAGAATTTTAGCTTTTGGAGGTTACAAACTCTATCATAATCATCTACTGTTCAACAACTAGAATGATGTCTGTCACATAAGATATTCTCAGTTAACTGAGTATTTAATAGGGTGCCTCGTTCATTGTTTATGTAACTATCTTAATAACATAGGGAAAATTTCAGAGATATACACAGGTAAAACCCCTAAAACAACCAGTTCAATTGTTTGTGTACCTGATCTTCATCATTACTATAATAAATTCTCTTTGTAACCTTTCTAAGAAGTAACATTACTAAAGTTTGAATACATAAAAGGTTTCCTCTTTGGGCTAACTGGAAGCCATATTTGAAGATATGTAGATTTCAAAATATTCTTTAGCAGAAATACCCTCTTACATTTTCAAACTCACCATCCTCCTGTTTGTCTTTGCCTTCACATATTTCTCCTCTGATACATCAGTTCATATTTTCCTAGTTAGACAACATTTGTTATGTACTGCACATATTTCAATACCTGTGGACACACAAAAAATTATTATTTTGCCTTAGTCCTGATTGGTGTGCATAACACCCCTTGGACCTATCATCTGCAAATGTTATTAATATTTGCTTTCTACTCACTCTTGGATATTTGTTATATGTGAGAAGATATCACATTCAAACAGAGTTCATACAATGTCTTTACAGGCTATCTAGTTTTATCTTTCCTGCTTGAAATGATACCGTGTCATTAATCACTTCTCTTTGTCTTAAATGCTTTACCAGTTCTACTCTCAAGAAGCAATGTTCAGACTTCAACAAATGTGAACTGCAAATACCTCAGTAATTTCAAGGCTTGAGGTCCCCCTTGTGTTACAATACTAAATTATTGTCTCCACAATATCCTTCCTTTTCCTCCTCTCCCAATACCATTAAATTCTTATCTGTACTTCTGGTAGCATAAATTTCCCAGTCCCTAGTTTCCTGCTGGACCAGATTGCTGACTATCAGAAATTTCTTTCCTTTTTTAAAATCACAGAATATTATAGGTGACAGAAAGTTTTTAGCATTGTTCTTTTTTTTGTCAAAGATTAAAGTTGGAATAACTGGCCAGTGAGCTCATGGAGTAAAGCTCTGGTGCTTTCTGAATATCAGAAATAAAATTGCTTTTCTATTTTTTTGTAATACTCCAACATTTCACCTTCCTAATTCTAGAAGATTCTTCAAAATTAATTGCCAGTGTTCCAGTATCTTCATTAGATAATCCCTTAACACTCTAGTGAATATGTCATCAAGAGCTACAGAAATGGTGCGATTCAATAATTTGGGAGAAAATTGGGGTCAGAATCATCACAGCATCTCAGAATTTATTTTTTGCTTTCTCTGCTATTTTCACCATGTTCTGGTATTTTTCCACTTCTTTATACAGATTTTTCAAAATTAGATTTCTCTCCCAAAATGATGTGTTTTCTCAGGCTTTCAACACTTTGGGGCTTCTACCTAACACGCTTCTTTCTCCCACTAATTAAGTAAAAAGTTTCACCTTTTCAGCCACTAGCATGTTATCTGTAAAGAGGAATTCTGATGTACCAAGATAACCTGAAACATTTACGTTTTTTTGGTCAATATCTTAATTAATATTTTCCATGGATGACAAAGAAAATGGAATATTTATTTTCAGTATTAGACCATGCAATACCATATGATTGCTCAAACAGAAACCTTTCAGATTTACTTTCCAAAAGATATATTTTCTTGCTGGAAAACTTTACCATCTTTTATTTTGTTTTGCTGGGGTTTTGACACAAGGTCTTGCTATATAGAACAGTCTGGCATTGAACTCGCAGTGATCTTCCTACCTCAGCCTCCCAAGAGCTGGGATTATAGACTGTTTTTCAATCTTTTAAATTCACAACTACAATTTATTTTCCATAATATATGAATAGTGAAAAAAACAAACACTAATAAAAAGCAGCACATACTTATGTCTTTATATTTTTGAAATCACATTATTTTATTGTACATATATTTTTAATCAAATTATTTTATTGTACACAGATAAAATTATAGCTATATAAATTAATGTATAACTATAAGCAAGAGCCTTTGAATATACATACTGTGAATTTATGAATCTATCATATACTAGAATGCATCCTTACTGTTAACCTTCAAAATGAAATTTTAAGACAAAAAATTTACAATTTTCCTTTGAAGCTCTCCATTCTTCAATCTTTTCTCAGACTCCAGAAAAAGAATGATTTTCTCTTGGAAATCATTTGTTGATTTTTAAGTAATACCTCTCCTTTGACTTAAAAGTTAAATACAGCTGTTGGAACAGGGCAGTAAGTAGTGTTCAATGTTTTTATTTGAACATGGGACTGGGCTGGGAATCGAAGTGAAGAATTCTTATTAGCTAAGTACACACTACTACTGAGCTACAGCAGAGTGCTTTTCCAGTAACTTTCATTTAGCATAACATTAAAACCCTGGAATCTCACTTCAAACTATATTATCAGATGTAATGCACCCACTCTTCAAGAGAAATAAACATAGCATTCTAAGCAAGAAGAATTTTCCATAAACTTGCTAAGTAACATTTAAAATATGTTAAGTAGTGGCAATAATATGTGTGATTATTCTTCTTTATGGAATTTGGAGAAACTGAGCCCATTTTATCATAGCTTATTATTCCTAACCCTTCAAATCTGGATTAGTAACAGTTAAATCATATATTCCTAACAAAAGTCAATTGTGTTTAAATGTTGAAGGTTAATTTTATTATAAGTGGGTATTTTACAAGCTGAAACTTTTGTTCAAATAAGAAATTTGGAAGAGACTAAGACTTTAGCCAAAGGAATTAGTTCCACCACTAATAACAATGATTTTAGATGCTAGAAAAGACTTTTTAAAATTAATAAACTTTATTTACTTAGGTTAAGTTTTAAGTTCCAAATAAAACTGAGCAGAACATATAGAATTCTCATATGTCCCCTGCCCATGCATATTTCTAACTTTCTTGCTATGGACATTCCACCCCAAAGGGTGTATTTGTTATAATCAATGACACTACATGGATACATCACTGCCACACAAAGTTCAGAGATGACATTAGGGTTTGCTGTAGGTATAGTATATTCTGTGTGTCTTGACAAATGTATAATGGCAGATATTTAACATTATAGTAGTGTGCAGAGCAATTTCACTTCCTTAAAAATCCTCAATATTCTATTTATCTCCCTACCTCTCCAAACCCTGGCAAACACTAATCATTTTTACCCTGAATTTTTTACTTTCCAAAATGACATATAATTGAATCATATAGTAAGTAGCTTGTGGAGATTGTCATATTTCACTTAGTAATATGAACAATGTCAGTAGGAATGTAAATTAATGTAGCCATTATGAAAAACGTATGGAGGCTCCTCAAAAAGGTAATAAAGAACAACTATGTATTCTACACTCCTACAAGGTATATATCCAAAGGGTATAAATCACTATGTTGAAAAGATATCTGCACTCCCTTGTTTATTATAGCATTATTCACAAAGTTAAGGATATGGCATCAAACTAAATATTCATTAACAGAGAATGAGTAAAGAAAATGTGGCATATACACACCATGAAATGCTGTTCAACCTTAAAGAAGGAAATCATGCCACTTGCAAGAACATGGTTGGACGTAGAGGACATTAGGTTAAATCAAGTAAGCCAGGAGCAGAAAGGCAAATGCTGCATGGTCTGACTGATATGTGGAATCTAAGAGTATTGAAGCCAGGAGTGGTGGTGCATGCCTGTGAGTTTAGCACTATGGGAGGCTGAAGCAGGAGAATTACAAGCTTGAGCACAACCTGGGCAACTTAACGACTTAGTGAGAACTTATCTCAAATTGAAAAATAAAGAACAGGAGATGTAATTCAGTAGCAATGCCTGTGTTTAATCCTCAGTAAAACAGATAAATAAATAGAGTGTTGAACTCATACCCACAACACAATTGTGGTTGCAAAGGCTGTAAAGCAGGAGAAGGAGGCATAAGCAGATGTTGGTGAAAGGATACACAATCTCAGTTAGATACGTAAGAGGATTACTTCAAGAGATCTATTGCACAAAGTGGTGAGTCTATTTAATGACAATGATATATATATGGTAATTATACAAGGCAGTGATGCTTATGTTATCTAGTTCAATTTAGCCCTTATACAGTGTACACATATCTCAACCCCATGTTGTATTGTGTAAACATATAGAATTTTTATTTACCAATTTTATAAATTCAGAACATGATGTGCAAAATAGGAGTAAGTTCAGTAGTAGGCTTTCACTGATGTGCTGGGGAGGTATGGGGGAGAGGCGGCATTCTGTACCATCTAATTAGATCTTGCTGGGTGCTGAGATTGTGCCCAGACCCTGAGCTTTCCTGATGTTTCAAGTTACCTCTCCTTTGGCTTGACAAGATGGCTACAGTGGCCTGGAATTGGCCATTTCCACTCTGCTAAGTTGGTGGGACTCTTGTAGGTGAGGCTCTGGGTAAGAAGATCAAGGAGTGCTCTGGTGTGTTTCAAAATGGCTCCTTCCTCCTCCCTTGCCAGAAGCTCGAGGGGTGTTTTTTCCATCGTTCACTATGAGAACTTTGTGGATCCTAGAGGTAAAACTCACGAAAGTGTTGTGGGGCCTCTGTTAACGGGGTCCCCTCTAATTGTCACCAGCTTGTCCACAGGAGGCGCCTAGTAATCCCCACTCACAGCTGGTGTTTCCTACCTGGTGCTGCTTCGCCTTGAGGTTGAAGTTGCTGCTTCTGGCTTTGCTCCAGTATGTCACGATTCTCTATATCTTCCTGTCTCTTTCTGCAGTATGGGGCGGTGTGGGGGAGGGGCAGCAGTTTGCCCTATGTTTTCATTTCTTTGACAAACCTATGAAGCATGATGATTTTCAGTGCGCTAAGCTTTATTCCTCACACTTACCTACCCAGCTAGCCATGGAAAGTCAGAATGGGAATATTTATGTGGCACTCATTTAGAAAATCCTAAACTTTCATTCCTGGTATTCTGTCAAGGATACCCTGACAATTGCATTGTAGAATAGGTTTAAGGAATTACAGGTGACATTTTTTAAAAAATTAATGTAAATCTCAAATATTGTTCAATTATCAACTGGCAAACAAAAATAAGAATCATCATAATTAGACCTGGTGCATGCATTGAGCACTTTCCAGTGCGAGTCTCTGAGCTGCTTATCAGATGCCAGTCCCATTAGAAGCTATAAAGCAGAAAATGTCTGCACTATTTGTACCACATACAAATACATTGAGGAAGATGAGATTAGTTTCCTGTCCTTACAAACCAGAAGACTTAATTACATTTCTGGGAGGCTTTTGGAAGACTGAACCTGATGTCCCCCTAATTATCCATACTTCACTGGAATGCCAGGGAAGCAGGTAAAGGTAATATTACATTTTTCCCACTGACATTTATAAAGCACCTAGTGTGTCATAGTGCTATGCTGTAGTACTCTGGGAAATAGGGTTAAGTTTGAAAAACAAACTTAACTCAGGGACTGGTATTCTAGCAGAAGAGACTAGACATGAATTTAAATATCTGTAATCCAGGATAAAAAATAGAATAGGACACAGGAGAAATGCATGAAATGTTCAGCATCCCTGATTTGAGGAACTGGAGAAGATGTCACAAAGATAGTTGTTGATGGAGCCACACTTTAAGAAGGCAGAGAGGTAGGAAGGAGGTGGAGCTGCTAGGTGACAACAATGACAAGAATAAAGGCTTGAGGATGACAAGCTCCCTGTGTACTTAGGAAACTGCTAATTATTCTCACTGGTTGCAGTCTTAGTCATGTTAAAAAAAAATAATTGCTCTCCTGTTGAATGAATAGATTGGGAGCATATGCTAGAGGGTCTTGAATGCAAGGCAAAGGCATTTAGGGCATAGTTTATTTGGCGCAGTAGGACCGTGGGAAAGTTGCCACAGGTTAGCAAAGATTCAAAAAATGTTTAATGTTGACCCAGGCTTGACTGATACTGTATTATTATTTGGAGATTCTGAGAATGAGGGATGAATGAACATGCACAAGACTGACCATAATAAAAGCAAAAGGATATTCAATGGTGAGAGTGTACAATTCCAAATTTAGATAAGCAAGAGCAAAGTGAAGGTTTGTGGCTTATGGTCAACTGTGATATTTATGAGGCACTTAGTTTAATCACACATGGATAGGTTCCAGTAGAGGAACCGATCTCCCAGCGAATAAGCCTAACCAAACACTCAGTGTCTTCAATTCCACAAAACTTAATGATCTCATTTAATTTTCATAACAACTTGAAAGTGATAGGTCTTCCACCACCTCAGCAGCTATTATGTATAGTAACTTCCCTCTTCCTATCCTGCCTTGACCCCTCCCCTGTGTGACGTCATGCCAAGGTGGTTGCTCCCACCAAAGAATAAACCCTTCTTCCCAGCATGCCCCTGTTCCCGCCTAGAGAGTAACCTAATACTCACTCACCTCCTACCACCTAGTGACATCATGGGCTCCTCCATTCCCTAGTCACTACCTCCCTCAACCCCACCTCTGCCCCTACAAACCCCACCCCAGTCTCTATAAAAGACTCTCCCTGGCCCGGCCATATTGCTTTGGCTCTCCTTTGTTCAGAAACAGCCCGGCAGATCTATTCCCCTAATAAAAGCTTGTTGTGGCCTGGTCTGGTCTTGGTCTTCGGCCCTTTTACCTGACAGAAAGATGTGACTTTTCTTTTCTTTTCTTTTCACTTCCTTTCTTTTCTTTTTGCGTATATTATTAGGGATCAGACCCAGGAACATTTTACCACCGAGCTACATCGGCAGCCCTTTATAGTTTTTATTTCGCAACAGAGCCTCACTAAGTTGCCCAGGCAGAACTAGAATTTTCACTCTTTCAGCCTCAGTCTTCCTCAGAGATAGAATTGCAGACAGTCTTGTGCCACCACACCTGACTGAAGATGTGTTTTTCTCTCTCCATTTAGCTGCTAGGAACAATACCTTCTGTAGTGAAATGTGTGAATTTGAGTATCCAGGAAGATCTTCAGTCAAATCTCTGGTAACTGCCAAGGAAATACTCTGTTTTCTGGTTACACAGTTACCTTCAAAGTCTCTTATTTACAATTTATTTTCTTTTGAACCAATGTCCCTCTATAAAATTAATTCCTAAGCAGTATGAAGAAGGAAATGGAGTTGGGAGCTGTGAGACAGAAACAGGCTCTGTATCCAGTAAGCTCTGGGAAACAGCTGGGGCTCTGTCACACCGTCCTCTCCACCTGGAATCCCTGCTCCAAACACACTCTTATGCACCAGGAGACTTCCCCAAAATTTCAAACTTGGCTCTTACGAAGGGTAAAATCTTCCTAAGCAGAGGAGTGTGCCTCAGTCATCCATGCAAGCTCAGTGTTTCCATGCCTCTTACAGTGCTGGCACATTGTAAAAACATTTGTTCTAAAGTATAGGATTCCTCCTATGAGACCCTCAAACAGAGATTCGAGCAAAGTTACAAGAATGATGCACGGAATACCACAGAAGAGAGGAGAATATAGAATCAGAAAGATAGCCAAGGAAGCCAGCTATCACAGCAAGCAGAAGGGGAAACATCACCACCACCACCACTACCACGGTCCCTCTCAACTTATACTACCTGAGAGGTGGGTGGCCTGCAGCTCTATGCAGAAATTTCACCCAGACATTGGCTGAAGACTACTCAGAGCATTAGGTCCTGGTAGACTCTGGCCTGCAGTGCATCCCAAACAAAGGATGATTCCCAGGCACAGAGATGTAGACCATGCAGTTCAATGTCAGACAGAATGTACTGCAGTGGCTGAGGGATGCGGGTGAGACACACAAGTCACATCAGCTGCCAATGTGTGCAATGATCAGCAGTGGTAGTTACCGGTAATCAGTGAGATGTGAGAAGTACAAGAGATTGTAGAGCTGAGAGGATGGAATTGGGCCACCTGTCCTCTGGCCGAGGACAGGTAATAAGTTCTATGTCTCTGCCTGTCAAGTTGTGTGTCAAGCTTCAGCAGAGAGATGCCCTGTGCAGAATAACGAAACACAAAATGATGGCCTTTCTATATGGAAAGGTTCTCCTAACTTATGTGTCAGCAGAGCAAAAGCACTGGGTTGTTTTTAATGGTAGTGCTGGTAAGGCTGTGTCAACCCAGGCATGCCCTCTGACCTTACATTGGACAACTTGATTAATTATGAACAAATGCTCACAGAGATGTCAAACCAAAATAAAAGGGAAGAGAGAAGCTAATGAGCCATAAAAGATCCTGAAATAACCTGCAAATGAATCTGAAACTCCTCTTTCCTTTAAATAATAATTTCTGATGATCAAAAATTTCTGCTTATCCTTCTGATTGTTAAAAAGTAGTCACACCTTTGTTTTGCTCCTAGAAACTTCCACAGTAGCTACTTAGTTCAACCACACAAATATATTTTTTTCAATCATGTGTGACTCTTAAAGTGAAGGCAAGAAATCCACGTGACAATTATAATATTGACTGTTGCTAGGCAGCAGTTTAAAATTTTAACTCTGATGTCAAAATGTACTTAGGATTTTGATTCCTGATCCATCATTAATTTCCTTCATAACTTTGAACAAATAACCTGTCACAATTTCCTTATCTATAAAATGGGTAAGTTGGCAATGAAGCCTAAATCATAGGTAATTAAAGATTAAACGATGTAACACAGATTGAAGATTATTGCCTGAAAAAAAAACTCCGTAAAGTTAACTCTACTGTTCACATTGTTGCTGTAGTTGAATGAGTGTAGCTGTGGTTGTATTAATTGTGGCATTTCTTGTATATTATTTTCTTCTACAGGTCACTGCAATGGGAAAAACATGAATTTGGAAGAGAAATGATCACGAATTTTAGTTCTACCTATTAATATAGTTGTGTGAATATTTGGACATTTGAAAACTTACATTGGGAAATCCTTCTAAAGTACCAAAAACTAACACTTAAAAATTGAATAAATAGGGCCTGTGATTTAGCTCAGCCTGCCTCGCAAGCACAAGGTCCCAAGTTCGATCCCTGGTACCAAACAAAAAAAAAAATTGAATAAATATAAATTTCTTTTCCCATATCCATCTTCACGCCAGCCTAAAGTGTATTTAAAGAAAGTATTTTGGTAGACAATATTTATAAAATATTGGTTGGGCCAGGAATTTAGCTCAGTGGCACCACCGCAACTGCCTTGAAAACACAAGGTCCTGAGTTCAATCCCTAGTACAAAAAAAAAAAAAAGATTTGTTAAACTTTGTTACTTTGAAGAATCCTTTGATAATTCTATCATGAGAGGACAATTTACATTGTTTAACCTATTCTTAAACTGACTGACCACATTAGTGAGCCAACCTTTTAAGTCTAATTGCAACTCACTCACCAAAATAAGTTTAGTCCCAAAGAATGTGCCAGAGGAACACATTTGTGAGTTTGCAAAGTGTGCTATGACATAAAGTTAAAAAAATTTAATAGATCAAACAACATCATCATTATGGGGAAAAAAAAAGACAGGTCAACACTGTAAATTGTTATACTTCAGTGTAGGCTCAGGAAGCTCCAGGTCTAAAACTATTAGCACATCAGGGGGCATGTTTTTTCCCCATCTATAACTCCCTGGATTGGAGAGCAGTTTTGACCCTGTGTCATCACTTCATAAAACATAATATATAACTGTGGGTGAAGAAAAGTTGGCAGTGAACAGTGGTTTTGGTCAGAATCACAGAGCTGGATAATGTTTTGCCTGTGAAGGTGAAGACTTTAGTGATTAACTAGGTGATAGATATTTATATTAAATTATGTCTGGTGTACATCACAATTTTAGCATGTCATGTATAAGCTATAATAAAAGTTTCCATAATCCTTCTATGGTAGGACTTATTGCCAGTATATAATAATAACTTGGAGTTTCCTGAGAGATGATTTTTATTATCAGACATTTTGATACAATTATTCTATACAGTAATTTATTTTCCAAATAAAATAGAATTGCCCATATTGCTTTTATAGTGTGTTCTATTTAATATGTTTATTTGTATATTATTTGCATGCATTGTTTTATATGTTAGAATGAGCTATTAACTTTTCAAAGCAATAATGAGCCTCATTTAAAGACGAGCAGGGAGGCTGCTAGTACTCTTTTTCTGCTCTTGTATCTCTCAAACAAGATTATGTTGTGGTTTGTTGCTTTTATTTCTCCATCAATAAAATGGGATCTTTTTTCAATATAAGACATTTCAATATAAGAAAGCTACCCATCACTTTGAGAAGCTAGAAGTTTGAAGATAGTTTTTCTTTTGAAATCAATGTTCTTTCAAAAAGGCAACTGAAGGGAACAGTCACTTTTCAAAGAATTTCAACACACATATTTTTGTGTGAGGGAGAAGTCTAGGTAGTATTCACAATTATATCCATCAATATACAGTGTATATATGGTTCTTGTTTGTCTCAATCTCAGATATGTCAACATATAAAAATGCATGGAGAGGCCAGATGCCTTACCTCTGTGGAATGCTAACACAGAATCAGGGCGCCATATTTTTAATTTACTAATGGTGAATATGTCTGAGTTTTAGCAAATCACAATTGCATAATATGGCAGTTAATGCAACCATAAATATCTGGTTACTTCTTAGTGTACTATATTCTTATGCTTCCACAATCCCTACTATATCCTGACCTTGCAATTAGTCCTGTCCATGGGAATAGTTTTATTCAAAACATGTAAGTGGAAGTGATGTTCCACTTTGGGGCAGAAGCATTTCATCTCTGGAACCTAACCCTCTCTTTACCTGAAGTGTCCTCCATGGTTATGTTTACTGCCTCTGTTAGTGTGGAGCAGTCACCTAGAGCATCACATGGTGGAAGACTGCATCAGCTCACAACACACTTTGCACAAACAAGTAATTAACTACCACTGCCATAATGTCTGGAGATTTTGGAATCCATTGTGCAGGATAGTTCTGTTCATCCTGACCAATGACTATGGGCATGAAACATCCTGATCTGTTTGTCCAAAATGTAGCACTTTGACTAGGCAGGCATAGCCCCAGTGTTCAAGAATTGCAATAAAAAAGGTCAAATTCCATAACTTTGAGATGACTTACATAGCTTTGCTCTTCAGGCAGTACTCTGACTAGTAGAAATATGAAAGAATATAAACTCATGATTAGATTTTCTCATCTCTAAGTGGAAGGTCAAACCTCATAATCTCATTATTGAAAGAGAAATACAAATAACGAATGTCTCAGAGGGCTCTAAATAGATGAAAGCTATTTTTCAATTGCAATCTATTTTTCTTACATTGTGATAGCTAAAGAAAGCTTCCATCACATCCTTGGGACTTTAGAATGAGTTTTTCTAAACATTTCATTTCCAACGGACAAATAATATTTTCATAAGTAAAAAGAAGTTTCTGTGTGTATGTTGTTTCCATTTCAGATTAAAATGGTAATTATTTTTTCACCCGGTTGTGAAGTTGTGTTTGGAAATCCTGTCTTAAATGATAGACGATATGAAACACCTAAAATGCTCATTGTAGGACTGTCATTAGCATCTCAAAAATATGAGGAGCTCCCTCTTGAGCAGCTGAAATGAAGGACAGTGGTGGTCCTTCATATTCTAAGTCAGAGCAAAGCACCATGGACAGGAAACATAAATAGTAATTTCAAACAAGGGCTTATTGTCAGAAATCAGAAGAAGAAATGCACCAATTTTCAGGGGTAGTTATATGGGTCTAGCTTTATCATGAAGGTATTTCTTACAGAAGTAACTGGGTGATGTGTGCTCCAGGGTTGAAGACTGATTTATTTCATTACTAAGGATTTCTCTTTGATAATGCTGTATAGGACAGTTAAATTTTATATGAAGTGGAAAAATTCTTGTTCCTTACCACTTTTTTTTCTCTGTAGCTAAGATTTTCTTTCAAGTGAAATCAATATAGATCATAACTCATCATTTCTAGCCAAGACCTTTGAAACTTTAAGAATTCAAATTTGTCTTCAATTTCCTAATGGAGGAAAAATTAGAAGAATGGAATGTTATTAACTATTCTCTTTATATTAATATTTATCTCCTTATGAAAGTAAAGCATGTTTAATTTAGAAAACTTAGAAATTACAGGGCATCAATGTATTCAAGGTAAAAATGCTGATAGCAAGAATAATAGCCAACACAAATTGAAGACTTAATGCTCATAAAATCACCTGGAATGATGCCATTCAGAAAAATAAAATTGGCATTTCCTTTCTCCTATTCTTATGAGGTTGATCTTACTTCCCATATAGATTAATACTCTATCTAAAGTATTTATTTTGATGACAAATTCTTGGATTTAATTGTATTCTCCTCATGTGGACTGGAATATTCCAGAAGGCCCATGTTTGGGTTGACCCTATAGCAAAGATGCTTCTGTGGTCACGACCCAAGATATAATGGGGTGGTATCTGGGTAGAGTCACAAGCTAAGTGAGGGTCTTTATTTCCCAAAGAGCCCAGTATGCAAGTAACCATAGTCGTTCTGTTGGCATTTAGCACAGAGCTATTGAACATATTTTCTTGTAACAGAAGTCAATAGCCTGTGGATCACATAGATGGCCCAGAGATTGCAGGAAGAATAAAAGGAAGTTGCTAAAGTTTCTTTAAATTAGGCATCTTTAGTGGTACAATTATATCCCAATTTGGACAGATTCTAGAGCCTTTTGCCGATGAAAGCCACATTCAAAGTGGAGGAATTTGCAAGCTGCAATATAAATGTGCATATGTAAAATTTGCAAATGATAAACACATCTTGCTTTCAAATTCCCAAAAGGCTTAAATGATGGGGCTTGTGTTAACACAATGGGCACTTACTAGTTCAGTAGGTGTTTCTTGACAGTAGCAGGATACAGCAGCTCTCAGTTTACCAAATAATTTTCAGGAATATAACAACAGGGGCAAGGCCTCACATTGTATGTGGGATAATGACCTATGACATCTTCGAGAGTTTCTCTAGATTTCTACATCTTTGATAAGTGCTCCAAATCAATCTCCAGAGAGGAGGATTGTGCCATCAGTGTAAGTAGCTAGGTATCTGTGCTCCTGGAGAAAGTAAGGTGCAGTGAAGATCTTACTCAGAAACATTGTAAAGGTAAGACTGTTCAAGCTTCCCACAGGTAGCTGGGGAAAGGTGTATTGTGTCTCTTTGGAGGTGAACGTAGTCTGTAACTAAGAAGCTGAAACAAACATTGACCAAAGCATATTAGCCAAAGCTAATGAAATATCCATGAATTGCTGATAGGATGGAATCAATAATTTCAATAACATATACTATGGAAACTTCAACGGGTGAGACCACAACACTAATGTTCTCGTGATGTTGTAAGAAAACACTCGTACTTCCCAAATTTAAGAATGGGTGAAATTAGTTGTTAAAAAGAAAAACATTGGAGATAATCGCCCCTTTACCAATTGGTCTTGCTTACTATGCTTCAATCTTTGTATTATAAATAGATGAGCTAGGGAGAAATATTATAGGCGGTCAGATAGGGCTAGGTCCTCGAGAGAGTCAGGACAAAGGTGAAATACACCACAGCTGCACTGGAGACATATCAGCTGAAAACCAGGCATCAAGATAAAGGCAAGATGATCAGACCTACATACTTCCTCAAAGAACAAACACTGAGCCTAATGAATCCCAAATAGACATCAACCACCCTGGTGGATAACCAGAGATATCTGGACCTACCTTTTCCTAGGAGAATTTTGTTCTTTCCATCCACACTTGTTACATGACTTATTTCCCAATTGGACCACCATTACCTAAGTGACTATACTTGAAAACTTATTGGATGTTCATGGCTGTGGCCCATGTTGTACTCACATGGGTTTCACCCTACAAAACTCCTCTGTAAAGTGAGGTTCCCCAGGATACCCACTTGAGTCCCCTCCTGCCCCTCAGGAGCTTTCCTATCAATAAATACCTTCCTACTCTTAACTTCCATTTTTCCTAGGACTCATTCTTCAATTTCTAGAGAACAAGAACCCAGCGTACCATACAGCTAACAGGTTGGGAGATATAACATTTCATATTTCATCTCCAGTATTATTTACTGTAACATTTGAAGGCCCTATTTTAATTTCTGTTACACTAGTAACTATTTTAACTTTAAAGGAAAACAGGAATGGTCCTGGGGTCCCACTTTGTTGTGTCAGTTTGTAAGTAATTTAATCATAATACGTTACTCATGGGATCAGAATGACCATGTCCATCATGAGACATTTTTAAGGCAATGGCTGGCAAGATCATGGAAATTTAGACAAGTTTAGATGAAACATACTTCACTGCCCTATTTTTATGGTCACTGACTCCTCTATAATTATAGGGTACCTTGTTAAATTTAGTGAAATAGACAGATATAAGTATAATCCAAGCCCAAGTACTGATTAAGACTATGAAGGTTTGCCATACGTGCATTCCAGCTGCTGATAATGTTAGTTAAAAGATTGTGTCAGTAAGCTATAAAAGCCAATCAATGAAATTTTATGCTCATGTATAATTTCTTGTAGGGAATTCTACATTTCTGATCTACTCATATTGTGGGGCCTGCTCCCTTTGTTATTCCCTTTGTTGTTTCCTTCCTGTGTATTCATGCATTTTTGGATCCTTTCCTCTCTTGGTCTCCTCTCCTCTCTTCTCCTCTCCCCTTTCCTGACTTTCTTCCTCTGCCAATCCCTATCACTCTCTTCTTTGTGTGTGATTGGGTTTTGGATATACTTTGCAGATAGAATCCTATCTATCCTGTTCATATTTATTATTTTCTCATTTCACCTCCTAGTCAATACTACCAGTGTTAGGGTCACCCTCTATGGAAGTGGTTGTTTTGTAGATTTTAAGGATTCTGGTTTTAAGCCATGATTGAATTAATTTGTGGGCCCCAGGGGTAATATGGTAAGTGAGTGTTATTCCCTATAGCTGATGGCAAAGGTCTTTGCTGCAACAAAGGCATAGACAACAGCTGCGGTATTTTATAGGGCCCTGGTGAACAACCTACCCTAGGAGCATGGGTCTCAGTAATTCAATTCTCCAAATAATGCCTGGTCTTCAAATAGTAACTGCTTTTCTTTCAAACAAGTGACCACCCACTGGGTCCATATAACACACAATGTCATTTCATTGAGAACTGTATTGAACAAGGACCAATGTCTGGCAAGGACACACAGCCAGTAATCACAAGATAAGGCACTTCCTGAGTCTGGCATCAGTCACAGTTGATACTGGGATTAAGATATACAATTCAATCGAAGACACACAAATGGATCTCCACTCAGTTACCTGACCCTGGGTCATTTTATGAAGGATCCTAATCCTCATACACCTGTCCTGAAATGCCAATTAACCAAACTTGTGACTTAGGTCAGGTAAATCCATAACAGGCTTGGTAGAACTCATAAAATGCATCACACAGAAGCACAGATCAATGAGCAAGCTATTCGGCAGGAGTAGCTCAGAGTGCTTGCTGGCCAGCAGGGAGCAAAACTAGTTAGCTATCCCCCGGGCATTGGTAGATTCCAGACATCTCCTTCACAGCACCAATTAGTGCAAAAAGAAGATAGACTCCACCCAAATTTGCCTTGGATATCAAGATTGATGACACCATACACATATCATGAAGGTAGGAAAAGTATTACTACTTGCATAACAAAGGCTGTCATGGCAAATCATAGCACACTACCTTGGCTGGGCTCAAATGCCTCAAGACAGCAGAAATGAGAAATGAGCATGGAGATTTTATGTTGGAAGCTGGTACTGATGCTGGCTTAGGGATCCTGCATGCAGGCAAGGGCTTCTTGTTGGACCTTCTTACTGGTATCAAAATATGGAGCTTGAGATATTTTACCAGCTTGTCCAGAAACCTAATGAAAAGATGAGGCTTAAAATTACCAAGAGTCAACATCTCAAAAAGTACCACCCAACTATTATAGATATAAACTGCAAAAACTGTTTATAAAACTTCTGGAAAAAAAACATAGGTGAAAGTGACTTTGGTCTGGAAACTTCTGGGAAAAAAAAAGGTAAAAAGGTAAGTGACTTTGGTCTGGTACAGTTTTTAAGTAAAACACCAAGAGCATGATCCATGAAAGAAAAAATAATGTTGTACTCTGTTAAAATCAGTAACTTCTGCTGTGTGCAGTTGAAAGAAAGAAAAGGCAAGTTTACAGAGTAGGAGATAGTTGCAGACCACATATTTGGTAAAGTACTTGTGTCCCGATATAAAAACTCTTAGAAAGTAATATAGTGGAACTACTTTATAATATAGGTTGAAAGTTTCTTACAAAGAAAAACATAATCTTACTACACTATCTAGCAATTATGGTGCTCCTAGGTATTTGCCCAAGTGATTTGAAAACTATGTCTACACAAGAAAACAACACATGAATGATTATAGCAGCTTCATTCATAATCACCAAAAACTAGAAACAATCAATTTGTTCTTCAGTGGGTGCATGGATAACCAAACTGAGGTATATATGATAAAATAATAATCAATAATGAAAAAATGCTCTGTCAAGCCCTGGACAAGACATAAAGGAATCTTAAATGCATATTTATAAGTGAAAGAGGTCTGAAAAGACTGCATATTATATGCTTCTAATGTGGCATCATGGAAAAGATAAAACATCAGAGGTTATTGGGGTTCTGGGTGGAATGTGTTGGCTAGATGAAGTAAAGAGGTCTTTTAGGGCAGTGAAAGTATTCTGTATGGCTCTGTAATGGTTGATACATGAAATTATACATTTGTTCAAACCAAAACATCTTTATAGCAAGTAGAATCATCCTTAATGTGTGCAAATTTTAAAAATTTGAGTACTGATAGGAAGGAATGCATGCTCTCCAAGCTGTTCTGACATGGAAATCACTCTGTGACAAAAGAAACTAATGTATTGCAAATCTATAAAAGAACCTCATTAAATGGGGAGGGTGTTTGAGTAAAAGTCACTATCCTGATTAACTTTGGAAATGATTGCAGTCTGTCAGACCAAAAGCAAAGAGAACTGGATACAAGCCATGTACGCTAGTCAATAAAATTATCTCTTGTGGGGTATAGATGAATAATTCTGATATAAATGTATGTTCAAGTAAGAGTAAAATATCCTACTGTTGATGCGGGAAGCCACAGATAAGCAAGAAAAATGATTCGTGATAATGGATTAAATTGGAGATATCAGTATGAACTCATGTTCACTTTAATATAGATGCAGATAATTACACATAGAACCATTACTAATTATGTACCTACATTTGTGTCAAGATATACATATATAGTTCCATACAGAGAGCATAAAGGACACTCAAGAAGCAAATGAACATACTTAGCTTCCAAATCTAAGTTTCTAATATTATTCTCCAATAAATGGAACCAGGGACCCTTGGAGGAATGGCTGAGTCTAGAATTGGGGAAGAAGAAATACACAAAATGAGCTTATAGTACCCTCTAAAGCTGAGAGAGAGAGAGAGAGAGAGAGAGAGAGAGAGAGAGAGAGAGAAATGCTACAACAACAGAAAAGGAAAACTAACAAAGCAAGGAGAAAAAAAAAAACCCATACAATCATACATTGCATTGATGGGATATACCAAAAACACACAGAAGCCAGTAGAACACCCAGTAGCTAAATGTGAAACTATTTGAAGAATAAAATAAAGTAGCATTAGATTATAACCTAAAGCAGAAGATAACTGTTTTTAGTTTTATACTAATATAAAGAAATGATTGAGTAAATAAGAAATGAAAGTAAAGATTCAAATGTCATTTGCAGGGCCGAGGATTTAGTTCAGTGGTACTGAGCCTGCCTCACAAGCACAAGGTCCTGAGTTCAATCCCTGGTACTGAAAGAAAAAAAAAATGCCATTTGCCGAAGAATTCCAAATACAGGTAGAATATGTTGAATATTTATAATCTAAAATGTTTAGTACCTGACTTGTTTTAGATGTGAAACTTTTTTTAGATTTTAGAATACTTGTGTACACACACACACACACATATATATATATATAAATAAAATGAGATAGTTGGGAACTGGAATCTAATTCTAAACATATTTATATTTTGTTATATATATATATGGTCTTAAAGTAATTTTATGCAATATTTTTATGGTGCTTCCGTTTTGACTGTGAACCATCAATTAAAGTCATCCATGGAATTTTCTACTTTTTGTGTTATGTAGAACTCAAAATGTTTCAGATTTTGCAGCATTTAATGTTTTAGATTTTTCATCAGGGATGCTCAGTTAAATGCTGTAGTTAAATACTACAGGGGTGCTGTAGTTAAATACTCTGCCTGCATCTGAGAGAAAAAAAATTTTTAATTGTGTCATTACATGGTCACTTTATTCTAACGAACATGGTAAAGATGGGGGAAAAGGAAACTTTTTCATGAAGAAATGTGTTAAATATAGCTCACTCAGGTGACCACTGTCAGTATCAATGAAAATTCATTTTGATAGAATGTACTCTTGATATAATGTGATAAAATGTTATCATTTTATCTGTTAAGAAAAGATATTAAAGATATGATTTAAAAACCCCATAACCCAAAACTTCCTGTGAGAATAATACCATATAAATTTCAATACAGTAGTGTTCTATAAAACGCTAAACTTATACTTTTCAAAATCTCAAAGTTACCCAAAACAAGCAAAGTCTGAGAAACTCAGAGCTAAGGAGTCAACAGAGACATAATGATTACTGATATCCAGGTGAGATTTAGGATCAGGAAAAGGGAAATCCTTTAAAAAAATTTGTAAAAAGTATAGACTTTACTTGATAAAAATATAACAATATCAATTCACTAATTGGGAGAAACATGCTATACTAATATAGGATGTTAAAAATAGTGGACACTGAATGTGAAGTATATTGGTGGTCTTTATAGTATCTTTATAATTTCTTCATAAACATAAAACTTTCTAAAAATTAAAATCAAGTAAATCTGAGAGGATGCTCACCTATAATAAATGAACAAATAATAAAATTAATAGATAAAGGAGCAGTGCATAAAAAAATATCAGGATGTGCATTTTAAGTGAGCACAATAATGTTAAGTCTTCTTAAAATATTAACAGATTAGTTTCAAAAAATGCATTTTTTCAATTTATGTATTGTACTCAATGAAAGTATATAATGACCATTGCCTAACTAATGAGGCTTTTCCTTAACATTAAATTTTAGATCATGTGAAATTTATTCTGCTATGCCATATGAGGTATAGGTCTAATTTTTTTAAGTTTCTAAATGCAAGTTAATAAAGTTTAAAGATAATTCACATATTTAAAAATTTATCCTCTGGTTCCAGAAACATTTAGTGTTTCTCTTGTTTATTTTTTATGTTCCTCAGTTCAACTTTATAATTTTCTGCATTCAGCTCTTAGGCATTATCTTACTGGTTTATTTCTGAATTTTCAAAATATTTTCTAAAAGTATTTTTTAGCATCTGCAATATGCTAAGCCATGTGGTAGGCACTCAGAATCAAAAATAGAAAGAATTGTCATAGTCACTTCCTCTAATGGGGTTGAAGTCTACGGAAGAAAGCAGAGAAAAAAGCAGATAATGAACAAATACATAAAATAATTACAAGCTATATCTGAATCATAAGGAAGTAAATAAGAGAGCTGCATTAAAGAGAAAAGACTCCTCAGCCTAAATGTGGGTGTTTTCAGCCTTTAAGTGAAATCCTCTGGTTTCTATCATGAAGTGATTGGTGTAGATAGAAGGTCATATTTGACAGGCTCTCTGTTCAAAGACCACCAGGAACACATCTGTAGCTGTGGATAAATTGAGTTCCATTCTTTTTGCAATCACAGAGACAAGGCAGCATGAGAAGCTTTGGAGTATTTTAGTAAAAGGATATAAGAAAGGACTTCTTAAAGAATTTAGATTTGGTTTAGATGATTTGAGCAAAGATTCAAAGTAGCAGACATTTTCTGTGGATAAGGCGGTACCAGGAAGCAGGGCATAATTCTATGATTAGATATGTTAATAAATCTTATGGAGAAAAAAGGCAGACTAGAGTAAACTTAAAGATCAAAATGCAGCAGTAATCAAATTATCCAGGAAGTGAGGTGTACAGTACCTGTGATAGGAAGAGTGACCTTGTTTTTGTCTGTGATTAGACAAAAATATGAAGTGATCTCTGTTTGCTCTCATTTCGACATGGTCACAGGGTGGCCTTGTCATGTTATTGTTCTGTGAGACTGTTTACGTTCAACAAGAGAACATCAAGTCCTAGCTGTGAGTGAAATATAAAATATGAATGAGCTCTATATAAACACATTATAATGCACAGTTATCATGAAAAACGAAACAGCAAGCAAGAATGTTTTCTAAGCAAACAGAGGCATTGACAAAGAATAGGGCAGATTCCGAAAATTTCTCCTCTTCAATACTGATTTGCAAACTCTCTGGCTTTAAATTAAGAGCTATAATCTATTGCTTCCACTTGTTCTTAGAAAAAAGAAATAATCATTAAATGACCATACCAGGAAATCGTGGGAGGACATGGTAAGAAAATTGAATATCTTTCTCAAAGGAAATAAGGAAATGCTGGAAGATTTTAACAAGTAGGTAAATGAAAAGTATTTCACAGAGAAGAATGGGTTGAATGCATCAAAGCCAGGAACAAAGGCAAGATAGAAGGCTAGCTGTAATGTACAGTCAGTATGAACAGAGATGAGAGCTTTAGTAGGTAGACACAGAGGACATGGCAGATGGCTAAAAATAGGAAGTAAGGGAAGAGAAAGACATAAATGTATTCCCATTTTGATATGAATATTCTGTAAATACAACTTAATTCACATAAATGATCATAATCATAACAGTTTAAACAGGCCAGTGGCAGCTATCATTAGAAGAAAATATAGTTGGTTTAACCTGTCCTCTCTTTCTTTCTAGTCATAAATGTTGCTTTCTTTACATTGTGACCAGTCAGCCACTTAAATGCACCTGTAAATGTAGAGAGCAACAACTTACTTTTTCTGACTCATGTATTAAACTGACCATAGCACTGCTGATGGGCTGAATGTTTACAGTGCTTTTCTTATTGAAACTGGTTCATCTTTCAGCACTAGTATTTTCTGCAGAGCAGATTATCATCCAAACAGCCTTGTCCTAATCCTCAAAAGTGAACATCTTCCCTTTAGCAGACTCTCAGTTGCCTATTATATGTAGTTAGGGCTGCAACAAAATGATATAAATAAAAATAAATAAATATACTCTTGAATAGCCACTCTTGAGAATATCACGTCTTGTCAATTCCTGGAAGTGTTAAAACAGCCATCACAACAACTTCATTCAGTGCCCTTTCTTGAGCACTTGAGCAGTGCATTTAAGGGCAGTAGATGGAAGCCCTAGAGAGTAAGAAAGCAGTCTGAATATTAGGTTACTGACTTCAGAATCTTATTAGATGGACAGACACGAGATAGGGTAGCGCCACTAACAGAAATTATGGAAACCTCTGTAAAACTGCATAATGAGTAATAAAGTTGTGTGTGCTCTGGAAAAAATATATGATGGAAGAGATGAAGAGCTATTTTTACTTGACTCATGATGACTTGATACTTTGAAATTTAGCTCTGTATAAATAACCATTTATTAAAATAGTGAATAAATCTAAAGGATAAAAGTTTATTTGGCATTTGCAAATATTAATAAAAATAATAACAATAGCTTCCATGATGTGTTACGCTCCATGGAAGACCTTTTATACATATTATGCCATAATTTACAGGACAATCATGCAGAATTTTATAGATTATAAAGCTGAAATTGAGAGAGGTTAAGTTGCTGAATGTAAAATTACGTATCTCGTAAATGATATTCCTAATTTACCTATGGAATGTTGGACTTTGTCCTAATTTATGTTACTGGTATTCAGATGGATTTGGACTAGAATAACTAATTTAATAAATATTTATTACGCATGAAATTTATGCTAAGTGCTAGTTTCTAAGAATATTGTTTCAATAAAAAGTATGATGCAGAGACTAAAATAGTTTCAAAATTCTGTAACCAGTTGGGGTAACCACAGTCAGATGAAAACACTCTTGAAAAGGTACCAGCAATGTGTTAAATCTGAATCAGAGTTTAGGAGAGAAATCTTTGGTTTTTTTCTTTTTTTTTAAATTTCCATCGTGACAAAGCTGAGAGAAAGCTGAATTCTTATCACTAAGATGTTTTCTTCAAGAGATAATTATAATGCCAGTACAAGAGAAACTTGCAATGAATAACCTGTACTAGTCCCAGGGAACAGTGTTAAAGTGTTACTTTTACCCACCTCCTGATTTGCTACAAATAACAATATTCTTTTCAGGGATAAAACAAGTTTTGTGAAGAAAGCATATTCATACACTTCAAATACTGAGTAGAGTTCTTGTGTTGGTTTGCAATTAGGTTTCCCCAGCTGCCCATGCACAATTCACTGTGTGAATGAATGGGTTAGGGCATTTGCTATCCTTTCCATTAACACTACTGGTGCTGAAAACCAATTTCAAGAGATTCAAATATCAGTCTTTCCACATCAGTGCTTTTCCCATTTTTGATCATAGAAACCTCAGAAGGCAGCTCTACTGATTCTCAGAAAAAAGCTCACCTCGTCTGATGTGGTACTTTAAAAAGAAAGAGATATTCCTTCATTTTCTAGTTTATTTCAAGATGTAACATTTATATTCTAATAGTGAAAGGCTAGAGAGCTCTGCTGTGAGTACTTTTCCTGCCCTGACATAGTTATCTCTTTATTGCTGGTTTCAATCATTCCTTGTCTTTTCCTTATGTAATAAAAACAAAGCACTATCTGCCCCCACCCCCAAAGAGAGCTGAATGACTATATTCTTTAAATGTTTCTTTAACACTCACTTTTTTTTACTTTAATCAATTTAGAAGCTGCAAAAATTGAAAGCTTAGACTTTTTAGAATGCCATCTTCAAAAGCCAATTTCTGACATTAAATGGAAATCATATCCAGCATAATGGCTGACTTAATATAACCTATTATGTTTATAGAAATCTCTACTTTTATTTCAGCTGTCTATTCTAGTTCTGTGTACATGACATATACACAGCATGAGAAACAATTTTTAAATTCAAAGTTATAATTCTTAAAAGTAGTCACTCTATTCTTACTGTTTTATTCATGCTTTTTTGTAAAAATTTAATTTTAAACACATATTGATATTTTAGTATTTTCTTCTCCCTATAGTTCTATTTGACAACTACTATCAGGGAATATTTTAGAATGAATTGTAATTGTGCCCATAAATGACTTCATTGAATCATGTATTTGATTTGCTCTTTTATATTCATGGTTTACATGATTGGATTACTTGTATTTTAACTTTGATTCATCTTGGATGACATTATAATATTCTTCTGTGGTTTATATTATCAGAATTTCTAAATTTCAAGTTTGATTAATTTTAGGTGATATATTTTATTTCTACTCAATTCCAGAGTCTGAAAAACAACATAAAATTCAACTCAACACACAGTAAAAACATAAGCTTCAGAAATGTATGATATTCAGATGAATAAAAAGTAATTTTTCTTTTTGTAGTTTCATAATTTTGGGGGGGTAAATTGATTAGGTTCCTTGGATGTCAGTAGTACAAACTGACTCAGATTATATATGCGTGTGTATTATCTACAATTCTAGGAAAATTTTATGATCAAATAAGGAGGTAAACTATAACCACAAGACCTTGTAATTCACAAGAGTAAGTTAACTATTCTGAGTAGCACTGACTGGTAAGTCATCTTTTGTGGCATCTGATAGGATCAACTTTTCTAAACCTTTTAATATTCTGATGAAATCATATTTCTTAGATATGCTATATATCTCACTTGATTTCTATACCCATCATTAGCCAAAAAATCAGGGCTCCATGTTGATTGTTCCCAAAACAGTGAAGAAGAGACTTGAGCTTTGGATTATGCTCCTGTATGTTATAGAACAATCACACTTCCATCAAGACAAAAATATGAAAAGTAAATATCCATACAAAATATAGAAAGCCAAACAACATGAAAAATAGAAATTTTGTAAACAGATCAATGAGATCTGTTGAGGCAACAGCATTCGTAGGGCAACTGTAGTGAAAAGCTGAGTGCTGCTGGACTCTGGGACTTTCAATAAGGTGCTTTGATTTTGGTCAATGATGGAAAAAGAAGTCAAGTGAGACCTATCAATTCCCAGATACATAATGCTTAGCCAGGGATTTGGAAGGAGAACTGATGACTGTAAACCCATATTTGTCCAAGCTATGTCATCTCATGTCATTTGAAGTTAATTCTGCATGAGGAATTTCTCATTTTCCTAAACTCTACAGGGCAAGAGACTGAGCACATAAACAGAAAAATGAGAGAAATAAGATTAAAATTTATATAGTTTCATGGTACAAAAGGGATTAAAAAATGAATTCCACTTGCTGCTATTAGCACCTGGACAGGGATGCAATACACTACCAGCTCAAGGAGAGCTATACTCTGAAGTAAAGATGAACTAGAGGCTTACAAATCTGCAATCTAGTCCTGAGACAGTTTTGTCTCTGTGGATATTACGGTGATGTGTCTGGAACCTATATGCTATCACAAGCTAAAATAAATTCTATTTTAACAAGAAGAATATCATTTAAACAATTTATGAAATATGATATCTGTCACAAACCAAAGATTATGTGAACTATCAGCAGGCATAAAACAAAGGCTAGGCAAGGAAAACAAACTGAAAATGAGACAAACACAGAAATTTAAAAGGTGAAGAACTTCTCCAGATAATAAAAATATCAATTAATTAATTAAATTTAGAAATTCTGCAGTAAATAATGCAATCTATTTAAACTAAAAACTAAAAATATTCAGTTTATTCAGAAAGCTAAAAATATTCAGGATAAACTAGTATGCTCATAATAATTTAGTAAAAAAGGTTTAAGCTAACACACAGAATGAAAAAGGAGGAAAATATAGAAATATACAAAAGAGAACTGTGTCTGCAAACATGAAAACTAAGCACACAAAAAAAATATTTTAAGCAACCAATAAATACATACTACTTTCAAAGGAAAACTTGTAAACTGACACTAATTACTAAGCCAAAATAATTAAAATCAGAAGATAACAGAATATCTTCAAAATGCTAAAAGCAAAAGACTTACCTCTTCTAATTCTATACCCTGAAAACTACCCCTAAAATATGAAGCCAAACATAATAAATCAATACATAAATACTAAAAACCATGTCCAGGCAAATAAAAAGCAAAAAATCACCTGTATATGTATAGCAGAAATATTTTTTTAACTTTCAATTATTTATTTATTTATTTATTTATTTATTTATTTATTTTAGTACCAGGGATCAAACTCGAGACCTTGTTGCAAGGCAAGAGGCTGAACCACTGAGCTAAATTCCTGGCCCCAAGTATAACAGAAATATTAAAGCGGTTCATCAGGTAGAAGGCAAATATCCTAGAAAGAAAAATGGAAATGAAATGATGATGATAAAGTACACTGGAAATAATCAAAACACGGCTGACTATAAATAAATATTGACTGTAAGCAATAGTAATAGGAGAAATATGGTTTTGTAGATTTTAAAACTCTGGTGATGGGAAACATATCACTGTCAGAGGTTAGTGTTTAGGGAAAGGATTGACAAATGGGTAACTTGAGGGATATTTTAATGCTATGGAGTGATTTTGAATCCTGATGTAGTATTGCTCACATAAATCTATGCATGTTTTAAAACCACAAAGGTAAAATTAAGAAAATGATTACAGGAAAATACGTCAGGCCAAATCTGCTTGAGGTTTTTTGTGGGTTTTTTAAGAATTTTCATTTTTATGACTGCTTCTTTTTGGAACATAATGAATACATTTCTCCCATTTCTCTATCCCTTGTTCCCCTTCTCATTTGTATTTATTCCCCCATGAAGTCCCCATGACTTTGGGAAATTTGGAGTCTGGGGGAGGCATTTTATTGCCTTATTTTTTCGTGTTTCGTGTGTGTGTGTGTGTGTGTGTTTGTGTGTGTGTGTGTGTGCGTGTGATGACAGTTGAGGGACATTGATAGTGGAAAGATTTTGTTGCTAGTATAGACATAAGTTTAGTTAGTGTCAGCTTTGCAAGATGTACTCTGGATGTAGTTAACTATGGGCTTTTGACTCTGTCTTGAGTTTGCCTCTATTAATTTAGGGATGAAAGCATATAGTGTAATTGGCCCAGCATCCTATCCTTCTGAAATGAACTCCAGCATTGGTGTCACAAAGGCAAACCAGTTACTGGTATTCAATAGCAACAATTATGCCACCCTGGTAATAAAAATTAATTCAGCAAAAATAATAGAACCAAAGACAAACTGGATATTGGCACACCATAAGAACGAATAAAAGCTACCACTGTGTCATCTTTAAAATAGAAAAGAGACCTGCAATAATGATACAGTCACAAAAATATTGGCATACAGTAAATATCTACTAAATGCAACAACTATATCACCATTAATAGTAGAAAATAATTCAACAATACTAGCATAAAGCCACTTAAATATCTAATGATTAAAACAGCTTAATAAGAATACTAATAAAAAATGTAGGGGATGAGGAAGGGGAAAATGAAAGAAGTAAATTTGAAAAATAAATAGAGGAAGAGGAGAAAGGGGCAATAAAAATGAGATACAGAGTTCTCTTAGGAAGCAGAGAAAATTAATAGAATTAGATAAAGTAACAGAAAAGAACAGACAAGAAAAAGGAGGGGAAAAAAACAACAAACAATGAAGAAAAAAAGAAATGAGTCTGAAAAATTCTTCTGTGTTTTTGAATGAATGGTTTCTTCCCATGGTCTCCTGTATTGGAATCCATCAGACATGGAGAAGCCTCAGTGAGTTACTATCAGCTAAACTGAGCTATATTCCCCGCCAATTGGAATGTAGGGAAAGCACATAGACCACTGAATTCATCTTGGATGTAGAGAGTAGGGCATGCTGGGAGAAGGGTTAAGTAATCCACTTGCTGGAATTTACGCCAGCACTTTCAGATTCAACCCCTCCAAAATCCACATAGGACTTGCCTGGCTTCTCACTGCAGAGGGCAGGACATTGTAACCTTCCGTCCTGACCTTAAATTTCTCAAGGTGTCTATGTCTAGCCCCTGACCTGTATACAAATGTCACTTGTGGCCAGTCACTGTGAAAGGCTGACACCAGAAACCCCAAAGTGTGGTTGTTCTGTAATTGTTCTGTAGCTCAGTCTTAACCAACTAAGCCCTTCCCCAAGTAGCTCCTGATAAAACACTGTGAGATATGGCAGGAGCAGTAACGGATTTTTTTTTTCTCCCACTCTAGCCTGCCACATAGAAGAAATTACTTTTGGAGTAAAACCCCATGCTGTTTTTGCAGTTTACAATAACCTTTTCTAGAGATAGTACTGCCAATGTGGTCTGCTGTCTCTCCCTGGAGTTGCTGAACCTCTCCAGGTAACCTTGTGTAAAGGGAGACAGGTCTCCCTCTCTGGGAGCTGAGGTTAGCATTTCAAATTGCTAAATCCTTTTCTCTGCTTTGTGCTCAGTTTCTCGAGTTTCTCTGTAGTTCTAACTTTCCTTTCAGGTCCCTTCCTATTCCTGAGTTTCTCCTATTTTTCTTCACCAAGTAGTTGTTTTCCAAGTGTCTTGATTTCAAGTCCTAGAGAATTTTGCTTTTGGTCTTTACCATTTTTGAAGTATCTGCTTAAGTTTTGGAAGTTAAAAGAATGACAGTTAATCAGAAAAGATGGGAAGGATCCAAAGTAGAAAAGACCAAAAGAAGAAATACTTCACACCAAAACGGCAGTAGATGATATTAATGTACCTTTCAAAATGACTGGAAGAGCAAGCTGACAAAAATTAATAATTATGAATAAGATCTGAAAACTTGATTGACAAATTTGGTCTTATTGACATATGTGCTCACTTTTCATAACACAATTCCCAAATTATTGTTTTTCACAGAGAAGAACTTCAGGAGATTTTTTTGAAAGTCAGAAATGGAACAGAAGGCAATTTCCAGAAGGTCATGTAGTCAGGTGCAGCTTTCAGACACCTACACATGTTCACACTCCACAGCTCATTATAGATTTTCCTAATATCAGCAGCTTTCCTTTCTGCTACACAGTGTTAGATTGACAGGGGATGTTGTTTTTCCTATATTCTATCTGCAACTTCGCAGATCTTTACTCAGCTAGGTCCTCCTCTATTTATGTAAGCTTTTTTGTCCTTGTTTATTTCCTTATCATAATAATAACTTGCCTTATCATCCTCTTATTGGAGACTTTAGCTAAATAATACTTTTATTTGTCTCTTACCTCCAGTCCAGTTCTGACCCTATTTCCCTGATGTCTTAGTTTTACCTGAGAACAGGCTCGATCCCTTTCATAGGAATCATTTTAGGTTCTGACTCTGTGAATTTCAAACTCAAACACATATGGAACAGTTCTGGTTTTCTGATCAAACCCAGATTGGTGACGGATTTGGTAATTGAAGTGCTTCCAGCACAACGTTACCTTTAAAATGGGGACAACTGAATCTCTGATGTATTTTGCTTCAAAGGCATTAGTGACTGTTTTTTTCTTGTAAATTGAACAGTGGTGGCAATGACACATGTTGTGAAGTCATTTACTCAAATTACCAGCTATAGTCACCTAAAAGACAGTGAGAGCTATGTACAGCTTTGTGAAATCAGAGAGCTGGTATATTATAGGGGATATAAAGATTATAAATGTCATGACATTGTTTGGTTTCTTCTAATGATACTCACAAACTTCTACAAAGAAGGTGATGAGTTCACAAGCTCCTAATCCAAGGCCTGGGTAAGGAAGTAGGTAAACTTCTTATTATTGTTCTGAAAAGAAACTTATCCCTGTAACTTCCGGGACAAATTCTCTGAAAATCAACTTCATATTTGATCATGCAATTGTATAAATTTTGACACATACTAAATTAGAAAATTTATGAGTTATTTTCAAATATGGTTAACAAATTATTGAAAAGCTAGGAAAATTCGTGAAGCCCTGAGATTTATTATCTTTATTATCAGTCACTTATTTTCATTTTCTAAGGATGGTTGTTTTTCACAAAAGAATACTAATCCTTTTTAAGCTCTCCTTCTCCCACCAATTCATTCCTTCTACACTTATAACTAGACTCAGATACCAGCAAAACTTATGTTATGGTATGAAAACCAAGTGTACCTAGAAAAATATTATACAATCATATAAATCACAAGGTTTTGCCAGTTAATATTAATAGAAATTTTAAGAATATGCATGGGCTTGGATTCTCAAGGTAGGAGAAATACAATATTGGGAAGAATATAGAGTTATTAATGTGAATGTACTAACTATGCAGTCTAGATTTGACGTATTAGCTTGACCATCTGGCAGTGATTCTAGCACTTGGCCCTTACAGTGAATGAAACATGAAGCCCACTGTGGACTGTCTTAGACAGAGCTGTCATTAGAACTTCATAGGTAAACTAAGAATAAAATTATCTAAGGGCTTAGATAGAAACAAGGGGATAAATTTATCAGAAACAACTTACAGCTTCTATTTTCCATAGTAAAGTCAATAGGATACCTCCAAAATTAAGTCATTGAAAAATATATTGGTGAGCAGAGCATATCTTAACACTCTCCCTGATGGCAAGTCTCTCCAAACCAGAAATTAGATTGGAAGATTGGTGCCATCAAAATGAGTTTTCAGAGTTCAATGGCAATGACTGAATAATAGACAGAAATCAAGTGGCACCTTTTTATCAACAGAGATAAAATATCCATTATTGCTTTAATGAGGATGAATACTGAAAGAATTATCAAAATCATTTAATGCTTAGATATATTTCTCAATGGATTATTGTTCCCACTATAATCTTAACAAAATTTGTATAATCAAAATCTCTTGGTTCATAAATTTTGAGAACCAATCTAAATCATCACTAGGCTCACAATTTTTTCCCTAAATTCCGAACTTTAGTTCACAGTCCCAGAATACCTTGAGTAAAAAGAATCCTTAATAAAGAATGAGTCCATTTTGAATAAGAACACTACCACAATGCCCAAGATGTATGCTGTAAAACTTTCTTCTAGACTTTCCCCAGAGGAACTTTTAACTATTTACTTGAATGAATAAGTGTTACAAAAAAAGTGCACATTTTAGAGGGATTATTGAATACTAATTCTAAATTAATCCAACAAAGCCAAAATATTACTGTGATCAACCAGTAACAGTGGGAACTTTGGGAACTCAGGTAATAATGGAGTTTTGACTTTGTTCTGTTTATAGTAGATCTGGTAGATACCAGAAAAAAACTCTTATGATTATTTGCCGACTTAAATAAACAGTCATAATAGACATGCTAAGAAACTGATAAAAAACCCTCCATATTGATTCCATCAAATGTGAAATTAGGACTGTTATAGTGGGAAAGATGTAATAAAATTTCTCTATACTAAAACAGTAAGTCAAAAACAAAACTCTGTTTTTTGACAGATAGCAGAGGTGTATCTACCATTGCAGATATGGTCTTTGTTTCCTGGGGTTTTTTATTTCCATTACTGGGTGCTGAGCCCAGACCCTTTGCTCTAAGCTGCAACCCTTTTTATTTTTATTTTTTAAATTTTGCGACAATGTCTTCCTAAACTGGCCAGGGCAGGCTCAAACTTGCAATCATCCTGGGACCGGGGATTTAGCTCAGTGGTGCCACCGCCTGCCTCTTGCAAGAGCAAAGTCACGAGTTCAATCCCCAGTAAAAAAACAAAAAAACTTTCAGTCATCCTCCCTCAGCCTTCCTGTGTGCTGGGATTGCAAGCATGATCACTATGTTTACATATATGGTCTCCTTTTGGGAGAAAAACAACATATGCCTTATGTATAGATATTCTTTTGCCCATTCTTCTTTGTCTGTACTTTAGAAGCAGTTTGGTTTCACCTGAAAGGGACAGCAATATGGCTTCACAGTCATAATTCATTATCACTCCAGTATAATTTAATGTGCAGAAAATTTTAGCATCCAAGCATTCCACAGTAAGTCAGTCTGATATACTACACGATCCTGATATAACAATTATTACAGTTGATCAAAACAAAATATCCAGTACACTTTGATGGGAAAAATGCATACCATGGAAAGAAATAAGCCTATGAAAATTTGAGATTCTGCCACTTCGGTGAAATTTTTAGAAATCCAGTGCCTTAAGGCTTCTAAAAATATCCTCTTTAGGGGTATGTCTATATAGCTCAGTGGCAGAGTGTTAGCTTAGCTTGTGCAAGACCATGGGTGGAATCACCAGTGCCACGAAAAAAACAAAAAAGGAAAAAAATTGTCCTCTTTAAAGTAAAAGTAAAAAGCTAAGTTAGTGGACCTGGCATACGGTATCACTAAGAAAGAATCACAATGACTAAGGACTCTTTGTTTTTATATAATATATACTTTATTTGAATGCACTCCTCTAACAAACGTATGGAATTTTTTCATTTAGAGCGCCAAATTTAGAAGAACTCAGAGGAAAAGAAGAATAAAATAGTTCTGGGCTGCACAAAATTTGTCTCGTTATATAAAACCATGAGACTAAGCATATGAAATGTTGCTCAGAGCAGCTAGTATGTGGATGTTCTCTATGGAGCCTTGAATAGGGCCCTATAGGTAAATCACAGAAGTCAGCATTTCATAAGAAAGCTACTGTATAGTATTTAGATATCTATTTGAAAATCAGCTTCCTACTTTTTATGCATGGACTGACTGTTTACCATGAAATATAAGTTAACTATATAAATTAAGAATTGTTTGACCCTCTCAGCTGTAATTTGTGGGGTTCACTGCAGAACCACATTATCAAATAGGCTTGAAATGAGCCTAAATGCACAAGTATCTTTCTTCAACAGTGGCTGCCTTTTCTGTGTCTCCTGACCTTGCTATGCTGTCTTCTTTCTTGCTACAAATCCACTCTTCAGGTCCCTTGCAGTAACACACTCTGAACAATTGCCTGGGAAAGAAAAAACTGGCCTAGTTTTGAATAATACGCTGGCATTCCCCACCATAGTACACCAGATGTGGTACCATGACCCCATCATAGTAAAGTTGCCCTAAAAAATATCAGTGCAAAGAAATATTTCTAGAAGGAAGAAAATTTAATAGCATATCTTTTTGTTTGCTTATTTGTTTGTTTTTCCTGAAAAGAGAGTTGGCCAAAGACATATCAATCTTGATTTTGCCCCCAAAGTTATAAAATCTCTTACTCATGCCACCCAGTCTTACTTCTCAAGAAGGAATTCATTTTACAAAATTTTACAGTAGCTTTTGGCTTCTATAATCAGAATTCTAAACTTACTATGTTTCCATTGTTTTTGAAGCAGTTAGCCTGAGGGAACAGTAGATTAGCTTTATAAAGATTGAATTAGAATACCAGCCAGGTATATGGCAAATGCTTTGCATCTGCATTTGCATAGTGTTTTCTAGGATGCAGTCTAAATTAGCAACTGAAATACAGCATTGCTTCTCCCCAAGCCAGAATTCAAAGATAAAAGAGTGAAGAAGTACAAAAGGGAGTTGCTCTTCTCAGAATTATTCCTAGTGATCTACCAGTCAAAACTTCTCATGGTAACAACTTTGGGATCTGCTGGTTTAGATGCCTTGGTTTCAAGGGAAGGATCTTTCAGGATGAATATTATCAGTTCCAGGAAACTGGCATTGTCACCTGAATGTTTTGTGATCATTATACTATTGAACCAGTGGGAAAAGAAGGGGATCAATATAATGACTGGTGGCTGGTGGATCCTTACTATTAAGCCTAATGGAACATAGAAGAGTATATCTGAAACCCAAGAAATTCTATGTGGCATTTCTTAGTATCTCAGGACCTCTGGCACGTGTTATCAGAAGGCTACAGAAGAATCACTAACAATACAAAAATGAAGTTTGGGGTTGCAAGACTCACAAGAGAACTATAAAAAAATGTAGGTGCTTATGAGAAACAGGAATATGTAGAGAACAATGGAAGCCTTTAAGACTTGTAGCAACCTGGGAATTTAGCTGATAGACTATCACTTATAGAAAAATTGAGTAAATATCTCCACTGCTATACTTTGAAGTCCATTCTTGGGTTTGCACTGAGGTCTTTCTTCCTTTGAATGGTGTTGTAGTCAGAAGGACTCAGCAAAGGAATATATTAAATACAGAACACATAGCTTATAAGGTTATTTTATGATAATTACCCAAAGAGTCAAATGTAAAGGAGTGTAAGAAATTAACCGTACACTAGAAGCCCAAAGGATTCAACTGAGGGCATGGATCCCAGCAGTTTCCCACACAAGTCCAGCTGAAGACCTAGAGTTCAATGTCCTCCTCAAGTCCAGCCAGTGGCCTAGAGCCCATGATAATGTCTCATGCTTGTCTGTATTGAGGATCTGCACCTGGAAGGCCCATAGGCCAGTGGTGGAAGCCAGAAAATCTACACTGGTGAGATGAAGGATTTGTGCCACCAAGCTGAAGGATCCACATTCGAGCCAGGAAGTGATGCTCACGGTGAAGATCAGAACTTCCCTGATGAAAACAGCAGCCATTCCCGCAACGGCAAGGCCCTGAGCTCCACCTCCGATGAGAACATTCTAGGTTGCATCAGGAAAACCATCTACAGCAAGCTTCCCCTAGCAAATCAACAGGCCAAGATCTTCCTCTACAGTTCTCTTTTTATGGCTATTGGTAACAGTCTTCAGGTGGATCCTCCATGCCCAGATCATGCTGATTCATTTCAGCTGGGTAATACAAGTTGACCATTAATCAATCCACCACAAGTGGCTTTTAGCTAATGATCAGAAAGTCTTCAATCTTCTGGCCACTTGTTTGCTTGTCTGGTCCAACTGGCATGATTTGTCAATGAAATTAAAACTATTATGTTCTATGAAGTCCATATCTCTTAAAACCATTTTAGAACACAAGGAAAGACAGTTAACATATACCTGAAGTAAATATATAAATGAATATTATCCACCCCATATGAATCAAAAGTGTGTCTGATCCCTTCTTCTAATTGGAATGGAAAGATGCAGTTATCAAATCTATGACTGCATAATATGTTATTTCATACCTAAGGTCTTAGGGAATTATATGCTTTTAGAAAACATCATATCTGGCAATGCAGCTGCAAAGAGGGCCAATATTTGGCCAAGTTTGAGGCATTTAGAGTTTTTCTCCTAGATCTGTCAATTCAATTATTTCAATTAAATAGGCAACATAAACATCACCACACCTACATTCTTCATCTCTTTTGCCTTATAACATCTTCATTCCAGCATATTCACTGTATTAGTAAGGATTCTTCTGAAAAATAAATCTAGTAGGTTGTATATCCTTATAAAGAAGTTTATTATAAAGGATTATCTCATGTAATTAGGGAGGCTGAGAAGCCCAAACCCTGGAGAGCCAATGGTATGGTTTTCAGTCTGAGTCCAAGTCCCTGAAAAGCAGGATAGCTTAATGTGTACATTGTATTCTCTGGCCAAGTCCAAAGACAAAAGACTGATGACCCAGCCCAGATGGCCAGTCAGAGAGAATTCTTATTCAGTCTTTTATTCTACTCAGGTCTTTACTGGATTGAATGAGGTTCACCTTCTCTGGGGAGGACAATCTACTTAACTCTGAAATGATCTACCAAATGTTAACTTCATCCAGAAATACCTTCATAGGCATACATAAAAATAATGTTTAACCAAATATCTTGGCACTTATATATCACTTAAACTAATACATAATATTAGCCATCTTATCCATATCCTGATACTCAGTAGCCTTTTCTTTACCATCTTTCACAGAAATCCAGACATTCATATTTTGTTGAGAGTCAGCCATTGTTCCTCCCAAGCTCCAAAGTGCCACTAGAGGACCAAATTTGTTCCATTTTTCAGTGTCTTTATTGGGTGATAAATCATATGTCTTGATGAAACAAATTCAAGTCCATTCATTTTTGCTTATCCAGCCTTAAATTCTAGTTGCTTAATGAAGTTCCCTAAAATCCAATGACAAGATTGGTACCTACCAAATAATTCATGTATGTCTTTATGTTTATCATCTTTGTATAATTCCAGCATAGGAGAAAATTCATATTGTGACTCTAACCTAGGTGTCAGCCAGTCATCTTGGATAGAAAGTGGGGAAGCACCTCAGGGGGCCACCAGCTGTCTTGTGGGAAAGAGATTACTCTAGTATCTGCTAGCACAGTGTAAGTGCTAGCCAGGAAAGGGTGAGCCATCTTTGCATATCCAGAAAGTCCATGGGATGGTAAGGTCATGCCAGTCAGAGATGTTCATATAGATAGCTTCATACCAAGTTTTCCAGATCCAAGATTTTCCCTTCCATCCTTGACTTTCACATAAAAGAGATTCTGTTGCTGAGAATTCAGATGTCTGTGAAGTCCCCAGTGAACCTACTGTTCATCTATATTTGCCCTTCCTGTACAGGGAACAAAGGCCTCTTACACATACCACCTGGGGTTATTATTCAGAGCGCCTAGTCTGTTATTATCTTTCTGTACAGTCAACACAACTTGACAATGACCACCTGTATTTATAGGCTTCATTACCACATATATTTAGAATGTTGACATCATTGAACCTACAAGAGTATCTTCTACTCCACTGAGATGATTTTCCAGGTCAATACTGGTAAAATCTTTAACAATGAAGTTACTACTTCATATGACCTACATCCATGGCCCATCCCATCTTGGAATGCATCCCAAACATTCAACTTACCTCTTTTTACTTGGACCACTGTTGGTAACACTTGCGTTAATTTGAGAAGCAGATTCCAAGATCCAAGATGAGATCAAACATTTTTTTTATAAATTACTATGGAAAGAATATAGAGAGGAGAACTATCAGTCTAGGATGTAAATGATTCTGACTTCTAGTGAGGGAGAGAGGAAGGAAAGATGGAAAAAGGTACCCTAGACAACAATCAGGAATGGTAGGTAAAATGAAGGGAGTCATCAAGCCAAAGCTACCTGTGAGGGGAATCCAATGTCTGCCTTGATATTCCCATGTTCCTCAGTTATTGATTAGGAGCAGTCAATGGGATCTTGTCAGGGTTGGGGGGCTGAATGGGTATTTTCATGAGTGAGGTCCCCAGGATAAGGAAAGCATGTTGTAAACAAGACCATGATAAGCAAGAGCACGAGAAAAGAATGTCTTTATTCCTTGGGCCTTTTATAGGCTGCTACACAGCTTTACATCATAATGCATGTGCGTGCATGTGTCCGCTGTTCACATGTGCCAGATAACAGAGTCATGTCCTTAAGGGTCCTCAGGTGCCCCACAGGCTTTGAATCAATCAGAAGTGATTCCCTTTATCCCACCCCCTCAAAGGTCAGGGGAATGTCACTTCTAATGAGCAGCCCATAGAGCTGACCCTTGTGTACACAGACCACAAAAGCAATAAAGAGAACAACACAATACATCTAACACTATTGCTGCCACCACACAGCTTGTGGCCATCCAGCACCAGATGGATCCCAGGAATTCTCACCACTAGGTAACAGGGTCCTGTCACAAGGCCTGTATTGCAGACACCTCTGCATCCGTTTCATGTGAGGCCTCCTGCACCTGCATCTGGTGGTCCAGGATAAAACTGCAACATTGTATATCCAAAAGGGCACCAGTTCCTCCTTGTGTTCTGGTTAGCAAATCAAGAGCCATGCAGTTTTGCAAAACCACTTTTCTCATTTGGGAAGTTTTGTCCATGAGCAACATCAAAGCCTGGAGGGCTAGGTCTATAGTTCCTGCCTCTGGTATTATCAAGACCTGCAGAAAAAGTCACCAGGCTGCCCAGCAAGTACAGTGCAATCTGTGATACACAGTGCCACAATTCTAGGGTGTGTCTGTAATAGTGGGCCTGATAGTGTCCTTAATATATGGAAATCCTCAGGTGTAGTGTCCTGACCAGTGTGTGGGTAGGTATGGCCAGCCTGTGGATCCCCAAATCTTCCATAATGGGCAAATCCTTGGGCACCATACCTATGAGCTTGTGGCCATCCCATCAAGTATTTGTATCATCTATCACCAATATGTGATTACACGGGTTAAATGGCATCCACTCCATGGTCCAGTTTCTCATCAACATATTTACCTGTTGACTACAAAGCAGGGCTACATCCAGCAACATTACTTGATTTCTTGTCATCCAGCCCCAACCATTATACACAACAAGTCCCCATCCTGTGAAGTGGTCACGCTCTTCCAAATCAGTGCCTTGACAACCTGGCATTGTTAGTCCCAGGTGGGGCTGGTCTGGTTTTGTTCCTGCCAGTCAACCCAATTGAGCGGAGACACCAGCATGATCTTCCATGGGAGGTCTTTGGCTGCATTGATCGGGAGTTTGGTGCACACCAAACAATATTACTGTTGGTGTACATGGGCAAACATATGTGCCCAAGAGATGATGCTGTTAGTATGATTGTCAGCCTTGTCAGAAGGACAGGGCAGAAAGAGAAGCCATTATATGGAGATCCTGCCCTTCTAGGAGCTTGCAGGCCATATGTACATCCTGTGATGGGATTGTGGCTGGGATCATCTCACCCCCCTGCCACCTAGATTGCCAGACATGGTTTCCCATTGTCACGGGGGGTAAGGGAGCTGAAGCGAGGCCCACTACCCCCAGAGTGATGGGCCAAGCAGCCACAATGTCACTTCCTTTCAGGATAAAGTCTTTGGTATCAGATGGAAAGCATACCAAGGTCCTTAAGGGACAAGTTGAAGTCCAGGGCTGTACCTGTATGACATGTTTCGATCATTTCCCTCCAGTTTCCAAGAGCAACACCCAATTTCCCATCAGAGGGTCTATGGGCCAATTCCACATCCTTTGGTAGTGGACTCTAGCCACATAGGTCCCAACAAGGGAAGAATTAAGGCTCATTTCATTACCTTAGGACCTTATTCTGTGGGTTGGATTTGCAGACAAGCAGGCTCCACTTTCAAGAGACGATCCAATGGGCTGTCACCCATACATCAGGTTGATGCCTTATTTGTCACTCCTGGGTCACCCAGGCCAGTTACCAGAGCATCAGCCCTCAGTATACAGCTCAAATGCCCATGAAAATATGCAGAGGTTTGTCCTCATGCATTATAAGTAGCCTCACTGCCTACATTTCTGCACATTGGTTCAACCTGCCTGTCCCAGTTTTAAACCAAAAGACTTCCATACTGAGCTGGACATCAACTGCCATCCATTGTGGGGTTGTGGCACCACTGGACACATGGGTATACCAGGCCTCAGCCTCTCTTTTCCTTTCACATAGGGGCTAAGTCTCATGACCTGAAGTCTGTCATCTTGTATGGTCTCCTGTGCCGTGTGCATCACAGGTCCCAAAACTGTTGTTAATTTGGCCACCAACAGGCTGGCCGAGAAGCATGCTCTCTGTTGCAAGTACTTCCCCCATTGTGTTAGGGTGGGGGCCTGGGCTACTCCACTCCTGGAACAAGATGTCTATGTTTGGACTCAGCCCTCTATCAGGTATCTAGTCTGCACTTCCTCTTACACTTCTGCTAACTGTTTCTCAATCAGAGAATACTGACTCTGGGCTCCTTTCCACAACTATGACCAAAAGCCAATAGGGTGCTTCTGCTTCCCTTGCTTTTGTCACAGACCCCAGCCAACCCAACATCATCCACACTAACAGGGTAAAAATCAAGGTAGGGTCAATGATGATGTTGATGACAGAGCAAAAGAAAAAATACAAATTTATGAGTCAAAAGAAAAAGATTCAATAAAGGCATATGGATGAACATTTTGATAAAATAAATCTTTTTGTAAATATCAAATTCCAATACTATATCAAATCCCTTAGATGTCTCTTTTAGATCTCTGGGATGGTGAGATCAATCAAAAACTTCGGTCTGCCTTGAGTACTGTATTATTGAAATAAACCAATTTAATTCATGCCTCATCTAAAATTATTGTAAGTATTATACTTTAGGCATTTTTTAAAATGCTGCCATCTTTTGAAATTATATTTCCTCCACTAAATAAAAAAAGCATAGCTTTCCAAGGTCCATTTGACTAATGATACTGGAAGATAACTAGTAAAAATAAAACCATTGATTTGATATGTAATTAATAAATACATTTAAATAAAAATCTATTCATTTCATAAATATATAAGTTCAATACTGAAGAAATTTTAACATTAAATTGTTACTATGTTAAACTGTACTACATATGAATACTGTTGATTAATAATGATGTTAGAAAGGCATATTATTAGCAGCCTCATAAGAGTTTGCAAATCAGCAGTGCTAGCTGTTTTTAATTGTCATGAATTCTTCACTTGTATTTTATTTTTGTTATTCAGCATGTTGGTTTATTATTAAGAAAAAACAGAGTTTATTGACCATCAAAAGCATAAGATGAACTCTTATATTAGTCATCTATAATGAGTAGACATTTTTTTTTATCTAAACTTCTAAATTGTTGTAGCTAAAGGGCTAATTAACACATTATTTTAAAATCCACCATATGAATAAATTTGCTCCTCTTTATCAGTCTCCCATGAAATGTGTGTTCTTTAAAATCTATCCTCCTTAAATATTTTGAAAAATTTATACCAACAGTATGCAGTTTTAATTACAATTTATAGGCTTGTGTTTTAGTTGCATTTTAAAGTAATTTGGTTTGTTCCTAACGTTAATTAACTAATTGGTAGAATTTTTCTGGGTGCAATTGAGATAATAGAGCAGATATGGAGATTTATTGGCATCACTTGGAAGCATCTCAAATTTAGACATTTTCGCTTTTTCAAGGTTAACTAACCTTTAAAACCATGTGCCTTTTCAAGGAGTGTTATGTTTAGATCTGGAATGTCCCCTCGAAGCTTCATGTGTTTAAGTTTGAGCTCTTGGACAGTAATTGGATTATGGTGATATTGTGCTCATCAGTGGATTGATCCACTCATGAGTTCTTGGCCAAGTGTGCTGTTAGGATGGGATACCAGATGAAAAGAGGCAGGTCAACAGGGACATAACCTGAAAGGCTATATCCCGATCTCCAGCTCCTCCTTTCTCTCTGGGCTTCCTGGATATCATGATGTGAGCAGCTTTTCTCCATGCCAGACTCTTCCAACATGCTCTTTCTGCATTTGAGCCTGCCAAATATGAACTGAAATTTTTAAAACTATAAGCCAAAGTAAACTTCTCCGCCCTTAAGTTGTGAGTATCAGGTATTTTGTCCCAACAATGAGAGTGACTAATACAGATACTGGTACCACAGATGTGAGATTGCTGCTATGACAAAACCAGAACATGTGGTTTAGAAGCCTTTGGAAGTTGTTCATGAGAGGAGTTTGGAAAGTTTGGAGATGCCAGCTAGAGAACACCTTGCATGTTGTCAGCAGTGGTTGATACAATGTTCATCAGAGCTCAAAAGATAAGAGTGTTGAGAGAAAGTCTGATAGTAAAGACCAGGTTCTGGGAGTTTCTAGTGAGGACAAGGATTCCATTGGCAGTTGAAATGGAAACCATTTGTCTTATGCCTGGTAGAAAATTTGTCTGCTTTTTTCCCATGTTCTAAGACTTTGCAGGTTATTGAAGTTCAGGGCAGTGGGCTAATTAATCTGGCAAAGGAAAGTTCAAGGCCACCCAATATTCAAACTGTGGAATGAGTACTGCTGGGTCCTTTTAGCCATATCTACCATAAGAATCAGGACCAAAAACCAGACTGGAATGATTTGAAAAAATTTTGCCAATGGACAGAAAAGAAGCATCTATAAAGTTGGGACCTGTAAAGTTGGGGCCTACAAAGTTGGAGCCTGGAAAGTTAGGGCAGAGGTGAGTATTGGTTGCTAAAAAGATTAGCATTAAGAAGAAGGCAAGTACTTTACATCAGAAAAACAGGAAAGATGGCTTGATGACATCTCTGGAATTAACAAGGCCCCATCTTTTAGGGGTTTAAAGTTGAAAAAGTGAAAGACTTTGCTTTGAAAGTAGAGCCCCAGGAAACCCAACATCTTGGGGGCCAAATAGTAAAGAGTTTCCCAGGGTTAGCCATTCCGGTACTCAAGAGGCCACTGCAGCCATGATCCAAGGGAGCTTGTCTATTACTTGACATGATAGCAGATCTTAGTATTATCCCTGTGATGCTGGCTTTACCAGCAAGCAGAATGCAAGAGTTGTGGGGTCAAGGAGACTTATACCTGATTTCAGAAGAAGGCCTTGGAGACCAGTCACTGTGTCCTATGAGGACAGTATGTAAAGCTGTGAGGGTAATGCCAAAGGCGTAGTGGAGATCCCAAGAAATTAGAGATGCCAGAAACATGGAATGTCTGCTAAGGAAAGCCAAAGTTTGTGAGTAAAGCTACCTCAAGGGAGAAGCCAGAAGGCTTGCAATTAGCAATAGCATCAGGGTAGGGCCTAGTAAGCCCTTCAGAGCTCACATCTGTCCACAACTTGGCCGGGATGCTATACATAGAATTGTTGGATTTAAAGTCTGCTCTGATGGGTTTCAGCCTTGTGTTGGTCTGATTTCTTCTTGTCCACCTATTTATTCCTTTTGGAATGGGGATATAATGTGCCATTGTATGTTACAATGTGCCATAGTATGTTAGAAATATTTAACATTTTTAAAGATTTTATAGCAACTCACATATAAGAATTTGCCTTGAGTCTCAGAAAAGACTTTGGACTTGAACTTTTCTTCAGTGCTAAAACTGTTAAAACTTTAAATGCATTTTACACAAAGAAGTGGACCTAAGTTTTTTGAGGATGAGTGGGATGTTATAGTTTAGATCTGGAATGTTTCCCCAATACTTCATGTGTTCAGAAGTGAGGCTTTTAGCAGATGATTGGATTATGAGATGCTGTTTTCATCAGTGTATTTATCCACTCATAGGTTTGGGCTGTATTCTGTTATTGTGTGGGACATGGTCAAAAGAAGCTGGCTATAGGAGGCACAACCTAAGCGTGTATCTCCTTCCCTAGCACAACTGTACACTCTTTTCCTCCTGGCTGTCATAATATGAGCAGCTTTCTCGCATGCTAGACCTTTCCACCATGCTGTTTCTATGATTAAACCTGCCAACCATGGACTGAAACTTCTGAAACAGTGAGCCAAAATAAATCCCTCCTTCTTTAAATTATGGAGTTTTAGATATTTTGTCCAAGCAACAAGAAGGTGACTATGACAAAGGGAAAAGTCTCATTTTTATATATTTGTAGTGAAGCCAAGGTCAAATTCAGGTAAGTTATTGTTATTTATTTCTTTCAGACTTTTATATATCATTTAATGTTGATATTGCTTTCTACCTAAATTCTCTTGGCTGGTGCAAGAGTCATACAAGACAACTGAATATGGAAGATTACACCATTGTCTTTTTTTTTTTTTTTTTTTTTGGATACAACTTTTTTTTCCCATTAAGTTTATTGGTATATTTTAGATATAAAATACAGTTACATTCATTCATCTTGTACCATTACATGAGTATCTTGGTTCTTATTTTTTTCCCCTTCCCTTGCCCTCCCTTCAACCCCACCACTCTTCCCTATTTGCAAAGACATTGTTTCCATTTTTTTCCTTTTCTCATATTTTTTCTTTTCCCTTTTTTCCTTTCCCCTACCTCTCCCACTTCCCCTGCTCCTTTAGACCTTTACTTCCTGTTACACAATATCAATTATACATTTAAAAAATTACAATATCAAGATCTAGGAGATATTACCACAGATTTTACAGAATTTAAAAGGCTATAGAAAACATATTTCAAAAATCTTTTTGAAATAAATTTGACAACTTCTAAGAAGTACCTTGGAAGACAAATCAATGAAACTAACTCTGGAGGAAATATAAAATTTGAATAGCACCTATTAAAGAAAGTATATTCCTAACTTGAAAACCTACCTATATGACAACAGTAGGCTCGTATACATTTTAACTGATAAATTATATCAAAGATTTAAAGTAGAAAAAAAAAGGAACACTTCTCCCCTCATTTTAGGAACTCAACATTGGGCTAATCCTAAAACTGGATAAAGATAATAGAAGAAAAAAGTATAAACGTAGATAGAAATTTGTTTAACAAAACAAACTATTAGAAGTCAGATCTGGCAGGATGTAGAAAGTGGTTTTGTTATAGGGATGCCAGTGTTGGTTCAGCATTGGAAGATCCACACCAAAAGTCATCATTTTAACAGAGGAAGGGAAAAAGCCATATGACCCTGTCACTAGTTGGAGAAAAAGTATTGGACAAAATTCTACAGCTGTTCATGGTAAAAGCTATCAGGAGACTAGAAGTAGATCAGAACCTTCTCAACAGATTAAAGGCATGTACTCCATACTTCCAGAGAGAACACTTTATATGAATGGAGAAGATATAATGCTTTCTCCTTAAGGTGGGGAACAAGGGCAGATATGCTTACTCTTTATCTGTCCATTAAACTTTGAAACCTAGGCCCCACCAAAATAGTCTGGCAATAAAATGACACAATTAGGATAGGATTGGCAAGGTAGAAGCAAAATCTTTATATGTAGATGAAATGATCATCTACAGAGAAAATACTAAGAAATCTCTAGGAGCCCCTAGAACTTGTATTTTAATTTAGCAAAATTAGAAACACAAGATATATATAAAAATTCAGGTCTGTGTATACTTGCTATAAATGAAGAATTGGATATTGAAATTTAAAAGTTATGTAGTAGTTCTGCCTGCTACACAAGTGCAAAGACCCGAGTTCAATCCCTGGTACCAAAAAATAAAAAATAAATAAATAAATAAAAGTTATGTAGGAGTACAAAGGACCTAGAAAAGTTTTTAAAAAAGCTCAAAAACACAAAAACAGTGTTGGAAGATGTTTAGTACCAAATTTTAAGACTTATTCTAAAGCTACAGTAATCAAGGCAGTGTTGGTGTAAGGAAAGACATATAAATCATTTGAATAAAACAGAGAATCTAGAAATAGAACCACACATATATGGCCAACTGAATTTTGAAAGATTATTTAACATTAGCAATTTATAGACTATAAACTCAATTCAAGAGCCGAGGAAGAGACACTGTTTTCAGCAAACAGCACTAGACCTCCTGGTATCTGTATATAAAAAATTAACCTCAACCCTTTATTTCCATACATGAAAATAACTTGAAGGGATCTATGAACCTAAATAAGAAAGCCTAAAAGTATGAAACTTTAAGAAGAAATTATAAGGGAAAATGTTTATGAATTCAGGGTAGGCATGAATTACCTAGGATACAAAAGACATGATGTATAAAAGAAAAAAATTAATAAATGGGATTCCATCAAAATTTAGAACATTAAATGACATCATTAAAATGAAAAGTAGTCCTTCAACAGACCATATTTACAATGCATATAACCTATGACCAGAATATGTAAAGAAGTCTTAGAGCTCATTAATAGACAACCTAATTAAAAAGTAGACATAAGAAGATGATAAATAGCCAGTATAGCACAAGGAAAGGTATGCAACTCTAGAATCAGAAATATACTAATCAGTACAATAACAAGATTGAATTATACACTCATTAGAGAGATGAAATTAAAAGTTTTAAAAGCCTTGTCATGACTTTTTCTTTTTGATGGATTCTCCCCCTTTGTGTTTAATTTGTCACACCCAATGGATTCATTCTGCTGGGTTTCCTGGGGCTGTGATCCTCATTGTCTTTTCCTAGGGTATTGCCTAAAATTTTTTGGAGTGCCGGTTTGATATTCATGAAGTTCCTGAGGTACTCTTTATCATGAAAGTATCTTATTTCTCCATCCATTTTGAAAGATAGTTTTGCAGGGTACATCAATCTGGGTTGAAGGCTGTTTTCCTTTAGGGCTTGAAATACATCACTCCAAGCTCTTCTTGCCTTGAGGGTTTGCATTGAGAAGTCTGCTGTGCTTCTGATGGGCTTTCCTTTGTATGTGTTTTGTTTCTTTTCTCTCACTGCTTGTAGAATTTTGTTCTTCTGTTGGATTTCTGGAATCCTATTATATGCCTATGTGTAGATTTCTTTTGATCAAGTCTAGCTGGAGTCTTATATGCCTCATTTACCTGTATGTCAAGTTCTTTTCCCCTCCTTGGGAAGTTTTCTGCCATCACTTCTGTGAACAGTTTTTTTTATGTCATCTGCACTCTCTCCTCTTTCTTCATTGACTCCAATCAGTCTTATGTTATTCTTCTTTGCATTGTCTAGCAGCTGCTGGATTGTTTTCTCATGTTCCTTTACAATTTTTAAGCAATTTTTCTTTTCCTGGTCACTAATTCCAATCTTTTCTTCTATATGTGAAATTCTATCCTCACATAGGTTCATTCTGTTGTGCAGACTTTCTTTGGAGTTTTTAATATCCTGGAAATCTGTTTGTATCTGTTTTATGGATTCCATTTGTTTCCTATGTTGGGATTCCATCATGTTCCTCAGATCCTCTATTTTTTTATCTGTGTCCTCTCTAGATTTATTAATCATGTCTTGCACCCTGAGCACAATGTTTTCTGTTATCTGAGTAATTATTTCTGATTTCGTTTTTCCCAGGTCCTCTTTTGTTGCCAGTTCAGAGAGTCCAGGTGGTTGAGTATCAGATTGTTCCATCTCATTTCCCTTTGAGGTTGCTGTAGGTGATCCAGAAGTCTGTTTTTGAGGCTTGTTTAGATGTCTTCTCATTTCCACAGTGGGGGGGTGCTTCTGGCACCCGTGAGGCTCACCTTCTCTGCCCTACGAGCTTGGGATGGTGGCAGGGGAGCTTCCTTCCAGGTGCTGGGACCAGCTCACCTTCTCTGCCCTAGGAGCTTGGGATGGGGGCAGTGGAGCTTCCTCCCAGGTGCTGGGACCAGCCATACCCTTGTCTTAATGACATGAATTGGTTATTTCTTCTGCTCAAATTTATTATCTTGTTGAATTGTTTAATTTCTCTTAAACAATGCAGATCTATGAAAGGAGGTTCTTGAATAAAAATCATGAGTCTCACTCTAAGGATGTTAAAAGTCATGTATGCATTTGATATCTTGCCTACATGGAATCAAACTTGCTCTTTCATTTGTACTTATGCTTATGCATCTCAGTAATGAATTGGAGAGCAACTCTTCTACTTTACATACTCCTCATTACTGAAAAGACAGCTGGTAACCATTTATTATATGTTGGCTTCATGACAGTCTACAGAGTGCTTCATAGGTACCTTCTTAGTTAATTTTCATAACTACATAGTATACTGGTTAGTATCAACTTCCTTTTTAGAGTTAAGGAAATTAAAGAACAAGAAAAGTAATTTGTCCAAGAACCTGCAAGAGTAAACTTTTTTCTCAAGATTCATATTGAAGTAACCTGAATTCATAGCTCATATAACAGTTTGTTTTGTTTTGTTTTTCCTTCATGATGTAAGTTTCAGGACCAAGACCTCATATATACTAGGCAACACTCTACCACTGAGTTTCATCCACAGCCCAGAAGTTTATAAAAAGAGGCAAAAATATTCATATAGATATTATATGAGTACATAATATTTCACAATCTTTTGTTTTCACTTACAATGGCATAAATATTCTTCAAATTTCTACAGTCTTCATAAGAATAATTTTCATAGATTTTAATATTTTACCTGGTTTATATACTTTAGTTAAATAAACTACTTTATTACTAGGTATTAGGTAGATATGCATATATACTGACACCTAGACTAAGACTATAGGAGTGTATGTGTGTGTTTGTGTGTGCTTCATTATAAATGTATTTAGGTACCTTAATACAAGTGAGGTTTTGCATAAGCTGATTTATTTTCATAAAATTCTCATAAGTGTAATTATGAGAATAAAATGATGGCTAATTTTATAAAACTTGTCATATCTTATATATAGGTTAACTAAAAAGCCAGGAAAAGAGTGATAAGTGGCTCATACAGTAGGCAGGAGACAAAGACTGAACCATCTTCTAGGAACATTGTACTTATACTAAAATTGATAGCACATAGAATATAATTCAGGAATTTAGTAATAATTCTCAGATATTTCAACCATTATAGAAAAATGAATGCAGCCCTACTGTGAGAACTATTTAAATTTTCCAGTCCCTCTACAGCCTAAGAACTTACCTATGGCTTTTTCTGCAATAACTATATATTTCTGATGCTGCCGAGATCATTACAATGTGGTTGGAATATTTCTTGATCAACAGTTCCAATATAAAATGGCATTTTAGTGTTTGTAATTATAAACTGCCCTAGAGAATAATTAACTTCTAACAGTGCTAATTTTAGGGAAAAGATATAATTCTCATTATCTTACAGGTGGACCATGTTACAGTGATTTTTTAAAAGTGGCACCTGTCATACTTCAGAAGAAATATCTTGATCTTCAGAATAAACATATTTAAATGCCATAGGATAACCAGTAACTATATTTGGTCTGTGATTTAAAGTACAAGTTCATTACTGAGTACCTAAGAATGATATGATAATAAAGATCCCATTCATTCCATACCTATAAAGAACTGTTGACCATGAGTTCTACATCCAAAGACTTGACCAACTATGAATTGAAAACATTTTTTATCTTTAGAGTCAATCATCTGAATTCAAAGTTTTTAACTGCATTTATATTGAATGTGTACAGTATTCTTTCATGTCATTATTTCCCTAAAATACAGTATAGAAATTATTTACGTAGCCTTTATGTTCTATTAGGCATTTTAAGTAATAAAGAGATGATGAAGATAGGTGGAGGCTGTATGCAAACACTATACCATTTGATGTAAAGAATTTGTGTATCCATAGGTTTTGGTATCCATAGTTGATCCTGAAAACAATGTCCCATGGATATGGAAGGGTGTCTGTACAAACGATTTTCCTAACAGCACTGGCTGTTATTAGGTAATATTATTTTTTAAAACTAGTATACAAAAGGACTGTTTATGCTAATAAAAGTACTTCTAAAAAAAATTCTAAGGTTTGGTGTAAATGAATGATTCTAAAGCATTTAATTTATGCCTGTAAAAATCAGCACTGTGGCAACCTGACCCTTTGGAGGTTTTCATTATAAAGTTGACTTAATGTTCCACAAAATGTTCTAAAAATCAAGACAGTTAGGTGCTAAATGACCATCATAATAAATTCATGAGATTTGGCAGAAAGCAAGTACACAAAACAAGCCAAAAGTTAGGTAATTATGACTAAGTCATAATTGAATGCACTTTGTCAGATGCAATGAAAACTCCCTCTTATGTCTCTGCTGCATTATTTTCCCTACCATACCCAACAGGTGTGGGTCAGTCACTTCAAGGTCACTAGGCTTGCAGCCCAGATTTAAAAGAGCAGATCATAGTTAGCCTTTGGTTCTGTTATTGCAGCAGAAACAAGCACACTGATAGTTTGTGAGCATGCTTTGATACTTCTGTCTTCTTGTTTCATTGACATACACAAGGCTGACATCCAGAGACACACTTGTTGGGCATTCATGTGTATCAGGTTTGGTACTCTCACTGTCAGCGTGATAGACCCACTAAATGAGTGTGCATTGATCCAGAAGCAACTATTCTTCATTCTCTGCAACTTTTTGGAGGTTTTATGTCTGCTATACTGGATGACAGCCTCATTTTTTTGGCAGTCACTATACTCAAATTTAATTGTTTTTGCACTCTATTCCCCATCTGCTAGCATTTTCATTTTTATCCTCATCTTCTTTCAAAAGCTTTTAATATCAATCATTATCTATATAAAAGTTATCCCTATATATTGCTTCTGTAACTATTAGGTGTGATTTACTTTCCTGGAGTGTGTGTGTGTGTACGTGTGCGTGAGCATATGTGCAATAAATCTTATAAAATAAGGAGATAGTGAGCAAAAAAATACTGTATTTTGATCTCTGTATAAAATTACTATTTCCAAATCTGTCCCAGTACATTTTAATTTGTCTTCCCACATATTTTAAAAAATCTTTTGGCATGATGTGTTCATTTTACTCATGCTCAATATTTTATGATTACTTCTTTTTGCCTGTTTCTCTCGCATGTCTGTTTACTACAGCCTTTGACATTATAATCCTTTACAAGCTGCCAGATTGGTTTGTACATGTTTGGGGACCATGTTAGCGAAATATAAATCATATTTTAGTCAATTATAAATTTGGACCATTCTTTAAAGTTCACTACAGATAATGAATCATTAACAAGTTGTGTCAATGTGTAGACCCAGACTCTGCTGTGTCTGAGAACTATTAAAAGAGAACTATTTCATAGAATCTCACTTTGTAAATTTCCTAAAAGTTATCATAGATTTAGAAGATAATCTTTGTCTGAGTACATGACTCCAAAAGTTGGTAGACACTATGAAACTATACCGAAGTTTCTTCATCCTGCTTATATGTTATGAATTATTACAACATAGATTTTAAAAGCATAATAATATGACCAAAACAATATGGTGTAATACCTAGGAACCTTGGATTTAAATCTAACAGTCCTGGAAAAGTTTTAAATGGCAATATTTAATTTGTTTTTATTTGTGCAGAATAATGGTAACTTTGTGTGTGTGTGTTTGTGGGTTCGTGTGTGTGTGTACGTGTGTTACTGGGCATTGAGACCTGGGCCTTCTCATTGAGCTACATTCTTAGTCATTTTTATTTTTTATATTGAGACAGAGTATCACTAAGTCACCAAATTCCCCAGGCTGAGCTCCAACTTGTGATCCTCCTGTGTCAGCCTCCCAAAGTACAGAGATTACAGACATGTCCATTCGTATTCTTTGGGGGATTAAAGGAACCAATACTATAAAGTGCATATCCTCATAAGAGATACATAGCTATTGCTGAATAAATTTTATTAATATTAGTAACTCAAAATAGTATTATTCTCAGATAGTCCAGAATACTGCACTCTACTATAATCACAATTCTACAGAATCTGGTGGAATTCACTGTCTTGAGATTAAGTGTATATTTAAGTGAAGTCTACACTGGGTAATTATGAAATGAGTTGAGTAATAGATATATAGAAAACAATTCTAAACTCTTCAGTATACACTTAAGTGAGGCCCAGACTGGACAATTGATTGGATAGGCATATAAACTCTCTGATATCTCAAATTATAGTTGGACTCATACAACAGAAATTATCAAACACTTAGAGGGGAAAAAGTGAATTAAAAGAATCATACCAAATAATTCCATAAGAGAAACACACAGAAAAAGCACATTTAATGTCTTCTTTTCCTATGGATGTGAGTACATGAATATTGATTATACCACCTTAATACCTGAGATAATTATTCAGCAACTTTAGAGCTTTGACCTAAGAGTGCAGTATAATGTCCCATGAGGACCGCTTAAATGCTTTATTATGACATGATTATGATATAATCTATCTCCTAAGTATATGTGAGCCAAAAGGCTACATTTTATAGACTCATTATTATGAGTTTGAGGGGGAAAGTCTTAGCATTATCATCTGGGAATTTTTAGGTGGTATTTTTAAACTATGAGTGAGCAATGACAGCATGTTCATTTACAGTGGGAGAAAATATCACTGAGCCTTAGTTTTTGCTCATCTGGAAAACAGTGTATCATTGAATCCTTTTGGTCCATCAATCCTAAAAATAATGTAGTAGACTTGGGAGTACTCATTATTTTAAGAGAAGATGGGTTCCATTAACTCTCATTGCTAAAGAGATCATAAAAGAGAAGAAAGAGATAAAAGATGGGGTAATGAAATGCAGACTTTTTCAAGAGACTGGGAACATAAACATTCTTACTGAGCCTACCAAGGCAATTTCATTAGAGTAAACATACAGGATCATTGACTCCTTCTCCACAAATCATGACCAGGTGGGTCCTATCCCTACCTGTGTCCATTCACAAATAAAATTAAAGATAAACTTGTAGCAGTCAATGGGTTTTTAATCTCTTTTTCTCTTTAGAAATTTATCTTGACAAGTACAACTTGTTTAAGAAATGTTGTTATGTTGTTCAGAGCCAATCTTGTACAAGGACCTAGATACAGTCGTACCTTGATTCACGAGGTTAATTTGTTCTGTGATTCTGAGGAAGATGCTGAGTTCATGTTCATGCAAGTAAGGTGGCTACAGTCATAGTCATCACTCAATTCAGAGTTCATGAATGGAAAAAAAATTCTGCTGAATGTTTCTGTTTGCAAAACAAATTGTTAGCAAACAGAAGCATTCATGAAGCAAGGTATTATTGTATTTTCTTTTACTATAGTTTTCTGCATATGAATACATGTAATTTCTTTACCACTATCATTTCTGCCTGATAATCCAGTTTTTAGAATTATCTTATTCATGATAGGTTGAATCTTTATGCTATGTAGGAGTCCCATACTCTTTTACAAATATTTCTATGAAGTATAAAATACCAAACTATTTTCAGCTAATAATGCAATTTGCTTAAAAATGGCATAAGGAACAAGATAGTCATTGTACAGTTCTGTGAAATATTCCTTCAGAATATTCTAAATAGTGACATGAAGAGGTAAAAATAGTAAAAGAGAAGAATTAGCTGTTATTGAGAGTGGTCATTTTATAAAAAAGATTCCAAACACATAGCAGGTGATTAAAGGAACTGGGAACCTGAGGGAAGAAGGTACTCAAATAGTTTTGCTATATCTTAATTCTGAATCCATATTTGAAATCTTAGGGTTACTTGAAATGAAGAGTAGGATGAATAAAAAACATGTGTATCTGGGTAAATCAATGATATGAAATCTCATCACAGCCAGGTGTGATGACACACACCTATAATCCCAGCACTTGGGGCTGAGGCAGGAAGATCTCCTTGCATTTGAGACCAGCCTGGGGTACATAGTGAGTTCAAGGCCAAACTGTACTACATAGCATGACCCAGTCTCACAAAACTGAAAATAAATAAATCAGTACATAAAGAAAAATAAAAAATAAAATCTCAAGATCTAAAGATCTGGAAAAAAACCTGAAACAATACACTTGGCAATTAAGTTATGAAATGATGGTAAAAGGCCAATGTAAAGAAATGGACTAAAAACAGTGGCATAAAAACTGGCAATATATCACACTCTCTGGACAACTTGGACTCAGGACACCTGGAAAGCAACAACTTAAAGAAGAGAAAAGTAAGAAAAGCACCAGAAATTAAGAAAGATCCAATAGGAAAACTAGAAATCAAAGAGAAAATGGAGAAACTGAAGACAATGTAGGGAAAAGTGCAAAGCAGTCGGGAACACTAAACCTGACTCTGAGGTGGGAGTGTCTCCTCAAACATAAGGTAAGGAGAGGGTCAGCAGCCCCAGGGAGAAAAGAACAAACATGGCTGGCACTGCTAGCCCCCAGACAGCCCCATGATTGCTGTAAACTGAAAAAACAGAATGGAATTTGATTCTGAAATTGACTCATTCCACATGGCAGAGTAGAGTTGGAGAAGAAATTCATTGCACTGTCCAGAATATTTGAGAGTGACTAATCACGATCCATTTTGGGAAGGGGTTGTTTAAGACTCAGCTGGTATGGAAATCAGAAGCTACAGAGCAACTACATTTCAGAGTTTCTGGAGTAACCCTATCACAGAGACTGGCTAGGAGAAGACCACTAGACATAGTCATAGAGAGGTTGTAGATTAGACATAGACCCCCTGAGAAGTTAAGCAGTGGTGAACTCAAGACAAGAAAACACAGTGGTCTTGATCTCTGTGGTAAGAATTCAGTCCTGTCATATGTGATTTTCAGAGGAAGCTGGGTCTGATAGTGCTGGCATTAAGTCCACCAGACTGCTTGCCTGCCCCCTCCCAACCTGCTGCTAGAGCTACATCCAGAACAGAGCTGAGTGATGTTTGCTATCCCCATCTGCCAAAGTGATCAGTATTCCACCTCCGCTTAGATGATTGCCACATTCTGGAATCTATGGACAGAGGAGAATATAGAAGTGGGGGGGGGGGTGCCTCACAAACTCACAGGTCATAAAGCTATGTAGAGAAAACAGTAATTTGAGGTGCACAAAGGTATATGAAAATGGGTAGCTGGTATATAGAAACTATAAAATGATGTACAGATACAATGATGCACAGATATCTTGACTCAGCACAGGAAGAAAGGTGGGGCAAGACTCAAAATTCACACAGAAAAAAAGTGAATGTGGCAACAAAATAAAACTTAGTAGCAACTCACTATCACTCCCTCATTTTTGGTGGATCCCAGTACTACAAGATGTGGAAAGAAACTACTCATTAACACAGAAGAATTTTTGGACTCATTTTTTTGTTGTTGTGTGTGTGGGGTGTTTTTTATTCATTTTTCTTTTTTTTGTTCCCTTGTTTTCTTTTTTCACTTTTCCTTTCTTCTCTTCTGTGTATTATTTTCTTTTTTTACTTTTATCTAATTCTATTAATTTGTTTTTACTCAACTGGATCATTTACTTCATTTTCTCTCATACTTTTCATCTTCCATTTATTTATTTTTCAATTTTTACTTCTTTTTTTCTCTTTCCTCAACCAATCTCTTTTTATTAATGCTGCTAATAGGCACTATTAAGTTTTAGATATTTAATTGACTCTAAGATACTATTTGGTATTGTCAATAGGGATATAGATGTTCATACTTATTGTATGTCAATATTTGGTTTGTGTTTATATCATTATCCCATATCTCTTTTCTACTGTTAAGGGTGGTACAGTGGCAGATTTCATTGACTCTTCTGGTGTGTCAGTAGCTACCATACCATAGTAGCTTGTCTTTGACTCTTATTATTTTAATTGATTTCTTTCCTATTGCTAATGGATGTCTAGTTGTATTTATTATTTTTTTTCTGTATGCAAATATCTGGATTATATTTATGCCATCAAAATTACTGCAGCTCATTTCTGGAGAACATGGTGTTGGGCCAAATACAATGACCTATCTTTTCCTTAAATTAAAAGGAGGTGATCAGATCTTGGGACAGAGGAAAGGCCTACATTTTGGCATACCCAGATTGCATCACTGAAAATCAGACACTAACTAAAGAGACTGCCATGCTAGCAATGATATATTTTTACTTTTCAATGGTCAACACTAAGCAAAAATAAATACATACATACATACACAAAAACATGAGAAAACAAGCAACAAAGTGTCTCCCAAAACACCAAACTCCCCAAAGATGATCCAGGGGGAAAGAGGAGGAAGGAAATCAAAAGCCAATCAGCTGAGCTATATGAAATGATGAAAGGGGAAATTTAAAAAAAAATCAGTCAAGTGCTCATTGAGTTAAAACATATTATCATTAAACAAATAATGGACTTAATAATAAAAACATTCATTGAGCTTACAGAACACGTGAATAAAAAGTTTGCTGAACTAAACAAAAAGATACAAAACATGAATGACCAGTTTAGCAAAGAATTACAGTTCATGAAAAGGTACAAAACACAACTTTAAAGAGATAAAAATGTTATTGAAAGTATGAACAGAAGTGACCAACGTAAGGAGAGAGTATCAGAACTAGGAAGTATGGCTGATGCAAATGATGATATACTTAGAAATATCTTTAAAACAATAAGAGCTTATGAAAAATGGATCCAATGTCTGATAGGAAATATGAAGAAGACTAACCTAAGTAAAACTGGAATTAGTTAAAAATCAGAAGACAGTAGAAATAGCCTAAAACTCATGTTTAGAGAAATTATAGCAAAAAACTATGTGAAAATATGGGAAAATGACTTAATATAAAAGCAAGTGAGGCATATATATCTCTAAATAGCCATGATCATAAAAAAAAATACTCCAAGACATATCATAGTCAAAATCTCTGGAGTCCAGCACAAGGAAAGAAGCTCAAAAGCTGATATAGGAAAATAAATCATTTATAAATGTAAACCCATTAGAATAATAACACACAACTTAAAATCATGGAGACACTGGGATAAAGTGTTTCAAATCCTAAAATAAATTCCAATCTAGAATAATATATCATGTAAAATTATCTGTCAAAATTAGTGGAGAAGGGCAGGAATATAGCTCAGTGGTACAATGCCTGTCAGACAAGCAAGGTCCTGAGTTCGATCCCCAGTACCAAAAAAAAAAAAAAAAATCAATGGAGAAGTAAAGTATTTCTATGATAAAGAGCACCTTAAGAAATTCATGACCACAAAATCAAAACTCCAAGAAATTCTCAAGGGTATCCTAAAGAGAGACAATGAAGCCAATGATACCAAAAACACTCATGAAGTGTGTACATCTGATTGGATGAGCAGTTAAGCAGAAGGGGAAAAATAGAAATCAAAAACAATAAAGTAAAACCATAACAGTAATAAGTCAATAACTTAAATAATAATTCTCAATGTGGATGGTTTCAATTCCCCAATCAAAAGACAAAAATTGGGAGATAGGATTTAAAAAAACAATAGTATCGCTTCTTGGCCTTTTGGCTAAGATCAAGTGTAAAAAAACAATAGTATGCTACATACATGAAACACATTTAATGCAAAAACAAAAAGATTAAATTTAAAGTATGAAAAACAATGTTGCATGTAATTGGAGCTGAAAGCATCCAGGAATAAATATCTTATTTATAGAAAAAGTACATTTCAAGTCAAAAATTATCAGAAGAGGTAAAGAAAATCACTACATATTGGTTTAGGAAATGATTAAACAGGAAGAGATACCCATTGTAAATATATATGCATCAAATATTGGTGCACCAAACTTCATCAAGTAAACATTGTAGGACATAATGGTAAAATAAACATGAACACAATTATAGTTGGTTATTTGGATATCCAGTTCTCATAAAAAGGCAATCAACTAGACAAAAATCAATAAAGTATAGAGCTGAACTATACACTGGAACAAATGGACTTAATAGATATCTACAGAGTGTTCTACTCAGAAACAATACAATACACATTCTTCTCACCAGTACAAAGAACTTTCTCCAAAGTGGAATAGATACTAGCTCATAAGCAGGCTTAAATAAATACAAAATAACTGAAATTTGTGGGGGTGTTGGCCAGAGGCATGTATGAGATGGATATGCAGAGGTAAGGGACTTTTGGAGCCACACACCCAAAACTTCCCATAATGCATGGCTAGAGATTAAAAGAGAGCCTACAGGAACACAAGTCCAAGTAGGATAAAATACACTGCCTTAAGGAATGTTCTGGACCTTGGCCTCCCCATACACCAATTTATTCCTTAGATTGGCCCTAAGTTTGGCCATGTAACAGACCACCTTGACATTCACTTGTCCTTTCCCTGTGCCCCACATGAATTTCTGCACAGATATTGTTCTTCCTTTGTCCTTTATTCTTGCTTGCTAGTTCAATCAATAAATAGCCACAAAGGCTTTAGTTCAGGGCTGTTTGAGAGTTTCTGACACTGAGAGGTCTTAGTTATTGGCAACCCCCCTGGGGCCTCTTGGAGTATGGGCTGGACATTGACTCCAAGTAATCTTTGAGTAATCTTTCATCCTTAATTATGAACTGGGACAGAAATTAGTCCATGCATAGTATCATATCACAGTGCAATAAAATTAGAAATTAATGACAAAAGAAATCACAGAAAGTATGTAAGCACATGTACATTAAACAATACACTTGTGCATAATCAATGGGTCACAGAAGAAATTCAGGAGTAATTAAACAGTTCCTCCCATCAAATGAAAATACCAGTACAATGTATCAGAACCTATGGGACACAATGAAAGCCATCCTAGGCAAAATGTTTATAGCTGTGAATGCTCACATTCAAATAACAAAACAATTTCAAATAACCTAATGATGCACATCAAGATCCTATTAAAACAATAGTTCAAATCCAAAGCTAGTACAAGGAGGGAAATTATAAAGATCAGAGTGGAAATTAATGGGATTGAAACAACAACAAAAAAGAATAAATAAAATGAAGAGCTTGTTCTTCCAAAGAATAAGCAAAATAAATAAACCCTTATCCAATCTTACAAGAAAAGACCCATACCAATATAAATAGAAACAAAAAAGGCAAAATCATAAGGATCACCACAAAATCAAGATTATTAGTAACTATTTCAGGTCTGTACTCCAATAAATTGAAGAATCCAGAAGAAATGGATAGATTTCTAAACATACATGGGTTATGAAAACTAAATGAAGACAATGTAAAAAAATTTTTTGCAATCTAATAAGAGACAATTCAATTGAGTGAGTAATAAAAAAAAAAATCTACCAACTAAGAAAATCAGATGACCTGATGGATTCACCACTGTATTCTTTAAAAAATTGAGGGAAGATTAAATGTCAATATACCTTAGAATCTTTCATAAAATTGAAAGGTAAGGAATACTACCAAACTCATTCTGCAAGGCCAGCATTACATTGATTCCAAATCCAGGAAGGAATCAACTAAAAAAGAAAACTACAACCTAATCTGTTTAATAACATAAATGTAAAGATCCTCAACAAGATATTTCCAAAAATAATGCAACAAATCATTAAACAGATCATGCATCATAACCAAGTGAACTTCATCCCTGTGATGCAAGGATGGTTTGATATATATAAATCAATAAATATATCACATTAATAGAAGCAAAGACAAAATTCACAATGTCATCTCAATAGATGCAGAAAAAGCCTTTGACATAATCCAACATCTCTTCTTCATAAAAATCCTGGAAAAATTTATAGAAGAATCTTATCTTAATCTGATAAATGTCAATTATGAAAAACCTACTGCCAACATCATATTAAATGGAATACAAACTAAAAACATTTATCTAAAATCAGGAAGATAAGGATATCCACTATCACCACTCCTGTTCAATATAGTTCTCAAAATGAAAGAATTAAAAAGCATGCACACAGGAAAGGAAGAAGTCAACTTATCATTATCATGATGATACAATCTTTTTCATAGAAGACACAAAAAAATACACCAAAAGACTCCCAGAACTAATAAGTTCAGCAAAGTAGTGGAATATAAAGTTGACACATATAAATCAATAACATTCCATACACACATAATTATGCCACTGAGAAAGAAATTAGAAAAAAATTACCATTCACAATAGCTTCAAGAAAAACAAACACTTAGGAATTAACCAAACAAAGGAAATGAAAGAGGTCTGAGTACTCTGAAAAAGTGGAGCAGAGAGAACATCAGAAAATGGAAAAATATCCTCTGTTCCTGAATAGGCAGAATAAATATTGTCAAAATTAACATTATACCAAAACTGATATGTAGATTTATTGCAATCCCAATCAAAATACCAATGGCATTCTTCAGAGAACTAAAAAAACCAGTCCTCAAATTTGTGTGATATCAGAAGCAACCCAGAATTAAAAAGAAAATAACAATAGTCCTAGGCAATGAGAGCAAAGCAGGAGGCATCACAATCAGGTTTCATTTTAAATTGCTAAGTTATGATGATTTAAGGAAAAAACAACAAGGTACTGGTATGAAATAGTCTTATAGATCAGTGGAGCAGAATAGAGGACAGAGAAAGAACCTCAGGCACATTCAGCCATCTAACCTTTGACAAAGAACCCTAAAACATATCCTAGAGGAAAGATAGCCTCTTTAACAAATAGAGGTGGGTAAACTGGCTGCCCACTTGCAGAAAATTGACTCTAGACCCATATCTCTTACTATCCACTAAAATAAAATTGAAATAGATCAAGATCTAAATATTAAAACAGAAACACTTAATCTGTTGAAGGATAAAATAGGTAACACTCTTGAAGACATGGGTATAGGCAAGAATTTTCTAAGCAGAACCATAATTGTGCAAGAAATAACATCAAGAATCAACAAATGGGATGATATAAAAATTTTAAAAGGTTCTGTACAGCAAAAGAAACAACCAACAGAATGAAGAGGTAACCTACAGAATGAGAAATAATTTTTGGCAGTTGCTCCTCAGACAGAGAACTAATGTCTAGAATACATAAAGAAATCAAACAAATTAGATTCCCGAAAATAAAAGACCCAATCAAAAAATGGGAAACTGAAATGAATAAACACTTTTCAGAAAAAGAAATACAAATGGCCAATAAAACATGAATAAATGTTCAACATCTCTGGCCACTAGAGAAATGTGAATTAAAAGGAAACCTTCTTGGTTTATATCTAGATGTCCCCGAAGAGCCTCATCCACTCACATACAGGACTTTGGAAGGTTACTATGTTATGATGGCTTATAGCTGACATTCTGAGTTGGCATCTGGTTGAAGGTGGCCAATAACTGGGATGTGACTTAGAAAATTATACAGTATCTCCCTACCTTACTCCTCTCTTAACTCTCTTTCCTTCATCTGCTGTAAGGTGAGTTTTGCTCTCCCCAGAACCTTCTACCATACTATCAACCATATAAGAACTGAAACTTCTAAAATGTGAGTCAAAATAATCTCCTCCTTTGAATTGTCATTGTTGGGCATTTTGTCCCAGCAACTAGAAAAGTCATTAACCACTTAGCAGTCCAATTATTTAAATACGAGATTACCAAAAAGTGCATATTTTTGTTAATTTTTATAAGATAACAGAAAACATAAAAATGATAATTTTATCAAATCTATTCAATAATTTCTCTGTGTATGGTATACCTTAAAACACTCAGTATACAATGCAACATTATAATTTGGACAGTAGTATCTAATCTCTTTCCGAATTCTTTTTGCATTACTTTCTTTCTTTGAACAACATAGTTTCCACTATCTTGTGGGACTTTCCTTTTTTTCTGTGGGTGACATAATTTCAATAAAATGTCTACTCACTAAACATTATGGTGAGGACACTGATGATGGATATCCTGGTTGGTGTTTCACTATCCTGTTTTTTTAATTATTTGGTCTATTGGACCTAATCTAAATTTAAATGACTTTTTGAACCTTCTTGTTTTGAATAAATAAAAGATGCATTCCATATTGTTTGGCCCAGAAGGTGCATAAATATTTTATAATAATATTTTTCTCACATTTTTAATTGCAGGATACTTTGTTAGATGTTGGTCAACTGTCTATAGAATTATTATAATCCTGGACCTATTGGAAGTATTTTAGTTTCATTTCTTCTTTTAAGTTCTATCATTTCTGTATTATGAATAGTTGACAATAAGGAGATGTCTTTTTGTTTTTCCATTTCATAACACAGACTTTTCCTGACTGATATGCTAATATTTCTCCCTTTTTCAGTTATCCCTTTTGCAGATCTTTGAGCAATTCCTTCCTATTCAGTCTCAGTGTCCTAAATGTGTCCATTTTTATCTTTTTTTTCCCAGTACTGGCGATCGAACTCAGGACTGTGCCACTGGGCTAAATCCCCAGGATCCATGTTGTATTGTAAAAGAATATCACTGAGTTCTGGAGAAATATAAAAATTATATCTAATGTAATTATGATAAGAGTTTTTATAGATTGTAACACAAAATTATAGGTTATTTTTCACAAAATAAACACAAATTAGTAAAAGAAAATAACCAGAATTTATTATTAGATTTCACTAGAAATAAGCAACAAAGGTGAATATAACATTCTAAGTTAAAAAGTATGCAAAATATAGTTGATGTAAAACAAATACACAGATGTATGAGTGTACGAGTGATGTTCGGGGTAAACTGTTAAGTAGTTAAGACAAATAATGAGATTCCAACTTACTCCAGGAAGAAGTCAAATAATAGCATATGCTGGTGAAGCTGTAATGCAAAAGGAACCCTTCAATGTATTTTTAGAAGTAAAGATAAAACATAAGCTGATGAGACATAAGAAGGGTCAAACAAACTGATCCCCACAAATATGCCATATCAAAAATATTAAAGTATATTTTTGGAATAAGGAAAATGATACATGAGAAGAATACAATTTTACATATAGAATCAGAAATATTACAAAGGTAAATATGAAAAATTTTTTGTGCTTATTAAATAATTTTCTTAAAGAAAAAAGACTAAAACAAAAATAATAGCTATGCACTGTGATATTTTAAAACTGTGAGTAAGTAAAATATAGGACACTAATAGCAAAAATACTAAGTAAGAAGAAAGGAAACTGGTTGAAAGTTTTTTATTATATCTATAGATATAGATATAGATATAATAATAAGTTTAGGTAGATTTTACAAGGTTAAAATTACATACACTAAAGCAACTATTTTACACACACTTGAAAAGAGTTATACTAATAAGAGAACAAAGGAAATAAGAAGGAATCATGAAACTAATTAAATTCATAAAAGAGAGCGGGAAACAAGGAAGGAAGGAAAGAAAAAGGGAAGGGAGAAAGGAAGGAAGTAAAGGGAGAAAGAGATAGAAGGAGAGGGAGATTAAATGAAACAAAAGGAAGATAATGCAAAGAGCAGTTGACAAGCAAGTTGGAAGATTTAGCCTAGCTAGATGAATAATCACACTAAATATAAATAGTCTAAATATCATAGTTGAAAATATTTAACTAATTCTAAAGATAATGAGAAAGTTATATTTTAAAAAGCTCAAGACTTTATTCTACCAATGGAAAACTTCACATTAAACATAAGGACACAAATAGAATAACAGTAAAGGACAGAAAAAGATAAACTGCACTAACAATGCTCAAAAGAAAGTGGAAACTCAGACATGGTGATTCACACCTATAATCCCAGCATTTGGGTGGCTGAGGCAGGAGCAGCACCACAAGTTTGAGGTCAGCTTGGGATACATAGTGAGTTCAAGGCCAAACTGAACTACATAGCAAGACCTTGCCTCAAAAAAAAAAAAAATAAGTACAAGAGGCTATATTAATGTCAGAGGACATACATTTCAGAGCAAAAGCTATCACCAGTAAAAAAAAAAAAAGGTATCATTTAATAATTATAGAGGTGTCAAACAATCAAGAAAAAATAAAAATCCTAAATTTGAATTAATTTGATTATAAAACTTCAAAACATATGAAACAAATAAATATCAAAATGCTGAAAAAAATAAATAAACTATATTCCTCTTTAACAGTTGATAAAAGCTTGTAGCCAGAAGGATACAAAAATTTAGACAACACTATCAACAAGCTTAATCTAATTGATGTCCATAGAAGACTCTAACCAGATTGCAGATTTATTTCTAAGGGCATGAGGAAAATCTCTGAGGATTCAGTCATAAAAAGTAATTACAATTATTGTACTGATAACTGTATAATTCTATTAAAAATAAGTTACTGCAAGATATTTAGAATATCCCCAAATAGCAAAGTAACTAAACAACACAATTCTGTATAACTCCCAAATCAAAGAAAATATTAAAAAGAAAATTAAAATTATTTTGAACTAAATGATAATAAAATGAAAAGTAACTAAAATGTATTGGATGAAGTTATAGTAGTCCTTTTGTGGAAATTTATAACATTAAAGGCAAAGGTCTGAAATCAATTACCTCATTTTCCATATTAATCCATTTGAAAAATAAAGAATGAATAAATGCAAAAATTATCAGAAAAATGGAAATAATAAAAAATAAAGAAGAAATCAATGAAATGAGAACAGGAAACTAGAAAAACAAGGGAAATAAAAATCTGATTGTTTTTAAAAATTAAATATTGATGAACATTTTGCCTGATAAATCAGGACATTAAAATTGAAAACACATTATTAATATCAAGACTTGATAGATGACTTGATAAAAATTTCTTAAAAGATTAAAATGATAATAAGGAATATTATGAAAACCTTTATTTCAGTATATTTTTCAACTTACACAATTTAAAAAAAAAGAAATGAACTGCTCACTCAGGAAAAAACAGCTTTTTTTAAAGAAGTTCAGTTTGTTCTTAAAAACCTTCCCATAGCAAAATCTTCAGGTCTGGAGAGCATCAAAACTAAGTTTCAAAAAACTTTTAGGGAAGAAATAATTTTAAATTTATACAAATTCTTCTCAAAATTTGAAGAAGAGACAGTACATCCCAACTCCTACTATGAGGTCCATATTACTGGGAGATAAAACAAGACAAAAATATAACCAAACGAGAACTCTTGGCCAGTATTACTCATGAACATAGAAAATTCTCAATAAAATTTTAGCAAATAGGATCCATCAATATATAAAAATGATACATTATTAATAGATGCATATTATCCCAAAAGCTCAAGGTTAATTCAACATTAACATTCAATCAATGTAATGAAACATATTAAAAGACAAAAATAAATGAACATCTCATAAGGAACATTAAAAATATGTGATAAAATCCAACACTAAATCTTTTTTGGGGGGTACTGGAGATTGAACTCAGGACCTTGAGCTTGCAAGGCAGTCACAGCACCACTGAGCTAAATCCCCAGCCCCAACACTAATTCTTGATAATCCCTGTCAGCAAACCAGGAATAGAAGGGAACTTTGTTAACCTAGTAAAAGATATCCACAAGAAACAAACAGCTAATAGCACACTTAATGACCAAATACTAAATGCTTTTATCCAAGAATGAAGAACAGGGAAAAGATGTCTTGACATGTTTATTCAAGATGATAGTAAGTTGGGCCAGGGATTTAGCTCAGTGATTTCACTGCCTGCTGCACAAGCACAAGGACCCGAGTTCCATCCCCGGTACCCCGCCCCCCCCAAAAAGATGTTGGTAAGTTTTTATCATGTATAATAAGGCAAGAATTGAGAACAAATGGCATCCAGACTGAGAAGGAACAAGCTAACTTGTATGTTTTTATATAGATACATGGCCACATATGTAGAAAATATGAGATATAGAAAAATAGCACAGAACTAATTAGTGAGCTTAGAAATGTGCAAAAGTCAAGGTCATTACACAAAAACCAACTGCACTTGCTACCAGTAATGAACAATTCAATAACATTACCATTTGTTAGAGTAGATTTCACGTTAAGTGGTCTTAACACAATAAAATAAAAAAGTACAGTGTATCGCTTGAACGCTATCTTAAATGGATATATTTCTCCTTTTGTAGGAAACAATTATGAATCATTTTTAAGTGGTGGAAAATCATTTCAAAAATTAATTGTAGGGCTGGTATTATAGCTTAGAGCTATAGCATATTTAGTACGTGCAAGACTCTGGGTTCAATCTCAAGCTGAAAAAAAACAGAAAGAAAAACCAGAAAATGCATATTATATTTAAAAATTAATATTTATAATAATATCAAAAGCATGAAGTACTGTGAGAAAAGTTCATTTAAAAATGTGTAAGTCTGGTCTATTGAAAATTATAAACCCTCGTTTTTTGTTTTGTTTTGTTTTATACCAGGGATCGAACTCAGGACCTTGCTCTTGCGAGGCAGGTGCCACAACCACTGAGCTAAATTCCCGGCCCCTTATAAACCACTGTTGAAGGAAAGTAAAGTTATAAATACATTCAGAAATATCTCACTTTCATTGATTGAAAAGCTTAATATTGCTAGATGTCAATTACCACCAAACTAACCTACAAATTAATAGATATCTAAACTGGCCAGGTTTTATAATAATCATATACAAATACAAAGTGCTTATAATAACATAAACAACTTTGCAAAAAGATACTACCTAACTTCAAGAGTTACCACATACTTTTGACATATGATAGATAAATGAGACCAAATTTAGAATCAAGAAATAGACTTACAGGCAGATTCTATTATTTTTTATCAAAGATTTATCACAATTTTGGTAGAGAAATGGTAGTCTCATGTATAAATGATACCAGGAAAAATGGATATTCCTTAAAAAAAATTTCTAGGCATGGGGGTTGGTGCCTCCTTTTACCTCACGAGGCTGAAGCAGGATGATTGCCACAAGTTCAAGGCCAGCCTGGGCTATCTAGTGAGCTACATAGGAATACCCTGTCTGAAATTTTTTTTTAATTTTAAAAAAGATTTCCCTCTTCTACACAACACATAAGCAATTAACATAAAGTTGATCATAGACCTATATACAAAATTTTAAACCTGTAAAACTTTAAATAGAAAACACAGGAGGAAATCTTTATGATGTTGGGATGGGCTAAGATTTCTTAAACAGCAAAATGAAAGGGAAAAACATTAGTATGTTGAATTTCATCAAAATAAAGAACTTTGAGTTGGGTGTGGTGATGTATGATTGTAATTCCAGTTAATTGGGATGCTGAGAAAAGAGAACTGCAGTTTTAAGGCAGCCTCAAACAAAGCACTCAAGGCATCTCAAAACAGAAAGAAAGAAAGAGAAAGAAAGAAAGAAAGAAAGAAAGAAAGAAAGAAAGAAAGAAAGAAAGAAAGAAAGAAAGACAGACAGACAGACGGGGAGGGCATTCTGTAGAAATAGCTAACTGGTACCGTGCCTCTGGGATCAATCCCTAGCACCACAGTAAATAAATAAATTCATATAAATAAAAACTTTGGCTTTTCCAAAGACAAAATTAAGGTACTGAAAAGATAAACCATAAATGGAAAGAAAATATTTGTAAATTCCATGTCTGAGAATTATCTTGAATCCAGAATACATGAGGAATGTCAAAATCTCAATAAGAAAACAAAGAAAAAATAAATAAATAAAATTTAAAAATTTTTAAAAGAACCCAAGTTAAAAATAGGTAAACATTTAAGCAGATATTTCACTGAAGTAGAAACATACATGTAAAATAAGCACATTAACAAGGCAATTGATGTCATTAGTCACTAGAGAAATACAAATTAATATTACAGTAAGGTACTCTACCTGCCCGTGGGACTGGCTACTATTGAAAACACTGCACCCAATGCTGAAAATGATGAAGAGGAACCTGAAACTCTTATACTACTTGTAGGAAAATAAGTTAAACTGTGAAAAGAAAAGGAATATTTAGGTATTTCTTAGAAATTAACTATATATTTAACATATGACTCAGTCATTCCACCCCTACATTTACCCTCAAAAGAAGTGAAAGTCCCTCTAAAGACTTTTACATGAATGTTCATAGAAGATTTATTTGAAATAGTCACAAACAAAAGCAACCCAAGCAGGGGACATCCTTCTGCAATAAAAAGGAGTAACAATTGATTCTCACTGCAACACAGGTGTATCTTTAAATAATTGTTCCGAGCAAAAGAAGCCAGATACTAAAAGAGTACAGCTTTTATTCCATTTATACAAAATGCTAGAATATACAAACTAAGCAATAGAGGCTACTAGAGGGTGATGGGCTGGGGGGTGGGGGTGAAGGGACAGGAAGGGAAGGGTTAGGTGACAGAAGGACTCTTTTAGGAGGGATGAATGCATTTATCATCTTGACTATAGTGATGGTTTAAAGATGGGCATATACTTACAGTAACTTATACAGGAAGTACTTTTTCTATAAGTATAGTAAAAGCTGCTGCAGATTTTTGAAGAGAAGAATGACATCATATAACTTACATTTTTGAAGGATCAAGTGACATCTGTGTAGCTGACTGTACCTGGAAGAAAAAATACATCCACTTCTTTTTGTCATCTTAATCACCACAAATTTCAAGTGGACTCAATAATGTCCTGATGATGCTATACAATGCTCATTAGTTCACTCTCCCATTCACCTAAATAACTCTCTTCTTTCATCCACTTTCCATCATCTTTTCTACATCCTTGCCCTTGGCTAATAATCTCGTTCCTACTGCATAACAAAACTTTTATTGTTAGTAGAGACATTCCACAGATACCTTGCAGTGTGGCTCCCTGCTAGCCAATACCTGCAATTACTAACCCTACTCCTGCCTCCTAATGTAGATGAACTGCACCTGTGCCTCCCCACAACCTTACTTGCTCAATGACACAGTTCTCCCAGTCTCTGCATTCTACACTGCATGACTAATTTCATGACTCACCTTGAGAAGACCACCAAATGCCCAGATATTTATTTGGTCGAACATTACTCTGGGTATTTCTATGAAGATATTTTGGATAAGATTAACATGTAAATCATAGACTAGTAAAACAGATTACTGTCCCCAGCGTGCGTGTGAGTGTCACCAATCAGTTGAAGGCCTGCATAGAACAAAAGGCCTGATGCACCCTCAAATAACAGAGAATTCCTCCTGCCTGGCTGCCTGCAGACTGGGACATGGGCTTATTTTTTTTGTACCGGGGATCGAACTTAGGACCTTGCACTTTTGAGGTAGGCGGTAGAACCACTGAAATAAATCCCAGGCTCTACATGGGTTGTTTTTCTGCCTCTGGACTTGAAACATCAGCTCTTTGTGGATCTTAGGATTTCTAGCCTCTGAATGAGAAGTACTCCATTTGTCCTCCTGATTCTCAGGCCTTTGGATGCAGACTGGAATTAGATTAGTCACTCTCTCGGTCTCCATTTTGCTTAACCCACTTAAAAATCTTGAGAGTTTTCAGTCTTCGTAACTGTGTGCACCAACTCCTTACTTTTCAATCTCTCTCTCTCTCTCTCAAAACTTTCATCAGTTTTTCTTTTTCTTTTTTTTTTTTTTTTTTTTTTTTTTTTTTTTGGTACCAGGGATTGAACTGGGGTCCTTGCGCTTGAGCAGCAGGCGGCAAAACCACTGAGCTAAATCCCCGGCCCTTTCATCAGTTTTTCTAATAGATGACCTCTATAAACATAACCATACTACCTCTTTACATTAAAATTTTCAAAAAGAAAATCTTTTATCTCTATTCTGACTTCCATCTACTTCCACATTTTTTCCATCCATTTTAAGCAAAATTCCTCCAAGAGTTGTTAATTTCTATTTTCTGCAATTCCTCTTCTTTGATTCCCTCTTAACTCATTCTAGTCTGGTTTTTGTAGTAATCAGTACATTGGAAGTGTTCTTGTCAACGTCACCAATAATTTGCACACTGTGAAATCCAAGTGATTTCACTTTCTCTTTTTCTTGGTAAGTGATTAGCATGTGTCTTAACTGGTCACTTCCTCCTGGACATAACTTAGTTACTATGATGCTATACTCTAATTTTCCTCCCTTCTCAGTCTCCTTCACTACTTTTAACTCCTATCCCTGGCCTCACAGTGTTGCAGTATCTCTCTGGTCAGTCCTTGCCTTTGCCCTGTTCTCTGTTCTATGTACACTCACACCACTGAGTATGTTTGAAAGTTCTTTTAAATACCAGTCATTCAACAACTGCCAAATGGGTAAGTGCAACCCAGACCTCTCCACTGCGGTTCCAACTCATATATCCAATTGTCTACTTGACGTCTCCCCCTAGATATTTAATGGACATCTGTAATTTGACACGTCCAAACCTGTAATCTCAAGCTCCCGTACATGTGCTCCACTGACAGGCTTCCTCAATTTATAGGAACTCCATCTTTCACTTACTCCAGTCAAAACTCTGACAGTCATCTTTGATTTTTTTCCTGTATTTTACAACCTGTATTCAGTCTTTTAGGATATCCCATTTGACTCTATGTTCAGAATGCACACAGAATATGGTTTCTGTTCACTATTTACAGGTCTAACCTGTTGGATTGTATTTTGTATGCACTGATTTATTTAGAGAAATTTTCTGCCTATCCAACATAATAGCAATCCTTTATTTAATATTATCTTGATCATATTCTCTCTCTACATATATATATATATATATATTTTTTTTTTTTTACCCTATCATTTTACTACATTCAGAACTACCTTTCTCTTTAAGCCTCATTTCTTGTGGCTTGTTTAAAAATATTGTTTAATGTGATATAATAAAAGATATTTTACTATATTTCCTTTGGACTTTAAATATTTTGTTTTCATAATTTAAACCAATTAGAAAATACATATATTTTTTGGTGAGGTAGAAATTAAGGATCTGATTTTCCTCAAAAGCATATTTATTGAATGTGGGCTTTTTTCCTAAAATAGTATGTTACGACCAAATTTCACCTCTTAACTCAGGTTCTCTAGGAAGCAGTCTGAACCAGGATTAAGGGACCAACACTTTATTTGGAAACTGTAAGCCAAAGTAATTTGAAGAAAAAAATGATAGTGAGGTGAGGAAAGTGGGAAGCAGGCATGCAACACATTGTCACACTGGCTAATGCTGCTTCCGCATGAACTGCTAAGAGTTCCCTCAGACTTCTCTGGCAAGACTGGATGCTGATCTCCTTAGATGTGCCTACAGGACAGAGTGAGAGGAAGTATATCTACCTGTCTACTTCCTTTCTCCTGTTGGTGCTTTGATTAACGTTCACACAGCAAGGAGTCACACCCTGAACATGTCAGTCACTTGTCCAGCACCCAGTGACTTTTCAGAAAGCCATTTTCTGTACTCCACAGTAGTGCACGCTATCAGAGTTCAAAGAAGAGCCACCTTGTGGAGTGAGGGAGCCTAGCAGTCAATCCCAATAAAAACAGGAAAGCTCAAGGAATTTGAAGAAGGCAAACAAAATTTCCTTGTGCAATGGTATGCCAAGGTAACTTATATGCTTGGATCTCTTTCTGATCTATTCTATTCCACTAGTCTATTCCAGATACATCACCAAACTTTTAATTATCATAGATTTACAGAAGTCAAATGTTTAGTAAAGTCAAAATAAGTCTAATTTTTTATGAGTTAAATTTTCATATACATTTTAGAATCATTTTTTCAAGTTCATAAAAAGTAAACTATATAATATTAATGGATATCACATCATGCTTATAAATTCTGGAAGAATCATCATCTTTATAATATAGAATCTTTCTATCCCTGAACATAATGTTTTGAGTTTTTCATAACTATCTGGAATTTTTAGGTTACATCTGTGCTTCATGGTTTTATTGTAATTGTGAAGGAGATTTCTTAACTTCCTTTTTTAAATTGTTGTACTGATATTTTAGAATACTATTGATTTGTACAGGCTGATCTTTACCCAGCAAGCTTGCAGAAACCTTATTACACCTTCTGTATTTTAAACATATTCTTTTAAATTTTCTATTTAGACAATCTTCTTTGAATAAATTTAGATTATTCCTTTAAAATTGTTCAGCTTTTTGCAACATTTACTTTTTCTTATAATTGTTCTGTCTGACACTTTCAACATGATGTTGAATAAATGAACTGATAAGAATCATCTTTGCCTTATTTCTGTATTCATTTGATCTGATGATTTGTGATATTTTATAATCAAGGGTGATTTTGCATTCCATCAGGGCAAAGTAGCTTTCATTGACTAAAAATCTGCTTTTCATGAATTGATTATTAATTTTATCAAATGATTTTTCTGTATCTGCTTACATGATAAAATATTTCCCACTTGACCTATTAATGTGATGAATTACATTATATCATTTTCTAATATTTGAATGCATGTCTGTAAGAACTCTATTTTCATGTTGAATTAAAGAGCATATTTTTGCTGGATTCAGTTCTGAAAAAAATTGTCCTTTTGAATATTAACTAGACTTTTTCTATTTATTTCATTAGATCTCCTACATAAATCAACCCCCAGACTTCTTATTGTATCATGTCTCTTTCTAATCCATGTTTATATGCTTTCTATCTGTTAATATCGCTATGCTTATTCTCAGTGATTTCCTTATATTGCTCCTCAAGCCCACTTTTTCTCCAGCTGATTTTTAAATAATCCATTCGTGTAATCTTACTATTTTTAACTTAAATGTATTGTTTTAGCTGATACATAAAAGTTACATGTTTATGAAGTGCTATATAATGTCCAAGGTCTCCTCTGAGACTTAAGGCAAATTCTTAGCTGTGAGCCCCTGTAAAAATGAAAAGAAAGTTAAATATCACCAACATACAAAGGACAAACCTTCCCATTCCAAAAAGGAGAAATAGGGGAATAGAAAGAATTTGGACCAATCCAAGACTGAAACCAAGCAGGGAACACATTAAATCCCATAGTTTCATGTCCAGAACCTAAGAAAAGTTGGGCAAGATGTGAACTCCAAAGGGTTTGGGCAGCCCTGCTCCTATAACATTGCTAGTGATTGTAGTATTCATGACTTCTCTCAGGTTAGCTTTGCTCATTCCTTGTGGCTTTCCTCAGACTTTCCACATTCCCAGCTATCTGGAGTCTCCATTGTACTTTCAGCTACTCTCACCACTTCATGCTTTCTCTCTCAAGCCTGACCTCTTAGGCCTTTTTTTGAAATCTAAGTAAAAGCCTTCAAGATTCCACTTCTGGTACCAAATCTGTACCAGTTAGGTTTCATATATATATATATATATATATATATATATATATATATATATATATACACACACACACACACACAGAGAGAGAGAGAGAGAGAGAGAGAGAGAGAGAGAGAGAGAGAGAGGTCTAAAGGCAATGGCAAAGTCCAGAGCTCCTTTAAAGAACAAAAGGGGAGACCTTCCTCAGTTTCTGCCCTACATGTCAGTCATCCAAAGACACACAGAACTTTGCTCCACTAATCCATTAGATAGATGATTCTCAATCCATTCAAATTGACACACCACAATTAACTATCACATCTGATCCTTTTATCCTGTAAGTTGAGCAGCATTTTCTTCACTCCCTTTCATTTGTAAATGTTTCTGACATGCCATACCCAAAATAGTATATTTCTGCCAATAAATGCTAATCTTAGAACTTTTTTATTATACCTATCAATTTTTGTTGTCTAAAAAATAAGCTTTTTGAAGCTGAAGACCATATTTCATGATTGTATAGCTTGTTTCCTTTCTATTAGCAGTTATTTAAAATGTTCTTATTGAGTATTATAAGAATCTGTGAAAAATAAATATTGATTGTTTTTTGTTTCAGAAAAGATTCTACAACTTTGCATACATTATTAATTTAATCTCACATATAGAAGTTTTGGGAGGATGATATACAGATGTTCTTTCTTCAGAAAAGCTAATGCAGGGAACTAGTTATCTGACAGCTTCGATATTTACATTGTGGTCATATTACCCATAAGTAGCTCCCAGTGAGTAACTATGCCATGGGCCCTAGATCATGGCCACTCCTGTTCAAATGAGAGTATTCAAATGGGGCATCTTTGCTTGCAACTCCCATGACATGGATGAGAAATCCTTTGAGTTCCACTGTATCTAAGTCTCTTATCTGATCCTCCCTCCTTCCTTGTCCCTCAACATGTGTTGGATCTGCATTATAGTCTAAAGGTTTTCCCCAAGTATTTCTGTTATCTCTACTCTTTATTTGTTATAATCATCTACACTTAATTTTACTTTCATTTCTAATTCCATCTTGACATATACTTCCCAGTGAGCACAAATAGACTATCAACTCAATGTCTGTTTCAAATGAAGAAACCAGAACTTTTAAAGATTAAGAGGAGAGACAGTATTATACAGCTTATCAGTCAAACAGTTTAGATTTAAACCCAACTTTCTTCTGACAGCAAAGACTTTGTATTTTACCACTACCTGGGGAAAAGTAAAACAATAATTAGTAGAAACCAACATCTTGCCATCTGCAGACTTTTAAAGATCACAACAAAATGCTACTACTCCTCTAGGTAACATTTGTAGTAGTTAATGTGCAAAAGGGGTTAATATGCAGGTGTGGTCTGGGGGAAAATAAATAACCTCTGTATTTCCTGACTTGTCAAAAATGCCAAAAGATAGTATCTGCTTCAAAGAGTCACAGGGAAAATTAAAATCTTTCATTTGATAGCATTTATGACTGCTGATCAAGTCTATTGCTGTGTATCCAAAAGAATATGAGATAACAGTAGATAGATTAAGAAATGTTTTGTTTGGAAGATTCCTTTTGAACTATCTCCACTGCTTCCATTAAGGCTCCTACATTTGATTCTCTACACCACTTTGTTTGCTCTAACTGTACACTTATTGTATTGAATTGGAATGTTTTACCTATATAGCTGGCCCTGTAATACATCCCCCAACCTGAATCCCTGCCAGGAAGACTTCACACTTCATTCATACACATTTAGAGGCTTGCCACTCTTGTAAAGCAGGAACAAAATATCTCTTCATTGGATACTTATTTACAAGCATGTTGCCCTGCAGTACTGGATACCCAATAAATTCATGTTATAAGCTTTAAATAAATAGGTGTGTTTATAGCTGTTGTAAAATATTTAAAAGTCTATTCCATGAAAAGAAGTAAGTGTCTTTGGGGATTTTACAAGGTGATTGCTGTATTAGTTGTATGAGCTAAATTGCTGTAACAAAAAAGCATCCTAAAACGGAACAGGTTAAATAATATAAAATTTTATTTCTGTACCATGAGAGGAAGAGCTCTGGGCTGATGGTAGAGCCTAGCCATTTTGAATATAGGGCTACAATCTTTGAGTCCAATAAGTCCTTCAGTCTCAGCAATCTCTGGCCAAACAGTAAAGAGAAGTGAATACAGACAGCAGGCACCCATTTTTTTCCATGGCAAGATATAGTGCACATCATTTATTCTCTATCCATTTACCTAGAACTTAATCATGATTACAGCTTATTAATTGAGAAATATAGTCTTTATGTTTGTGTCTATGTATCAGTCCAATCTCTATTCCTGTGAAATCAAAAGAGAATGGCTAAAGGAGGAACAGCCTGACCTACCATGTTTGTCAAAAACTAAGACCTAGATGGAAATAATCAGCCTTGAAAACTAGAGTTCAAAAATGCCAGCTCCAATCAGCCTATTTTTGCCTTACCTGCCATCAAGATTATACATAAGTGTACAGTTAGAAACAGAAAAAATGAATCAGCTGCAAATTTACAAGCTACTTACTACTAATTATACTTAAGCAGAAACACAATTACCATTTGCAAAAAAAAAAAGATCAATACATTTTTCCCTGGTGGGAGGTTCAGAGAAATGATATTAGGGCTATGGAGGTAGCTCAGTTGTAGAGTGCTTGTTTAGCCCTGGGTTCAATCCCTTGCACCAATAAAAAAATCAAAACAAAAGAGAAAAGACTGATAGCATCTTTGTTGTACAATTTTATGATTCCATGCTGTTTTTTATACATTACAGGATATATTGTGTACAGCAAGCACTTAGATGACCTGCTTCTTCACACATTATGAATTCTTTGACAATGAGAACATCGTCTGCTTTGAAATTAGCTCCATTCCTGTACACCACAGAACATCTGCAGTAGATAGCAGACAGATAATAGGTGAATGTATAGTTGTTGAATAAATAAGTTAACTACTATTAAAAATGATGGACTGCAAACTAAAAGCACTAAGAAATAGACCTCTGTTTCAACAGAGAAGTTCAGATTGACATTTACTACTTAAAGTAATCAGATTTTGTGTTGCAAAATATTTTACTACATCTATAAAAGAAATTGCATAAACATGAAGCACAAATATATGTTCAGTATATTATTTGACATTTCTCACAAACTAATAGTAGCTTTCTCTTGGAGCCACAGAAATGATAAATGTTATATGTTAGAGTTTACTTTTTGAGCACAAATTCATTGTAAACTCATTAAACATTAGTCTCTCTCACTTGAATGTGAGTCTTTGTTCAGCTTATAAATTCTAAAGTTATTATTTAAATTGAAAATGACCTCAAAGTAAATATTATTTCTAACTTGCTCTATACATCTCAGTTTCTGATGATAATTAAGACTCTTCCTACTTCTAATACTTGCATTGGGGAATTGGGTGACAGTAGATAAATATTGCCAATTGCATTTTCTGTCTCTGTCTCTCTCTGTCTCTCCCTCTGTCTTTGTCTCTTTCTGTCTCTGTCTCTCTCTCCCTCTTTCATACACACACATGAACATGTACACTCATGCACATCACCACCTCCTTTTCTTCTCTCCCCTCCCTCCCTCCATTCCCCTCATTCTTTCCATACCTATCAAATCTTTCCATACATCCTACCAGCACTTGTATGATCTATCAAAATAATTCCTTGCACTATTACCCATATTTGATTCTTCAAACTTAGATTGTTTGAGTACACTCCCAGAGATTCCTAAATATAGCAGTAATAGGAAATACAGAACATCAAAATCACATACAGAAATAAGGAAAAAGTAAAATTGAGATAAAGGGACTTAATAACAGTTCCGTCTGTATTTAACTAAAATAATTATCCAAAAATAATGTTCTTGGTAGATGTAGATTATTTTCTCTATCCTTTTTTCTCCCTTATTTCCATTTCCCACTTGCTTTGATCATGCTTTTAAAGAAGAGATGGTAACATTTTGTACATAATACATGTAGATAACTACATGTACTATTATTTTATCAGATAAAACCATGTATTATTTGTTATTATAGAAGAAATGAAAACCCACTTATGATATTTCATAAGAAAACTTATTCTCTATACAAGTAATAATATCAAAGACCCAGATATATCCTTAAGCAACAATTCTGGTTTGTATAACAGAATCTATTTAAGATTTTTTTAAGTCACTCATCTCTCCAAAAGTATAGGCCATTTACTCATACATAATATTGAATAGTTTTTGTGGTGGTCTCTTGAAAAACTGTAGAGGTTTACTGTTGTAACAGTGCCATTTTGAGAAGTAGATGCAATCAGAGAGCAGAACCTATCACTTAGTGATAGATGGGGAGACTACCTATAACCTAGTGAGTAGAGAAATTGGTTATGTCATTTGATGTGCACCACAGATGTCCCAAGTCACTGTTCAGAGAGCCCTTATTTTTCACCATACTAACTTGACTGTTACATTTACCCCATGTTAACATTACCCCATCAAGACAAACACTTTACTTTTGTCAGACTTGATCCATTAATTTGATAATTCTCAGATACATCAATGGCTGAGACACATATGTCAAGATTTTCTCTCATATATAATCTGCAGGAATAGCTTGTGTTTAAAAACACCATCTTGCTGTTCACCCAAGTGATATATTTGCCACATCTATGAAACATTTCCTAGGACTACAGAATTGGCCTTACCCATCCAGCTGTCAAATAGCTCTTATAGCCTTGGTAAATTATTTAAGTTTCCTGACTCCTTCCTTCCTCTATAAAAAGAAAGAGTTAAAGGTAATGATCTCTAAGATTTATTTCAGCTGTTTTAATCCTTAAAGGAATTCCTGTAGCAAGAAACATAAAGCCAGTCACATATGATAAAATATCATTATTTTCTGTAGTTACATTTATTTCTGATGAAGAAATAAAAATTAGAAACACATTCTCTTGTTGGAAATTCTTCTGCAGTCAACTATAATGATTGATAAGAGCATTGTGTAGAAACACAACAAAATCAAACCTCAGACTTAGTCTACATGGGGATCTAAGAACAGTTCCTTATCCTACAGTCTTCTGAGGCTGTTAATCAACTCTACCCTACCCATCTTTTTTCATTAACAAGTCTCATCTAAGTACTCCTAAACCACCTTTCCCTGGTTCTTGATGTCAGTAACATTACAGAGGACTTATCATTTTCTTTCTTCCACAACAAACAATGAAGTCTGCAAGCAGGAAACATGTTTTTGTGGGTTTTTTCCCAAAGTGCATGAGTTATCACTGCCTGCCTTTCGATAATCTCTTTAATGATCTCTTTAATGATGAACTTCCTATCTCTAATTATCAACAATGACTGCATGTGCCAGATAACCCAAAGCTCACAGTGTGTTCTCTGCATTCACATTCCTGAAAAACATCTCATTAACATGATTGTATTTTTCTGATCAGTTTACCCAAAGCTCTGCCTTTGATATTGCTGGCCAGTTATTATTCCCCATGCAGTCATCTGTGTTGGAGATGGGAGGAGAGTAGGCATCACTTGTATTCACTTAAGACTATTTATGTACATGCATAGTTTCTCACGACTAGAGAGAATAATGAATTTATATCACATGTGAACTATATTTTGACCTTTAGGATAGTGAATCTTTTAAAATAATGTGAGTGAAAATACTGGCACTAGAGTGATAAGGAGTATTACGTGTATTGTCTCCACTAGGCAACTGTATAGCCTAGCTTTACATTGGCTATCTATTGCCCACTTATTAAGTGTAGAGATTCTTGCAGACAGTGGTAAAGGATAGGAGACAACCTGAATTATTTCTGGTTCAAAAAGTTACATTGTTTTTGGTTTTCTTCCCTCTAAAAATATCGAAAAGTGGGCTAGATTTCAAAATTCTAACTGAACAGCATCCAGTCAGCACCTAATATCATGAAACTTGAAGCAGATTGACCTGCAAGCCTGGTGGGAAAGTCAATTCCAGGATTGCCCCATCTAATGAGACCGTATCAGTAAGTGTGGTACTGAATTATTGTATGACTTAGATCTCAAACCTCCCTCCAAATTCTCATTTGTTTGGACCATAAGGGCACTATGTTAATCAGTTGATTCACCCATAAATGAGTTCAGTAGCTAAATATGCTGTTAGGAGGTGAGGCCTGCTTGGATGTGGGTCACTGGGAACATGACCCAGAAGGGTGTACCTGCCTCCCTTTTTTTCTTTCCTTCTCTTTGTTTCCTGGGTGCCACAGGCTGAGCACCCTTTCCTCTGCAGTACCTTTTTGCCATCCAGTTTCTGCCTTGGAGCCAGAAAATCAGGGACTAAACTTATGAGCCAAAATAAAGTCATCCTCCTTTAAGTTTCAATGTTGAGTATTTTGTCCTAGAGATGAAGAAGTGACTAAGACAATCCTCACAAACCATAACTAATCAGGAGAACCCTGAAGGTAAGAAACAGATCTTAGCAGGACACATGATTCAAAATCATAGGATATGAGAAGTAAAAAGGCTTGGTAGTTTACTTAGAAATGCTTCCAGTTCAGGAAAAGGCCAAGATGCATGCCACATAGATCCTTTATCTCCACTCTCCCCATACTGGGCATTTGTACATACGGGCCACTCAGTTTGTTTGATACTACACAATTCTTTTATTTTTAAATGAATTTTCAATTAGTTCATTTTGTAGTTTTTTAAGAAAGGAACACAGATGTAAAGGAAATTAGAAAATATTCATGTCATCATCATGCCTACTTATGTGAAAATGAGATCAAAACTCTGTGCCCCTTCCAATAGGATATTTTGTCTTGTGTATTTTCTGTGAGTCCAGAAGAAAAGAATCTTTTTTTCAAATTATTTGCTAAGCAGTTAGACCTATCCTTGGCATAGAAGACACAATACTCATACAGTTTCTTAGAGTGAAGAAACTAGGTACTTATCTTTTCTTTTCCATCAGACAGTTTATTTTCCTGGGATAATTCTAAACTTAAATTTGTCTAAAATTTTATTAATTTATCAGTTGGTTTTAAGAAGTAAGTTCTTAAGCAATATTACTCAAAGCATATTTTTCTGACAAAGTCATAGGCTCCTCACTCAGGATGATCACTGACTCAAATTCCTGGTTCCCAAAAGCCAAAACATGCTGCCTGCCTTGCAAGAACAAGGTTCCAAGTTTGATCTCTGGTACCAAAAAAAAAAAAAAAAAAAAAAAAAGCCAAAACATGTGTTTACATTCTTCTTTCTTTGAAGCCCAAACTTTTATTGTGCCATGTGTTAAAAAACAGATATTTTATTCTCAGCAATTTAGCCTGTTGAATGAAATTTTGAGTCATTCTTTTACTGTGTTCTTTGAACAAATCTTCCACTTACTACTGCTACTTTGCCACTCTTCTGACATCTGTCTTTCGTGGTGGCCACTCCTACATTGAAACTAAAGAAAGAGGTTCTTGCACAGATGAATTTGTGCATGTACTGGTATGTTACACATGAATTCACTCCTTTATATACTAACCCTAGATATAAAATAATTTTCAAATATCTTTCCTATAATTTGTCAAAAATTCATCAAGCTCAGGAATATCAAGTAACAAGTTTGTGGAGAAAATGATTCAAAAATCAAATGAGACCTTGAATGGTGTAGATAAATTAAAATTTATGGTCAAGTTACATTTAGTAAGCTACATAAGTATTAATCTAGTTTGAATTTGGAAGTAAAATACAACACTTCTTTGTTTAATTATAGAGGTCTTCCATTTCCTTTTATATCCCATAATAAAACACATTACACACAGTTAATGTTATAGTTTCTTTAAAAATATGCTGGTGGTCCACTATCTTTGACACAGTCAAATCGTATCTTTCTTAAAGGGACTGAAGATAGTGAAGTGGGATCTACAGAAGGTGCTGAGAATAGTACAAAGACTTTTCTACTTTTAATGTAGTACTTATAAGTCATTCTGAACTTTGCAAGTGGTAAAAAAGATTAGCCTCAATCTCTAGAACAGGTCCTTTTTATCTCAGCATCCAGTAAGTACCTATTCATTTAAAGAAGAATGATGGAAGGGTGTAAACATTTCTCCACAACTACAGCACAGAATGACGGAGCAAACAGTCAATGGCAAAATGAAATTACTGGAAAACTATGACAAAACATACTTGACAAAAAAACCATAACTTTTACACTTCAGCTAGGAGCAAGAAAAAGATGTCAGTTTTCACTGTACTTGCAGTATATTCTATTCACAATTATGCAAAAATATCATAAAGTATAATAATGAGATTTTGTTAAAAGTTGCAGATAAAAGTGGCATTGAGATGATTGAATACATATAAAAATTTCACTATTGGATAGAATTTTTTTTGGTATTTAGTACCTAAGATTGAACCCACAACCTTCACATTGAACTACATCCCCAGACATTTTATGTATTTCTAATTTTGAGACAGGATCTCACTAACTTGCTAAATTGCCCAACCTGGATTTGAACTTGCCATCTTTCTAATTCAGCCCCTAAGAGTGCTGGGGGTACAGATATGTGACACCGCTTCTGGTTGGATAAACTATTTGAGAAGATAATTAATTAATTGTTACCAGACTTTAAAATTTCTACTATTCTTGGCCCAAAGGAGACAAAGGGACAACAATTAGAAATAAATAGGTTTATTCAAAACTGGCCCTGAAGAAGACAGAGTAACTTCTTTGTTGCTTCAAACCTCTATCACAGGTGGCTCACAAGCATGAAGGGCTTTTAGGGGAGAAAAAGAGTATCCAATGAAAACACGAGAAGGGAGCTTTCTCTTCAGAGCAAGTTGTTTCTTCCTCTTTTCCTTCATTGTAGGAAGAGATCTTCCAGGGCCAGCATTTACCCTTTCTTTTCGTTAATTTTCTGCAAGTGAGTTCTTAGGAGCTGAGAAGAGGAGGGGACATCACAGAGTCCTCTCTTCAGAATTTAGGGTACCATGTGAAAGGAATAAACAGTTTAAAAATTTAAGGAAAGGAGTTGATGAGGAGAGGACTTCTATTAAATTCATCCTACTAGGAACCTGCTAGGTTACACGGTGACTAGATACAAGCTTAATATAAAATGATCAATAGCGTTCTATAATCCTGCAAATTAATTAAAATATAATATTGGGCCGGGGATTTAGCCCAGTGGTTCCATCGCCTCCCTTGCAAGCGAAGGACCTGAGTTCCATCCCTGGTGCCAAAAATAAATAAATAAATAAATAAATAAATAAATAAATAAATAAATAAAATATAATATTAAAAGAAACATAACAGTAAAAATCATGAATTACACAAAGATAATCTTATCAAAATCTATAAAAAAGTTTTATTAAAATGTACTGCATCTTTCAACTAGAGGATGATATAAAAGAATACCTGAATGCATAGAAGAGACAATGCTCTTGGTTTGGAAATTTTATGTTTAAAAGATACTAATATTTTCAAATTGTAGTGGGAATGACATGCAATTTAATTCAAAAATTTCAAAACATTTACCATGAACTTGAAAAAACTAACTCAAAAACTTACATGGAATATTAAATGTGTAAAAGTAGCCAACAATGTCTTTAAGAAGAAACAATCAACCATGTGTTATGATTAAAAGACATTTTTTATTTTTCCCAATAGCTAAATAAATTCCAGATAGATTTAAGTGGGAAAGAAGAAAAATAATGTAGTTTTGTAGTTGTGGGAAAGAAGAAAACTAAAGCAATTATGTAATCATTAGATGAAAATATGGGATATCTCCAACATGAAATTCATAAAGAAAATACATATATTTTCTTCATTTCAGATCATTCCTAACAAATTTGATGCATTTAATTTTTTTTAAATACATAAATCTTTGTACAAAATATGCCATAAATAAAACTCAAGTCCAAGGAATAAGCTGAGAAAGTATGTTTTATAACATAAAACAGATATAATTAATGTTGAGACTATACAAGTTAATAAACATGTTAAACAACACTATCAAAAATAGAACATATATAGAGATAAGTATGCCCAAAAAGCATTCTTAACTAAACTTATTGACCTAATTGGAGGAAAATGCAAGAATAAAATTTATACTGGCAAATAGATAAACATTTGCAAAAGCAGACAATAAATGAAGTTTTGTGGAAATGAACTTACATTACGAAATGCTATGTGCCAGCCTTGAGGAATGAAGTAACTTTATACATTGATGCATGGAAAGATATCAAGGACAAATCATTTAATCTCTAGCAGGTCAGATTCAATATATTATGAGTGATTTTTTCCCACTATTTTTATACTAAAAAATGAACAAAGATATTCTAGGGCTGAGAACAAATTTTACTTTGAGAGCTGACAGAAGATGTGACCTTACAGCCAGTTAAACGTAAGTGAATATTTACCAGAGAAGTGATGAGTCAGTCTTATAAGAAGAGGCTATGCTCTGGTCCAAATTCCTTATTATTGTTCCCTACGCTTCTCTGTGAGCCCTGACAGTTAATAAATGCCTAACTACCCCCTTCCACAGAGTAGCCTTTTTCATACCTTGTAGTCCCACTCTAAAGAACTTCTCACCCTCAATCTCCTCTCCTTCCAGCCGATTCCTTATATCCATAGCTAGGGTGCAGCCTTTCTCTGAAAGCCTTTCTGACTTCCATCTGGATTTGCTCTGTAAGCTTTCTTAATTCCTGAAGATGTTTGCCCATAGAACCTATTCTACTGTTTGAAATTCAATACCAGAGTGGAATTCAAGAAATTGTTTTTTTAATCAAGTCAATAAAATATTTAATAAAAATAATTAGGATCACCACAAAGTTTGTATTTCAATAAATAAATAAGGAAAACAAAATATCATTGAAAACCTGAACAATTCTATAAAACACCTGTTTATTGTACAAACAATGTCATGACAAAATTGATATAGGATCATTGTTTACCATTTTACTTCCTACATATACATAAAGTAACTCCCCATAAGGCCACAGTTCCCTGGGTATACACATAGGCGTGAAGATTAAATTTTCTCTTTTGGAAATCCTGAGAGACTGCTAATGTCTTTTCATCTGTTACATGCATAAATGTAGGAAAAAAGGAAGTAAATTTATAATGTAAATTTTAGAGATTTGAGATGTCAAGCACAATAATATAAAACATGCTGCTATCCCCCTAGGCATTAGATTGCAAAACTGAAGATGAAAATGTCCTACAAGTTTAAAATAAATGACACACTGAGTCAATATATTTTTTCTTTTTTTATCAAGGCTTGAAATCTATTGCTTTTTAGAAAAATCCAGGGCTGAAATCAGGACAGGAACCAAACAGGCCTTTATTGCAGAGGGTACAAGCTGCCGGGCTGCCTCTTAACCAAGGAAAAACAGCCCAGAGGAGGCTTAGCATGGTTTTTTAAAGGGTTGGGTGAGGGCTAGGTGACCTGGAGGGTTCGGATTGGTGCGGGGTGGGGTGGGGGGAGTGGGAACATGATGGATTATGGGAAGAAGACCGACTTGGGTGGGAAGGGAGACATCTTGGGACTGGGTGACCTATCACTGCTGATCTTCAAAAAAGAAAGAAAGCAATATAACTTTATCACTCAAGAAAATATTCATCATATTTAATATAACACATAACATACCTGATATAGTTATTATAGTATTGTATTGCCACTTAGTGAGAAATCTTTTCACAAAGGGGACTCAGACCCTAAGTGAATGGGAACCACAAATAGACAAAGAAAGCAATATGAATAAGAAAAAAATAACATTGGTGTATTTGAGTGGCTTATTTATTCCAGGCATTATTAGTTACTTTCAATTATCTTAATTAACTTAACCTAGATTCAGACTGAGGTTACTGAAACACAATGCCATATATGTGAACTGGGTCTATCAAGAAGAGGATCCAAGGAGGCTCCCACCAAGATAAAGAACCTAGACCCACCCTGCAGGTAGAATTAAGTTGGAGGTTTAATGACTTCTGAAAGAGTTTTCAGGATACATCAGTAAGAGGAATAAGAACGGTTGTATTAGGCAGAAATTTAAACTTAAGTTTATATGCTCAAAGAAATAGAATATGAAGGGAGGAAGAGAGAGAAAGGGGGGAGACCTTTTGATCTGGAGTTGCATATATTTAAGGTGTCTTGAGGGTGTCCTCAAGATGGTGATCTAGGATGTGTATCCCTACTGTTTGTCAGGCCAACCACCTAGGAGGCTACGTTAGAATGCAAACCATTTACAGGAGTTTGAAGTTGAGAGGCGCTGCCTGCTAAGGTCTCTGCTTCCTTAAGAAGGGAAATCTGCAGGAGAAAGCACAATTTACAGGTGAAAAGAACTGGTCTATTCACAGAAAAAGGCCAATTTGCTAGTGAAAGGGAATAGCCCCAGTTTATTGTGTCATGGAGAAGATAGAAAAACAAAATTTAAACTGGGTTTGAGTAAGTTCCTTGTTTTGAAGCTGCAGTTTTTCCTTTAAAAAATACATAAAATAAATTTAAAATTTCAGTTTTCCTCTTCTCCTGTCTACTTCTTTATTTCTTCTGTCTTACCTCAACACCACTGATGTCATTTAAACTTTGAAAGGATCTGATCTCAGAACTCTGAAAATCTAACAGCTCCCTATTAAGGAACAAAATAAAATTCAGATCCCCAACATGCAGGACATAGCCAAGTGTTGAAGCATAACAACATTGTCTAGATTTAGATGCTTAATGGCTAGATAGAAGTAACATATTGGTTCTGATATGTAATACCTCAAAACACTTGGATTTGCTCCATGTGCTGGAAGTTTCAGGTTCCCCTCTAAATGCTTCGATTAATATATCACTAGTAAAGAATCTTTTCAATCCAGACAGATAGAAAATTAACATGTTGCTAAGCAAATTACATCTATAGTTTAGAAGGAAAAAAAAGGAGCAACAATTGCAAACTGAAGATTCGAAAGAGTTATGTATTGATTTCTGTTGTTAAAGTGGATTTCAATGTACAAAATATCAACAACAAAAATCAATATCTTCTTTCATTTCACTGTGTGCCTTTAAAAACATTATTTCATTTTGCAAAGATTGACTATTTAATTCTGTACACGTTCCTAACAGTTGCTGCCTTAGTGAAGAGTCCACAGTAGAAGTTGGCAGAATAAACTGGAGAGATTTTTACCACTGAGATGTCTCTGCATTCTGAGATCCATTCATTAAGCTCATCCTGACAGTGAAGGAATAAATAAAAACTATTGAAGGCTACCATTTTCTCTCACTTCCAAGTTCCATGTTATGTGAAATTGCCAACCTTTAATAAGAAGTGGATGGTCAGTTTTAGCTTAAATGTCTATGGAGGGGGAGCAAAAATGTCCCTAAGATCAAAGAGTATCCTTTATTATTTGTCTGTAAAGAAACCAGAGAATTCAATAAGCCCTGCTTCACTTAAGAACAACAATTACACTATGAAACAACTTACCATCCTGTTATGGGATTCTGACCCCAGAAATGGAGTCCCCTTTATGAAGTGATTTTTAGATCCTTTCTGTCCCAAACAAAGAATTGAACAAAACAAACATAAACTGTGGCAAAGTTTCACATTTATTAGAGGTACGAAAAAAAGGGTAGAGAGAAAAACAGGCCCTACCAAGCAAGTTTGAGCCGAGGAAAAAAGGAGAAAAAAAAATAAAAAGAAGAAAAAGTCTAACCTATAGTAGTGTAGGGTGCTCTACTGTGAGGAGACAGATAGGGAGCTCTCAATGGCAACCATCTCTTTTTCATATTTCCCATATTGGTGTCACATCTGGTTGTCATCTGATCAAAACTCCACTCTAGTTCTCTTGAGAAGTAAGTCCATGCGCAGGTTTTTGAGGGCTGTTTTGCACTTGTGTTCTGGAATCTTGTCTGGCCTCCTTTCCCAGGAAGTTTCAGCCATGCTCTAACTTGCTATCTCAGTTCTACCTGGTTTTGCCATCTGTCCAAGATGCCCATTACCTTCCTGACTCATGACATATTTTAGAACAAAATCACATTAGGCTTCTTTCTTCCCCTCTGCAGTACTTCTCTTTAACAAAAAGGATTATGAAAACACAACTTGTTAATACAGAAGGTCTGTAGTATTGCTCGTAACTATATTTTTTGCATCATCAGAAATATTTATTTTGCTTTCATAATATATCTGAAATATCATTTGGGACTAAATATGAAGTACAGTTGAGAATGTTTATTTTCAATATCTATCCTAGAAATACAGTAAGCCCTTAGCATATTTTAAATGTCACAAATTTTACAAATACAGAAACACATAGTCCTTTTATTTTATTTTCAACAGCTCTGGTACCTTTCTTTAAAGAATGTATAAGGACAATCTAATCACCCTTAGAGGAAATGTGTTTTATTTTTATCCACTCTGCAATTCAAAAATTCTTTCAATTTTTCTCCTGCAAGGAAAGTTTAATGAGCCACATTTGCTTGTTTCCATGGTATTTCAAAGAAAGATTACTAGCTGAAGGCAAGAAGATGTATACCAAAAAAAAAGAATAAATAATACCAACTGCAATAGGAGAAAAACTTTACTTCTGAAATAAATTCAATAGGTTAGTAGCTATTTATAATCTGTAAAATGCCAGTCATTCTTCATGTTATTAAAGATCATATTTTCTGGGGAAAAAAAGTAACCAGAGTCCCATCACATAACACAGTTTATCACTATAAATGCAAAAGTATCACACTATGGCAATGGGCCAAATTTCAGTTATCTATAAAAACACTGAATACATAAAAAAATAAAGATTAAGTTTTCCGTGCATTGTCTTTGATGCAATGAGCAGTACACTGTACGTTTTTTGTGTTATAGAAAGTGTCAGCATCAAGCTTTGTTACCTCTCAACCCTGACACCCAAATCCCATCACACTTGAGGGGGATTTTCCCAGAGGAAATCAGCCCGCATATACTGTGTTACTCAGAATCTCTTTCATCTCCAATAAGGAACATTATGTACTGAACTGAAAAAATGTACTAATTTTTTAAAAAAGTATTATGTTGATGATTTTCTTTTTTAATTTTTACAAGTATTTTGATGAGGTCTGAATTTAAAAATAAAAAGTAATTAATCAGATTCAACTCATTCAAGGATATCACATTTATAATTTGTGATAATAAGTAAATACTATCTTACTATCTCCTACTATCTTTTCTTTCTTTTTTTTTTTTTTATGGTACTGGGGATCGAACTCAGGTCCTTGCGCCTGCGCAGCAGGCAGCGAAACCACTGAGCTAAATCCCCAGCCCTCTTTTCTATATTTTTAAGGTCACATGTAAGTGGAGGACAGATCTTGATGTAACATGCATCTAACAACCCAAGTCCTATGTAAGCATCTCCATAATATTACCAGGCTTAATAAAGGTTTTATTCCTGAAGGAAATACAGCATGTTGGCAATGCATGTAATATTACTAAAACAAAAAAAAATAAATCTTTTAAAAATGTAAACTTTATGAGTTAATGTGCTCCAGTAGAAAAAAACCTTGAATTGAAATTAGAAGGAGTTTGTTTCTAATTTTAAATCTGCTCCTAAGAAAAAATAGTCTTGAACCTCAGGTTCCTCATTTGCAACATGGTAGAGAAGTAGATGAATTTTGAATTACTTTTAAATCCAGATGATTGTTGTTGTTGTTGTTGTTGTTGTTTTTAAGACATTGTCTCATTAAATACAAGGTGGCCCTGAATTAGTGTGTAGCCCAGCAGACTGGGCTTGAACTCATGGCAGTCCTCTTGCCTCACCCTTCTAAGTGCTGGAATTGCAGATGTGTGCCACAATGCTCTGCTTTCAGTCTGAGTGATATGAATTATGGAAGTGAATTAATCTGTAAGTATTCTGCCTCTAGTCTTTGAGTAGCCATAGCTCAAGAGTTAATAAAGAAAAAGAGGCTCCGGAACAGAGGCTAAAATAGAGTGATTTATTATCAGGGTGTAGAATCAGGCCTTGAAGTAAAAAAGATGAGAGATGAAGACTGACTGGCCAATCACTCAGATGTTCTTTGTGAAGGTCCCTGTGGTAGGTGCAATACAAGCAAGGGCAACAGAGAATCCAAAGTCATTCAAGGTCATGCAATCAGTGGATCTCCAGGAAGTCTGAAGCCAGAGAGTAGGGTAGGAAAAACAGATTTCATTCAGTACCTATTTCAATGGGAGAAAAGAGATTTAAGTATAGAACTGGGCTCAACTCTAAATATAAGAACAAGATGAGGGGTTTACAGCCAAGAAGCAGGATAAGGGTGGTTGGAGAATGGCAAAATGCCAAGAGGAAATATCAAGGATAGTACAGTCCTTGCAAAATGGCCTGATAGGCATGCCTGAAGAATGGTGAAGGATGAGGAATTTGATCAGTTATTGAAGGTCATTCAGTGACTTGGGTGAAGGGATTCTTTCTAAACAAAGAAAGACTCTTGCTATAATTAAGCTATACAGGCCAGGAAAAAGTGGGGCCAAAGGCAAGGGCTACTTAAAGCCTAATCAAGAAATATGAGGAATCATGGTATAGATAGTACAATTGGGGTCGATGAACCACTCCCCTCCAATCACTGGACCAGGGCAATACTCCAAGACAAGTCCCTAATATTTGTCCTTAGGCCTACTACCAGGAGGTAGAGATAAGCATGCATGCATGATCCTCCTGCATGACATACCATAACCTTTCTTCACTTGGAGCTCATTGAAAATTCATGCATATAGACTGTGTCACATACATTCAATTATAACAGATCGAATTAAGGGAAAGGACGTGTGATAGAGCTGACATGATTCAGCACTCTATTAATTACATTGTCAGTCATGCTCTCAAATACCCAATGGGAAGCACCCTAGACCCACCATAACATTTTAAATTCTTAAATCCAGTATATTCAACACTATACCATTTTTCTTTCCCCTCACTCTGAGCATACCGTAGCCTAAACTTCAGTAAACTTTGCTACTTTTTTCTTACCATTGCATGCCATGTTGGCACACATAAGAACCCAGAAGCCCATCTGGGGTCCCATCGCCCACAGCAACCGTCTGACTAAGGTTTAATCAAAGAAATGGTATTTGTTAGTGGTAAACAATACACACAAAAAGGAACAGAAAAGAACGACATCACTTAGGTCAACTACCAAAAAGATGGCAATCTCACCTTCAGAATGGAGACTGAAATTGTTTTAAAAAAGAATATCTGGATCTCTTCACAAATTTATTTATTTATTTATTTATTTATTTATTTATTTATTTATTTATTTCAGTTAGTTTTTTCTCCAGCGGGAAAAACACCTTGTTTGTTGGCTTTAAAGCTCTGTTCGTTACACACATTTAAACAAATGCCCTCATTAAACATTCAAATTCCAAAAGCTCTCTGCAAAGATGAGTGCCCATTTGAATATTTCATAGACTATAAAAAAGTGACTCAGTTTTCCTTGGGTAGTTGAAATGTCCTGTGGAAAAAAAGAAAAAATAACTTATTCAATGAAAGTGTTAAATATTCTCCAATATCTAGAGCTAGCAACTTCTCGGCATGGGTTGAGCTGAATTTCAAAACCATTGTCATTCCTTAGACAACCTGTAGTTTTAAATGACTGGGCTGTCAGCCTTTAAGTTCTCTGCATTTGCCTTTTCTGCTTTAGTGAATAGTAACAATTACGCTGCAAACAGCATGTTATTTCCAACTGTTTTTTTTTTTTGACAGAAATCTTTGTGTTACAAATATTGCAAATTTAAGTTAGTTTGCATGATTTTTTTTATGTAAATCTTAAAGATGAAGATTTTTAAAGCTTCAGCAAATTTCATCTTTAAAATAGTATTGACTTACCTTTCTCACACATACCAGAAATACTTGATGAGCAGAATGCTTAGGAGGGATTTATATAGATTTGGAAATCATTTTAAAAATACAATTGTTAGGTTCATATGGCAAGAGTTTTTAATGGTTGGAATTCACTGATTAAGGAAGGTGATACAATTCAGAAAAGAGAACCAGGGAAAATTATATATTCTTTTTTTTTTTTTCAAAGAACTTGTTTCAATGCCCTCATTCTGAAAAGGGATAGACTGACTCATCCTAGGTGTAGCCAACTGAAAATATCATTTCTAGTTCAAGAAAGAAAAGAGAAATTTTGTGTTATAAAGTATACTGGGCCCAGACCCTTCAAGATATTTAGCTCTCAAGCTGATTTAAACTTTCAGTAACTATTGAGTCTTTGAAGATCTAAGGGAAAACTGGTAGGATTAAACCCTATGCTCTGATTTTTTAAAAATAACTTTAAATATCTAAAACAACTTTTTCTTAGCAAAGATACATTAGAAACAATTCTGTCTAACCATTGTAATATTTGTTTGGGAATTTATAGCAATGTGGGACTGCATAACTTTGTAATCATAAAACTCCCCTAGCCCCAATTGTGATTGAATGTGAGTTAATGGTTAAAGATGCTTGTTAGTTCTGGGACACAAGATGAAGTCTGTAACAAACATAGAGTTCCTAAGTGAATTACCCATCTCCTTGTTTGTCCGAAACCGATGTTCCGGACACAGCTATCTATAAGACAATCTGCAAACATCTTTTGACCATCAACATGTTTTTTCTCTTTTCTGTAAGTCCTGCTTGCTAACTTGCCCTGCATCCCCCTATAAAAACAGCCTCGGACTCTGAGACAGTTGCCTCTCTACTTTGCTTTGGGAGTGCCGTCTGGCCAGACTAATAAAGGTCTGTTTTACTTTCCAACTTGTCCGGTGTGTTCCTTCCCGGGTGTTCTTCGCTGCAGTCAGCTCCTTGAAACGTTTGGTAAGGCCCTCAGTCTTACAGCAATTTATAATCCAAGTGTATAACTGCATCAGTTTATATTTATCTACTGAGTAAGCACTAGGTACGCACAAGGCATTGACTTTTGCAAAGAGGTATAAAGTAAACGGTGGAAACAAATGTTTTGGCCCTTCACCAACATTCTCCTAGATGGTTTAATTTGAGATAGATGTTTTCATGACTATATGACCCTGACTTTCGTTTTTTAGAATATTTCCTTGAAAAAACTCACGGTTGTAACTTTTTCTCTGCTTCTTTGAGATGTGAATATTATCCCAGCCTCTTTCAATTTCCTACCTAGGAGTATCTTTCTCAAGGATCTAGAAGTTATCCCTTTGCAATGTAATAATTTATGGAAATGGTGCTCCCATCTTCCTGTTTGTGTGAGAGGGTAGAAGTCCACTTTCATAAGTAACAATTAGCAAACACAGATACTTTAACACATGGGCCAACAGCAGAGCACACACTGAGCAATTTAGTGATGGGGAACTGGATACGTAGCTGCCCATGGAGCACTTGCCTGAGCCTGGACTCGGTTCCCAGTACCACACACACATACAAATAAAACCTTCAGCCTTTTTGTTTGATAGAGTTGAGTTCAATTCTTACCCCCATTGCAATAGTTTTTAATAAAGTCTTCCTTGCCTGTTTAAATATATCTGGTGAACTCGCAAGCACAAGGTCCTGAGTTCGATCTCCAGTACAATATATATATAATATATAAATATATATAAATATATAAAAATATATAATATATATAAAATATATTATATATCTGATAAAGTTTTCTGTGTTATCTCAATGAACACAAACTTTAAAGGAAATAAAGTGACGTGTATAGTTAATTTAATATAAGACCTTAAGTTTGTTAGCATAGGAAAAGTAACACAGACATAAGAAAAAAATAGAGATCTTGCAACCAAATGTAATGTGCTTACAAAATGGTGAGTACAAAGCCAGTGAGTACAATTAGGATATAAAAGAGTGGAGACCGTTTTATGAATTGTAGCAAGTAAGTAGATCACTGGAGTTATTAGCAAAGCAATGCTGTCCCCATGCTAGGAAAGCGTAATGATTTTATTGAGTAGCTTGTACATGTCTATATATGAGAGCATCGGTAAGGGTGGGAACATCTCTGAAAACACTGTTTAAGGGTGGCAAGGGAAAAATGGAGATGAATGCTTCCACGGAAAGCATGTTTTATTTATGTAATGAGCAAAGACTATGTGCCTAAAAGAATGAGTCAGAGTAACTCATTAACGTTGGTTAGTTCCTCCTAAGTTTCTCCAGAGATTTTTTGCTGAAACAAAAACGAACACCAACTTTGAAGGCATAGTAAGAGTCTTTTTAGGGGCAGCAGCTTTCTCCCCTGTAAGTGTAGCATTCACTGCTAAAGGTGCCTTCCTTGCTTAGCAGTTAACAATTTCACATTTTATGATAAAAACACAACAAAAATAAATAATATAATCAATACATTTAAATTGAATGTAATGCAGTCCAATTTTCACACCTACCTTCTTTGTATACAAAATGATTTTTCTCATCATGCATTTTAATTTAATTTTATAGGGAAATACAAAATTGTGAAGATAATAATTATTGAAACTCCTCTCCCCCTACCCCTTCTTTTGAGTTGTTAAAGGACAAAATTACAACAAATCTTTTTATACCTAGATCTTTGTCTTATTTGAATGTAGTTTCAATGGTTGGCTGCTTGAGATTAGCTCGAGACTGTTGTTACAAAGCCAAATTCCTACGGTAGGTATTTAGTTTAAGTACTGAAGTAGATTGCAGTTCAAAATGTAAGGATGGGGCCGGGGATTTAGCTCAGTGGTTTCGCCGCCTGCTGCTCAAGCACAAGGACCCGAGTTTGATCCCCAGTACCAAAAACAAAACAAAACAAAAGGTAAAGACATCTAGGAAGGCTTTCTTAGGCCAAATTCATTTTTTATAAATAACTTCCCTGTTTTAGTCAGCCTGCCAATTTTAAGAGATTGACCAAAACTTTGGACTTTGACATCACCCTGTTGGCATCCTATAATAGACATTTTGATCTCAGTATGAAATTCACAGGTCTTATTTAGTCCTAACTCCCACTGAGAAACAGCAGAAATGTATTTTGCAAGGCAGGATCGAGGAAATCAAACAAAAGAAAACAAAACCCTCCTTGGTTAATATCCAGTTACTATTTTTTATAAGGGTAAAAGTAGAGGTGACTTCCTTATTTTGCTGACTCAGGTAGACTGGAATCTCCTGTTTTATGTTTTAGGGTCTATACACTTCCTTCAGGTTTTAGTTTGTGTGGAGTTTGCTGTGAGTGACCTTATTTTCGGTTGGTAGGGCATCCTGGGGTCTGGCCTGTGCAAGAACTCAGTCCAAAATGATGGCCTCCCATAATTTTGTTCAACAAAGTCAACACTGGTCCTCAATTCTTATTGTGGATCCTTGGTACCTTCAGAGTATTATTAGAGCATTCAAATTTACCAAGTGTTCTCAAAATATCAACCCACATATCATCCTAATTTTCTCTTTTCCTTTGATCTATATATAATTGGTGCTAAATACTCCTGTTTCTTAGATTATTTTCCTTTCTATTAACTTAAACTTTTCCTACCACCAAAAACCATCTGCAATTATAAAGGTACCCTGAATATTAACATGATATGCTATCCAAATTCACTTATCAATGTCTTTAATATTTCAGAAAATTTTACTCATATAAATGAAGTGGCAAATAACATGTTCCCCAAAATCCATTTATTCAAACAATAGATTTCTCAACTAAGATCATCAAAGTGTTTTCACTCTTAATATGGCCTTAAAACCCCTACCTGTCTTTGTCAATCAATTCTATACTATTGAATCATTAACTATATTCAAGCCCTATCAGCTCCTCCAATCCATTTTAGACCCATTTTACCTCACACCTTCCCCTCAAGAAATCTCATGAATATCTTGTCTTTTCTCCTCCTTTCCTAAGATTCTTCTAAGATCTTACCAAGATTTTGGCCCTTTTTTAGCAGCCAAACTTATGTGAGCTCTCTCTAATCAGCAGATACATTTTCCTGAAAAAAATTATATTTTATTAACACCTATTATTCTTTATACTCTTAGATTCCTAAGATATCAAGACTCATCAGAATTTTTTAAAAATTTTATTAAGATAATTTATAGGTGATAAAATAGCTCCATTTTGCCTGTTCTGTTTCTTGAGTTTTGCCTAATGCCCTTATGTAATTTTTTAATCAGTACTCCCATTCCATAAGCAAATACTGTTCTTCTGTTATTATCAATTAACATTGCCTTTTAGAGATTTCCATATAAATGGAATCAGTATACGTACTCTTTTGTGTCTCACTTCTTTTCAAACAGTATCATTTTATAAGTTATTCAAATGTTGTGTCTGGGGGTCTGCACTGCATGGCTGCTCAGCCACCAATAGGGATCATAAACTCAGCACCAGTAACAAATTAAAGGAATGAAGATTAAAAGGGAAAACATTATATTTGTAAGAAGGAAAAATCAGGGAATAGAAAGTTACCTGTGAGAGGGAAGGATAGATGGTCCCAGACTGAATACCCAGGGTCTTTTGTCCTCAGCCCCTTTTATAAAGTGATCTGGACCCTTACACCCGAAGCTTGTCATAACCTGATTGGCTGTCTCAGGCCCTGAATCTCTAATCTGGGCATACATTTTTAGGGGGGTCTGCTTGTCTTTCTCAGGGCCTTATCTCTGGAATTAATAGGGGAATTTAGATGAAATTTTACACACAAGGTCAAGTTAGTGATTAAGGGACTGCATGTTATCTAGTGCAGCAATATAGTGAGCCTAGAGTGGGGAGATATATATATATATATATATAAGCTCAGCTCACAAACTCAATCCTCTCCATGATTCTGTTTGCAAACCAAATGGATGAGAATTGAACCAAATTTCCCCATAAGGTCAACATTAAACCTAAATATTGAATTTGATTCAGTTCTTGTCCAACTCAGTTTGCTACCAGAATCTGTATATCAGTTCATGAACTTAATTTGTTCTATGATTTTGCAAGAGATGACCACATTTGTATTTTTATGGGAAAGAAAGTTTCCATGGTCATGTTTGTCACCTGATGCAGAATTTGCAAACAAAAAATTTTGCCAAATGCTTCTGTTTGGAAACCAAATTGTTTGCAAACCTAATTGTTTGCAAACCTAGCTTTTGTGGATGGAGATACCACCATATGTAAATATATGTATTTTTATATACTAAATAAGAGTTTTCTTTTAAGTGGCCACCCCTTGTCTCTTTTGCATTTTATTAGATGTGGGTGAGAGGCAGCTACCCTGATTTTGAGCACCCAGCTCCCTATGTACTCTGTCATCAATCCCTCTTGTATTAGTAACTGTTTCCTGTAGTGAAATTTTAACTCTCTTTAGTCAGAATTAGCCAGAAAATCTATTGAGGCCTTTATTCTGTTGGGGTTTTTTTGGGTTTTTTTTTTGTCTATAATCTCCTTTCCCATACAAGGTCCTCTGTATATGAGTAAATTATCCATATTATTTAGAAATATTTCATTGTGTATATATACCACAGTTATTACATTTCTCACTATAACTCAGCACCACTTTTCTTAGTTCAAAAACTCAAGGATCCTTGTCCTGAGTTATGCAAATACTCTTAGGCAGAGGTTTGAATCAAGCAATGGTATGTTAATTATAAACAATAAGCCTACATTGACACATCATAATCACTCAAAATCTATTGTTTACATTAGAGTTTACCCTTGGTGTTGTACTTTCCATGGATTTGAAGAATGTGCACGTACCCACCATAATGGGTTGTACAGAATACTTCCATTGTCCTAAAAAATATCCTTTATGATCTGCCTATTTATCTTTCTTTCCTCCACTAACCCCTCAGCACTACCAATCTTTTTACATTTCCATAATTCGGCCTTTTCCAAAATGTTAGGGAGTTGGAATTATATAATATGCATCATTTTCCAATTAGCTTTGTTTTTCATTTCTAATATGTGTTTCAAGTTCATCCATATCTTTCTATGGCTTGATAACAATTTATATTTCAAAATGAATGATGCATTTTCTTTTTCTTTTATTCATTAAATTTATTGGTACATTTTAGGTATACAATATGATGACATTCATCATTCGGAATTTGTGTCTTTACATGATATATCTTGGTTGTTTGCATTTTCTGATTGTACCACAATTTGTCTATTTCTCTAATGAAAGGTATCTTTGTTGCTTCCAGATTTTGGCAATTATGAATATAGGTACTATAAACATCGGTGTGCAGGGTTATATGTGGACATAAGTTTTCAATATATTTGAATAAATGTCAAAATCACATGGTGAAAGTACATTACATTAAGTTGTGTGAGAAACTGCCAAATTATTTTCCAGCATATCTGTATGCTTTCCATTCTTGGCAGCAGTAAATAAGGGAGTTCCTGTTGATCCACATCATGGGCAACATTCAATGTTGCCAGTATTATGGTTTTTGCCATTCTGATTGGCATTATTGGCATGTTGTCATTGTGTTATTAGGAACTTCTTAATGATGGATGATGTTGGGTATATTTCCTTATTTTAATCTGCATATCTCCTTCATGATGTTTATGTTCAGTTGTTTCTCCCAAATGTCTTCTCCCAGTCTATATTTGCTTTCTCAGCCTGTTATATTCTCTTTTAAGGCAATTAAGTAGTCATGAATATGGTCATTTATATTTACAAAAACCTATTCCATTGCACTTCATTTCTTGTACAGGTTTGTCTTTTGCACTCATGTGTGATACTAGGATTGAACACAGGGCCTTTCCACTGAGCTACATCCAGAGTACCCTCCCTTTTAAAAATTTTTAAAATTTTGAGACAATGTCTTAAGAAGTTGCTGGTTTGTCTAGCTGGACTTGAACTCATCATCCTCTTACCTCAGAGTGCTGGGATTAGGGGATGCACCACCACAACAGGCTAGATTCACATTTTCATTCTGTATACTTTCCCTTCTACTTTTAGCCTTTCTTGAAACGTGTCACTGATGGTGCTGAATTCTTCAGCCTTTCTATGTCTAAGAAATATTAATTTTCTTTTGTTCCTGAAGGTATTTTACTGACTGCAGAAATCTAAGTGGGAGGGTTTTTTGTTTGTTTTAATCATTTTAGTTTTGGGGTTTTTTTTGGTGCCGTGGATCAAACTCGGATCCTTGAGCTTGTGAGGCAGGTAGAGGAACCACTGAGCTAAATCCCCGGCCCTCATTTTAGTATTTTAAATTTGTCACTACACTTTCTCATTGCTGCATTATTTCTGTGGAAAAGTTTGCTGTTATTCTTTGTTGGTTTTGGGGTGTTTTTTTGGTTGCTGGGGATTGAACTTGGATCCCTGCTCTTGCAAGGCAGGTGGCAGAATCACTGAGCTAAATCCCCAGCCCTTGTTATTCTTATTGTTATTTTTTTATTGCTGCATCATGTTATTTTGTTTACTGAGACTTTGAAACTATTGAGATCATTGTTTTCACTAAATTTGGAAATTTGGGTCATTATTTTTGAAAGTATTTCTTTTAGGACCTCTTTTCCTTCATAGATCTTAATTTTGCTACCTGCAGTAGTCTCATACTTCATGATATAATATGTTCAATATTTTAGTCTATTAACATTTTGCATTATTTGTATTGGTGCATCTTGAAATTTACTAGTCTTACCTGCTATGGCATAAATATAATGTCAATTCTTCCTGTGTATTTTTGATCTCAGATGGTGTAGCTTTTATTTCTGAGAGACAAAATTGAATGTTTTTTTTCCTTTATCCTTTGAGCTTCTAAGATCTTCAAATATTTTCCTGTCTTCTTGACCATATTAAATAGTTATAATAACTATATGAATGTCCCTATCTGTCTTATCACTTGTGCTATTTCTGAGTTGGTTTTGATAGATCGTATTTATGCTAGTTTTGAGAAGTATTTTCTGCTTCCTTGCATGTCTAGTAATTTATTATTAGATTTTACTCATTATGGCTTCATTGTTTTTCCATTCTTATAAATATTTCTAAGCATTTTTATGATATTCCATCAAGTTACTAGGAAATTAATCCTATGTCTTACTTTTTCAAGTTTATTAAGAGAGTGCTAGGAGTAAAGTAGAGGGTTAATTTTGTCCTATTTCTGAGGCAAACCTTTTCCAAGTGCTTTATGCGATATTTTATGAATTATGACATTTCTTATTAGTAAGAATAAAAATTATTTTCAATCATACTTGAGTCCCCGGGATCTTTCTTTCCTTCTAATCCCTCTTTATAGCGCTTTTCCAAGCCTCAGTTCTTGTTCTCACATGCATAGACTGATCAATATTAATCTGAAGGCTTGAGGGAGGTCATCTGTACACCTCCAGAGATCTCTTTCTGGCTTGAGCTCTCACCTCCTGCCGTGTGAATTTTATTTTATTTTTTGGTACCAGGGATCGAACTCGGTACCTTGTGGTTGCAAGGCAAGCGGCAGAAGCACAGAGCTAAATCCCCAGCCCCTCTGTGAATTTTTAGAGTCATTCATAACCACAGTTCCCATGGTTCTCCTTCTTACACCCTGGCCTGAAAACTCTTACTTGGCAACCAGCTGAAGAATCTGAAGATAATCTTCTTTCTTGTCTCTTCAGAGTCATTGTCTTTTTTTTTTTTTTTTTTAGTAATTGTCTTTTATTATCTGACATTAAAATTCCTTAAAATAATTTTACCTATTCTGTTTGCTTTTCTGTTGTATCTGGTGGGAAATTCAGTTTTGTTGTTTCTGGCCTGTGCCTGTATCTGAAGTGTAGGAAACAGTTTTAAAGACAGTTGTTTCTGACATTCCATGGTAATTGTCTTGTTTTGGGTTTTATTGAACTTGAATATTGAAGAATATTAAAATTCTAAAAATGAAACACTTAAACATGTTTTATTTTCCAATTGTAACAGCCACAATCCAGTCACCTGCTCTCCTTTAAATGAGCATATATGCTGTCATGCAAAAAAATTATCAAAATTCAACTACTTACTATTTTTTCTATATTTAGATATTACATTTTGAAAAACTGACTTCCCTACAGACTTGTGAAATACTTTAGATTCTACTGAATGATGTATTAAACTTCCTTTCTTTAGTGAGAAAATTTTGATGAGATTCTATCTTTCAGTAAAAGATAATGACTTCTGAGGTCCTTTCAAAGATCTTTCACAGGCTGTAATACTGAAACCTGCCTTTGTTGCTAATTTTTATCATCTCATACCACATATAATTTTTCTTACCCATACAAAACTTGGTACATATTAAAGTTTTTTTCTAGTTCTACATGAAAGAAGTAATTCCAAAATTTTAACTTCCTAAATTATTGAACTTCTTTGCCAGTATTATATTATGGGACTTGTGGATATAATAAAGACAGGGGAAGAAAGTCTAGTAATCAGAAAGCCTATGCCCAAAAATGTTTCCCTATCATTAAAAAGCAAAACACAGCCTGAATCACTCTTTCCATTTAATTGAGACTAGATTAATACAGAATAACAATTAATACTCAAAGTATTGAAGCTTGCAAAACAGCTTCAATTCCAACCACATCTGCTCCACTGATTCATTATCTTGCCGACCTACCTCCCCTCCTTGTTTCTGTCCTTCCATAGTGTTATTAGAAGGCACTGGGATAATGGTGCTAAGTTATGATGATGAGTGACAAAGATAAAGTAGTACCTAGCATACCTAGTGTATTTGTATTATAACACAAATATCAATGGTAGGAAGCATTTGAAGTGATTCAGGTTTTTTTTTCCTTAAATACTTTTATTGGTACATTTTAGGTAAACAATGCATTTACATTTATCATTGGGTGCTTGTATCTGTAAATGATGTATCTTGGTTCTTATTTTTTTCCCCATTACCTGTGCACCCTTCACCCCCTTCACCCTTCCCTATTTACATAGACTTTGTTTTCATTTGTTTTCTTTTCTCATAATTTTTCCTTTCCCTCCTTTCCCTTCTCCTTCCTCTCCCACCACCCCTCCCACTTTGGCCCTTTTCTTCCTATTTCAAATTATCAATTATTCATTTTAATCATTTTAATTCTTATTTACACTTTCAGTTTCTCACGCTACAGAAATTACTAAACTTGTTGGAAGATAACTTAGATAGAACTCTTGAAGACATTGGTACAGGAAAAGACTTTATGAACCAAACCTCAGTAGCATGGGAACTAGCACAAAGAATCAACAACTGGGATCTCATCTTGTTAAAAAGCTTCTGGACTGCAAGAGAAACAACCAACAGAGCTAAGAGACAACCTACAATGTGGGAAAAAATTTTTACCATGTGTACCTTAGACAAAAGACAAAAGATAAATATATCTAGAATATATAAAGAACTGAAAAAAATCAGACCCCCTAAATTAAAAAACCCAATTCAAAAATGGGCATCTGAAGTGAACAAACATTTCTCAGACAAAGAATTAAAAGCAGCAAATAAATGTATGAAAAAATGTTCGACATCAATAGTCATTAGAGAAATGTACATGAAAACAACACTGAGAGTCCACCTCACTCCAGAAAGAATGGCTGCTATCAAGAAATCAACCAATAACAAATGCTGGTGGGGCTGTGGGGAAAGAGGAACCCTGCTCCACTGCTGGTGGGAGTGTAGACTGGTGCAACCACTATGGAAATCAGTATGGAGATACCTCAAAGAACTAGGACTGGAAGTCCCATTTGACCCAGCTATTCCACTACTGGGGATCTTCCCCAAAGAATTAAAAGAATCATACCACACTGATATATGTGTGCCCATGTTTATAGCAGCACAGTTTGTAAAAGCTAAAGCTTGGAAACAGTCCAAGTGCCCAACAATGGAAATGGATAAAGAAGATGTGATATTTTTATAAAATGGAGTACTACTCAGCCATAAAGAATGAGAAACTAGAGACATTTAGAGCTAACTGGATGCATATTGAGGCCATACTCATAAGTGAAGTTGATAGGGAAAAGTTTTAAAGTAAATTTAGTAGCTTAGCTCTTAAAGTAGTTATGGGAGGTCTGATCTTTTTAAGTCCTTTATAGATTCAAGACAGTAGACCTTTGTCTGAGGAAGAGCAGGTGAAGATTTTTCCCACATTGCGGGTTGTCTCTTCACACTGCTGGTGGTTTCTCTTGCTGTGCAGAAGCCTTTTAATAAGAAGAGATCCCACTTGCTGATTGTGCTAGTTCACGGGCAACTGAGGTTTTGTTCATAAAATCTTTTCCTACACCGATGTCTTCAAGAGTTCTACCTCACCTCTGTTCCAACTGGTTCAGAGTTTCTATTTTAATATTTAGATCTTTAATCAATTTTGATTTTAGTTTAGTGCATGGTGAGAGATATAGGTCTAGTTTTAATCTTTGGCAAGTTGATCAGACCTCCGAAATTTAAAGACCCAATCCGAAAATGGTCATCTTAATTGAACAGACATTTCTCAGACAAAGAAGTAGAAATAGCAAATAAATACATGAAAAAATGTTCAACATCACTGGTCATTCGAGAGATGCAAATGAAAACAACACTGAGATTCCATGTCACTCCAGAAAGAATGGCTGCTATCATGAAATCAACCAACTACAAATGCTGGCAGGGCTGTGGGGAAAGAGGAACCCTGCTCCACTGCTGGTGGAAGTGTAGACTGGTGCAACCACTATGGAAATCAGTATGGAGATACCTCAAAGAACTAGGACTGGAAGTCCCATTTGACCCAGCTATTCCACTACTGGGGATCTTCCCCAAAGAATTAAAAGAATCATACCATAGTGATATATGTGCGCCCATGTTCATAGCAGCACAGTTTGTGATAGCTAAAACTTGGAAACAGCCCAAAGGCCCATCAGACTGGATAAAGAAAATGTGGTTTTTTTATAAAATTGAGTACTACTCAGCCATAAAAAATGAGAAATTAGAGACATTTATAGCTAAGTGGATGCAAGTTGAAGCGATATTCTTAAGTGAAATAAATAGGACCCACATGTATAAATACTGAATAGTTTCTCTGGTGTGAGAAACTGAAAGTGTAAATAAAGACTAAAATGTATAATAGGTAATGTGAAATAGGAAGAAAAGGGGAAAAGGGGAAGGAAGTGGGAGGGCTAGGGGAAAGGATAGAAGGGAATGGGATTAATATGAGAAAATGGAAAATAGGAACAAAATCTTTGTAAATAGGGAGGGATGGAGGGGTTGAAGGGAGGGCTGGGCAAAGGTGAAAGATGGGAACCAAGAGAGACTATGTAAAGGTGCAAATTTCCAATGATGAATGTCATTATATTGTATACCTAAAATGTACCAATGATTAGAATGAATAATCGATAATGCAAAATAGGAAGAAAAGGCCCAAAGAAGTAGGGGTAGTAGGAGGGGCAGGGGAAAGGAAAGAAGGGAAAGGAAAAATAATGAGAAATGGAAAAAATGGAAATAAAGTCTTTGTAAATAGGGAAGCATTGAGGGGGTGAAGGGAGGGCTAGGAAAGGGGAAAAAATAAGAACCAAGATGCATTAAGTAAAGGTACAATTCCCAGTGAGAAATGTAATTGTGTTGTGTACCTAAAATGTACCAATAAAAGAATTTAATAAAAAAAATAATGTAGTTATGGAGGCAAAATAGGTAGTGTACCCCTTTAAAAGCTTGCCTTAGCCCATTACTTCTGCTGTGTAAAGTGAAGATTATATAGTTCCTTTGATCTGTAGCTCCACTACAGATAACATCCTAGCTCTGAAGAACAAAGTGGGAATCCTTGAACAAACTTGTGATGTATGTGCCTTAACTGTCAGGTGTTCAGGACCGTCATCAGTGACAGAAACCACCTGTGTCTAAACATTAAACAGGAATTGGAATTTTATTTACTTAACAAAGACCACTGGGGATGAGATAATGACTGACAAAAGTATAAAAGGTGATGGACATAGAACACAGGGTATGGATTCTAACCAGACCAGTTTATGGCAGTCCAGCCTGATCATGAATAAATTTTTATTTTACCCAACCTCTGTGTCTCTGTGTGTTTCTTTTCGCGATTCCAGAACAAATTGATTCAGTTTTGATACGTTACTCCTTTTGCTTCAATCAATAGTGGAAGTAATAGTTTCAGATTTCTTCAGTTTTGTGTCTCACAAACATATACACAATGAAGCCAAATTGAAAACAATTACTTTGATAACTGACTTAAAATGTTCACTTTCATTTGACATTTCAAGATACTAAAAAAGATAGTTTCAAAAACTCTTTTTGCTTAAATGATGCAGAGATATACCTCATCTGCACTTTGATTTTTTAAGACAAATACGTTTTGTTTCCCAGGTCCTCTCTCATCCAAGTCAGGTTAAAATTTTCTAATTGATTGGACTGATGATCTTATATCTGTATTTATACATTTATGTCCAATCAATTATCAGATGCTAAAATGAACTTTGACAATTAACAAACATGAAAACTTTTCTTTCTTGGATAGTGGTTGAGTTAAAACAGATTGGTGGATTAATCAGTCTTAAAATTGGTATGATTGTGTGTGTGTGTGTGTGTGTGTGTATCTATTTAGAGAGTCTCTAGTCTTATACTTTCTCAAGTTTTCATCCACCACGCAGCTTTGTGAAACAGATGCTGTTTATCATGTCTTTTCCTTTTCCAAGTTGATGTTAATTTTAGAAGTCAATGAGAACCATTAACTCTAAAAGCTAAAATCCTTTGTCAAATTAAATGTGGCAAAGAAGACATCAGAATATTACAAGAATCTATTGGAAATATATCTGCTTATTGATTTCTGTATAGGTTTCTTTTCACATAGATCTATATTTATGCATGTTCCTCATTTGCTTCCTTAGAAATCTATAAATTATATCTATATCAATCAGTCTGACAAATGTATTACCTGATATACCGATTGAGATTTTAGCAGGAGAATTTTAATGGGCTGTAGCTATTGAACACAGTTGGTGACAAACCATTTCTTTTGTTATTGACCAGAGCTTTAAAACAGCTTTCAAAATGGCATCTGAAAAAACCGAAAATTGCATATGCTGTGAATTTTTTGCTAAAATACTGTTTGTGCAACAAAATTCAAAAATTGTCAGGTTTATTGCTGAATTTAAATTGCAACTAATTAAGAAATACTATATTTCTTATACTTGGCCCTCTGAAGATACCCTTAAATTTTTTTTTGTATATCCTTTTATTGGTACATTTTAGGTGTACAATATAATGATATTCATCATTGGAGATTTGCACCTTTACATACTCTCTTGGTTCTTATTTTTTCCACTTTCCCTGCCCTCCCTTCTACCACTCCATCCCTCTCTATTTACAAAGACTTTGTTTCCATTTTTTCATTTTCTCGTATTAATTCCATTCCCTTCTTTCCTTTCCCCTACCCCTCCCACTTCCCCCTCCCCTTTGCCCCTTTTCTTCCTATTTCACATTATCTATTATACCTTTTAGTCCTTATTTACACTTTCAGTTTCTCACACTAGAGAAACTATTCAGTATTTACACATGTGTGCTGTTTATTTCACTTAAGAGTATCACCTCAATGTGCATCCATTTAGCTATAAATGTCTCTAATTTCTCATTTTTTATGGCTGAGTAGTACTCCATTATATAAAAAAACCCACATTTTCTTGATCCAGTCTCCAGTTGATGGGCATTTGAGCTGTTTCCAAGTTTTAGCTATTACAAACTGCGCTGCAATGGACATGGGTGCACATATATCACTGTGGTATGATTCTTTTAATTCTTTGGGGAAGATCCCCAGCAGTGGAATAGCTGGGTCAAATGGGACTTCCAGTCCTAGTTCTTTGAGGTACCTCCATACTGATTTCCATAGTGGTTGCACCAGTCTACACTTCCACCAGCAGTGGAGCAGTGTTCCTCTTTCCCCACAGCCCTGCCAGCATTTGTAGTTGGTTGATTTCATGATAGCAGCCATTCTTTCTGGGGTGAGGTAGAATCTCAGTGTTGTTTTCATTTGCATCTCTCAAATGACCAGTGATGTTGAACATTTTTTCATATGTTTATTTGCCATTTCTACTTCTTTTTGTGAGAAATGTTTGTTCATTTCAGATGCCCATTTTTGGCTAGGATACCCTTAAATTTAAACATTGAGAAGATGTTATAAACCTACAGAACTTGGAAGAATTGAAGAGACTAAGTAATTCCCTCTTATTCTTGACTTTTCCCATTTGAAATATATCTATGATTTCAAAGTTTCCTAAAATATTTTCATTCACTATGTGTCCAGTACTTAAGAGCATAATGTAATTTACACACACACACGCGCGCGCACACACACACACACACACACACGAGGTGGGCCATCTGTTAGTTTTACTGATAAGAATACTGAAGCTTAGGTTAAAAAAATATATTAACTAAATATGTATGACTGATATTTGAGTAAAGACTTTTATACTAAAAATTTTTGCTTTTTAATTACACAATATGTTCTTAGTTAAATAATAGAGTGTGATCATAAGGATTGTAATCTGGTAGATATTTTAAAACGGGTATTCAAACACATCCATTGTCTCTCTCTTTTTACCTTTTTTGTTTTGTAGTTTGGAGCAGCGTTATCATTCAAAGAAAATGAAAATGAAGAAATTCATAATAATGGACTTGACTGCACACTATGTAGCAAAAGTCATAAACTCAATTATTTCAAAGTGATTTTCAAACCAACATGTTTGACAAATTGCTATGAGTTTTCAGAATTAACTCCTAAGAGACTTTGCTTACAGGTTTTTGTTTTTGCTTTTTATGGGAAGAAATGTTATTAAAATGTCCCCTATCAATTGCAACATTGTATACAGAGGGTTAATGAAATAATTTACTTTTAGTTCCTATTATATTCTTAAAGTACTTTAATTAGAATCCTATTATTATCTTCCTTTTCAATTTTGGTTCAAGATAGACCAAAAGATAGCTAACTGTATTACTAGAAGTACTTTTACTGTTCCAAAAGTGCAACTATATTGCAAATGCTCATTTTTTGTTATTGAACATGAAGATTAAGTGGTATTATTTATTAGGAAATAAAACAGTTGGGTAATTTCTTTTATTTTTTGAATCTTATAAGAATGATTTTTTAAATCAAATACACATCTTATGCAATCCTTTCACATAGTGAAATAATTTAAAACTTTATTTGCCCAGGTTTATTTTATTCTATAAATTTTAACTGTACAACTAGATTTTCATTCTTTCATTCATGAAATATTAGTTAAATTGTGGCACTGATTCTAAGAATGTATTGATGGAACAAAATAGACATATTCTTGGCTTGAGTTGTAATGTGTTGACCTCGAAGGTATTAACCAAATAATTACAAAAATGTGTTACGGTACCTTATCTCAAGTATTTTGAAGAAAACAGCAGAGTATTTTAGGCCTGTGTAGTCAGGAGATTTGATCTGAGGTAGTAGGATGGGAAAGTTGGCTTTAGAGATCTTCTGGGAAAATAATGTTAAAACTGATTAAAGAAATAAATGGATGTGTACGAATCAATTAGTTAGAGGAAGGAGACAATAACGCAGAATAAAGAACAGATTAAACTAAGCCCTCTGAGGTGAGAAAGAGTATTACTGGCCAGATGGAAAGAAAGAGTGACATGAGATGAAACCAGGAAAGTAGCAAAAATGCTGGATTGTGTGAGAACATGAGCCCATTCTGTTATTGAATCTCTACCCCAAGAGCACTGGGAAACCAGTTCATAATTATATGTAAATGACTTTGAGTATATAGCAAGACTTCTTTTTTTTTTTTCTTTTAAGGTGAAACTCTCCACAACCCCGAAGAAGAAATATACCTTTGGCTGGAATTTTAAAAGTTAAACATTATAGATGACATATCCCATTTTAGAGCACAATGCTATTTTCTACAAGTAAATAATGATTTAAATAATAATAATAAATAATCATCTAAATTTTCATCACTTGTTACAATATACCTTGGTAAGTCTTACTATGAAATTTCTCCATTATGGCTGTTAAACACAAGGGTTCTGAAGTTAATTCTACAGTTCATTAATTGTACCTATACTCCATCACCTTAAGAAATCAATCAGTGGATCTAGGATTGAGAGGTCATTTAGATTCTGAAAGACTAAGTGTTAAGAATTCACCTTCTGTAGACATTTAGATTTGTTCTTTCTCTTCTCTACCAAGTTACCTTCCTTTTATTTAATACATTCTGAAATTTGCAATAACACAGGCAAATGGAATGTTAAAGAAATACTAAAATGTCATTTAGAATTAAATTGTTATAGTAAAAAGAAAGGCTATTGTTTTTACCCTCCCATTCTCTCTTTTGAGTTCCTAAATACTCATTAACTCTCTAGGCATTTTCTGAAAAATAATATTAGTAGATGAAGTGATGGTATATTAATTTGTCACAATCAATATTTAATATTATTTTACTTTTTCATTTTATCAAAGAATGTTTAAAATAATGGGTCCTGTTGTATTTTTTTTCTGGTAATAAGGATTGACCCTAAGGCCTTGTTCATGAAAAGCAGGTACTCTACCACAGTGCTACATATATAGTATAACTTTCTAACTTCCTTCCTTTTCTTTCTGTCTTTCTTTCTTTCTTTCTTTCTTTTTTTCATCATACACTGGGAACCAAATCTAGGGCTTTACTAACTTTATTCTTATATTCATTTATTAGGCTATTTATATAATTTTTATTGTAATAAATAATTTCATTTTGCATTTGCTTAGTTTTTTCTATGGTTCTAAAACTTTCATACTTTTCAATAGTTTTATAAAATAGCTTTTAATAAAATTTTCCACACTATAAAATGTGAAATATGAGCTTTGTTTTTTATTTTATATTTACTTTTCCTTTCTGAAACTTTCCTACATAAATAAATTCTATTTCCTAATCCATTTCACATGGCTGCTCCATCATGGCACTACATAGCCTTTTTCTGGAAAGTTATTGTAGAGTCTTATAAAAATTTGCAACACCTAATATCTCCAACTTCTAAAGCACATATTTTTCTTTATCCTACTTAGCTTTCTTATTTTTTACATAACAGTTGCTTTCTGACAAAGTATACATGTGAGGCAAGCAGAGATTCTTGAAATCAGAATAAATCTTTTTTGTCTACCACTGGTTGTCTGACAGTTTTACTGGGTATAGAAGTCTAGGTTTAAAATTATTTTCTTTTATAGGTAAAACTCTTGAAGTCATAGTGTAGGGAAAGACTTTCTGAAAAGAGCCCTAATTGCACAGGAAATAGTTCCAAGAGTCCACAAATGGGATCATATTAATTTAAAAAGCTTCTGCAGAGCAAAAGAAACTACCAACAGCATAAAAAGACAACCTATAAAATGAGGGAAAAAAATTCCCAGTGATTCTTGAGACAGAGGACTCATATCTAGAGTATATAAAGAACTAAAAAATATTAGACTTTCCAAAATAGAACACCTAGTCAAAAATTGCCAAGTGAAATGAATAAATACCTCACAAGAAATATGAATGGCCAATAAATACACGAATATATGCTAAACATTGTTGGCCATTAGAGAAATGCAAATTAAAACAACACTGAGATTCCATCTATGCTAGTTACTTTTCTGTTGTGGAGACAAATTCTCTGACATGCAAAGTTAAAGGGGGAAAGTTTATTTGGCTTACAGTTTGTAGAGGTTTCAATCCATAATCAGCTGGCTCCAAGGCAGGGATAGCAAACAGGCATTGCAGAGGAGAATCAACATGGCACAAAGTAGCAAAAGCAACAAGACACCTTAACAGTGTCTTTCTGCTCCTTTTATCTTATTCAGACTACCCAGATTAGGGAAGTGTCAAACCAATCACTCACATGTAGTGGTTTAGTAATCACATGCCCTTAATCCTAGCTTCACACATTCCAGATTTAGCTACCTTCAAAAAAGACTGCCCAAGACTTTGAGGGGACATCTAGACACGAGGAACAACATTCTGTTCCTGCCCCCCTAAAGATTCATGCACATCCCTGTATGCAAAATGTATTTAGTCCATCTTTAAGAGTTGCCAAAGTCCTAACAGTTTTACCATTACTGAAAAGTCCAAGTCCCAAACCTCCTCTGAGATTCAAGGCAAACTCTTAGCTATGAGCCCCTGTACAAATGAAAAGAGTCAAACAATTCCACCATTTAATGGCACAAGATAAACATTTTCACTCCAAAAGGTACAAACAGAGGGATACAAAGGAATAGGACCAAAGCAAGTCCAAAATCCAGCAGGACCAATATCAATATCTCACAGTTCCACTTCCAGCACCCCTGGCAATTTGTGGCAAGTTATGAACTTCAAAAGGCTTGGGTGGCTCTACCCTTGCAACACTGCAGATGGTTGTAGCTCCCATGGCTTCTCTCTTTGGCTGGCTCTGCTTCCTCCTCACAGTTTTCCTCAGATAATCCACATTCCTGACTTCTCCAAACTTCTCAGGTCTCCATTGCACTTTTGGCTTCATGCTCAGCTTCACACACTGCCTTCTCAAGGGCAAACTGCCTGGCCTTCCAGTCTTTCTTCTGAAATCTGCATGGAAGCCTTCCTGACCAGGGTCTGGAGGCAGCTGGAGCAGTAGTAGCCAGACTTCCTTATCTCTTGGCTGTAGGGGTTGAATGCCTGGATTGCTGAGCACTCTGAATCCAATTCCAAGAAACAAATTCTCTAGGCTGCTGCCATTCTGGAACATGGTTCTCTGGGGTTCTCTTCTCAAAGCAAAATATTTCACTATTACAATTTTGAGGCTGCAAAGGGTGGAGCCCTTTTGCTTCTTATGATGCTCTCAGGGCATCTGCGCTGGCTCAAATCCCACTCCTGGTACCAATTTTGTTGTGGTCAGAGTTTGCAAGGGAATAGATTTAATACAGGACACATAATTTATAGGATTATTTTATAACAGTTACCCAAAAAGTCAAATGCAAGAGATTTAGCTGTGCACTAGAGACCCAAAGAATCCAACCAAGGTCCTGGATCCCATAGCAATGTCCCACATAATTCCAGCTGAAAGCCTGAAGTCCAAGGCAATGTCCTCCATGAATCCAGCCAGTGACCTAGAGCCCACAGGAATGTCTCATGCTTGTCCCTATGGAGGATCTACATCTGAAAAACCCAAAAGCCAGTGGTGAAAGCAGAAAACCTATGCCAGTAGGGTGAAGGATTTGTGCCACCAGGCTGAGGGATCTACATTGGAATAAGGAAGTGTTCTTGAAGTGAAGATCAGAGCTCCCTGATGAGAACAACCATTTCCAGAGACACTGAGGACCTGAGCTCTTCCTTCAAGGAGAAAAGCCAAGTTCGCATCAGGAAAACCAACCATAGCAAGCTTCTCCTAGAAAATCAAGGGCCAACAACCTTCTCCTCCAGTTCTCTTCTCATGCCATTGGGTCTTCCACACCAAAACCACACTGATTCAGTTCAGCTGGGCATTCCAAGTTGAACATTAGTTAATCCACCACATCATCTTACCCTGGAAAAAAGGACCATCATCACAAAAAATCAAATAAAAAATGCTGTCAGGGCTGCAGGGGAAAAAGGAACCCTTCTATATGGTCAGTGGGAAAATAAACTAGTAAAACCGCTATCAAAATCAGTATGGAGATTCCTCAAAATCTAACACTAGAAATTCTATGTGACTCAGCTATTACCTTTCTAGGTATTGTCCCCAAAGAGTTAAAGACATCATATTACAGTACTACATGCATATCCTTGTTTATAGCAGTACAATTCATAATACCATAATCTTTGAGGCAACCTATATGTCATCAACATATGAATAAAGAAAATATGATATTTACACATGATAGAGTACTACTTTATCATAAAAAAAGATAAATTGAGTTATTCATAGGAAAAATGGATGAATCCTGAGACTATAATATTAAATGAACTATATTAGAACTACAAGCTTAAATATTGCATGGTTTTCCTTTTATGAGAAACCCAAAATATAAATAAAGAACAAAATAAATCCTATATAGAAGGAAGTAGGGTGATAGATATTTCTCAAAAAGGAAAGGGATTAAGAGATAAGGAAGGGTTAAGGAGAGGGAAAGGGAATGAAAAAAGGAATTAAGATGTGTTATATAAATGTTATCAACTCCACACAAGTAGTGCAAATATGTGCAATAACTGCAAACATATACTAATAAAAAACAAAATCTGAGTAGATGATCTGATAATAGTATATTTTGAGGAAACCTGTTTAGCTTTTGAGTTAGGTCATTCCCATGCCAGATAAGCCTCAAGTTTTCCAATTTACATTAACAAGGGCTTCAAGTCTCTAAGGCCAAGAAAGTGGTATTAGGATGAGCCATGCATCCAGGAATTCAAAGGTGTTAATCCATATAATAATGTGTACAAAAGGAAAGTGGGCTAGAAGCAGACCAGAAACAAAGACATCAGTTTTAAACTAAATGCCCAATGACATATCCCAAAAGCTCATCAAACTTTAGGAACCAGAGTCTGAGAATTGTTAACTTTTGCTCTTGATTGCCATCACTAGGATTATATTAATTCTTGCTAGAGGGTCCTTTCAACTTAAGCAACACTACCCTCTCTTTGTTCCTCTTGTCTTTAAGGATTCTGAGTCAGCCTCCAAGAGATTCATCATTGTCAGAACCATGATTACCACCACCACAAAAGATGGAAAACACAGAGGGCTTGAGCTGCAATACCTGTTAGGACTGAAACAGAAACCAAAAAGGAAAAAGGATATACCGAACATGCGCTGAGAGTTCTGAGCCTAAGTAAGAATGAAAGAAACAGCAAGCTGGAGCTGCAGTTCACAGATGGACTAGGTCATGTGTGGAGTAGGAGATTGCAGTTGATAATAGAATTTCTGAGTAGAATTAGTTACATTTATTTTAGAAGTTGTGAGGAAGATGTTGTGATGAGCTGATGGATAGAAACTATTCCAAAATGGTGATTTTCAATCCTACTCTGCTCGCTGACCCTTTTATTGTAACAAATGTTTTGCAATGCCTATTAAATATCCTGAAATAAAATTAAAAGTCTATATAGCTTATCTATATACATAGTCAAAACTAGTATAGCAATAACTAAAGTAGCAATGAAATGAAAAACAAAATTTGTAGCAAAATAACACGTTTCCCACTAGGAAATGCTTGGATAGACCAGAAGAGACAGAGAAGTTCTCCAGTGCTTATAGCTATGCATAGAATATTTAGAAATGCAGCAATCTTACATGTAGACAAATGTAAATATGTGTTATTGTCTATTTAAGTGGCCCAGTGTAGTTACCATAGCTAGTGCAATTTCTCAAAAATGAAATACAATTCTTGATCAAGTTCCAAAAGGAAAAGCAATCTTTTTCTCTCAAGGTACCTATTAGCTATATTCTTATAAAATTTACTGAATTTAAAAGGATACAATAAATAATATATTATGTTTACATGTAAAGTGTAGTTAGCTTCCCAATTACAAATGAATTTTCAGCTCCATAAATATTTAGGGAAGAAAAGAAAAATCTTGTCAGATGTGAGAAACCATGTATTTTAGAACATCTAACTTCACTAGCCTTGGTGCATTAAATGCAATTGTCTTTTACTACAGACCCTGGGATAGTTAAAATATCTGTATGAATGCCAATAATCCTGCTGCAGAGAAACACAAACTTCTTTAATAATCACTCTTCTAGGGACATAGTGAGAACTAGGCAGAGATGAGTCTGGAAATCATAGAATCAAGGAAATTCCAGGACATATTTCATATGTCAATTGATATTTAAATCCATATGCTCCAAAATATTTTTCCTGGGATGTTTGCATCTCTCTTCATTCACAGATTCCTTAATTCACATCAAAATTTTCTTTTCCATATAACGTATCTCCGTGTTTATCTCTTCCAGACCAAGAACACAGCAGTATTGGATTAGTGAGGGTCAAAGGTGAAGGATCTGCAGTCTTATTTTCACTTTAGAACTGAAAAAAATGAAATTAGAAAGTGCATAATTTGCCATAATTGTGGGCAGAGCTCCCAGTAGAGAAAACAATTCATTTTTAGCTGAGAAATTCATGATATTGTTAGATACCTGTACAAAATCCATAGTTTTGTTTATTTCTGCAACAGTGAAAGAAATCAAAATCTTTTAATAAGTACAGAACAAAATACCAAATAAACTTCTAGAACTTGACTAAAACTCCATTAATTTTGACCCTGCAGTTCTAGAATTTCTTCCCAGCTAGTATGTGGTACACCTGTCTAATACATGTCTGTATATTTTTAACATTCGTTCATTCTTTACACATTTTGGCCTTGGTTGGGTAACAACCAAGCATAAATGTAAATTATACCAAAGCAAAATCAGATTTATTTGTTCTCTAGAAATTTACAATATTTTACTAATTCAGAAGTTCTCTTGATTTATTTCCCTCGTTTCTTTCTTTCACGTCATGATCCCTTTCCCCATCTGGACCACAGTCCTTGGTAAGAATCATATCAAGTGTAAACACAGTCTTTATAATTAGGAGAAATACATAGATGTTAATGTTTAATGGCTTACAGCCAGGAATAGAAGCATAGAGCTAATCATTTTTCATACATACATGTATGCATACATATACACGTATGCGTATAAATAATTTTCATTAGAATGAATATTTATTTATTTATTTTTGAGGGGGTACTGGGGATTGAACTTGAGTCCTTGCACTTGCACTGCAGGCAGAGAAACCACTGAGCTAAATCTCTGGCTCTAGAATGAATATTAATACAGAATTTCTTGAACCAGGAATTTTCCTTGCAATTTTTATATAAAATGAAATATCCAGCTCTATTAAAGAGCTGCCTCCTTTCACATCTGCACTAGAAAACAAAACAAAACAAAACAAACCTTTCCATGGAGAAGGAGACTCTGGGATTCTTGCATTTATAGGACAAGCATAGCATATTTATACTTTATCTTGAGTTCAATTGTAAAACAGGTATAGTGTTTTTGTTTGTTTTATCTCTTTTTTTTTCTCTTTATGACTTTACTTATCATCTGCTGTCTTTGATCATTTTTTAACATATTTTAATGGCTAATTTATAACAAAAGGAGAAATTGGAATATCCACTTAAAGAGCCACTATTTGCCCTTTTGGCATGATTCATCAATGTGTCAGAGCAGTGTATGGCTAAATAAATACATGGCTGATGCAATAAGCAATCTGGGAATTTAAAACATCTAACAACCCAGAAAGAACCACAAAAGAGTTTTGTGCAGGATTTTTTTTTAAACCACTTGGGCACTGTACTCTCAATGATACCTCATTGATTTTGTCATGATTCATTTTAACAAGTGATGAAGCTAGTACATCATCTTATGTTGAGTAAAGGGTTATTTATATGGCAAAGCACCAGATGAAATGTAAAAGTTCCAATTGACTAACAAGTACATCAAGTCAAATCACATTAGAGAAGTCTGTAGGCTCCAACACAAAAGCGTCCCAAGGGAGGCAACATGGATCTCTGCTTCAGAATCAAATCTACACAAATGTCTCACAGTTCTTCAGACTTGAATTTTACTAAGAGCTTACCCACTGTGAGAATTCTTTCCGCCTCACAGCCAGAGCAGAGGGCTCTCTTCCCTGCTGTCGTGTGCTGTAACAATCATTTCTTCAGATTTGCATGTGTCAATAAAGCCTTTATCATAGGATAATACTGAATATACAGGAAACAAGTATACAAAGTGATTAGCATCCTGCCTGACACAGCACAAGTCTTAATAGATGGTTGTCATTCTTTTTTTCTCTTTTATTCATGCAGTCAGAAGATAATTATTGAGTTTCTACTTAATGTTTGGTGTTGAGTATCAGGCAAATAATATTGACTATAATAGACAAAGTCCATGATTTAGGTGGGAAAAGGGCAAAAGGCCATTAGGAAAATTAAAAACACTATAAAATAAATTGTGTGTGTTTTTACATGTATATGTATATATGCCTCCATTCACAAACTTAATTCTTTCCATGATTCTGGTGGCAAACATAGTTGGAGGAGAACCAAATCAAATTCAATGATTAGGTTCAGTGTTGACCTTATGTTTGATTCAGTTCTCCTTCAGTTGGGTTTGCAATCAGAATCTTGGAGAGAATAGAGTTCATGAACTAAGGCTAAATCCCTGACCCTCTCTATTCTCAATCGTAAGCTTTTGTAATTCAGAAAAAGAGAAAAGGGTACTTGGTTGTCAGATCCTCACCGTAGTTTTGGTCAAAACTTCCTTCTTTACTCCAAGGCGAATCTGGGAAGTTTTGGAACCTCAGTCCCTTCAGTCATTCTTCCTACTGTCTCCTTAAGCTGGCCTTCTCTAACTAGTTTGTGATAGCTAGATGTGTTTTATAGCCAAATCAAAGAATATTTCAATTTCTACCTTATAACCTTCACATTTATGACTTCTAAAAGCAAATCAGTTCTAATTCATTAATAAAATATTTAACAAAAATAATTTCTTCCCTTTTTCTATGTATTGGAATCTAAACTCAATCAACAAGATGTACTGATTTTCAGTCTGCCATTATTCCAAGTTCAGGAGAAGTTACAAAGATAAATAGTTTAAACAAAGGTATGACATAAGCAGCCTTGATTCTTAGGCTAATAACTTCTAGCAGGATGTGTACTAGATAGACATAGGAGAGAGTGAACAGAATGAGCAGTTTGAGGGCTCTAGTAAATATTCTGGTATCAAGTGAAATTTTCTAATTTAATAACTATAATTATTAATCACCTTTTACATGGTTCACAGTGTAATTTCTAATTTCTTCCAATAGACAGGTCTGTGGTTCTTGCCTTGAAATTTACATTTTTTGTTCACCAAAATACTGGCCTCAATACTATATTCACCATATGCATAACTTCATAGTTTTGTCTCTGTCACCAATTAATTTTGAGACCTTGGGAAGTATTTCAGTCTCTTGTTGAAGTGAGTGAGTTAACCAGAAACCACCCAAAAGCCTTTGCCTGAAATTTACCCTTTTTCCTTCCTGGATTGCTTGTTCAAAGTGATAAACTAACCACCACATAATTTACCTTGTGGTTAAGAACAAAGGCAGGACATGTTATATTGCAGCCCTAACCATAAATATAGAAATTTCCTGTCAGATCCCAAATATTGGATTTTAATCTAACTTGCAATCTGCTTCTGTACCTCTATGCTTGCTCAAAGATGAGATCATGATATACCATTGCGTGGTTTTTCCCTTTAAAAACGGAGTTTTCCTGCTTGATCAGTACCAAGGAAGATGGGAGCTTGAGCTCATCCTTGGTCACCGGCTATAAAGGACTCTTTTAATTTGTACATTTTTGTAGCATGGTCTTTGTCATCTGGGAGAGCTATAACACTTATGCCCTGTTGAATTAGATCTTCTGTATGTTTCTGTCTAGCTCTAAAAGTCTAGGTCAGTAGAGCACAGTGTCTCATGCCTGTAATCCCAGCTACTTAGGAGGCTGAGGAAGGAGGATCACAAGTTCAAGTCCTTTTTGAGCAACTTAGACCCTGTCTCAAAGTAAAAAAATAAAAGAGCTGGGTATGTAGCTCAGTGGTAGAGTGCCCATCAGTTTGATTCCAAGTATCACCAAAGAGAGAGAGGAAGAAAAAAGTATATGATCAAACTTTAATTGGAAGATCAGAAAACCTCCCTGTTCTCAAAATAGTTCTTTCAAGTATTGTTCATATAATCATTAAGTATCCAAAAACAGAAGACTGATTAAAGAAATTAGCTGTGATATGATAGTGACTATGTTACTATTAATTGTCATTTCTTGTTGAGTGCAAAAACAGTTTTTAAGTCATGTATAACATGATCTCATTTGTATTCTATTTTGTGTATATGGAAGGGTATTAAAAGCATTGCAGATTTCAATAATCTCTGGTAGGAAGGATTTCAGATAAATTGTATTTTCCTCTTTATGTTTTCTTCATGGTTTATCTTTCTTTTCAATATTCTTGGACAGTTTTTTAAAAATTCAGATAAAGAAGCTAAATAAATATTGGGAATAAAATCAACTACATTAGTATATATATATATTTCTCTGTTTATGTAAATGAAGATGTTATCCCTCTGGATATTTCAGAGCTTCCTCTATTTATCTATACTCAGAACAAAAATCTCATTTTATTCAAACATTAGCAAAATCTAATGGTAGAAGGGCAGAGAATGAGTAATGTAAATGTTAAAGTCTGCTTTCAAGATTATAGCTTTTCTTGACTAAATTTTTAAAACAAGGCAATTATTTTCTAAGGACATGTAATAAGTCAATGAAGAAAATCTGGTTCTCAATATACTACTGATCTCTTACTTCTTCTTATTTATTGGTTATCCCAGGAATTAACCTATTAAGGAGATTTCCCTTCAGTTTCTCCTGGAAAATGTGAACCATATTAAAAATGTGAACTTCTACCATATTAAGTGAAAACTGCAAAAGATTTAGGATCATTGTACCAATTGGCATAGCCCTTTTCAGTTTCAAAGTGGAATGGTTTAGCTCTTCATTCCCTGCTGCTTGAAATTCTGTATTCCCAATTTAGAGTGTCAAAAAGCTATGGCTAATTATTCTCATAGCAATGATAATCACACCAATTATGATTCTAAAAGAACTGAGAAGAAGACAAAAGTACAGATAAGATTCACAAAGACAAGTTAGGTGGGAAAAGTGATTTCAAATGTTATAAGCCTGAGCCCGAATAATCTTCTCTTTTTGGAAAGAATAACAATTAAAAATGTATGAAAGGGTCACATTATCCCTATTAAGTCTAAGAGAGGCAGGGGAACTGTCATTCATACCATCGTAGTTATTCCCACATTTGAAGATTACTTCCAACTTGTTTACAGCTGTGAAAACCCCATCTTTTGCCCACTCAAATCAAAGAAAAAATTAGTAACAACTTTAGGGAAATGAAAGTTATAAAGGAAAATTTATTTCAATCAAGATATTTTATCTTTCTATAACTTAATAGAAGCTAGTAAAAGTTACAAAGAAACTATGAGTTGTAGGTATGTACCTCTAACCATACATGCACATGTACATTAAAACATACTTCTATTTTTCTTCTCAACATAAGAAATACTTGTATAATATTTTTAGTAATAATGACCCAAATAACATTATTATAGGGAGCTAAATTAGATAGAAATTAATGTACATTCAGGGAGGCACTGGGTTCTCAAGGAAGTCTGTGAAAAATAAAGACATCAGAATTCTGGCTGGAGGTGCACCTGAAGAAGGCAAGGCCACAAGATAAATTCACAATGGCCAGACTTGCATACTTCCCTAAGGGAAAAGCAGAACTTGAGACTATACTGTAATTAGTACCACACAGTCCATTAAGTCTAGATATGCATCAGACAGTAGGATGAGTGACCAGAACACCTGGATCATCTCTTCCCCAAATGTTCCAGTCTTAGAAGTTATACAGAAGCCAAGGTTAATGATGCTAGCCATATAACCTTACTGCATGCCCTTCTTCCATATTGGATGAATATTAGCTAAGGATCTGTACTTGGAATCTTACTGGTTGAGTATAGTTTGACCTATGTTATACTCACATTGTCACTTTGCTGTATAAGTTACCCCTGACAAAGGGTCTCAACCAGGACTCCTTCTATCTCTTAAGATCTGGTCCTATTCCCCAATAAACCTTTCTGATTCTTAAATTCCTTTATCCTTTGGAATTCATTCTACTATATCAAAAATTTTCAACTCAGCACATCTGACATCTAGCAGGTTGAGAGTTATATTTCTCCTATATAAAAATCACCTAGATTTTATTCCTAATCCATACCTCAAGTATTTACCAAATAAGTAAGAGAGTTTTATTTTAAAATTTTATCTCACCTTTACATGATGGCAATCATAGTGATGAAAACACAGTTGTATTTCATTTACAGCCTACTAAGCCTACAAAAACACTCCTCTAAAATGAGTGATATACTAGAATCTAAATTATAGGATCACAGAGCTTATGAAGACCATAAACTCATTAAAGTTATGAGATGTAGTTTTTGAAAACTAGATCTCTTTTTTCTCAACCTTTGTTCTTATAGTCATAGGAAAAGAACTAATTTTCTTGGATGGTTTGAGGAGGATGCCATTTTAGGAATTCCTCGGTATAGAGTACAAGTTATGTAAAAAGCAGAAATTTGTATATCTCTTTTATCAGTTCATAGCCTGAGTGACTTATAAAAAAGAAAAATAGCTTCTCACAATTTTGGAGGCTAGAAAACTGAGATCAGGGTGCCAGTGAGGTTTGGTTCTGGTGAGGACATTTTCCAGATGCTAACTTCTCATGGTATCCCCACATGGCCATGAGCAGGCAGAAAAGAAGCTCTCGAGCTTATTTTTTTTCCATTTAGTTTATTGGTACATTTTAGGTATACAATACAGTTACACTCATCATTGGGATCTTGTACCTTTACATGACGTAGCCTGGTTCTTACTTTTTCCCCATTTTCCTCCCCTCCCTTCAACACTTCCACCCTTCCCTATTTACAGACTTTGTTTCCATGTTTTTCCTTTTCTAATATTTTTTCTTTTCTCTTCTTTCCTCTCCCCTTCCCCTCCCACTTCCCCTAATCATTTAGACATTTTGTTCCTATTTCGCAATATCAATTACACATTTTTAATTTTTATTTACACTTTCAGTTTTTCACACCAGAGAAACTATTCGGTAGATACACATGTGTCCTATTCATTTCACTTAAGAGTATAGCTTCAATGTGCATCAACTTAGCTATAATTGTCTCTAGTTTTTCATTCTTTATGGCTGAGTAGTACTCCATTTTATAAAAAAAAAAAATCACATCTTTATCCAGTCTCCAGTTGATGGGCAATTGGGCTGTTTCCAAGTTTTAGCTATCAAAAGCTGTGCCACTATAAACATATGTTTGCATGTATCACTGTGATATGATTCTTTTAATTCTTTTGGGAAGATACCCAGTGTAGGAATAGCTGGGTCGGTATCTCCATATTGATTTCCACAGTGGTTGCACCAGTCTGCACTCCCACCAACAATGAAGAAAGATTCCTTTCTCCGCACATCCATGCTAGCATTTGTTATTGATTGATTTCATGATAGCAGCCGTTCTTTCTGGGGTGAAGTGGAATCTCAGCATTGTTTTCATCTGCATCTCTCAAATGGCCAGTGATGTGGAACATTTTTTCATATGTTCATTTGCTGTTTCTACTTCTTTGTCTGAGAAATGTCTGTTCACTTCAGATGCCCATTTTTGAATTGGGTTTTTGAATTTGGGGGGGGTCGGAATTTTTTTTAGTTCTTTATATATTATAGATAGTTAGACCTTTGTCTGAGGAACAGCTGGTAAAAATTTTTTCCCACATTGTAGATTGTCTCTTAGCTCTGTTGGTTGTTTCTCTTGCAGTGCAGAAGCTTTTTAATAAGATGGGATCCCAGTTGTTGATACTTTGTACTAGTTCCCATGCTACTGAGGATTGTTCATAAAGTCTGTTCCTATGCCAATGTCTTAGAGAGTTCTATCTAACTTGTCTTCCAGCAAGTTTAGAGTTTTGTTTTAATATTTAGATCTTTAATCCACTTAGATTTTAGTTTAGTGTATGGTGAAAGATAGGGGTCTAGTTTTAATCTTTGGCAAATTGAAATCCAGTTTTTCCAATACCATTTATTAAAGAGACTATCTTTCCTCCAATGATGGTGGTTGGCTCCTTTGTCAAAGATGAGGTGGCTGAGTATGTCTGAAGTTGTTTCTGCATCTTCTAATCTATTCCACTGATCCATGGGTCTGTTGCTTTGCCAGTACCATGCTGTTTTTATCACAGTGGCTTTGTAGTACCATTTCAAGTTGGGAATTGTGATACCCCCTACCATGACTCTGTTGCCTAGAATTGCTTTTGCTATTCTAGGTCTCTTCTGGTTCCAGATGAACTTTTGGATTGATTTCTCTAGTTCTGTGAAATATGCTGTTGTGATTTCAATCAGGATTGCATTGAATCTGTACAGCAGTTTTGGGAGTATACACATTTTCACTATATTGGTTCTTCCTACCCAGGAACAGGAGATGTCTTTCATTTTCTTATATCCTCTTTGGTATCTTTTTTTCAGAGTGCTATAGTTCTCAATGTAGAGGTCTTTTGCTTCCTTCATTAGATTGCTTCCTAAATATTTCATTTTTTTGGATCCTATTGTGAAACAGATTGTTTCCCTAATTTCTCTTTCAGTGAGTCTGTTATTTGTGTATGAAAAGGCTATTGATTTTTGAGTGTTGACCTTATATCCAGCTACTCTACTGAATCTGTCGATTAAGTCTAGAAGTCTTCTGGCAGAGTTTTCTGGGTCTTCTATATAAAGTATCATATAGTCAGCAAATAATGAAAGTTTAACTTCTTCCCTTCCTATCTTTATTCATTTTATTTCTTTCTCTTGTCTAATTCCTGTGGCTAATATTTCCAAAACTATATTGAACAGGAGTGGTGATAGTGGACGTCCTTGTCTTGTTCCTGATTTTAGCATGAAAGTTTTCAGCTTTTGACCATTTAGTATGATGTTGCCTGTTGGTTTTTCATAGATAGCCTTTATCAAGTTGAGATAAAGACCATCTATTCCAATTTTCTGTAGGGTTTTTATCATGAATGGGTGTTGAATTTTATTGAATGTTTTTCCTGCATCTATTGAGATGATCATATGGTTTTTTTATTGATTTACATATGTTGAACCATCCTTGTATCCCTGGGATAAATACAACTCAGTCAGGGTGTATTATCTTCTTTACTTATTCTTTATTAATATTATTTTACTGGTACATTTTAGATATACAACATAAAGACATTCATCATTGAAAATTTGCACCTTTACATAATCTCTCTTGTTCTTATTTTTCCTCCTTCCCCTGCCGTCCCTTCAACCCCTCCATCCCTCCCTATTTACAAAGACTTTGTTTCCATTTTTTCATTTTCTCATATTAATTCCATTCCTTTCTTTCCTTTCCCCTACTACTCCCACTTCCCCTTCCCCTTTACCCCTTCTCTTCCTATTTCACATTATCTATTATACCTTTTAGTCCTTATTTACACTTTCAGTTTCTCACACTAGAGAAACTATTTGGTATTTACACATGTGTGTCCTATTTATTTCACTTAAGAGTATCACCTCAATGTGCATCCATTTAGCTATAAATGCTCTAATTTCTCATTTTTTATGGCTGAGTAGTACTCCACTTTATTAAAAAACCACATATTCTTTATCCAGTCTGAGGTTGATGGACATTTGGTCTGCTTCCAAGCTTTAGATATTACAAATTGTACTACTATGGACATGGGTGCAAATATATCACTGTGGTATGATTCTTTTAATTCTTTGGGAAAGATACCCAGCAGGGGAATAGTGAGGTCAAATGGGACTTCCAGTCCTAGTTCTTTGAGGTATCTCCATACTGATTTCCATAGTGGTTGCACCAGTCTACACACTCACCAGCAGTGGAGCAGGGTTCCTCTTTCCCCACAGCCCTGCCAGCATTTGTTATTGGTTGATTTCTTGATAGTAGCCATTCTTTCTGGAGTGAGGTGGAATCTCAGTGTTATTTTCATTTGCATCTCTCAAATGACCAGTGATGTTGAACATTTTCTCATATGTTTATTTGCTATTTCTATTGTGTGATCTTCCTGATGACCCTCTGTATTCTGTTTGCCAGTATCTTATTGAGGATTTTTGCATCTATGTTCATTAGGGAGATTGGCCTGCAGTTCTCTTTTGGTTGCATTTTTCCTTGGTTTTGGAATCAAAGTAATACTTGCTTCTAGGAATGAATTTGGAAGTATTGCTTCCCTTTCAATTTCATTGAAACGTTTAAAGAGTATTGGCAATAGCTCTTCTCTAAATGTTTTGTAGTATTCAGCAGTGAAACCATCAAGCCCTGGGCTTTTCTTTGTTTGTAGATTTTTAATTACTTTTTCAATTTCACTGATTGCAATTGGGGTGTTTAGAATTTTTATATCTTCTTTGTTCAACTTTGGTAACTAATATGTATTTGGAAATCTGTCCGTTTCTTCTGTGTTTTCCATTTTATTAGAGTACAATTTCTAGAAGTAGGTATTGATGATCTTCTGGATTTCTGTTGGATCTGTTGTGACTTCACCTTTTTCATTCCTAATTGCATGACTTTGAGCCTTTTCATTCCTTTTTTTGATAAGGCTGGGTGAGGGTTTATCGATTTTCTTATTTTTTGAAAAACCAACTCTTTGATTTATTATTTTTTTGTTCCAGTCTTTTACTCTTCATTGCATTGATTTCTGTGCTGATCTTTATAATTTTCTCCCATGTACAAGCTTTGGGGTTGTCTTGCTCTTCTTTTTCTAGGAGGTTAAGGTTTAGCATTAGATTGTTTATTTGAGTTTGCTCTGTTTTCCTAGTGTGGGGATTCACTGCTATGAATTCCCTCATAGAATTGTTTTCATTGTGTGTCATAGATTCCTGTATGTTGTATTGGCATTATCATTTATTTGTAAATATTGTCTAATTTCTTCTTTAATTTCCTCTCTGACCCATTGGTTGTTCAGGAGATTGTGATTCAATTTCCATGTGTTTGTGAAGTTCTTGAAGTTTCATATGCTATTGATCTTCAGTTTAATTTCACTACGGTCTGATAATATACATGGGATAACTTCAATTCCTTTGCACGTACTTAAACATGTTCTATGAGCTAGTATGTGGTCTATTTTGGATAATGACCTGTGTGCAGCCAAAAAGAATGTATACATATTCTGATTTTGTGGAGTGGAATACTGTGTTAGATGTCTATTAAGACCATTTGTTCAAAAGCTTGGTTCAGTTCTAGTATTTGGTTGCTGATTTTTTGTCCAGATGATCTTTCTATTTGTGACTGTCGGGTATTGAGGTCCCCCACTATAATTGAATTAGTGCTTTTTTGGTTTTTCATGTCTCCTAATATTTGTTTGGTAATTTGGGGGCATTAGTATTTATACATAAATTATAAATATAAATATATATATTTATGATTATCATCTCTTCCTCTTCAATTGTTCCCTTTACAAGGATGTAGTGACCTTCTTTGCCTCTCTTAATTAGTTTTGGTTTGAAATTTACTTTGTCTGCAAATAATATAGCTACTGCTGCTTTTTTCTGGGTTCCTGTGGCATGGAGAACTGTTTTCCATCCATTTACTTGCAGTCTATGAGTTTCTTTTTGAACTAGGTGCATTTCTTGTATATAGCATATTGTTGGATTTTGCTTCTTTATCTATCCTGCTGGTCCATTTCTTTTGATTGGTGAATTGAGGCCATTTACATTGATGTCATAACTGATATGTATCGATTTATCATTGTCATGTTATTTTTCCTGTTGTCAGTTCTTTTTTATTTTTTTCCCTCTCCCTTTAATTTCTTGCCTTGCCTGATGAATTTGCTCTGTTGGGCCTCAATAGAATTGTGACTTTTGTTGTATTTTTCTAGGATATTTTTTTGAATTATTTGGAATGCTAGTTTGTTATTCATGAAGTTTCTCAGTTGTTCTTTGTCATGGAAGTATCTTATTTCCCCATCAATTTTGAAAGACAGTTTGGCAGGATACATCAGTCTAGGTTGGAGATTATTTTCTTTTAGGGCTTGAAATACCTCACTCCAGGCTCTCCTTGACTTGAGGGTTTGTGTTGAAAAGTCAGCTGTGATTCTTGTGGCTTTCCTTTGCATGTGATTTGTTTCTTTTTTTTAACTGCTTGTAGTATTTTGTTCTTCTGTTGGGTTTCAGGGATCTTGATTATTTTATGTCTAGGCATAGATTTTTTTTGATCATGGCTAGTTGGAGTCCTATATGCCTCACCTATCTGTATGTCAAATTCTTTTGCTCTATTTTGGAAGTTTTCTGTCTTTAATTCTGTGAACAGGTTTTTTTTACTGTCATTTGTAATTTCTCCTGTTTTTTCCCGAACTCTTATTAGTCTTATATTATTCTTCTTTGCATCATCTAGGAGTTGTTGGATTGATTTTTCATGGTCCTTATTATTTTTAAGAGATCTCTCTTTTCATGGTCACTGACCACCATCCTGTCTTCTATATCTGATATTCTATCTTTAGATTGGCTCATTCTGCTGTTTATGCTTTCAATAGAGTTTTTAATCTCCTGGATATCTGTTTGAATCTATTTCATGGATTCCATTTCTTTCCTATGTAGGACATTCATGAATTCCATTTCTTTCCTATGTTGGGCATTCATGGTTTCCATCATGGTCCTGAACCTAGTTTTTTATCTGTTTCTGTTCTAGAGTCTCTAATCATATTTTTCATTCTGCTCCCCATTTCTGTAGTTATCTGGTAAATTACTTTTGTTTCGAATTTTTCTACAGCCTCAATCATCTGTTTTGTTACTTCCTATGCTATCAGTTCAGGGTGTCCAGGTGGTTGATTATCAGACTTTTCTACCTTGTTTCCCCAAGAATTTGCCTTTGGTGGTCTGGAATTTTGGGTTTGCGTCTTGATTAAATGTCGTCTCATTTCTGTTTTTGTTGTTGGTCCTGTCCTTGGTTTAATTCCTGGGTTGATACTTCAATATTGCTTATTGTAAGTATCTTTGTTGGCTGTATTTAGAACCCTTACAGAATGATTGCTTCTCTGAAATGTCTTCCAGATATAGCTGGTCTTTAGGTTTTGAGTCTCTAATGACTCTGAAACTATCTCATTTTCATTATGCCAGGAAGGACAACTGATTTGATCAATCACAACATCTTAGCCCAAGTGATACAATCAGCAACACAATAGCATCAAGCACAGCTTAGAAAATAACTATTTGTGGTAGTTACCAATCTATCACCTTTAACTGTGTGAATTAAATCAAAATTGAAGACCAGCACAAAATGTGTTTATAGTGAATAAATTCTTCAATATAGCAACTTTACCCTTCAGGATGGGGACTTCGAAGGAGTCAGGGAAGGAGGGATAGATAAGTAGAAGGATAGGGAAAGGTTAGCAGTGAGGCCAGAGGACAGAGGAAGATCACACAAACTCTAGGAAACTGTTGCAAACAGGAAAAGACAGAATGAAACAACAAAGAGGAGAACAGAACAACCTAACAGCAGTAGGGAGGCTAGAAACTGTATTTATTTTCCTTTAAAACTAATGATAATTGAGAGAAGGAAAAAGAGAAGAAATGAAAAAGAAAGAAGAAATCCGAATTAGGCCTAAAACAGGAACAAAAAGGGAGATAAAGCACAATGTGGGAGAGCAAGAGACTGAGAGAGAGAGAGGAAAAAGAAGAGAGAAAAATAGAAAAATTTGAAAGGAGTAGAAAAAATTAAAAATAAGAGAGATGGCCATGTGGTCAGCAGTGTGCAGATATAAGTCAATTAGTCTCAGCAAGCTAGTAGCAGACCCCTGAGATTCAGGCAGATTTCTGGCTGCAAGTCCCAAGTTCAGCTTCCTGCCCTCCTGCAAGGTTGAACTCTGCAAGGTTCTACTGCTGGTTCCAGCTGCCCTTCTCCTGAAGATAGTCCAGGTTCCAATGGGAGGTGATGATCCCTTCAACTTACCAACTACGGTGGACTGGTGTGCCTTTATTGCAGAGATTCTCTTCACTTTTCCAGTGTGCTTCAATTTTCATCAAGGAGCCTGAGAGAGGCCCTCTTTCTGTTGTTCACTTCTGCTCTATATTCTGGAGCTCAGGACAATGGCCCTTATGACCCCCTGTTCCTCTGTATTGTGGAACCAGGTACCAACGCAGAGAGGAGGCCAGACGGGGGTGGGGGTGCTGGGAGATGGGGTGGTGCTGCAGGTGCCCACTCTGCTCTGCCAGTTGCTTGGAGGTGGTGCACAGGCAGGGCAGTAGCCCAAGTTCCAACATGTGTGGAATCCTCACTCATCTGGTGGCTTGCTTGTCACTAGGAGCCAGGCAGCTCTCAGTCTTATTAAGGCACAAAGTTCATCCATGAAGACTCCAGTTTCTCCACCTTCATCTCCTTATTACCTCCAAAGGGCCCCATTTCCAAATATCATGGCACTGGGAGCTAGTGCTTCCACGTATGGCAGAAACACAGATTTGTTGTCCACATCCCCTTTCATTTCACATTTTTTTTGGTACTGGAGAAAGAACTCAGGACCTTGGATGTGGGACTGCATAACCTTTGTTCCTTTTCTCCAGCCCCATTGTGATTAAATGTGAGTTAATGGATAAAGATGTTTGTTAGTTTGGGGACACTAGATAAAAATCTGTAACAGACCTAAAGTCCCAGAGTAAACTACTCAACTCTTTGTTTGCCTGGAACTGATATTCCAGGCACCACAATTGTTAGAACAAGCTGCAAATGTCTGCTGACTATCAATATGTGACAGTCCACCACTAACCTTTTTTCGCTTTTCTTTAATTCTATATGTTAACTTCCCCCTCAACCCCCTATAAAAACAGCCTCAGATTCTGAGCCAGTTGCCTCTCTAAGGTATTTTGCTTTGGGAGTGCCGTCTGGCCAGACTAATAAAGGTCTGTTTCCCAACTTGGCTGGTGTGTTCCTTCCCGGGTGGTCTTCACTGTAGCCAGCTCCTTGGAGCGTTTGGTAAGGCTCTTGGTCTTACATTCTGAAGGCACCGCTGGGATTCCTGGGTGTGCTCCACTTCAGCTCTTTGAAGCATTTGGTAAGGCCCTTGGCCTTGCATTCTGGAGGCACCGCTGGGATCCCTGGGTGTGCTTCACTATAGTCAGCTCCTCGGAGCGTTTGGGTAAGGCCCTCGGTCTTACAGGGCTTGTGAGGCAGGTGTGGTGCCACTGAGCTATATCTCTGGCCCTCATTTCACTTTTTATTGTAATTAGATAAGAAATTAATAAATAAATTAGTAAGAACTTGTTACCTCCAACAAGAACATACAGGAAAGCTGTAGTGAATATAGATAGAGGTGCCTGCATCTTTGTTAAATATCCTTGTAAAAGAACTAATTACAGTATTCAGTTGATGGGGGAAATCAGGCTACCTCTTTGCTATGTGAGCTGCAGTGATTTCATCCCATTTCCTCTGAATGCTCTAAGTGTCTTCTGAAAATAACGCCAAGGGACTGTGTGGCCATATGGCTGAGACACAGGCCTTTCTGGAAGTGTCACACAAAGAGGTCCTCTGAGGACTCCCAACCATGTGCAGATCCCTTTTTCCTCTCTCTTCTGCTTCTTTACTCCCCCACATACCACCCCCCTTCCACTCTTTCTTCAAATGTTCTGTAGCTGTCAAGTTTCTTTTATAGAAATAAGTGAAATTATAATGAGACAAGAGTTAGACGTGCCGGAGATGAAAAAGAAAGACTTTAAGGAAATAAAAAAGGAATTGCTGCACTCTTTGAAAGCCTTAAGGAGGCGGAAGGAGGGCAGATAAAGGGTGTCACCCTGCTCAGGAAGCTCTCTCCTTGCACATTTGACTTTCAACAATGCTTCTGATCATTCCCCAGGGAGCTGGTGCTGAATTAAACTGGATCCTAACAAAGCTTCGCTGCTGGAGCTGCAAAAAGTAAAAACCCAAGAATTCTCCCCTTCCAACCTGAACTGTAGCCTCTCACTTGTAAATCATGATTTATGACTTTTTCATGAAGGTTTTCTTAGAGAACAGAGTGCTTTCCACTTCCTAACTTTTATAACATAACCAGTGGCCTGAAAGATCCAGAAAGGATATTCTGCTCATGTTTTTAATAAAATCGCTCTTCTCCCAAATAGAGATAGAGTACTAGAATTTTTAAAAACTTACCATAAAGAAAGGATAAAGGTTTAAGTTGATAGATATGCTAATTACACTTAGTTGAGAACTACTCAAGTATATCAAAACAAATTTTATTTCATAAATATGTACAAATATAGTGTCAATCAAAAATTTAAATAAGAATTTAAAACTTAGAGATTTATACATCATAATAGCAGACAGACATTTATATAATGCCTTACACTTTACAAATTCATTTATGATCTCTATCTTTTTTTTGAGGTGTTTCTCCCCCAAAATCTTAGAAATCTTAGATTTTTATTATGATTATTTTACAAATGAAGTAATAGTCAAGGCTACATAGTTTGTAAGTGGTAGAGCCAGACCTTGAACATACACTTTTCTTTTAAAATATCTCACTTTACAGGTGATATAACATGGGACTACAAATGTTAAGTGACTTATGCAAGATTTCATTCCCAAGTTTAGAAACAAACAGGAACCAGAATCCTGTGCTCCCTGATCCTGAGCTGGCAGTGCTGCCATCTGATATTCTGGCTGCAGAATTGGTGCCATGTTTTGATGTGTTTACTGAGCTAAGGCTGGTGTAGGGTGCAAAGTTACTGGTGTAATTGGGAATAGCATGAGGTTGAACTGTCTGCAGCAAGCTAAATGGCATTTCCTTGTGGATATAGAGCTAATGTGTTCATGGAAGATGCTTAGTCAGGAGATTCAGAATCTATGAGAGTTGGATACAAATTTAATCCAGAGAAATAAATACATATAACCAAGAGGAGTGCACTGAGTTAAAAGAGAAATGTTTTTACAGTTCAATGATAGGACTTAAGCCATATGCAAGAAGGAATGTCTTTGAATAAGGATGCAAAGAAATAATAAGCAAGTTGCAAAAGACTTTTTATCTATAGTCACAAAAGTTTTAAAAAATGCCAGGCATGGTGGCACAAGTCTGTAATCTCAGCACTCAGGAAGGCTGAGGCAGGAGGATTACAAATTTGACCTTAGTCTGGGCAACTTAATGACTTAGCTAGACCCTATGTAGAAATAAAACAATAAAAATTGGGCTGGGAAATGAGGGGGCCCTGGGTTCAATCTGCAGTACCACAAACAAAACAAAATAAAAACAAACATACACATAAAGCCTCTCTTGGCAGCATAGCCAGACCAGAACTGCCATCAGAGACTTATATTGAATTCCAGGGCCTTCCTTGATTTATCCTAATGTAGAACTATATCTGCAAAAGGATCTCAGATTGGAATGATGCTATAACTCAGTGAACCATAATTCTGTGTCATTTTGAACCTACTTGCCTCTGTACTGACAAAATGAGAGTCAGATGAGGTTGTGATGTTATTAGCTATGCCTACCTCTGCCAACACCAAAGTGGCCCACTGTCCTCAGCAATGCTGTCACCGACAGGTAGTTAGTACTCATTTGTCTTTCCCTAGGTGAATTTTATTTACAAAACCAGCAAGTCAATGTAGGTCATGTACTAGTTGCTGAGGGTTGCCTTTCCTCCTCTACACAAACTTGAGCAACAAACATGGGGTGGGTTTGAGATGCTTCTGAGACTGTTGTGAGGTGGACTTTGGGCCAAAGTTTATCATCTGACTCCCTGTATCTCATGTTAGGATTCAGGACATGCTATCCCAGAAAATGTCACCTCCTCTTGCATTTGAAAAACCAGCAGGAACAGGAAGGTCATTTTCACTTTCCCTTTGGTCCTTGCCAGAAGCAGGCCAGATAGCACAGCTGGACTTCCTCAGGAGAAAGCCCTAAGACACTCATGTGAGAGATGTCCATTCTATACCCAGAGCAAAGGAACATCCTCACTCCTAAGAATTGGGGACATGGAGAAGAATCTGAACCCACAAGCCTTGCTAAATCTTTCCAGCTTAGAATAGATGCCCCACTTGTGTGATCACGTTTCTCCATGACTATCCACTTCCACATCTGACTTAGCATAAAATTAACATGTTTTCCTGTTCACTTTGGTCTTCATTCCATTCCTAAGTCTCCTTTGTCCTACAAGACCTGCATTAAATCCACCTGTCTACTTTTCTTATGTTAGTCTATCTTCCTTTTTACGGGCCTCAGCCACAGACCTAATGATAAGTGAGAAAACTGAATTTTTCATCTCCTACACTCACGCTAGCAAATAGATTAAGTGGCTCCCCAGAAATTAGCATTAGCTCAGAAATACTTTGAAACTCTTTGCTGGATATTTCCCTTATCCTACTCAACAATTGTCCAGGTTGGTTTGGGGTTTTCCAAAGGCCTTATTAGCATTCACCCAGTACTATCCTTATATATTGTGGGTTTAGAAACTGATTCAGGTCACACAGAATTCCGTGAGAGTTGTGCTTTCAGTGAAGTTTCTTTAAGCAGGGTGCTCTTTAGCTGACCAGAATTTTCTCATTATACAAATATTGTAGAAAGAAAAGGGGATTATAAATGTACCTGACCCTAGAAGTCCCATGAGAATGCAGACACAGGTGGCCAGGTGATGGGATGTGGTTTGTTATTGTCCCCTCACACATATTTCTGCCAGTTAAATGCCAAATTATGGCCTCAGCCAAACAGAAAACTTGCTGTTCCCCCAAAAACCAAGGAGTCCATCACAATAGCAAAGTCTCCCATTCAACAGAAGCTTTGAGCTCTGAGCTCCCAAAGAGTGAGCACCCCATGACTGTCACCTCCCCTAAGTATTTCTCAAGACTATAGATTGGCTCCCTCTCTTAGCTTCTCTGAGGATGGGTTTCAGGTATGCCATGGGAGGGAAATTATAGGATATATGCATTTTACACCCCTTTCTCTAGGGATATTTGGATTAATTCTTCTATCACATTCCAAAAGAATTATGGTATATTGCCTTTATCGAGACTCTTTTTTTATTTAAAAATGGAACTTGGGTCCACAAGATACAGATGAGATACAGTTTTGGTGGAGTTAGGTTCTGTGATACAGGGATTGGTACTTTGGAAGTGGGAAGGGTATTTTGATCAGGGTAAGAACAAACTTACATTAATCCAGGTAGCCCCTTGCAGTTGGGTTTATACCCCTGCTGTTTGAGTAAGAAACTCTCAATCAGCCTCAGGCAGCACTCTATAAGCAAATGCCTATTTCTGTAAAAAGAGATGTAAGCATAGACACTTGAGCCTCTATGAAGCACAGGTCATTGGGCAGAGCCAGAAGGCAAGTGATCTAAGGCAAGAAGAGGATGGGAATTTTGCAGGCTTTGGCCCAAACAACACAGCCTCCATGTACCTTTCCTCTCCTTTTACAGATATGAGGTGCTGTCTTATTGGGATTTTATTCTGTATTTCTTGATCATTAATGACACTGAGAATTTTTGCCATATATCTGTTCACCATTTGCCTGTCTTTTGCGGCGGGGGGGGGGGTTATTCAGGTCCTTTGCTCATTTAAAAAAATTGGTGAATTTAGTTGTATTGAAAACTTCAATCTGTCTTTGTTTCTATCTGTTTCTACACATATTGCTCATACTTATGGAAATAAAAAGTTTTACAATTTGTGGGGTTTTCCCCTCTCACTTGCTCTATTCTCTGTGGTATTCATCTGGGCTCTGGTTCTAAACATAAATCTCAAAACAGTGAAGATTGGTCTTAGGACCTGAAGGAAATCAGCTTTCTTCTACAGGTGATCACAAATGATGCCATTCCTAAGTCTTTGGAAAGACAAGTCACTTCAGATAAGAGCAGCAAGATTTCTCTATTTGACAAAGGCGATTAACAGTGTTTGGGTGTTGCTCAAAGTAGGAATAGGAAGGGTTTAGGAAATTCTGAATTTTTCCAAGGTTTCCTTGGGATACCAATTCCAGTTTTCTGGGTCACATGATATGCTAGTAGATTCCCTAGAATTCTCATGGAAGACCTCTTGAGCCTATAAATTTAAATGAGTTTATTATAATCATGGACCCCTTTGTATCAGCCTTTTTGATAAAACCAGAAGTAAGACATTTCAGCCTCTATGTTGCAAGGAATGAGATATTTTTGACACAGTCACAAAAATGTCTTTTGGAACAGTCACAGAAAGACAGTCTATAACTTGTTTGGAGAACTTAGAAATTTTGCCTTTTCTTTTAGCTTCCCAGTGTCTTTAGGCATGTCTGGTGTATCCACAATCTTGAACTGAGCCATCTCTTCATGGCAAACTTTACTCTGTTCGCCAATGTTTAGCCTTCATGAGGCACTTCATTTCAAATGAACACAGGTGATAATTAAATGTGTTTCTTCTTCACTGATGGCCATAAGGTGTGAGGGTTTTAGTCCCTATGACTACCTGATTTTTATTGCCTTCATCACTAACCAAGCCAGAAAACCAATTCCAGATCTCTTCTATGATGATTTGTTAAGGGCAACCACTTCTGGAAACAATTTCCATGTCAATCTAAAAACGGTTTTAGTTACTAGCAAACCAACTAACTCCAGATGATTCAAGAGGCAAGTAAAGATTTTGGAAGGCTCTTAGGGTATATGCAGACTCACTGGGAATGAAGAATCCATGAGAAAATTGGGAAAGACAGTGATTCTTGAGGAAAATAAAATGTAGATCCTCTCTCATGGAGATATATCTGCTTCTGTGTGCAGTTAGAAGAGCTTGCTTTGCAGATGCTCCTAGATTAGACCTCAGAGGCCTTCACTGGCACCCCTACTGTGAGTAGACCTTGTCTTATATTCCTAGCTCCAAGTTCAAAACACGTGCAGTTGGTCTGGCTGAAGAAACATGTTCATGGCTCTCTGTGCACCACCATGTTTGGTGTTGGCATAGAGAAGATGCAAAAGCAAGAAATTTGAGCTTTTAATTCCAGAGCAGGAACCAAATTCTGCTTCCTACCTGTGTCACAGGAGTCACTCTCTAACATTAGCCAAAGAGCTGCCAGAAATGGCTCTCTGCTTACTGAACCCTCCTTCTCCTCAACAGCCACACTGGCCTTCTTCTTTCTGTCCCTGGGACATTCCAAGCTCCTTCTCTTCTTATAACAAGGGAACCCTTCCCCAGATCTTTGCATGAATGGCTTCTCCCAATCAAGCAGGTCCCTCTTCAATACCATCTCCTCAAAGGGGCCTCCCTCAACTCCACTACCTAAAGGAACATTGTTGCCTTCACTCATCTATATCAATCCCACTTATACCCATTACTCGGGTTTCTTTCTATAAATCATTTATCACTATCAGAAATGATCTTATTTAGGTGCTGAAATGTTTAACTCTTGCCTTTCCCATCTAGAATATGTCATGATATCAAAAACCTTGTCTATAGCCTTGTTTTGTTTGCTCCACTCAATCTCCAGCATTAAGAATACTAGCAGGTACATAATAGAGTTCATTTAGTATTTGGGGAAGAAATAAACTAATCAGTATGTGTGTCTGAAGTTGCCAGAGACACTGATGGAATCAGAGACCTGGACGAAACCAGGATACTGGACCTCCCATAACACAAGTGTGTGTTATTATTGACTTGCATTCCTCCCCACAGAGTGCTCAGTGTGAGATGTCAGTTCCTGAGCTCAACCTGAATCTAAATAATGCATGATTGTGAGAGACTTTGAAAATATGAAAAACCACAGCAATTCTAAGTCCTATTCTCAAGCACACAGACTGTTCTGTAGGTACTGCTTTCTGGCCAATCAGACTACACATTTTATGTGATGTAGAAGTCCCACTGAGTAAATCACCTTGGCAGCATATACTGATTTATGGCAATTTTTTTTTGAAATGATGAACTCTGCATGCCTCTATGGCATGTGCATTTGACAGGCACTGTGCAGTGTTACAAATGTCAATGTCTGGGATTTTATCAATCACCTCAGGGAATTGAAGACATTTCCTGGTATCTCTGAAAGAATCAGAAAACACAAAAATATTCTAAAAGGATTCTAAGGATTGTGGAACATGGAAAAATGTTTGGAGGGGTACCTGAAAGTGATTCCCACATCCTATGTGAAAAATAGCATGAAAGATAATTTACATACACATAACACCAAGAAAGTGACAATTTCTCTTTGAAACAATTATGTCCTGGCTTTGAATTGTCATTTAAATGAAAATGTAGCAGGATGTTGTTGAAATGCCCAGAGCTAAAGTCATAAAACAGAGACTCCTCTTATTTCTGCAATTACTTCAGTTTATGACTTTGGGCAAGCCACTTTGCCAATATGCAGATATTGAATTAAATAAACTCTCATGTTATTGTACTAATATTGCTGCTCTTTGGGCTCCAGAAAATTAAAAGTTTCTATATTGTGCACATGGTGATGTTAATGGAAACCATCATATGATTCTGAGATGAACTTTAATTTTGATGAATACCATGTGTAAATGCTGGTTTTTATATTCTTCTTCCCTGTGATTTGTAAGAGAAGTGTTTTTTAGGGAATTTTCCCTTTCTCAGGGAAGTATTATCTGTTTACTAAAACCAGGTAAAATTTTAGACTTCCATCCTGGAACTCTCTGTTTATGGGACGCTAAACCAATGTTGGGGAAGGAGGCAATGACTTTTATAATCCCCTTCAGATCACCTCCTTGTTTAGCTGTGGCCCAGCAAGGACTTCCCATGAACTTTCAAAATTCCTTCTCGTTGTGTAGATCTGTAGAAAATCATCTCCATTCTTATTACCTCATTTTGTCAGTGATTACAACAGAGGCTGCTATGTCACCCTGAGTATCTTCTGATCAACTTTCTTTGATTGGCTTTCATGAGCAAAGGGCTGAGGGGTTGGGAACAGCTCTGGCTTTGCTCCAAGGCAAAGGCAGCTGGGGCTCAGCTGCCAAGTTGATAAGGAACAGAAAACTGTGCACAGCCAAGCAGAAAACTCTGTTCTCACAAATTGCTAAGGCAGAGAAAGGCATAAGACACGTGTGGCTGGGTTCTAAGTATATGTGCTCAAGCCAGAGACACGTAAGGGAAAGACTTCTTTCTTGGGCCAATTAGATATCCTTATATCATTCATTTGACAGGCAAACCTACATCATTCAAGAGCTCTAAAACACAGCATGTCTCTCACATATGGCGTAGGATATTTTTATCCCCAAACTCAAGTTATCTCAGTAGGGAAATTATAAAGATAAAACCATAGCAATTTTTCTGGGGTAAAAAAAAATAAATCAGTCATTCTGAGGTCGTATCTCGTATTTGTTCCAACTCCCCCTCATCTCCGCCACTGAGAACTGAGACCCTCAGTCCTCTTACATCTACTCTCAAACTTATCATTATATAATTAAAATTGACAAACTCACTACACACCCATCAAATGGCAAAAAGAAAAGGAAAATAGTGTTGCAGTCTATTTGCATGCTGCAAAGTTTTCAAAATGGTAAAGCCTAGAGATACTGTATATTTCTACCACATCTGTTATTAACAAAATCAAAACCTAAATGAGCATGAAAAGATACGTCGTGTCTCCAGGAGTGGATTCTTTATGATGAAGCTGTTCAGTTGGAGGCTAAGGTCACTTTCAGCATTTGTATTCTATAATTATTCCTCTCTCCTACCAAACAAACTGCAATTTAAAATTTCTATCAACTTTTTCCAGGTGTGGTGCAGGCCCTAGGCTCTAGGAGGCTGAGGCAAGAAGACTGAAATTCTGTCCAGGGCAACACAGTGACTTAGCAAGACCCTGCCTCAAAATAAATAAAATAAAATAAAATAAAATAAAATAAAATGGCTGAGGATGTAGCTCAGGGTGAAGACCTTGGGTTCAATCCTTTGTACCACAAAATAAATAAATACATAAATAAAAATTTAAATTCTCTCAGATTACTGCAGAAATACAAACAAAACTTGGCTTCTGAGTGTCACCTGTGGTTTCACAGAGCATTCTTCAAAGAAACAGTGACTTATCTCTGCTAGTTTAGTCTCTATGACTGACATAGGATTTATGCAGAGCCAGACCCACCCTGGAAACCTCTAAATAAGGCTTTAAAAATAGGCATTTCCCATACATATTTTTGAGTCACTGTAGTTCTGATGCTTATCTGAACTTTTCTCTGAGGATTGATTGAAATCATACTCCTCTGTGTACAGAACTATTGAGACCCTTCCACATCTCCCTAGTTTGGGGACCTGCCTCCCATGGTCCCTCAGGAGGCCTACTGCAGGAGTGATAAGGTAATGTGCTGGCAGCTTTTATAGTGTGACTGCTTGCAGGCTGGGGCCTCCATCCCATCAAACAAACCGAAAGGTGGCTTATTGTGGTTTGGAAGGAAATTTGAATCACCCTCTGTCAAACTGGGTGCCTGATTTGAGTCAAGCTGTATCCTTCACTAGCTTGGACAGGAAATTTCCATCCTGGGTTGCTTACTTCTTTAAATAAATGAAAATAATAACAACAGAAATGTCTCAAAATTCTGGTGAAGTTTAAGTAGGTGAAAATATGAAAGTGCTTAGAACTGTGCCTGGAATATGGTAAGCAATGTGTAAGTTTTGACTGTTATTATTATGTGATATGTTGATATTTTACTGAAGTGAGTAAGTTTTAGGGGCAGAAGTGACTTTTAAATTAGTATTATATACAATGTCTGTATGAATCAATATTTCACTCCATTTGTACCAAAACTTCATAATGTTAGAAAGAAATATTATTTTACTGCATTTTTTTCATGAAAATCTAGATATTCCTAATTCTAGGCCATGATGTTAGATAAAAGTAGGAAAATTATATCAATATTTAATATATGTTAACAGCCTATAAGTGGTCAGACATAATTGACAGCCCAAGAAAAATAGCTGAATAAGCCATTTTAAGTTTATGTTCTTAAGAATTTTATATTTAATCAAGAACAAATAATGGAAGTAGTTTTTTTTATTAAAATCTGTGTGCTAAAAGAGATGTTTATTATAATTATAGTTGTACAGCAGATAAAATGCAGTAAAGATTTTTTGTATAGTGAAATTAGGAAGGGCTTCACTGAAATGGTGATAGTTTTGGCTAGTATTTGAGGGAAGAGTCAGGCTTCTCAAGAAGAAAAAAAGGAGTAATAGTATTTAGGAACATGTCTGGTGACTTCTAGTTTGATTTTTTTCTTACAACCAATCAACAATGAGAATCCTGATCTAGACCAGCCTAACAGACTCCCAAGGCCTGCTGTCCTCCTCCCCAACCCTGAGGCACTAGGACATTCAGAAGGCTTTGTGAGAGCCCTAGGGTTTTGGTTCAGAGCAGAGTCTTGTTACTTAGAAAAGCAGTCATGTTTCATCCTGTAGTCCCCATCTAATATTTGCAGCAAGGAAAATTACACTAACTTCAACCCCATCCAGAAACAATAAAGAAGATGATCTCATGCAGTGTAAGATATCACACCACAACAAATTCAGTCTACAAAGACTGTAAGGTCCACCAAACATTACTTTTTTGTTTGTTTGTTTGTTTGGTACCGGGAATTGAACTCATGACCCTGCGCTTGCAAGGCAGGTGGCAGAAACACTGACCTAAACCCCTGGCCCCAAACATTGCATTTTTTAAGGAAATCCTTTATTCCCTTTCTAGTATTAAGGAAGCTCCTCTTACATTCATTTTCCTTCTAAAATATTTGCTTTCACCTAACAATTCAACCGGGTATTATTTGCAGGCAACTGTATTGCCTGTTTAACCTGCAGTGCTTACACCTGAAATGTCCTGTTCATGGAAGTCTACAAAACTTTGCTGAACTCTTCTCCAACAGACTTAAAACATGAGCATTCTGGAAGACTTTTAAAGCATCATGAAAATTGCTATCTTTTTGATTCTCTGTTGAAGTGAGATATCAATATATCAGAAAGGCTAAGATTGGATTTTTTTCAAAATACAATTTAGTCCACGTTTTAGGTTTAGTTTTGATATAGAAATAGTTCAACAAAAACAGCCATTTCCTTTATCTTTGTGTTTTCTTTTGATTTTTTAAAAATAATGATTTAAAGTTGTGTTGCTTGATGTAGTAGCCACTAGATATATATAGCTGCTAAATCTTTGAAATGTAGCTGGTCCAAATTAAGATATACTGATCTGGGAGTGGTGGCACATGCTTATAATTCCAGCACTGGGAGGTCAAGGCAGGAGAATTGCTGTGAGTTTGAGGCCAGCCTGGGCTACATAGTGAGTTCAAGGCCACCCTGAACTACATAACTGAGACCCTGCTTCAAAAAAAAAGAAAATTAAGATATACTGTCAAGTGTAAAATATATGCACAAGGTGCTAAAGACTTTTTAAAAAGGAAAAATTTGTTATTGTTTTTACATGGATTGTGTATTGATATGACTATATTTGGTATATGTTGATATGATAAATATATTATTAAAGTTAATTTTCTTACTGCTTTTAACTTTTTCCTTTTTTTTTTTTTCGGTACTGAGGATCAAACTCGAGACCTTGCGCTTGCGAGGCAGGCACCAGAACCACTGAGCTAAATCCCCGCCCCACTTTTAACTTTTTATTAACATAGATACTTGGAAGTATGGAGTTATCTATGTAATGAACATTTATTAGATGGTAATGCTTTAGCACCTGGAAATGAGCTTTTACTAATGCTCTTAGAGAATGTAATAATTCTCTCTTTACTGATGGAGTTGATAAAGTGCAATATCTAGGATAATTTATAGAAAAATATTTGTAGTATATGCTTGTATATCCTGCCAGTATTTCTTCATCAGGATATCCTGTCAGTATTTCTCTGTTAAGTATTTTCCTAAATGTTTTAATCTATGATTTTACATTATCTTCATCTATGATAGCATCTAACTTGAATCCCCTTGTTTACACACTGACTCTGTTAAACATTGTATATTATGTAATTTTAACTTTCATACACAACCAGCTTTTTGCTTGATACCTTTAACCTTGAAATTGTAAATTTTTAAAAATTCTCTCATTCAAATGATTAAAATGAATAATTGATAATTTGAAATAGGAAAGGGTCCAAAGGGGTAGGGGTGGTGGGAGGGGAAGGGGAAAGGGAAGAAGGGAAAGGAAAATTATGAGAAAGAATAAAAAAATGGAATCAAAATCTGTGTAAATAGGGAAGGGTGGAGGGGGTGAAGAGTACACAGGTAATGGGGAAAAATAAGAACTAAGATACATCATGTTCAGGTACAAACACCCAATGATAAATGTATTGTATACCTACAGTGTACCTATATATATATATATATATATATAATTCTCTTACTTAATCTCCCTATGTACAAAGATACTGCCAAAGAAAAGCTTTAAACAAAAGACATAGCTGAAACCACCTGAAATATTATTTGTGGTAATTTTTTGTTTCTCTGACAACAAAGGACAGTTGCAGATACTGAACTGTCTTTTTGCGTTCTTTTTGTCTTGAATGAAGATGAGTTACTTGGCACCAGGGTCCATCTTGTAAAGATGAGGCAAAGGCCAAGAAAATCACATACATGTTAAATCTCTTTCCTTCTTGAGACACTGAATTGATGTTAAAAATTAATCAAGTCAGGTTTCTTATACTACAGAAAAATAATCTAGTAGTTGTTTAAACTGCTGTAAATTAATTTCCTGTTATTTTCAGCTGAGCATATTCCCGATACACTGAAGCAATTATTCCCCGAGTGTCCAAAATTGGAAACATTGTATCATTGTTGACTACTTCCTCTTCACCAAAAAATAAAATCTATCACTGAACCACTCAATTTATCCACTTTGCATTCCCCATATGGTCTCTTACCTTTTCAATCTCATTCTTGATACCACAGTACAATGCTTCATTATATTTCCAGATGAAATTAGAGATGCCATTGTCTACCTGAAGCTTTTCTTTTTTAAAATCTCCATTTCTAATCAGATGAAGGTCAAATAGCCTAATACAGTAAATAATTCTAGCAGTCTCTTTCTAATATACCATCCTAGAATGATCTGTCTCCATTAACATACATATACATTTCATCCTATTTACAATATTTCTCAAAATGTCTGTAAATAATTTTCCTCTTCCTCTTCCACTTAATTACTTTTTCCTCCTTCTAAAGCACTTTATCTCCTCCATCATGTTGAAAACTGGTCTATTTTTTTAAAGCCCAAGTGATATGTTATACATAATCTCTCCTTCTCTGTGGTTTTGTTTTCCATGGTTTCATTTATGTGCAGTCAATTGAGTTGCAAAAATATTAAGTGGAAAATTCCAGAAATGAATAATTCATAAATTTGACATAATGCAAGGATCTGAGCAGTGCAATACAATCTTGTGATATGCCATAGATTTACACGAGACTCGAATCTTCCCTTTGTCTAGATTTTTTGTACTGTATGTGATACTCACCCATCAGTCACTCTGTAGCCACCTTGGTCATCAGATCAACTGTCACAATTTTGCAGTGCTATGTTCAGGGAACCATTATTTTACTTAGTAATGTCCCTAAGGTAGAAAACTAAAGATACTGAAAATTTTATTACTGTACATGTTATAATTGTTCTATTTATTATTGTTGCTGGTTATTTCTTACTCCAGCTAATTTATATATTAAACTTTTTCATAGCTGTTCATGTAAATGAAGAAATTGTATGTATAGCATTCAGTCTGTCTGCAGCTTCAGGCATCCTGGGTGGTCTTAGAACAAATCCCCTAAGGTTAAAGGCAGACTGCTATCCCAGTCACATTCTCCGATGCCTCTCCAGTCGAAAGTGATCTGCTCACTTTGTAGCTCTTTTGGTCGTGCATAACTTTTACAAGACCCAGATATATTGAACAAGCACAATACTTGGTAGTAAAAACTGAAAGATTAGTAAGACACAGTGTTTGCTATCAATAGACGTGTGGAAGAGACAGAAAAAGATAACTTTAGTATACCAAGGTCGTGTCCCTCAATCACGGAGGGTCAGCCTTCACGAAGGTACCTCCTAAAGCAAAATGAAGAGTTCATAGTCAGGTCAAGAAATAAGAAAATCATTCTTAGCATTAGAAATAGTCTGAAGAAAAGCCAAGAGGCAAGAACCATGCTGGGTTCAGTGAACTATGAGTAATACAGTGTTCCCAAAGATTCCTTCCTGTCAAAGATCAAACATTATGGAAGTGAATGTCAATTCAGTGACTGAGATGACTATTTATTTTGCTGAAAAAGCTTGTATCAAAACACTTTCATAATACAATAATCATTCCTATAATGGGCTCATTAATAATGCTTTCTTTCATGAAAAAAATAACACAAAATGACTAATATGTGTTAGTTGAAGAAACTTTCAAGCTTTTTGCATTTTTCTCTGAATAATTCTCTATGGACTTCCATCTCTGGTGAGTATCTGTTATAATAAAATAAGGAAAAAAGATAAAAATATGAATTCTTATTTATTAAACTGTATAAGATATGCATATATATTATTTATATTATAATGAGGAGATCTTGTTTAATTCTTTTACTGTTAGGTGAATTAGCTCTTTTTTTTTTCTTAAATTCTTTTATTGGTACATTTTAGGTATACAACACATTTACATTTCTCATTGGGAATTGTACCTTTACATGATGCATCTTGGTTCTTATTTTTCCCCCATTCCTAGCCCTCCCTTCACCCCCTCCACCCTTCCCTATTTACAAAGATTTTATTTCCATTTTTTCCATTTTTCATCATTTTTCCTTTCCCTTCTTTCCTTTCCCCTGAGGTGAATTAGTTCTTGAGAAATAATCATTAACGTAGCACAAATATCTATAATTGGTGAAGTCACATAGGACAATAGAAGTCTGTTTCTAGGATACTTAAGCCCAAGCCAGACTTCCTCCTTGAATGACTCCCGGGTGACAAAGATTTGCAGATCTATGTCACTCCACGTGGTCACTTCATCATCTGCCACACGAGGTTTCTGGGTTCACTTTGTGGCTCACTTTCCAGCTGAAGGGAAAACAAGAGCTTATGAATCACATGTAAGTGATCACCTCGATAACCAGTATCATTTCTGTTTACATTATTTTCATTGGATCTCCCTAAGTGCTAGAGGGTTGGGAATATATTTATGTTGTGAGTGCAGGAAAAATAGAAAATGAATTTGGTGGTCAGTAAACTGACTGGGTCACATGGGGAATTAATAGCAAATTAATGTAAACCACTGGACATGTGATGAATATACTAAAAATTAAAGGTTTGGCATATTGGATTAGAACTATAAAGTTACATGTGATAATTGCATCACAATTCTTTTTTTAAAGTCATTTAATTTCATTCATGTACTGATTTATTAACTCATTAATATCAACAAGCATCCAGTGAGCACTTAACATAAGCTCAGTATAATATTAGAATTGCAAAGTTATGTACATCCGAGATACTGACATAAGATAAATTGTCTCTCTCCAACTGGTTTGTCTCTAAGTAGGTGCTCACTAAACATTTTTTAAATTAATTATTCAATCAAATAATACTGTAAAATGCTGTACTATAGGGATGGAATAATTACCACAGAGGGATTGGACTCACAGTATTTTATATTGCATTGGTCCATCTGGCCCCCAAAAGGCTTCCCTGGGTATATTTTGCCTATTTCTTGGAAAGAAAAAAACCTCATGTACTGATTTGATTCCACTGTTCATTAATTCCTTAGCTAAATACTAAAACACCTAGAACTTTACCAAATACCAAAGAACAGTCAATTATATGCTATTTAATGAGGGTGATGACAATAAACTTACACGTCTGGAAAGTGAATAGAAATGCTATGATCCCATTTTAACAAGCTGGATGGTGCTTCAAATTTGCTACACTTGGAAATTGGGGTTCTCTCCTTCTCCTACTATTCCTCCTTCTCCTCCTCTGCTTTCTTCTTATCCTCTTCCTCTCACTTTTTTCTCTTTCCCTCCCTTTCTTTCTTCCTCTTTCACCTTTTCTCTTTTTTCTAAAGAATATTTCCTAAAAAAGAACCTGAAGGATTTTGCCGTATCGTATGATAAATATTTTATCGATAATTGATTACTCTTAAAAGACACATGAGGCTTATTTCACCAGATAACAAAATTTAAAAGGTAGAAAATATTGTGAGGTTAATGAAGCAGAAAGAAACATTTCTTATAAATATGACACAATAAATTTATGCCTTGACATACCTTTATTTTCATGTGCTATAAATATAGAGCAATAACAGATACCATCTAAATAACATATTCAATAGGATAAGTCTAGCCTCATAAAATAAGTAAACCTTTCCAGTAAATGGAAAGAATATAGGAAAGTGGAAGCTATTAAAATAAGCAGGCAGTAGTAGTTAGAAACTTTGCTCCTTCCAGAGAGCACTCTGAGTTTCAAGCAATACAGGGAAACACGATATAGGCCCTCCCTTAAAGCTAAAGGTTAGAGCGGTCCATAAGAGTACATAAGAAGGCTAGAAAAATTTTGCCTGGCTTAATGGGCAAATTATGACAGACAGGAAACTGGGTCATTGTAGCATGTACTCTATAAATAGATGTTTAAATATTCCAATATCATTGTACAAGAGGATTCTCAAACCTAGTTTTTTGACCAGGGGCTACCAGTAATTAGGTAGAGAAAATATCTAAAATTTTAGGAAAGAAAGGGGAGCTGGGCACAGTGATGCACTCTTGTAATCTTAGCATTGTGGGAGGCTGAGGCTGGAGGATCTCAAGTTTGAGCCCAGCCTAGGAAACTAAGAGACTTATCGTGACCCTGTCTCAATACTTAGAGACTTAGCAAGACTCTGTCTCTGTCTCTCTCTCTCTGTTGCGCTCTCTCTCTCTCTCTCTCTCTCTCTCTCTCTCTCTCTATCTATATATACTCTTTTGGTACTGGGGATCGAACTCAGGACTTGTTTGCAAGTCAGGTACAGTGCCACTGAGCTGAATCCTGGCTCAATATATATATATATTTTTTTTTTTTGGTACCGGGGATCAAACTCGGGACCTTGAACTTGTGAGGCAGGCAGCCGAACCACTGAGCTAAATCCCCGGGCCCTTTTTTTGTTTTTTGAAACAAGGTCTTGGCATGTAGTCCAGGCTGGCCTGGAATTCATCGTGCTCCTCCTGCCTTAGCCTCCTGAGTGCTGGAATTACAGGTGCGTATCACCATATCTGACTTTGTCTCAAAATAAAATGTGCAAAGGGTTGGAGAAAAACTCAGTGCAAATGCCCTGGTACCACACACATACATACATACATACATGTGTATATACCTAAACAAATAAACATGATAATGAGGAAAAATGGAAAATTGAAAAAATGCAAGACCAAATATTTCTATCCACTTAAAAGAATTTCAAATATATGAAAAAATATTCTAAGAAAACCACAGATTTAATCATAGGTATTGATTTTGTTACACAAAAAGTATCTTATTTACAGTTTGACAAATTTTTAGAAGATTACAATTTAAATGTTATAAAAGAAATAAAACTTTTAAACAAATGATGACATATATAAACCAATATTTTTGTTCCTTTGAAATGTGTGAAAATTATGAAATACATAAATATTTAAAGATTTTTACACACTTATTTGATATACTAAAAATGAAAGGTATACCATTTGAAATTTTTAAAAAACACAGTTTGAACATATTTTCCAAAGAGAAAATTTAAATTCCAATGAATTTAAAGACTCACCATAACTCAGGAGAATAAAATGACATCAGAAACATAAAAGGGTGGTCAATTTCTACAGAGAATAGATTGAGTTCTTCCCACACATTTTAATGAGATTGGTAGAAAAGGAGGGTGATGGTTAATTTTCTGTCAGTTCTGCTGGTCATGAAGCTCAGTTTCTTGATCAAATACTAATCTAAATGTTGCCCGAAAGGTATTTTGCAAATGTCACTGACATGTACAATCACATGAGAGTAAGTAAAGCACATTTCCTTCCATAACACAGGAGGGTCTTAATCAGTTACAGGTGTTTGAAGGCATAAGCTGCTTGCCAAGAAAAGAAGAAACTGTCCTTCAAGATTGTAACACAGAAATCTCACCTGAATTTCCAGACTGATGGACTGCTATGTTATTTAGGGTTTTCCACAGAAATGGAACCGATAGACAAAAAGATATACATCTCAGATTATTATGAGAAGTGGCTGTGACTGTAGAGGGTGAGAGGTTCCTCGATCTGCTGTTAGCAGGCCGGATAACTGTTAGTTTTTATGCTAAGAAACAAGAAGTCAGTGTAAATCTCGATCTAAGTCGGAAGGCCTGGAAACCAGGAGACAGTGTCCCAAGGTTGGAGAACATGGCCCCTGCTCAGAAAGTGGCATTACCCTTCCTTTGCATTTTTCTTCGCTATAAGCCCTCAGTGAAATGGAGGAACCGTCTTGCCACGGTGAGGATTGATCTTCATTACATCAATCTCTTCTGAAAACACCCTCACACAGACATAAATAATATTTCATTGGCTATTTGGACATCTCTTAGCTCTTAACCTCACCTGACAGATGTCAGACTCAAGACTGTAATCTTCAAATTAAATAAAAAGGAATTCCAAGAACTGGATAGAATAAACAGAAAAATCCAAATACGTTGTGCTGAAACTGAAAAAAAAACAGTAATCTTTAAAAAGAAACAAAAAGGAAAACTATCAGAGTGAAAATTCAGGTAACCTAAAAAATGGTAATTAGATAGAGGAATAGAAGATTTAATTATAAGCAACAGAAAAGACCAGGAAACAATGTAGATTAGCTGTGAAGTGCTGAGGAAAAGAATTCCTGAAACATACCCAGACAAATTACCATTTAAAACATAAAGATTTTGTAAAAAAAAAAAACTGTAAGAAAGCTTGCCAAATATCTTTCGCTTAATAATCTATTAAAGGATTTTTTCATAATAATGAAAAGTGAATAATTTTGCAGCTATATGGTTTAAAAACTGAGATTGTACAGGTAGATAAAACACAGTTTAAAATTTAGACACGGCAATTAATAATTTAAAATTTCATTTAAAAAACCTTAGATAATAATATCAATATGTATCAGGGAATATTTATTTAGTAATTGAATAAGTTTGAAGATGTATAGGTCAAAAATCAAAGAGATTGTACAGTGGATAAAATATAGTTTAAGGGCCAGGGATTTAACTCAGTGGTGCTTCTGCCTGCCTCACAAGCACAAGGTCATAAGTTTGAACCTTGGTACAAAAAAAAAAAAAAATATATATATATATATATATATATAGTTTAAGCTAAATATTGGTCATAGAAACATAAAATTTCATTGAAAACAAAAGCCTTAGATAATATCAAAAAGAGTCAAAGAATGTTTAATTTGTAATAAAACCTAGTTAAGTAATGCACACTATTTGGAATAAAATGGAATAATAAATAAATCTTGAATTTATTTTAAAATCACAGCTACCTATATATATTTTTTTCCATTAAATTTATTGGTACATTTTAGGTATAAAATACAGTTACATTCATCATTGGGATCTTGTACCATTACATGATGTATCTTGGTTCTTATTTTTTTCCCCTTCCCTTGCCCTCCTTTCACCCCCTCCACCCTTCCCTATTTGCAAAGACTTTGATTCCATTTTTTTCCTTTTCTCATATTTTTTCTTTTCCCTTTTTTCCTTTCCCCTACCCCTCCTACTTCCCCTGCTCCTTTAGACCTTTTCTTCCTGTTACACAATATCAATTATACATTTAAAAAATTACAATATCAAGATCTAGGAGACATTACCACAGATTTTACAGAATTTAAAAGGATATAGAAAGCATATTACAAAAATCTGTTTTGAAATAAATTTGACAACTTCTAAGAAGCACCTTGGAAGACAAATTAATGAAACTAACTCTGGAGGAAGTATAAAATTTGAATAGCACCTATTAAAGAAAGCATATTCCTAGCTTGAAAACCTACCTATATGACAACAGCAGGCTCATAAACATTTTAACTGATAAATTATATCAAACAAAGCAGAAAAAAGAAGGAACACTTCTCCCCTCATTTTAGGAACTTGACATTGTGCTAATCCTAAAACTGGATAAAGATAATAGAAGAAAAAAGTATGAACATAGATAGAAATTTGTTTAACAAAACAAACTATTAGAAGTCAGATCTGGCAGGATGTAGAAAGTGGTTTTGTTATAGGGATGCCAGTGTTGGTTCAGCATTGGAAGATCCACACCAAAAGTCATCATTTTAACAGAGGAAGGGAAAAAACCATATGATCCTGTCACTAGTTGGAGAAAAAGTATTGGACTAAATTCCACAGCTGTTCATGGTAAAAGCTATGAGACTAGATGTAGAACAGAACCTTCTCAACAGATTAAAAACATGTACTCCATACTTCCAGCAAGAACGCCTTACATGAATGAAGAAGATACAATGCTTTCTCCTTAAGGTGGGGAACAAGGGCAGAAATGTTTACTCTTCATCTCTCCATTAAACTTTGAAACCTAGGCCCCACCAAAATAGTCTGGCAATAAAATGACACAATTAGGATAGGATTGGCAAGGTAGAAGCAAAATCTTTATATGTAGATGAAATGATCATCTACAGAGAAAATACTAAGAAATCTCTAGGAGCCCCTAGAACTTGTGTTTGAATTTAGCAAGATTAGAAAACACAAGGGATATATAAAAATTCAGGTCTGTGTATACTTGCTATAAATGAAGAATTGGATATTGAAATTTAAAAGTTACGTAGGAGTACAAAGGACCTAGAAAAGTTAAAAACAAAAACAAAAACAAAAACAAAAAACAGTGTTGGAAGACATTTAGTACCTAATTTTAAGACTTCTTCTAAAGCTACAGTAATCAAGGCAGTGTTGGTGTAAGGATAGACATATAGATCATTTAAATAAAACAGAGAATCTAGAAATAGAACCACACATATATGGTCCACTGAGTTTTGAAAGATTATTTAACATTAGCATTTTATAGAATATAAACTCAATTCAAGAGGCGAGGAAGAGATAGTGTTTTCAGCAAATGGCACTAGAACACCTGGTATCCATATATAAAAAATTAACCTCAACCCTTTATTTCCATACATGAAAATAACTTGAAGGGATCTATGAACCTAAATAAGAAAGCCTAAAAGTATGAAACTTTAAGAAGAAATTATAAGGGAAAATGTTTATGAATTCAGGGTAGGCAAGGACTACCTAGTATACAAAAGACATGATGTATAAAAGAGAAAAATTGATAAATGAGATTCCATCAAAATTTAGAATTTTAAATGACATCATTAAAATGAAAAGTAGTCCTTCAACAGACCATATTTACAATGCATATAACCTATGACCAGAATATATAAAGAATTCTTAGAGCTCATTAATAGACAACCCAATTAAAAAGTAGACATAAGATGATAAATAGCCTGTACAGGGCCGGGGATTTAGCTCAGTGGCACTGTGCCTGTCTCACAAGCATAAGGTCCTGAGTTCAATCCCCAGTACAAAAAAAAATTGATAAATAGCCAGTACAGCACAAGGAAAGGTGTGCAACTCTAGAATCAGAAAAATACTAATCAGTACAATAACAAGATTGAATTATATACTCATTAGGGAGATGAAGTTAAAAGTTTTAAAAGCCTTGTCATGACTTTTTCTTTTTGTTGGATTCTCCCCCTTTGTGTTTAATTTGTCACACCCAATGGATTCATTCTGCTGGGTTTCCTGGGATTGTGATCCTCATTGTCTTTTCCTAGGGTATTGTCTAAAATTTTTTGGAGTGCCGGTTTGATATTCATGAAGTTCCTGAGGTGCTCTTTATCATGAAAGTATCTTATTTCTCCATCCATTTTGAAAGATAGTTTTGCAGGGTACATCAATCTGGGTTGGAGGCTGTTTTCCTTTAGGGCTTGAAATACATCACTCCAAGTTCTTCTTGCCTTGAGGGTTTGCATTGAGAAGTCTGCTGTGATTCAGATGGGCTTTCCTTTGTATGTGATTTGTTTCTTTTCTCTCACTGCTTGTAGAAGTTTGTTCTTCTGTTGGATTTCTGGAATTCTAACTATTATATGCCTATGTGTAGATTTTTTCTGATCAAGGCTATTTGGAGTCCTATATGCCTCACTTATCTGTATGTCAAGTTCTTTCCCCCTCCTTGGGAAGTTTTCTGCCATCATTTCTGTGAACAGTTTTTTTTTTTATGTCATCTGCACTCTCTCCTCTTTCTTCATTGACTCCAATCAATCTTATGTTATTCTTCCTTGAATCGTCTAGGAGCTGCTGGATTGATTTCTCATGTTCCTTTACAATTTTAAAGCAATTTTTCTTTTCCTGTTCACTAATTGCAATCTTGTCTTCTATATCTGAAATTCTATCCTCACATTGGTTCATTCTGCTGTGAAGACTTTACATGGAGTTTTTAATCTCCTGGAAATCTGTTTGCATCTGTTTTATGGATTCCATTTGTTTCCTATGTTGGGATTCCATCATGTTCCTCAGATCCTCTATTTTTTTATCTGTGTCCGCTCTAGAATTATTAATCATGTCTTGCATCATGAGCACAATGTTTTCTTTTATCTGAGTAATTATTTCTGATTTCATTTTTCCCAGGTCCTCTTTTGTTGCCAGTTCAGAGAGTCCAGGTAGTTGAGTATCAGATTTTTCCATCTCGTTTCCCTTTGGGGTTGCTGTAGGTGATCCAGAAGTCTGTTTTTGAGGCTTATTTAGATGTCTTCTCATTTCCACAGCAGGGGGGTGCTTCTGGCACCCATGTGGCTCATCTTCTCTGCCCTAGGAGCTTGGGATGGTGGCAGGGGAGCTTTCTTCTGGGTTCTGGGACCAGCTCACCTTCTCTGCCCTAGGAGCTTGGGATCCTGGCAGGATCCTTTTCAAAGCCTGTCCTGCCTCACACCCCATGAGTAGTCCTCTCCACACTGCTGAGGCCACTTCTGAAGCAGTTACCTATGTATTTGGAAACCAAGAGAGAATATCAAAAGAATATAAGTGATATACATACCTTCTAGTCAATAGCGACAGAAGAAAATAAAAATTAATCCAAAAGAATATGAGAGAAAAAATAAAGAAGCAAAAATAAAAGTAGTAATCTGAAAATGAAACAAGAAGTTAGAAATGAATCTGTATAAAACATTAATCTCAAAAATGTAAATTCTTGAAGAGATATGCCTAACATAAAATCAAATTTAAACATTAAATAGAACAAAGAAAATAAAAACAGAGGACACTTTGTGGGAAATATTAACATTACAAAAATAGAGTTTAAATCAAACCCCAATATAAGGACTAGACAAATGAGATTTCATAATAGTAAAGGAAGTCATCTCAAAAAAGAGATTATAATATCTTGTGAATCCTACAACACAAAGAGAAATTTAAACAAACTAGATCAATATACAATATGAAACTGTTAGATATTCAATCATTTTAAGAGAATTTTAAGATCCCATAACAGAAATTGATCAATTGAGTACAAAAAAGAGTCTTAAGGTTACAAAAAGTCTAAATGAGAAATTAGTTCACTTCATATAACAAAACATTTTATAGAACTTTACCTGTAACCTAAAAAGTGCTTTTTTTCTTTCTTTTTTTTTTTGGTACCGGGCATCGAACCCGGGGGGTCCTTGCGCTTGCACAGCAGGCAGTGAAACCACTGAGCTAAATCCCTCTCCCTGAAAGTGCTTTTTTTCAACATCCATTTAGCTATTAATTTTATTATATTTCTCAAAACTCAGTTATTTATTCATTATATAATTAAATGAGCTACTGGGGACTCCCTGTTCTAAAATTAAATGTGGATTTTTTTATTCATGATATTAACATTCATTTTCTTTTTCTATTTTGGTTTCAGAAATAGTTTTTTTCTTTTAAGAAATGAAAACATATATTGACATGATATGCCTTTATGACCTATTGGTGGATTGAATGTGTCACTTCATATGTTGAAATCCTAAACTCCACTGTTTTGGTGTTAGGCAGTGGGGCTGTTGGGATGTGACCATGGGAAAATAAAGCCATGGGAGGTGAATCACAGAGAAGGCAAGATGACTAGACATGAGTATATACACATACACACGTAGACCTACTGATATGTAAGAAAATAAATGACTAGTGAACAAAAGGGAAAGAGGGAAGACTTTGGAAAGAGTAAAACTGACATGCTAAGAAAGAGAGAACATGGATACATGGATAGCACCACAATGATGAAATTAAACTGGAAGTCAGAAAAATGGCTAAATTCCTTAAATACCTTAAGATTAACACATTTCTAAATAACCGGTCAAAAAGGAAACTTGGGTCCAGGAAAAAATAAGTCTAGTGGAATTAGAAAATATTGTAACTAAATAAAATTTATCCAAATTTGTGGGTTGTAGCAAAAGCCATGGTTAGAGGAAAACAATTAGCATTGAATGCATATATTAGAAAAGGAGAAATATCTACATCAATAACCCTATCTTTCACCTTAAATATTTAAAAAAAAGAGGAAAGATTTAATCTATAGTTGATAGAAGAAAATAAATAAAATTTGGGGAAAATAAATAGAGAAAACTCAATAATATTAAAAGCTTGTTCTTTGGAAAGACCAATAAAATCAGTAAAACTCTAACCATACTAAGAAAGAGAGAAAATTTCTAATGTCAGATATGGAAGAGAGAGATCACTACAGACGCTATAGATGTTAAAAGGATAACAATGGAATAATATGAATTACTCTATCTCCAGAAATTTGATAAACTAGATGAATAGACCAATTCTTTGAAATGCATAATTGACCTATAGTCACTCAAGAGCTGTAGACAATCCAGATAGGCACTCATCTATTAAAGAAACTGTGTCAATAATAACTTTACTCAAAAAGAAAACACCAGTCCCATATGGGTTCACTGGAAAATTCTACCAAACATTTATGAAATTATGCCAATCCTCTATAATGTCTTCCAGAAGATAGAAGCAGGAAGTATATATCTCAATGCATTTTAGGAGGCCAGCATTACCCTAATTCCATAAAAAGAGATTTTCATAACTTGTCCAGTGTTCCATGGCTAAGTGGCAGAGCTACAGTTTGAAATTGAATCCATCCAATTTCAAATTTCAAGGTATTTTTCTAGTGGCAGTTTTTGTTTTCTTTTGTTGTTACTTTATGTCATAGTCAGATATTTGAGACCTCTGAGACTTTCTTTCCTCTGTTACTTTGTATTTCTGATGATTGAGACTAAGCCCATGAACCTCGCCATTTTTGTGCATTTTAGTTATACAGAATTGTGGGTTTCATTTTTTTTAAAATTTTTATTTTATTGGTACATTTTAAGAATACAATATAATTACATTCATCATTGGAAATCTGCACCGTTACATAATCTCTCTTGGTTCTTATTTTTCCCCCCGTCCCCTGCCCTCCCTTCAACCCCATACCTCCCTGTTTACAGACTTTGTTTCCGTTTTTTCATTTTCTCATATTAATTCCATTCCCTTCTTTCCTTTCCCCTACCCCTCCCACTTCCCCTTCCCTTTTGTCCCTTTTCTTCCTATTTCCCATTATCTATTATACCTTTACACTTGTAGTTTCTCACACTAGAGAAACTATTCAGTATTTACACATGGGTGTCCTATTTATTTCACTTAAGAGTATCTTCCCCAAAGAATTAAAAGAATCATACCATAGTGATATATGTTCACCCATGTTCATAGCAGCACAATTTGTAATAGCTAAAACTTGGAAGCAGCCCAAATGCCCATCAACTGGAGTCCGGATAAAGAAAATGTGTTTTTTTTTTTATAAATGGAGTACTACTCAGCCATAAAAAATGAGAAATTAGAGACATTTATAGCTAAATGGATGCACATTGTGGCTTTAATTTTTACAATATTCTTACATGCATATACAAAGCTTTGATTATTTTAACCACTGTACCCTTATTTTTGTTCCCTCCTTCCATTCCCTTTCTCTCTTGTTATAGTCTCCCTTCTACCTCCATGTCATCTCTGTTTTTCTTTAAATTGCATTCCTCATATGAGGGAAAACATGCAATGTTTGACTGAGTCTGGCTTGACTTTTCAATTTCATTTTCCTGCAGATGACTTGATTTCATTCTTTTTATTAGCTGAATAATATTTTATTGTGTACATATTCCATATTTTCTTTATCAATTCATCTGTTGAAAGGCATCTAGGCTATTTACATAGCTTAGCTATTATGAATTATACCACAGTAAACAATGATATGCAGATATCTCTTTATGTTGGCTTTAAATTATTTTGAGAATATACCATGGAGCAATATAACTAGATTAAGTGTTACCCCTATTTTTACATTTTTGAGGAATTTCCATACTGATTTCCATCTTGGCCATACTATTTGACATTCTCATTAGCATTGTATAAGGATTCCTTCTTCCAAGCAGTCTAGCCAGAATTTTTAAAATATATTTTTGATGATAGCCACTCTGACTGGAGTAAGATGAAATCTAAATGTAGTTTTGATTTTCATTTCCCTGCTGGCTAAGGAGTTAACCTTCTTTTGTTCCTGTGTTTGACTGGGCTGAGAAATCTCATTTTGGTGGTCTAATTTCTTAACTCACTTTCTATTTTCTGACTCTGTTCTCAAAACCTTTCCCAGGTGTCTTCAAATTATTTTAAAAAATTTTTAATTGCAACCTACTAACCTGACTTTGATGCTAATTAATCTAGGCAGTACCGTTTGTTCATTTGTTTAGCTGAAATTGTATTTTCAAATTTACAAGATGAATGGCCAGAATTATGTACTTTTTGACCATTCCGTGGAGTTTTATTGTATGCAAATGGTATTTTCTTCTTTACATTATTCATGAACAAATAGGATATAAAATATTTCACCTTAAATGATCCACAATACATACTAATGACCTCAATAAGCAGTTTGGAATGAGTGCTATTCAAACTGAGAATCTGGCATATATGTAATATCACCCTGAGAAACATATGAGACATGATCAAAATAAAGCAAATGTCTAAATTTGAAAATTACAGTAAAAGACATATTGTCATGAATCGCCCTCAAAATACTGCTCCTTACTTCAAACACACTTATCTCTTCATTCTTGCCACTTTCTGAAGCAGTTCTGGAAGTCTTCTCTTATGGGTGTCTTTATGAAGCATGATCAAAAATATGGTGAATGCGGCTGCCAAGTGCCATCTAACAGAAAGGCAATCTCATAAAAAATTAAGGATGTCCTCATCTACTTTCTTCACTGGATGTAGCCCGTGAAACTTTTGGCTTATCTCTAAAATCAAAATGACCATGAAAGGTAAATGTTTTGAATCAATTCAGGACATCAACCCAGACATGACTGCACAAAGACACTCAAGAAAGGACTTACAAATTTGAGACTAGCCTGCGCTACACAGTGAGTTCAAGGCCACCTGGAACTACATGAGGTGACCCTGTCTCAACGCCCCCTCAATAAAATAAAATAAAACATAAAATAGGGGAATATTAGGTTTCTTTAAAAAAAAAAATAGGGCTGGGGATTTTGCTCAGTGGTGCTGCATCTGTCTTGGATGGTCCTGAGTTTGATCCCCGGTACCACCAAAAAAAAAAAAAAAAAAAAATGTGGCAAGAGTGATAGGATAATTGTGTAAGGGGTAGTATTTTGAGGAGGGGTAATGGCAATATAAATTTAACTATAATAAATTTTTAAAAATCAAACATTTCTCATATTTTTTATCATACAGAGTGGATGTTCAAAATTCAATAATAGAAGCAAAACAGGAAAATGAAAATTATTTTGCTTAGCGCCTTTTTTGTTGTATACTAGAATCATTTCTTGTTTTTTTTTTTTTTTACTGAGCTAATCCCCGGCATTTCTAACATGATTCTTTCTCTTAAAAACATTTCTCTTAGGTTAGATATGTCATTACTACTGCAATTATAATTATTAATAACTCAGAAAATGATTTTCAAGTGAAACTTTTGAAAGAAAAAATTAAATCCTACTCTATTATTTCTAATTCAGTGTTACTATTTGTAAGTGGAACCAAGTTTGAGATGGAACACTCAGGTATCATAGTTCTAATAAAATAAATTTTCCAACCTTTTTCTTTCCGTTTTGTGGAATTACTCAATATTATCAAATAATAATCTACATGTCAAGTCTTATAGTCACTTTCTACTTTGTACTTTTTTTTAAATTTAAAAAATTTTAATAGATTTAATAGATTTTAATAGATTTAATAGATTTTAATAGATTTACTACTCATTTTGTTCACTTTTCTGAGGAATGCATATGTGAGAGTCATGATCAATGAAAATAATACTGTTTTATTCAGAGGGTAAACCCTAGAATTCAGGTGCTGTCTCTGGATGTGGGTACAAATCATGCACATTTTCCTAACCTTAGTTTTCTCATCAGTCAAGTGGGAATAATAATTATGTTAAATAAAAACCATTCAAGATCATTTTGGGGAATAAAGAAGAAAATGAAAATGCTTAGTAAAGGTGTAAAGAGCTGTACTATATAGGAAATGAAATATATAAGCACCAGCAGTGTACAAGAAAACATAAAAGAAAGGTTAATTCTACCTATAAATGAAAAAGACCTCTAGAAGGCCCAATCACCCAAAGTTGGCTTGAAGAAAACAGGAAGATTTTTGAAAGGCTGAAAAGGTTGGGAAAGAGGTTATGGAAGAAGAAACTTTTACTTCACTTATTTTTTTTTCTGTGGTACTGGAATCTGAATCGAGGGCCTTGAGCATGTGTATATAACTACTGAATTATACCCCCCAAGCTATTTTATCTGTTTATTTTTTGCTTTTGAGATAGACTTACATTATGTAGACCAGGCAGTACTTGAACTGGCTGACTCCCTTAGCCTCTCTGGGATCATAGGTGCCCAACATCATGGTCTGCTAACCTATTGTAATATTTATTTATTTATTATTCACAGGATTGCTGTATACTCTTTTTCATTGACACTTTTGCTCTAAGATGTTATAGCATAGCTGAATCTAAAACCACAGTTGTGCTGCAAATGTGGCCTTATTTTCTATTTAATTGATTATTTTTTACAAGATGTTGATAATACAAAATGGCAAGGTTCATTTTGGAAAACTGGTATGTGCATTCAACATATCTTGATCATTTTCAATCCAATTATCTATCTTTTCCTCCCACACTTTCTCTTCTTGTCTCCAAAAACCTACCTTATACTTTCCTGTCATTTACCTTTATTTTATTAACTAACTTTTTAAAGGTTTCTTATATGAGTGAAACTGAGATATTTAACTTTCTGAGTCTGACTTACTTCATTTAATAGCATGATCTCTAGATCCATCCATTTTCTTACAAATGCCATGATTTAATTCTTTTATATGGCTGACCAATGTTCCATTATGTATATGTACCAATAAGTCACCATTTTTAAAAACTGTTGTAGTACAAAAAGAAACCTGATGTGGTAAAAAGGGACATTCAATTTTTAAAGATTGCTGCTTTAAAAATTGTAACTAAATAAATTAAATTAGTGTAAAAATTCTTTTTTCAGATTTTTTGTTGTTCTTTAACTTCATCGCATTTCTGAGGCAAAATAATATATGTTTATTTCATTGTACATTTTTGTGCAGGCACTGGGTTGCTTTTTTGTTATAATCTCATGTTTAAATGGAAATTCAGTTATATCCTGATCCTCAATACAGGCAAAAACATATACAAAATATGTGAACAAAATTTCTCAAGTCATTCTCTCTCCTACAATGATTTCAAAGGGCACCATGTCATAACCATTAACAGTATTTCTCTTATCCCTTCTGTTTTACAACAGTGCTCCACAGACACTAACTCACTAAAACCTCAAAGTGTTCCTTACAATCAACTCTGCTTTTCTTGAGCTACATCCTTCATATCACACCCTCCATTCATCATTCTTTTCCATAGCCCTGCCTCTGCCTTCTGAGGGAGCAATCCTCTATTTTGTCTTTGCTTTGCTTTTCAGAAGTCCTCAGGGGTCTTTGGTTTATCTTATCATTTTCTCATCACAGTTCTCCATCTTCAAATGAGAATGGATTTCCCAAGGGTTGCAGGTTGTGGAAAATGAAGCCATTTTCCATTTGGCTCACTTTCCAAATGATGTCCTTATGAAAGGACATGGCATGACAATGAAAATCCATCTCAAATAAACTTACTAAATGATGTAGACTAGAAGACACACATTACCCACATTTATATGTTATTTAAAATCTATTAATAGAGTGTTGTATTTTCAAAAGAAGCATGTTTTTAGCAACAATCATCCTGAAATCTCCCTTCATGAAGTTTAGCTTACTCTCTCTTCTAAATACCTAAGATCCTCCCTCTTCAGGCCCACCCAACACATCACTTCTCAAATGCTTTCCTTTTTCCTTTTTTGCAACACGTAAGCCCAAAGAATATGACCTATGAGGAGAGAAGAATGCAGAATTCAGTTTGGATGGTCAAAGGAAAAAAACAAAAGCTTTCAACAGTCCATATAAGTCATTTTTGTCCTATCACATTGACTAGAAGGAACTTTAGGAAGGATAACATCCAATATCTCTACACTTGGTTTTGAACTCATAAAATATTCATAGAATTTACATGATTTATTCCTCTGAATTCCTAAAGAAGAGTGGCTCTCTGGAGACAAAAAATATAGGTGTGGTGATATGTGGCTATCTGCTCTTCTGCTACAGAGGAGGGTGAAGCAAGAGCATGCTTTGTGTCCAGGAGTTCTGAGCCAGCCTAGGCAAACAAAAAGACCCCATCTCTTACAATAGATAAACAAACAAATAAATAATATCAGCCATTTGTGCACAATTCTGAATCACATGTTATAGTTCTGGCTAGACTACAGATTGTAGGAGGGAAGCAATCAGATGTTTTCTCTAGAACCTTGTCTTGGTTACTTTCTCACTGGTGGGACAAAATACTACAAATTACAGAAGGAGATGTTTAATTTGGGTCACAGGTTGTAGAGGTTTCAGACCACAGTTGGCAGGCTGTAATCCAGGGTAGCATGGCAGAGGAAAACAGCTCATGGCAAACAGGAAGCAGACAGAGGGATCAAGAGAAGAGGGAGAGTGACAGACCTTTCCAGGCCACCCACATTGACACACCCCCCCCGCCCCAACCAGGCTTCACCCACCGACATCACAATTAGCTATAAACTCACCAGTGGAGGACACCATAACAAACCTTCTCAGCAGCTAGACTGAATTTTAATTTTCACATGAAAATCATGTGTGCACAAAGACAAAGCATTGTTGGCTGCTCTATATTTTTGGAGAAATGCCTACTCTGTTCTAATGAAACAAGTTAAAGTAGAGGGATGCGTACCAATGTTTGTTTCAGTGAATAACTGCAGAAGGAGAACCTATTTACCATGGATTCACAACAAATGACTTATATCCTTTTCTTATCCCATAAGGCTGAAAGGCTTTACCTCTGGGAAATTCATAATTTATGCCAGTGACATAAAGAACAATGCTTTTGTATTCATGGGTTCATTTTCTTTCTTTAATACAAAGAAATTGTAGCACCAGTGTGGGATTTGCTCCTTCAGCAATACTGCCATTATGATAAATAGGAACACACAGTTTTGCTCTATTTATTGGTGAAAGAAAATGTAAATGGCACTATACTAAGATAGACTAATACGGCCATTTGCTAAGTTGTGTAGTCATGAACACACCTTCTAAAATGTCAAGGAAGAATTTGCAGGTTGAATAATGACATTAAGTTCTAAGAAACAGTTTTTTCGTTGTTCTATATTTCATTTTTCCACCTTCTATCTTCATGTAGAATCTCAGTTATTGTTGGAGTCTGAGCACTTTATACTGAAAAACATATTCCAGAGCTGAGGAGATTTGATCATGTTGATATGTTATTTTCCTCTAGAAGTTTTGATGAATGCAGGGAGTTTCTGTTCCTTCAGTGAATTTTACATTTTTTTCCCATCTGTGTTATAGAACCGTGTTGCTATTACAGAGAGTTTCATCTACTCTCCTTATCCAGTTTGTTACTTTTGTCAACTTTTAAATTTGTTATATAACTATGCATTAACATTTTAAATTTATTGATTAAAATTTTGATGTCTGTATATTTGGTTTTAGAATAATTTTGATCTTTTTATAAGTCGATATTTTTTCCTCATATTTAAATATATAACATCCATGCTATTCACATATTTATTTACAATCATGTTTAATGATAGATACATTGTGTGACTTTCTTGGGTTATAATCATGTTTTTGTACTTTATTTTTAGGTGAGACCAATTTAACTAAGTGTATAGTTGATCATTTCTCCATTATGAAACTTTTGCTTTTATTTCTAACAATTAATTCGGAGATATTGTCAACCTGGCAGCACTTTTTATGTCAATTTCCAGCTCAACATTTTCTATAACTTATAGTAGTGCATATTGATAGCCAAGCCTTTTCATAGCCACTTTTATAAAACCACACATTCTCAGGATGGATACAGAATTTCTGTCCAGAACAAGCCATGAGAGTCAAATTTCCCTGCTGTCTTTAAATGTTGGACCAGTGGCCAGATTCTCTAGTTTGTTCATTGAGGAAACAGCCATCAAAATTATATTTGTTGTTGGTGTTGATGTAGTTGTTTGTGGGACATCTACATATTATCTCTACCTCTTCTAAGATCAATTCCTCATCTCCTGTTCCCCATGGCCATTCAGGCTGTAACTCCTTGGTTTTCAACCATTTATCTCATAAAAACCTCCTTATTACCACAGTCTGCTACACTGCTTTGATTTTTTAAAACCAGACCTTTTGAATTTCCCTTAATTTCATTGAAGCTTACAAATGCATTTTAATGAATGTTTATTATAATTTATTAGGAATCATTTTTTGGTGTGTTTGAGTTTTTAGTTGTCCAGTATGTCACATTGTCATAAACAAATAATGTATTCTTTATTAAGAATATTCTTGATATCTTTCTTTTATATGTAGCTTCTCATAGCTTGATACCATCATTGGTAATTTCACCTCCTAAAACATCTTTCTGGTTTCAAGAAATATATGCACCATTTTTTCACATATTTTTGCATTTTCCTCCTAGTTAAATTCTGGTCCATTAAAAATATAGTATCAATGAATACCATAGCTGCATCCATAGAAATGAAAAGCAGTATGATTTTAATAACCATATAATGAAAATTGGGTTTATCCATTAACATAGTACATGAGACTGATTGAAACTTTAATGCCGTCTGATTTAAAACCTTTTACTTTCTTCATCTGAAAAATTTAAAAGTACACTTATAATATAACTTCTGCGTAATGATTCAATGTCTCTTGACATTTTTAGAAATGCCACTGAAATTACTGTTAAATATATTATTGCTGAAAGAAAAGCTAAGAATATGTTGAATATCAAGATTCTGATGTTCTAAATAATAAGACATATGCTTTTTTTCATAATTGCTGTTGAAGTCAAATTGGTCAAATAATTTATTCAGAGTGTTATAATGATATTTCCAGTTTCTCCTTATATTTCATGTGCATACCAGCTATTATCACATTTGTTGATCAGAGTTAGATGTGCCTACAGAGTTAGATGATTCAGATTAAAAAGAAGGGCCTCACTGAGACTCAGAGGACATGCAATGCTATAAAAATGGTGTTGGTTGGGCAGAGAATTTAGCTCGGTGGTGCTTGCCTGCCTCGCAAGCACAAGGTCCTGATTTCGATCCCCAGTACAAAAAAAAAAAAAAGTTTACCAAAAATAGTGTTGGTTACAAAGAGTTCGGTGTGAGAGGAGTGTGACAAAGAAAATAAGGGAGATTCAGTGGCCTTATCTGTGTCAGAATTTAATAACAGTGACAATAAATAACCATCCCTGTATTGACAAACAAACAGAGCATCATGCAGTAGATGGAGATTCAGCTTAGAATTCAACTTTTGAAAAGACTAGGGAAAAAAGCAACAGATAGTGACATTACTTCTAGGTCATGATTATCATTTGCAAGGAATCAAAGAAATTTGATATTTGATAAAGCTCAGAACACCGTGATCCAAGTGCTTAGGCTTGAAGTTAATCTGGAAAGAGCCTAGTTGAAAAATTTGATGGACAATTCCTATTGTGAAGTTATAGCATTTGTATTCTTTATCAAGGGCCATATCTATTACAAAACTTGAGACAAATAAAAACATTTAAGTGTGTGTTAACAGACATGGAGAGCAAGAAGGATAAAAGACAGGGATGTATAGATACAGATGAATGTCTTGCAATGACTCAATCAGGTTAATTGAACAAAACAACAACAAAAACCCAGCAGATTTTGCTACTGTTTTAGATTTATTACCATCATAGCAAATATTTTAGTAACTGCGGTTTTAATGTTAATTTTTCCCATTCAATTTCCTTTCACTAACTCTTAAAAGAGGAAATTTTTATTAGTCCATTTTCATGGTAATTGCAACAAAGCAGGCAGTATAAGATGTATTTGTTTATAAAGTAAAATACGCTTTTCATAATGGTTATAGCTAGTTCTTATATGCTAAAGAAAAATATAGTTAAGATATATTAGATAATATAGTCTTAATAAATGGAGTGTATTTTCATTAATAGTGCCTCAAGTTTTAATTAGTACATATTAAAGAGGCTGGCTTTATGTTTCATAAATTAATGTTATAAAAAATCCATTTTCCTTCCAATGTATTATATAATTTATGCTTTTCAAGATTCTGCCACTATTATCTTTGCTTCTTGTAATTGTTTCAAATTAATATATGAAACTGAAGTTTTATAATGGAACATCAATTTTAAAAAATCATACCCAAAGCTCTCTAGAAAGTCTTCCACCCTACCAAAGTAAGTAAACAATTAATAATCAACAAATTTTAAATGAAAGCTTCAACCTTACATTCATTTGAATAATAGATTTTCTGCATTTTGTACTAATTTGTCATTTTCTGTAGGAAACGGAAATCTTATCTGCAAGAACCATTGTTCCACCTGCCCCACTTTCCTATTAATTGAGTTGAAATTGGCATGTGAATTCTACTATTAATAATATAGAAGCATATTGCTATTTATATCAACAATTAAAAGCTCAATATTTTTTATTTAAATTTTTTCTTACTAGGAAAGGCAGATCTATGAAGTGGTCCAACTTGAGAATGGAAATCTAAATTCTCTTTTGATTTGGTCTATACATCAAAAATTGTCAAAAAACCACTGCCTGCCAGGCTCTCAGTTCCTTTTCAGATTTTTTTTTTTTGTTCATTCAAAGAACTCCTATTCCCTTTTAAGAAATGATTCTGTGACTCATACTAAGACGATCTATACCCCAAAAGTGACAACTTTTTGATATGTGACTTTTAGTTTTACATGTCCAATACTGAATACTAAAAGTTAACTATTTTTCACATTTAATAGAGAAAGCACATATGTGAGAAATTCCAAAGAAAATTTCTCTCGTGGTATTTCTATTTAGTTTGGGAGTCCTTATTTGTTAGCCTTACCAAGAAAAACTAATAGCAGGTGATTGTATTATTTTCTTTAATTATTGCCTGTTAAATAAATGTTGTGTATGTTATTACTAACTCCCATAGAACTTGTAGTGCTTCCATGTTGGAGTATACTTCCTACCTCTCTGACCTCAGATTTGGCCATGTGACATGCTTTGTCCACTTGATTATGACTGGAAACTGTGTAAGCCACTGTTGAATGCCATGTGCGGAGGGAGGCACTGTGGGCCTGGCCATTTACCCTTCCTACCTTGATGTTGCTGGGTCTTTTATACTGAATTCATAAATTAAATTATGTAGACTTATCCTAGTTACCCCAAATAAAGACTACAGCACAGTGTCTCAAGTCATTTGGAGTATACTAAGATCCCTATTCTCTTAGGGACAATAAAACAAGTTTCACAGAAAGTTTGAAGGAGATCTCTAGAGAAATATCTATTTATATATTCTGCCTTTTTGTCCTTTGTAAAAAAACAAAAAAAAAACCCTACAAAACAAAACAAAACCTTCATTTGTAATTCCACTAAATAGGACTAACCTTAGAATCTATTAATAGTTCAAAACATGTTTTTTGTTTGCTTGCTTGTTTTTGTAAGATAATTTGTTCTACTTTGAGGCATAATACCCTAAATAACTTTAAGACCCCAACTTTTTAAGGTGAAAGATTACCCTTTTATTTTAATTCCCTCTGGAAATACAATTCTAAAAGAATAAAGTTTGAATGGTCTTTTGACTTTAATATAAACTATTTCGCTTCCACTGAATGATCTTAGGCATAGTGAAGTAAAGCTAATGAAGGTTGCCACATCCTGAGTGTATAAGGAATGTGTGTGCAAGAATATTCTAGTGAAAAAATTTATGTTTGAAACAAGATTTTCAACACTTCATGGCCTGAATTATTTCGTTGATGATTATAGTGAAAACAAAAACACTAGAAATTTCAAGTGGTTAGCTTGGAAGCCTAGTGTTCTAGAAGCCTGGAGGCTGACTCACAGATGTCATGTGCCTATATGTACTAAATATAAAATGCATAAATTATGTCTCTTCTTCAATCTTCTCACTTCTGAGAAGCAAAGAGTAGATGAGTAGTCAAATGTGATTCCATCTTCATGCAAAGCTAACTTTGCAAGGTCTGGTGGAACTCCTCAAATGATCCTTTTTTTTTTTTTTTTTCTTGGTACCAGGGATCAAAGTCAGGACCTTGTGCTTGTGATGCAGGTGCAGTGACACTGAGCTAAATCCCCGGCCCTCTCAAATGATCTTTGAGACCGACTTTCAGGACTGCCTCTTCTTGTTTGTTTGTTTGTTTGTTTGAGACAAGGTCTCACTTTGTAGTGAAAGCTGGCATTGAACTCACTATGTAGCCCAGGTTGACCTCGAACTTGTGGTGATCCTCCAGCCCCAGCTGCCCAAATGCTGGGATTACAGGCATGTGCCACCACACCAGCAGGACTGCCTATTTTTAGATGTAGTAGCAACTTTTCAACAGTAAGCAAAACAAATTGTCCTTCTAACAAAGGAAATATACTTTTGTGTACTCTCCAATATAATAGAAACTATCAAGGTAGGATGTAATTACTAGAATGAAGATCTAGACCTTTGTGAGGTCTTGTACATAGTTCTTGCAATGTCCTTATTTGCTGTTTCAAATCTCACCTTGAGAACTTTAGAAAAGAGGTAAGGAAGAACTTTCACTCTGACTTGTAGGGTCTTTGAGTGGAAACAATTTTATTCACTGTTAGTCCTAAAGCATTCATGCAAAATAACTGTACTTTATAATGGTTCTCTTTGACTTTATAAATGACATTCTTCTTGTGGGCTATGAGGCCTGTGTGGGAAATTTGTAAGGAGTTTCTCTATATCATTATTAACATAATCATATTTGTTAATGAACATGAATAGTGGAGAATTACAAGTCACTCTTTAGCCATCATAATAGCATTATGTAATTAGTACTAATTAATAACTATGGAAATCTTAAGTAAAGACCAATCCATCATTTCATCTGTCTCTATTACTAAAAAAATTTTATATCTCTGAGAAGGAAGGAATCAACATGTAAACATATTTTATTTTTCTATTCAGTACCCTCTAACCTATAACCTATCTCACTACTCTTTTTTGCTACCTTCCTATACCTAGAAAATGTTGCTCACAGCTATTGAATATAATATACTGTAGCTGGCATTAAAAATTAAAAATATAATATGAAAAGGCATTAGCTCTATAATAATTTATATTCTGGTAATGAAGAAATGTCATATCTATGTGTAGCTGAGACATAGCAGACATAAAGTATCATTCAACAACATTTAATTAGATATGTATTAATTGAAGGGTCATTGGTCTAAGCTTTTTTGTCTCCATGGTGAAAAACACCTTTGCTAACTCACTTTATTTGATTATCTCATATCTGTCCTATTGCATGTGTCCAACTATAAATCCATGCATTTCTCTTTCATGTTCTCTTGAAATGACCCAGCTGTCCCTTCAAGGGCTAGCTCAAATCCCACTTTCTCACTTAAGCTTGTCTTTCTCACCTCAATCAAGTGATCTCTTCCTCTTTTCCGTGAAACGTATTTGTTCTTGACATCATTCTGTTCTTTGTTATTTTATCATTTATGTGTACATACTATTTTACAAATTTATTATTCACACTAAAAATATCATACCTTTTGCTTCCCTATAACCATAACTTTCATCTTGCAAATTTGTAAACAGGTTGAGAATACCTTTTCCAAAATGCTTGGGACCAGCATTGCTTCGGATTTTGATTTTCAGTTGTTTATTTATTTGCATAGATTTTTGTTAGTTGAGTATCTCTAATTTGCAAATCTGAAGCCTTTCAAAATCTGAAACATTTTGAGCACTGACATGATACTCAAAAAGTTTCAAATTTCAGAGCAGTTTGAATTTTAAATTTGTAGATTAAAAGTGCTTACTTGTAATAGAAGGGAATTTAACAACAGAAAATGGACTCCAATGATATTGAAAGGATGTCATATAAAATTATCTTCAATCTTCCCTCTGCTATTGATAACAGAAATACCTTATCCATAGACTTCAGATTCCTGTGTCATATGATGCTGTAATGCTGCTCAACATATAATTTTATAAATTAATGTTAAATATGCTTAATAAACAAATTTAAAGTTTTAGCAATCTGTCACCAGGTGGTGACAAAGTCAGTGGTACATAGTTTGAATAATAACAAGTGGTAAATCACAAACACACTCAAGTGTCTGCGTGTGTGTGACTTCAGATTCTTTTCTAGCAACATTTTGTTCTAAATTCAGAAAGTACACAAGAGATTCTAAATTCAGATTTCTCTTCCTAGAAATTAATTTTGTGTAAGTTCTTGTTGCCAGCCACAGAGTCCCTTAAAATCCACATTCAGATATATTCCAAGCATTCCAATTGCTCAGCTCTAGAGAAAACTGAGTGAGTCAGAAAGGTTGGACTCTACTTTCCTTCTCCTTGAAGAATTGCAGACACTTACTTTCTTTACACTTGTTAAAATGTTCCTTCCTTTCTTTAAATGCCAAGAAGATAAAAGATAAAACAAGAATCTTCATTCAAATTTTCAAACAACTTAAAATTATACTGCTATTATTTAACAATTAAGCAGCTGGGGATTTAGCTCAGTGGTTCCGCCACCTGCCTTGCAAGCTCAAAGACCCGAGTTCGATTCCTGGCTCCAAAAAAAAAAAACCAAACAAACAAACAATTAAGAGGAAAAAATTGATTCCCTAATTGAAGGCCCTTCTCCTATGGTTTCAGGTTATCTTCAAATTTACCTTCCACACTGCACTATATGTGCCAATTAAATAGAATTCCAGTCACTTCCCCCTAAGTAAGCGGTCCATATTTCTTAGTCTTTGCATTTTCATCACCCTCATATGCTACAGGCTCTCTCAGTATGTCAGAAACACACTATCCTCTCAGTACAGCCAAAATGTTACCATGACATATAGTATATCTTATTATATTCCTTATATCTGTTGCTGTTTTGGATTCTTCCTGTTTCTAAATGTGCTCATACATATTTGTTCATTTGTATAGGGTCCTTATATACTGTTCAGTATTATATTTGTTTTCATAGTTTTCTCATAATTTCTGTTAAACCAAAAACATCTTGTAGCATAGACAAATCTAAATGTCTCCATGTTCCCTGTATTTCAGTAAATCTCACTGCCTGTAGCTTCTTCCTATTTCTCAAGAATTAGTTGAGCTAAGGTGAACAGATTTTACTAAACTATATATAGTAGGACTTAACTTTTGACTTGGCTTGAGATATAGCTATAAGATTTTTAAAGAGTGAACTAACAATTAAATGAGAGAAGGCTTTGTTATGTACACGCATGCACAAACACACAAAATGATCTGTTTAGATAAAAAGAACATACATTATTGGATAATTATTTTAAATTATTTTTTACAGACTGATATGAAGCAAGAAAACATGGGGATGAGTGATCATATTTTAGGTTTTAGGCTAAGCAGGACTTTATTTATTTTTTGGGGGGGGAGGTGGAATTTGGAGGATCTGATATGAATCCCAGAAAACATGAAGAAAAGGACATGCAAAGAAATTTGAGGGAAAAGAATGTGAAATCATTGAAGTGACAAGCTTCAAAAGAAATGAAAAACAAAGTTGATAGGAGTAATTAATGAGTGAAGTTAATTACTAAGGGTAGATTTAGGAAGCTTAAAATTTTACGCAAAAAGCAAATGGGTCCAAGTGGAAAGATTCAAAGAAAAAAATTTGAACCGAGTAGGTGAAATGTGAGATTTTTAGAGCAAAGCATTCTAAATACAAAGAAATCAAAGGAGAAAATTTCATATGCAGCTAAAAAAAGTTTCTTTAATAAAAATGTGAATAATCACACATAGAAAATGATTCATTGCAGAATGAAGGGTGAGCCTTGCATCTCTTAAGAGTCATCTCAGTATGTTGACCTTTGTAGATTGAAGAACAAATAGGAAATGTCAATGGGGCAGCCACAATCAGCACAAAAGGAGGCAAAGTTATTGTAAGAGCCATAGATTTAAAATAGTGCTGTGCAAAAACAGCTTTAAAATAACAAGAACCACAGCCCTAGGAAAACAGAATCCTGGGAGTGATTGCTAAAGTAGTTAAAATTAGATTTATTTTCACTGTGGAAATTCTGCAAGGCTTTTGCAAAGCACATATATATGAAATATAGTTTTTAAAAGTTTTTATATTGTTAAAATGTATTTAAAAATAGATTTTATCAAAATACACTTACATTATTTTATATTAGAATCACACTGATATTTGTTTTAGTCAGAGTTCAGTTTCTATCTACCTTTGTGATGGGAACAAACATTTACATTTCTCTAGTTTTATTGTGTGTATGTGTATGGTTAAAACACAACTAGAACTACCGACTTTGAGGTACTGAACTACATGGAAAATAAGCAATGTGGGTCAGGCAGCACAGAGTACAGAACTTTATAAGAAAGGCTTCAGTAAATTCTAAGATATCACTGTACAGAGCTATGTAATTAAAGCTTTTAACTCATGCTTTATAAAGAGAGTTTTTAAAGAATACTTAACGATGTAATAATTTATTCAATATGCTTCAGTCCAATTAATTTTATCCACGATTTCTTGAGCTCAGCGAAAGTTCAGAGATTACACTTCATAAAAATTTAAAGATCTAGCTTCTTTCACAATCTATTCTATTTCATGCAGATCTTTCTACTTTCACCCTCCAACACAACCTCCACCCCCGGCCAACATTTCTGCTAGTCAAGAGCTCAAAGAGATGTTACTATTAAAGAATAAGATGTGTGAATAAAGAAAACTCCATCCAAGATACAAAGAAAATAAAACAAATAAAGGGGAAAAAAAGAATCAACCAGGAAAAGTTTGGTTTTCAGGGCCTATGTAAGTAATGTTGTGCCACAAGGAATTACCTCTTTAAAAGTCCATTGATGTCTGTGTATTTGAACTAGAGTGAAAACAACAACAATGCCATTCTATAAAAGTTAAGTGCTTAAAGCGTCACAGTTTCACCCCATACACATATACTGAGGAAACCAATGAAATGGTTCACAGTTTAAATAGTTTCTAGGCATTTTCAATGTATTGACCCATTATAATTTCATTTGTTGAACTCAAACTTAGCTGCTCAAATGTCATCTTCTATATGCTCCAGTAATTCCATGAAAAAAAAAATTGTGCTACCTTTTTTTCTTTATTTTTTATTTGTTTAATGACATATAGTAGACATGTATAGAATGTATAATTAGGCAAAATAGAAAATGGGAACTAAAAATCATGAAAAATCATTTTGAAAAGCAGATGTAATTTCAAAGATTTAAAATAATTTGTATTGAAATGGATTCAATTAATTAAATTTCCTTGGCATCCACATTTGGCAAGGTCTTCTCCTATTTAGATGGGGTATACAGAGATAAGAAAGATGAAACCTTTGCCCATAGTCTGCTATGTACAGATAATGATAATAACATATCATAACTAGTTAGGGTTCATCAAAAGACTGCTGTAAAGGTTTAATATTAAGATATCACAGGAGTAAACCCATGTGATTAGTTTAATGGATGCAGAAAAAATTCAACTCATATTAAAATTTCTCAGTAAATAAAAAATGGAAAGGAATTATTTAAACTGATAATGATCAATAGTCAAAATGCACAACAATCGTATTCTTTAATACTGAAACATGAAAAATAATCTTTTTAAAAACTAGATTAAACAGAGGTGCCTACTATACCATTTTATCTTTGAAGAGATAAAATAAAGAGTTCAGGAAGCCAAAATATTTAGAGGTTGCATAGAGAAACCAAACCACAGAAAGGAGAGAGCAGCAGAGGGAGAAGAAGATATCTGCAGAAGTAGAGTCGCAAGTGGTCTGCAAAATTATGTTCAGTATGTTGTATAAGGTATCACTCTTAGGGTATAATGAAGACTACATGGGAGTAGTAACCTATCACCAGAGCTTATACTGGGCAATAACAAAGTGTTTAAAAATCAGACTATGCAGAACATGAGGTAGATGTCTATAAAGTAGTGACTTAGTAGTGGGGCAATATTAGCTATATTAGTCAACTTCCTGTCATTGTGACAAAACACCTGGGAAGGTTAACTTGAAGGAAGGTTTACATTGGCTCACATTTTCAGATATTTTGGAACCATCATGAACTGGTTCTACTGCTGTTGACATGAGGCGAGGAAGAATATCATGGCAGATGGGCATTGTAGAGCAAAGATACTCACCAGATACTCACATGGCGGGGAGAGGGAGAGAACTGATGGTTTGATGGCTTGTTTTTATTTCATCTGGGCCCTCATCCTACTGGGGAGTGCTGCCCACATTCAGGAAAGGTGGCACCCCCAGTTTTCTGTCACACTTGCCAATTTTCTCTAGAAACACCCTCAGAGACACAGACAGAAGTGTGCTTTACCAATTTCCCAGGTTTTTCTCAATCTAGACAAGTTGACAATCAAGATTAACAATCATATGACTTCTAGATTAACATCAATCAGCTCTAGTTCATCTGACAAAACTTAAAAGCAAACAACAAAAAAATCAAGCTTTTTTGCAAATTATTGTATTTCGGCAACTTTCAGAATTTGACAAATGTGGCATACAGAAGATTAGTAAGGACACACAACAGCCTAAATTCAACAGCATCATAAATCAAATGGGTATAATTGATATTTAGGGAACACGTCACCTATTAGCAGAATACACATTCTCCTGATGCTTTTATGGAACATTCAACAAAATAGGCCACATACTGTGACACAAAATACATAATGACAACTTTAAAAATACAAGAATCATGAAAGTATTCACTTAATCCAAACAGAATTAAGCAGAAAATCAACAAAGAGATGAAAAATTTCAACATACTTGTCTATTAAAAACATAATTCAAATTAACACATTAGCATCAAAACCCCCAACAATACTGTAAATACATTTTGGACTAAATGAAATTGAACATAAGATGTCAAATTTTTGTAATATAGAAAAAGCAATGTTTACAGGGAGTTATTAAATGCATATAATGGAAAAGAAGAAAAATTTTAAACCAATAATCAATAGTTCACCTTAGGAAACTATAAAAAAATTCAAAGTAAGCAGAAGGAATGAAATTTGAAAATTAGTGCAGAAATCAGTAAAATAAAAAACATGTGTTAGAGAAACAATGAAACCAACTGGTTTTCTGAAAGAGTAAGATTGGTATAAACTACTTCCAGTGGAATAAAGGAAAAAGAAAAAATAGTAAATACTACTATCAGAAATGAAAAAGTACCCATCACAAAGGAAGCTACTTCCTTTACGTAGGCTTAAATTGACAATACAGATAAAATGAACTAATTCCTTGAATAACAAAATCTGTCAAAATTCACACAAAATCAAGTAGATAATCAGAATAGGCTTTTATTTATTAAGAACTAGATTCAAAAATTAGTAACTGTCTAAAAGTAAACCCCCAGGCCTAGATAATATCTCTGATGAACTCTGCAAATCATTTAAGGAAGGAATTTTACAAATCTTCTACAATTGTTTACCAAAAATAGAAGCATGGCAAATGTTTCCCAATTTATTGTGTAAGATGAGTATCACCCTCATGACAAATCAGATAATCATATTTTAAGAAAGCAAAGCTGCACAGCAATATCTCTCACAAGCATAGATTCAAATATTTTTGAGAAAATGTTAGTGTCTAAGAAAATTATGCACTAAAAATTATGCTCTATGATGTATTGCAATTTATCCCAGGTACACAAAATTGGTTCAGGATTCAAAAATCAACTAATGTGATTGACCCATCATATTAACAGACTGAAGAAGAGAAAGCATATGATGTTATCAAAAGATATAGAAAACATATTTAATAAAATCCAGCACCAATTTATGATAAAACATTCAAGCAGAATAAAAATGGAAAGAGGTCATAATCTGATAAAGGATAATTACTAGAAAATTTATAAGGAACAAAGAAAAAATATGTCCTCTCATCTGTCCTACTCCAAATCATTCTAGAATTCCTAGGTAATATAGGACAAGGGAAAGTAATACACAAGATACACAAATTAAGAAGGAAGAAATAAAAATGCCTTGGTATGATAATATCAGCCTATATAGACAATCTCAAAGAACTGACAAAAAATTTCTATTGGTTAGGCTTCTTAGAGGAACAGAATAGACAGAACATGATAGATAGATAGATAATAGTTAGATTTCTTAGATAGGATTACAGATTTGGAGAATCCACAAAGGTTACCTGACCCTGGAGAGTTGGAGTATCTAGAAGCTGATCAGTCCAAGAAATCTGAAACCACAAAATAACAAAAAATCAAGGATATAGCTCCAATCCACGACTGAAGACCTAGAAGCCCCCTGGAGAGTCACTGGTATAAGTCTGAATTGTTGGGCTGAAGAAACTGAAGTCTGATGTCCACAAGCAATGCCAAGAAAAGATGTAACCACTCAGGTAGAGTAGAGCTCTTCAATACATACTCTAACTTTGTCTTCCTTCGTTTTTATTCCATCCAGGCTCCAAGCCTATTGGATGGTGCCAACCATACCCCAGGTGGATCTTCCCCCTTGGCCTATGTGCCAGTCATCCCTAGAAATAACCCACAGATATACCCAAAAGTTTGCTTTACTAATCTGCTAGGTGTTTCTGCTAGGTGTTAATTGTATACAATTAAGTTAATATACCACAATTATTGGTCACAATATCCCAGGATCAAAAAGAAATAATGAAAAAGTTGCAGAATATGAGGTTAAAACACAAAAGTCAATTGCTATTTTATATGCCAATAATGAAACTTGGAGTTTGGAATTTGAAACAAAATATCATTTACGTTTACTCCCAAACGTTTAACATTTAGATATTGATCTAACAAAATATTTACACAATCGATATGAGGAAAACAATGAAACTCTGATGAACCAAATATAAACTAAATAAACAGAGATGTGCTCTATGTACATGGAGAGGAAGAATTGAGATGAAGATATCAATTCTTCACAACTTTATCCTTGATTTCAGTGGAATCCCCATAAAACCTCATCAAATTATTTTATGGTTATTGACAAATTGTTTCTAACATTTATATGAAAAATCATAGTCCTATAATAGCCAACCTAATATTGAAGAGTTAAGAAAGAGCACCAACATTACCTAACTTTAAGATATACTATTTACAGTAGTCAAGACAGTTATAGTATGGCAAAATAATAGGCAAATATCTTAATGGAACATATACAGATCACATAGACTTAGTCAACTTTTCTTAAACAAAGGAGCAAAGGACATTTAATGGAGAAAAGATGGTCTTTTCATCAAATGTTTGTTAGAACAACTGGGTATACATGTGATATAGAGACCTTATACATTTCACACACAAATAAAAATATTTAGGGGTCATTGATCAAAATTAAAATTCAAAACTACAAAATTCCTAGAATTTAGCATAGAGGAAACTTCAGGTCACCTTAGGTTTGGAAATGATTTTTAAATAGAACACCAAAACCATGTTCCATGAAACAAAAATCTGATGTTAGATTTCATGAAAATTTAAAACTTTTGCTATGTGAAAGAAATGATAAAGAGAACAAAGACAAGACTAAGACCAGGAGATAATCTTTGAAAAACATTTATCTCCTTATGGACTGATATTAAAAATATGCAAATAACTCTTATAACTAAACAATAAGAAACCACACAGTCCAACTAAGCAAAGCATGAATGGAGACTAAGTGCCAAGGAATGTACACAAATCTCATATAGGCATATAAAGAACCTTAATGTTGGGCTAGGGATTTAGCTTAGTGGTTCCAGCTCCTGCCTCGCAAGCACAAGGTCACGAGTTCAATCTCTGGTATCAAAAAAAAAAAAAAAAGAACCTTAATGTCTTACCTCATTAGTGAATAAAATTACAATGAAATACAAATATACAACTAATAGAATGCATTAACTTAAAACTCCAAATGTTAGTGACCACCTCGAGCAAAAAAACTTTCAGTCATTGCTGATAAGGAAGCAAAATGGCACAGCCACTTTGGATTACAGTTTGTCTTACACTAAATATGTTTTCCATACAATTCAATATCATGCTTCTTGGTGTTTACTCAAATGAACTGAAAATTTATGTTCCAACACAAAGGTGCACAGAAAAGTTTCTAACAGTTGAATTCATAATTGCCAAAACCTGGAAGGAACTAAGATGTCTTTCAGTCCATGAATGAATAAACAACTATATATCACCAAGTTAGTGTAATAGTATTCATTGTTTAAAAAAATGAACTATCAAACCAAGACATGGAAGATGCTAAAGTGCATACTGTTAAATGAAAGACACTAATCTTTTTTTAAAATTTAATTTTATTGGTACATTTTAGGTATACAATATAATGACATTCATCATTGGAAATTTGCATCTTTACATAATCCATCTTGGTTCTTAATTTTCCCCCCTCCCCTGCCCTCCCTTCAACCTCATCCCTCCCTATTTACAAAGACTTTGTTTCCATTTTTTCATTTTCTCATATTAATTACATTCCATTCTTTCCTTTCCTCTACCCCTCCCACTTCCCCTCCCCTTTGCCCTTTTTCTTCCTATTTCACATTATCTATTATACCTTTTAGTCCTTATTTACGCTTTCAGTTTCTCACACTAGAGAAACTATTTGGTATTTACACATGTGTGTCCTATTTATTTCACTTAAGAGTATGGCCTCAATATGCATCCATTTAGCTATAAATGTCTCTAATTTCTCATTTTTTATGACTGACTAGTACTCCATTTTATTTTTAAAACCGACATTTTCTTTATCCAGTCTCCAGTTGATGGGCAATTGGGCTGCTTCCAAGTTTTAGTTATTACAAATTGTCCTGCTATGAACATGGGTACACATATACCAATGTGGTATGATTCTTTTAATTCTTTGGGGAAGATACCAGCAGGGGAATACCTGGGTCAAATGAGACTTCCAGTCCTAGTTCTTTGAGGTATCTCCATACTGATTTCCACAGTGATTGCACCAGTCTACACACCCACCAGCAGTGGAGCAGGGTTCCTCTTTCCCCACAGCCCCGCCAGCATTTGTTATTGGTTGATTTCATGATAGCAGCCATTCTTTCTGGAGCAAGGTGGAATCTCACCGTTGTTTTCATTTACCTCTCTCGAATGACCAGTGATGTTGAACATTTGTTCACATGCTTATTTGCTATTTCTACTTCTTTGTGTGAGAAATGTCTGTTCATTTCAGATGCTCATTTTTGGATTGGGTCTTTAAATTTGGGAGGTCTGATCTTTTGAAATTCATTATAGATTCTAGATAGCAGACTTTGGTCTGAGGAACAGTAGGTGAAGATTTTTTCCCACATTGTGGGTTGTCTCTTCACACTGCTGGTGGTTTCTCTTGCTGTGCAGAAGCTTTGTAGTAAGAAGAGATCCCATTTGTTGATTGTTTGTGCTAGTTCACTGGCAACTGAGGTTTTGTTCATAAGATCTTTTCCTACACCAATGTCTTTAAGAATTCTACCTAACCTCTGTTCCAGCCAACTCAGCATTTCTATTTTAATATTTAGATCTTTAATCCATTTCAATTTTAGTTTAGTGCATGGTGAGAGATATAGGTCTAGTTTTAATCTTTGGCAAGTTGAAACCCAATTTTTCCAGCACCATTTATTAAAGAGGCTATCTTTCCTCCAGTGAGGGTGTTTTGCTCCTTTGTTAAAGATGAGGTAGTTAAGTGTGTCTAGAGTTGTTTCTGCATTTTCTAATCTGTTCCTCTGGTCTGTTTCTTTGCCAGTACCATGCTGTTTTTATCACAGTAGCTTTGTAGTATAGTTTCAAGTTGGTTATTGTGATACCCCCTACCATGTCTCTGTTGCCTAGAATTGCTTTTGCTATTCTAGGTCTCTTCTTCCAAATGAATTTTTGGATTGTTTTCTCAAAGTCCATGAAGCATGCTGCTGGATTTTCAATTGGGATTGCATTGAATCTATATAGCAGTTTTAGAAGTATAGCCATTTTCACTATGTTGATTCTTCCTACCCAGGAACAGGGAGTGTCTTTCCATTTTCTGGTATCATCTTCAGTCTCTCTTTTCAGAGTGCTATAGTTTTCAGAGAAGAGGTCTTTGATTTCTTTCATTAGGTTGATTCCTAGGTATTTCAGGTTTTTGGATGCTATTGTGAAAGGAACTGTTTGCCCTATTTCTGTCCCAGTGAGTCTGTTGTTTGTGTAGAGGAAAGGTATTGATTTTTGTGTATTGACAAAAGACACTAATCTTAAAAGGCTACTTTGTATATGATTCCAAAACAGTGAAAACATCAAGGGTTATCAAAGTTTGAGGGAAGAAGAATCAATATGTAGAACACATGTTGGAATTTTAAGGAACTACAATAATGCTTTTTTTTTTTTCCAGTATCAGGACCTTGTGCTTGCCAGGCAGGCATAGCCCCACTGAATAAAATAATTTTTATATGATGAATCCATGGCATTATACATTTGCCAAAACCCAAGAGTGAGCCCTAATAAACACTGTGAACTTTAGTTAATAATAAGCACCAATATTTGTTCATCAACTGCAAAAAATCCACTATATGAATACAAAATGTTAATGAGACAGGAATCTATGTGAGAAGAAAGGAGGTACATGGAAACTGGAGTTTCTGTTCAGTTTTCTGTAAATCCAAAGTTGCATTGAAAAATGAAATACATTAATGTTTTAAAATTAGACTCAGATATCACTAATTATAGAATCAATAACAAAGATTCTTAAATATTGTAATTGTATTTTTTAAGTTTGGTAAAGTTAAAAAATCAACAGTGTTAAACAGAAACACAAAATTTATGAAAATAATTAAATTTAACTGCTAAGAGCAAAACACAAGGCTTAAGATAAATCAATATGCTACATAAAATTAACAAAAATTTTTTCAATGGAAAAGATTAGTGAAACTGAAGACATAAATAATGATTATCCAAGAGAGATACACAGACAGAAAAATCATCACTTAGCTGTGAAACAATTTTGAGCAATTAATATATGTAATAAGCCCCAAGGAAAGCATGAAGAAAACAATACCAAAGCATACAATGAAATTGTTTAAAACAAATTTGACAGAGAAATTATGAAAGTAAATAAAGAAGAAAGGTGCAGTATGTGAAAGTGATATAAGGAGATAAGCCCGTAGACAGATTTCTATCAGCTGGAATAGCTAGAGCAACACCTGTAAAACACTGAAAGAAGGGGCTGGAGATTTAGCTCAGTGGTTTCGCCGCCTGCTGCACAAGCACAAGGACCCAAGTTCGATCCCCGGTACCAAAAAAAAACCCAAAACACTGAAAGAAAATCTGCCAACCTAAACCTTTCTTTGTAGGGAATTGCCTTTCAATGATGAATATGAAACAAAGACTCTGTTAGATATACAAAAGCCAAAAAATTAACTATCCTATTTACACTACAAAAAGTGATAAAGAAAAATTTGAGGCATAAGAAAAATAATAGCAGATACAAATATTCCATAATGGAATAAAGACATTGGGAATGATAAATGTGTCAGCATTTTTTATTTTTGCCATTCTCAAATCATTCTTTCTTTGAAATCAGTTTAAAGGAATGTTTTTAAAAAGTAGCAACAATTTGTTTTAAAACTTTGTAATATCAACATAAAACATATGATCATCAATAATCTTAAATGATTGTGCACTTAATAACATAGCTTCAAACATATGAAGCAAAAGCAAAATAGAACTGACAGGAAAAAAAGACAAATCCTCAATTATCATGAATGAATAAAACTCCTTCTCAATAATTGATAAAAGAAGTAGACAGAAAAATAAGCATATAGGGGACTTGAAAACTATTAACTAAACAGAAAGATTTTAGAATAGTCTGCCCAATAGCAGTTGTATATACATTCTTTATTGTGGCCACGGAGATTTTACAAAATAGAATATATTTTTGGTGATAGAATCAAAGTTAATTTAAAATAATTCAGTCTTATAAGTATGTGCTAAGACTACAATAACATTAAAGATAAAACTAGAAGCCAATGATAAAAAAATAACTTGAAATGCTCCAAAAATTTAGAAACTAAATAAGATATTATTTTATGTTATAGAGGTTAAATGAGAAAGTGTATAGGAAAATTTAAATATGTTTTGACTAGAAATAAATAAAAAATAGATATAGTATGTCAATATTTTGGAAATAAAATGAAAGCAGTGCTTAGAGAGAAATTTATATGACTAAAATTTATAGTACAAAAAAAGAAAGACCTTAAATTAGGCGTAAGTTTTCCCTCATGAAATCATGAAAGGAAGAGTAAATTCAACCCAAAGTAAGGGGAGAAAAAGGAAATAAAATACATAAGAAAATAAATGAAAAGTTAATGAAGCAAAAATTATTTCTTTGGGAAGATCAACAAACGTGACAAATGTTTTCTAGATTTAGGAGAAAAAGAAGACACAAATTACCATTACCAGGAATGAAAAATGTTATATATAACGTTATTAACTTTTCAAATATAAGGTAAGGGAATATAATGAATAACTTTACGTTACTAAAGTAAATGACTTAGACAAAAATAAAGAAGTGGTTTAAAAGACCCAAAATCCCACACGAAAGTGAACATATAACTAGAGAACATTATATTTTCTAAATAAGTGGAATTTATAGTTTAAAACCTTCCCCTGGGAAGGACTTAGGACAGGATGGCTTCATTGAGAAATTTGATCAGAATATTCAAGTAGGAAGTTATAGTAATTTTTCAACAACTCTTTAAGAAAACTGAAAAGGAAAAGACATTTCTTGACAAAAACATCATATGAAGATATTTGAAAAAAAGAAAGTAGACCAAGTAGAAAGTGGACTTCCTTCATGACTTTCTTAAAATGTTAGCAAGTCAAGCCATACACATGAAATATAACACATTTTCACTAAGTGAATTTTGCTATGGGAATTCATGGTAGCTCAACATCAAAATTCAATTAATATTATTCAACTATTAATAAACGGGGCCCGGGGATTTAGCTCAGTGGTGCCCTTGCCTGCCTCGCGAGCGCAAGGTCCAGAGTTGGATCCCCAATACCAGGAAAAAAACACTATTAATAAATTATCATGATTGATTGATATTTGGTTTTTGCCTAATTGAGAAACTTGTGATCATTTTACAATATTAGGAATATACAACAGATAGTTGTTAATGGGTATATGATAGGCAAAGTGCTATGTGATCTCCACGCAAACATTTATTGTTTTACAGCCACCATAAAAGGCAGGTCCTGCTATTATAAGTGTAGATTTACTGTTAAGGAAAGAAAGGCAGAAATGTTGTGCAATGAGCCCAAGTTTACACAGATCATAAATAACAGATCTGGGACTGGATCCTAATCTGATTCTGAAGTCTGTACTGTCAATCCATCCTCACTGCCTCTCAAGCACAAGAAAGTGCTGATGTGGGGAAAGTTATAGAGGAAAGAGGATCCATTTAACTCTGGCAGGATACATTTAAACTTTTACATAAGATGTTCATCTAGCTGGTAAATGTAAATGGAACATAAATCAGCTACAGTGTTTGCCCTCAATAAGATCAGAAGGAGTGCACAAGTGCAGTGATTAAGTTAACAAACGTGTTGACAACCTTTTATCTGCAACAGCTGGACGAGGCAGGGGTTCAGAAAATGAATTAAACATAATCTTCGTCTTTGAAGATCTCATAATCTATACAAAAACCTGACAAATTAAAAAGTGTTTTTCCATGTCTTTATTCTTCCTGTAGCATGATCTTTCTATTTATCATTCAAAATAGAAATAGGATCATGCTATAGGAAGAAAAACCATAAACATCAACCATAAACATCAAAAAAAATATATTTTTTATTCTAGTTTTCTCAATAAGTAAAAACAGAATTCGTTTTTCTTTTGGAAGTTATGATAATTGAAATTTTTCAACATGAGAAGGATTTATACTGAAATAAATGAAACATAGGCAAACATAGATCTTGCAGCAATTATCATATTTAACCTAATATTTATTGGAAAAAAATCTTTGAGATTTTAAATCTGTTCAAAAACCTATACATATGCCAAAATTCACATTCTAAGTTCAGTTGTATTGCCTGCTCAGTGCAGTACGACTCCATTTACCAATAATTTTTCATAATACCTCACAGAATAGTTAAATATCAGAAAACTTTTAGTATGGATCCCCTTTGGAAGACACATGGATCTCAGAGAATATATTACAGAGAACAAAACTTATGAAAATTTCTTGGGACACAAAGGAAAAATACAGAAAATTGCTGCTTCTTAAGGCTTATTAGCATCAAAACACTTTGACTACCTCCCCATTTTGAGGGAATGGGGTCATATGGGTCAGCACTCACACCGGTACATTGCATTTCATTTCCGTCTAATGAGTCAGCTGAGATGATGGGGTTAATTTATTTGATCAGAGAGAGATGCCAATGTAATCAGATAAAAAGGTGCCTTCATTGTCACTATAAAACACAAAAAATATCTGTATATGTATAAGATGACAAGCTGCATCAAGATATATTTTTAACAGCTCAAACAACAGAACAGGCAAAATTGCCTGAGATGCTCAAAATAAAGATAGCTTTCTGGGGTGATGAAACCAGAGAAGGTAATTTACAGGTTAGAATTATAATCAGAAGTAATAGGCAATGCTCTGACAATTTCTAGAAAAGATAAGGGTATTGATATGCACGGAAGATTTTCAAAGTTTTTTGTTATGTTTCAATTTTATATGCATGGAATTTTATAGAATGTACACCTTACTGCCTGGCTTTTTGTTTTGTTTTGGTTTTTGGTACTGGGGATCTAACTTGGGTCCTTGAGCTTGCGCAGCAGGCCGCAAAACCCTGAGCTAAATCCCTGGCTCTGGCTTTTTCAATCAGTATTTGTGAGTCTCATCCGTCCTTTGTTTAGCAGTATATTTCATTTATTCTTATTATTTTATAAGATACCACTGTATGGATATATTGGAATACATGACCTATTGTACTGTTGCAAGAAATCACAGTTATTTTCATTTTCGAGTTTTTGTGAATACAGAACTAATACTAGGACCACAATTTGTCTTTTGTTCAGTTCACATGGAATTTTATCTACCTGTTTTATTTGTGAAATGCCTAGGACTAGAACTTCATGTTATAGGTTATTAATATGTTCAAATTTGTAAATTATTTCTGAACTGCCTTTCTATATAATTTCATCAGCTTTCACACTCACTAAAAGTAAATGAGATTATAGGTGTCTTACTATAACCTTCAAAAAGTTAGGTATTCCTTTCATCCCTATGGATATGGAGGAGTTTTCACTTTCAGTGTTACGTTTTATAACTAGATGTCACTCCTAAGGTCTCATGAGATCATAGGTGAAGCTTTTGGGAAGTGATTGATTATGGGGTCATAGAGGTTCTTTTCTTCATAGGTAGGGTCTGGTTGGAAGGCTTGTGTCACTGAGGACATGGTGTGGAAGGCTCTAGCTCCTTTCCCCGCTGCTTCCTTAACCTCTCTGCTTCCCTGCTGCCATGCCGCCATAAGTAGCTCCCCTCAGCTGTCCTCCATGTACCTCTGCCATACTGTCCTGCCTTGGAGCCAGCCAGCAGAACTGTGAATGGAAATGTGAAATGCCAGTTACAATTAACCTTTCCTCCTTTAACCTGTGGGTGTGTCAGAGACAAGAAAGGGACTAACATTTAGGAAAACTGCCTTTGTTCAATATACATAATGAAAATGTGTCTTCTCATTCTTGTCTTATGGCTTCTCTGTCAACGCCTATAATGATATCTATTTTATAATTTCATCTATTAATAGAGATATTTGATTTTAGTATAATCTAATAAATTTAATATAAATCAAATTTACTTAGTTTACCTTTATGATTAAATGTCATCTTAATTTAAGTGTTGTTGTAGTCATACTTAAGAAATTTTACCTACTATAAGTCCTCAAAGGAACTCAAATTTTTGTATGGAAGTTTTAATATTTTATCTTTCACACATTAATCTATATTCCATTTGGTATTGATTTTATCTATGGTTCAGGACACAGGTCAAGATTTGCTCTTCTGTATATGGATAGTCAATAGTATCAGCAATAATTATTCAAAAGAATATTATCTCCCTACTGTCCTGAGTGTTCACCTGTGCAAAAAATTCACCTAGCTTTATAAGTGTGGATTTCTTTCTATGTTTTTCTATTCTGTTCTGTAGATCTATTGCATAACCTTGTAACAAAATCACAGTGAATTTATTATACCATACCTTAAAATAGGTCTTTTTATCTAATATGATATGTCCTACAGTCTTCAGTAATTATTTTAAATTACTTTATTTATTCTTGGTCTTTTGTATTTACACATACATTTTGAAGTCATTATGTTGGGTCCTATAAAACCAAAGCTGTGATATTGCCTGTGATTACACTGAAACTACAGAAAAATTTGAGTAAAATTCATATTTATATAACATTAATTTTATAATCCAAGACATCTCCCCCTTAATTTAAATACCCCTTAATTCAAATGTGTATATATGTGTATGTGAGAGAAAGAAGCGAGTGAGACAGAGAAACCCAGAGAGATAGAGATAGAGAGAGAAAAAGAGAGAGATTACATATTATTTTGCATCTTCCAGAGTCTAATTATGAGTTAGAAAACACATTGTATTTTGAACAGGAAACGCTGGCTATAAAAGACTTGCTAACTATACTTGAGCACTGCAATAGTGGTGGAATGAATATTAAGAGGTAAAGAGAATTCCTGAGAATATAGGAAAATCCAATAGGAGGAGAGTCCTATAGCCTGGATATTTAGAAGGCTCACTGAGGTGCTACCCACTCTGGGACTCATTGCATTGCAGAGCCTCCCTCTGGGTGCCAGAGAAGTCATCCTCCAGGAAGTGCTAAGCAGAGGTTGACAAGCAAATCAATGAGGTTCTGGAATGAGCCATCTATAGGGAGGTGCGTGCCTCCTCTACACCTCTCTCAAGAACTGCATTCTCAAGTGCTGGAAAAGTCGCATAGGAGAAGAAGCCACATGTTACTGGCTAAATAACTATACCAGATCCAGATCCAGGACAAAAATTGCTTTTTCTCTCTTTTTTTTTTTGGCAATATTGGAGATTGAACCTGAAGCCTTCACACTGAGTTACATTCTCAGCTCTTTTTTCTTTTGAGACAGTTCTCTCTAAATTGCCTAGCTGGATTTAAACTTTCTATCCTCCTTCCTCAGCTTCCCACAGTGTTAGAATTATAGGTCTGTGCGACCACGTCTGGTTGAGATGAAATATTTAAAAGTCTTTTTAGCTTTTAGAATGTCTTGAGCCCCTTGCTGACAAAGCTTAGTATGCCAACAGAAAAGTGCAAAATGTTCTAGTTTCACAAGTTAGACAGTAATGGTTGAATCTTGCTAATTTCTTCTAAAAATTCTACTAGTTTTTCTGTAGGTATTTTAAGATTTTCTAAAGCAATTACACTGTCAGTGAATAGTGATGCCTAGTTTTTCATTCTTTTTTTTTTTTTTTTTTTGGTACCGGGGATCGAACTCTGAACCTTTTACTTGTGAGGCAGGCAGCAGAACCACTGAGCTAAATCCCCAGCCCTTTTCATTCTTGACTATGTATGTCCCTTTGGCCTTCTATCACTAAATCTGTGCTTCTCTCTTCCCATGGTCAGCACTATGAAGGGGTTATTCATTTTTTCTTTCTACTTTCTAACTCTAGACTTTGTTTGATTTTTTTGTTATACTTTTTTTTCCTATTTCATTAGTTTTTCTTTATATTTTCGTCTTTCTAAGTGGAAGAACTACTGAAGAAAGAAGCAGGCAGTGAGTGGAGCTAGCCCAAGAGAGTCCATATACGATGCAACAAGAAAGGCTACCAGGCAGGACTACCCAGACCCTCGGAGCTTACATCTCATCTAAACCTGCCCTGGATGCTGAACATGGATTTAATGTTTGCCCTGCTGGCATTTGGTTTTTTGTTTGTTGGTACTGGGGATCGAACTCAGGTCCTTGTGCTTGCTAGGCAGGCAGCAGAACCACTGAGCTAAATCCCTGGCCCCTGTCATTTGGTTTTGATTTGGTCCAATTTCTGTTCCCTTATTCCTCCCTTTCGGATTGGGAATGTTTATCCTGTACCATTGTATGCTGGAAGTTTTTAACTTTGTTTTTAATTTTTATAGGGGTTCACAGCTAAGAGTTTCCCAAGAGTCTCATGGAAGAGTTTGAACTTGGACTTTTCAGCAATGCTGGAATTGTTAAGACTTTGGTAACTCTTAGAGATAGATTAAATACATTTTGCATAATAAGATGGGCATGAGTCCTTTAGGGGCCCAGAGATGGAATGTTATGGTTTAGATTTAAAATGTCTCCCAAAAGTCTTATGTTCAGAGGTGGGACCAGGTTAGAAGGGGTGTATTCTAACTTGGAAGGGTATATTTTTTTCCTGGCTCCTCCTTTCTCTGTGTGCTTCTTGGCAACCATGCAATGAAAAACTTTCACTTTCCATGCCATTTTGCCATGTTGTTTCTGTCTTGGAAACAGCTTACCATGGACTGAACCCACTGAAACTCTGAGCCAAAATAAACTTCTCTTTTAAATTGTGCTTGTAGGATACTGTGTGCCAGCAATGAGAAAGTGATCAATATGGTACAATATCCAAAATGAAGACATGCATCCATAAGACAGACAGCTCTCTGCCCTCACCCTGCCTTTCAGAGGGTCTCTCCTTCACAACTTTGGTCCCTCCTGTGACTTGTGTGTTTGTGTCTTCCCAAAACAAATTCTTATGTAGAAATATTCACCCTCAATGGGATGATGTTAAGCAATGGGACCATTAGGAAGCAATTATATTATGGAGGCAGAGCTGTCATAAATAGGATTAGTCCCTTTATAAAACAGACCACAAAAAAAATTGCCTTGTCCTTTCCACCATGTGAAGACACAAATAGAAGGCCCAATCTGTGAGCCAGAAAGCAGGTCCTTACCACACATTAAATCTGCCTTGATCTTGGACAGGCCAGTCTCCAGTGCTGTGGGAAATGTTTCTGCTGTTTGTAAGCTATTCAGTTCATAGTATTTTTTAATAAACTTGAAGCTATGGCAATACCTATCACTCTTCTTACTTCCATGGCCACCTAATGAATTTACACCAATGCTTGTTGTGTTTTATCTGGTTTTTCTCAGGTTGTTCTTAAGGAATTATTTTTCTATGAAATTCTGTATCCTAGTGAATTTGAGATAAAGGCACTGTTGTTCTTCACATTTTTGGCCAAGAAACTATCCTCAAGAAATTGAATAGCTTACCAAAAGACACACAGTTAAACTTATTCAGAGTTACACAGAAAATGGACAAGTCTGAATTCCGACCCATACGCAAGAATCTGTGTTCTGAAGCAATATGCTCTATGTTTCTAGTATATCATTCATGATGCAGAATTTTATCTAAGAATAAAGTATTTGTTAATAACCAAATCAGGCTTCTGAGGATCCTAGCACTAAGAGTCAGAAAGAAACAAACTGTGTATGGTAAGAACCCATCTTTGAACAGTGATTAATGCTTAGTGTTCATGACCCTAAGCATAAGAATGCATAGTGAAAGATTTGCTGAAAACAAAATCTTTCAGTGACTTCCATATTTCCCCTAGAATTTTAGAGATTATTATGATTTTCTATGCCTCTTCTCACCCCAAATAAAAATGAGCTTCTTAATCTAACATATTTGGAATTCTCTCAGGTAAGAATTTAGTGCAGTGGTAAGGAATTTGAAATAGCATCACTTAGATCATCCAGAACAGCCTTTTCTGGTTTTTTCATGAAAAACTCTATTTCATGTTATTATCTTTCACTGTCAATATTTATAGGTCACATAATTTAAACAATATGGATATCTTTTGTGTTGAAAGCTGAGGTTATTTTTTCAATAAAAGAACAAATATAGAAATATATTAAGAAAAGACTTTTATGGTCAAATTTCAAACATCACCAAAAATCAATATAAATATGCTATTTTAAAATTTTATTATTATTACATATTGATAAATTATACTTTTCTATATTGATGGGGTACAAAGTGATGTCATGATATTTAATATGACATGAAATAATTAAATAAAGTAATTAACATATACATTGCCTAAATTATCTAAATCTTTTGTTGTGGAACATTTGAGCTGTGCTCTCTTATTATTGATATATACAATATTCAGTGATCAGCTGCATTTACTATGCTGTATAGTTGATCTCAAAAGAAAAAACTTTGAAACCTATGTTTGCTCTCTGACTTCCTACTCTTTGATTATTATTTCTCCTTATTCTTTTCACCTCTAGCCTCTAGTTTTCACTGTTCTACAAATATGCTATTGCAAAGTTTGCATACATTGTCATCTCCATTATTGAAATGAGGTGTTACTTAACTTGCTATAGTATACAAACACATAAAATAATACTTTGGAAGCAAATACTGTCGTGTGGTTCACTCTTCAGCCAACGATGGACCACATATAGATGAAGGTGACCCATAGGATTATATCACCTAACTATCTTGTGGCTATCTTTTTGTGTAATTGTATTCTAAGACATTTATACAATGATCAACCATCTAAGGAAGCATTTCTCAAAGCATTGTCCCCATGAATTGTTAAGCAATTCATGTCTGCACATCATTAATGAAGTCTGAAAATTTGATGGCTTCCTGATTTCTAGTGGCAGTATTTTCAAGAGGGGTTCCTCACTGCACACTTTGTATTTTCCCTTATTGATAAGTAAAATTCTATCAGCAAACACAGATTCTTCCATTTTATCACTTCTATAAAATGCTCACATAAAAGGACATGTCCCCTATTATATGAATTTGTAAGTCATTCCAGTTGTATTTGCATTCTAGGTTGTGAATAGCTGATGTCAAGAGGGAAGCAGGCATTCCTGCATCCCAGATATTCAGAAACATATCCAAGACTAATGACAGTTTATTATCTTGGACACTTGTCTTCACTGTATGTTTGAGGCTGTGGGTGAACACAGAACCATGCAAGGTCCTCAGCCTGCTGCTGTACTCATAAGGGACAGAAATACTCCTATTTTAAAAAGCCAATATATCCGATACATTTAAGTATATTTTCTCAAGTTGAGAGGTCAATTAGAAAGCAGTATCTTTTCTCAGATGAATTTAGTAGAAACATAGAATTGGACTAATCAAGGAGAAAAATTATCCAGGTGAAAAATCAAGTGAAATTGCCAAGACAATTTACTGAATAATAGATGCTAAATAAGGAAATTCTCATATGAGGATAGGTCAGAAATGTACACAGGTCTAATTGGAAGATTTGCCAGCCAGAAATCAAGGCCTGAGTGGCAGGCAAAGCTTTTCAGAGCAAGAATCTAAAGGTCAGCATTAAGGATTTGCCTAAGAGTGCAAAAAACAGTGCATATACTTTTAAAATGTAAAAATAGAATATTTTTCTCTTTCTTGAAAGTTATTTTTTTAAAAATTCCAGTCTCTCAAAATTATAATCTATTTACTCACCCAGGGTATTAAGGTTATGGAAAATTTTATCCTAGTCGATTAAGGCTGATATAAAAACAAAATGCCAAAAATTAGGCAGCTTGTAAACAATAGAAATATGTCAGCATGGTTGGATTCTAGTGAAGGTATTTTCCAGGTTATAGACTGCTAACTTCACATATTTGTATTTTAGAACCTTGTATGTAATAACATAGTAGGGGAATAGAGAATAAATAGTACACACTAAATGTGCATCCTCAAATAGAGGAATACGTATACAAGAAACATACAAAAGAGAAAATTTAAAAATAAGTGCTGGAAGAAGGATTATAAAAGTACCATAAGTGAAAGTTCCCATCTTATTGCAGATAAGAGAGAAAAAATCTATGAGGAGGTAATATTTTATTTGAATCTTAAAATATGTGCAGGATCTTGGAAAGTAGACATATTGGGGAACATGATCCAGATAAATGTCCCAGAGTAACTTGTAATAGGAATACATGAGACATGCCATTTTAACCATATGGAGTCTAGTCTGCATGCATAGGATGTAATAGGGCATAAAATATGATGGTTTCTTCAGGAAATTTCAAATACCAGTGACTTACAGATTAAAGTTTGTTTTTAGTTTACATTACAGTTTCATGAGTTGTACCATAGACAGCACTATACATGGCACCTCAGGAATTCTTCTGTTTTGATATTCTCTTCTATGGTCTCCTCCAGGAGTTCTATGGGCTTACAATCAGAGATCAAAGTAACAAAAATATCATAAGAAAGTAGAGATGGATATACCATACATCATTTCTGAACACATTCCATTGACTGGAACTTGACACATGGTGCCTCCTACACTGTAGGAGGTATAGAAATACAGTCTTTCTAAAGAGTTAGATGTGAAAGCAAATGGATTGTTAAAAATATAATGCTGTTTCCACCACAGGGAATAATGGATTATCATTACTGTTAGAAAAGCAGTATGGATTGAAATAATGGAAGACCTTGAATGCCAACTCTGAATATTTTTGTTAATATTTCTGTTTCTCCCACACCACATAGATTCCTACTGATCACACAACTTTTTGACAAAAACCATTATCTAACAAGAATCAAATTGCTTAAAAAATTCATATAATAAAATCTAAGAAGGAATATGTGGAACATAAGAATGAATACATGAGGCTATTATATCTTCTTTTAAAAATCTAAACCAGTAAACAAATATATTTTAAACTTTGTCACGCAAAAACAGTTCTTTTCTTGTCACTTTAGCTTATAATGATTTCTCTCTCTTTTTCTACATTCTAACAGAAATGTCTAAGATTTGTGTAGTTCTAAGGCACAGGCTGATTATATTTAAATATTTCAATGTCTTATCACTGTTGTAATATTAAATACTCTTTAAAATAAGAACTTTTAATAATCAATCATTTTATTCTCTCAAGTTCCTTGAAAATAGGAGACCCACAATAAGAGCTACTGAATAGACAATTTCTCAAGATTTTTCCATCATAGCAGAAATTCTTAATGTTATCTGAACTTTTTCATACTGCTCTTGTGACAGGGAAAAGGCAAGAACATTGCCAAATATGTTTAGGTAGCAAACACTTAAGGAGTTCTTATGACAAGTACTATAATGAAACTTAGAAAATCACAATTAAAAGAAGAACATGGAAAATAAGACAAGAAATGATGAAACAATTTGGAAAAAAAAAAAGTCTATTGATGTTTCAGACCAAAGGAATAAACCAATATGTTCCAAATACTCAATTTCTTTCTCCCAAGCTTTCTGTGGATTCTATAGATTTCCTTGTCCAAAATGTATTAACTGATTTTTCTTCAAAGTGCCATTGCCAAAGAAGGAATTTAGTATGTCTCATTACTTCCAGTGAGGAAGAGTCAGCCATGACTGAGAGGTGTTGCCTGTGTCTGTGCTGATAACTACCGGATATTGAAACAGAAACAAGAAATGAAAAAGAAATTGATGATGTAGACTTCAACTTCCAGAAATTGACATGGTTTCTCTCCCTTTCTTGTTCCAAAACTTTGATTACAAGACCGTGTTTATTTTTTGTTTTCTATTTCAGTCTTTGATTTTCATTCCAGCCATTTTTTAATTGGATAAAAGCCATTTTCTCTTACAGAAATGCTCAGTTTATTGGTTTGAGTAACATTTAAATTCATAGCTGCTGACACTGCTGCAATTTAAATAACTCTTTAGTGGTGTTACTGTCCCTGCTTTCTATTGATACTATGACCTACTGGTGATTCATATTTCAGATAGTACTGTAAAGTCAGATAGCCATGTAGCTTATCAAGATTGTGACAATATATGTTTTATCATTTGGTATAGTATTGAGAAAAAAATATGACAAGGGATAAGATCCTTAGGAACAAAATGAAAATTTTGACTAGTTTTATAAGCTTATATTATTTGAAAAATAGTTATCTAGGGAATCTTTACTGATCAGAGAGTTCTTTCAAAGAGAAATTCAAAGGATATAATAAAATACTTAGAATGGTGTCTTTTTAAATGCATGTACCATTTAAAGGATAATACGTGGAAGGATAGAAACCAGGTCTCCTAAATATTGTGAAGGGAACAAGAAAAGATTATTTTGAAGAATAAGACCCCAAATTGACTAATGCCTTCCACTGCTTCCCAAACTGGAGCTGAAACACTATATATATATTAGAATTGAATTAATTTCCCTTACCTGCAGATTACTTAATTAATCACCAATTTATTCCAGTCTCAAAAATATTTTTATTCCTTTTTTAAAATCCTGCAATCACTGTCACATTTCAGACCTATATCTGCATCATCTGATGTGTTATGCAGATTCCTCATTCCTAACCCAATTAACCTTATGACTTCTTAACAAAGTCCCTTACAGTTTCCAAATGTATTGCACTAAACCTCAAATCCAGTATACCATTTCCTCCACTTAAAAATGTTGATAGTCCTTTCTTTTCCTTTCTTGCTTCTGTTATACCTTCTGTTTTGCCTTGAAAATTCCTTCCAAAAGCCATTATGTGGAAACAAACAAGATGAGAATGCATAGAGGAAAAGGGGTATTGATGGCCAGTGGGTAGAGAGGGAGCCATATAATCCTAGTGGGGCCCTAAAGAGCAAGTGATAGTATCAGGGTCCAAATGGGATGAAGAAGGCATCTATGTGAGGTTAGTGAAGAAGTCCAAGTGTGAGATTTAGGACACCCAGCAAAGCAAGAAGAGTCTCAATGCAGGTCTGGGATGCACAACTATCTTATTATGATTCTGTTAAAACATCAGAACAAAGCGAAAAGGCCACACTGGGGAAGGATGCCCACCACAGAAAACCAAAGCTCAAGAGGGATGATGGAGGCTTCCTTACTAGGTCCTTGTGACTCTGAGCCTGAGCTTACTTCCATGCCCAGAGATAGAAAGTATTGGTCTATACAGGGTGTGGGAGCCAGAATATGGTACAAAAGCATGATGGTGGTGTTGGTGGGGACAAGTTTGATAGTGGCAAAAAAATACTGATACCTAGAAGAAGATGAATAGAATAGGGAAACAAGGAAAATGACATTTTGTCTATGTCAGAGAGGAGAATTAAAAAGAAAGGTAGGAATTACTACTGTGATGGTGAACTGGAATTGAAGAAGTGTTATGAGAACAACGTATTATGACTACAGGATAGATGTAGATATGTGTAAGTATTATATGTATGTACACATGTATGTATGAATGTATGTACATACAAAGGTATTTTCAAACATTTTCCCCGTCTCTTTCCACTGAGAGCACCAAGGAGCAGCAACACCCCAATAGCAATGACCAGACCTAGAGTTTCATATTTTGGTTACAAATAGCATTCTCTCCTAAGCAGAATCAGGTTGATTTCAAATATAGGGCATGGAGATAGTATGATGATCTCAGAATATACTGTTTCTAAAATTAAGGAGGTGTGTGCTACAAAAATAATAGGACCAAATAAAAGGGTACAGGAGCTAGTTTGTAGGGGCCCCCACTGGTCACCACAGGACCTCATGAACATCAAAATAAATAATATTATTAAATTATATCTCATACAATAAAATAAAAAATGATTCAAAATTTAACAAGCCATGAGAAATGTACATGTTTTCAAAAATACCTTCCTACAAAATACTTACAAATTGGATAGGATTGAAAGTGTAACTTTCTGGTAGAAGAGCCTTGCAAATCCTACCTTAATAAAATGATTAAAGTTAACATCTGAGTTTGAGGACAAATCAAAACCATATGAGCCAGCTGATAAGAAGAAATGAGAAGGACCCCCAAAACATCAGTAAAATATTTCCAAAGTATACACCATCACTATAATCATGAAGAGGCATCCTGAAGACCCCACTGAGAAGATTCTACACAATAACTACCCTGTACTCTTCAAGAGTGTTGAACAAATGGAGCAACAACTAAGGAATCACTTACAACTGAAAGTGTCTAATAATATAAGTAAATATGGCACATGATGCCAGATATCATTTTTTTGCCATAAAACGCACTGTCAAAATTTTAATGGAGTCAGAGGACAAGATGACAGCAATGTATAAATGTTAACTTCCTTCTGATTGTATTTACAGACCATATTCATGATGGTAGAAAATGTAACTGAAATATTCAGAAGTTTTTTTTTCTTTTAATGATGGTTTCAGTGACTAAATTCAGTGTTATGCAGACATCCTAGCTCAATCTACTTTTTAATTGTTTTTTTGTTATGTTTTGTTTTTTTCTGGTACCAGAGTAATTAAATTCAGGACCTTGTGTTTGCCAGGCAGGTGCAGTGCCACTGAGCTAAATCTCCAGTCAGTAGCTCAATCTACTTTTTTTTTTTTGGTACCAGGGATCGAACTCAGGACCTTGTACTTGCAAGGAAGGCAGCGGAACCACTGAGCTAAATCCCTGGTCCTCAATCTACTTTTAAAACTTGCTTCAAACTCACATTGTACTCTCCAAGCACATCACATAATTTATAATACTTCTTTGGTTTTGTACATATAATTTTATCTAATTTTCCTCAACTTTTCCACTTGGAAAAATTTTTCTCATTAAAAATTCAACTCAATGATGACCTAATAACCTACAGTAAAAATAAAATTTTGCTAGCCTACCAGGCCTCATGCACTGTTCTCTCCTTATTAAATGTGTTACATTCTTCTTGACAGGTAGCACTTAACTCTGAGATTGCATTGAAGTAATTTCCTTATGACTCTGTTTTCCTCTCTAGAAGGTAAAAATTAATTTTTACATTGACATATTACATTTCTAGGCTCACTGCTTGTAATATCTGACCTGTAGTATATGGCTCAATATATTTTGAATAAATGAATGAAAAAGTGAAGAATTTTGTTTTCCACCACCCTCAGCCCCTTAATCTGTAACAGTAACTTTTTAATTATTTAAGTATGTAGGTATACTCCTGAATTCAACTGTGGACATTAGCAAGCTTTTTAACATAAATGATATTTCATAATATATTTCCATACTTTCTACTGAATATCTCAAGAAAATCCAACATCTGTCTCCTGACTTACTGCTCAAAGTGGTCCTCTTCACCCTATTCTTCAGAGTCCCTAATCAATATGTTAGTCCACTTGTAGTGCTATAACAGAATGCCTGAGACTGGGTAGATTACAAGAACAGAAATTTATTTCCTCACAGTTCTAGAGACCGGGAAATCCAAGATGAAGTTATCAGCATCCAATATCTGATGACCACTGTTCTCTCTGATTTCAAGATTGCACCTTTGCTCATGCATCTTCATAAGGCACAAGGCTAAAAAAGGCCAAAGCTAGTTGCAGACCTCTCACAAGTTATTAATCCATTCATGTAGGGAGAGCTCTCCCTGCCCTAATCAGGTTTAAAAGCCCCCACCATATAATATCACAATGAGGATTCAACATCAACATGAATTGTGGAAGGGATACATTCAAACATGAACATGTACCATCTGATAATTCTTGAAGAAAAAGAGATATTCCATCTTTTCCCAGGTCTCCTTCACTGAACACAAAAATTTACTTACATTAACTGTCACCTTAGCATCAGAGTCGGATTCATGAACTGCGAAACAAGAGGTTGTGAGAATCTAAGAAGAAATATTTCTTTTTGTGAATTTTGTATTTTCCATCCAACAGCAGTGTGTAGAGAGAACATTATGCAAATGCTGTTACCTTTTTGCCCTATGTTTACATCATGAGGCAGAAGAGTCTATCTGCAGCTACATGGTGGGCTATGTGAGGAAAAAATCTGGGCTATTAGAGTGAAAAGGTACGTTTTATGTAAATTTTGAGAGGATTGACACCCTACAGAGTCTTCACTCCTCCATCTTATTCCAAGATCATTTCACTGAGCTTTGACTTCACTGCATGAGAGGCTTCCTATGCTTCCACCTCACTGGACACTGGTACACTCCTTGGCTTGAAAGCAGCTCTTCTCTCCACATTCGCTCCTCTATAGCTCCATCTAGAAGAGACTGTCCATTCTTCCATAAGCTCTGTTATCTTTTGTCAGTTTTTACTTTTTTTGGGGGGGGGGTACCTGGGATTGAACTCAGGACCTTGCACTTGCAAGGCAGGCACGGTGCCCCTGAGCTAAATCCCCAGCCTTCAGTTTTTACTTTTTATCAGTACATGTTTTCATTAGATAATGAGTAAATTTTTTGTGGGCAGTGGATATATGTATAAACACATCTCAATTCTTTTTTTTTTTTGCTTCAATTCTTTTATTGGTACATTTTAGGTATATGATACATTTACATTTATCATTGAGTGCTGTACCTGTACATGATGTATCTTGGTTCTTATTTTTTCCCCATTCCCTGTACTCCCTTCACCCCCTCCACCCTTCCCTATTTACAAAGATTTTGTTTCCATTTTTTTCCTTTTCTCATAATTTTTCCTTTCCCATCTTTCCTTTCCCCTTCCCCTCCCAATTCCCCTACTCTTTTGGACCTTTTCTTCCTATTACAAATTATCAATTATTCGTTTTAATCATTTTAATCCACATTCACACTTTCAGTTTCTCACACTAGAGAAACTATTAAGTATTTACACATGTGTGTCCTATTTATTTCACTTAAGAGTATGGCCTCAATATGCATCCATTTAGCTATAAATGTCTCTAGTTTGTCATTCTTTATGACTGAGTAGTACTCCATTTTATAAAAAAAACCACATCTTCTTTACCCAGTTTCCAGTTGATGGGCACTCACATCTCAATTCTTTATTCATACCTTTCTCTTCCCTTGTCCTCCCTTCCTCCATCTCCTGATCCCCTTCCCATTCAAAAAAGATCTATCTCCCTACTTTCTATTTTATCTTTTGTTTTACTTAATTATACTTTGTGTTTCTCATCTAAGAGAAATCTTATAGTATTAAACTCATTTGTCTGATTTATTTCTCTTAACATCGTGGTCTCAGGATGCATCAATTTTCCTACAATTACTCAAATTTATTCTTCTTTATGGCAGAGTAGTACTCCATCGTGTATAAATACCACATTTTCTTTATCCATTTGTTAATGGACATACACAGGCTATTCCAAGATTTAGCTATTATTAATTGTTCAGCTAAAACATGAGTATGAATATTATCACTGTAATATCATGCTGGCATAGATTTCAAATCTCTAGTTATTGTTTCATTTATTTTTTTCAAAAAGGTTATCTGAGTTCTATCAACAGTATTATTATTCCATGTATTTGGATGAAATGGAGTCACACAAGATTAAAACTTGATCTTTTTTTACTTAGGTAATATTGGAACTATTATTTTGGTTCAAAGTGTGTAGCTACGTCCACCTTTGTATTTTCTGTTTAAATTTAATAATGTACAAGTATCTGAAAGACCTACTTAATTTTGTTTTTTCTAATGCAACCTATTTTTGCTACCTGGCTATTTATAATATTTTTTGTTTTCACACTTTAAAATGTTTTTAAACATATCTGATTACACAAAAAGTTATTTATTTTTCTTGGAAAATGGCAAATCTGATTTTTATGCACAAATCTTTTTGTACTTAGGTAATATTGGATCCACTAAATCTTTGAATTCTCAAATGTTATTCTTTACATCTTTGATAAGCTAACTTTTTTTAATCGGTACCAGTCATTGACCTCAGGACCTTACGCTTGCAAGGCAGGCGTGGTGCCATTGAGTTAAATCCCAGCCCCTGCAAGCTAACTTCATATTTTGGTTCTTCATGTTTTGTATCACATAGCCATTATTCCTCTCTAACTATTTTTCTGCATCCTTTGATCTTATGTTTAATTAATCAATGTTGTTCTTAACTACTTTTTTCATGTTTCCATCCTCGCTCTTGGTTTCTAGTTTCTTTTCAAATCTTCCACATGCCTTGTAGCCCCTTCTTCATTTCACCCTAATGCATCTTTTACTTATTTTTGGCTCTTTACTTTTGAACAGAAGGGGAATCTGCTGTATAAGAAAATAAAGAATATAAAAACAAGGTAGAAACTAACTAAATTGATATAAGAAAATTTAAAAAGGCATACAGATGATTAAGTCCTTAAGAAACAACAGATACCACCAGGAGAAAATCAAACTCAAGTATACATGTTTTTGTCATGACAAATAGCAGAAACTTGATGTTTAACTTAATAGGAGAAGATTTCCAACTAAGGTTGTTTAACACTAGCTATGATTTGTTGTTGCCTTGGATATAACTAAAACCCCTAATCAATTTACTTTAAGTAAGTGAGATCGTCCTGTATACTCTGGGTGGCCCCAATTCAATCAATTAAAGCATCTTCACAGAAAAGTTCCCATTTCAAGAAGAAATTCTGCCTGTAGACGGTTGCTTCTATTCATACCTGCAAGTTTCAGCCAGCCCACAATATTCCCTTATTTCCTTCCTGAAGACTTTCTCTACAGATTTCAGATGCTCACACTTGTGCTGCATGCAAATTTCACGTTAAGATATCTCTATGTATATGTATCATTTTGCTCATATATATGCATATGTACACACATGTATATATTGTATTGTATATAATGTATGTATAGATATCTGTAATATCTGTATATTGCATAGTATTACATTTTTCATATACATAATATATTATATATTTATTATATATCAATCAAAGCTCCACTAACTTGTTGACAGAGCATTTCTTCTGGTTGAATTATGATTGATTTGTTGATTTTGAGTGCAGGTCTTGGGAGAAGGTATTTTTGTTGTTTCATTAGAATTTTTGAAAGAGTGGGGCTAGTTGTCCTGCAGATAGTAGTTGAGATTATGAAGGAGAAAATTTGAAGTTACTAATGAAAGGTTTAAATTATACTTGTAATCTCACTAGTTTCTTGAGAATGCATATATTTTTCACAGTAAAACAATAAATAAAAAATAAAATAGCAGTTATTTGGTGGAGACTGAGTAAATAATATAGCAATTGTCAGATCTATGCATTTACCTAAATTCTCCTGATTGATATTAAGGGAAAAGGTGAGATATAGGGAGAACTATTGATATTACCACACACCACTTAATAAATCACAAAAAAGCAAATTTGATTATAGGGAAATATTCCATTATTGTTGTTATAAATAATATAAGAATGACATTAAATTGATAAATTTTTCCATTAAACCACCTGTGAAACTAAATTTGACCCATTGACAATAATGCATTTAAGTTCATTAGCTTAAAATTTCATTCATGAAGTATAGTGGAATGAGCTCTAAAATTGTATGTTAATTACTGCAATATGAGTTTCTGCAAGTTCATTAATTTTCAAAAGTTATTTAGAAATACCCAGGGGTTCCCATGGAGTTCATACTGAAGATATAGTTTATGAAGCAGGAACTAAGTAGATTACTTCTATTTATAAAATTTGGAGGATTGGGATCAAACTTCAATTTGGAATCCAGCTCTGGGATTTATCGCTAGCCGAAACCAGTGAGACAATTTCTGTGCCACAATATTGTTATCTGCAAAAATGCAGGAAATAATTTTCTATGTTCAAGTGCTAACTAGATAAAAGACAACAATAGATACAAAGTTTTAAAGGAAGTGAATCTATCCCTTGAGATATTTTATAGGACTTCTGTAAACTTTTGTTCTAAAATTACATTCATTTATGTAGAACCTGATGATGTCACAGGTCTATCAATATTTTTCCCGTTTCTTTTTTTTTTTTTCCTGATAGTGATCCTCCAGTACAGTAATGGAGAACTTTTTAGAGCTTTCAATGATACGAACAGCCTGCTGTGGCATGCAAGCCACAGTTTCACCACCACTGTGTCTAGTGCACACCTGATTTACATATATACTACTACAGAGTTAAATCTTTACGCTTATCACTCAAACTCTTGAGAGAAGATTAAAAGGAAGAGGAGAGGAGATGAGAGAGAAGGAGATAAGAGGGGAGGGGGGGAGAGAGGAAGAGGGGAGAGGAGAAGAGAGGAGAGGAGGGAGAGGAGAGGAGGGAGAGAGGGAGAGAGGGAGGAGAAACAAATCATGTTGTTAAGTTTGAAAATTCTTGCAAAAATCAATTTATAATATAATAATAGTAAGAATTTTGTGGCCTCTATGAACCAAAGAAGAGCCCATCTCTCTGTTGTTATCAGGGTCCCAATGCATAACTTTTGGTAGTATTCTAGAAGTATTCAGATATTGACATCATAGGGATTCGCTTAAAATTCCAAAGATTATTTTTTATAAAGCTATTTATTTAAGGCCAAGGATCCATCCAAATAGCTAAGTTTCCTGAATTAAAGAATAGCCTGAAAATCTCACTAGCTTACAACAATTTAAAAAAATTATAATCTCTAGAACTGAGATCTTCTGTTTGGTGACTCTGTTATTCTTCCACATTAACATATGCATGCACAATCTGTCAAGCAGAAAAGAAAGGTGGAGAATTTTTATCAGCCTCCACATTTCATAGTGAACAAATCATATGGCCACTTACCTCAAGAAATCAAGAAAGGGCTTTCTTGCATGTTAGCAAAAACAAAACAAAACAGAACAAAAAAGTAAACTTGCTAAGTAGCACTAATGGCTGCCACTGTATTCTGAATCAGCTTTTTTTTTGTTGCTATAACAAAATATCTGAAACAATCAGCCCATACTGAAGAAAGCTTTATTGTGGCTCACAGTTTGGAAGGTGCCAGTCCATGATCTTTTGACTCCATTGCTTGGGAATTTGGATGGCTTAAGGTTAAAAAGAACTTTAAAAAGAACTTGAAACTTAAAAAGAACTTAAAAGTTCTTAGTGCCATGAGCTGGGGACCAAACTCTTCACACCTAAGCTTTTTGGGGATGCTTGTCCAAACCATAGAACAACCTCACCAGTTTTGTATTGTTAGAGTCATTGTAGACCAGAAATAATTTAACGCAATCTGTTTAATCATAAACATAATTGTTTAAAATTTATTTAAAGTAAATTATTAACTCAGTATAATTATTAAAAATAATTACATATACTACTTCTATTTTAATGCTGATCTCTTCTGTTTCATATGCAAAAGTTTCATTCTCAATTATATGAAAAGGTACTGAATCGCTGGTGAATTTATTTTGAAATGAAACTTTCTTATACATTCAGGGTATATATGTAAATCCAATTGGGACTTTTCTATTATATTTCTGAAACAGACTGTATCTTTGTCCTCTGTGCTGCCAGCATCAGAAGTGAATCTTTTCATGGTCTTTCAATGACATGAAAGCAGTGTATGTCAAATTGAAGGCTTGATGGTAGCAAGATCAACGGTAGGAAAGCACCATTGCTTCTTTGTTCTAGACACAATATATTTTCCAATGTCACTCCAAAGGCATTTCTATATCTTTGTCCACTTATTCAGAGAGGTAACATATCTCAGTGGTCTGAAATAACAGGCTTGAAGATCAAGGACCATGAGTTCTGAGTATATGCTACAAAAATATTGCTAGGGCTTTTTAGATAGCATTAAAATGCTTCATAATATTGAGTTCCATTTATTTTTTTCCTTTTTTGCTATTGGTAAAGTGACACTGATCCTATGTGTCATGGACACAAAACTAAAAATCAAGCTATCCCAAACACTACCAGACATTGCAGGAACACATAGAGATGGTGCCTACAGAGGTAGCTACTTCTTCCTTGTTTGATTGGCACCTGGAAGTATTTGAAAGTGGTTTAAAAGTAAATATTAGTTTAATAGAAGGGATGGAATACAAATAGAAAAAAAAAGACATAGAGCTCCACGGTAAAAGCAGTGGGCAAAAATTAAAATTAAAATTATAAGGATATTTACTTAATATTACACTAAGACAGAAAATCAGAATATTTTCCAATGGAGATGTGTATTTCCTCTATTGTTTCTCTAAAACTGTCAAGATGAATAATTTAAATATCAAATCCTTTTCCAGGGTGTATAAGAATTTTAATGTGCTTCACTGGGTTATAACTGTAATCATAAATATTTTTTCTTCATGCTTAATGTGTGCTTTCAAAATTGTAAATTTTATAAAAATAACAGCGGAGAACTACTCAAAAAAACATAATCTGAATTAAAGCCAACAAATGCTCAGTAGAAACGCAGCACTTCAATTGTTTCTAAGTTAGATTTGGATTAAAACTCTAATTTATTAGGCAAAGCCAACCACTCTCCCTCCAACAAGTCCCACAGAGAGTAGGTACCTACAAATATCCTAAAAATAGATGATGACAAAATCATGACGTTTATGTTGTAAAAATTTTTCTTCTAACATTTCTGAAGGGCTCCTTTCTGACCCTAAAAAATAATTGAACTCAACTGCAGTCAAGCATATTTACATGTCCTATAATAATGAGTTTTATTTTCAAGTATCCTCAGTAAGATTTCTGATGTGACTTCAGATGTTAACATTTGTGGGGAAGTGTTCTGGCTTCACCAATACAATACTACCTATATTTAAAAGTAAAATATTAATAAGGGTGAGTCTAATTTTAAATTCCAATTCCAAAAAGATTTAATTTTATAATACAGAAAAAGAAAGAAACCCTCAGTCTGAAAAATTTGGACACTCAGAGCAATAGAAAAGATATGTGTCATAGAAGTATAAACCACTATAATTATGTTTGCCTCAGCCTCCTTCAAGAAAAAAAATTGATTTAATTAAATTATGGATAAGTCTTATTTAGTTGATACCCTGACTCTGAAATCATACCAAATTTCTCAACTTAGAACTTTTCTTAAATGTGCTATGTAATTCACTTTTGCCTTATCAGAATAAATAGCTTGTATTATTTATCTGAATATATACACATATAATAACAGTTCACCAAAAAATTAATGCAAGCTTATAAAATTTTGTCAACATTTTGGCTCTTTTTAATCAGTGAGTATCCATTACAGTACAGGCTGTCTTAACTCTTTCACGGTTGATTTCTTTTTCCTTAGTCTTAAGGCATTAAAAGAATTTTTATGAAACATTTTAATACTGCAAACACTTTCATAGTTCTAAAACAATTTGCTTGGAAATGTGGAAGGCATTGAGCTTCAAATTGAAATTCATAGAAAGTTCATAAAACAGCCAAGTTTGAAATAAATTCTTGTTAATGAAATAATTTAATGTTGTTTAGGACAACATTACTTTCATATGATAAAAAAATCATTAATGATAAAATATTTTAGAATAGTAAGCATTTAACAAATATTAACTTTCCCCTTAAGTCTGGGAGGACACTGATTAATCATCTTCTAATCCAATAATTTTCCAGATGTAGTAATTTCATACTAACAGCTATGATAGCTATCTTGGAAGTCAAAGGCAATCTATTTCAATCTCCTTGTTTTAGAAATTGGAAAAACAAAAAATAACTGAATTAGACCAGGACTACATAACTAAGAGCTGATAGAGGACCAGAATCTGATTTTATATATATGTACACATACCAAGTCTACAATGTTGTTTTCAAATTAGATAATGCTGTATCCTTTGTTTCTTAAAAAGACTAAAAGGAGTTGCCTGCTGTCAGTAAGCTGGTACAGAAGGTTGATGAAAATTGTTACTGAGTAAGACATGGTCTTAACTACTAGGGCCAGGGATTTAGCTCAGGGGTTCTGCTGCCTGCCTCGCATGTGCAAGGACCTGAGTTTGATCCCTGGTACCAAAAAAAAAAAAAAAAAAAGACTGCAAGGATCATATTAAATCTAATGCAACTAAATAGAAACAACAATATATGCTTTATTTTAATTATAAGATATCTATATTTCTCTTTTGGTATTTGTCAAAAAATGTCTTTGGCCTGGTACATTTGTCACTTATATGTAAACACATACACAAGCACACACACGTGCATGAATGAACTCTCACAATCTCTGTTTTTGCATTTAAACTCATCACACCTCCTTTCCTGCCTCTGGTTGCCAGCTTCTTGTCAAATTTTCCAATTTAATTTCTTGAATAAAACCCTGACCCATTTCTACCTAGATCAAAATTCTTCAGGAGTCCCTCGAACATTACATAAGATCCTTTTTGATCAGGCCATTGTCCAGTTAAGGCATACTATGTTCTACTCTCTCCCTTGTTTTTAAAAATAATCTCTTTATTTTGGAAGAATATTAGATTTACATACATAGGCCCTTTTGCCATGAAGCTGGTTCCTTTTCCACTGCTCTGCCTGGATATGACATATCCATGGGTTGCTCATTAGGACAGCCATTCCATGCTATTTGGACCTTCCAGCCACCAGAGTTGGGAGTCAAATAAAACTTTTTTCTTAATATGTCACCCAGAACCAGGCATTTTGTTATAGCAATGCAAAGTGGCCTAAGATACCATGGTACATTTCACCAAGTCAGGAAATCAACATTGATATATATATATTTTTTTTTTTCACTTAAATTCTTTTATTGGTACATTGTAGGTATACAACACAATTGCATTTCTCATTGGGAATTGTAACTTTACATAAGGCATCTTGGTTCTTTTTTCCCCATTCTTAGCCCTCCCTTCACCCCCTCCACCCTTCCCTATACACAGACTTTATTTCCATTTTTTCCATTTCTCATCATTTTTCCTTTCCCTTCTTTCCTTTCCCCTGCCCCTCCCACTACCCCTACCCCTTTGGACCTTTTCTTCCCATTTTGCATTATCGATTATTCATTCTAATCATTGGTACATTTTAGGTATACAATATAATGACATTCAGAATTGGAAATTTGCACCTTTACATAATCTCTCTTGGTTCTTATTTTTTCCCCCTTCCCCTGCCCTCCCTTCAACCCCTCCATTTCTCCCTATTTACAGAGACTTTGTTTCCGTTTTTCTGTTTTTTCATATGAATTCCATTTCTTTCTTTCCTTTCCCCTACCCCTCCCACTTCCCCTTCCCCTTTGCCCCTTTTCTTCCTATTTCACATTATCTATTATACCTTTTAGTCCTTATTTACACTTTCAGTTCCTCACACTAGAGAAACTATTCAGTATTTGAAACTATTCACATATACATGTGTGTCCTATTTATTTAACTTCAGAGCATCGCCTCAACATTGGTATATTACTCTTACCTAAACTTCAAATTTTATTCAAATGGCACTAGATTTTTGTTGCTTTGTTTATTTGTTTATTTATTTTTTTATTTGTTTTTGTGGTGCTAGGAATTGAACTGAAGGCCCCATACATTTGAGGCAAGCACTCTGTCATTCCCTTACACTGGTTTTTACCTAATGTCATTTTTGCAAGGGTTTTCCAGAATTGAATACAGGTTGCTACATTGTATTTTGTCATCACGTCTCCTTTGTCAATTCTGGCATGTGACTGTTTTAGTCTCTACTTATTCATCATGACCTTGAGGACTAATATTTTGTGGACTAAGTATTTTGTAGAATGTCCCTCAATATGACTTTTTCTGATATCTTGCTCATGGTTGAAATAGGGATCTAGATCTTGGGAGAGAACACTACAAAGAGGAAATGCTTTTCTTATCGTATCTAACATCACTTTTTTATGGTGATGTTAACCTTGTGGAGGTGGCCTAGGTAGTATTAATATTTTTCCTTTTTTATACTCTGTTCTTTGGAATGAACTCTCTTCATACTCAAGAAGATTATAGAAGGAGTTTATTAAACTCAATCTCTAAGAAGGGAAAGTATCTAGTATTTAGGATTCCTTAATTATTTACTTATATTAATATGGATTCATTTACTTATTTAATATATTTTGTACTCTGGATTATAATCCAATGCTACGTTTTATTGTTCAAATTGTTTCAATTTTGGAATTATTTTAGGTTGGATTTTACCATCCCTTTAATTATCTTTTCCTTTAAATTTTCTGCCATGCCTTTCTGGAATGGTAAGATGCTCCAAGCTCATCTGTGTATCTCCTTCCATGGCCCTAGAATCTTCCTTTTTCTCCGCTGAGCATTGGCTTATTTTATTAGTGAATAGAACTTTGTCCTTGAACTTTTTACCACAAATGTGTAGCCTTCTGTCATATTTTTTATTTACTATTTATATGTCTTTGTTTCCACAATAGCAATTAACATTTCTCAGATGATTTTCAAATGTGACAGGGTCTTCTGTAGGAATTTTCCTACTATGCAGGAAGTTTCTGCTAAAAATCAATGGAGACAAGTGTCCTACCTTCCAAATTTAGAAAATATTCAATGCTTTATTAGCACTCAGGATCAAGTATTTTTCCATAGATGTTACTAAAAGTTGCCAGAGTACCCAATACTGGGAACTACTACAGCTCTTCCTAGTTAGCAAAAAAGAACCTTGAGAAGAGAGGTCATTTGAATTATTGAAAGTTCACAGAAACACGGACCCTCTTTCCTTATCTCCTGGATATTCTTTTTTCCCTGCCAGAAGCCAAGTTAAGGGAAATACCAGAGAATCATGCATGATACTCACTGTTTACCTGGAACCAAAAGGGTGGTACACATGTTCTTGTGCTTACATGTTTTCCCTCCTTTCTATCTGAAAGCATTCTATCTTGTTTTATTCACACTTTTATGGTAATGTGGCCATCCTCAGCATGAATTATGATGGCGCTAGTCTCATTTGTCACTCGTTTCTGCTTTGCCAGTGACTGGTCTGGGTGTGGTCCTGGGTCTTGGTCTGGCTAAAAAGAAACCTTTTGTCCCTTTCCCATGATGACTGTATCAAATGGATGTTGTGTGTATGAGAGCATGTAGCTGGGCCTGAATCTTGCAACCATGAGGTTGCAAAGAAAAAAGTAAATCTACTGCAGACTACTGTCCTGAAGACTACAAAGACAAAAGTAAATCTGTAAGAAAAATAAACTAGATGAAAGGCATCAATTTCTTGGTTTTCTTTAGCCCACCAACATCTGCCATTACATAAAGCTAGATCCCCAGCCCTTCTTTTATTCATTAATTTACTTATCTGTTTGTTTGTTTCTTTAATTTTGAGAAAAGATCTCACTGAGTCACTAAGTTGCCTAGGCTGGGCTAAAACATATGATCCTCCTGCCTCAGCTTCAGAGTGCTGGGACTACTGGTGCTTTCTAAACCTGCAAATATACCTTAGCAAAGGCTTTGGAGCAACCCTAAGTTCAGAAGAACATTCCAGGAGTAGACCCCATTGTCTTTTCAGTCCTTCTTGCATTATGATGTAGACATTGACATTCTAAATTTGGGAGTATATTTGTGCATACAACATGTTCCTTTTCCAATCCAAAGATTTCTGACTGTACTTGATCTACTTTAATAGCTTTTGACTCAGGGCTTGAAAGGGCAATGATCTTTGGAATCTGAGAAGGTTCTGTGGACAAGCTTCACTCTAACTTAGTACTCTAAGATCCTTGGAGGATGAACAGGAGGAATTCTTCTGTTCTGTCACTTTGCAGTTGGAACACAGACATGTTCCAATGGCTGCTGGACCAAATAATAGAAGCCAACCCAGACAAGAGATTCAGAATATGAACAGTGGCAGGCCCAAGGGGAATCAAAATCACTGCTCTGAAGAGGAGTTGCTCAGCTGTGGAGCTATAGAATGAGGATTTTGACTAGCTCATCACCCCCTAAAATCACTTCCATGCCATCTGCATATAAACAGGTCCTGCAGCAGGTGCTGTCAGCACCAGACATGGATGGCCAGACTGGTCAGTGAAGTCAGTTCCATGGAGAAGTCTGTGACTCTGGCTGTCTGGCACATGTCCTACCCTTCACACCTGGGATCTATAGACAGTTCTAGGCTGAGCTCAGGGAGGAGAGCTGAGTTCTAAACTGATTATCACATATAATGTTGGTGATTCCTAAATAAAATGATCACACTTGTGTATCCATTTCCCCCACCAAACTGTTCACTCTTTGGTGTTAGGAACCATATTGGTTTTTTTTGTATCCTAAGCTCTTTCAAGAGTTCTCAGCCAAGACAAGACAGGAACAGAAGGGAGAAATGTTTCCTCTTCCTCCAGAAAGTGTTCAGAATTGAGTGTCATCTTCTCTATTCCCCCTTTTGGTGTCACAGTGACTAAGGAAGGCTCAGTAGCCTGCTAGACAGTACTTCACAGTGGAGCAATGATGGACAGATGCATGGATGAGTGTGTGAATGAATTTATTTATTGTTTATATAACAAATATAACCAAATTTCTTCCAGTGGAAAATGTGACCTTCAGAACAAATGAAAACTTATCCTGAAGGCTTTAAAAGTTAAACATTTAGGCCAGGAATTTAGCTCAGTAGTTCCACCCCCTTCTTTCCAAATGCAAGGAGCCAAGTTCAATCCCCAGTACCAAAAAAAGAAAAAAAGTTAAACATTTAATGTAAAAGTAAAGTCATACTTTTATGGAACAAAAAAGGCAATCTACCATATTTTATAATTTCCTTTTAATATAAATATTGTTTATTTACTAGAGAATAGTGTTTATTTTAATCAACTAAAATACCCATTGATTGTTTTTAAATTCTTTTATTGATACATTTTAGGTATACAATACATTTACATTTCTCATTGGGAACTTGTACCTTTACATGATGTATCTTGCTTCTTATTTTTCCCCATTCCAAGCCCTCCCTTCACCCCTCCACCCTTCCCTATTTAAAAAGACTTTGTTTCCATTTTTTCCATTTCTCATAGTGTTCCCTTTCCCTTCTTTCATTTCCCCTACCCCTCCAATTCTGCTATAATTTTGGACCTTTTCTTCCTATTTCACATTATCAATTATTCATTTTAATCATTGGTACATTTTAGGTTTAGAACATAATGAGATTCATCCTTGGAAATTTGCACCTTTACATAATCTTTCTTGGTTCTTATTTTTCCCCTTCCCCTGCCCTCCCTTCAACCCCTCCATCCCTCCCTATTTGCAAAGACTTTGTTTGCATTTTTTCATTTTGTCATAATAATTCCTTTCCCCTACCCTTCCCACTTATCTATTATACCTTTTAGTCCTTATTTACACTTTCAGTTTCTCACACCAGAGAAACTATTCAGTATTTACACACGTGTGCCCTATTTATTTCACTTAAGAGTATCACTTCAATGTGCATCCATTTAGCCATAAATGTCTCCAATTTCTCATTTTTTATGGCTGACTAGTACTCCATTATATAAAAAAAATTTTTCTTTATCCAGTCTCCAATTAATGGGCATTAGGGCTGTTTCCAAATTTTAGCTATTACAAATTGTGCTATAATGAACATGGGTGCACATATGTCACTGTGGTATGATTCTTTTAATTCTCTGGGGAAGATCCCCAGCAGGGGAATAGCTGGGTCAAATGGGACTTTCAGTCCTAGTTCTTTAAGGTATCTCCATGCTGATTTCCACAGTGGTTGCACCAGTCTACACTCCCAACAGCAGTGGGGCAGTGTTCCTCTTTCCCCACAGCCCCACCGGCATTGGTTATTGGTTGATTTCATGATAGCAGCCATTCTTTCTGGGGTGAGGTGGAATCTCAGTGTTGTTTTCATCTGTATCTCTTAAATGACCAGTGATGTTGAACATTTTTTCATATATTTATTTGCTATTTCTAATTCTTTGCCTGAGAAATATTTGTTCATTTCAGATGCCCATTTTCAAATTGGATCTTTCAATTTGGGAGGTCTGATCTTTTTAAGTTCTTTATAGATTTGAGGTAGTAGGCCTTTCTCTGAGGAACAGCAGGTGAGGATTTATTCCCACATCATGGATTGTCTCTTCACACTGCTGGTGGTTTCTCTTGCTGTGCAGAAGCTTTTTAATAAGAAGAGATCCCATTTGTTGATTGTTTGTGCTAGTTCACAGGCAACTGAGGCTTTGTTCATAAAATCTTTCCCTACACCAATGTCTTCAAGGGTTCTACCTAACCTCTGTTCCAGCCAGTTCAGTGTTTCTATTTTAATATTTAGATCTTTAATCCATTTTGATTTTAGTTTAGTGCATGGTGAGAGATATAGGTCTAGTTTTAATCTTTGGCAAGTTGAAACCCAATTTTTCCAGCACCATTTATTAAAGAGGCTATCTTTCCTCCAGTAAAGGTGTTTGGCTCCTTTGTCAAAGATGAGGTGGCTGAGTGTGTCTGGAGTTTTTTCTGCATCTTCTGATCTGTTCCACTGGTCGTCCAGTCTGTTTCTTTGTCCGTACCATGCTGTTTTTAACACAGTAGCTTTGTAGTATAGTTGCAGGTTGGAGATTGTGATTCCCCCTCTCACGTCTCTGTTACCTAGAATTGCTTTTGTTATTCTGGGTCTCTTCTTGTTCCAAATGAATTTTTGAATTGTTTTCTTAAGGTCTGTGAAATGTGCTGCTGGGATCTCAACTGGGATTGTATTGAATCTATATAGCAGTTTTGGCAGTATGGCCATTTTCACTATATTGATCCTTCCTACCCAGGGAGCAGGGGATGTCTTTCCATTTTCGGATGTCATCTTCAATCTCTCTTTTAAGAGTACCATAGTGGGTCTCATTGAATGCACCAGCAGCTTTGGAGGTGTTTGTGTGATTTCTTCACCAGTAGAACCGGGCCTACACTCAACCAACCATATGGAAGGGACCCACAGTTGGCATTGACCTTCGCACCACCTCCTTCTGTGTGGGTGTCTTCCAGCATGGGAAGGTGGAGATAATCGCCAATGATCAGGGAAACCAAAACACCCCAAGTTATGTCGCTTTCACCAACACCGAATGACCGATTGGAGATGCTGCAAAAAATCAAGTTGCAATGAACCCCACCAACATAGTTTTTGATGCCAAGCATCTGATTGGACAAAGATTTGATGATGCTGTAGTCCAGTCTGATATGATACATTGGCCCTTCATGGTGGTGAATGATGCAGGCAGACCCAAAGTTCAGGTCGAATACAAAGGAGAAACAAAGAGCTTCTAACCAGATGAAGTATCTTCTATGGTGCTGAAAAAGATGAAGGAAATTGCTGAAGCTTATCTTAGGAAGACTGTTACCAATGCTGTGGTTACTGTGCCAGCCTACTTTAATGACTTTCAACGTAAAGCAACCAAAGATGCTGGAACCATTGCTGGTCTTAATTTACTTATAATTATCAATGAGCCAACAGCTGGTGCTATTGCTTATGGTTTAGACAAAAAGGTTGGAGCTGAAAGAAATGTGCTGATTTTTTATTTAGGAGGTGACACTTTTGATGTGTCAATCCTGACTATTGAAGATGGGATCTTCAAGGTGAAATCTACAGCTGGAGACACCCACTTAGCTGAAGAAGACTTTGACTACCGAATGGTCAACCATTTTATTGCTGAGTTCAAGGCCAAGCATAAGAAAGACATCAGTGAGAACAAGAGAGCTGTCTGCCATCTCCATACTGCATGTGAACGAGCTAAGAGAACCCTCTCTTCCAGCACCCAAGCCAGCATTAAGATTGATTCCCTCTATGAAGGAATTGACTTCTATACCTCCATTACTCGTGCTCGATTAGAAGAGTTGAATGCTGACCTGTTTCATGGCACTCTGGACCCTGTAGAGAAGGCTCTTCAAGATGCCAAACTAGACAAGTCACAAAACCATGACATTGTCCTCCTCCTTCTGGTGGTGCTTCCTCAGGGCCTACCATTGAAGAAGTTGATTAAGCCAACCCTAAGTATAGATTTAGCATTGTTCCACACAACAACACATTTAAGGACCTAAATTTGTAGCAAATTCTGTGGCAATTGTTAAAGCTTAACTGCTACAGTAAAGTACTGGGCATTCTCAATACTTTAACATGGAACATGTGCACAGGGAAAAGATAACATTGCACTTTATAAGTACTGTATTATAAGTGGAAATGCAATGTCTTCAATAAAAGTATTTAAAATTGGCACCATAAAAAAGAGTGCTGTAGTTTTCAGAGATGAAGTCTTTGATTTCTTTCATTAGGTTGATTCCTAGGTATTTCAGTTTTTTGGATGCTATTGTGAAAGGAATTGTTTGCCCTATTTTTGTCTCAGTGAATCTGTTGTTCATGTAGTGGAAAGCTATTGATTTTTGTGTGTTGACCTTGTATCCAGCTACTTTACTGAATTTGGTTATTAAGTCTAGAAGACTTTTGGTGGAGTTTTGGGGATCTTCTATATAGAGTATCATGTCATCTGCAAATAATGACAATTTGACTTCTTCATTTCCTATCTTTATTCCTTTTATTTCTTTCTTTTATTTAGTTGTCATGGCTAATGTTTCCAAAACTATATTGAACAGGAGTGGTGATAGTGGACATCCTTGTCTTGACCTGCATTTTAGTGTGAAGGATTTCAGTTTTTGACCATTTAGTATGATACTTGCTGTTGGTTTTTCATAGATGCCTTTTATCAGTTTGAGGTAGAGACCATCTATTCCAATTTTTTATAGGGTTTTGTCATAAATGCATGTTGGATTTTGTCAAATGCTTTTTCTGTGTCTATGGAGATAATCACATGGTTTTTGTCCTTGGCTCTATTGATATAGTGTATTACATTGATTGATTTGTGTATGTTGAACCATCCCTGGAGCCTTGGGATGAATCCCACTTGGTCAGGGTGTATGATCTTCTTGATGATCTGCATTCTATTTGCCAGTATCTTATTAAGGATTTTTGCATCTATGTTCATTGGTGAGATTGGCCTATAGTTCTCTTTTTTGGCTGGGTCATTGTCTGCTTTGGGGATCAAAGTGATGTTTGCTTCCAGGAATGAATTTGGGAGCATTGCTTCCCTTTTAATTTCATTGAAGAGTTTAAACAGTAGTTGCAGTAGTACCTCCCTAAATGTCTTGTAGAATTCAGCAGTAAAGCCATCGGGACCTGGACTTTTCTTAGTTGGTAAGTTTTTAATTACATTTTCAATTTCATTAATTGATATTGGGTTGTTTAGAATTTTCAGGTCTTCTTTCAACTTTGGTAATTCATATGTATCTAGGAATCTGTCCATTTCTTTTGTGTTTTGTATCTTATATAGGTTCTGGAAGTAGGTATTGATGATCCTCTGGATTTCTGCTGGTAATTTCAACCTTTTCATTCCTAATTGCATGGATTTGGGCCTTTTCTTTCCTTTTCCTGATAAGGATGGCTAAGGGTTTGTCAGTTTTATTTATTCTTTTGAAGAACCAACTCTTGGCTTCATTAATTTTTTGTATCGTTCTCTTAGTCTCCATTGCATTGATTTCTCCTCTGATCTTTATAATTTCCTCCCTTGTATGAGCTCTGGGGTTGTCCTGCTCTTCTTTTTCTAGAAGCTTGAGGTTCAGTATCAGGTTATTTAATTGGGCTCGCTCTGTTTTCCTAATATGTGTATTCGCTGCTATGAATTTCCCTTGTAAGACTGCTTTCATTGTGTCCCATAGATTCTGATATATCGTATTGTCATTGTCATTTAATTGGAGGAACTGTCTGATTTCTTTAATTTCCTCTGTGATCTATTGGTTATTCAGAAGAGTGTTGTGCAATTTCCATGTGTTCATGAAACTTTTGCAGTTTCTTTTCCTATGGATCTCCAATTTCATCCCACTATGGGGATGATAATATACAGAGGATAACTTCAATTCCTTTGCACTTACTTAAACAGGTTCTATGAGCTAGTATGTGGTCTATTTTGGAGAATGACCCATGTGCAGCTGAAAAAAATGTGTATTCTGATTTTGTGGGGTGGAACACTCTGTAAATATCTGTTAAGTTCATTTTTTCAATAGTTCAATTGAGTTCTAGTATTTCATTACTGACTTTTTTGTCTAGTTGATCTATTTGTGATAGTGGGATATTGAAGTCCCCTACTATAATTGTATTTGTGCATATATAACTTTTCATGTCCCTTAGTATTTGTTTTATATAGTTGGGTGCACTAATGTTTGGTCCCTAGATATTTATGATTGTCATCTCTTCCTGTTGGACTGTTCCCTTTACAAATATGTAGTGTCTTTCTTTGTCTCTCATAATCAGTGTTGGTTTGAAATCTACTTGATCTGCAAAGAAAATAGCTACTCTTGCCTTTTTTCAGGTTTCTGTCACATGTACTATTGTTTTTCATTCTTTAACTTTCAGTCTATGAGCTTCATTTTGAATTAAGTGTGTTTCTTGTATGCAGAATATCATTGGATCTTGCCTCTTTACCCATTCTGCCAGTCTATTTCTTTTGATTGGTGAATTGAGACCATTAACATTGATGCTTATAACTGATACATATTGACTTATCATTGTCCTGACTTTTTCTTTTTGTTGGATTCTCCCCCTTTGCATTTAATTTCTTGTCCCACCCAATGGGTTCATTCTGCTGTGCTTCCCAGGGTTGTGATCCTCATTGTCTGTTCCTAGGATATTGTCTAAAATATTTTGGAGTGCTGGTTTTGTATTCATGAAGTTCCTAAGGTGCTCTTTGTCATGAAAATATCTTATTTCTCCATCAATTTTGAAGGATACTTTTGCAGGCTACATCAATCTGGGTTGGAGGCTGTTTTCCTTTAGGGTTTGGAATATGTCACTCCAAGCTCTTCTTGTGTTGAGGGTTTGTGTAGTGAAGTCTGCTGTGATTTTGATGGGTTTTCCTTTATATATGAATTGTTTCTTTTCTCAAACTGCTTGTAGAACTTTGTTCTTCTGTTGTGTTTCTGGAATCTTAACAATTATATGCCTATGTGTAGATTTTTTTTGATCAAGGCTGTTTGGAATCCTATATGCCTCACTTATCTGTATGTCAAGTTCTTTTCCCCTGTTTGGGAAGTTTTCTGTCATTACTTCTGTGAAGAGTTTTTTTATGTTGTCTGCACTCTCTCCTGTTTCTTCGTTGACTCCAGTAAGTTTTATGTTATTGTTTTTTGCATCCTCTTGCAGCTGCTGGATTATTTTCTCATGGTTCCTTGCAATTTTGAAGCAATTTTTCTTTTCCTGGTCACTAATTGAAGTCTTATCTTATATATCTGAAATTTTGTCCTCACATTGGCTCATTCTGCTGTGTAGACTTTCAATGGGGTGTTTGATTTCCTGGAAATCTGTTTGCATCTTTTTTATGGATTCCATTTGTTTCCTATGTTGGGATTTCATCATGTTCCTCAGCTCCTCTCTAGATTTATTAATTATGTCTTTCACTACGAGCACAATCTCTGCTGTTATCTTAGAAATTATTTCTGATTTCATTTTCACCAGATCCTCTTTTCTTGCCAGTTCAGGGAGTCCAGGTTGTTGAGTATCAGAGTGTTCCATCTCATTTCCCTTTGGGGTTGCTGTAGGTGATCTAGAAGTTTGGTGTTGAGACTTATTTATGTGTCTTCTCATTTCGCCGGTGGTGTGTGGGGGAGGTGCTATTTGCGCCCACGTGGCTCACCTCCTCTGGCTGGGAGCAGTGGAATGGCAGCCCAGAAATGCCTTGCTCTGGGCTGTGAGCTGTGGAACATCGGCCTGGAAGCCTCTTCCTGTGGGCTGGGAGCAGTGGAATGGCAGCCTGGAATCGCCTAAAATACCCATTAATTATCCCTCCTGAGAATGTCTTCATAGTACATCTCACACATACACTGTACTAAAAACATTGTCTGTCCAAGGTGTACCTTTCCCTCTTCATCTTTTCCTCTCTGCACACTCTCCCTCCTTTGCAAAGCTATTCAATCATGATAAATCAGGCACTACTGTATAGTTGGTATGAGGAGAGCTTGGATCCAAATAGAAGCATGCTCTGGGCATTTCTTTTTTTAGTTGTTTCCCAGTACATTTAACTTATTCCATCTGCATGATTGCTAGAGCCTCTAAAAATGCTAATTTCATGTCCTATTGTTCTTAGTGAAATGAGTTTAAAGAAGGATATAGCTGTTCAACCCAGTAGTATGATTGGGAATAGAGGGAGTAGAGAAATTGAGAATGTTGACAGTTTTTCACCAAAATCACTACTGTCTTCTATGAAGTGTCAAGGCCTTGTTTTTTTTTCTTTTTTTTCTTTCCTGCCCAAATTATTGGTGATTCTAGCTTTCTTTACACATGAGTCGTGACCTCCAGAGCACCTCCCATCTCTTTCCTTGGAACTGGTGGTCTTATTTGTGTCACAGTTCATGATGGTTAGAGCTCATTAGCAGATGTGATGACACTGATTTCAGGCCTTTACATTCAATTACTTTCTTTAAGCTTCTTTCCATACACATTGAAAGAAAATGTGGTATAATAAAAGCAAAATAAATGTTTTGTACTGGAAGATGCTCTAATATAAAAATTTAAACTGCTCCAAATAGCTAGGGATATCAAATAGTATGACCTCTAAAGCCATCTTTGAATAAGGAACAAGCCTATTTTAAACATTTCTCTGATATGAAATACCTAATACACCAGTGGAAATTACTTCCCATCCCAAATAACCAAATAAATAAATATTTGGAAATTCTTCATAGTATTCCACTATAAAGAATTTTTTCTTTTCCCAGAACTTCAAGTCCATATTTTTAGCCAAATCTGATTTAAAACAGCCCTAGAAATAGCACGGATACTGACTTACTGAGGAATTTTAATTCCTAAAACTCCCAGCTGGAAATTTAGCAAAAACTGTTTTTCTTGGTAGTTTCCAAGAAATGTTGCAGATTTCAGAACAGCAGGGGAAGCAGAATAAAGAGTCGGGAACCCAATACCACCACGACCACCATGACCACCACTACCACCACCACCACAACCACAACCACCAAGGACGACCACCACCATGGCCACCTCTCACCAAAACAACAGTGACAGAAAACAGCTATTGTGATGTTTTAGAATCTAAGGTTCAGCCTTTTTTTTTTTTTTTTTAAGGAGCAGCGGGAGAGCTGTCTCAGTGCCTGAGACTACAGATGGATGAAAACAGGTTTTGAGAAAGGCAGAAACTTCTGTATTCCCTAGTTAGGAAACCAGCACCAGAGGGAATATTTTACATTTTCTTAAAACCTTTAATTCCCAGCCCATGCCTCCCTGGATGCAGTTGACTGGTGAATTTGCATTATCTCTTGGATTAGGTGGTGTGGAAATAGAGGTCCCCAAATACATTTCCTCCTCCATGAAACACCATGCTAGAGAAAGCAGAATGGCTTCATTTACAGCTCGGAGAAGCACCTGTCCCAGCCTCCCAACCATTGGCCATTCACCAGGCCCTTCTAAGAAGAATCCAGGTTTTTAATGTCCTGTTCTCATTTTTCCAAACCACATTTATACATGGTTTATCATAAGCTCTGATTTTTATTTTTTTATATTATAATTCCATTCATAGTATTTATACTCAGTTCCTTGCCTACTTTGAATGTTTGAGAAACCTTCATATATTGTTTTTCTCTGGAAGTTTATCCTTGCAGTATTGTCCTGTCTGTGCTATTCAATTGGATTGGAGTCTAACATCTGTTCGTGTGTGTCTTTGTGTGCCTTTGAGAGCGTTTGTGTGTGTGTGCGTGTGTGTGGGTGAGTGGGGGACCTGCTACTGCAGGAGAGATATTAGAGAAAATAAAGCACATGGAGATGTCATGGGAGGGGGAGTCCACTAAGATTATCTAGTGAACTAAAATGTCACCGAGCTCCCAAAACAGATATTCTTCTCCAGGGAACCACAGAAACAACGAGCTCAGAAAGGTGCTAGTTTCTCTGTCTAGGGAAGGAGTAACATTTCCCAGTGGGGTAAATCGTAATGGATCAGATGACAATAAAGCACAGTGGTTCTGTAAAGAGAAAATGCTCTAGAAAATTAACACTTTTCAACAATATAAAGGCTAGCACCTTCCATCCCTCGTTTGCCCCAGAAGTGCGTGGGCGCTGTGCAGCAGCATCTCCAATCACAATTCCCCTGATGTGGTAACAGTGCCTGCCCCAGGCTCCCAGAGCACAGGGCTAATTGCACCGTGTCAGATGGTAGGTGTGTGGGTGGTAAAATTTTAAAAGGCACATCAATGCAGCTTTATATAGCATAATAGGCACTGATTAGGCAGCCGTGTGGCGCGGCAGTAATGCGTTTCACCACCGATGGTTAACTGCCAGTTTCCAGGCTGACTTGAGATGCAGAAACACAAAATGGTGCTGGAGGGATGGTGACTGAAACTGTTTTCTGGGGAATTAGCTACTACTCTGGGGCAGGGTGGGGTGGGAGTAGCTGAATACTGCCTCTGCAAGGCCGGCAGAGCCTGAAGGAGGGATCTGGCGACTCCTCCTGGAGCCTGAGATAGCTTCCTCTGCTTTGCTCCCAGCAGCAAGCGATCCTATACCTGCATGGGGTAGGAGGAGACCCGAGTCCAGCACAGAGATCCCAGGCAGGACCAGGTCTGAGTCACCGGAAATGGATGTGGTACCCGGAAGGAACAGCTGCAGAGTTGTGCTATTAGCGCTTCTGTTTGTAGAGAAGGCATTTCTGACGCACAGCATCAAGTGTCAGTGTCAGTGTTAAACCAGAGCACGAATGAACTAGAGCTGAGTTTCCTCATCCTGTGCCCTTGCTACGATCACATCTGTTCTTGCCCAGTGCCTCCTTTATAAACTATTGGGGTTTTGATTTTGTTTTGTTTTTCTGATTCACTCCCTGCTTCTGCTTCCTGGAGTTAACACCCTAAACTAGGCCATGAGCCCTCAGGAAAGGATTCCAGACCCAGGAAATCAACCAAAGCAGAAACTAACTACCAGAGCAGAGCTCCTGAAAGAGCAGGTATCAAATCTGCCCTCCTTTTCAACTCAGATGTCCACCTGTGAGCAGTCCCTCTACCTTAGCTCTGTCATCCCTTCCCAATTCTACAGACAGAGCTTCAGACACTCATCAGCTGACTTTTCCCCCTCCTATCTTCTACATATTTTTTTTTTTTTTTTCCATTTTGGGCCTTCTCCCTTGCTTCTCTGTTCAATCGTTGGAATATTCTCTATGACCTTCTGTAACAGCTACAGTGGGCACTAATGATCTATCTCCCTTAGAATTGTCTTTTGTGACAATCATTTTGCTAGGATTACAGACTGCATGCTTTACAGATTCTCAGTGCCCCTTGATTAAGAACAAAGGCCAAGGCCCCAATTAAAGCCAAGTTAAAATTTACCTCTGTTTTATAGCCTGCATCCTAGCTTTCTTCTTACTAGAGACTTCATGGTTCATGTTGAGAGGATTTCGTGGGGTAACTTAAATAAAATGCCTGACATGTTGTGGGTAAACAAGAAAAGATATTAATGACTACTGTTTTTATTGTTGTATTTATTATTATCTACTCATCCAAGTATTCATAATACCTCTGTACATGTGTTGTGGTTTATTATCATTCACTAATTTAAAGTCACTCACATTAGAAGATTCATTTATGCCTTAAGTAGGCCAATGGCAAAGATCATAAATCTTTGTCCTTTGTTTTCTCCCCCAATACCTGTCCCCCAAATCATTTAGCATTCTGCTCTGCTGTGGTTGACATTCAACACGTTTGAATCAATGTCTCTCTAGTATTAACAAATTACAAATGGAAAATCTGGCATGTTACTTTGTTTATTAAAAAAGAAATTTTCCCCTCCTAGTATTTTCATCATCTTTTTTAGGGGGATGGGAACTTACAAAAATTAGAAGACTTGATTTGGGTCTGTATTATAAAATTCAAATGTTTCATACATTATTAAGTCAGATTTTTTTCTGTTAATCCTTAAAACTTTTTTCACTAAATTTCTAAAATTAGGATAAATGTTAAGTAAACTTTAAAAAAACCTAAAACATGTATTCAATCTATGGATTATTAATTAGCCCTTATATATTGATTGTATTTTTTATATCAGCTTTAAGTGACAGTGTCAAAATTGACTGGTATGAGATCATCTAAAGTTGTGCATTTTGTCTAATCTCAAATATGTGCTTTAGGTTCTCCCAAATTTCCAAGTTGCTACCTTATTAATGTGCTTATGGGGTCTCAGTTTGTAAATAAATATAATATGAATAATAATATTGCATGTGCTTCAAGCTCTTACTCAGTACTAGGCCCTTCAAAAGCATTGTTTTAGTGCTAGGATCCCCCACAATGAGATTAGACATGCAAGAGATGGATGGAGAAAATAGCTGTGAATAATACAATAGAGGGAGGCAAAGAAAACAGAGGACCTTAAGACAACAATCCAGGAGAGTCGGTTCCAAACTCCAGAGTAGTTTCAAGAAAGATCCAACCAGGATTGGGGAAGCTTCAAGCCAATGTTGCCTGTTGAAGGTGCACTTGACCTCTGAGAACTGAGGTCGTATTAGTACCTTTGTTGAACATGGGTACAGATCCAGGAAGTCAGCGGCTGGAGCCATCAGCCATTTATGCTTCCCAAAGTAGGCGATATGAGCTGTCCATTTCCACACCCACCACGTGCATCTACTCACTTCGTCTTGCAACAGGTGAAAACAAGAGAGGTTGAAACTTACTGATAGGCGGGCTACTAGTAAGTAGCTTAGCTGGATTTTAACATGAGCAGTCTGATTGCAGATTCTATAAGTAGTCAAGTCAATAGATAAATGAAGAAAGACGGGGTGGGAGTGAGGGAAGGAAAGAGAGAAAGAGAGAAAGGAAGAATGTATGACAATATAATAGACAGTATAGTCAAATTCAATGGTTAGGTTCAGTTCTACCTAATGAGGAAATTTTATTTGGTTCTTGTCCAATTCAGTTTGCAAAATCATGGAAAGAGTTAAGTTTGTGAACTGAGATACCACTATGAATGAATAACAGGCATCTCCTGAAGTGGTACTATATTTTTATTTTTCAAATTCCTTTTGAAAATTCCACTTTCTATGGCATAATCCATCAGGAGTACCAATAAGTGCTTCCATTTGTTGGTCTTTTCTTTCTGCATTGCTCCTTTATTTACTTCTCTTGGTCATCATCATGATAAACTTTGTGAGTGAAGTGACAAAAAGACCCAGATATGTAAGACAACAGGTCAACAAAAATGTTCTTTTCCAGGTGGTCACACAAGTATCCAAGCCTCTTACCTCTTGTGGCTATGACAATTCCTATGAAAATATTTCACTGTATTCTGCAATAAGGAGTTTTTCTGGACCAGACCTAGATATGGCACATACCATTTTTGTTTCAGTCCTGCTTAGGAGTCCTAATTCATATGGCCGTCAATACATCCTTGGAAAACATGAAACTACAGTACATCTTTAAGGTCAAAGGAAATGTCAACAGTTTTTAGCTAGTAGTCTCTGTCGAAGCATATAGAATATTTTGGACATCTCATCAATACTACAAGTTCCCTCAATAAGGATTCCCTTCCATCTAAATCATCTCCTTTTTAGACAAATTCCAAAGGTCTTTTTGAACATGATTGAAGCCTTATTTAAATACTTGTTTTCAAAAGTTGTGACTCTAATACCATTACTGCTCAACTCACTATGGGCACTATGCATTTATTTAATAAAATATTATTCCAGAATATTACAAAGTTACTCCAGAAAACTGGTTTCTAAGAAATTATACTCATTTGAGAACGTTCAAAGTAAATCCTTAGGGGTAAAGCCCTATTTCTTTCTTTTATTGTTTTTATTCTTGAGGATATTTTACAAAGTCTCAACATGACTATGGCACTTTCAGGATAGATTCTCTGTCTCCTTATCAGCACCATAAAACCTGGAAAGTTGTAGTGTGTGATGTGTGATGTGTGATGTCACAGAATAAACACTAAATTGGAAGTTAGAATGAGTGGAGCTTGTTTCAGATCTGCAGTTTATTTGTCATAGAAATACATAAAAAAGAAATTTATCTTTCTTAGCTTATGTTCCCTTATCTGTAAATGAGAATCTTGTGCCTCTGATTTCACAGAGTTACGGTGGATACAAGTATGAATGTACTCTGAAAACCATACCTCAGGTGCTAAGAGGTGGCAATCCCTGTTATATTCACGACAGAAGATAATAGATCAACCTTTGTTGAGCTCCCAATTTGTTCAAGTTCAGTATAAGGCACTACAGAGTGATAAACATGAGCTAGAAGCCATAAGTTAAGTGTTGAAGATAAAAGAAACTGCCATGAAAATATGATAAAAGATAAAAGTCAGAGGCTCAAAGAAAATATGAAAGCAATTGCAAGCTAAAACAGCATGGCAGAACTGAGACCATGTTAGAGATAATCTTTTGATCAGTGTGGTGCAGAATGAATTAGGAGAACCTTGCTGATCACTTCTGCTGCAGTCTTGGGTTATGCCTTGAAGTAACCAATACTTGCCAAAAATGCCAATCCCACCAGAATATCATGATGTGATGCCAGCTAGTGACTGAAATGCAAGCAATAGTTTTGCCCTGAGTCTATATATTTATAGTCATATATTTTAAAACATGTATTGAGTTGTAGAGGTAATATGATATTTTGTTGCGTAGATACAATTTGCTTTGCATATGACTTTAAGGGACAATTTACATGATCACTAGAATGTGCAAAAATTTGCCTCATGAACAAGTATGGAAACAATATGAGAGTAGAGCTAGACCTTACACCTGTAACTATATGGGGCTCAAGAATGGCCAAATAAGCACTGCAATATTATACAATTTTACAGATGTTAGGACATTGCTATCCCATGATTGCAATATGATTGTTCCTAACGTGTGTCTTTTTGGGGCGTGAGGATGCTTTTTAGTGTTTCTAGGTGTACTAACAAGGTCCGTAGTATTTAAATGTACGTTTTCATAAGAGGGAGAAAATCACCACAAACATTGGAAAAAGATTATATTGGCTAACATTTAACAATATTACTTATCTTGGCTAGGACCGTGCTAGCTGCTGGACCAGATACAAAAGAAATACAAACAAATTAACATCATAGAAGTTTTGTTTCTACTTATGTAAAGTTTATTTTGGAGAAGGATGAGAGGGGAACTGTATTCCATGCATTCATTCAGTACCCAGGCTATTGAGAGCTTACTTGGGGCATCAGTATCAAACCAGCTGACATAGAGACAGGCTTGTATGGGATACTTTTCTGAGTTGGACTTGAATGTACTGTCTGTCACTATATTCCCATTCCATTGGCCACAAATCAGTCAGATGGCCACATTAAACTGGAAATGATTCTTTGAAATGTAACATATTTTATATCCAAAAGGAAAATGAATGGTTATAGAGATGAACTACCTATAGTTTGTTTGACAAAGAAACTTATACTTGTACAGTTCTTATACAATTATAGATCTCTTTCACCTGCATTGACTCATTGAATTATAAACCCTGTGAACTTTTTTACCATCATTCTTACTTTGCAAACAGAAAACAAGGTTCAGTGGTTATGTGAATTGTCCATGGTCATATAGCTGCTGGTTATTTGGGGATCTAGGTCTCAAATTCAAGACCTCTAATTCAAAATTAATTTTCTTTCTTTATACTGCCGCTTGTACTTTCCCTTGTCACATGCTTTAATGAGAAAGAAACAAATACAGGAATTCTTGGATCATGCCTTAATATTACTTACAAGAAAGAGCACAATTAAAGCTACTGAGGAATAATTACAGAGCTGTATACAGACAGATATAGCCTAATATATTCAGAGGCTAATAACAATGAGATTTGCTGGGATAAGCCACCTAAGACTACCATGCATACAGTATTTACTTAGTCTGAAATCTAAAATCTAAGAAAGTTTCAATAAACTTTCTTAGAAATACTGTCGAAAATGTTTCTAAACATAGTCTTGGGAGCTATTTTTCATCCTGGTCCAGAAACAGATTCCACCAAAAACTGATTTCATTCCTCGGATTTGATATATTCTTAAGCAGTGATTCATGGAGCATGCTAAAGTGAAAACAGTTCTGGAAGGGGAAAAAAAAAAACAAGCAAACTTATAATGCAACTTAGAAAAACTAGGTTTAATAATTTCAGATTCAGCTAGGGTATATTGAGTGCCTAATAGAAACTAGACACCACAGATGATTTTACACACATTATTTTGTTTGTTCAAATGAAATTACATAGAAGCAAAGAAGCATTTGTATTATCCAAAGGTATAAATTATTTATATTATCCTTGGATCTCTTTAGTATGGATAAATGATATTTGGCTTTAGTATTTTTCTAGGTTATTGCAGACTTTTTAAAAGTTTGCTTTATTCTTTCATCAAATCATAGATCTCAGAGCAGAAGGACATATCAAAAGCACATCTGGCTCACCCCTCTACCTGCAGGAAATGAATGTTGTTGGCTTGCTTGTTGGCCATGTAACCATGAGTAAGTCACTTTTCTAAGCCTCAGGATCTGCATATGGTAAATGATAGTACTAATAAGCTTGTGTTGTCTTCTGAGTTGATAGCTAGAAGCACCAAATGTTCATTATGTTTTCTAAACTATATTACAGTACATCAGATGGCACTGGATCACCACTTGGCAGGTGAGACCACTGAGGCACACAATAGCATAAAGGACTAACTAGATGTCATAGAGTCAGCCCAAAGACTTCCTAGATTCATTATTACCATGGCCATCGTTTTTGACCTGAACTTTAATTGCTTTATATTTAAACTATTTAAACTGAATTTTCTGTTTCTTTTGATCTTGTCCAAGATTAAAGTGGGTAATATATCAATCCAGAATCATTTTGTTTAGTGGATAAAAGAGGCAGAAGCAACAGCTTCCCCTGATAGTGTAGCGCGTGGCTGACTCCATGAGCCACTACTTGTGTATTTAAATTACAGAATTCTCAGAACACCCCACCATAGCTCTATTTGGAAGGTCCATGAACAGGACATACACACTCTATTTAGGAAATTGAAACCCCTGTATTTTTTCCCAGTGGTTGATAGAATGGCACCAATTTGTATGAGGGACAGATAGGTTCTACAGACCGATAAAATATAATTTTTCCCCTGGAACAGAATAAACATTAACTCATTTACATTTTCACTGCAGTTAGGTTCAGAAATCATATATGTGGGTTTATTTTTAGAATTTATTTTTTACTCTGGTACAAATGAGCCAGTAACTATTTGGAACATAAAATTTTGGCTGAACAAAGAGATACTCAAGGTAGACTTTTTAAATAAATGGAGGAAAAATAGGGTTGGTAAGTGTGCCCAGAGCCATTGTGGCTTTCTTGGTATTTTGATCAATTGAAATAACAAAGTAATTAACACTTGCTGCGTGTTGCAGCAGAGAATAAGGTAAATTGCTATTCCTTGGAAGCTTCTGGCTTCTACAAAGGCTACTTTGAAGGAGAGGCACAGGGAGAATCAATGTGGTCCCATATAAACATCTCAACAGAAAGAAGATGCCTTCAGAATGTGTTTACAATTACATGTATATCTATTCTTGCACCCTTCCAACCCTCCAAGAAGAATTTAGATTCTACAGGGTGATTTCTAAAGGCTAGGCCAAATAATGTTTAGCTCTGCTGGATAACCTCTTCTTTCACATGTAGGAATCCTATCAATTCCAAATAACAGAAGCTCCTGATATGTTACTAAACAGCGTTCCTCTAAAACGTCATGTTATGGAATAAGAGTATCTCCTCTAAAATTCTTACGCTAAAGTCAAATCCACATTACCTCAGACTGTATTTGGAGGCATAATTTTAATTAAGAAATTAAATTTAAAAATGAAGTTATTAAGGTGGGCCTTAGTCCAATATAACTGGTGTCCTTTCAAGAGGAGATTAGGACACAGACACATATATGGAAGACCATGTGAAGAAAGAGCAAGAAGACAGCCAAATGTAGACCAAGAAGAAAGACCTCAGAAGAAACCAACCCTGCTGACACCCTGACCTCAGACTTTTGGTGTTCAGACGTCTCCAGAAATATATCTGTGGTTTAAACCACCCAGTCGGTAGTACTTTGTTACCTATAACAACCTATGTTCCCAAGAAGGACACTTGTTCTTTTTGGTTAAAATTATTGGCATTATTTGAAAGATTCTTCTGTGTTAAGTTTATAGGTAGGTGCTTGAGGTACACAAGCTAAAAGATAGCTCTCAACCATAGGGGCTTATCCGATTACCAGACTCCAGCATGACCCCAACCAAAGAGGGGGAAAATGAATGAATTAAATACATACAAAAACCCATTCCTCATAAAATTGTAGAATAAAAAGGGGAATAAAAAAGAATAGAAAGTTTCATTCTGTGTATAAATGAAAGAATGAATTTTGCAGTGTGATTAAGAAACATAACCAGAGTACTTCAAATGAGGAAAGGTGGTGTTTTGCCCAATTGTAATGTTTTGCTAATTGTAAACCAATTTTATCATCTCTTTAGGTCTCAGTCTTCCCTTATGTTCTTCAAATGGTGATTAACTCCAGCTTTTGATTTTGCATTTACATTTTCATAAGTAAAATATTGTTAAATGGTTTAGTTTTGTGTATTACTCTATTCCTGCTTACTTGCTAATCTACTGGAAAATGTATTTTCTTAAAGTTTATAAAAGTATATATTCAATGAAGTAAACTTGAAAATATTTTAAAAAGAAAAAAATCACCTATAGTATCACTTCCCTGAAGAAAAACTGTATTCCAGACTACTTTCTATTTTTGAGCATAGGTGAATATTTCTGTTTTATTTTCCTATATTGGTATTATAATTATTTTATAGTCTCATTTTCAGTGAATATTGTGTTACCTGTATTTTCTATGGGATAGGATAAGTAATCATTAATGCTACTTACCAAATGCCACTAGTTCTCTTAATTTCAGGAATGTGATAGGATTCCTGGACCCTATGTTTCAGGTGGGTATAAATTTAGTTTGGCCAGTGAAATATAATTAGAAACAATTTATGTCACTTCTTGGAAAAAACATTTATTTATTCTTAATTTTTGGCTTATAAACTACCAGAGATCTTTTCCTTTCTGCCATGAAACTCTCAATGACTACGATAATGTCTCTTCTGTTTGCTTATATATTCATTTCTTATTGCTGCTTTGACAAATTACCACAAAGCTGGTGGCTTTAAACAATAAAAATTAATTCTCTTATAGTTCTGGAGACCAGAAGATCAAAATGAGTTTTATGTGGCAAAAATAAAGATATTGATATTGTCATGCTCTCTAGCAGCCCTAGGGGAGAATTTGTTCCCTTGTCTTCTCCAGCATCTAGAGTTGCAATCCTTACAATTCTTTACTTATAGTTTCATTCTAAGTCACGAAAACATCTTCTCTCTCTTACTCTGCTTCCATTTACTTCTCTCATATAGTTTTCTCCTCTATCTGTGGTCAAATCTTTCTTCACTTTCTCTTATAAAAATGCTTGCAATTACAATTAGGGACCACCTGGATAATTCATCTAAAGGCCCTTCACATAATCAAATTTGCAAAGATCTTTTTCCACCTAAGGTAACATTCATAATTGTCAAAGATTTGGACCTGAGTATCACTGGGGGTCATTATTCAGCCTGGATCCCATAGTAAGAATTACAGCAAAGTTTCCTATCAGCCTACCATGGATTTGTGTCATGAGCACTCTAAAAAACCCTACATTTCTATAAGCCACTGGGATTTAAAATTTTATAATTGTCATTGTTGTTAAATCAGCATGATTTAGAATATACTGACTGAAAGTTGTAATTCAATATCTTTCTGCAATATTACTTTCAAATGAATATCTTTTAACTATATCATAGTTTATTTAATATCATATTAGAATTAAATTGTGCCTAATATTTCAAAGAGAATCCAACAGATATATTATTGAGCACATTGCTGATTAATCTCTTACAGGAAATTTCTAATGAACTCCTAGATCAAAGAGTACATATATTTGTAAGGATGTTTTAATTAAAGGGCTGACAGAAATGTTATCATGCTTGACACATCAACAATAGCATTTGCTTAGAACCATTATTTTAACTATGTCTTGGGAAAGACTTTGTAAAATGAAAAACAAACATAAGGTTTAACTACTTTAATATGGTAAACTTGAAATATTGAAATAATCAAGCCTATTTGATTCCCTATTCTTTTATACTAAATAAGTCAGCGGTTATATTTCATGAACTTTCCTCTAAAGAGATCTGCCTTGATGTATTTTCTGTTTATAGAAATGTAAAGAGCATTGGGGTGAAGTAGGGTTTTAAAAAATGAATACTGTATTAGTCAGCTTCTTCATTGCTGAGACTCAGTACCTACCATGCATAACTTCAAGGAGAAGCTTAATTTGCTCACAGTATCAGCCCAAAACCCGCTGGTTCCAAGTCAGGGATATAATGGCAGAAGGATGTGACAGAACAAAGCTTCTTAGTTCATAGGGTCTGAGAAATAGCAGAAGGGCACCAGAGAGCAAAAGGCGAGGGACCATACATTGATCCCAAGTGGTCAAACTCGTGGCCTACCCAGACACACCTAGAAGGTTGCTCTGCCAATGCTCAGGGTGGATCCCAAAGCCAATCAGGTTGACTTCTACCCTAACTCCTAAACACACAAAACAAAATGGAAAAACAATCTTGCTCAGGAAGGGAGTCTGATCAAAAAGGAAAGCAAAATAATTAATATGCACTGATCACTTTCAGGGGGACAGTCCTAAATTACAGACTATTTTTCAACAGCTCTTCTGTTCTCCCCAGCCCTTTTGTAATGCTTGAATGCCATCCACTTTTGTTCTCTGTCAGAGGGAGGCAAGTCTATCAGACCAGTGAAGTGGTGACTTTCCCACTATCCTATCTATCACTGGGGTGGAGTAGCTGACAAAACACACTGACTCAGCCTCCGCCCCAGCAGGAACTAAGTATATCATCTGCCAGATCACCTGATCTCACTTGCTGAGGCTGAGGACATCCAAGACCCCTAGGAAGACAGATGTCCAAGGGATGCACTCCCAGCCAGGGACAACAATGATTTTTCCCTAAATTGACTATTTCTGCTTCTACTCTCCTCCCCCATCCCTGCATACCTTCAGTACTGTTTAGAACAGTCATTTCAGCTTTCATCTGTTTCATCACAGGTCTCCTTTGTCAGACCTGGTGAGTCATTTGGCGGCGATGGCGGTGGCCATCTGTTCTGTTAGAATGAAGCTCTTTTTTCATCGTTTACCTGTCTTTCCCATTCCAAAGATTCTCGGCTTGTGTGAGTCAGGTGCCTCACTTTTCTGGGCTTGTTGCCATCAAGTGGGTGGGTTTCAGATCTTGGCCCAGTCTTGCAGGTAGGACAATCTAGAGGAGATTATGTTTTCTCTGCAACTTCTTTTCCATTTCCAGAATACTGAAATTTCCTTCGTTGTCTGCCATTAGCTTGCTCTATTGACCCTCCTACTTTAAGGGACTTATCCTGAAAGTGTGGTCAGTCAAGCAAATGAGATCAAGCACAGTCTGAACAATAGGGAATGATGAAGGAGCAACTCTCCATTTCTTGGGGAAAAAAATATAAGTTCATACTGAGGAGTGGAATTAAGGTGATTGCACGAGGTTTTCTAGATTTTAAAATACTATTAACAGATACTCAGTTATGTGGAAATAACCTCAGTTAATTATGTGTTCTTTATATTGTTTTAGGTTTTCCATGGTCACATATTCTTTCACTTTATGTTTAAAAAGTTAGCTTGGATAAACAAAATCCTTCACTTTTGGACCAAACATAGGACAGCCCATTTGAAAAAGAAATTACCACCTAGGAAAAGTGATTCTCATATAACCCAAACACTATATATTTCAGCAGTTTTCTACAGTGGTTTAATTTTGTCTTTGAAAATACTGCAAGTATCAGTACAATTAGTGGCTAAATTGAGATAATTCTAAATCTAAAGCTATTTGGTAGTGTGGGAGCACAATATGAAGAAAACCTTCCTTTGTAGGGCAAAGTAAACAGCAACCCAGTTTGGAAATGGGGAGAATGATTCGTACTTCTTTCAGTGGTAGTCTTAGCAAGTTATTAAAACTCCCCTCTTCTTGCTTTATTTATACTAAATCAGGGGAAAGTAATATTTCTCTCCTTCCTAGTTCATAGCAATATCATCAAAGTAATTAATGGTTATGAAGACTTTAGAATTATTGCAATATGGTAAAAATGAGTGTATTAGATTGTAATAAATTCTCATTCATCTAGACACTTTTAATTTATAATTTGGTGCGATATAGAGTGAAACATTTTTGATGTTTACATTTGCACTTTGTGGGAAGAAGTAATTTTCTCTGCAAATTGAGAGGGTAAAAAGAAGCTTTAGAAGGAAGTGTATAAGAAATACACATAATTATAAGTTTTGAGTAATTATTTAGAAATAAAAAAGGGAAAATCTCCAAATTCACTGTCTGTTATCACAACCATGCCTCAAAAGATACCACTTTTGATGAAATAAATTAAATAAGATATGGTATTAATTCTGGACACTTTTAAGGTTTTTAAAATCTCCATTTTGGAGCTTGACTATAATATAACCCCAAATTATATTTTCATTTTTCATTAAAGTATGAAGAAATTTTGGCTCAGATTTTGATGAAGGATGGCTACCCCAAACGTAGTAGAAATGGTTGCCAAACAACATGTTATTGTAGTATGGGAAAGGGAGCATTTAATGTTCACTAATGATATTTTCATTGGACATTAGACATGAGTAGAGTTTGGTAGCAAAGATGTGGAAAGGGCATTTTGAGGAGATATCCTTAAAAAAAATATTAGTGCATGATGTATTCAGGAAAGTCCAAATAGTTCCTTAATTTAAAATAATAGTGTATAAAATAATCAAACCAGTTGTGTTGAGATTCTCTGGCAATCCTAGCACTCTGGGAGGTGGAGACATCAAAATCAGAAGTTTAAGCCCACCCTGGGCAACTTGGCAACTTAGTGAGAATTTGTCTCAAATTAAAAAAAAAAAAAATGCTGCAAAGGGTCTGGAGATGTTGCTTAGTTCGAAGGGCCTGGGATCAGTACTTAGTACTGCAAAATGAAACAAACAAGCAATCAGAGGCAACTTTGAACAGTACAAAGTATGCCATAGACTCTTTTCATTGCCATGTTGTGAAGTTTAGAATTTATTCTAAAGGAAAGGATGACATTTGGATATATTTAAGAAGTAAGATGGTATGAGATATGTGATTTTAGAAGAGTTTCAGCTTTAAATTTAAGAGAGGCCACAAACATAGCCAGAGGTTAAGGGTTATGGTTTGATCATGAATGGAGAAACAGCAATGACTTCTAGTGCATATTTAGTTTAATACGTATTGAGGATATCTCAAGCCCTAAGATGAAGTCATCTGTGAAAATAATGGCATCCAAAATTCACATTTGCTCTATTGAGATACCAAAAACCAAATGAGAACGTGTAAGTGTTGGGATACAGAGGGCTAAAAATATTACTCATGGTTATTAAACTGAAAAATACTATTTTAAGCTTTAAAAGTGTGTCAAATCAGAAGAGAAGAGGGGTCAGAACAAACTAAAAAGTTTATCATGAATGGGAAATACTGAAGAGTTAGGGAAGGAATTCCAGAGAGAAATTAAAAACACAGAATATCTGTAATGTTTCTGAAGCCAACAAGAGGGAAATTTAGGAAAACACAAAGATATTCAAACTCTCAGATGCTACAGAGTCTGAACAAAGTGAGGGTTAATCCATTATCCTTTGATAATATAGAAATATTGATGATCTTTGAAAATGCAGCTTCAGAGGAGAAAGTGACAAGACAAAATGGATGACATAAAGCAGAGAATAAATTGAAGTGGTTGAGGGATAGGCACATTACTTTTAAAACTAATGCCAGAGAATGGAGAATATTTGAAGACTACAAAGTAAAGATCAATAGAGAAGGTAAGACTGAAGATTGAAGAGAGCAAAGGGGTAGTTCATGAGGATGAGTCGTCCAGAAAAGAAGAGAAGGGTTGAGGGGCTCAGGAGCACATGTAGACCTCTGAAAGAAAAATGCCATTCAAAATCTTGGGGATAGGAAAAAGATCATGGTACTAAAGCTCTAGCATTTTGGAGAAATGATAAAAGAAGCTAAAGGAATTTATATCAGCTGTCCTTGCTTTTCTTCAGTGAAATAAGAGCTCAGTTAGTGGATGAGTGAGCAGGGTAGTCTGGGTATGCTGGGATGGTTAGAAAATGCTCAGAGGGAGGAATGGACTTAGGATTTCACTAAGGATGAAAAGAAATACTGATAAGAAACACCTAGAGAAAAGCTCATGTGGAGTCACATGACTTCACTGTGTTTTGTTACCCATATTGGCTGTTTTTAGATACGTTCAAAGTGTGGAAATGATTATGATTCAAAGAAGTATTAACCACTATGCTGCCAAATAAAGATAGGTCATAGCATGTCTCCAATGTATCTTTTTATTTATCTATGTCCAGTTAACAATTTATATATCTGAGTGTGTATATGTATACAGAGGATTGTATATGAATCAGGGTCCTGGTGTCAAAAAGATGGCTATTTAAACTGGTCACTGAGGAGAGTATTATGAAGTGTCCCTTTACAAAGAGGTTATTTGGATAAAGAAACTGAGAACATTGACTGACATATCCTAGGTCTACTCACAGTTTGGAAAGTGTGGAAGTTCTAAGATATGAGGAGAGGGTCACTAAACAGGAGTTATGGCTTTTGGCAGTTGATTTCATCCATTGCCAATCTGTGTCCGTGAAGTGATGGAGTCAAGGATTTAAAATTGTAACTGATCTCTCTCTCTCTCTCTCTCTCTCATCACTACAAGTGCCCTGAATTAACTGAATGTTAAAAAAAGTCAGAGGGCAAGAGAAACTGGGTAATAGAGTCCATAAGTAACTGCTCCATCAGGGCTGTAGAGCGGATTTGAAGAGGCCGGCAAAGGGACAGCACAGGCATATGATTTTCAGGACTCAAATTCACCATGCCTGAAGCAGAAACCAAAACCTGATGGTTGAGATTACCTAGTAGTTAAGTGGTAGGGGGAAGAAACAGGTTTTTTCAGAGAGAGACAAGGGAATATAAATTATTATGAGATAAGCCTAAAGAAGTCAAGTCATAACTCAACATTCTTCAAGATTAGTAAGATCAGCATTTTCATCACTAAGATTATGGGGTAGCAATAGCTAGCTTGTTCTAGAAGCTCTTTCACTGGACTGGAAAATTTCCAGGATTATTTGGAAGAAAAAGTACAGATAATCTTGTATGATATCACTAAAATATCCCCAGTAAAATAGAAGTTTTGTTGTGGATACACTATTTTTTAATATATTTACTTTTCTGAATCTGAATGTCTTATAAAGAAAATGCGTTTTGTTGTCTTCCAAAAAATTTTCATATTTATGCTAACTCTTGCAATCAAAGACAATTTAACATATAGGAGTTAGGGTAGAGGAGAACTTATTAAAAAGAAAAGGAAGAAAGGCTTAGGTTGACATGATAATTACTAAAACAAACTTTCAATCAAAAGGCTTCTGAATATTCTTTTGGCAGGTGCTTATTGAAGCAAATTGAAAGAAAGATGAAGTAAGCAGATTGCCATTTAAATCTTAATTAAATTAAGACTTAAACATCAGTCCAATCTTTTACAGTTCTCAATAAACAGAGGACAAAACTAAAGGAGAAGGAAGAAAACAATCTATTAAAATGCAGCTTAACTTATTTTTCAATTTATCACTTCCAACCTAAATGAGATGTGCAAAGGAGACCAACAAGAGTTCCCTGAAGATTCACTGGTGGCATCCTTGAAATTATGTCAATTATATTTGAACCATCACCATCCAGGCTGCTATATTACCCTCTGCAGCGTAATTCCACAGTGTTCAGGAAACTCCATGTTACTTAGCCACATTTCTACTAGAAATAAAAAGCAGCCCTGATAAGATAATTCAATGCAAATAGACATTGTTGGACTTGGTATATATTTGGGAGAGAAACCTTGCTTCAAAGTCTTCTTGGAATTATGATGTAGATGTCAAAACTCTAGTTGATATCAGGTTTTCTCATTCTGTTTCAAATACTGGGAAACTGGATGGTTGTATAGTTGGTTTACATAAAATCTATTTTAGTCTAGCCAATATGATGATTTTGTCACTGACTATAAGTAGCTTTAGAAGTTATCTATGACCATCTATAAGTCCCAAATTTAAGTGACTTATATTTAATAATAATAATACATTGAGCATCATTTTGAACACTGCTTTATGCAAAGCACTAAGGTTATAGAGATAAAACACATCATATCTCCCTGTCAAGTTTACATTCTGTTATTAGAAGCAGTTGCTTAAATAAATGTCACATAGTACCCCATGCTATAATTCCAGCTGAGTTCAAAGTACACCAGAAGGGAAACAAAGCAGAAAGTGTCTGACTTTATCTAGGAATAACTGAAGAGGGTTCTTAAGCAAGATGACACAAATTAAGTCATAAGGAACTTGAAGAAAGTATGGTTTTTAGTGTGTATTTAATCCTAAATTTATGTTGGGTTCTTTTATTTCTCTTGTGCACTGATGAAAATTCTCAATTGAAACTTTTAAGCGAATTGGATCAGAAAAATACTTTAAATACATTTTTAACATAAATAAGTGTACCTGTGCACAGATTTATTAACAGAAATGTATGTATCTTGAGAAACATTAAACTTGATGTTGATGTTGATGACATACTTTGAATTTTTTCTCAACTGTAGTGACAGGATAGCACTGGTAATGGATTGCTGTGATCTTCGTGAGTCCAGGATTAACTGTGAAAGATCACACGTTTGTCAATGAAGTTTCATTGGCCATGTGTGCAGTCTGTAAGAAATGTAGTAATAGATTGTCCCCTGCTGGAAACAACGTGGTCTTGACCTCCACATCCTACAAAATCTCATTACATCATGGTGTCAAACCATACAATGGTACAAACTATTGGGAAGAGAGGGAGTGAAGAGACCATCAACTCTCTGTGAATTACATAATTTGAAAATTACTTTATGTATTCAGAAACCTCAGCTAATCTGCTACTAGTGATGGATGTGTCTCTGCCAAAAGATAAGAATTTTTTGAAGTGGGGAACAGTGAAAATAAAAGGGTTGAGATAACTGATATTAAATGAGAAAACTATGTAAATCTTGACTGTTTAGTTTTTTGAAGTTTCTACCCAATTTTTTTTTACCAGTTCAGTGGACTCCCAAATTTTGCGGAGGTTACATTCCTAGATCTAGCAAGCAAGATTCGTGAAAAACCACGAATTTCAGATATTGTCAGAAAAATGCCTACACATGACTCTTTTATAGTTTAAACCCTAAGTATACTATGTCTCCCACACTTATATAACTTTATTTAATAAAATACCGTATTAATAAAGTCTTAGAAGGTGCAGGGCATTTTGGCAGCGTCTTAGGGATCTTAGGGCTTTAAGAAGAACAAAACGGAGAACATTTGAGATAGCTAGGGTGAGTACAGCAACTTGTTATGATGCGGGAATGCTGGTATATCTGCCAGGGCAGCCAATTAGCAATAAAGAGAACTGAATAACGCTCTCGGATTGGCTGCTTGCAAACCTCCCGCCAAAAAAAAAAGATTGCAGATGATATTTTCAGTTTCTGTGAAATTGCAAGTGTTTCCTCAAACAATTATTAATTAGGTTCTAGGGAAAAACCCACGAACGACTGAGACCACAAACTGAACTGTGACTTCTGGTGGGGGGTAAACTGTATCGTAGAAAATACAGTGCCTCAGATTTTCACTCAACTGGATTTGTTAGATAAGAACTTGGATTCATTTAACACCAGGGGTACTTCAAATCTTAACTATATCCACAACTGTAAAATGAGTCCAGTTGGCCAGTCACTGCTTATAGAGTAGATTAAAAATGACTGAACAGAGTGATTATTTAAAAAAAAAAAAAAACAACTAATAGTGTCATGTAAATGCTAAATGATCATATTAAATTTCCAGACACTATGGCAAAAGTCACCAGATAAATGCTGAATAGATTTGCATTTAACTGCTAGAAAATACAGTATTTGAAGTAATCTTGTTTTTATACACTATAGCTTCTAAAGAGCCGTAAATCATGTTGTCTCTGAGGCCCTGTGAAACTCTTGATTCAAATGAAATGTATCATCTGGCTTTTGCATTGATTTTGCTTGAGCAAAGAAAGGAGATTCTCCAAAACTACAAACTCAAATGTGATATAGTTGCAGTTTCCCTAATGCAAAATTTTACTGTCTGTTTCCATGAGGAAAAAAAATTTGCTTTCCTATTAAAATTGAATAGGAGGCTACAAATGTGGCTCAGTGTTAGAGCATATGTCTACCGTGTACAAGGTCCTGGGTTCCAGCCCCTGTACTGAAAAATAAAATAAGAAAATTGGGTGGTGTAGCTTTATAGTGTTTAGAATGAAAATATAATTATCGAGGGTAGAAATTAAATTCTACTACTGAACATAGTATCCTCAACCTAGTTTATCACTACGGAGACAGTGAACATAGGTTTAAGTGCAACAAACTCATGTGTATAATCATTCCTCTAATAATATGTTTATAAGTTTCTTTCACATACATTTTTGAAGTAAGTCATATATTTCATTGCCAAATAAAGGTCAATTGCCTGGGTGAGTTGTTTGCAACCACACTAGGTAAGAAAGAAATGAACATTTACTATGCTTAGGTATTAAAGTGTAGGGACTTTTTGCTCTGTAGCATAATCTTGGCTATATTGACTAATATATCACTATTATACTACTTTTTTCTCCTAATTAGAAGATGAAATCGACAGATTGTAATTATTCAGTAAGTCAATTTTTTTCTTCTCCCACTCAAAAAGATCTAAACGGGGAAAGAAAAGAGAAACACTGCAAACATCCTCCAATTACTTGTTTCTCATTTTTGGAAACTATGATTATTTGCTTCTTTACATTTTTATAAAGTTGTCCCTAATGCCTCTTTAAAGTCCAAGTTTCAAATAATGACCTGTATGACAGAATCCTACGGACGGCTTTAAGACATGGAAAATTCTGCCATTCATCTCCATCCTCAAGGACCTTGTGGACAACTCTGGAATCTCACCTTCAGTCAGAAATGGAAGTAGTAATTTAGGGCTAGTCTCATAGGCATGCCACTTCTACAAACACATTAGAATGTCTTTTCTGAGAAGAGTCCCATGCATGGCTTAATGCTCTGCCTTCACCACTTTGAAATTCTTAATAATTTACTAACAAGAGGCTATGCATTTTCAGTGTGCTCTAGAATCTAAACATCATGTACAAGCAGGTCTTGATTTGGGGCAATATTTTGTGCTTAATTGGCAATGCATTTGCTATGTCATCTAGGACATGTTAAAATCTTTGATGGACATTGGTCTCTTGGTGTCCAGAGATACTGGCCTAATTTTGACTCAAGGAAGCAGATTACTGTCCTCTTCGTGGATGTTAAGAGAATGCCTATGTTTAACAGGACTGCAAAAAAACCCACCTCATTTTGATATTTCCAACCTCAAATGGAGAGTGAGAGCTAAAATCTGCCATGCATTTGGAGTTGCCAAGGCATGAAAGTATAAGTGCAAATTTTTTTCAGAAACCCCAGAATTGTATGATTTATTTAAGTTCTACTATTTAGTGAATAGGGTATTACTCCTCCTATTCTCTTCAGCATGTGAAGCGGCCAGCTCTAAAGTCTTATGGCCACCAGCAATCACTGAAGCTAATTGTGAAATAACAAAAAGAGAATTAAAATTACCATTCAACCAAGAAGTTAATAAAAGTTTCACATTTTATACTGAAAACAGTTAAAATTATTTAGTATTTTCCACTCCATATGGATTTTTGCTGTGTACTCCTGTATCATTTCATCAGGTACTTTTCCTTCTGTTAAATAAAAGCAAGTCTGTCCAGGTTGTAGCAGAACACTGAGTTTCATCTTGAATCATATTCATGTAGATCCTTCCACATATCATCACTCCTTCCACATCCATCTTTACTCTATACCAGAATATTTCAAATTCATGTGAGTATTTTGCTTTTCACATTAGATAATAAAAACATCAAAGGCAGTAGTGTTTCTCTGTTTATATTTCCAGTTCATTGTACACTGTAGGCAATTAATGAGTATTTAATCAACTGGATGAATCTTTCCATTGTCAACTTAGGAAAATTTTGAGTTAATAGGCACTGAAACAAATCTATGATTTTGACAATAAAAAATAGTACATAGAAAATTGAGTTGAAAGTTCAAAGGGAGGAGTTAGAGAAATGGGAAAGCCCCATGAAGGAAGTAAAGGCTAATGGTTATTTTATTTAAAAAAAATTCAGTTGGTAATGTAGTGTTATTTTGAAAACAAATATGATAAAATGGAATTTCATTTGAAAAGAATTAGACTTCTTGGAATATTGGAATGTCTCAAAATGTTTCAAGATGTTCTCTTTAGGTTCATCTATGTGATACTGGCTTTCTGGTGAATCTGTGCTTTTGCAAGCAACACCATTTACACATATATAAAGTGTAAAATTATATTTATCTGCTTGTTTATTTGATGAATATTTGACAAATAACTATTTTACTATAGTGTACTAAAAGCAATAAAATTTATTAATAGTAAATGAGACACACAAAGAGAGAATATGCCTCAGCTAACAAGCTTTCCATTTATGTTTTTATGGATACGCCATACATTAGTACTTAATAATTAGCTGTACAAAAATATGAATAAACTCAATACTACAAACTGTACATTAAAATGGTTAAGAGAATATTATGTTATACATTTTAAATCACATTTTAAAGAACAAACTCTTTAATAAGAAAAATACGAGCCTATTAAAAAAGGGCAATGCCCTGAGTAAAGGCTACCCAACCAAGTTATAAAGATAAAAAATAAAATATGAACAGATGTTCAACATAATTTTTATTATTGAATTACAGATTTAAATGTGAAATTTCTCTGCAAGCATTAGAATGGTTAAAATAAACTGATAACACAAATTTCTGGTGAGAATATGGAGCAAGATGAACTTTCATTTGCTGGTGATAGGAACTCAAATTGATGTATAAACTTTGGAAGACTGTTAATTTCTTACAAAGCTAAATTTCATTTTACTAAACAGTCCAGCAATCATTTTTGTTAAGTATTTATCCAATTAAGTAGAAAACCTATTTCTACACTAAAACCTGAAAACAAATGGTTATAGCATCTCTATTCATAATAATCAAAAACTAGCAAGCAAGCATGATTTCCTTCAATAAGTGAACAAATAAACATAGTAGAATACATTCATATAATATTCAACAAAAAACCAAATAAAATATAAAGCCAAAATGATGTGAATTAATCTTAAATGCATATTACTGAGAGAAACCAATTTGTAAAGATTGTGTACTATACAATGAATACTATCTAATACTAGCTATATTATATATGCAAAAGGCAAAAATGTACAAACCATCAAGGATTACTGCTTGCTAGTGATTTAGAGTAAGGCTTTTAGGACTAGATAGGTGAAATATATTATACTTTTAGGGTGGTACAACTTTTCGGTATGGTAAGGATACCATTGATTTATGTTATTATACATTGTTAAAACTTGCAGAACTTTGTAACACAAAGAGTGAATCTTAATATAGGCAAAATTTGAAACCGGATGTCTGAGTACTATAAGAAGGAATACGGACGATCAAGGGAGAATATAACTATATTTCAAGTATGAAACAATGCAAGTTAAGGAGACATGAGAGGGGAAAGGAACATTCTAAGTAACTTGTAAAATAAATGAAGTATGCAGTAAACACTGTATCATGAAGTATTGGCATATCAGCTATGAATTCTGACACTCATATACATGTATACTGGGATTGAATGATTAAGTAAATTGATAGTGGATGATTGGAGCCAGGTTTCTCAGTGCTATAGTGAGACTTTATAGATAAGCAAAGGTATAAGCCTAGAATGATAATGTTGTAACAGATTAGAATTGCAGACATCAAGATGTACTCATATTTGGCTTAACATAGATATAAAGTGTTACAGATAGAAATATTTATAGATATATGTGTACACATGGATTGATAGGCATATATATATTTTCTTGCCCTGTCAGCTGAGAAGGCTGACAAGAAATTACACCCAATAGCAACAAGCATCCCTACCATCAGATATGAGTTCCTAATTCCTATTCTCCAAAAAAAAAAACTAGGGGTCCTTTGAGAGATGCCTGATTCTAGCAGTGGAAATATACAAGACAATCCTGGAGCATCTTATAATGCCAGTAAGAAAATTGTTTTAGTCTATTCTGTGTAGTTATTAAAAATACCTGAATTATGTAATTTATAAAGAAAAAAGCTTTATTTTGGCTCACAGCTCTGACAGTTAGATTGGTTAACCACATATGTTGAGGACCTCTGCTGTTACAACTTCACAGAGAAGTAGAAAAGGAAATATCCATGTGCAGAAAGGCCCACCAATGTGAGATGGCCTCATTTTGTAACAATCTATTCTTGTAAAAACTAACTAGATCTTGAAATAACTTCATTAATCCTTTTTGAGGGTGGTGTTCCCTGTAAGATAGTCACTTTCCACTAAGCCCCACATCTTAAAAATTCCCTGCCACTCAATACCACCAAAATGTTCTTAGTAAATAAAACTTTTATGGGTAAACTACATCCAAACCTCAGCAGAAATCTCTTATGTATGGTTATGTGTACACACACACACACACACACACACACACACAGACAAAGGTAGTCAGGAGTCAATTGAAAGAGCTACCAATGACCAAAGCTGGAACAATTTGGACAAAAAATAAATAAAATAGTATTAGAATATAACTCAAGGAACAAAATAAATATCTATAAGTGTACATAAACATTTATAAGAAGTTTGAGGGAGGTCAATCTTCCATAGATAATAATTCTACCTAATTTGTGAAATACTGATCCTTAAGAATATAAACATAAATCCTCACTCCATAAATGTAGGCTGACCATAGTGACTACTTTTCAAAATGTTTTTAGCATGGGGAGGTAGGTAACTGAGTAATTTTCTGGTGGAGAAACCTAACAACACAACTTCAGACAGGGGATCATGGGCAGTTACAATATTGATAAGTCCTGTTGGTGATATGTGCATTTGCTATGATGTGATGAAAATGGTGATCTGTCCTTGTGATCTTTCTCCCAGGACCCCATTCCCCTGTTTAATCATGAGAAACTCATCAGACAGATTCTAGTCTTACACAACACTTGTCCATTCATCCTCAAAACCAAGTCATCAAATGTAAGTTTGAGAAACTGTCACAACTCAGAGAAGCCTACAGAGACAGGATGATGTGATATCGTGGGTAGGATCCTAGAACAGGAAAAAAAGAGACACTAGGTAAAAGCTAAGAGAATCTGAATAAAGTATAAACTCTAATTAATAACATCAATATTGTTTCACTGATGTACGAATTAACTGTCCTGCTATAAAATGTTACTAATAGAAGTAATTATGTGCAGGGCATATGAGAACTCTCTGGACTATCTTCTTAATGTTTTTGTCCATCTAAAACTACTAAACATATGGATTATTGAAAAAGTTAACTTTTTAAAACTTTAAGAGTAGGAAGATACAACAGTTAACTGTAGTTTATTTTTCATCTTCCAGAGTTTTATTTTATTCACATTGTATTATACAGACACATGAACATATGATCAAAAATAAACTTAAATTTTTGAATTTTCCAAGACATTCCATACAATTTTCTCATGGAGTTGAAGGGCAGTTCTCTGTGAGTCAATCTTAATTGTTTTAAAATGCCTTACTTTAAACCCAGATGCACCTTTAAAACATTAGTTGTTGGGCCAGGGATTTAGCTCAGTGGTTCCAGAGCCTGCCGCGCAAGCGCAAGGGCCCGAGTTTGATCCCTGGTACCAAAAAAAAAATTAGTTATCAAAATTTAACCTTAACCTAGCAGAAAAATGTATAAGATTTGCTTCTCTACAAATCTGAAAACTACTTTAGTTGATTTATATTGTTTCTTTGAACCACAATCCTATTTCTTTACCTAACTAGACAGAATCTCAAAGTTCAGTGTTTGAAATCTTAGTAACTAAAAATCTAAAAACCGTTCATCACTACAACTGCACACATGCACTGGAAATTTCGATATAAAATGTAAATGAAACGGCCATTGTTTAAGTATACTTAACCTAGGAATCTTTTCATAGTGCCTTCCCTCACTGTGGTTATAGACATTTCCCAGAAATCAGATGTACTTGTTCTATTGTCATCTTTCTTATACTATTTCAAATTCAAGAGTTTATGAACATAAATTGTATATCAACAGGCTCATGACCGAGTTACAACTCCCCTTTCTTCTAATGTGTTGGTCAAGAGGTTTGGTGCTTTCCCTTTATACATGCAAGGCCTGTTTATTGTTTTTGTTTTTTGCTTTGCTTTTATGGTGCTGAGGATCAAACCCAGGGCCTTGTGTTTGCTAGCTAAGTGCTTTACCACCAAGCTAAACATTCAGCCCTACTTATTGCTTGTGTGGGAGCTACATTTTATTCAGCAGACGGTGAACATGGTTTGATGTATTCTATTTTGCTAAGTTAATATCAGGTTTGAAAGAGAGAGAGCCATTAGTTCTGAGATTCTACAGCTATATAATGATCACATAAAAGACAGTTCACCTAATGTGAAAAGTCAGTCTTTATTTTTTCACCACTTTGTAACTTCTTTTTAAATTGATATTACTATTTAGAAAATGAATTCTATGCTCATCTCTTTGGAGGCTAATGTAAATTGTATCTTTTGTATGAGCTGTGCTATACTATTTTATAGGAATTATGTTTGAAAGTCAGCCAGGTGAAGGGAGAAAATTACTGAGAATTAGAGGTGGACCACCAGCACTTGAACCTCCAGCTCTACTCATTGGATTGGCATGGATGTTTCAGTTCTCAGCATCTTCAGTTATCAAAAGGAGATAAGAATAAAACTCATTTGTTCACATTAGCATAGAATGAAATCATGCATATCTCGAGCATAGCTCAGAGTCCACTACATAAAAATTTTTAAAAACGTATTAGTTCTTTGCCTTCCACATTACATTTGGGGAGAGTATTTTTTTTTTAATAGGTAAGCAATACAGTGGATTGATGTCACTCAGTAGTACAGCATTTGCCTAGCATGTGCAAAGTGCTGGGTTCAACCGCCAGTACCATAAAAAAAGAAAGAATGAAAAGAAAAAAAGGAAAAGGAAAAAATATTATGAAAGTATAAAAGTGCAGTAGAAAATCATAGTTTATATCTGAAAATGAATATTAGGGGAAAGTAAAATTAAAAACCAAAGTTCTAAAGGATCTATTTTGAGATCTTCATTAGATACTTATACAGTACCTGAAGTAAGGCCAAGAGAAAAGTATACTATTTTTATAATTTCAAGGGTATTTGTTACAATATTTTTGAAAACAAAAAGCCTTGAGAAAAATTCAGCTAGTTAAGTAAATAATGGCACATACGTAAGATGAAATATTGCAAAGTTTGTAAAATTGTGTGGTAGACAGCATTAAAAAAAGAAATGTCAAATCACAGACTGGAAGAAAATATTCACAATACAAAGAAATTATATTTGTTTATATAATAATATTATAAAGTCAATTAACAAAAGAATTTCAATGGCAAAATATTTGAAGATATATTTCACAATAATTATTTCAAAAGTTGCTCACCCTTATTAGTAGCATGCAAAATAAAACCACAATGCAGTATCATAAACAACTAAGAGAACGCTTAAAATTGGAAACACCAATAATATTAAGTGTTAATAAAGATGTAGGGCAACTGTAGTTCTTGTATGACTGTAGAATAGTATGTCCTTACAGAAACCAATAGGAAGTTTATAATAAAATGAAACAGATCCCTATTCTATCACCCAGCAATTCCATTCCTAAGTCTATATACAGAAGATAAACTAAATTCATAGGTACATAAAAAGAGCTGTAAAAAAATTTCATAAGATAAGCAAAAACTACAAGTAAACCAAAATGCCCATCAGCAAGACAAAGGGATACGCTATGTTCATAAGGTAGAGTATTATTCAGCATCAAAATGATGAAAATACTAATAATACAGTAACATGGAGGCAGTACCAAAACATGTTATTCAAACAGTGCCAGCTGTATGTTTCCATTTGCATGAAGTTAAAAAACAGATAAGTGTAGTAGGCAACAGAAATCGTGACAATAATTATCAATATAGAACAGTTAATGGGAAAACATCTGAAAAAACTCTCCAGCTGATAGAAACGTTGTAAATCTTGTTATGGGCTAAGGTTGCCTGCTATATATGTTTGGCAAGTTTCATCAAATGATAGCCTTGAAATCTGTGCAATTCATAATGTGAGTGATACCTTGGTTTTTAAAAGTCTTCAAGAAATGAATTCCTCATAATGAAAAAAAAATGTTGTACAAAGTCAGCATACCATGTAAGCAGTATTTATGAGTCCTGGGCAATGCGGACCTCAGAGATTATAAAGCTGAACAAAAGTGAAAGATCTGCTATCTAGGAGACAGGCTATACCAACGGCAGGGGCTGAGGTCTGGCAGGAAGGTCATTTATGCCACATTGAGAAAGGATCCACCTGGTCTAAAATTGTATCTTACAGTGGAAAAAGACTTTTTCTGGGTGAACATGTTTTTTGTGTGTTTGGCTCTCAGGGGCACATCCTATAATTCTCGATATTGTATATTCTACATGAACTTGTCATTTGTTAATAAATTAACCTTTCCTTGAAGCTTTTTGTAGTCTCTTGCATATCATATTTCTACTAAAGAAATAACACATCATATAAGACAGTATATTCTATTATTGATCCCCAAAATACTTTATTATAGCTTTAACCAATGGCCTGATAAACTAAGAGTTTGTTCATCTTCTATTCATCCCTTTCTGAAGACATGCTCAGATTATGTCAAAGAACCCTGAAGGACATCACCACCTCATAATCACCTGAGTTACTTTATCCTTTCCATATAGTTTAGAGAAAACTGAAAAAGTGTCCTATTCCAAAACAGCTACTGGATACTCTGTCATTTAGTCAATTTACATCCTCATTAGAACTGACATCCAGAAATGGCTGCTTGTTGCCACCAATCTTACTCTTTCCCTGTTGTCTTTGCTTTCCCCACTCCCTGTCCTTTCCATATACTCAAAATCATCTCATTTATAATTAAGTGGAGGTGATGAGGTTAAATAAAAAATCAACCTAATATCTGAACACATGGTGAGTAGCAAAGATCCATATCAGTGCTGAGCTGAAATCATTGAATGCACGATTACCAAATTGGAGGGTGGATTTTCTGCTTGTTGTCTAGTCCTGTGTGCATTTCAAACCACTGCATAGTAATGCTCCAGCCAATATGACTTAAAATAGCAAAGGTTCTACTTTCCTACTCCCTATTCAAATTCTGAGAACCTATTTTTGTTCTCACACATATTTAAACTTTTGAAATTTAACATTACATGTTCTTCTTTGTTAAAAAGAAGAAAGTTGATTGTGAACACAGATTGTGAACATTTCCAGGAAGCTTAAAAATAAAAGTCTAGAAACTAATCAGAGGATTGTGCTACTTGGCAAGTATGTCTTTTCTAACTACATATTTATTCCAGAGTGGAGAATGAACTCCTCATAAGATTGTGGACCTAGTGAATAATCAGGGCAACAAGATCAGGCCAAACACTTACTATTCACCCAGACATACCAACTCCTTACCTTACCTGGTAGAGCTTTGAATGATTTGACCCTTAGGATTAGTACCAGTTCAGCACCAGGACCCAGTAATCTCACCATACTTCTGTCTCTGGAAGATGTGAGTACTCTAGCTAATGACTCAAGGCTGCATTGGAGAAAGACAAGAGGAAGAATGGACAATACATACTCTTGAGTGTGCAGCAAGGAATTTCCTTAAAAGAAGTTATGCAGAAGAGAGACAGCTCCAGAGCTCTCTATGGATGGTGGTGCACCCTTCACCAATGAACTGTTCCATGCTTCTATGAAAAGAATGTTCTGTGAGTCTCTCTGGATACACAGTGTTGGAAGAGGGGAGGACAGGTGAATTAGACACATGTTATAAGTTATAAGTATGTCCCAGTATTCTTGTTTCTTTAGTCTTTTAGATTATTCCTCTACACTGTATTAAGGAAATTCTACTTCTCAGTTTCATTAGATATAGGTCAACATCATGTCTACGGTGCAATAAATAAACTGTGTAAGCAAATTAGGAGAGCTTTTACCAGTTTCTTGAGCCAACATATGGAATTCAGAATCTGTCAAAAATGCATTCATAATACATTTGGCCACCCCAAAGTCATTTCCCTTCCACTGTGAACAAATAAGTTTATAATCCATTTCTGTACATGTATGCTAATTTCTGTCGATATAAATTATCTACACAATTATTTGTGTAAACTAACTCCTCTTACATCAGACATGCTGTGCACCTTTCTTGGTTAGGTTGGACCTGACTCTAGTATGAGTCTGGAGGCCATTAGAAATGGTGAATGGAGCTCTTATGGAAATTATCATTTCTATATAAGTTTATTTCACTGTCCTTAGGTTTGGAGAAGTAAATTTCCTCAGAAAGAAGAGGGAGAAATGATCTGCTAATGAGGTAGGGTTGGAGGGACTCATTGGGAATAAAGATGGTCTGATTTATTCAAATCCATCAAAATTTTAGGAACCATTCTTTTCCAGCCAACTTTCTGACATTCACATTAGAAATTGGGTGAGCATGAGAAACCAATCTGAATCACAACTTGGAGTTAAAGAGATTATTTTAAAATAAACCTAGAATTCTCTTCCATAAGTGCCCTTAACTCTGCTTGGTAGTGTTCATTTTCCAATGTAATTAAAAAATAGCTAACAAACTCCATAGTACCAATGATAGCATTTCTATCACAAGTCTTTTGATGAAGGCACTTTGTTTCCCAAAGTCTTGTCTTCATAGGCACTTTATTCCAGAAAATATTAATGGCATATTACTTTTTAAAAAGTCATTGTGAACATTACAGTAGATTTTGATGTATAAAAACAGTAATTTAAGTAAACACTGGTGTCCAATCTATGGTCTCTATGAGAAATGACAAATCTCAGAGTGTTGGGTCTTGGGAGACAAATTTTTGCTTTTAGACACTCTGTTTAAAATTAGGGTTTTGGGCTGGGGATTTAGCTCAGTGGTTCTGGCACCTGCCTCGCAAGCACAAGGTCCTGAATTCAGTCCCCAGTACCAAAAAAAAAACCAAACAACAAAAAAAAATAAATTAGGGTTTTTTCACCAAGTATTGTATTCAGCTTTGAATAAACTCAATGAAAATTCTTTAATAAAATGTGACTATCAGAGAAATCCCAAGTTTCTTATATAATGGCTTAAGTAGATTAATTAAAAATATATTATCATTTTAAAAGCAAAAAGCAATTACACCACAGAAGAAGGGAATTTAAGCAAATATAACTTGTATCTCTATTATCACTTTTGAGAATCCTCAGAGATTTCCTTACAAGATTCTCTAAGATTCTTAGTTTTCTGACCTTGTATTCTGTGTCTTACTCCACCAGGTTCTTTCTTTTTCTGGCCATTTTAAGCCTTCAAAAGGTTATAAACAGTGCATTTTACTAGAAGAGATATTAATTTGCATCCTTGGCATTTCTAATTATCTCTGGAATCATTCTCAAGTCACATTTGGCAACAGATATGAGACCAGTTTTCAGCATCTCCTAGTTTCCTCTTATAGTCCATTTCCGTTTTCTTTCTATTCCTCAGTGAGAAAAAAAAAATCATTATATCCTTTATTCTAGCTGAAGAGTATAAAATATGCAATTGTGCCTGTAGATTTCCTCCTGGCGGTGTTGCAAAGAAAGGGTAGAGAGCTTTCTTGGTAAACAGACCTACTAAGGAGACCATTATTATAACCAGCAATTCTCAGCAATGCTATTTTTGCACAGATTACCAAAGAAAATGCCTACCACATGTAATTTACTATTTCCAAAATGTTTTATTCTTTCAACCAGGTTTCTGGATGAAAGACAGAACACATTTTCTTCCTTAAATATTTTCAAAATAATTAAGAATGAAAGAAATTATAAAGTTATAAAATTGCTTTAATAAGACTCAAAAACATATTGCAAAACTTTGAGATAGTATTACATAAAGAAAACTCTAGAACAGACTTGCTGCATATAGTATTATAAGTTGAGTAGTCTACCAAATAATAAGGGAACATTTTTCAAGATTTTATGAGCTAAGATACGATGATTCAGTAAAAATTTGGGCATTCTAGTCTTAGATTTGAAGTCATAAATGGTTCTGGGTATTTTCATAAATACAAAGACAAGCAAAATGTTGAAAATAAATATATCAAAAATAAAAATTCCCAGTAGTTAATTTTTCACTGCCATCTGCCAGACCTTCATTTTCTTCTAAAATACCTAACAAAGTGTGATTTAAATGAGCCTGGAATTTTAATTTTTTTCTACATATTTTCTGCATATTTTAATTAGCATTCAGTAAAGTCCTTAACTGTTTAAAAATGATTTAGTTATGGGAAGTAAGTTATCTCCTTCCAAATCTAGGACTGTAAAACTGTCTTTAAACACATTTAAATAAAATTTAAATACTTTAAAAACTGCATCCCAAAGAGTGTGTTTTTAAGAGCTTTAAGAAATTTAAGAGACCAGCTCCGGCTTTGTCTTGAACAGATGTGTGAGCACAATTTGAAAGGGAACCCATCTAACAGTGAAACAGGGGATGATGAAATTATATATGTATTTATAGTACTTATATTGTTCAGTAGCTCTTTATATAACTACCTTTTCATTTTGGGATTTTTTTCATATTTTATGTAGTGATTTTATCTGTTTGCTCTTCTTTTCTTTTCTTTGGGGACAATGGGTTAGTATCTCCTTTTAAATCAACTTAGGGATGTGCATTTTAAAAGGTTTTCCCAGTTGCATTATTTGCTTAATTTGCTCCCTGTAACATCTCTTCCTTATAAAGCAAACAAAGAAAGTAATTTTGGGTTAAGGCCTAGAAAAGACAATCTCGGGTTACAAATGAATGTAGAACAAGTATATTTGATGGGTTTTTTTCCAAAAATTCCTGTTTTTTAATCATAAAATTAATGATATTAAGCAATTCTCATAGAAACTATAACATACTATGAGCACTTTGAAGACGCTGTCCTTCGTGTTTTATTTACATTTATGTCCAAATATTTTTGTACTTAATCCTCACAGATTAAATAGTTAGAAGACAGGTGTATCAGACCTTTTCCACAGAATGAAAAATCAAGGTCCAGGGAGGCTAAATAGTTTTACCAGAAATACATGTTCCAACATAAAAGAACTGAGAAATTATTTATTTTCCATTTGACTGAAAATTCTGTGCAATTATGATACATCTAGCAATGAACAGTATAGATAAGGATTACTTTATATTTTGCAAGAGCTGATGATAAAGAAGAAACAAGGGCAAAAATTTTAACTTATGTAATAATAGTAATACTAACTACTACCCTCTTGGCATTTTGCGTCAATTATTGACTATGGCCCAAACTATGACCCATCCACTCTAAGGAATATTATTTCTGTTCTAAGATTAAAAATTTAAATTAAAGAAAATTAGATATGTTATTCAAAGTCACATAACTAATGCATTACACATACAGGAGTCAGCTATGTTCCAAAATCTATACTTAATCTTGTGAACCATTGTAAACAATATTTCTTCTGAACTTGGGAAAATCATCCCGATAGAATATCAGTTTTTGGAAATCATACCAGATTGTGACATTTATACAGCACAATGTTTTCAGATATCATTATATTTACAGACCTATTCATCACATTCTTTTTAGTTTAAGAAAGTAATAATTTTCTGAAAATAGTGGGGAAAGACTGGTCACAGGTGTAGAAACCCTGAGTGTAAGCCAAAAATATCTTAGCAAATGATAATATTCTCAGTGGACAATGATAGAAAGTATGAAGTTAGGTCAGTAAAATTCTGGAACATTTTATAATACTAACAGGAAACAAAGCAAAAGAAATATAAAGTTTTCACTAGGGGCCCCATCTGAAAGTAGGGTCTAATGTGAAGAGAAGCATGTTAGCTAAATTCCTAGACCCACCTATGTCAAGGGTGAAGTCTGAATCAAGAAAAAGTAGATCATTTTTCTAAAACCTTCTAAAAATACGTGAGAGAATCCTTGAGTCCAGTGTTAAATGGGAAAAAAAAATTTCAGGTTGTATCTGTAAGATTTGTCACTCAAGTCAAAGAAAACCTATATACAATTGTATACACAGGTTGTATTAATCCTCCTAGTCTACCATAACAAAATACTATGTACCAATTATTTTAAACAACAGAATGGAATTTCTCATAATGATAGAGTCTGGAAGTCCAACATCAGAGAGTCTTGTGGCTATGCTCTGAAGAAGGCTTTCTTCCTGACTTGTAGATAGATGGTTGCCTTCTTGCCATGTGCTCATATGATCAGAGACAGGGTGAGTGTTTTAGTGTCTCTTTTTATAAGAGCACAAATCCCATTAGATCAAGGACACATCTTCATACTTCCATCTAGCCCTGGTTACTTCTCAAAGGCCCCTACCTTCAAATGTTTTCCCTTTGTGTGTCTAGATTTCAAAATATGAATCTAGGGATGTATATAAACTCTCTCTCTCTCTTCTCTCTTTCTCCACACACATTAATAAACATTCAGTGATATAAGTATAGTTTATATATATATATATTAAAATTACAACTTTTTCTAACTATAGATGCAAAGATAGCTTTAGTAGAATCAGGTATAAAAATAGAAGTGATGACATCTTCGTTCAATCTTTACTTATATATAGCACAGAAACTGTTTTTGACACAGCTGGCAGAAGTGTTGCTTTTACTTCTTAGTGTGAAACTCAGTGAGGCTTAGCCTGGTGAAGTCAGTCCTTCATTCCTAATCAGTGTTACAATTAGGCCAGCAGCAGGAGCATCTAACTCTGAGCCTCCTCTGTCTCTATGGAGGAAACAGCACACCTACAGCATCAGCCTGAACTTCAGGTTTGATATCCATGGACCTCTTGCAGCAATCCTCTCTAGAATCCAGTCATAACTTTTTAAAAAGCTGTTAGATATTATTTTGTTTCCAGCAACCTTCTATTGAAAGAATGAGAATGATCATGTATTTCTACATATAACCACCTTATTCTCCTTTTATTAATAAAATGGTTGTGATCTCAAATGGTAGGGAATGCTTAAACCATAATACAGCTGTATTTTTTTAAATTCTATAAAATTGTAAAGTGATCACTATTTACACAAGTAAGATAATGGAAAATAGAGAGTGAAAATAAGAAAAAGTCAGTGAAGTTAAGCATCTGAGTTCCCTACTCACAAAAAATTCTGTTTAATGTTGGGTTAATTTGAAAAAATAAAATCATAACTGCACTAAGAAGCAAGAAAAGATATTAGTAGAGAAAAGAATTCTGAGAACTTCCTATGAGGTAGAAATGAAATGAAACCAAAATCACAGATAAGCAAATATAAAGGAAACCAAAACTCATTCAGAAAGGAAGTACGGTGGTATAAAAGCAGTTTTACGGAAGTTGAAATCTCAGATCTGGAGCTACAGTAGGAGGGAGGGAGAAATGTGCAAATTAAATGTGGAAATGTAGTTGGACAATTGGCCATTGCTTTATCCAATGTCAAGCTATTTGGGCTGAGGATGGGGCAATGCCATCAAGCGTAGGTCACTCCAGACCTCAATGAGGCAGGAGGAACCATCAAATCCAAGGCTGGCTTTCATCCTAATCTCTTAATACAGGCTCTTTTAGTCCAAACCAATCTCAGGTGAACCTGGTAAGGCAAATATCACAGGCCCGAAATAAACAAAACCAAAAACACGGAGAGGAAACAAATAGGCACCTTAGGAAACTATATGCTTTTACTTCAAACTGAATACTTTAAAATGAGTTTAGCTAATATCCTTCTGAGATTTGTATGAAATGCAAAAATTGAAACATGTTCTCCAAATAAAATTCTCAGTTGAGTTGAATTGCTGAAAAGGAACATCATTAAAACCAATCAATGAGCTTGAATATCAAACAAGGTATTTTCCCATAATGTAGCACATCCCCTATAAACATCAAGTATAAAAGAAAACTAAAAAGGCACATAGGATGTATTCAGAAATTCCAACAACCCTTCAGAAATAGAATATTTTCAAAAACTGCATTATATAGATAAAGACATAAAGGAGAGATGTAAAATATAACTTTAAAAACATTTTTATTTTATTTATACATGTTTACAATTCATGTAGTTTACAATCATCTTGGGGAGTGGTGGCATGTATATATTAAAGCCTGTTTCTTTCTTCTTAAAATACCTTTCCCCTTTTTCCCCCTCCCTCCCTCCTCAACCTCTAATTTGCCTATCTCATTTTTCACTCTTGTTGATATTATTAATCTTAGTTCATGTTATGGCATGTAGCATTTACATTAATTGGGGTTATTAGGTTCTTGTGCATAGCATAACCTTATTCTACTTATTTCCCCTTCCCCTCCTCTTCACCCCTTGCCCTTCTCTTGGACCACTTCCCTATTGCAAGAGGTGCAACCCCTTATCCCCTTCAATCCATCCTTTATCATTCTCTTTGTACTTTGCCTCACTCATATGAGAGATACCATACAGTATTTCAACTTGTATGTCCTGTTTATTTCACTCAACATTATATTTTCCAGGTGTATCCATTTTCCAACAAACGTGTCAAATTTGTCATTCTTTATATCCAAGTAGTATTTCATTGTATGCAAAAACGGCATTTTCTTTATTCAATCTTCTGTTGATGGGTACACAGGCTGCTTCCAAGATTTAGGTATTATGAATTGTGCTTCTATAAACTTCGGCATGCATGTGCTGCTGTAGTATGGTGACTTAAACTCTTCAGGGAAAATATCCAGCAGGGGAATAGCTGGGTCATATGGAGTTTCTAATGTCAGCTCTCTGAGAAGTTTCCATACCAATTTCCGTAATGGCTGTACTAGTTTACATTCCCACCAACAATAAAGGAAAACTCCTTTTTCACCACAGCCACATCAGCATTTGTTATTGTTTGATTTCTTAATGGATGCCATTCTTTCCAGAGTAAGATGGAATCTTAGTGTTGTTTTAATTTACATTTCTCTAATGGCCAGAGATATTAAACATTTTTTTCATATACAGTGGTATCTTGATTCATAACTTAGTTCTTTCCATGATTCTGGTCACAAACTGAATGGGTTGAGAACCAAATCAAATTTCTCCATCAGGTGAACATTGAACCTAACCATTGAATTAGATCTGAGTACATAAACTGAAGTACCATTGTTTTTGCTGGCCATTTCTATTTCTTCCTCTGTGAAGTATCTGTCCTTTTCTCTTGCACAGTAAAATATAAAAATAGAATAAATAAAAAAATAGAATCTATAGAAAACAAGAAAATGGTTTGAAAGAACAAATGAAACTTTCAGGAGTTTAAAAAATGTACAGTATCATTGGCTTCACTAAATAAGAGAGAAATATATATGACAAAAGAATTAGTAAATTAAAGGTTATAACCCAGTTTTTACTAGTTAAGAGTGAAGTAAAGATACTATTGATAAAATTTAGACTTAAAAATATAGTTTCTAACTTCCAAATATGTGAAGAAAAGGGATAATTTTATATTTTATTTTGAAAAAGAATATTTTTATAACCAGTATGGAATAAAGTAGGAAAAAAGGTATAAAAGAGGATTAGCAAAAACAGGATAAGTAAAGATAAAAATAAAAGCAGAGGACAATGCAAAAAAGGGAGAACAAAGAAAAGTCTGGATAAACAGGAACCATGTAACACAATGATAAAAATGAATCATAAGTTAAGGAAATGGACTAAACACCCTAAGTAAAAGATAAAGATCTCTGAATAGATTTTAAAACAACAAATTGCTGGATTTGATTTGCTAATATTTATTTTTATTTGATTTTGCTAATATTTATTAATATTGATTTTGCTAATATTTATATTTTTAATTGGGGTTATTCCTCTATGTTCATTAGTGATACTACTGGGATATAGTTTTTTTTCATGCTTTAGTTGCCTGATTTTCCTAACTAACAAACTTTAAAAGTGGAATGACATTGCAGGGTTTTGTGTGTGTGGTTTGGTTGTTGCTTCACTGGGGAGTTTATACAATATTGGATTAATACCTTCCTTAATTATTTGATGGACGATGTGTTAAAGTGACACAGGCCTGGAATTTTTTATTGATTTTTGTGGTAAAGAGAGGAATATTTTTTACTATGTTTTTCTTCTCCAGTACATCTTGGTAAATTCTATTTCATTAAAAATGACCTTATTTGACTTTTTAGATTTATTGTCATAGAGGTCTTTTTTGATATTTTATCTTTGTAACACTTAAAACTTCTATTCTAGCTATAATTAATCCTCCTTTACATTTCTAATTTTTTTTTTATCTGTGCTTTCTTTTGATCCTTGATTTTTCATGGCAGAGATTTATCTACTTTATTAGTCTTTGAAAAAAACAGTTTTCTTCTTGTTGATCCTTTCTAGCATATCTTTATTTTCAATGTAATTAATTTTAGCTTATGTCTTCATAATTTCCTTTCCTTAACTTTTGTTGGTTTTACTTTATTCTTTTACTGAGGAGAAAAAAAGAAAATTTTGCATAGAGAAACATTATCATCCTACACAGTTCTGCCTTTCTGGTTACTGGAGAAGTTATATAATTCTTTTAAATCATGATTTTGTACATCATTTTTTCCTCTTTCATCAAGTTTAGACAAAACAATATAAATGCATACATGTACATTCATAAACATATAAGTATTATGAATTTATAGGAGATTAAAAGAACCTGAATTTGATTCCCAGCACCACAGAGAGACAGAGAGGAAGGAGGATGAGTGGCGAGGAGGGAATAGGAAAATAAGGGGCATGGGACAGAGGGGGAAAGAAGGGGAGAGGGAGAGGACTGAGGGGACGGAGAGAACAGTTTCAAACACTAAGATTAGGAAGATGTCAAATCAAAGAATAAGCTTTCTTAGAGAAACGATCAACCTCAAAGTGCTGACCTAAACTTTAGCAGTAGTAAGACAGGAAAAAAAGATAAGATCCCTTTAGTACTAATTTCAAAATTCATTGTCTTATGAACTACACCTTCAAAGAATTTCTACTGCTACTTTGATATTAAAATGCTGTTGGATTATACTAACTCCACGAAGTTATATAAAGATTAAGATATATAACTGTAAAAAGAATAGTCCATTTCTACCCCATAAAAGAAAATTAAATGGTAAGCAGAGTTGCTCCATGATGCTTTTACAAAGATTTCTTGAAAGGCACTTTATTAAAACACCATACAGGGCTGGGGATTCAGCTCAGTGGTTCTGGCTCCTGCCTCGCAAGCGCGAGGTCCCGAGTTCGATCCTTGGTACCATAAAAAAAAAACACAAATTAAATTCTTAAATTAACATTGATACTCTTTCCTTAAGGGAAGCATATTTAAAATTAAATTTGTGTGTGATTACCTCAAACATAGCCTTATTAACAGCCACCTAGATGTTTATGGGTTTTCATGCATTAAATTTTTGTTCCAGATTATTCACGGTTTGTTAATTGGTGTGATACTTGATGAATATTGATGGTGCACATTGTGGAAATAATTTCCATATGAAAGGGGGTAAGAGCATTTTCTTCCCAAGCAAAACTCTGCAAATAAAAAGAAAAGAATTCTGAAAGGCTGAATATAGAATATGAGTTGATTATCTTATTTAACAGTTAAATATTCTCTATAACCAGGCATCACCAATGTATGTATTCCAGAGTATAGATGAACACTTTAATGATGTCCAAAACAAATTAAGAAATTAATTTATTCATTAGGGCCCTGTTTAAATGTCTAATATGGAGGTTAAATGTTTGCTTTATTGAAACGAGATGTTCAGTCTTTTAAAATATCTACAAGATTTAGCTTCTAATTCAAAAACAGCATGTTCTCATGATATTTATTTTTCTCATTTTATAGTAGCCACATTGACTGAGCCAATACTGTTTTATAGGAAAGACCTCACTAAACTCATAAGATAATATTTAACCAGCATGTGATTATTATTTATGAAGCTTATGAATCAACAGTTTACTAAATTTATAGTAATTTGCTTTGCAAAGTTAATGAAACCAGAATCTGTTCAATGTCTTTTTTATCATATAGTGCACACTAAGTGGTCAATAAATATTTATTTTTAATTGTTCTCTGTAATATCTAAAAGTACTTGGACAATGCGGTAAATGCCACTAGGAGATTATCTCATTTAACTTTTGGCAACTTCACTTTAAAATTATTGTAATCATAACATTGCTGTGAGGAAACTAAGATTTGAGAAATTACATTGTTCATTGTTTTAGTTCAGGATCTTCTTAGGTAGCCATGACCTTCTTGGAATTATAAATGGAGGATTTAAATTTAGATATTTGACAGGTACCTCAGCAAGTTTATCTTTAAATTCTCATGAACAAGGAAGCAGGTCAATTATGTTATGACATAGGTCTGGTGATCTTTTTTTGAAGTTGGATCAAACTTTCCAAGGCCCCCCTCCTTATAAATATACCACTTTTAATCACATGTTAATTTTAGAAGAGAGGGTCCATAGCAAAAGAAAAACTTGTAATTCAAACTCTTCCCTAAATCTTGCAAATATTTTGGCAGTAAGATGCCCTACTGCAGAGCTAGGTTTGATTTATTGTCAGTTTGAATGTTTATCTTTGTTTTCTTTTTTTTTTTCCTACTAGGCAGCTTCCTATCAGTTCAGGTTCCTATCAGTTTCCATTTTTGAATAATATGATAGTTCCTTGCCATTTAATGCTTTATCTACCTTTTCCTTTAACCACTAAAAATAAATCAACTCCATAAATTATACCCAACACAGCTAAGTAGTTAGTTCAGGACTCAATTTCCAAGTCTAATTCTCTTCTCAAAAACAGAGGTTCTCTGGAGACATCATTTCTTTGCAGTATAATTGTATGCATTATTCTTCATGAAAACATAACTTAATCTTGTTTTTTAAAAAGCAAACTATTAATACAAGCAAGAGGACTAGTATATTTCCACATGTCCTGAAACCATGTGTCTTTAAAATAATTTAAGCACTCTAGTCAATTTTCTGAATTCCAAACATGTACCTCCCTGTCTCTATTGTGTACTGACAAGTAGATTACTTCTTGATCACTATCCGTGGATTTACAAAACACCTTCTTTGTTGTCCTAGTTTGTCTAGCTCCTGACAAGGCAGCCCTGGGGCTTCCTGACATACTGCTCCAAAACTTAATGGTTTAGGGGCTGGGGATTTCACTCAGTGGTTGCACCACCTGCCTAGGAAGTGCAAGGTCCCAAGTTTGATCCCTGGTCCAAAAAAAAAAATACACCGTGGTTTAAAGAATCATATTTTTATCTTTCATAAAAGTTTGTTGGCTGCTTGGTTGGATAATTTTTATGCTCTGCATAACATTAGTTGATACTATAGTCATTGGATTTCTCAACAAGACATGAATATCTAAAATATAATTCACTTAATTGAAGTTAATTTCATTTGAAGTCTGGGGTCAACTGTGATTGGTGGGCTCTTTCTTTCTATGTGGTTTTAGAGTCTTGACATTTCACCTGTCCATCCCATATAATTTGTCCAGAAAGGTAGCCAGATGTCTTGCATGACAGCTTAAAACTTAAAAAATCACAATATCACACACACACACACACACACACACACACACACACACACACGGTTAACAGGTTTTTTTAAGCTCTAGACTCAGAACTTCCTCCGATTGTTTAAAGTAGTTACATAGTCAGCACAGTTTTAAGAAAAGGGAAAAATTCTGATTCAAAAGTAAGTAAAGAGAAAAAACAAACAAACAAAATAACTGTGAAAACAAACAAAACCAAAACTCACAAAAAAATTAATCTACCATTGGGAGCAAAATATTCAACATAGAACCAAGAGCAAGAGCATTTGCCTAGATTCTAAGGTGACCATTGTCCAGATCCTAAAACCATTCCTTTGGGAACAGGAATTCAGAAGACAGGAGATGAGCAAATTGAGGCTAGCCTAGAAAAATTCATGGTTTTACAGCCCTCACTGAGGCTATGGGACCTTATTATAAATGATATTATAAATGATGATTTTATATAGGGAGATTAAATTAATAGATTTTTCATTTTTGACAGGTCATTGGAGCTAGGTTGGAAAAGAGTTTGGCAGAGAGCAGGAATGGAAGCAGAATGATCATTTAGTAATCTACTGTAATAATATGGCAGAGACATAATGGTTTCTTAGAATAGGGTGGGAACATGGAAATAGAGAAAATCGGATTGTTTCAAAGATTTATGAGATAGAATCTATACGGCTTTATGATTAATTAAATGTGGGTACACCAATTTCTGGATTGAATCACTAGATAGATGATGTCAATTATCAAGACAGGAAGCCACAGAAGTAGATTTGGAGGGGAATGATCATTAGTTTTGATTTGAAAATACTGAGCTTTAGATCTTGTGAAACATCCAATTTAAAGTTAACTAAATAGTAGACTATTTGGAGGTGGAGCCCGACAATGATGTTTGGATAACAGAATTGGTAAGTTGTAAATTGTGTGGCTAACTATAGTAATAGTCATGGCCAATTCCCATAGGAGAAATTTGGGTTAAGAAAAAAAAGAGGGTTTATTACCTATCCCCTGTAACCCAACCATTTGAAAAATTGGTGGGGGAGGGACTTCACAGACGTTTGAAGAACAAAAGCCATGGAAATAAAGCTCAAGAGAGTATGATGTCATGAATACTAAAGAAGATAATTACTAAAGAACATAAATCTAAGAAAAGCCAAAGGAAAATTTTAAGTGGGTTTGGTTATAAGAGTACAGACAATTATGAGTTAGGACAGATAAATAATTTCTGGGAGGAGTGAAGGAACTGTATAATGTGAGATTTTGTCTTACATGTATGTTAAATTCTCCTGCTGCAGTATCATGGACACTGACAGAAGACAAGAGACTTTTAGGCAAAGATGGATACCATGATCATGGACAAAATTGCCTCAGTTCCTCAAGCCTCCTTTCCTACAGGTCAATGAGAAGAGTACCAGATGATATGACAGTCATAGGGAGATTTGTTAGAGGAAGACCCCAGAGCTTGGGTTTCCCAAATCTTTTTGAATGGATAGTAAGCAAACTTGTTCTTTTCTCTGAAGAAGAAACTATCATTGTCTTCCAAGATTGCTTGCTTGACAGCCATCTTGGAAATGATAATCTAGAACAAAAACTTCTACTCCCAAGATATTCAGAAAAATGAAAGACCCACAAAGAATTGTCTCCAACTGATGAAGTCCAACATATTGATCACTGGCTGAGTAAAATAGGCTTAAAGATAATGTATTCTTGATCTTCTGATAGGTTGTGGATACTCCAGCTCAACAAAATTCAGATGTTCAGAATATCTAATGAGATTTCCCCTAATTGCAATGTACATATTTTATGTGAATGTTTTAGTTCCTGCCTGTTCACAGGGTTTATCAGCTGAGGTGGAAATAGCAATAGCTGTGACCTGGAAATGAATACAAGTTAGATTGCATTTTGTGATGCTTAATAGCACAAATTCTGGAGGCAGATTAGAAGGCATTAACCAATAAATTTTATTCCACTTAAATTAAGGATTTGTGTTTAATAAAGAACATCAAATGGATGGCCAATGGATAGAAAATATTTCCAGTGTCAGCAGAAAGGAAATGATTAATGTTTATACAAAAATATTTCCAGATTAACAGGAAAAGGTAAACTAGAAACAATGGAACAAGTTATGGTGATGTAATTCAAACATACAAAAATCAATGGCCTAGAAATATCAAAAGAGATGTTCTACTATACTAATGATCAACAAAATACAAATTAGAGTAATGGACTATAAACTTTAGAAATGTAAATTAGTAAAACTCCAGAAATCAGATGATCATTCATGGTGATGATATGAGGAAAGTAGAATCACAGGCATTATTAATGGAAAATAAATGATGCAGCTTTGCTTTCCAGGAAGTCATTTGACAGTACTTAGATATAAATGAAATAGATTCTGTGGTAGTCAGTTTTCTATCACTATAAAAAAATGCCTAAGATAATTAACTTATAAAGAGAAAATATTTATTTTTGGCCCATACTTTTGATGGTTCTATTTTATGATTCATTGATCTCATTTTTTGGGTCTCAGGCAAGGCAGCGTATCATATTCAGAGAGCACAGCTAAGTCTCTTGCATCACAGCCAGGAAGCCAAAGAGAGACAGAAAACAGAAGAGATTAAGGCTCTACAGTTCCCTTGAAGGACATGCCCAATAACCTAAAGACCTCCAACACCTCACCTCTTAAATGTTCTACCACATCCCAGTAGTGCCACCCTTGGGGCCAAGCCTTTAATACTTGGGCCTCTGAGGGATAGTTAAGATCCAAACTATATCAGTGAGAATGTGGAAAAACTAAAACCACCAGCAGTGCTTTGGAAAGAAGAATGATGCAGATTTCTAGAAAGCCATCTGGTGGTAGTTAGGGAAATGAAATATGCTTATGCATATGCTAAAATTTAGTAATCCTTGAATAGATACTAGGCAGAATCTCCCACAATTCCATAAAAAGGTATGTATGAATAAAACTCTCATCAAGAGATGTGGAGCTCTTAAAAAATATTTTAGCAGAACTGATCTGAATATACATACAAACTAATCAGAAAATATATATATATATATTTTCCCCTTCTGGTGCCAGGAATCAAACTCCAGACCTTGCACTTGTCAGGCAGGCGCAGTGCCCCTGAGCCAGAAAATATACTTTAAAACTCAGCGACCAACAATGAGTATGATGATCTAGCAAAGATGATTTAGAATAGTGGGTTGAAAGCAGGCATAAAATACCATTTATTTTCTTTTCTTTTCTTTTTCTTTTTTTTTTTGGTACCGGGGATCAAACTCAGGACCTTAAGCTTTCGCGGCAGGCACCGGAACCACTGAGCTAAATCCCCACCCCATACTCGTTTATTTTCTAATGAGAAAATATCTAATGAGCATTCTTCAGTATCCTTATACCATCTCTTCTTGTTCATATCCAATATTTATCTGTTCATGTTAATTTTCGTCAACCATGCCATTTCTGATCAATTTCAAGACTCCTGCCATGAGAAAAAGGAACAGATTAGTATTACTGACAATTCTGTGACTGTTTGGAGAGTATTTTTATTGAAATAACAAAGCACATTTTGCCTATGCATATCTATCATGTCTTTTTTAAAGCTGGTTACTTTAATGACTCATGATGCTATGTAATCCACTAAGATTCTTCTATTCATGAAAGTGGGGATCTGATGGCTACCTCAAAGGTTTTTACTCTGATTCATTGATAATGACTACAAACATAAAATTTACTTAGATTACATTGATATTTGTTCTCCTTTTATGTTAAAGTTCATATGTATAGAATAACATATGCCAAGTGCATGTGTTCTCCTGAACTTTTTGTAACATACTCAGTGTATTCCTAGGATGTGATATCTTCCTATGTTAACCGCTCCTGCCTTCTACATATCGCCACTAGTGGGAGGAGGCCAAGGGGCCGTGGATCAGTACTATTTTCTCAAAGGATTCTCATCTTTGATCTGTCACTGCTTATAATCAAGCAGTAAAAGCATGATGTTATCATGGTGATTTTTGGCAAAAGAAAAGATAAATAGGAGAACCATTAGAATTGCAGACCAATGCCTTAGTTTTCAAATGTCCTTGGAGAAGATTGTCATGGCTGATCTTGAAGGACTTCCTGACATGCAGAGTCGATACAGGAGTTAGAGTGACCACTCTAGGTTCTAGCAATGGCGGGAAGGACAACCCACTGTGACATAGTGTAAAGGATGAACGTATAAAGGACTCCCCTTAGATATCCTCCAAAAATTAGAGTGTTAGTACCTAGTTACTCGATCACAGGGTATCTAGCCCTATGATGACCCAGAGTCAGGACTTGAGTCCTGGTGCTTCTGAGGGCAACTGGTAAATCTCATAGGCAAGGTTGAAGTCAGAAAGAACCCCAAAAGGGAGAAAAGGGAATGGGAATTCACATAGGTTGCAGTTAAAGCTCAAGGCACAAACATTAATAACATCGCCTGCCTGGGAAGTCCCTGGTGGGACTTAGAAACTTTCAAGGATGGCACTCTAAAGCACAGTGCTGCCTGATAAGAGCTTCTGTGCCTATGTCTAGAGGTAGTGCTGTGAGGATGCCCATTTAGTAATGGTTTCAAAGGGTTAGAGGCCACATAAGGAGCAAAATAAAGTGCATACAAAAATGAAATATAAAGTGGTTCAAATACCAATAGATTAATATTCAGGAGCCTAGTGCATCAAACACCTCTTAAGATCACTCCCTATTTTGTTCGTCCCACTGAGAACTCCAACTGCTGCTCTGGCAACCACCATTGCATGCACTTCAAAGAGATTTGCCCAGGTGCAACCAGACAGTTTCTGACTTTGGCCCATATGACTAACCACTCTTTCCTTTTCTGGGCTTCTCAAACCCATAGTATTGGATGCCTGCAAAAATCCTCTTAGCACAATGCAGGTGCAACCAGAAAATGTGGGAGATTAGGGCCTGGAAGATCTCAGTTGGCCAAGGAAAGAAAAGCCGAAGGATAAACAACCGCTCCCCACTTTGATCCCCAGGTGGAAAAATCTGTGATGCATTTCATACAAGGTCCAGAGGGATCAAGGACCCATCAGTGGTGAGAATGGAGATATCTTCATACACAGCTAGGTTTCAGCTTTCCTTCTGTCTCTGCTCACTCATTTTGTCTCTGGCACCAAGACAATTCCCAAATAAATGATCTTCATGGAAGCCTCTGTTTCAGACTTTCATTTAGAAGAACCCAGGCTAAGACACATGGATAAAATTTTTTAAACACAATGCTATAAGAAATAGTGAGATCTACAGCACAATGCTACCTATGTAAATTAAAAACACACACACACACACACACACACACACACGCACACACCAAAACCAGAACCATATATTTTGAAAAAGATGTGCATGTACTTATATATAAAACATTAAAGTTGATGTCTGTGAAAGAGAGGAAAAAGAAAAGAATTGGGAAATGGTGGGGGAATCAAAGGATAGTAACAAGTTGAGACTTGAACTTGGTACCCCTAAGTCCAATTTTTTTTTCTGGAAACCAGGGATCAAACTCAGAACCTTGGGTTTGTGAGGCAGGCATGGCACAACTGAACTAAATCCCTGGCCCTCAAATTTATATTAAAAGGAAAAGACAGAGACAAGAATGGGCATGTCTTATAAAAAGGAAGATACTTTATTCCAATAAATATTTTTTAGCTTCTTAATAATTTTGAGGAAGAGCACACACTTAACAAGAAAAAAAAGCAAGGACATGGGACTTTCTAGATAACATTTTCATTTGAGCTTCTCAAACATCCTTTTTCTGTTCAAGGAAATATCTGTTCTTCTTGCTTATCTTTGGTTTACTCTGGCAGCAAAACAGAATATTTGGAAATTTAGAATAGGGATACTGCTGCCGTCAAGGTCCAAACCATTTACCTCATCTCATTTTATTTATTTATTCTCTTTATGTTTTGTTTGCATTTGACTTGCTTGCTGGAAATATTGCTTATTGAAGCTGGGGGAAGGGATAGACAAGGATAAGAGATTTTCTGATTTAAAATAGGCAATGCTGCCTTGCTCCTTCGTACATAAGCATTCTGAATTTTCTCCCAGCCTTTTGGGGGTATTTCTAGAACTACTATAATTATTTTGCCAGCATTTTTCAAGTTTGCATTTGTTCTGGTTTTTTCTTCTTCATGTATGAAATGCTATGAAAAAAAGAAAGAAAAGATAAATGTGGCCTGGGCTTCCTAATCCGCTTGTGAGATGCCCAGCTTCAGTTTGGTCCTCAGTTATGTTCCCTTACCAAGAAGAGCATGCATGGTGGTTGATTTAACAAATATTCTATTTCAGAGAAAAATAAAAGAAACATTTGGTTGAAAAAGATAATAGGACTTCCCATCCCTATATATGAGTAATGAGAGCCAACCATACAAGGAGGGTGTATAATTTACAGCAGCTGGATTGTCTTGTAATTTACCCTTGCTCCAACAAATTAAAGCCTTTTCTGTCACCCAAATGAAGGACAGGAGGTGCCTTACCCACAGACACACATGCACACAGCATGAACATGTGAGTGGAAAGATGAAAACTTGGCTCTTCCCAAAACAACTTGCCCCTGGGCATGGGCTGATGTCAGGACTACAGAGCCTTTTTAACATGATCCCTCATCTCAGTCACCTGTGTCACTTGTCCTTAAAATTTTAGTCTCCCAGAGAAAAATATACAAGTTTAGAAAAATTACTTCAGCCCTTTTAAAATTAGAATCTCTTCTAAAAGGCAGGTGAAATAAAATTTCAATAAGCTCACATTAAGTATCTCAGACTTCCCTCATAATTTTTCCCCCAGGGAGCACCAGGCACTTTAAAGCGACAACTATGTGTGGCAGAAAGAACAATACTTTGTAGAAAAATGTACTGTTATCAATTACATCTTGGCTGCTAAGGAATTGTATGAAGATAAATGTCTCCCCTTGTACATTCCAAGACCTCAGTGGGTACCAGATACTGGGACTGCACAGAAATGTATATATACTATTTTTGCTGTGCATACATGCCCGTGCTCAAGTTTAATTTGTAATTTGGACAAACTTACAGTAAGAGATTAATGACAATAACTAAAAAATAGACCCTTTATCTGAGGGGAGTATGATGCAACAGCCCTAGTGAATGCTTGAAATGGCAGATAGTATGGAACAGTAAGACATTATCAACAATAACCAATAATAAGAGGAAAAATAAGAAAAATTATATGGCTATTGTCTCTTTCATTCATTTACTGTATTTATTCTTCTCCTTCTTGATCCCTCTTCATGACTTTGGGCATATGAAACCATGGAGAGCTAACCTACAGATAAGGAGGGATGACTATAGACAAAATTTTAAAACTGTATGTGCTCCTGCATAATATAGAGCACAATGTCTATGCTCCTTTATACCTAGCAGAATACGAGGCAATAGTAAGGTATGCAATGTTATTTCTATCTCTCTTCTCTGCTACTGTTCTTCCTACCTTAAAATCTAGTAGTTGAAGTCATCATGCCTACTGGTTAAAAACTTACCTAAATTGTTTATGATTAACTTCTCTTCCCTATGATTCTTTTTATATAAATCCTTATTCATTCATTTTTTGGGTGGGGACAGAAAATCTTTCAAAAGTGAAAGAAAACAAGCACTCAGTTTGAAGAATTTTAGAGTCTAGGCCTTTTTAAAACCGTAGACATTAGGAAAAGGGTACTTTAATAATTATAAAAAGTATCCTACAATACACAAATTGAAAGAATGAAATATTCTTTTTCTGTTTTATTTCCACCAAATTTAATCTATTGTGAGACTCTACCACATTAACATTATGTGAATCTTAACTTAAACATTCACTGTTTTTTTAAATCACAACTTGTATATATCTGAAGGGGATAATGGGATTTGGCTTAAATGATTAAGATGGCTGAGAAGTCCTATGATCACATGTCTGCAACCCAGGAAAATTACTGGTAAAGTTCTATCCTGTTGCAAAGGCCTGGGAATCAGGATTGCAAGTCCCACCCAATCAAATGGCCAAAGATGATGTATTGCTCAAGCACTCAGGTACAGAGAGAACCAACTTTTCTTTACCTTTTGTCCTTTGTTCTATTCATGTCTTTGGTGGGTTGGATGATGCCCAGCCAAGATAAAGAGGACAATTTGTTTACTCAGTTCCGGAATTCAAATCTTAACCTTATCCAGACACATCCTCACATGTATACTTAGAAATCATATTTAACCACATACCTGGGCAATTTTTGGCCCAGTCAAATTGACATATAAAATTAACCATCATATCTATCATCCTTTAATGTAATATTAGACACAGGCAAATTAGTGGAAGAAAGTTACAGACTTTCTCAAGCATGAGCATTTCAGCTTCTGTTAGAAGCTTAGAAATATATCTTCACTAATTTTAGCAGACTGATTTAAAGTAATCTGACCATAACCTATCAGATGGCAGTAAAATAAAAAAATAGTTTATTTGTTCTAAAATAGTTTCTTAACATCTCCCAAAGAATGATTAAGTCATTCCTGTTTAGATGATCTGTAGTCTAGACCACAAACATGTCTCATTGTTGTTTGATAGATTGGTATGCCTATGATATAGTCTCATATCGATGGTAATATTTTCATTTAAGGCTTGGTTTGTTCTGCAAGGTAGAACATTGGTATATATATATATATATATATGTGTGTGTGTGTGTGTGTGTGTGTGTGTGTGTGTTGGTCTAGTGTCTAATAAATATGTGTTCAATGGTCCAGATTATCCATGAAGAGTTTTGTGAGTACCCTAGAAGGTAGGATTTAAATATAAAGGATGATGTGCAATTTAGAAGTTTATGTGGAATTCAGTTACTTAATTTGTAGGTGTGGTTTTAGTATTCAGTAGCTGTGTTACTTGGAAAAATTACTAAGTATTTCTATGTCTCCATTTCTTAAAATGTAAAGTAATGTTAATACGAGCATTGACTCCATAGGGTATTATGAAGGTCATATGAAATCTTAGATATAATTTATATGCAGCAGTATGATCATTGTGTTTAGCTATAGGGTAAAAAGTACAAAACAGATAACAGCTGGTTCATCTGAGGCCTGCATTCCTGTAGCAACTTCCCGATCAAAGATGTGCTTTTTCTTAGGCTTTGCCCTTGCTTTAAGGGCAGTTTTCTAGAAATAGAAAATACTCTCCCTTAGAGCTCAATCTAGACATAGCTTGTTGGCTTTTCAACTACCATGCGTAAATGGAAGACCCCTTTCACTACAAAGGTGGCATCTTGTTTCTTCTGTAGCGAACTTTTGTGCAATTCCCAACCCGAGGTCATTGATATCTTTCAAGCTACTTTTTTCTGTATGGCCCTCAAGCCTTGATTAGAAGGTTACTAAGGGGTCTCCTCACCTTCCAAAAGAGCCAATTTTTTGACTCTCTTGAAGCTGTCAGAGTTTTCCTTAGTTCTTAGTTCATGCTACAGAGGCACTGGGGCTCATTATGCAAATTAAATTGACTTATGCACAGCCCAAATCACCTTAGGTTATATTAATGAGTTTTAGATAAGAAAGAATGAACATCAAATTGTATCAGGGGTATTTAAGAATAACTGCCCAACTAAAAAATTAATGAGATAAATTGTAAAGAGAAACTATGAAGAGGTATTTAAAATAATATTTCACATCTTCAATCGTCTTTTAAAATACATTCATCTGCTAGTGTGTGGTACATATGCACTGCTTGTGTGAGGCAGAAGCTTTTTTGACTAATGCTCAGTATTGAGCTTACAAGAACATATTTTGCCTTTCCCAATTCCAGTCTTGAGAGTTTTGGAATCCCATTCTACCCAAAACCTGCAAATTTGGTGACAAGAGATGTCGATTAAATATCTCACTGTGCCTCACATAGATAATAGCATTGACTTTTGCAGCAATATGTAATTCTTCCCAAGTCCTCTGAGCCACCCTAGACAGATGGGAATCTCACTGAAATTAAAGTGTCCAGGACTCAAACCAACAGAAAGAGCATGTGCAAAATCTATAATCAAAACACATAGCTTTCTCAGGGCCCTCCCCTTCAGGAATTCTGGGTGAGGATTTATTTTCATGTTCCCCTCAGAGTGAAATAGGGAAGGTTCAGCTTCTGAGAAAAGAATCCATTTTGAATCTTTTAAGCAGGAAGAAATCAATTACTTAATGATGTCTGAGCAGAAATGGTATCACACGAACTAAAAGTAATTTGGAAAGTAGAGATGAACAGCAAGCTTGAGTTTCCAGGAAAGGGTCCCAAAAACCACATTGCAGAACTAAGTCATCAAAAACAATGTATATTGCTTCTACCACAATCAAAGCTGTAGAATAAAGAAAATGCCTGGGTGGGGATGGAGGTACCTTCTATGAGTTTGAGAGAAAATTATCCCGCCGAGGTCTACTTTGAAATTCACTGTCTCTGCTACAGTCCACCATGCTGTACCTGTCAAGTCCTCACTCTCTCTCCTCATATGACTCCTTCAAATCCAGGGCTCAAGAGAGATTTTTGATTGGCAAGCCCTGAAGCCCGCTTGTCCCTGTCCAGGAACCCCACCTATAAGAGAGTGTTGGAAATAGAGTGCTTAGCTTTCCAGGATCTTGGTACAAGATACCTTCGTGATGCACAGTGCATAAGCAAGTTCATAGCATCTGCCAAATTGTCACTGAAAATCCCAGTTGGCCCTGATCTTAGGCAATATGATTTTTAAAAAGGAGTAAGAGCATAAAGCCAATATCCCCTGTGTCGGGGAGCGGTAGAAATAGACCTCACATGTGAGGGGAAGGTGTCTCTCTAAATGTGGGTAGGCACGGGAGTGCAGGAGCACCCCTTTTTTCTCTCAATGTCTGCTTCATAGAACTCATTCAGCAGTGCTTCTCTCTGGGTTTGTCCTACTGCTAATGCCTTGACCATATTTGAGTGTCGTGGATGACAAGTTAAATTTACTTTCCCTACCAACAGTGGTCTTCATGCTGCAAACTATAGAGAAAACACTTTTCTGAGGAGTGCTTTCACAAATATTTACAGAAATTCTAATCTGGGCACAGGAAAAAGGGCCAAGCCTGGGGGAGGGTCATTAAGGATAAGCCTTGCAGCCACTTGACTTTTCTTATTTAAAGATTAAATGAAACTAATCCATATTGTGATAGAGATCTAAAGAGTATCATATAATCTTAGTGATTATAAAAAATAGCTAATATTTGAAATAAGAAAACAGGGTTTTCATTCTAAAGGTATCTTATAACGTAAAATTATAGTCAAACCAACCTTGAAAAATTCCAAATCACCCACAAAATATATTTGAGTGTATGACATATTTGTTTGTTTTAAGGCCTAAGGTGTAATTCTTTTGAACCCTAAAAGGAGAATCCACTGAAACTAAAAGAAGAAAAAAAATGACTGTCTAGGCATTTAAACTAGTTGTCCTTGGGGAAAACAAGCAAAAACTTCCAAGAACTAAATGGAAGTTAGACGAGGATCTTTAAAACGTTCCTGCATGCTTGGAAGGGGTACTCCATTTTTTGTTTTTATTAAAATTAATTGTATTACAAGTGACACTCTGGATTCATGGATTCTACATCCATAGAATCAATCAGACTCAGACTGAAAGTAATGGAAAAATGTTGTGCTCATACAAAATATTTACAAACATTTTCTTGTCATTATTTTTAAATAATGCTTACAAGAAACATTTATGTATTTGGAGTAAATTTTTTGCTTATTTTTTTTTTATTGGTACATTTTAGCCATTCAATACATTTACATTTATCATTGGGTGCTTGTACCTGTACATGATGTATTTTGGTTCTTATTTTTCCCCATTATCTGTGCACCCTTCACCCCCTCCACCCTTTCCTATTTACATAGACTTTGTTTCCATTTTTTTTCCTCCTAATTTTTCCTTTCCCTTCTTTCCTTTCCCCTTCCCCTCACACTTCCCCTATTACTTTAGGCCTTTTATTCCTATTTCACAATATCAATTATACATTTTGGGCAGGGATTTAGCTTAGTGGTTCCAGCACCTGCCATGCAAGCGCAAGGTCCAGAGTTCGATACCCGGTACCAAAAAAAAAAAAAATTATACATTTTGATTCTTATTTACACTTTTAGTTTTCCATACCAAAGAAACTATTCAGTATTTACACATGTCTGTCCTATTTATTTCACTTAAGAGTATGGCCTCCGTGTGCATCCACTTAGCTATAAATGTCTCTAGTTTCTCATTCTTTATGGCTCAGAAGTACTCCATTTTATAAAGAAAACAAAAACAAAAACAACCCACATCTTCTTTATCCAGTCTCCAGTTGATGGGCACTTGGGCTGTTTCCAAGCTTTAGCTATTACAAACTGTGCTGCTATAAACATGAGTGAGCATATATCAGTGTGGTATGATTCTTTTAATTCTTTTGGGAAGATACCCAGCAGGGTAATAGCTGGGTCAAATGGGACCTCTAGTCCTAGTTCTTCAAGGTATCTCCATACTGATTTCCACAGTGGTTGCACCAGTTTGCACTCCCACCAACAACAGAGAAGGGTTCCTTTCTCCCCACACCCCTGCCAGCATTTGTTATTGGTTGATTTCTTGATAGCAGCCATTCTTTCTAGGGTGAGGTTGAAACTCAGTGTTGCTTTCATCTGCATTTCTCGAATGACCAGTGATGTTGAACACTTTTGCATATGTTTATTTGCTCCTTTTACTTCTTTGTCTGAGGAATGTCTGTTCATTTTAGATGCCCATTTTGAATTGGGTCTTTGAATTTGAGGAGTCTGATTTTTTTTAGTTCTTTATATATTCTAGATAGTAGTCCTTTGTCTGAGGAACAGCTGCTAAAATTTTTTTCCCACATTGTAGGTTATCTCTTAGCTCTGTTGGTGGTTTCTCTTTCAGTGCAGAAGCTTTTCAGTAAGATGAGATCCAAGTTGTTGATTCTTTGTGTTAAATTCCGTGCTACTGAGATTTTGTTCAAAAAGTCTTTTCCTATGCCAATGTATTCAAGAGTTCTACCTAACTTATCTTCTAGCATGTTTAGTGTTTCTGTTTTCATGTTTAGATCTTTAATCCACTTCGATATGAGTTTAGTGTATGGTGATGGATATGGATCTAGTTTTAATCTTTGGCAAGTTGAAATCCAGTTGTTCCAACAACACTTTTAAACAGGCTATCTTTCCTCCAATGAGGGTGGTTGGCTCCTTTGTCAAAGATGAGATGGCTGAGTATGTCTGGAGTTGTTTCTGCATCTTCTAATCTATTCCACTGATCCTCAGGTCTATTCTTTTGCCAGTACACAGTAGCTTTGTTGTATAGTTTTAAATTGGGTTTGTGACACCCCCTGCCATGTCTCTGTTGCTTAGAATTGGTTTTGCTATTCTAGGTCTCTTCTGGTTCCAAATGAAGTTTTGGATTGTTTTCTCTAGTTCTGTGAAATATACTGTTGGAATTTCACTTGGCATTGCATTAAATCTATATAGTAGTTTTTGAAGTATGGCCATTTTCACTATATTGGTTCTTCCTACCCAGGATCAAGGGATGTTGTTCCATTTTCTTATATCTTCTTCTATCTGTTTTTTCAGAGTGCTGTAGTTTTCAGTGTACAGGTCTTTTGCTTCCTTTGTTAGATTGATTCCTAGAAATTTCATTTTTGGGGGAAGCTATTGTAAAAGGAATTGTTTCACTAATTTCTCTCTCAGTGAGTCTGTTATTTGTGAACAAGAAGGCTATTGTTTTTCAAGTGTTGACCTTGTATCCAGCTACTCTACTGAATCTGTCAATTAAGTCTAAAAGTCTTTTGGTCAAGTTTTTGGGTCTTCTAAGTAAAGTATCATATCATCAGCAAATAATGACAGTTTAACTTCTTCTTTTCCTATCTTTATTCCTTTTATTTCTTTCTCTTTTCCAATTGCTGTGGCTAATGTTTCCAGAACTATATTGAACAGGAGTGGTGATAGTGGGAATCCTTGTCTTGGTCCTGATTTTAGTGTGAAAGTTTTCAGTTTTTAACCATTTAGTATGATATTGGTTGTTGATTTTTTTATAGATAGCCTTAATCAGGTAGAGACAAAGACCTTCTATTCCAATTTTCTCTAGGGTTTTTATCGTGAATGGGTGTTGGATTTTGTTGAATGCTTTTTCTGCATCTATTAAGATGATCATATGGTTTTTGTCCTTGGCTCTGTTAATATAGTGTATTACATTTATCGATTTACATATGTTGAACCATCCTTGCATCCCTGGGATAAATCCGACTTGGTCAGGGTGTACAATCTTCTTGATGACCCTCTGCATTCTGGTTGCCAGTATCTTGTTGAGGATTTTTGCATCTATGTTCATTAGGGAGATTGGCCTGTAGTTCTCTTTTTGGGTTGGGTCTTTCCCTGGTTTTGGAATCAAAGTAACACTTGCTTCCAGAATGAATTTGGAAGCCTTGCTTCCCTTTCAATTTCTTTGATGAGTTTAAAGAGGAATTGTGACACTTCTTTAAATGTCTTGTAGAATTTAGCAGTGAAGCCAACAAGACCTGGGCTTTTCTTTGTTGGTAAATTTTTAGTTACATTTTCAATTTCACTCATTGTAAATGGGGTGTTTAGAATTTCTATATCTTTTTCATTTAACTTTAGCAATTTGTATGTATCTAGGAATCTGTCCATTTCTTCTGTGTTTTCCATTTTATTAGAGTACAGTTTCTTGAAGTAGGTATTTATGATCCTCTAGATTTCTGCTGGTTCTGTTGTGACTTCAACTTTTTCTTTCTTAATTGCATGGGTTTGAGCCTTTTCTTTCCTTTTTTTGATAAGGTTGGCTAAAGGTTTATCGATCTTAATTATTCTTTTGAAAAACTAACTCTTTGATTCATTGATTTTTTTGTATGGTTCTCTTACTCTTCATTGCATTAATTTCTGCTCTGATTTTTATTGTTATGCTCTTCTTTTTCTAGGAGCTTGAGGTTCTGCATTAGGTTATTTATTTGAGTTCTCTCTGTTTTCCTAATATGGGCATTCACTGCTATGAATTTTCTACATAGAACTACTTTCTTTGTGTCCCATAGATTCCTGTCTGTTGTACTGGCATTACCATTTACTTGTAGAAACTGTCTAATTTCTTCTTTAATTTCCTCTGTGATCCATTGGTTGTTCAGGAGGGTGTTATTCAATTTCCATGTGTTTTTGGAGGTTTTTCAGCTTCTTATGTTATTGATCTCCAATTTTATTGCACTATGGTCTGATAATACACAGGGGATAACTTCAATTCTTTTACATTGACTTAGACATGTCCTATAAGCTAGCATGTGGTCTATTTTGGAGAATGACCCATGTGCAGCAGAAAAGAATGTGTATTCTGATTTTGTGGGGTGGAACACTCTGTAAATATCTATTAAGTATATTTGTTCAATAGCTTGGTTCAGTTCTAGAATTTCATTAACTTTTTGTCTAGATGATCTATCTATTTGTGATAGTGGGGTATTGAGGTCCCCCACTACAATTGTATTAGTGCTTATTTGAGTTTTCATGTCCAATAATATTTGTTTTGTATAGTTGGGAGCATTCATATTTGGTGCATATATATTTATGATTGTCAACTCTTCCTCTTGGATTGTTATCTTCACAGGGATGTAGTGACTGTCTTTGTCTCTCTTGATTAGTTTTGGTTTGAAATCTACTTTGTCTGCAAATAAGATTGTTATCCCTGCTTTTTTCTGGGTTCCTATCACATGTAGAACTGTTTTCCATCCTTTTACTTTCACTGTATGAATTTCTTTTTGAGTTAGGTACATTTCTTGTATACAACATATTGTTGGATTTTGCTTCTTAATCCATTCTGCCAGTCTATTTCTTTTGATTGGTGAATTGAGACCATTAACATTGATGGTTATAATTGATAGATATTGACTCATCTTTGTCATGATATTTTACTTTTATTTCTTATTTTCCCCCCTTTTCCTTTAGTTTCTTACCTTGCCTTGTGGCTTTGCTCTGTTGGGCCTCATGGATTTATGTCCTTCATTATCTTTTTCTAGGATATTTTTAGAATTGTTTGGAGTGCTGGTTTGGTATGCATGAAATTTCTCAGGTGTTTTTGTTGTCGTAGTATCTAATTTCCCCATCAATTTTGAAAGATAATTTTGCAGGATACAACAGTCTATATTGGATGTTATTTTCTTTTAGGGCTTGAAATACTTCACTCCAGGCTCTCCTTGACTTGAGGGTTTGTGTTGAGAAGTCTGCCGTGATTCTGATGGGCTTTGCTTTGTAGGTGATTTTTTTTCTTTTCCTAACTGCTTGTTGGATTTTGTTCTTCTGTTGGGTTTCTGGGATCTTGATTATTATATGTTTAAGTGTAGATTTTTTTTGATCGTGGCTAGTTGGAGTTCTGTATGCCTCACTTATCTGTATGTCCAATTCTCTACCTCTGTCTGTGACGTTTTCTACTATTACTTCTGTGAACAGTTTTTTAAATGTCAGTTGTACTTTCTCCTGTTTTTTGTGGACTCCCATGAGTCTTATGCTATTGTTCTTTGTGTCATCTAGCAGCTACTGTATTGTTTCTCATGGTCCCTTACTATTTTTAAGAAATCTCTGTTTTCATGGTCATTAACTGCAATCCTGACTTCTACATCTGATATTCTATCTTCACATTCCCTTAATCTGCTGTGCATACTTTCAATGGAGTTTTTAATCTCCAAGATATCTGTTTAAATCTGTTTCATGGATTCCATTTCTTTCTTAAACTGGGCCATCATGGTTTCCTTTTCTTTCTTATGCTGGGCATTCATGGCTTCCAGCATGTTTCTCAGCTCATCTATTTTTTTTATCTGTTTCTGTTCTAGAACCTCTAATCATATCTTTCACTCTCCTCACCATCTCTGTAGTTATCTGGGAGATTATTTCTGCTTTGAATTTTTCTAGAGCCTCATTCATCTGTGTTGTTACTTCCTGTGCTATCAGGTCAGTGTGTCCAGGTGGTTGATTATCAGACTTTTCCACCTTGATTCCCCCAGAATTTCCCTTTTATGGGGTGGAAGTCTGAGTTTGTGCCTTGCTTAAATGTCTTCTCATTTTTGTTTTTAGTATGGTCCTTGTTTTAATCCTTGGGTTGATACTCTGAAGTTGCTTATTGGAAGTATATGTGTTGCTTGTAGTTAGAACCCTTATGGAATGATTGCTTTTCAGAGGGTTCTTCCAGATATAGCTGGTCTTTGGTTTTGAGTCTCTAATGGCTCTGAGGCTGTCTCATTTTCATTATACCAGGAAGGACAACTGATTAGATCAATCACAACACCTTAGCCCAAGTGATACAATCAGCAACAACATAGCATCAAGTACATCTTAGAAAATGAGAATTGTGATAGTTATTAATCTATCACCTTTAACTGTGTGAATTAAATCAAAATCAAGGGCCAACCCAACATATGTTTTTAGTGAATGAACTCTTCAATATAACAACTTTACCCTTGGTGATGGGGAGTTAGAAGGAGTTGTGGAGGGAGGGATAGGTAGGTAGAAGGACAGGGGAAGATTAGCAGTGAGGCCAGGGGACACATGCAAGAATAAGAAAAATAAAGAAGAAATACAAATTAGGGCCAGAACAGGAACACAAAGGGAGATGAAGAACAATGTGCAACAGCAAGGGAGAGAGAGAGAGAGAGAGAGAGAGAGAGAGAGAGAGAGAGAGAGAGAGAGAGAGAGAGAGAGAGAGAGAGAGAGAGAGAGAGAGAGAGAGAGAGAGAGAGAGAGAGAGAGAGAGAGAGAGAGAGAGAGAGAGAGAGAGAGAGAGAGAGAGAGAGAGAGAGAGAGAGAGAGAGAGAAGAGAAAGGAAAGAAAAAAGAGAAAAATAAAAATTTTTTAAAAGTAGAAAAAAAATAAAAATAATAGCAAAAAATTTCTAATAATAATTTTGAAAATAACAAATAACAGATAAAAATGAAGGGTCTCCTTCAGGGTATGTCTCTGCTGTCACAATAGACAACATGGGCAGCAGTGTGCAGATATAATTCAATGAGTCTCAGCAAGCCATGAAGCAGACCCACGAAATTCAGGCAGATTTCTGGCTGCAAGTCCCAAGTTGAGCTCCTTGTCCTCCTACAGTGTTGAACTGTGCAAGGTTCTACTGCAGGTTACAGCTGCCCTTCCCCTGACAATAGTTCAGGTTCCAATGCGAAGTGATGATCCCTCTAATTTACCAAGTACAGTGGTCTGGTGTGCTTTTATTCCAGAGATTCTCTTCACTTTTCCAGTGGGCTTCAGTTTTCATCAAGTAGCCTGAGAGAGGGCCTCTATCTGTTATTCACTTCTGCAGCTCAGGACAATGGCCTTTATGCCCCTCTGTGCCTCTGTAGTGTGGAACTAGGTAGCGGAACAGCCAGGAGGCCAGAGGCAGGGTGTGGGGCTTTGCAGGTGCTCGCAGGTGGGCACGCTGAAGGGTCTTCACCATCTCATTGGTCACAGGTGGGTGTGGTGAGCTGGATAGAGTGGGGCTCCAGATGGCCAGTGACCTCTCAGGCCAAAAGCCTGAGCTACTTGATGGTGGGTGTGCCAAGGAGTCCTCACCCAGTGGTATGCTTTTTGAGACAGGGTCTTGGTATATAGCTCTGGCTGGCCTTGAACTCCCAATGATTCTCCTGTTTCAACTTCCCGAGTGCTGGGTCTACAGGCATATGAAATCATACCTGGCTACATAACAAATATTTATAAAGCATTTATATTGTCCCAAGTATTATAAGTAATATAAAATGGTTTAAAACATATGCAAGGACATGCACAAATTAAATGTAAATACTGCACCATTTCATAGAAGGGAGTTGAACATCTAAGGATGGCAGTGTCAGCAGGCAATCCTGGAACCAAACTGCCTCAGATACTGAGGGGAGACTATAGATATTACTGTTTACTATTATGAGGGCTAACCAATACAAGAGAGAATCTCTAAAAAGGTACAGAATCAGCTCTAAAATTACTGCGCATTTACAGAAAGACAACACTATGCACAATAAAGGATACATCTTAAAACTGGGGGTTATGGGCCCAGGATTTAGCTCAGTGGTTTCGCTGCCTGCTGCTCAAGTGCAAGGACCCAAGTTCGATCCCCAGTACCTAAAAAAAAAAAAATGGAGGGTAATTCTATATGATATTATCATTAATAAAATCATAGACTAAAACATTTCTTTTACTTTTCCATCTCTTCATTTCCTTTCTGAGCAATGGGTTTATAGCCATAGCTTCCATTACTGAAGTTCTCCGTCACTTAAAATACCTGACACTCCCAACTTAAAGAAGAGGTTTATTTTTGTCTCAGTCTCAGAGGACCCACCAAGGACCCAGGTGTAGTCCCCATGTCCCCCATTCTCCAACTTGACCCTACCTCCCAGTAGCACATTCAGCTATGAACTCATCCATGGATTAACTCATTGATGAGATTAGCACCCTTACTATTCTGTCACCTCTCTGGGAGTTTTAATCCAATCAAATTGACAATCAAAATTAAACAACACAGAATTAATTTGACAAATTTTCTAATCCTCTTGCCTTGGAGACTTTCTTCAGCTTGGTCACTCTACCAGGCTACCCCTTATCCTTCATGATATAACTCAATACTCGTTTCTTCCAGTCACCTGCTCTCAGCTCAGGATACTGTGATTACCTCTACTAAACTTTGAACTATTTATTCAAGCTGTTCACTTGTTTATCTTCAGTCAATAAAGTTCATTGTCCTTATTTACTAGCTGTTTTCCCACTTCTCAGAACAATGCTTGATAAATTATATGTTTAATGAAGGAATATGATGGAATGCAATAGAATCCTAGAAAAAGACAATAAAATTGTAAATGTTTGACCCAATATTAGAATCTGTTTATAATAATTTTGTTATACAAATTCCAATATTTTATATTTAGTAAAATACAAGGCCATATTTTTGTACAACTTCACAATGGTGCTTCTTCCTTAAATTAAATGATTACATTCTCCTTCTAACATTGAAACATATTTATCCAAGATTTTATTGAGCACACTTTTTATTTCAATTCTATTTAACATAAGACCTTGTCTGTGATTTCAGAGAAAAAGACAAATAACTATAAGGCATATTTTTAAAGCCTGGTACAATTAAAAAGGGATAGTCTGTGCTATAGGACCAAGGGGTTGCCTAAGTATATTATTTGCCAGGGTACACTGAGAGATGACTACTATGTCATATAAAAATTTTTTCCAGGTGGCAATCTGGATGTATCAGAGAGGAATAAAAATAATAACTGCTCATTATGTACTAGATACTATTTTGAGCACTCTATACCATTGAATTACCTAATACTGACAACAATTTGAGGCTTGCACAGGGACAAAAAAGAAATTAAATAATGTGTTCAATATCGAACCACAGGCATAAACAGAAGACCAGAATTTCTGTGTTGGGAATCTGACTTTTAAGTCTGAGCTTTAGATAGCAGGTCATGCTGCAAGACAGAAGTCCTTACCTACGGGAACTTCATAAAAAAGAAATGTAAATAGAAATGTATGAACTTTGCTGGCTTCAAGGCAAAAGCAAAGTAGAAAGAAAGTTATCTAGAGATAAATGAGTTAGAACTGTGGACAAGTATATGAAGCCAGGGATTCTTTGGAATTTATAGATGAGCCTTGAGTGAAGAGAGCAACAATGTTAGTATCATCCTCACTATTAGATCACACAACACACAAAAGATGAAGTGAAGTAGACTTCAGCTGAGGAAAGAAGAAACTCTGGATACAAAGCTAAGGAAAATTTTTATAGTTACATCTATCTAATGGTTGTGTCAGTTGACTGTGTGAGAAAAAATTAAGATATGAATGCACAGATGTTGCACACATGCACAAACACATTATACAGAGAGATTGCATCCATTGTTTTGAAAAATATGTATTTAATATTTCATATTAGTCAATTAATAAAGAAAAGAAAAAATAAAAGTGTGATATTTACTTAGTAACTACCAAGATTTTGGTAACCAGAGAGGACAGATCAAGTAAGAAGAAGTGCCACTTATTAAATGATGCTTGAACAAAACTTTAATGATGTACATCTCAAAATCACACACAGGCATGCCTATATGTGATGTCATGGAAACAGACTGAGGTGAGAGTTGTTTGGAGCTACACGGAAAACTTAGGCATTTTTCTCATGACAATCTTTCAAATATTACATCTCTCTGAAGCCTTTATTCTCTACTTTAATTGTTCTCATATACATAGGTTTATGCTTGATGAACCTAATTTCTTAGCTTTGAACTATCACATCTGTCCTTTCTTAAGGTATTCTAATTGACAATAACATCCTTCAAATATCAGAGAATTGAATGCAATCCTGCATATGTGATGTATCTTTGTGAAGCCAAGAACTTGATTTATTCATTGACCTAGAAGCCCTCACCAGTTCTATTACTGCAGCCCTAGGTGGCATTTATTATTGTTACCATATTGATCTTTTTAGACAATATTGACCTTGTAATATTTTTCTTATGAATTACTATTAAACTAGCTCCTCCCTATTCTATAACTTATTTCACCTCTTTAGTCCATCTTTCTGATCTAGGGAGATGGTGGGGGTGAGTTGATATCTCTCTATAGATATTTTATCAGCAAATTAAATTTGTTAACTTCTCACTTTCAGTCATCCCTAAATTTACTACCAATAAAGTTTTTCCCCAAAATGGCAAGCATTAGAAAAATACAAATTAAAACAATACTGAAATTTCACCTTATTCCAGAAAGACAGACTATCATCAAAAATCCAAATAATAAATGCTAGCAAGGCTTCAGGGAAAAAAGAAACCCTTCTACATTGTTGGTAGGAACCTAAATTAGTGCAACCATTATGGAAATCAATATGGTGATTCCTCAAAAAACTAAAAACAGAAATGCCATTTGACCTACCTATTCCCCATCTAGGTATATTCCTGAAAAAGTTAAAGACTTTATATCACAGTAATACATTCATACCCATGTTTACAGCAACACAATTCATAGTAGCTAAATCTTGGAAGCAGCCTGTATGTTCATCAATAGATGAATGGATAAAGATAGTGTGATATCTGCATACAGCATCCCCTTATATGAGAAACCCAAAATATAAATAAGGAGCAAAACAACAGGGAGACAATAGAATTAAGGGAGCTAGATTTTTGGCAGAAAAGAAAGGGACTGAGAGTTAGAGGAAGGGGGAGAGAGAGGAGAGGAAGAAGATAAAAAAGAATTGAGGTGTTCTGTATATGTACTAGCTCCACACAAGGAATGTAATCACCAGGTACTGTAAATGTACTGATAAAAAATTAAAATTAAAAAAATAAAATTGGAAAAGGAAAAAATGACAAAAATATTCTTAATATCCTTAAAATATTTGGTGGAAAAACTCAGTTCAAATAAAAGTTATAGTATTGTCCCCTTAAACATAATTACTAATATAATCATTATTTTCATATTGCCCTCTCTGTTACTTGTTCTATAATTTCCCTTACCTGTTTTGTTTAGTTAGTGAAAATTTTCTGGTATTCCATCAAATTCCTTTACTTTTTAAAATTCAAATTTCTCTATATAATGTTATCATAGTTTTTCTAAGATTACAGCATATTTTTGAAATTAACAAATATATCTAGACAATAATATCACTTAGTGATAAATGTAAGACTTTTACAAGAGTATAATTTCATTTGTACCCCCTTTCTGTCTTTATACTCTTTTTATTATGTTTTTATAGTGATACATTTTAAATTTTTTATTTCCATACTTTATTTAATGGATTTGTCACATTTTTTAAGTTCCTGACTGTTAATTGCTACATCTGGCTCATCTATAGGTCTATTTTTAAAGACTGTTTTTTCTCTTTGACTGTCTCAATTTTGAAATAATTAAATTGTTCATTATATATTGTTGAGACTCTGGATTCTATTTCCTATAAGGAATGAAGCTTTTACTCAAGTAGGCAGCTAGGTTATTCGAAATCAACATAAACTGATAAATGGTTGAATTTCAGCTTTGTTAAGGTAGGTCTATTTCAATTTTGCCTTTAATTCTAGGCTTGAATGCCTTAGTCTCTGGATGTAGTACTCCTAACCCTTTTTGGAATTCAATAAAAAGGACAAAATATTTACCAACCCCCTCCAACCCACTGGGACCTGACTCCTATTTCAGTTTCCTATATGGTAGGAATATAGCTAATAAATATAGCTATATTTCGGATGTCTCAGCTTTAAACTGTTTCTTCCTTCCGAGCTCCTTGGTGTCTCATTTCACAGGTACACCATTAAGGGTCTGAAGTATGTGAAGATAGTTTATATAGTAATTGAGATTCCTCTTTTTGTGGCTCCATTCTTTCTGAAATTCTCCTACTGCTCAATTCCTAGCCACCCTGTATCCTCAGACATTATTACCTTGTCTCTCGTCAGGGTAATGAAACTGTTTTCTTGTTTGCTTTTACCTTTATCTAGCTAGGAGGATTAGGAATCTCCCTCAGGGGAAGAACTACATTACCCAGATCTCATCCACTCTGGTTTCCTTCTTTCATGAGTTAAATCCTTCCATTATCTACCTTGCTGGCATCATGCTCTAGTTCCTTCAAACAGCTTTTTAATTATAATTGCTATCAGCATGAGATATTATAAGTGCAATCTACTCTGCAATCCAAGAGAATAAGAACCCAAAGATATGTTTTTAAACATGAATTCTTTTTTATCAAAAAGAATGATCTATAGTAGTAATACACCATATGCACAAAATAATGGATCTTGATCCTAGTTTACTTATGTTACTGCAGGTAAGATGCTTCATCTGTAAGTTTCATTCTCCTCTTCCTTCAAATGGTTATTTTTAAAGAATGTGTGAGTCTCCAAAAGTATCAGTTCCCTATATTCCCTGCTATTGATGAAGAAGACTGTATTTAATATTTTCAAGCAATGTGAATGCTACTGGAGATAGAAAAGATCTCTAATATAACTCCCCATGTTGCTAAGGCATATTCACTATAAGAATCTGATTCATCAAGCCCTGTAAATAACACAGCATGGCCTTACTCATTTCTCATTACTTGCTCTTGCCTTTACCTCCTTTGTGGGAAATGGGTGAGAATATCAAGACAAATGTTGCCTTCCCTAATAACTTCTAAGATGCAAAGGTGATGGTGCTGCTATACTGTCTCTAATTTTCATTTAGTCCTCTTTGAGAAATAAAGTTAGAGGAATATAAATCTCTGTGGTTTTTGGAAAGCATAAGCCCCCTATACAAAAATGACAAAGGCTGGATAAACAGAAGAAATATTTTTCTGCTTCATATATATCTTGGAAAGGATATATCTGATATAGGATCTGGTTGATTGAAGCCAATAAATACATTATGTGAATTATATTTTGGTCAAACAGTTGTTTTCCAACATTTCCACTGCAGTATTCCAGTTCTCTCAGCTTGGTCCTTTGAGTTATCTATTTAATAAGCCATTGGAAAGTAATTATCAAATATATATACTGTATATGAATGATATTTACCACTTGGAGAATATTTTACTTGTGAACTATTTAAAGTTGAAGCTTATAAACCAGAATTTGGATTTATGATGAAACTCAATACCTAAAGTTTTGAGGTCTCCTAGTATATGATTTTATATATCTACCTTTACACAACATAGATATATATGATCTTTAATCCTGATATATCAACTGCATTGGATTAAGAAACACCTACACACCTACCAGATTAATAAAGCATACACCTGAATGTCTGTCTGAGTCCTAGAAGCTTGGCCTTGTGTAATATACACGATCCTTCATCCATTACTCTCTGGTGCTATGTCCCCTGCTCCACTTCTAGGCTGCCATGAACAGGGAGCTTTGCTCTGCCATACTCTTCCATCATGATGTTTCTGCCTTAGAGCTATCCATCATAAACTGAAATTGTGAGTCAAAATAAACTTCTCCACTTTTAAGATGTGAGTGTTGGGTATTTTGTCCCAGGGCAAGAAAGTGACATGGCACTGGAATTGAAATTTTAAAACCTGGGAACAAATCATGGATCTGTATAGAGGATTTATGCTTAAATCTGGGCAGGAAGAGGTAAAGGGGGCCATGACAGGTGTTCTAGAGTGATGACCAACTGTATTATACTAGGGTATTCTCTTTTTCATTAAAGAAAGAAAATAGCAGTGGTGTTTCTCAAAATCTTTCCAGATAAGTAATCATACTACAAAAGTTAATAAATATTATGTTGAAAAGTGGATACTTCAGGTAGGAGAAATATGCATGTCAAATGGGAGAAAGAAAATAAAAAGGAGGGAGGGAGGAAAATAAATGGAGAACCCTGGGATTATAAAGCTACTGTAATTACAAGAAGAGGAAGTGATGTTATATCATGAGAAAAGGTTATGCCAGGGAAATAATAATAGTCTTTATGATCAGACAGCTGGGTTAGAATCATGATTCTGATGAATTCCGGGATGAGTTGTGAAAATTAACTTTCCTGAGTTTTAGTTTTATTGTGTTTAAAATAAAGAATAGTATCAAAAGTCTACATGTATTTCAATTGATATGGAGATTAAATTAGCTAACTCATTGGAAAATACCGTGTGTACCACAATTTTTTATGGTATGATTTCTGGAGGTAGGGTGCTAAAGAGTGAATCAAATCAATGAGCCAAACTTACAAATTCACTCTTGCTTTACATATGCTTCTGGAAATTGTTTTTTCTTTTCAGAGAAAAATAAACTAAATAAAAATAATTTGACTCTGCTGTCTACCCAGGATTCCTTTTCATCCAATATATAATTATACTGAGATGTACAGATAGTTCACTAAAGTTATCTTAGCATTTTATGTTTTTAATAATCACATTAAAATTCATTTTTCTAAATGTTAAAGAACAAGTTGAAAACCTACTGCTGCAAAAAATATTTTTACAATTATGTGTTCCAAGAAGGGTCAGAGCTAAAGAGATAGCTAACAGTTATTAGTGCTCAAAGCCTAAATGATGCTCCAGGTGGTAAAACAATACCTGACCCAATTCATCCACCCATCCCTTTGATCGCTGTACTGGAAGATTGAGAAGCAATGTTCAGTTGAAATGACCTCATGTAAACTAGATCTCATCCCTTTTGTAACTCCATTTTACTGAACATTTATTCACCTAATCAATCTTATCCATATAATACTAAGGCTGTATTTATTATCTGTTCTTCACAGTAGAAGCAGCTGAGGATTAGTAAGTTTTCCCAAAGTCACATGGGTACCAAGAGGCAAAGCTACTGCAAATCAGACCCTTGCCCATCAAAACCCTATTTTTCCATACACTCTCCCCATTTTGCATTCATAGAAATTTCAATGCTTCTTTACTGGTAAAGAGATCAGGATAATGCACACTATTTTTTCTTACTGTGTTACCCCAGACCTTTGTTTTAAAGCCTGAGGTATATGAGCTTAACACAAAGAAAGTCTTTGGATGAAAATAGAAGCCACTATGTGACAATCTCAGGAGGTGTGAGTGAATGTGTAAGAGTTATGTTCATCTGTGTAAGCCCAAAGGACTTTCAGCTACTCTGCTTTTATTGTGGAATAATTATGTGTATATGTTGTGTTCAGGTATTTTTGTTTCTGTAAATACTTCACTGTGTCCCAATTTATTTTCCTTCAGGAGCTACCTGCCCATATTGACCAAAAATTCTGAGTCTGTGCCAGCCCCCAAAGGAGCACCATAAAAGCCCTGACAGTACACGGTCTGGAAACACGTGACTACAATAACCAGAGAAAAACTTTGTTCACGACATTCAACAAAAGTTTTCACAGACTATCTTTTCTACAGGAGATTAATGATTATAATAGACACTAGATAGACTTTACAGATGAAAGGGGGATTTGAGTCTGAATTGTGAGAAAATACTCTCTGTGTAGAGGAATACTGTATTGGTAGCACTCACCATACTCGTAACTTTTCAGCAAATTTTTCACTGTGTACTTTGCAGCAGCATTCTTGTGTTACTTAAAAATTTCATGTGCCCTAATGCCATTTTGTAAATGCAAACTAATTCTGGACATTTCCATAAGGTTAAAAGGAGCCAGCTAAATTTTCATCAAAAGATATCGGAATGATGACATAGGAAATGATCAGAGGCCTCTCAGGATAACCCTTAAAAAATAAGTTAAAGTTTTTCCAATTAATGGGTTATTTTGTGCTTTGATCCAGTTTCTTTCATTCATAGCTCAATAAATACTTTCTGGGTATACATTACTAAATAAAAATGTACAGTTTTCCTTTCTCAGAGTAAATAGAGGCAAGTAAACAGATAATTAAATTATAGTAAGATATGAACTTGAATAACAATATAGTTTGAATAGACCATAAGAGTGGTCCCTGATTTAAGTAGGATAAGGGATATTTCTGCATGAGGCTAGTGATTCAAACTGGCTTAAGTGAAAAATAAGGGATTTATGGAGATGGAAGTAAGGGGAAGAAACCCTGTGAGAAGAAAGTGATTTTAGGTTATATATACTATCTTCAAGGTGTCTCAAATGCATTCTAATAATTGCCAACATTCCCAGTAAGTGCGGAAAATGCATCAGGAACATTTTAAAGTTTGAAGTATTATCTCTAGTGATCTCAACATCCTAGCAAGGCCATTTATACCCTTCTCACAATGAGGTTCAAATAAATATCTGTGAGTCATTAGTGTGTTGATGGTAATGGAATCAATGGGAGGGTTTGAGGTTGCCCAAAGGAGAATTCTAGTGAAACCAAGAGGTTTATTTAATATCTACAATAATATCAAAAAGTAGGCAGAAGATGAACTACAGAGAAGATAGAAAAAAAGCCAGCAGAATATCATATGATGGAAAGAAAGAAATAGTAGGAATAAAGAAAGCAGATGTACTTCAACATGCCAGATCAGAATTAATCAGTGCTTATAAAGCCTGTGTACAGAGGTGGAAAGTGGGAGCCATATTCCAGGGGGCTGAAGAGAAAGCAGGAAGGAAATAAAGAAGTAGAGGCAGCAAATAAAATAAATTATTCCAATTCCAAGGTGAAAAGTGAAGAGAGAGAAGATTCATTACAAAAGTAGAACATAGGGCTGGAGGATCTTTATTGGTATATGTTTTTAAGATTAAAGGAAACCAAAACATATTTAAATACTGATGACAAAAAAAGGTAGTAGTTATGGACAGGTTGAAATAGAACAAGGGAAGTCATGATGTCTATAAGAAGTTGCCTAAGGGAGCTGAGGGTTGGGAACTGAATGTATGCAGGGGTCTTAGCTTGGGCTGGGGGCAGAGGGGAACATTAATGTAACGAGAAGGAAGAAATGTTGTGTGGATGTGGGTAGGTGTATTTATTCTACATTCTTTGTCATGATTCCTCCTTCTCACATAGATTATCTTACAAAATGCAATTAAGTAATGAATTAAACAAAACTACCCCCATGCACTTAAGAATCATAGAGATATTAAACTGTGTTTATTTCTTGTTTAGTTTATCACATACTAGTTAACATTAGCTAACTAACTGCAAAGAGCACTTTAAAAAATATCAAGAGTGAGCATGAAAGCAACATATCCTATTGCTTCATTCGTTCATTTTTCTAATTTGGTCAGTATTCTTCCATACTAGGAAATGTTGTCAAGATTTTCCACCCACGTTAATATGTCAGAATCATGTGAGGATTGAAGAAGTTTGGTGTCTTAGATATACTTTTGAAACAAACATGTCTACACTGTCTTGCTTTCTGTATTGGAATCCTTTTTGTTCAGCGTTGCCACTGAAGTTATTTTCGGAACATCATATGGATTTTTCATTGAAACATCTGTGTTAACTTTTATTATCCCTGGTCTGCTTTGTAATTTTGGAAATAGATATAAAGAACGAGCAACCCAAAGCACAGTAATATAGTGGGAAGCATCCTTCATAAGTCAATTGAGGAATTTAATAATCTCTTTAGAAATAAGCTCTGCAGCTATGAGAAAAATGTGTGGGTTAAAGGCCTTCCAATTAAGAAAGGTTTCTCTGTGGATTTATAGGCTGGTGGTTCACTCTTCCTGTTCATGTTTCCATAGCAACTGTCAGGTAGATTTTCTGCTACTTGCTAGGAAGTTGGAAATGTTGAGTCTGGTTGAGCCTTTTCAATTCAGTGAAGCTTAAATGAAATTCTTTGCAAGGAACTGGCATTTAGCCTGGGTCATTTATTCATATCTAGAAGAAAAAAAATCAATTATAGTAATCAAATGTGCAAAATTTTTATTGGGATTATTTTGGGTACATATTTTGTGGTATAATCTATTTTTAATACCAGGGTGCTAAAGGTTTGAAGGGCTGCAGCTGGCCTCTTTGCTATCTGATGGCTTGTGGCTTTAATTACAGCCCAAGACATAGGAAGGCATGCCTTTTTCTAGTCTACTTTTGCAAGCTATAATCAGCCATGGTGATATTCAGAAGCAACTACAATCCAGGAGACTCATTAGGTTGAGACACCTATACTGCACAAAGTACTTTTATTCTTTTATTTTTCCTATCTTGTTAATTCAAATAAAAGCCCAGAAAACAAATAATGTATATGCTATTATTTAAACTTCTTAGAAATACAGTGCCTTCATTTTCTTTTCAGATTAAACCCACTTGGGTGTCATTCACTATGGTTAATTTCAACCCACATGAACTAATGCTTGACAGCTCCACGTAGGATGGTCTCTATAATCCTCAAAATAAAGAAAAAGGAAAAAGAAAGAATCAAGCATGTAGGAGGGCAAAGTGAGCACTTTACATAACATATAACATAGGCCACACAAAGGACAGACTGACATCTAAGAGGCATTACTTGGTACATTCTTTTGTTAACATCTTTGCTCACTTGTATAGAAAAATAAATTTCTTCAAAAAGTAAGGTATGGTCCCTGTTTCACATAGTCCCATTATTTTTATCTACCAGCTCCCTTGTGGACACTTCTTATAAAATATATTATTTACAACAATGATTTCAAATGTATTTCAGTTCATTTTGTTCTGTTCCTCTTCTTTTTTCTTATCATTTGTGTGTAATTGATACTGATACATGGTACTGTACATGATACTGATACATGATACTGTAATTGTGGGTAAAAATACAAACGGGAGACAGACAGACAGGCACACAGACACAAAGAGACAGAGAGAGAGAGCTTTCTGTTTTAAAAAACTTCAAAGCTAAAATGTCTTTTACTTACTTGCCTTGTCTTATTTTTTCCTCTTTGGTCTGGAAACTCTGCTTTCTTCTATTAAGCTAAATAAAAACTTTCTGAGAAGATCAGTTGAAGCTGAAGGAAGCTCACTCTTCAGTTGCTGTACTAGGAAGTAGAAATGAAGTCGCTCAGCTCTGCTCTCAACTTTATTTACTCTAAAACGTGGGCAATTTTCTCTTAAAATCAATCGTACTTGGAGTTGCATGGCTCAGTCAGCAGAAGATGCATCTCTACCCAGAAGCAGAGAGGCAGAGGAAAGCCATGTTCTGAGCACCTCCAGGATCAGGAGAGTTGGGGAGAGAATGGATTTGCTTAGTTACAGAAATACATTAAAATATGTGAGTGCACAAATGGATAAATCATTTGGTGAGAGAGAGAGAGAGAGAAAGAGAGAGAGAGAGAGAGAGCGGTTATTCTTTGGCCCTTGTAAGCTGAGCCCTTGTGAATTAAATAATGAAGTGGGAGCAGAAAGGCTCAGACTTTGGCTGCCCCTGCCCCCCTGGAAGAGAAATCAGGCCCTCTCTGTGGCTAGAATGTATACATTGGCTGGGGACTCTCCTCCACCACTCCCACTCCCCATCAAGTGTCTCTTGCCTTCCATCCCCCAAACTAGTATGGGATGGAGGACCAGTGGTTGAGAAGCCTATTTGTCCAGTCTCCAGCTATTACTTAGCTGAGTGGAGTTTTAATTCAGCAGATGTTCTTTTGTCCTTGACTTCCAAGTCCCTATGGGCAGTTGTGCTAGATGTGTGACCAACCTCCAGCCTGACCAGGACTCTTTTCTTCCAGAGTTTTGTTCCTGAAAAATTGAAGACTGTTGAGTGGGCCTCAGATGCCCTTCTTTGGCATCAAAATTAGCAACCACCCCTAGATTACTGGCCCTGCATAACCAGTCCTGTCTTATCTCCAGTTGATGGCAACTGTCTTTCTTAGTGCTGCCAAACTGAGCTACTATGTGGACTAATGTTGCTCCCCCTTCTCATCTCACTTTCCCACATTTTACCTGTTTATCCTACTTTGTTTTTTTAAACTTCTATTTAAAGCTGTTTCCCTCTGTCCCTCTGCTGTGCCTTAGCCCACTCTTCATTTCTCTGTGACAACTTGACAGGAGTCCTAACATATTAACTGTCCATTCCCTATAGCCCTGATCAGTACTGTCCTTTGCCCCCTCCACTACTACTTCCACCCATCCCCCTGAGATTTCTTCTAAATGTCAGTTCAAAAGTTGCTAAGAATCTCTTCAACCTGGCAAGCTTCCCTCCAAAGTGTCTTCTAGGGTTCCCACAGTTACTAGCAAGTTGCTTTCTCTAAGCCTCCATTTTTGCATCTATGAAATGGATATAATTGAACACAAATCGTATTGCTATAAAATTAAAATAATGATGCATATAAAATCTGTAGGTGAGTGTCCAGCACTCAGGAAATGCTTAATTAAATATTAGCTTTTATTATTGTTTGGGAGGTGGTTGTTGCAAAAACTCAAGTTTTAAAATCCTACACATTACATGTTGGAACCTCTTCTCTGCCATTTACTGCCCATATGACCTTGACTAAGCATTGAAAATGCATTGAGCCAATTTTCCTTCCAGTAAAATGAGGCAAATCATACCTGCTCCATAGGATTGTTAAAGGCTTTACCTGAGTAGAGACATTTGTGGCATCCAGCATAATTCCTACATCACAATATTAATATTTCTTTCCTACACCTTTATCACATTTTTAAACCTTTTATTATTTTTTGTACCTTTAACTCACCACTGTGTGCCTAAAACACTTACATAATCTTCCTCCATTTACTTTACCTTTCTTTAAAATGCTCTTTTCTTTGATCCTTAAGGAAAGCACTTATTTCTTCAATATCACAAATCTTAGAAAACAAGCTACCCACCCCTCTGCTCTTCCTCTTGTAGAGCTGGGTGACTGCTTTCAAGAAGTTGCTTCTAAATGTTAGAGAATGTATCCATTCACTGGGGTAGCGTGCTGCACTGTGAAGAGGGCATGTTGTACTGTGGTGAAGGGAGTGGTGGAGAAGAGAGGTGTCTTCTCCACATGCCTAACTCCAAGGAACCCACTTTTCACTCCACACACAAAGTCATCTTTTTGACAGGGGAGTGAAGTGCTGTTCTCTGTCCAATCTCCCTTATCGATACCATATTTGGATTTTTTTGTTTTGTTTTATTTTTGTTTTTCATTCATCAAACCTAGATGTGCTTCTAATTCCTTTATTAAGCTTACAGACCCAGCAAGTGCAAAATGTGAAATTATTCTTGTCAAAACTGCCCCTTCCAGATTAGCTAACTTGAAGATCTGAGCTTTCTGCACAAGAAAAGACATCCTGGCTCAATGTGTCAGCTCCTTTTCATGTAGCTAGATCTTTCAATTTGTAGCATAACCCCTGCAGCACTAGAGAGAAAAGATGATATGTCTGAAATGCTGAACTGCGGTCACCTCTGCCTACCGTTATGTTTCCACAGGCATTTCTATAAAAAGCTACAAAACCAAGGGGTCTGAGATCTGACACCTGAAATGGCTGCACTCGCTCAAAGGCAGCCCTTTTCCTATCTCTTGCTGACTGACCCTGTCCTGGCCTGCCTTTCACTCCACAGCTCATAACTCTATATTTAGGCCAATGACCAGCCATACATACAGGCTCCAAACACTTCTCGCTCTTCCCTGGATAGTTTAGTGTTAGAAGAACCCTGTGAGTTTAGTGTTAGAAGAACTCTGTTCCTATTTTAGCTGGGCCACTTATGGTGTGATATTTTACATGTTTCTGGAGGTTTTCAATGATTTATGCTTTATAAAACAATAAACAATAGTAACAACTAATATTATTCAGTTCTTGGTTTCTGCCAGTATTATTCTGGATGTTTGCAATAGATGACTATGAATGTATTCAGTTGTTCCTTTAAACCTCACCACAGTCTTAGGAATCAGGTATTTTGTAAGAAAGGAAATTGAAGAAAGCATTTTCCCGGAGGGAAAGGGTAAAATTAGGATTTGAACACTGAGCCTATATACTTAATAGCAAGCTACTCTGATTTCTTGAATATATAATCTGTAATATATACACCTGTAGTCAGTTATCATTATGCACAGTAGTTATGATCAATAAAGTTGCTGGAAATACTGAATTAGTGAATACTGAACCACTGCTCCTAGGGGAAATACAGGATTAGGTTCCTGTGAGACTGCTCATAACATTTTTATCAGTTAATCAATATAGAAAATAGTTGTTTATGTGTTTCTTTTTAAGGACACCTGATTTGATATAGATTTTTGGCTCATGAACACTGCACTCATAACCAGTGGCACTATAACTTGTGCCTGAACAAAGTTTATGCAATGTGTAGATTTTCTCAGTGAAGCACATCACAACCTCTTCACACTTAGGAAGTCTAGACAGCACTTCAGTGCTACATTTGGGGTACATTATAAAGAGCAGAATCACTAACAAAAAGCACTAAAACATAAAAAATATAACCTCCAATAGACCACAAAAAGATACTTGTTTACAGTACAAGAGCTGGAGCTACAAGGCAGAGCATCTCTTCATATGACCTCACCTGGGAACACGTTAGGCAACTCAAATTTTGTTGCTCTGCCTACATCTGCAAATGACTATAAAAACAAAAGGGAGTATTGATGTGGGAATTGCAAATAAATTTTAGAGAAGTGAATTCACAAATATGCAATCAGTGAATTATGACACTCTACTTTATATAGTAGAAAAACAATCCCAGATCTTAAAACAAGAGAAAGACTAGTGGGTGAGCTGAGAGGAGCTCTTGGCAGGGCCATTCCCAAAGGCATAGGGATATGCCACTGTTTCCCCAAATCAGAGGGAAAAAAGGAGATATTCTGGTCACCTCTTCACATGCCGCATGAGGCTTGATCTCTAAGAAATTGCTGCACATTTTGACTCTTAGTTTTGGATTTCATAAATAAGTTTTTCATCATAGATACACAGACTTCACATCTATGACTTAAAATTTATCTTTGCAATGAATTAAAGTGACACCTGAGTAGCGAATATAAAAATCTATTTTCCTTACAGAGAAGATAAATGATTAATTAGATAAAATAGTGGATATTAATTTGTTCCTGTTCCCACACCCTTGATCCTGGGATTTGGAAACTAAGAAGTAGAGCTATCTAATTTTGAAGAAGGTACTGGGTTTCTGGTGTGGTTCTTCATATCTTAGAACACACGGATGGTATATATGCCAGCAGTATTGGCGTTACCTTGTTGCTTATAAAAATGCAGAAGCTAAGGTCTCCTCCCAGACCTACAGAAATGGAATTTCAGTTGTAAGATCTGCAAATGCTTCCTATGTAAATCAAAGTGAGAGACACAGAGCTTTGCAAAACCAAGCCTGAATTTCAGCTTGCTAATTTGTTGCACACATAGAACACCTGTTAGTTCTCTTCTGCTTTCTATAATCATGACTCTGGCCACAACTTTTGTATAGCACCAAGGTCACTTGAACCCCCTACCAGTGGCTCTTGCACCAGGTCACCATTGGGAAGTTCATTTTTAGCTAATTGGTTTTAGAATCTTTTTCTCTTTTTTTCATAATTTTTCTTCTATTCTTATCCTTAGAAGCTTGTTATGTTTATCATCCATGACCAATACCCAGACTGAAATGTTTGTTGGAAGTTTCAAATAGATCATTCAGCCTTTCTAATCAACCATGTGATGGCTCCCTTGTCATATATCCTACATGTTAAATTTTGTCTCCCTCAACTAACTGAGCAGAATATATTCAACAATTTTTTAACGTTTCACATTTTTTATCAAAGCTTCTGTCCAAATTTGTGTCTAATTCAGAGAATCATGACTCTCAAAACTAGACAATCAAGTATCAGAAGATTCAGTGCAATTCTTATTTTTTTCACATAATCTCTCTTGTGAAGAGTTTCCCAATCTGGAAAATAATAGGATACTATACTGCTGCTCACAGAGCCTTTATAAAGATTTAATGAGAAAGAGAGAAAGTGATTTCTAAACCATAAAATACTATGCAAATGCAAATGATTACAGTACTAATAGCTCAGAGTACTAATGCTCCTAAAAATCAACAATTTACTAATACTTTGGGAAATATATGTACATATTCATATTCAGGCTGAAAAAAGTGAATTCTATGCAATCAGATCACATCTTCTAACCATTTGCAGAACACCTTTGACACTGAGCTTTGGGGAACATGAGCAGAAAAGTAGACAACCCAGTTTCTTCCTAAACTCTGAGCTTCTTTAAACGCAACAAAAATATTTGGACTATTTTAATGGAAATGTCATCCTTGTTATTTATGAGACCATGATAAACCAGCAAACTCTAAAATGCCTGTTCTCATGTTGTCTTTGCAAAAGAATGTTGTCACATGAAATAGCCAGGTGTATAGTTTTTTCCTCCACACACAGCAATATATTTTCCAAGCATCTGTAATAATGGTGATAAAGGATGATCCTAACTCCTGCTCAGATTCAGAATCTGGTTATGCTTCTATTTTCAAACATAAGAAAGATGAGTGTTATTTAAGAAGCCATTGTCTGAATAGCTGATGAACATCTCAACCCACAGGTGCCTGTATAAGTCCTTATCCCATACTGGTTAATGAAGAGTGATCGCCAATGCCCAAGTCATTTATTAGTAGTACCTGAGCTGCTTGGTAGGACATATTTATTTGTCTGAGACATTAGAATTCACCTTAGCACCTTCCTGCTTCCAGAACACACTGTAACCAGTGTAACACCTGTTGCATCTTCTCAAGCATCAAATGGTGCCCTATGGAATACAAAAATGAAGGAATAGACCTCTTGGAGATGAGAACAGGCACAGAACCTAAAGGCTTGGGTTTGGCTTTGTGCTTCTTCTTTTTCTTTTCTTAAAACAGAAACTATTTCTTAGTTAATGCCTTGTGTTCTGGGGCTCTTTTCCCATCTGGCAATGTACTCCTGTGTACTCACAGGAACAAAATCCTGAAACTTCTCTAATCTGCTCCACAAGGAACCAGCAAAAGCTTCATCTGGTGACATTTTTAAAAATTAATTTTATTAGTACTTTTAAGGTATACAATATAATGACATTCATCATTGGAAATTTGCACCTTTACATAATCCATCTTGGTTCTTATTTTGTCCCCATTCCCCGGCCCTCCCTTCAACCCCTCCATCCTTCCCTATCTACAAAGACATTGTTTCGATTTTTTCTTTTTCTTATATTAATTCCATTCCCTTCTTTCCTTTCTCCTACCCCTCCCACTTCCCCTCCCCTTTGCCCCTTTTCTTCTTATTGCACATTATCTATTATACCTTTTAGTCCTTATTTACACTTTCAGTTTCTCACACCAGAGAAACTATTCAGAATTTATTCATGTGTGTCCTATTTATTTCACTTAAGAGTATCACCTCAATGTGCATCCACTTAGCTATAAATGTCTCTAATGTCTCATTTTTTATGGCTGAGTAGTACTCCATTTTATTAAAAAAAAAACACCACATTTTCTTTATCCAGTCTCCAGTTGATGGGCCTTTGGGCTGTTTCTAAGTTTTAGCTATTACAAACTGTGGTGCTATGAACATGGGTGCACATATCTCACTGTGGTATGGTTCTTTTAATTCTTTGGTGAAGATACCCAGAAGGGGAATAGCTGGGTCAAATGGGACTTCCAGTCCTAGTTCTTTGCAGTATCTCCATACTGATTTCCATAGTGGTTGCACCAGTCTACACTACCAACAGCAGTGGAGCAGTGTTCCTCTTTCCCCACAGCCCTGCCAGTGTTTGTTATTGGTTGATTTCTTGATAGCAGCCATTCTTTCTGGGGTGAGGTGGAAACTCACTTTTGTTTTCATGTGCATCTCTCAAATTACCAGTGATGTTGAACAGTTTTTCATATGTTTATTTGCTATTTCTACCTCTTTGTTTGAGAAATGTCTGTTCATTTCACATGCCCGTTTTTGGATTGGGTCTTTAAATGAGGGAGGCCTCATTTTTTAAAAGTTCTTTATATATTCTAGATAGTAGACCCTTGTCTGTGGAACTGCTAGTGAAAATTTTTTCCCACATTGTGGGTTGTCTCTTCACACTGCTGGTGATTTCTCTTGTTGTCCAGAAGCTTTTTAGTAAGAAGAGATCCCACTTGTTGATTGTTTGTGCTAGTTCACGGGCAACTGAGGTTTTGTTCATAAAATCTTTTCCTACACCAATGTCTTCAAGAGTTCTACCTAACCTCTGTTTCAGTCATTTTAGTGTTTCTGTTTTAATATTTAGATCTTTAATCCACTTTGATTTTAGTTTAGTGCATGGTGAAAAATATAGGTCTAGTTTTAATCCTTGGCATGTTGAAACCCAATTTTTCCAGCACCATTTATTAAAGAGGCTATCTTTCCTCCAGTGAGGGTTTTTGGCTCTTTTGTCAAAGATGGGGTGGCTGAGTGTGTCTGGAGTTGTTTCTGCATCTTCTAATCTGTTCCACTGGTCCTCAGATCTGTTTCTTTGCCAGTATCATACTGTTTTTATCACAGTAGCTTTGTAGTATAGTTTCAAGTTGGAGATTGTGATCCCCCTACCTTGTCTTTATTGCCTATTATTGCTTTTGCTATTCTGGGTCTCTTCTTGTTCCAAATGAGTGTTTTGATTGTTTTTTCCAGGGCTGTGAGGAATGCTGCTGGGATTTCAATTGGGATTGCACTGAATCTATATAACAATTTTGGAAGTATGGCCATTTTCACTATGTTGATTCTTCTTACCCAGGAGCAAGGGATGTCTTTCCATTTTCTGATATCCTCCTCAATCTCTTTTTTCAGAGAGCTATAGTTTTCAGAGAAGAGTTCTTTGATTTCTTTTGTTAGGTTGATTCCTAGGTATTTCAGTTTTTTGGATGCTATTGTGAAAGGAACTGATTGCCCCATTTCTCTCTCAGTGAGTCTGTTTTTCATCTACAGAAAAGCTGTTAATTTTTGTGTGTTGACCTTGTATCCAGCTAATTTACTGAATTTGGTTATTAAGTCTAGAAGACTTTTGGTGTTCTTAGGGTCTTCTATATAGAGTATCGTGTCATCTGCAAATAATGACAATTTGACTTCTTTGTTTCCTATTTTTATTTCTTTTATTTCTTACTCTTGTCTAATTGCCATGGCTAATGTTTCCAAAACTATATTGAACAGGAGTGGTGAGAGTGGAAATCTTGTTCCAGATTTTAGTGTGAAGGATTTCAGTTTTTGACCATTTAGTATGATATTGGCTGCTGGTTTTTCATAGATGGCTTTTATCAGATTGAGTTAGAGTCTGTCTATTCCAATTTTTTGTAGGGTTTTTATCACAAATGTGTTTTGGATTTTGTCAAATGGTTTTTCTGCATCTATTGAGATGATCATATGATTATGGTCCTTGGCTCTGCTAATACAGTGTATTACATTTATTGATCTGCATATGTTGAACCATCCCTCCATCTCTGGGATGAACCTCACTTGGTCAAGGTGTATGATCTTCTCGATGATCTTCTGCATTCTATTTCACAGTATCTTATTGAGGATTTTTGCATCTATGTTCATTGGTGAGATTGAGCTATAGTTCTCTTTTTTGGTTGGGTCTTTTTCTCTGCTTTGGGGATCAAGGTGATGCTTGCTTCCAGAAATGAATTTGGGAGTGTTGCTTCACTTTCAATTTCATTGAAAAGTTTTAACAGTAGTGGCAGTAGTTCCTCTCTAAATGTCTCGTAGAATTCAGCAGTGAAGACATCAGGACCCAGGCTTTTCTTAGTTGGTAAGTTGTTGTTTTTTTGGTAGGGGGATTGAACTTGGGACCTGGCACTTACCATGCAGGCGCTGGAACCACTGAGCTAAATCCCTGGCCCAGTAAGTTTTTAATTACATTTTCAATTTCATTGACTGATATTGGGTTGTTTAGAATTATTAGGTCATCTTCATTCAACTTTGGTAATTCACAGGTATCCAGGAATCTGTCCATTTCTTCTGTATTTTCCATCTCATTGGCATATAGGTTCTCAAAGTAGGTATTGATGAGCTTCTGGATTTCTGCTGCGTCCATTGTAACTTCACCCTTTTTATTCCTCATTGCATGGATTTTGGCCTTTTCTTTCCTTTTTCTGATAAGGTTGGCTGAGGGTTTGTCAATTTTGCTTATTCTTTTGAAGAAACAACTCTTGGCTTCATTGATTTTTTTGTACTGTTCTCTTAGTCTCCATTGGATTGATTTCTGCCCTGATCTTTAAAATTTACTTCCTTTTATGGGCTTTGGGTTTGTCTTGCTCTTCTTTTTCTAGAAGCTTAAGTTTCTAGAAGCATCAGGTTGTGTAATTGAGCTTGCTCTGTTTTCCTAATGTGAGTATTCACTGCAATCAATTTCCCTCATAAGACTGCTTTCATTGTGTCCCATAGATAATGATATATTGTATTGTCATTGTCATTTAATTGTAGGAACTGTCTGATTTCTTCTTTAATTTCCTCTGTGGCCCATTGGTTATTCAGAATTGTGTTGTGCAGGTTCCACTTTTATAAAATTTTTTCAGTTTCTTTTGCTATTGATCTCCAGTTTCATCACACTATGGTCTGATTATGTACAGGGGATAACTTCAGTTCCTTTGCACTTACTTAAACATGTTCTATGAGGGAGTATGTGGTCTATTTTAGAGAACGGCCCATGTGCATTATTTTCAGAATGTGTATTCTGATTTTGTGGGGTGGAACACTCTGTAAACATCTTTTAAGTTCACTTGTTCAAGAGTTTAATTGAGTTCTAGTATTTTGTTGAATAATTTTTGTCTAGTTGATCTATCTATTTGTGACAGTGTGGTATTGAGTTCCCCCATTTCTATTGTATTAGTGCTTATATGATTTTTCATGTCTATTAGTATTTCTTTTATATAGTTGGGCGCACTAGTGTTTGGTGCATATATATTAATGATTCTCATCTCTTCCTCTTGAATTGTTCCATTTATAAGGATGTACTGGCCTTCTTTGTCTCTCTCAATCAGTTTTGGTTTGAAATCCCCTTGATCTTCAAAGAGAATAGGTACTCCTGCTTTTGGGGGGGGTTCCTCTCACATGGAGTATTGTTTTTCCACACTTTAAGTTTCAGTCTATGTGTTTCTTTTTTAATTAAGTGTGTTTCTTATATGCAGAATATTGTTGGATCTTGCTTCTTGACCCATTGTGTCAGTTTATTTCTTTTGATTGGTCAATTGAGACCATTAACATTGATGGTTATAATTGATATGTGTTGACTTATCTTGTCATGAGTTTTTCTTTTTGTTGGATTCTCCCCCTTTGCATTTAATTTCTTGTTGTGCCTGATGGATTCATTCTGCAGAGCTTCCTGAGGTTTTGATCCTCATTGTCTTTTCCTAGGATATTGTTTAAAATTTTTTGGAGTGCTCATTTTGTATTCATGAAGTTTCTAAGGTGCTCTTTATCATGAAAGTATATTATTTGTCCATCAGTTTTGAAAGATAGTTTTGTGGGGTACATCAATCTCAGTTGGAGTTTGTTTTGCTTTATGGCTTGAAATATGTCACTCCATGCTCTTCTTGCCTTGTGGGTTTTGTTGAGAAGTCTGGTGTGATTCTGATGGGCTTTCCTTTGTATGTGGTTTGTTTCTCTTCTCTAACTGCTTGTAGAATTTTTTTCTTCTGTTTGGTTTCTGGAATCTTGACTATTATATGTATAGATTTTTTTTTGATCACAGCTAGTTTGAGTCCTATATGCCTCACTTATCTCTATGTCAAGTTCTTTTCCCATATTTGGGAAGTTTTCTGCCATTACTTCTGTGAACAGTTTTTTTTTTTTTTTTTATGTCGCCGGTCTGTGCCACACAGCTACTCCCAGGGATCTCCATCTGTTGACATTTTATGCACTTTTTAAGATTTGACCCTGCCTTTCATGTTAGCATTTTGTTTGCCTTTCGAGTGTGATTTAAAATTAAATATTAGTGAGTTCTCAAATAATGACACCAGAAGTAATATCCTTGTTTAGTAACATTAAATTATGCTACCTGATAGTTAAGTTTGTTAAGACTTGACTTTTGATCCTCAGAAAAGTTTGATACCAGGCAGAGGATTCAAAGATGAGAAAGACCTGGTCTCTTTGGGCTTTTTGTAATAGAGTGAACACAATACAGTACATTCAGTAGGGTGCTATGGTAAAGATTAGTAACAAGTGCTATATAAGAGCACAGAGAAAAGAACAAATCTGGAGCTCTAGGGGGTGGGGGCTTTCTGTAAGAAGATAAATAAGAGTAGGTCAGAAAACAGATGTGGGAAAGGAAATTGTAGGAAAGACAAACTGCAGAGGTGAAAGTTCAAAGGTGAGAAAAACCTTCATATATGGCAAGTGACAAGCAAGTGGCAAGTGACAAGTGAGTTGTCAGTTTACTGGATGGTTTAAAGGGGTGAAGAAAGATTCCTTAAGAGGGTTATAAGATGGTCCTGAGGTTTCACATCAAGCCTCTGGGTAGGCAGAGCTGTCACTTATGGAAATAGGGAAGCCAGAAGAAGAAGGGGTGGGAGTGGCTGGAGATCTTAACCTCAGTATGGGGCCTGCAGAACCCATCAAATATCCAATAAGATCTAAACTCTCAGATGAAACTATATGTTTAACACTCAAAGGAAAAGCATAGAATATAATTTTAGGGCTTTTAAAAAACATAATCTTGCTCTGTGATTCTCCTAATTGATTATTTGAATGTTTCAATTCAGTATTTTTTGAACCATGTTAAATTCTCTATATTGACCAATATTATAATGCTGTGGTTATCATTTCAATAGGTGTAATCTTGTTTCCTTGAGAGTTTCTACACACACACACACACACGACCTCCAAGAGCATATCAGTCCATTGTCTGTTGCTATAACCAAATGTTTGAGAATGGCTAATTTATAAAGAAAGGAAATTTATTATAAATCATGGCTCTAGAGTGAGGAAAGTCCAAGATAATGGTATCAACATCTGCTTGCATTCTTGTAATGGCTTCTTTCTGCTTCAAATCATGGTAGAAAATTGAAGGGCAAGCAAGATTGTATAAAAGCACAAAACACAAGGGATGGATTTGATTTATAACAACTTGTTGGATTTATATCTAAAATGTTCTCCAGAGACCTAATGTGTTCAGAGGTGGGGTTTTTGGAGAGTGATTGGATTGTGAGAGAGCTATACTCATCATAATTAGCTGAATGTGCTATAAGGAGGTGTCTAGAAGAGATAGGTCACTAGGGTATGATATGGAAGGGTATGTCCTTGTCCTGTGTTCCTTCCTTCTTTCTGTCTGTCTGTCTGTCTGTCTCTCTCTCTCTCTCTCTGTCTCTCTCTGTCTCTCTCTCTGTCTCTCTCTCTCTCTCTCTCTGTCTCTCTATATCTCTATCTATCTTTCTCTCTTTCTCTCTCTTCCTAGCTGCCATGGATTCAGCAATTTTCCTAATTTTCCTCTATCAGGCCCTTCCAGGATGTTATTTCTGCCTTGGAACCAGCCAACCATGGGCTAAAACCTCTAAAACCATGAGCCAAATAAACTTCTCCTCCTTTAAGTTGTGAATGCCAGATATTTTGTCCCAGTAATGGGAAAGTAACTAACAGAATAACCCATTCTCATAACTAACCCAGTCCTGCCAGAGCAGAACTCACTCATGGAGGAAAGGCATTAACCATTCATGACAGCTTCACCATTTCAACCCAAACCATCCACTCAGCACATGTCCCAATTCTATCTCAGTAAAGAAATAAAGTTCCAATGTATGAATTATTGGGAGGCACACTAAAGTCATACCACAATGTTAATGTTTCTATAATGAAGTACATTTTGGCCATTGGTTATTTATTTAAAAATATAAAACAAACTTTTTTGTGATTGAATAGTATACATATATAGGTGCATTCACTATTCAAAGGATAATATTCACATTCTTAAATTGTAGATACTGTCCCCTTAAAATAAATCTGACTCCATTTCATATCAAAATAGCAAAATCAAAATATCATTCACCCCACATTGGAAGGTTTCATATTATTTAGAAATATACAACATTTGATGGTTTTTGTGAGTAGTTCAATGATTTTTTTTATTAAGAATCTTCAATTCTCATTTTAACATATTCTTTCAAATATTTTAGATGATCACCAAAATATTCATCTAAAGATCTATGGAAATTTTTATTATAGAGCATTTCAGTTTCTGCTTATTTTTCTTATAATAAAAATAGAATAAGTGAAGCTATATCAGCTGTTGCCATGGTAACTTACATTTATATATTGAGAAAGCACATGAAAATTTCTAAATGCTTTTCATCCTTATGATATATGATGTCTTTGTATAAACAAGAATCTATGCCTCAGATGGCTTTAGGTCCAGTAGATTCTAAAAGATGCCTTCCTGTTGGGATTATATGTCACCTTCCCCACACACAAACAGATGTCATCAGACCTGGGTCTTGGTGTCTACTAGCTATACTTGGATTGTTGACATTGTGCAAGGAGGAAATAGATCACTATTATTTTAACAGAAGATTGGAAATTATGCTTGACAGGACAGTCATGGTTCAATTATTTATTAAATTCTATAAATATCTCAGTTTTAAAAAGAGATTTCAAATCTGAAAATCACCTATCCCCTAGTCCTGCACTAGATTGGCTCGAAATCAAGCTTATGGCACAGATATTTATTCTTTAACAAATATTTATGACAATTAAATTGATAATCTGTTATACTAGTAATCTAGAGGAGGTGACAGTCATAAACTAGGTAATTATGCAAAATATGCAAAATGTTGCATCCCAGTATGAACATATAAGCAAAATATCACAAAAGTACAGAGAAAGGATGTCTAAGTTAGCCTGAAGGCATCAAAGATTTTGAGGGAAAATGGATAGAAGGAGAGGATGGGAAGGAGGTGATACTTAACTTAAGTCTTAAAAAAGTGAGATTTACCCAGAAGGACATTTTTGTCTACAAAAATGAATACTGATATAGACAACTACGCTAATATTTAACAAATTTTAAAAAATACTTATAATATACTTACACAAGCAATTCTCTGTTTGTGAAAAACAATTGAAAAGTGATTTGATCCAGTTCATTTTAACTACATTTATTGAGTCTGTCTATTGCCACACATTCATTAGGTACTAAGTTACCTCCCAAGGGTTTACTTTGTGTGAAATTTAACCTTTAAAAAAAGAATTCTAATCTTGCTCTGAAATGAGACTGTTTAAAATATATTTATAATCTAAGTATACTTTTACTTAACAATTGCTGGTTTTATGGTAAATGAATTTAAATTTTTAGATCATTTAAGTTCCATTCATTTTTTCCTTAAAAACAGGACAAGTAAGCAAAATCACAAGTCAGAACAAGTACATTTGAGTGAGGAATTGCTCAAGTGTGAGGAAATGACTACCTCTTTATCTTTCCCTGTTTTTCTTTTTACTCTTTTTTTTCCTTTTGACATTTTGAGACAGGGTTTCACTAAGGTACCCAGGCTGGGTTGTAACTTATAATTCTTTATCCTTGGCCTCCCAGACTGTTGCTTATCCATTTGCTATTTGGCTTGGGCGATATACTGCCTCCTGCTATGATCTGGAATGCTTGTGTCTCCAAAATTTGCATTGAAATCCAATCCCCATTTTTGTGATATTTAAACTGGCATCTTTATGTGGTAACTAGGTCTTTGTATTGAAAACCTTGTAAAAGAGACTTGAGGAAGCCTTCTGTCACTTCTGCCAAGTAAGGCCAAGTAAGATACAGCTAATGGTGCCATTCAGAAGCAGAGAGAAAGGCTTCAGACACTGAATGTGCTGGCACCTTGACCTTGAGCTTCCTGGCTTCCAGAACTGTGAGCAATAAATTTATGTTGTTTATAAATTATGCAATCTGTCTTAGTCACTTTCTTGCATTGGGACACAATATTGGACACCCACAACTTAAAAAGTTTATTTTGGTTCACATTTTCAGCCCATGGTTGACTGGTTCCAAGAGAAAAACAACATAGAAGATGGGCCAGACAGAAGAAAGTTGGTCACATCATGGGAATTACAAAGTAGAGAGAGAAAGGAGTGGGAGAGGAAGATACACCCTTTCAGGTCAGACTCACAGTGACCCTCCTCTTCGAAGAGGCCCTACCTCCCAAGAGCACATTCAATTAATGAATTTAATGAATGGATCCACTGATGAATATAGTGGCCCCATTATCCAATCAAGTTCCACATATGAGAATATGGGGGGACATTCAAGATTTAAACCATAACAGTCTAAGGTATATAGATATAGCAGCCTAAGACACCTAGAAAATCAGGGGCTTGGAAAAGGTACCAGTTCTGTGAAAGTGCAGAGTAATCATGGATGGGTAAACCTAGATAACTGACCTTGACCAGTCTAGTATACAGATATAGGAAGATTAAATAGTGTAATGAGCTTGCTATAAGACATCAAAAAAACAATTTAAGTTGAGAATTTGATATGATCCCTTTTCTTGACACCAGTTAAGGCCACATGAGCAATGGGAAAATTTGACTAGAACCTGTCAATTCATTCTAGAGTTATATACAAAGTCCCAAAATTATTTTTAAAAGGCACAACAATGTAGAAAGTTGGCCGACATATTTGAATATATTGCATATTTACAATGTTTAAAAGGAATGGCAAGAATATACTGAACTATCAGTGGAACAAAGTACAAAAATGGTGTTTGTATTGTAAGTTAAAGGTACCATTTCAAACCAATAAGGAAACAAAATATTGTTTAATAAATGTTGTTAACCAACAAGACAGTCACTTAAGTTAAGCATTAAATATAAACACAAAAACGACAAAATCCAGATAATGCACAAGTAAATATATAATGTTAATGATGCTCTAAAGTCATAACCAAACTAGAAAACCGAAGAGGAGCAAAAGATGAGCAAAAGTTTCTATAACATAAAATTCAAAAAGATTCCACAAACTGAGAAAAATAATTGGAAAATGTATGTTAGAAAAAGGTTTAATCTTTAGCAATTTTAATGCATAATACTTAACCTACTAATTTCACAGATTACATTGCTAAATAGCTAATATTTAGCATTTATTTGCCCATATGGAAATTCTAACACATTACTGTGAGGTAAAAATTGACAAAACTCTCTTGAGACTAATTTTGGAATATGAATGAACAGTTTTTGTAACATGTACAACTTCTGTTGCAGCATTCCCAGTTTTAGAAAAAATAGTCTAAGTAGATAAATAAGCATGAATGTATACAAAGAAGTAGCCACTAGGATTTTCAACCAAATATTATTAGTATAAATGAAAAGGCACCATTGATCAAACTGTCCAAATAGAGTTATTGATTCAGTCGATTATAGCACACACTATTCATTTATTAGCATGGAATAATAATGTATTATAGGCAATATAATGTGTTTTGCATTAATTAAATATTGATGATATTCATTCTTGTGGAAATCTTTTTATTAAAAACAAGGCAGTACATAGAACAATAATTATAATATACTTACATTTTTGAATTTTCTCATGGTCTGAGCTTCTGAGATAGCCACATTTTACTATCTATATTGCATGGTTTTCACAATACATTTTATAACTGAAACTGAATTATAATATCGAGGACAAAGACATGGAGAAGAAAAATAAAAAATTTGAATATGAGCCATGCTGGAGAAGAAAGAGTTAGCAATGAGTCAAGGGTCCTTGAGAAAAGGAGAATTCTGCCTGAAAGAGGGTGTTAAATATCAAGTTTAAAAAAATGGGAGTTGTGAATAAGTTGCCAAAAAGAATGAGAATAAACTTGCATATGTTCTCAGAAAACATGTCAGGAATAGGCAAAGGACAGACTATGAGGACCAAGAAGAAGAGTATATGGATTATTAATCTAAAGCTTCTGGCTTTGAAAGTGAATTATGACATAGAAAAACTAATCAGAAGAACAGAGTTCGGGTTTGTTTGGTTTGTTTGTCAGGTGGGAAGGAAACTTCTGAGGGATAGAAAAGTGTATTTGAGGAGTCTTAGAACAGTGGTTGGCAACTATAGGTGACCTCATTTTATACAACTCATAAGCTAATAATTTTTAAATACCTGAAAAAAATGAAAGCACTAATATTTCTTCATAAGTAAAAGCTTTATGAGATTGAAACCACAGGGTCAGCAAATACAGTTTTATTAGCAAACTGCTATGTGTATTTATGTTATTGTTAACGTGGATGCTTTAGCACTACAGAGCAGGGTGCAGTTTTCCCAACACGTTTCACAAAGCTTAAAATGCATCTGGCTCTACATAAACTTTTCTAATACCTCTGAGCTAATGTCTAAAGGACAGGGTAAGGATGATGGAAATTCTTAGAAAAGACATTAAATGAGGGTTATCTGCTTGAAATATAGAGTAAAATAATTCTGAATATTATTATTCATGTTTTAGAAGATACGGAAGATTAGAACCTTGATTCAAACCCAGCTCTATCTCTCCTGTTGTGTGACCTTGGGCAATTTACTTGATCTCTTCTAGCTTCTGCTTCCACAAATGTAAAACTTTTTTAAACTCTTTGCATCTATTGCATAGAAAAGTTATGAGGATTAAATGAGGTAAAGCATGTAAAGTTCTTAGCACAATTACAAACATAAGTTTTTAATAAATTGCTATTATTATTATCATCATTCTTTATCAGAATGCCTAGTTCATGTCATAGACTATAGATTTATGGCTATTAACATAAAGAAATCTAAGTGTTTTATCCAAGGTCAAATAGTAGTCATTGATAAAGAGTTTCTCCACTTTGCTTATAATTGCAAAAGAGCATCCAATAGCCAGTGTAACCTACTTTGATTCCTTGCACTTTTACTATCACTTAAAGAAGACATGGTCTGCCTTGCCAGAGCAAACTCACAAGCTCCGTTTCACACCGATGCCACAATCAATCCTACATTGTCTCAAGGTCCATTGTTTTGTCCGCTACTACCAAATGTCTAATGCAATTAAGTCTCTTGGTTTCAGGTACCAAGAAGCCTTCCTAACTAGCCCTAATGTAAAGTTAAACCTGTGATAAAGTCATATAATGAGTTTAAGGTAGTAAAGATCAACCAGGCCTCTCAGGAACTGGAAAACCACCAGGTTTGGAGGGCTCTAGTTTGGCCAATCCTTTCTATCAGGATCGTATGTCCACTTTCTCTTCCTGCTCTCAGGGAAGACTGGCTTTCTCGGCTGGTTCTTCAACTTTCATATGGGTAAAGGTGGTGTCTAACTTGCTATCTCACCATAAACTCCTGCTTTAGCATCTAATACTAAGAATGTGACCATCCTGAAACTGTCATATTCCTGGGGAAGAGGGTAAGGTGTTTCATCTCAGGCCATTTATTGACTACATTAGTGTAGGTCTATACCTTTGATCCAATCAATTGTGATGGGATGAGTGCATTATAAAACCCACTTAGTACTTCAGGGGCTTAAATTGGGTGAGCAATGTTAACGAAGGAGTGAAGGTGGTAAGGTGTATGCGGCATGCCTCTACACATGTTCTGCCAATTTCAGCTGCAGCCACTTCTAGGTAGTCTAATTTACTTGTCAAGTCTCTGAACTTCCAGAGTATCTTGTTCATATCTCAAGCTTGAGCAAATTAAGAATAAAGTTTCATCTTTGCCACATGAGTCTCTCACATTTCTCCCATATTATATGTGTTCAATAAATATAAACTGAAGGAATTAATTAATATATTAATGAATAATAATAGCATGTAGGATTAAATATGAGTAAGGTTAATTAGAGTTAGGAATAGGTATTTTAAGGATATTTAAATTAATTTTAATTAAACTAATTGAAATATCTTTTATAAGTTATAATTTTAACTAATTGAAATACTCTAAATTATATAAATATAAGTAAACTATATATGTCATCATATATATTCTAATTTTAAAGAAGTACATAAATGAAAAAAACAAATACCTATAATGAGTTAAAATTTCCCACTGGGAATTCAAGGCTGGTTCAACTTTCAAAATTCAAAGAGTAAAATTTATCATAATAACAGATTTAAAAATAAAAAATAATCACTCAATAGGTTTCAAAAGCTTGGATTCATGGTTTTAAAAACTGCAAAACAGGAATAAAAGGGAACATCTTTTACCTAATGAAAAGTAATTATTGGCAAAAATCACTAGCTAATAAATGCTCAATGGGGAAAAATAAATTCTATCCCCTATGATCAGGTTCAAAGGCAAAAGTGTCTTCTTTTCAGACAAAACTATTACGTATATTTAAAGTATACTATGCAATATTAGAAGACATATCTATGGTAAAGTGGCCACTCTAGTGGAACAAATGAACTTGTCTATCATCTCACATAATTAACTATTTTCTCTTGATGCAAGAGGCACTAATCCATCTATTTAGCAAAACTCCTGAATACAGTAAGCACCGTTAGGAACTATATTTTTCATGATGTAGATTACATGACTGAACTTCTTCACACTACATATCTGTTACTCTCTACCTTTTGACCTACATCTCCCCCATTTTCTTCTCTAGATCATAACTACAGAATCAATGTTTTGTTTTCTATCTCCATATATTTCTTGGATTAGCTTCCACGTATAACTAAGATCATGTTATTCTTTTCTGTATTTGGCTTATTCCACTTAGCATAATGTCTTCTAGGTTCATCTGTGTTGTAAATGGTGCACTTCCCTTTTTTTAAGACAATAATATTCCACTGTATATGTGTATATATATATATATAATTATATAAAATATATGTATGTGGTACACACACACACATATATGACAATTTCTTTCTCCTTTCATCTATTATTGGACACATAAAGTTTTGCATATCTTGCCTGCTGTGAATAATGTTGCCATGAACATGGAAGTACAGACACCTTTAGAATGTAGTCATTTTACTTCTTTTGAGTACATACTTAAAAGGGGAGTTTTTGGGTCATATAGTGATTGTATTTTTAACTTCTTGAACAGCCTTCATACTGTGCCAAACTTTATTCCTATTAATTATGTAGAGGATTCTCTTTCCTCATCCACACTCACCCCTGTACTTAACTCTTATCTTTTGCATAATAGCTTTTGTAACAGTTGTGAGGTGATACCTCATAGAGATTTTGACTGGCATTTCTCTAATAATTAGTTTGATGTTTAGCACTTCTCCTTTTTAATTCATTAAGTTTGTTGGTACATTTTAGGTATACAATATGATAACATTTGTCATTGGGAATTTGTATATCTTGATTCTTATTTTATCCCCATTTCCCTACCCTCTCTTCAACCTCTCCACCATTCCCCATATACAAAGACTTTGTTTCTATTTTTTCCTTTCCCTTCTTTCCTTTCTCCTAACCCCTACTTCCCCTTCCCCTTTGCACCTTTTCTTCCTATTTCAAATTATCTATTATACATTTTGGTCCTCATTTACACTTTCAGTTTCTAACACCAGAGAAACTATTTGGTATTTATACATGTGTGTCTGATTTACTGCACTTAAGAGTATGGCCTCAAAATCTAACCATTTAGCTATAAATGTCTCTAGCTTATAATTCTTTATGGCTGAGTAGTACTCCATTTTATAGAAAAAAAAAAACCACATCTTCATTTTCCAGTCACCGGTTGATGGGTAGTTGGGCTGTTTCCAAGCTTTAGCCATTACAAACTGTGCCACTATAAACATGGGTGCACATATATCACTGTGGTATGATACTTATAATTCTTTTGGGAAGATACCCAGCAGAGGAATAGCTAAGTCAAATGGGACCTCTAATCCTAGTTCTTTGAGATATCTCCATACTGATTTCCACAATGGTAGCACCATTCTACACTCCCACCAGCAGTGGAAAAGTGTTCCTGTTTCCCCACAACCCTCCAACATTTGTTATTGGTTGACTGCTTGATACCAGCCATTCTTTCTGGGGTGAGGTGAAATCTCAGCATTGTTTTCATTTTCATATCTCAGATGAACAGTGATGTTGAATATTTTTTCATGTTTATTTGCTGATTCTACTTCTTTGTCTGAGAAATATCTGTTCATTTCAGATGCCCATTTTTGGATTGGGTCTTTAAATTTGGGAGGAGGTCTGATTTTTTTTTAATCTTTATATATTCTAGATAGTAGACCTTTGTCTGAGGAACAGCTCGTAAAAATTTTTTCTACATTGTAGGTTTTCTCTTTATGCTGTTGGTGGTTTCTCTTGCAGTGAAGAAGTTTTTTTTAATAAGATGAGATCCCAGTTGATGATTCTTTGTGCTAGTTCCCAAATGACTGAGGTTTTGTTCATAAAGTCTATTCCTATGTCAGTGCCTTCAAGAGTTCTACCTCACCTCTTTTCCAGCTGGTTTAGTGTTCCTGTTTTTATATTTAGATTTTGATCCATTTTGATTTTAGTTTCATGCTTGGTGAGAGATATAGGTCTAGTTTTAATTTTTGGCAAGTTGAAACCCAATTCTTCCAGTGCCATTTACTAAAGAGGCTATCTTTCCTCCGATGAGGGTGTTTGGCTCCTTTGTCAAAGATGAGGTGGCTGAGTATGTCACAGTTATTTTTGCATCTTGTAATCTGTTCCATTGATCCTCAAGTCTGTTTCTTTGCCAGTAACATGCTGTTTTTATCACAATAGCTTTGTAGTATAGTTTCAAGTTGGCGATTGTGATACCTCCTACCTTGTCTTTGTTGCCTAGAGTTTCTTTTGCTATTCTCAGCCTCTTCTGGTGCCAAATGAATTTTTGGATTGTTTTCTCAATTCTGTGAAGTATGCTACTGGAATTTTAATTGGGATTGCACTGAATCTATATAGCAGTTTGGAAATATGGCCATTTTCACTACATTGGTTCTTCCTACCCAGGTGCAAGGGATGTCTTTCCATTTTCTGATATCCTATTCAATCTCTGTTTTCAGAGTGCTGTAGTTTTCAGAGTAGAGGTCTTTTATTTCTTTCATTAGTTTGACTCCTAGGTATTTTATATTTTTGGATGCTATTGTGAAAGAACTTGTTTCTCCAGTTCCTCTCTCAGTGAGTCTGTTGTTCATGTACAGGAAGGCTCTTGATATTTGTATGTTAACCTTATATCCAGCTCCTCTACAATATTTGTTTATTAAGTCTGGAAAACTTTCAGTGGAGCTCTTGGGGTCTTCTATATAGTGTACCATGTCATCTGCAAATAATGACAATTTAATGTCTTCATTTCCTATCTTTATTCCTTTTATTTCTTTTTCTTGTCTAACTGCTGTGGCTACTGTTTCCAGAACTATATTGAACATGAATGGTTATAGTGGATATTCTTATCTTGTTCCTGATTTTAGCATGGAGGATTTCAGTTTTTGACCATTTAGTATGATGTTAGCTGTTGGTTTTTCATAGATGGCTATTATCAGGTTGAGATGAAGAGCATCTATTCTAATTTTTTGTCGGGTTTTTAGCATGAATAGGTGTTGGATTTTGTAGAATGCTTTTTCTGCATCTATTGAGATAATCATGTTGTTATGGACCTTGGCTCTGCTAATACAGGGTATTACACATATTGATTTGCATATGTTGAACCATCCCTGCATCCCTGGGATGAATCCCATTTGTTGAAGGTGTATGATCTTGATGATTTTCTGTATTTTTTTTTTGACAGTATCTTTTCGAGGATTTTTGTATCTATGTTCACTAAGGAGATTGGGCTATAGTTCTCTTTTTCAGTTGGGTCTTTCTCTGCTTTAGGGATCAAGGTGATCCTTGCTTCAGGAACAAATTTGGGAGTATTGCTTCCCTTTCAATTTCATAGAAGAGTTTAAAAAGCAGTGGCAGTAGTTCCTCTCTAAATGTCTTGTAGAATTCAGCAGTGAAGCCATTAGGACCCAAGATTTTCTTTGATGGTAAGTTTTTAATTATGTTTTCAATTGCATTGATTGGTATTGAGTTGTTTAGAATTTTTAGGTCTTCTTTGTTCAACTTTGATAATTCATATATATCTAGAAATCTGTCCATTTCTTCTGTTTCTTCTGTGTTTTCCATCTTATTGGTGAATAGCTTCTTGAAGTTCATATTGATGATCCTCTGGAATTCTGCTGGGTCTGTTGTAATTTCACCATTTTGATTCCTAATTGCATGGATTTGGACCCTTTCTTTCCTTTTTTTGATAAGGTTGGCTAAGGGTTTGTCAATTTTGCTTATTCTTTTGAAGAACCAACTCATTGCTTCATTGATTTTTTTTTGTATAGTTTTTTTGGTCTCCAATGCACTGATTTCTGCTTGATCTTTATATTTGCCTCCCTTGTATGAGCTTTGGGTTTGTCTTGCTCTTCTTTTTCTAGAAGCTTGAGCTTCAGCATTAGATTGTTAACTTGAGCTTTCTCTGTTTTCCTAATATGGGTATTCATTGCTATCAATTTCTCTCATAAGACTGCTTTCATTGTATCCCACACATTCCAATATATTGTATTATCATTGTCATTTAATTGTAGAAACTGTCTAATTCCTTCTTTAATTTCCTCCATGACCCATTTGTTGTCCATGTTTTTATGAATTTCTGTAGTTTCTTTTGCTATTAATCTCCAATTTCATTGCACTGTAATCTGATAATATATAGGGGATAACTTTAATTCCTTTGCCTTTACTTAAACATGTTCTCTGAGCAAGTATTTGGTCTGTTTTGGAGAACAATCTATGTGCAGCTGAAAAGAACGTGTATTCTGATATTGTTGGGTGGAATACTCTGTAAACATCTGTGAAGTCCATTTGTTCAAGAGTTTGGTGGAATTCTAGTATCTTGTTGATTTTTGGTCTAGTTGGTCTATTTGTGACGGGGGGTACTGGGGTCCCCCACTACTATTGTATTAGTGTTTATTTGATCTTTCATCCCCATTAATATTTGTTTTATATAGTTGGGTGCACTAGTATTTGGTGCATATATATTTATGAAAGTCATCTCTTTCTCTTGGATTATTCCATTTATAAGGAGGTAGTGGCCATCTTTGACTCTTTTAATTAGTGTTGGTTTGAAATCCATTCTGTCTGCAAAGAGGATAGATAGCTACCTTGAATTTTTTCGGGTTCCTGTCACATGAAGTATTGTTTTTCACCCTTTAACACTCAGTCTATGAATTTCTTTTTAAATTAAGTTTGTTTCTTGTATGCAACATATTGTTGGATCTTGCTTCTTCACCCATTCTGCCAGTCTATTTCTTTTGATAGGTGAAATGAGGCAATTAACATTGACAATTATAACTGATGTGTATCGACTTATCCTTGTCATGACATTTTCCTGTTGTTGGATTGTCCCCCTTTGCATTTAATTTCTTGTTTTGCCTAATGGATTCATTCTGCTGGACTTCTTGGTGTTGTGACCCTCATTGTCTTTTCCTAGGATATTGTTTAAAATTTTCTGGAGTGTTGCTTTGATATTCATGAAGTTCCTCAGGTGTTCTTCATCATGAAAGTATCTTATTTCTCCATCAGTTTTTGAAAGATAGTTCTGCAGGGTACATCAGTCTGGGTTAGAAGTTGTTTTCTTTTAGGGCTTGAAATACTTCACCCCAAGTTCTTATTGACTTGAAGGTTTGCGTTGAAAAGTCTGCAGTGATTCTGATGGGCTTTATTTTGTAAGTGATTTGTTTCTTTTTTCTAATTGTTTGTAGAATTTTGTTCTTCTGTTGAGTTTCTGGAATCTTGACTATTCTATGCCTAGGTGTAGATTTTTTTTTATCATAGCTAGTTGGAGTCCTATATGCCTCACTTATCTGTATGTCAAATTATTTTCCTCTGCTTCAGAAGTATTCTGCCATTATTTCTTTGAAAAGTCTTTGTTTTATGTCATTTGCACTATCTCCTGTTTCTTCATTGACTCTGATCAGTCTGATGTTATTCTTCTTTGCATTATCTAGCAGCTGCAGGATTGCTTTCTTTTAGTCCCTTATTATTTTTCTTTTCCTGATCACTAATTGCAATCCTGTCTTTTGCTTCTGAAATTCTAACCTCGCATTGGCTCATTCTTCTGGGTGAACTTTCAGTGGAGTTTTCTTTTGTTTGTTTGTTTTTCAGTACTAGGGATCGAACTCAGGACCTTGTGCTTGCAAGGCAGGTGGGGTGCCACTGACCTAAATCCTTGGCCCTCAGTGGAGTTTTTAAATCTCCTGGATATTTGTTTGAATCTGTCTTATGGATTTCATTTCTTTCCTATGCTGGGATTCCATCATGTTCCTGAGCTGCTCTATTTATTTTTTTTAATCTGTGTTTTCTCTAGAGTTATTAATCATGTCCTTCACTATGGTCACCATCTCTGTTGTTATCTGAGAAATTATTTCTGATTTCATTTTTTCCGGATCCTCTTTCATTGCCAGTTCAGTGAGTCCAGGTGGTTGAGTTTTGGATTATTCCATTTCACCCCCTGGATTTCCTTTTGGTGATTGAGAAGTCTGGGTTTGCATCTCATTTAAGTGTCTTCTCATTTCTGTTTTTTGTTATTGTTGAAGTTTTTGGTTTAATCTGCTACTTATAAATTGTTTATTCCAAGTATCTTTTGTTTGTTTGTTTGTTTGTTTTGGTATTGGAGAGAAAACTCATGATCTTGAGCTTGCCAGGCAGATGCTGAGCCACTGAGCTACATCCCCAGCTCAATTGTTGCAAGTATCTTTAGTGCTAGTATTTAGAGCCCTTAGGGAATGGCTATTCTTGGATTGTCTTCCTGGTATAGTTGACCTTTGGGTTTTGAGCCTGTAATGGCCTTTAAGCAACAACAATAGCATTAAGCACAGTTTAGAAAATGACAAATTGTGGTAGCTATTATTCTGACACTTTTAACTTCATAAACTAGACTTGTGGTTATGTATAAATATCAAGGAACAACAAGAAATATGTTTACAGCTAGTAAGCCTTTCAATATACAACCCTACCCTCTGGGAAGAAGACGTAGAAGGAGTTGAGAGGTGTATAGAGAAATAGAAGGAGAGATTAGAAGTAGGACTAGAGGACACAGGAGTTTCATGCAAACTTTGGGAAACGGATGAAGACAGGAGGGAAAGAAAGAAGAGAGGAGCACAAACAAAAACAGAACAAACTAACAGCAAAAGGAAAAGTAGAAACTGTATTCACACTCTTTAAACAATAAGAACAATCAAGAGAATAATCAAATAGGATAAAAACAGAAACAAGAAAAAAGAAAAATTAAAAAAAGGAAAAGAGAAGTAAGAGAAAAGTAAAAAGAAAGAAAAAAAAAGTCCCCTTCAAGGAGTGACTCTGCTTTTGCTGGTATACAATGTGGACAGTAGCATGCAGAGCTAAGTTGATTAATCTCAGCAAACTAGCTGTAGTCCAGTGAGATTCAGGCTAGTTTCTGGCTGTGAGGCCAGAATTGAGCTCCCTGACTTCTGGTGGATTAGAACTCTACAAGGTTCTACCACAGGTTTGAGCTGCCCTTCCCCTGTAGCATGTCCAGGTCCAGTAGGAGATGCTGGTCACAGCCACTCATCAATTGCTGTAGTCTGCTCTGTCTTCACTCTTCCAGTGGGTTTCAATTTTCAACAACAACAAGTTTCAGAGAGGCCCACTCTCTGCTGCTCACCACTGCACCATCTTCACAAGCTCATAGCAATAGCACTCTGGCCACAGGTGCCTCTGCTACACAGATACAGTACAGGACACCCTCCTGGTCACAGAGAGGCCACACATCTCGTGGGGTCTGCTGAGTACCTCTTCAGGTACTTGTTGGTGATTTTTATGTCTTCTTTGTGGAAATGTCTATTTAAATCCTCTATCTACCTTTAATTCAGTTTAGTTTTCATTTTTTTCAAATTTTATTTTATTGGTACATTTTAGGTATACAATATAATGACATTCATCGTTGGAAAATTGCACCTTTACATAGTCTCTCTTGGTTATTTTTCCCCCTTCCCCTGCCCTCCCTTCAATCCTCCATCCCTTCCTATTTACAAAAAATTTATTTCCATTTTTTTCATTTTCTCATAATAATTCCATTTCCTTCTTTCCTTTCCCCTACCCTTCCCACTTCCCCTTCCCCTTTGGCCCTTTTCTTCCTATTTCACATTATCTATTATACCTTCTAATCCTTATTTACACTTTCAATTTCTCACACTAGAGAAACTATTCAGTATTTACACATGTGTGTCCTATTTATTTCACTTATGAGTATGGCCTCAATGTGCATACATTTAGCTATAAATGTCTCTAATTTCTCATTTTGTATGGCAGAGTAGTACTCCTTTTTATTAAAAAAACCACATTTTCTTTATCCAGTCTCCAGCTGATAGGCAATTGGGCTGCTTCCAAGTTTTAGCTATTACAAATTGTGCTACTATGAACATGGGTGCACATATTTCACTGTGGTACGATTCTTTTAATTCTTTGGGGAAGATACCCAGCAGAGGAACAGCTGGGTCAAATGGGACTTCCAGTCCTAGTTCTTTGAGGTATATCCATACTTATTTCCACAGTGATTCCACAAGCCTACACTCCCACCAGCAGTGGAGCAGGGTTCCTATTTTCCCACAGCCCCACCAGCAGTTGTTATTGGTTGATTTCATGATAGCAGCCATTCTTTGTAGAGTGAGGTGGAATCTCAGTGCTGTTTTCATTTGCATCTCTCGAATGACCAGTGATGTTGGACATTTTTTCATGTGTGTATTTGCCATTTCTACATCTTTGTCTGAGAAATGTTTGCTCATTTCAGATGCACATTTTTGGATTGAGTCCTTAAGTGCGGGAGGTCTGATCTTTTTAAGTTCTTTATAGATTCTAGTTAGTAGACCTTTGTCTGAGGAACAGCAGGTGAAAATTTTTTCCCATGTTGTGGGTTGTTTCTTCACACTGCTGGTGGTTTCTCTTGCTGTGCAGAAGCTTTTTAATAAGAAGAGATCCCACTTGTTGATTGTTTGTGCTAGTTCACGTTGAACTGAGGTTTTGTTCATAAAATCTTTTACTAGAGAAAGATCTTCAAGAGTTCTACCTAACCACTGAGCAAGCCAATTCACCATTTCTTTTTTAGTATTTAGATCTTTAATCCACTTTGATTTTAGTTTAGTGCATGGTGAGAAATATAGGTCTAGTTTTAATCTTTGGCATATTGAAACCCAATTTTTCCAGCACCATTTATTAAAGAGACTATCTTTCCTCCAGTGAGGGTGTCTCCTTTGTTGAAGATGAGATGGCTGAGTGTGTCTGAAGCTGTTTTGGCATTTTCTAATCTGTTCCAATGGTCCTCAGGTCTGTTTCTTTACCAGTACCATGCTGTTTTATCACAGTAGCTTTGTAATATAGTTTCAAGTTGGGCATTGTGGTACCCCCTCCCATATCTCTACTACCTAGAATTGCTTTTGCTACTCTGGGTCTCTTCTTGTTCCAAATGAATTTTTGGATTGTTTTTTCAAGATCCATGAAGTATGCTCCTGGGATTGCATTGAATCTATATGGCAGTTTTGGAAGTATGGACATTTTCACTATGTTGATCCTTCCTACCCAGAAGCACAGGATATCTTTCCATTTTCTGATATCATCTTCAATCTCTCTTTTCAGAGTGCTATCATTTTCAGGGAAGAGGTCTTTGACTTCTTTTGTTAGGTTGATTCCTAGGTATTTCAGATTTTTTGGATGCTGTTATGAAAGGAATTGTTTGTCCTATTTTTCTCTCAGTGAGTCTGTTGTTCATGTAGAGGAAAGCTATTGATTTTTGTGTTTTGATCTTGTATCCAGATTCTGTACTGAATTTGGTAATTAAGTCCAGAAGACTTTTGGTGTCATTCTTGGGGCCTTCTATATAGAGTATCATGTCATCTGCAAATAATGACAATTTAACTTCTGCATTTTCTATATTTATTCCTTTTGTAACTTTCTCTTGTGTAATTGATGTGGGTAATGTTTCCAAGACTATATTTAACAGGAGTGGTGATAGTGGACATCCTTGTCTTGTTCCTCATTTTAGTGTGAAGGATTTCAGTTTTTGACCATTTAGTATGATATTGGCTGTTGTTTTTTCATAGATGGCTTTTATCAGATTGAAGTAGAGTCCATCTATTCCAATTTCTTGTAGAGTTTTTATCATAAAATTTTGTCAAATGCTTTTTCAGAATCTACTGAGATGATCATATGGTTTTTGTCCTTCGTCTATTGATATAGTGTATTACATTGATTGATTTACATATGTTGAAGCATCTTTGCATCCCTGGGATTAATCCCACTTGGTCAATGTGCATGATGTTCTGCATTCTATTTGCCAGTATCTTATTAAGGATTTTTGCATCTATGTTCATTAGTGAGAGTGGCCTATAGTTCTCTTTTTTTGTTTGGGTCTTTCTCTGCTTTGGGGAGCAAGGTGAGGCTTGCTTCCAGGAATAAATTTAGGAGTGTTGCTTTACTTTCAATTTCATTGAAGAGTTTAAGCAGTAGTGGCAGTAGTTCCTCCGTGGAGAGCGGTATTAGCTGTGGAGAGCGGTGTTAGCCATAGAGGATCCATGTTTAATCTTACCCTCCATAATATAGAGCAAGGAGACTATGTTATGAGGAACCACGTACTTGCCGAATTAGATTGCCCTGGAACGTGATGAACGTTCTGTAAGCCCGAGAAACAAGGAAGCCCATGAGGGTGGGGAATTCCCAAAGAACTGGTAAACAACAAAGCAGGTGTTTTGGATAAAGGTCATGGTTAATGACCTAACTCACGGAGTGTATAAGAGAGAGGAAAAAATAAACTTGGTTGTTCGGTCTTAGGAGCCCGGACGACTCTGTCTTTTTTCCTTTGAAGTGTGTTTTTTCTTTCATCCTCACCCCTCCTCTCAGGTACTGTTCGACTAGTGACGGCGGGTCCCGTCATTCCTCTCTGAGTGTCTTGCAGAATTGAGGAGTGAAACCATTAGGACCTCGGCTTTTTTTAGTTTGTAAGTTTTTAATTACATTTTTAATTGCATTGATTGATATTGGATTGTTTAGAATTTTTAGGTCTTCATTGTTCAACTTTGGTAATTGATACATATCTATGAATCTGTCCATTTCTTCTATGTTTTCCATTTTATTGGCAAATAGGTTCTTGAAGTAGGTATTGATGATCCTCTGGATTTCTGCTGGGTCTGTTGTAATTTCACCATTTTCCTTCCTATTTGCATGGATTTGGGCCTTTTCTTTCCTTTTTCTGATAAGGTTGGCTAAGGGTCTGTAAATTTTGTTTATTCTTTTGAAGAACCAACTCTTGTCTTCATTGATTTTTTTTTTATCATTCTCTTAGTCTCCACTGAATTGATTTCTGCTCTGATCTTTATAATTTCCACCCTTGTGTGAGCTTTAGATTTGCCCTGCTCTTCTTTTTCTAAAAGCTTGAGGTTCAGCATCAAGTTGTTTAATTGAGCTCACTCTTTTTCTAATATGAGTATTCACTGCTATGAATTTCTCTTGTAAGACTGCTTTCATTGTGTCCCGATATGTCATATAGTCATTGTCATTTAATTGAAGGAACTGTCTGATTTATTCTTTAATTTTATCTGTGACCCATTGGTTATTCAGACGTGTGTTGTTCAATTTCCATGTGTTTATGAAATTTTTGTGGTTTCTTTTGCTATTGATCTCCAATTTCATTGCACTGTGGTCTGATAATATATAGAGGATAACTTCAGTTCTTTTACACTTAACTAAATATGTTCTATGAGTAAGTATATGGTCTATTTTGGAGAATGACCCATGTGTAGCTGAAAAGAATGTGTATTCTGATTTTGTGGAGTGGAACACTCTGTAAACATCTGTTAAGTTCATTTGTTCAAGAATTTGATCGGGTTCTAGTATTTCATTGCTTATTTTTTGTCTAGTTTATCTATTTGTTTTGTTTTGTTTTTCTTTTTTGGTACTGGGGATTGAAGTCAGGTCCTTGCAGTTGTTGGGCAAGCTGAGGAACCACTGAGCTAAATCCCCAGCCTGATCTATCTACTTGTGACGGTGGGGTATTGAGGTCCCCCACTACTATTGTATTAGTGAATATATGGCTTTTAATGTCCATTAGTATTTGTTTTATGTAGTTGGGTGCACTGACATTTGGTGTATATATATATGATTTTCATCTCTTCCTCTTGGATTGTTCCCTTTATATGGATGTAGTGTCCTTCTTTGTCTCTCTTAATCAGTGTTGGTTTGAAATCTACTTGATCTGCAAAGAGGATAGCTACTCCTGCTTTTTGGGGGGTTCCTGTTGTATGGAGTATTGTTTTCCACCCTTTAACTTTCAGTCTATGCATTACTTTTTGAACTGTGTTTCTTGTATGTAGCATATTGTTGGATCTTGCTTCTTGAACCATTCTGCCAGTCTATGTCTTTTGATTAATGAATTGAGACCATTAACATTGATGGCAATAACTGATATGTATTGATTTATATTTTCATGACTTTTCCTTTTATTGGATTCTCCACCTTTGCATTTAATTTCTTGTCACACCTGATGCATTCATTCTGCTGTGCTTCCTGGGGTGTGATCCTCATTTTCTTTTCCTAGGATATTGTCTAAAATTTTTTGGAGTGCTGTTTTCATATTCATGAAGTTTGTAAGGTGCTCTTTGTCATGAATGTATCTTATTTCTCCATCAATTTTGAAAGATAGTTTTGCAGGGTACATCAATCTGGGTTGGAGGCTGTTTTCCTTTAGGGCTTGAAATACATCACTGCAAGCTTTTCTTGCCTCTAGGGTTTGAACTGAGAAGTCTGCTGTGATTCTGATGGGCTTTCCTTTGTACGTGATTTGTTCCTTTTCTCTAAACTGCTTATAGATCTTTGTTCTTCTGTTGGATTTCTGGAATCTTAACAATTATATGCCTATGTGTAGATTTTTTTGATCCAGGCTAGTTGGAGTACTATATGCCTCACTTATTTGTGTGTCAAGTTCTTTTCCTTTTTTTCTTTTTCCTTCTTTTTCTTTCAAGTTTTCTGCCATTACTTCTGTGAACAGTTTTTTATTTCATCTGCACTCTCTCCTGTTTCTTTAATGACTCCAATCACTCTTATGTTATTCTTCTTTGCATCATCTAGCTGCTGCTGGATTGATTTCTCATGGTCCCCACAATTTTAAAGCAATTTTTCTTTTCCTGGTCACTATGTACTATGAGCAAAATTTCTGCTGTTATCTGAGAAATTATTTCTGATTTCATTTTTTCCAGATTCTCTTTTGTTGTCAGTTCAGGGAGTCCAGGTGGTTGAGTATCAGAATGTTCCATCTCATTCCCCTTTGAGATTGCTGTAGGTGATCTGGAAGTCTGGTTTTGAGACTTGTTTATGTGTCTTCTCATTTCAATGGTGTGTGTATGTGTGTGTGTGTGTGTGTGTTTGTGTGAGCTGGTGCCTACACAGCTCTCCTCCTCTGGCCTGGGTGCAGTGCTACTGTGGCCCAGAAGCCTCCTCCTCTGCACTCCAGTTTTGTTTTCTTGATAATGAGTTGGTTTTTGTTTTTTGAGCCTTTTTGTTTGTTGGTTGGTTCAATCATTTGACTTTTAGTGTTTGTCCATTAATGACAAATGAACATAGTAACTTTGTACTGAACTACACACTCAGCACACACACCCCATTTTTAATTGATCATCCCAAGAAAAAGTCTTGCCAAGTTGTTAAGTTGTGCAGGCTGGGCTTGAACTTGCAATCTTCTTGCTTCAGACTCCCAGAGTATTGTGATTATAGATGTGCACCACCGTTCCTGGCTGTACAAATTCTGTGTAAATCTACGGTTTGGGGAAAAGTACTTGCAAGCCATATATCAGAAAAAGGGTAAATATCCCCATATTTCCCCTTAGTATTCCTATTTAGCAATATACTGAGAGCATCAGACAGTGTAATAAGGCATATTAAATACTTCAGAGCATCTAGAAAAATGTTCCCTTGAGTGATTTTTAGAAAACTCATAAAATCCAGACACATTACACACAAATCAATATTTCTACATACCAGTAGTGAAAAAAATCAGAAATCATAGTTTTTGTCAGTAAAATGTACAGCAACACCAAAATGCCACAAAACATACATATAAATCTTAATAGATAAATATAGGATCTGTATGTTTTAAGCTACAAAACACCAATTAAAGAAATCAAAGAATATCTAAATGAATGAAAATATATATTGTGATTAGGGAATTGAAACTTTGGTATTGTTAAGATGTGAATTCTTCTCAAATTGAGCAATAGGCTTAATGTAATACCAGGATAAATCCCACAGGACTTTTTCAAAATATCTTCAACAATTCTAAAATTAAATAGAAAAGCAAAGAAATTAGGATAGTGAATACAATTTGCAACAAAGAATTTGTATCCACAATAAAAACTTTCAAAACTGAACAAAAAGCATCAATCAAAAATTATAAAAATTGACAAAATATTTTTATAGACACTTCACCAAAATGGATATACAGATGGAGAATGAACAGATAAACAGATGCTTAAAATCACTATTCATTAAAGAAATGCAAATTAAAACCTCAACATTCCATTATACACTTATTAGAATGGCTATTATCAAAAAACAAAAAACATCAATAGTAATACCAAATGCATACAAAGATTTGGAGAAAGTGGAACACTAATACATTACTGATGGAAATGAAACATGAAACAACTGTACAACAGAGCAGCAGCTCCTTATAAAGCAAAGCTAACACTTACAGTATGACCCAACTATCCCACTTTTTAATATTTACCATAGCAAAGTGAAAAACTACATCCACACAAACACCTGTGCACAAATGTTTGTAGAAATTTTATTCATAATTCCCAAAACCTTGAGATAACTGACAGTCCTTCAACAAATGAAAGGATTAATAGCATATGAATGTTTTACATTCTTACAATGGAATACTATGCAGCAAAAAAAGAATAACTATAGATTTATGCAACAACATAAATGAATCTTAAACATTTGTTGAGTAAAAGAAACATGGTCCAAAGGTTAGGTATTCCATACATATGATGATAGTTACATGACTGTGTGTCTAGCAAAAACCACAGAACCCAAGACTGAATTTTAACATAGGTAAATATTTTTCTAAATAATTTCCTTTGGTCAAGAGAGAAAAAATGGTATAAAATTTATATTAGTAGAAAAAATGGAATAAAATTTATATCAATAAATAATTTTCCTTATAGATGATTTCCTTAAATATATGATTCCAATAGCATAAGCCTTAAGGCGAGGTCAGTATCACATAATAGATCAATGTTTATCTTTGACCAGAAAAAGTAAATGAAGTAAACATATAAAAAGATATATACATTGATAGAGAAATTATTTGACTGTACATTTTTCTTAAAAATAATTCTCTGAGTTTATGCACTGTGACAAAAACAAAGTTATCTGAGTTTAGTCCAGTAATTTAGACAAGATTATTTGGTAGAGTAGATTCAATTTAAGTTTCAAATTCCCAATCTTTCACATCAGTTACATCATAAAATTCAAGTAGTCTATTCCAAATTTCAGGAACATATCCACCAAGAGTTTCATTGTTTTTATAGAAATGTGCACTGATTGAGACATTTTTGGCCCTACTAACCACACAATGCATCATTCTAGAGAGTTTTTGAATGCTTTGAACTGGACTCAGTGGTATTCTTCAGTTCCATCTGCCGGTGACCTCAGGAGGTTTCTCTCATGGTTTACTGTAAGTCTGTTGTATGGCTGTTAGGGTTGACAAGGCTAATATTCCACAGTGGTTGTGTTCCCTGACCTCTATAAATTATAAAATGTTCTTCAGCAGATTTCACATGTTTAAAACATGCTGATACTATTAGTGTTATTTTCTTTTCCAACTGCAAAACTACCTGAGTAAAAAGTTTGAAGACCCTACTCAGGTTCCTACATAACAAGCCAACTGGGATTTATTTTTTAATCCAATGTTCATCTACTCTTTAATGGTAAAAACTATCCTGTGTCCTATTTCTCTATTTATAGCACAGACAATTCAACTCCAGGCAGGTGGTTCTATTGAAAGATAAACAAACTTGTAAGGAACCCCCACTGGTTCGGAAATGGCCAACTGTGCTGACAGAGCAGACTGCAGGTGACTGAGCCCATCTAGGGATGCTGGTCATTTACTACAAAGCTGGGGACCCCACAGTGTCTTTGGCCAAGGAACAGCTGGTGCTTTTGGTATTTTTACATCTTAACAAAAAATCAAAATCAATGGCCAAATAGTTAAATCTATGGGTTGAGGTTGCATCTAATATACCTAACTCCAAAATATCATCCTTGCTTTCTTTACCTCATTGCACATCAGTCTCTGAGGATCTTTTAGAGGAGTTTGTTGAAAATTTTTGCCATTAAGAAAGTGAAATTTGGTCCCAGAGGAGCAGCCTTAGGCATTTCAAAGTCAAATGCCCTGCTCTCCTTGTTCCTTTACCTGTCTCTCCTCAGCACTGGAATGAGATCATGTATATTCTTACATGGAAGGAGGGAATAAATAATGACAAGAATTCTCCTCTCAGGAGTGGATTTCTCCATGCCCCTTTTCAATTTGCCTTTCTAATCCCTGGTCTCCTTGGATCTTTATAACACCCAGTTAATGAACTCATATTAAATCTTCCTACCTCCTAATTAATTAAGCCTACAGTGTGTGGCTGTTCTTGTGATCATGAATCCATTCTTCATAATTGTATTCTTATTGCCTTTCATCCAAGACTTTCCCTCTGGTGTCTTCAAGTGTTAAGAATATCTACGGCAAGCTAAGATCTTTCCAAGGACTAACCAAATCAAGCCACAAATAGCTATTGTCCATCAAGAAAATGGAGAAACTACCCTTGAAAAGCACAAAGGAGTAATAAGTAGACAACTAACTACAATATAGTTGTATTGATGCATATTGTACTTGATATAGTTCTGATAAGTGCCCTCCACAGGTCCATTTGTTAAAGGCTTAGTTCCCACCCTGTGGTCCTGTGGGTGGTGATGAAGCCTTTAAGAGACGGTGTCTAGGGGGCCGGGGATTTAGCTCAGTGGTCCTGCTGCCTGCCTGGCAAGTGCAAGGTCCCGAGTTTGATCCCAGGTAACAAAAAAAAAAAAAAAAACAGAGAGAGAGGGGGGGTGTCTGGTGGGAGGTACTTAGGTCATTGGAGGCATGCCTTCAAAGAGGATTGTGGGACTCTACTCCCTCCTCCCCTGAACCTGCTTCTAGGCCATGAGGTGAACAGTTTTGCCCCAACATCCACTCCCAACATGATTTGCTGCCTCTCTACGGGCTCAATATAAAGGGACCAACTGATCATGGACTGGAAGCTCCAACACTGTGCACCAAGATCAACTTTCTCTCTTTATAAGTTGATTTTCTCAAGAATTTGTTATAGTAATGGAAAGGTAACACAGTAGTAAAACAAACCTTTGTGATACTGAGACCATTTTTAGATTTGAAAGGGAAAAGCAAATTGCAGCAGCAGATGAGATTGATAAGGTATTTTAGGGGTCAAAACACAGGGGAATTTAGAAGATGATGGAGGTCACTGAAAGTCTATAGCACAAAACCAGCATTATCAGATCTGTATTTACGAATATACTCTGGCAGTGAAACAGATGCTGGGTTTGAGGCAGATAAGACCCTGAACAATAAAGCCAGTTATTGGATTGCTGTCATAATTCAGGAGAGAGAACATGTCAGAGTAGTGGATGTAGAAGGTATATGAAACCTTTTTTAAGTATTAAAAATTCCTAGATTCTCTACTATAAATGCAATCTATCTGTAACCCCAATACTCTAGTGGACTGAAGCAGTAGGGTCACAAGTTCAAGCCTAGCCTGGGCAACTTAGTGATTTAGTAAGACTCTGTCTCAGAAATAAAAATGAGCTAGGGATGTAGCTTGATGTGAAGGCCCTGGGTACAATCTGCACTGCAACAGAGAAGAGAGAGAGAGAGAGAGAGAGAGAGAGAGAGAGAGAGAGAGAGGAACAAAAAGATTATTTACTGGAGATGACAGAAGATAGTTTAATATCAGCATATAAATAAATTCAAAGTGAAAATAAAGTAGTATTTATTGAGCTAGTAATAGAATCTAAGATTTAGAATTTTATGAGACTTTCTTAACTTTTAATCATCAAAATTAATGAGCAGTACGATAGACATCTAAAGGGTCAGAGCTTATTGTTCATCAGGATGTCTTAAACTTATATGTTTGTAAATATAGAGCAAAATAAGCTCCTTTTTCTCTTTTTTTCTGGTTTTTTGAGACAAGATTTTGCTATGTAGTTTAGGCCGGCCTTCAATTCACTATTTGGCCCAGTCTGTCCTCAAACTCATGGCGATCCTCCTGTCTCAGCCTTCCGAGTTCTAGTATTACAACCATGCACCACCACGCCCAGCATAATAAGCTTCTATTTTCTAAAAACAAATTTTAATTGCTTGCACTTCTTCTATATTCCAGACTGTGAGATTATTTATTAATTTACAAAACAAGCTGTAGTTTTCAAGGCCATAATTGATTTCACAACTTGCTGCTGTACCATCCAATCCACTTGGTTCTTACCTTCAGCTCCACTTCTTTCAATCTAGGTTGTTTGTCTGATGAGGTAACTCAGATTTACATGTTTGAGGGATCTGAGCTCCTGTCTATCATGTATATCCTGAGCTCTGGTTGCTTCACAGAAATTCATAGCTACCCCCAGGCATGGAAGCACCAAATTGTACACAGTAATTCTTGTTAGTTCTGAGGGATTGTGTTGGTCAGTGTTTTGTAGCTGTGACAAAATACCTGAGAAAAACAACTTAGAGGAGGAAAGATTTTTTTGGCTTGTGGTTCCAGAAGTTTCAGTCCATGGCTGGTTCCATTCTTGTGGGCCTGAGATAAGGAGTAGGGCATGGTGGTAGAAGGGTGTGTTGGAGCAAAGCTACTTACATCATAACAGCCAGGAGGAAGAGAGAGTGTGAAACAACATAAAAGAAAGGTACCATGAGCAAACAGAGCCTCCAAGGTCATGCCTCCATGACTCATTCCTTTCAACTAAGCACCACCCTCTAAGCTTCCACCACCTCCCAATAATGCTGTTAAAGTATAAATTCATCAATAGATTATTCGTCTTGATGAATTTAGAGCCTTCATGATCCAGTCAGTTTCCAAAAGCCCATTAGCTGGCAAGCCTTCTACACAATGAGCTTTTTGGATCCCAGCCATAACATAGCAGTCTCTACTCACCCCTCAGCATAGAGGAGCATGGAGGAGTGACCTTCCACCCTCACTTTAGTCAGTGTCACTCCAGCAAATACAGCAATTCCTTTTTGCCTCTGGATAACTGGCCTGAGGAATCCAAAATGACCACATGGCAATCATGATTTAGGTTTATTGGAATCCTGTCTGTATCCTATGAAAGAGTTTTCCTCTCCCAGCAAGAATTAGAATCTCAATTCTAGAAGAACCAGGAGAGTGTCCAAGTGACTTGATTAGAGTTACTGGGGAGGGACATGACTCTTAATTCTACCCTTCATTCCTAGATTCATATTTATAGCATGCAGTGATACATCACTATATAATGGCATTTTGAGCCACAGCACCCCAACTTACAGGACATCATCTCTCTTCTGTGGCTTAGCTGTTCCTTTAATAAACTTTATGTTGATGCCAGTTTCCTGTGCCTCCAGGTGCAGGAAGACAAGTGGTCTCATGGTCATATGTGCATTATCATACTTATTTTGCTGTATGTTGAAACCTCTGAGACAATGCCATTAACTGAGGCATGTCAGACAAGAAAAACAAATTCATACTTAGGATATGAATTATTCCCAATAAGCATGGCTCATAGAAGGGTAGAAACTCTAATGTTAGAAGCTTATCTCCTTAAGGGATTGTAGAAGTAGGACTTTCAGCAGCAATGGTAATTAGAATATGCTTGGCTGAGATGAAGTTAATGCCAACTACGCCATAAATAGTTTCCAGCCCTGTCAACATGACTTCTTGGTTAATGAACAAATCCAATAGAGGCTGGCCAAGAACAGAGGCTGGGTAACATCTACTGGAGAAGATATTATACCTACCTGCTTCTCGGTCCTTTCTCTGAAATAAATATTCCTCAGTGGGAATTGACATGAAACAGAGTTCTGCACACTTTATGTTCATTCCATAGGTCGATCAACATATTTCTTGTCTCAAATCTCCAGGTAATTTACCACTGCCAAGAAATCCACATTTATTTCTACCTCAGACTTTCTTCCTCCAAACAAATTATATAATCAAATTTACTACTCAAAACACTAGTACTGAGATTTCCCTTAATCGCTATTCTTTACAGACACCTCTACATAAATATTTTGTTCCATAGTAGTTCTTTATCTTATTGTATTAACAAACTGACCCACGTATCAGCTGGTAAACTAAAGTAAAACACTGATGTGACAATGAATAGATGGTATTTTCTATAACTTATTTACATTCTCAAGATCTTCTTCCATCCAATTCTGAATGAAAATTTTTTATTGTATAGTGCATCACTGCAAGATCCACTTGACCTAATGACTTAGGGTTATGCCAATATCGCTTCTGGTCAATATCTCAGGTGGTGTTATCAATTCATGTTGTCAAGTCTTCATTATCTATTAAGGCCTTGATGTACCTGATTGAGACTCAGAATCCTATAGTTTTTTACTGCTACTCCTTTGTCTAAATTTTTATCTACTATAGTTGAATAAAACCAATAAGGGGTGTGTGTGTGTGTGTGTGTGTGTGTGTAGAAAGAGAAAAAGAGGGATGAGAGGGATAGAAAAATAGATATTTTAAGGAACTGGCTTGCATGTGTTATTGTAGGTACTGGCAAGTCAGAATATGTAGGGCAGAGTGGGATTTCTATGTTTGACTCTTCCAGCAGAATCTCTTCTTCAAGAAACCTCAGTCTTTGATCTTTAGGCCTTCAGCTGATTGGATGAGACCTAATCATATTATAGTCAGTATACTGTTTTACTTAAAGTCAACTCATTGTAGATATGTTACTCTAATATAAAAGTGACTTTACAGCAACATCTAAACTAGTGCTCGACCAAAAACTTGGCACTATACCCTAGCCTAGCTGCCATGAAGTTAATCATTATATCCACTACTTATATCTATAACATCTTTGCATCTACTAGTTTATGTAGACTAAGAAGAACTGCTTGTATTTTCTATCACCATTCTTCTTAGTACAGTCTGCTAAATAGTCTCAGGGAAGGATTGAAGATGTGCAATTTATTCTACACACATTCTATTACAGGTCATGACCCTTTCTTTAGGGCCTCTTAGTCTCCTTTAACAGATGGGCTCTGGGTCTGAGAATTTTCTTAAGTCTGGAAATAGAGAAAGTGATCATATTGTTCAAGTTGCCACAGTTAATCATCCACTTCCTTGGTCTTAATTTCTTGTTGTAAAATCAAGTGGCATAGTTAGTGGTGGCCTGTCTATCCTGCACCTGTGATCATTATGGTCTGTTATTCATCACCACAGATTTGCAAGTTGAGAAAGGTGCCATTCTGGCTTTGCTCCAAATTACAGTGATTACCTCAGTTGGCCTCTGATGGTTAAATGTTATTACTTGGTCTTGAATATTCTAGAATCCTCTCATTTAAAAGACACAAGAGAGGCCAATTTCAAAGCACTACAAAGCTGGATCTAGAAAGAACGGTTGTTGTTACTGAGCTTTCTGGATACAGAAATTGAGATTGAAAATAAAAAGAGCTATGTCATTGGCTAATGTTTGGTTGAGAAAAACAAGATTAAAACATTCAACAGAGTGTGAAGAAAGTGATTCGTTGTCTATTATAGAATGAGTTGGGAGTGCTTCTAATTCATATCTGGTATAACAAAGAGAAAAGTTCTTAACATATTTCCCCCCATTGAAATTGTAAGAAGTTACTTCTGACTCTCTTCATTTGCTAGCAGAAGGACATTTTCATTCTCAAGTAGCATCTAACTTGTAGCATATATGGTAAAATTGGTTAGGTATGGAGTGTGAAGACAATTTTAATACTGAATTTATTTATCTCAGAACATTTCCTTTTGTACATGTAAGTGTAACTTAAACAAATCAATTCCATCTGATTAAATTCACTTTACATGGTTAATGTACCATGGACATCTTTTCTATTCTGACACTTTTCCCAAAGATCACACGAAGAATATTTAGATGTTCATTTAGCATGTCTCCCTGATGTACACAAAGTCCAATAGATTCAAAAGGAAACATCGCATTAAATTAATTCAGTTTTGAGTTCAAAGGTTCATTATGTATGATAAACAAACCAAAGGAAATGATAAGATGCAGTGTCAGATTTCATTTAATACCTAAATCCACTCGAAACAAGGTAACATCTAATTCATTGTACCCTTACTATATACTCATATGTCATAGCTCCTTCGGGAAAGGGGAAAAATCTCAAAGAACCTGAAGCTGGCAAGTATAATGTGAAGTTATAAATGATTTAGAGCAGTGGTTCTCAGCCTTGACTGCACTTTAAAACCACCTAGGGAGCTAGTAAAATTCTCTAGCCTCACCTGAAACTAATTCAGAATTTCTGGGGTTAAGACCCAGGCAGAATTTTTTAAAGCTCCCCAAGTAATTCCAAAGTGTGAGCAAGGCTGAGAAAGTCTGATTTAAAGAATAATTCTCAAAGGTCAGTGCACTTCCAAGCACCTGAAAAGCTTGTGAAAATTCAGATTACTGGACACTATCCCCAGAATTTCTAAATCATAGTACATTGAGAATTTGCATTCCAAAAAAAATTATTCCTAGGTAATGTTCTTGCTGCAGGTTCACGAACAACACTTTGAGAAAAATTGCTTAAGACAAACAGTACGCCTCAGTTAATAGGCTTTAAAATAGGCATAGAAGACTGATAAAAGTTGCTTCTCAGTAATTCTATGCCAAAATAAAACAAAATCTCCATATATGTGAGTTCTGTAAAAGGAAAAATTCAACAAGTTTAGTATTTTAAATGAGTATAGGGCTGGAGAGAAGAATGCTTGTGTCTTAAAATATTTTGGACAATTAGAAAAGTGAGAAAAATCTAAATATTCATTAGTTTAGCAATTTCAGGCAGCATCGTGAGGTGGTTTTTATTTCCAACATTGAGGGAATAAAACCAGAAAACACATATTCAATAATGATGGTGATGATGGTAAATTTGAACTATTCTTGAAGTCTATTTCACAAACTTAATTTGCCAGCTCATGTTTACATGCTCTGCAAATTGGCAAGGTCTCATAAATTATAACTAAACTTCACACAGAAGACGATCCACTTAAATTTCTTTTTCTACCCTGTACTGATACCAGGAATGGATAACATTATCAATACGGTGCCTACCACAAAGTAAGTCTATCCTAGTCTCTTTCTTATTACTGGGATGAAATACTCAACACCCACAACTTACTTATGGGAGGAGAGATTCATTTTGGCTCACGTTTCAGTCTGTAGTTGACTGGCTCCCAGGGAGGAAGGCAAGACAGGGATATGGAGGAGAGCTACTCACTGTATAGCATCCAGGAAACGGACAGAGAACAAGAGAGGAGCTGAGGAGGGAATGAAACCCTTCCAGCTCACACTTCCAGTAACCTCTTTCTTCCTAACAGAGCCCACTTCCTAAGAACAAGTCACCTAGTAGGCCCATAATCAAATCTTCATACAAAAGCCCTACCTATGATTAGATTAGGGGGGAATTCTAGATATAAATCATAACAAATACAATGGAAAGGATTCACAAACATGTGCTGAGCATTGAATAGAGAGCCCTGGATAGGAAGAGCTGTCTTCATCCTAAACTTTTGTTGTCCCACATTGGTTGATTGGTTGTTTGGTTGACTTTTCTTTCCTTTTATCAGTGTATGTTTACTGTACATGATGTTTACATTTATCTTAGAGAGTTGGTACAGTTACTTAACATATCATAATTCTTTTTATTCCCGTTTCCCTTCCCACTCTCCTCCCTCCCTCTATATCTATATCCATTTTCCCCATTTTCGTAATTATTACTATTATTTTAGCTCATGTTTGCAACATATAATGATTACATTCATTGTGGATAGTTGGTACATGTGCATGGCATATCTTACATCTTTTATGTTCCTTTTCCCTCCTCCTACCAACACACTAGGTCTCTTGGTCCTCTTCACATTTGCATAAAATTCACCTCACTGTTTGCTTTTATCAATCTTTTATTTTACTCTTTACTTCATGTATACTTTGGATTACTCAAATAAGAGAAACCATAAGGTATCTAAGCTTATGTGTCTGATTTATTTCACTTAATATTACGCTGTACCTACATTTTCCCAGAAATGTCTTAAATTTATTGTTCTTCAGAACTGAATAGTATTTCATTATATATAGATACCATTGTTTTCAGTCATTTATCTGTTGGTGGACATATCCTTACAAGATTTAGCTATCATGAATTGTGCTGCTATAACTATTGGTGTGCATGTACAATATTGCTGTAATATTATGTCTTTAACTCTATTGGGAAGATACTTAGCAGGGGAATAGCTAGGTTGAATAGAATTTCTATTTTTCATTTTTTGAGAAATCTCTATACTGATTTCCATAATTCTTATACCAGTTTACATTCTCACCAACAATATAGATGGCCTTTTTCACCACAGCCACACTAGAATTTGTTATTATTTCATTTCTTGATGATTGCTATTCTTCCTGGCATAAGATAAAACCTGAGTGTTGCTTTAATTTGCATTTCTCTAATGGGTAGCAAAATTGAACTCTTTATGTACTTATTGACCATGTGTATATCTTCTCCTGAAAAGTGACTATTCATTTCAGTCCCTTATTTTTCAATTGGGGCTTTTATTTTGAGGAGGTCTAATTTTTTGAGCTCTTTATATATTCTAGATATTAGCTTTCTGTCTAAAGTTTAACTGGAAAAAATTTTTTCCCATCTGTTGGTTGTATCTTCACTCTGTTGTTTTCTTTTCAATCCAGAAACTTTATAGTTTAATATAATCCCATTTGTTGATCTTTGGTGTTATTTTCTGTGCAATTGGCTTGTTAAGAAATTCTCTCCCTACACCTATGAATTCAAGCATTTTACCCATTTTCCAGTGGGATGAGTGTTTCTGTTTTAATATTTAGATTTTTGATCCATTTTGATTTAGTTTAGTACATGGGGAGAGATATGGGTCTAGCTTCAATCTTCTGTGTGTGGAGGACCAGCTTTCCCAGCACCATTTGCTAAAGAGACCATCTGTCCTCCAATATATGTCTTTTGCCTCTTTTGTCAAAGATCAAAGAGTTGAATTTATCTAAGGTTGTTTCTGCATCTTCCATTCTGTTCCATTCTTCCACATGTCTGTTTTTGTGCCAATACTGTAACAGGAAGAGGTAAGACAGGATTTAGGATTCTACTAGGCAGTAAGCACATCATGAACCTCCAGGAATCTTACAAAAACAGCCTCCAGGTGTCTTTCAGCTGTCTGAGACCTCCGAAAGCATGACCATTCAGGCCACTGGCTCAAAGGTGCATGGGCCCTCCATAGACACTGCATGTACACTGCATAGAGTAGACACTCATAAGTAAAGTCTCCTATAGGGTTGTCTTAGTTACTTTTCTCACTACTAAGACAAAATATCCAACACTCAAAGTTAAAGGATGAAAGGTTTATTTAGCTCACAGTTTGTAGACGTTGCAGTCCATAATTGGCATGGCTCTAAGGGTGTCATTACAGACAGGCATCACAGAGGAGAAATAGTTCATGGTGAGCAGAAGGTAGCAAAGCAGGTAAGCAGAGGATGTCCACAGCTCTTTCTATCCCTTACATCTTTTTTTTTTCTTAAATTATTTTATTGGTACATTTTAGGTATACAACACAATTACATTTCTCATTGGGAATTGTAACTTTACATAATGCGTCTTGGTTCTTATTTTTCCCCCATTCCTAGCCCTCCCTTCATGCCCTCCACCCTTCCCTATCTACAAAGACTTTATTTCCATTTTTTCCATTTCTCATCATTTTTCCTTTCCCTTCTTTCCTTTCCCCTGCCCCTCCCACTACCCCTACCTCTTTGGACCTTTTCTTCCTATTTTACATTATCGATTATTCATTCTAATCATTGGTACATTTTAGGTATACAATATAATGACATTCATCATTGGAAATTTGCACCTTTACATAGTCTCTCTTGGTTCCCATCTTTCACCTTTGCCCAGCCCTCACTTCAACCCCCCCATTCCTCCCTATTTACAAATATTTTGTTCCTATTTTTCCATTTTCTCATATTAATCCCATTCTCTTCTATCCTTTCCCCTAGCCCTCCCACTTCCTTCCCCTTGGCCCCTTTTCTTCCTACTTCACATTACCTAGTATACATTTAGTCCTTATTTACACTTTCAGTTTCTCACACCACAAAAACTACTCAGTATTTATACGTGTGTGTCCTATTTATGTCACTTAAGAGTATCTCCTCAATGTGCATCCACTTAGCTATAAATGTCTCAAATTTCTCATTTTTTATGGCTGAGTACTACTCCATTGTATAAAAAAGACCACATTTTCTTTATCCAGTCTCCAGTTGATGGGCATTTGGGCTGTTTCCAAGTTTTAGCTATCACAAACTGTGCTGCTATGAACATGGGTTCACATATATCACTGTGGTATGATTCTTTTAATTCTTTGGGGAAGATCCCCAGCAGTGGAATAGCGGGGTCAAATGGGAATTCCAGGCCTAGTTCTTTGAGGTATCTCCATACTGATTTCCACAGTGCTTGCACCAGTCTACACTCCCACCAGCAGTGGAACAGGGTTCCTCTTTCCCCACAGCCCCACCAGCATTGGTTATTGGTTGATTTCATGATAACAGCCATTCTTTCTGGAGTGAAGTGGAATCTCAGCGTTGTTTTCATTTACATCTCTCGAATGACCAGTGATGTTGAACATTTTTTCATGTATTTATTTGCTATTTCTACTTCTTTGTGTGAGAAATGTCTGTTCATTTCAGATGCTCATTTTTGGATTGGGTCTTTAAATTTGGGAGATCTGATGTTTTTAAGTTCTTTATAGATTCAAGATAGTAGACCTTTGTCTGAGGAAGAGCAGGTGAAGATTTTTTCCCACACTGTGGGCTGTCTCTTCAAACTGCTGGGGGTTTCTCTTGCTGTGCAGAAGCCTTTTAATAAGAAGAGATCCCATTTGTTGATTGTTTGTGCTAGTTCATGGGCAACTGAGGTTTTGTTCATAAAATCTTTTCCTACACTGATGTCTTCAAGGGTTCTACCTAACCTCTGTTCCAACTGGCTCAGAGTTTCTATTTTAATATTTAGATCTTTAATCCATTTTGATTTTAGTTTAGTGCATAGTGAGAGATACAGGCCTAGTTTTATTCTTTGGCAAGTTGAAGCCCAATTTTTCCAGCACTGTTTATTTAAAGAGGCTATCTTTCCTCGAGTGAGGGTGTTTGGCTCCTTTGTCAAAGATGAGATGGCTGAGTGTGTCTGGCATTGTTTCTGCATCTTCTAATCTGTTCCGCTGGTCCTCAAGTCTGTTTCTTTGCCAGTACCATGCTGTTTTTATCACAGTAGCTTTGTAGTAGAGTTGTAGGTTGGGGATTGTGATACCCCCTGCCATGTCTCTGTTACCTAGAATTGCTTTTGCTATTCTGGGTCTCTTCTTGTTCCAAATGAATTTTTGGATTGTTTTCTCAAGGTCTATGAAGTATGCTGCTGGGATCTCAATTGGAATTGCATTAAATCTATATAGCAGTTTTGGAAGGATGGCCATTTTCACTCTATTAATCCTTCCTACCCAGGAGCAGGGGATGTCTGTCCATTTTCTGATATCATCTTCAATCTCTCTTTTCAGAGTGCCATAGTTTTCAGAGAAGAGGTCTTTGATTTCTTTCATTACGATGATTCCTAGGTATTTCAGTTTTTTGGATGGTATTGTGAAAGGAATTATTTGCCCTATTTCTCTCTCAGTGAATCTGTCATTGGTGTAGAGGAAAGCTATTGATTTTTGTGTGTTGACCTTGTAACCAGCTACTTGACTAAATTTGGTTATTAAGTCTAGAAGACTTTTGGTGGAGTTCTTGGGGTCTTCTATATAGAGTATCATGTCATCTGCAAATAATGACAATTTGACTTCATTACCTATCTTTATTCCTTTTATTTCTTTCTCTTGTCTAATTGCCGTGGGTAATATTTCCAGAACTATATTGAACAAGAGTGATGATAGTGGACATCCTTGTCTTGTTCCTGATTTTAGTGTGAAGGATTTCAGTTTTTGACCATTTAGTATGATATTGGCTGTTGGTTTTTCATAGATGGCTTCTATCAGTTTGAGGTAGAGACCATCTATTCCAATTTTTTGTAGGGTTTTTATCATAAATGCATGTTGGATTTTGTGAAATGCTTTTTCTGCGTCTGTGGAGACAATCATGTGGTTTTTGTCCTTGGCTCTATTGATATAGTGTATTACATTGATTGATTTTCATATATTGAACCATCCCTGCATCCCTGGGATGAATCCCACTTGATCAAGGTGTATGATCTTCTTGATGATCTTCCGCATTCTGTTTACCATTATCTTATTAAGGATTTTTGCATCTATGTTCATTAGTGAGATTGGCCTATATTTCTCTTTTTCAGTTGGATCTTTCTCTGCTTTGGGGATCAAGGTGATGTTTGCTTCCAGGAATGAATTTGGGAGTATTGCTTCCCTTTCAATTTCATGGAAGAGTTTAAACAGTAGTGGCAGCAGTTCCTCTCTAAATGTCTTGTAGAATTCAGCAGTGAAGCCATCAGGGCCTGGGCTTTTCTTAGTTGATAAGGTTTAATTACATTTTCAATTTCATTGGTTGATATTGGGTTGTTCAGAAGTTTTAGGTCTTCTACATTCAACTTTGCTAATTCATATGTTTCTAGGCATCTGTCCATTTCTTCTGTGTTGTCCATCTTATTGGCATATAGGTTCTGGAAGTAGGTATTGATGATCCTCTGGATTTCTGCTGGGTCTGTTTTAATTTCACCCTTTTCATTCCTAATTGTATGGATTTGGGTCTTTTCTTTCCTTTTTCTGACAAGGTTGGCTAAAGGTTTGTCAATTTTGTTGATTCTTTTGAAGAACCAACTCTTGACTTCATTGATTTTTTGGTATCATTCTCTTAGTCTCCATGGCATTGATTTCTCCTCTGATCTTTATAATTTCCTCCCTTGTATGAGCTTTGGGGTTGTCCTGCTCTTCTTTTTCTAGAAGCTTGAGGTTCAGCATCAGGTTGTTTAATTGGGCTCATTCTGTTTTCCTAATGTGCGTATTCACTGCTATTAATTTCCCTTATAAGACTGCTTTCATTGTGTCCCATAGATTCTGATATGTTGTATTGTCATTGTCATTGAATTGAAGGAACTGTCTGATTCCTTCTTTAATTTCCTCTGTGACCCATTGGTTATTCAAAACTGTGCTGTTCAATTTCCACGTGTTTATGAAATTTTTTGAGTTTCTTTTGCTATGGATCTCCAATTTCATCTCACTATGGTCTGATAATATACAGGGGATAACTTCAATTCCTTTGCACTTCCTTAAACATGTTCTATGTGTGAGTATGTGGTCTATTTTGGAGAATGACCCATGTGCAGCTGAGAAGAATGTGTATTCTGATTTTGTGGGGTGGAATACTCTGTAAACATCTGTTAAGTTCATTTGTTCAAGAGCTCGATTGAGTTCTAGTATTTAATTACTTATTTTTAGTCTAGTTGATCTATCTATTTGTGACAGTGGGGTGTTGAGGTTCCCCACTACAATTGTATTAGTGCATATACGACTTTTCATGTCCATTAGTATTTGTTTTATATAGTTGGGTGCATTAGTGTTTGGTGTATAGATATTTATGATTGTCATCTTTTCCTCTTGGATTCTTCCCTTTGAAAGGATGTAGTGTCCTTCTTCATCTCTCTTAATCAGTGTTGGTTTGAAATCTACTTGATCTGCAAAGAAGATAGCTACTCCTGTTGTTTTTCGGGTTCCTGTCGCATGGAGTATTGTTTTCCACCCTTTAACTTTCAGTCTATGAGTTTCCTTTTGAATTAAGTGCATTTCTTGTATGCAGCATATTGTTGGATTTTGCTTCTTGACCCATTCTGTCAGTCTATTTCTTTTGATTGGTGAATTGAGACCATTAACATTGATGGTTATAACTGAAATGTATTGACTTGTCATGGCCATGACTTTTTCTTTTTGTTGGGTTCTCCCTCTTTACATTTAATTTCTTGTCATGCCAGATGGGCTCATTCTGCTTTGCTTCCTGGGGTTGTGATCCTCAATGTCTGTTCCTAGGATATTGTGTAAAATTCTTTGGAGTGCTGGTTTGGTATTCACGAAGTTCCTAAGGTGCTCTTTGTCATGAAAGTATCTTATTTCTCCATCAATTTTGAAAGATAGTTTTACAGGGTACATCAATCTAGGTTGGAGGCTGTTTTCTTTTAGGGCTTGGAATATGTCACTCCAAGCTCTTCTTGCCTTGATGGTTTGTGTTGAGAAGTCTGCTGTGATTCTCATGGGGTTTCCTTTGTATGTGATTTATTTCTTTTCTCTGACTGCTTGGAGAACTTTGTTCTTCTGTTGTTTTTCTGGAATCTTAACAATTACATGTCTATGTGTAGATTTTTTTTGATCAAGGCTATTTGGAGTCCTATATGCCTCACTTATCTGTATGTCAAGTTCTTTTCATCTCCTTGGGAAGTTTTCTGCCATCACTTCTGTGAAGAGTTTTTTTATGTCATCTGCACTCTCTCCTCTTTCTTCATTGAGCCCAATCACTCTTATGTTATTCTTCTTTGCATCATCTAGCAGCTGCTGGATTGATTTCTCATGTTCCCTTATAATTTTGAAACAATTTTTCTTTTCCAGGTCACTAATTACAATCTTATCTTCTATATCTGAAATTCTGTCCTCACATTGGCTCATTCTGCTGTGTAGACTTTCAATGGAGTTTTTCATGTCCTGGAAATCTATTTGCATCTGTTTTATGGATTCCATTTGTTTCTTATGTTGGGATTCCATCATGTTCCTCAGCTCCTCTCTAGATTTATTAATCATGTCTTGCACTAGGGGCACAATTTCTCCTGTTATCTGAGAAATTATTTCTGATTTCATTTTTTCCAGATCCCCTTTTGTTGCCAGTTCAGTGGGTCCAGGTGGTTGAGTATCAGAGTGTTCCATCTCATTTCCCTTTGGGGTTGCTGTAGGTGATCTGGAAGTCTGGTTTTGAGACTTATTTATGTGTTTTCTCATTTTGACTGGGGCTGCGGGCTGTCAGCACCTGCACGGATTACCTCCTCTGAGCTGGGAGAGGTGGGACAGGGGCCGGGAGCAGCAGTAGGGATGGTGACCCAAAAGCCCTTTTCTGTGGGCTGGGAGCCACGGGAGGGATGGTGGCCAGGAAGCCCCTTCCTCTGGACCAGGAGCAGTGGGATGGCATCTCAGAAGCCCCTCCCTCTGGGCCAGGAGTGGTGGGAGGGATGGTGGCCTGGAAGCTTCTTCCTCTGGGCCAGGAGTGGCAGGACAGAAGGTGGCCCAAAAGCCCTTTCCTCTGGGCTGGGAGCAGCAGGACTCAGTACCTTGGTCTGGTGGTCTGGTGGTCTGGTGTCCTCTGCGTCTTTGTAGTGTGGAACCAGATGGCTGCCTGTCTGCAGCAGGGTGATTCAGTGTCTTCTGCGTGACTTGCGACCTCAGTAGCACGTGCACAGACCTGCCTGTGTGCAGTGGGCTGATTCAGTGTATTCCATGCAACTGGGGACCTCGGTAGGGCATGGGCAGACCTGCCTGTCTGCAGCGGGGTGATTCGGTGTTTTCCACATGACTCAGGACCTATCCCTTACATCTTAACCATGCTACTTAGTGTAGTAGCACTCACACCCTTCAGCCTAGTGTCCTTGATCCTAGCATGGCACCATGAATCAATCCCAACATCACACACTGTAGATCGAGACACATCAGAAAAGGCTCTTCATGAGGCTTTGGGGGAATATCTAGACACAGACCATAACAAGGGTAGAGATTATATTCCTTAGATAATAGCCTGAGCTTCCTTCTAAACCCTTAAAAACTCCTGGACAAGAGCCTTCTTGGGTATCCTGCTCAGAACCCCTTCAGGCTATCAAGTACCTTCCTTATGTTTATAGCTTTTAATGCCTTGCCTTTATATATTTTAAGTAAATTTTCTTGCACCCTGCCTCCTCCATCCATTTTTTCACAGTGACACATGACTCTGGCATTCTGATAAAAAATACCATGCTGTTTTTATCACTGTAGCTTTGTAGTATAATTTGAAATCAGGTATTGTGATGCCTCCTACTTTGCTTTTGTTGCTCAGAATTGCTTTTGCTACTCTGATTCTCTTCTGGTTCCATACGAATTTTAGAATTGATTTTCCTAATTCTGTAAGAAATGCTGGAGGAATTTTGATTGGGGTTGTGTTAAATCTATATGTCACTTTTGGAAATATGGGTATTTTGACAATATTAATTCTGCCCATCCAGGAACAGGGGATATCTTTCCATTTGCAGATGTCCTCTTCAATCTCCCTGTTCAAAGCACTACAGTTTTCATTGTAGAAGTCTTTCACTTCCATGGTTAGGTTGGACTGACTTTTCTGGCACACTTTATAAATTTGATATTAGTTAATCCAAGGAACTCTGAACTTAGTTCTCAAATGAGGGCTTCCTGGAATCCTAGCCTTCATCACCTGGTCTATGATCCCATTGGAAAAGCAAGAATCCCCAGGAAGACCACAGGTCAGAAGGTGACCTCAAATAAACAAACAAGAGACAAACACTGAACTCCTGTGGGGATACACACTGTATATCATCCATCAGACTCTGCACTTCTGCACACCTTTATAAGCCTGATTCTGGTTACTTGTGCTTATGAATAACTTTTCAAAGATGTTTGTATAGTGAGGATAAATTTTTCCCCTGCAGAACACAGGCATATTTGTTTGCAAAAAATATGATAAAGATATTTTTCTCTGGACAAAAATTTGACAAGCTTACTTACTGGTATCCCACTTAAAGGACTGGGGTTTCCTAAACATGGAGCTTCTTAAGTCTAAAACAAAACCCTGTCATGAACAGAATCTGCCAAATCTTGTCTCTATGTCCCACCATGAGATGTCATGTGGAAGGGTATCTGATATAAACATGAAGTTTTGATTGTTTACTGTGCTGTAAGTAACAAAATCCTTTGTGTCTGATGTAGGAGTTTCAGGCCTTCTGCCAGCATCAAGGAGCTGTGTCATGCTAACCTGTTGGCTTGTGAGCAGGATAAAATTCAAGACCCATCACAATACTGACAAATCCCAAAGCAGCCAACACATCTGTACAAGTATGGACACTGTTACTGTCTTTTAACGAAGGAAAATAGAAAGAATGTGGTAACTATTAATAGGCGTGTTGTTAAAGTAATTGTGATTCATTTATGCAATAGAACATCATGCATCTTTGAAAATTGCCATAGATATTTAGATATTGACTTGGAAAGAAATTCAAGACACTTTGAGTTAACAAATAAATTATATAAAATCATATATATTACATAGACAAGAAATTTAAAGCGTATACCTAAAGCTTATTTATCTTGAAGAATTTTGGCAGAACTACTGATTCTATTCTTAATATTTTTTTTTATTTTTTCATTATGATATCACTTCTTTACTTTCACACTGCAAACATAATAAAAACAACTTGTAAGAATATATTTTTCAATAATCTTAATAAAGGATAAGGGTAAGCTCAGAATAAAGTTACCAGAAATAAGGACTATATTTCTCAGCTCTTTCCATGCAAGGAATTATTATCATATGACCAACTTCTGGTTAAATAAACATAAATAGATGCATTGTGTGCATCTTCTATTGAGTATTGTTAAAGGGATAAAGCATATTGTTCTTTGCCCCTTTTTTCTTCTAGGAATGCAGACTTGATGGCTGGAGCACAAACAGCTAACTGGGACTATGACACAAAAAGCCACATGTTGAGAATCCTGGAATACAAATGTTCAGAGGAATCTGTTTTCCTAATATCATGCAGTGCTATCCCAACCTGACAGTTTCTAAAATAGAATCCCTTATTTTGGATTTGGGATAGTTTGAAGCTGAACTATACCCTAAAATTAGGAGAACAAAGAATCAGAAACCTTGGTCACCGAGAAAATACTGACACTATGAACATCAATAAAGATATCATAACTAGTGCAAGCCTTCAAAAAGAGAAGATGAATAAATACTCCATAAAAATTTCTGAAGTGCTAGCAGGATCCTGAGGATTCTATCACTCTTACAGAAAACTAAATTTCCTGCTGATAACATGACAACTTAAGTTGGAAAGACTGCTTTTGAAGCTGTCTTCCAGAATGCAGGAAGTGAATCACACCTCTGCATTCATGAAACAAGTTGCTTTAACTTCCTAAAAGACCAGAAAATTAATACAGAATGGAAGAAACTACTTCCAGGGAAAGGAAATTTAACTAAGAGAACTTTAAAAGTTACTTTCCTATCTTTCGTTTTCCATTTGGAATTTTCTGAATGGCTATTATACCATTCTAAAAAGAATCTACAGAAAATCAATAAACGGAAAAGTTCAATGTAGTATAATGTAACTGAAGTTGGAAATATATAATATTGTACTGAACTGAACTAATCCTACAAGATACTTTTTCTTGTTACAACTACATTAATACATTAGTGTACTCTTGTACTTTTTGTTATAAAGTCAAGTCATTTTTGTGCAGCAGGACATGAGAAAATTTGATTTTAAGTCTCATTTCTTATTTCCTTTAACCGAAATGAGTATCAGGCAAAGGATCTAGACAACCACCCTGAGAAATCATAATTCATCTACAATGAATTCTTGGTGTATACAATCAGGAATTAGTGAACGTATAAAACAATACTATAGCAAAGTTCTTTATAGATCATTAAATATTGCAAGTGTTATGCAGTGTTTAACAATAGTGTCATTCTTCAGTGCATATATTTCCTAAGTCTTTGAAATTGAGAGATCTGCTCTTAAATTTCGGAGAATTTTTCTTTGAATTTGGGAGTTGTTATATTTAACTTGCTTCTAAAATCAGCATGCTTGCCAATTTAATCCATGTGTGAATGATTAATTAGAAATTCAAATGGTCTGAGTTAAATACTATTTCTTTTCTCTTTTGTCATATGTCAATAACACCTCTCAAAACATTCAGAAAACCTCATAGTACTAGGTTCAAAATACCCACTTCTTTACCAATTAGTCTAGCTGTGCAGTCAGGCACATACATCTCAAGATTGTCCAAGGCCACTCAGCTCAGCACCATGTCCTTAGATACAAAATAGGCCAGAGAAGCCAGAGTTTACCTGGCCATCTAGCGAGATAAGTCAGGACCCATATCAGCAGTCCTCCTTTTGGAGCTGACAGTGGAGAAATCACAAGAATAAAATAAATTTTGCATAAGGTATAGTTGTCTTTGATCATGGTGATCTCTGGTGTCTCTGATAGGCCAGACAGGATAAACATCCAGAAGCTTTATTCTGGCAAAAAAAGCTAGAAAAGTCAATATGCACAATTCAAAATATGCAGTTATTAAATCATGATTATTGCTGGAAGCATCCAAAAGTTCAGCTCATGTAATTAAAGGAGTAGTTTTCCAGGACCTGGAAAGTTAACAGAAAATGATAGGCAAACCAGGTGCTGGAGACAGATATTCTCCAGAAAGCTACAAGAGATTGCCACTGAGACAAGGGTAGATACTCATTGGAACTTGGGTGATAAAAGCTGAAGAATTCTACTAGAGAGACTTCAGCACCAAAATCAACTGGGAAATAATGAAAGACCCCTGGTAGAAATTAAATTTTGGGACTTGGGATCAAATATGGAAACTTAATGATTTTAGCATTTCAAGAAGAAAAATGAAAAAAATGATTATGAAAAAAGTAGGAAGTGGAAAAGAACAGGAATAGGAATGGGTGAGGGAGATAAAGAGGAGAAATACCTAATAAAACTTTATTTTATGCAAGGAACTATTGTAGGTATTTTACCTACATTCTTTCATTGAATACTTACAACCCCATTGCAGTGGGTTGAATGGTGGCCTCCAAAGACATATATCATGTCCTAATTCCCACAACTATGAGTGTTACCTCATTTAGAAATAAAAGTTTTTGCAGATATAGTTAAGTACTTGTATTTTTTTATTCATTAAGCTTATTGGTACATTTTAGGTATACAATATGATGACATTCATCATTAGGAATCTGTAGCCTTACATGATATAGCTTTTTTTTTTGCTTAAATTCTTTTATTGGTATGTTATAGATATACAATACATTTACATTTATCATTGGGTGCTTGTACCTGTACATGATGTATCTGGTTCTTATTTTACATGATATATCTTGATTCTTATTTGTTCCATATTCCCCTGCCTTCTCTTCAACCCCTCTACCCCTCCCCATTTACAAAGACTTTATTTCTGTTTCTTCCTTTTCTCATATAAGTACTTGTATCTTGAAGCAAGATTATCCTGGATTATGTGATGAAACTTAAATCCAATGGCAAGTGTATTTTTAAGGGTCACACATAGAAGCAGCCAACAGAAGAGGAGGAACAAATGTATCAGTGGAGGCAGAGATTGGAGTGATACAGCCACAAGACGAAAAACAAGTCCACATGACCAGAAACTAGAAGTAAAGAATGAATAAGAATCTCCCCTAGACCCTCTGAAGAGAGTCTCTACCATCACCTATATTTTGGACTTCTGGTACCTAGAAACGTGACCATAAGTTTTGTGCCTTGTATTACTCAGTTTTCCACCACTGAGACAAAATGTCTGACAACTGAAACTTAAAGAGAGGTTTATTTTTCATTTATAATTTCAGAGGTTTCAGTCCATGGTTGGTTGGCTTCAAGGCAGAAATATCACAGCAGAGGATGGAAAAGAAACATTGCTGAATTTGTGGCATCCAGGAAGCAGAGAGCAGGGGAAGAGCCAGAGAGGAACTGGCCACACAAAATTTAATCTCTAAAGTCAGGTGTGCCACCATGACCCACCCAGACACACCTAGAAATGCTTTATTAAACCCCAGGGAACAATCAAGATTGACCATCACACGGTCATTTGTTAAGGCAGCCTCAGAAAGCTAATACACCTATGAAGTAGATGAAATCATTATCCACATTTTATAGATGAAGAAATGTGAACTCAGAAAACCTGAGAGAGATCTCAAGGTTGCCTATCTCTCAAGTGTCAGGGCAAGAAGAAGGGGAATCCAGGTAGTCTGGTTCCTGAGGTCATATTCTCAACCCCTGTGATAAATCATCAATTCACAAAAGCACAAGAATTATTCAGTGTCTCATGTCATTATAAAACAAAGCTGGAACTGCTGCTATCAAAGGTCAGAAAACAAGGCAGGCTGAAGTTTACAAGCTATCATGACTTTAGCTGTGAGAATGTGGAAAATTGGAGTTGAAGAAATGATGTAGGTGAGACTTGTTGTAAGAGAGTAACTGCTCCAATAATCATCCTATGCTCTGATGTCATCCTATCTGGCTAAGATAATTGAAGAAAACTTAAAATACATAAGCATGATTTTAGTAATATAAAGCTAGAAAGTATAAAAATATAAGTCAAATAATTTTTTTAAATACCAAAAGTATAAAATGATTATAGAGATTTATCATTTCCTTTGTCAGAAGTGCAATTTATCTCAATATTACTGAATAGACTCAGGAAGAGATAAAAATATCTATGTCACTTTTGAATCTAAAATAGAAGTGAAGATAGGGATTAAAATGTTATACTAGAATCAAAGCAGTTGGGCTTGGGTTTATGGAAACCAACAGCACAGATACCAAACTCTGCATCTAAGATTTAGGTATCAAGCAATAAAGCTCAGAGTGATATCATGAGATCCACATGTAACTCCACCTTCATCAGTTATCCAGTACCTGGAGATTATTTTCTTCTATTTATTTCTCAGTATGCCCTAGGTTAGCTACCCTACCTTCTCTTCTCTTGAGGTATTCATCCATGAGCCAGAGTGGGCTATGGTTATTGGTAAATAGGTAATAAAACAGCTTCCTACCATGAAATAAATCCTCTTTGTAGTGTTTGTCAGTGTCCATGGCATAAATACTACCATCATGGCAAATTTCAAGCTACCAAAGTTCTATTACCAGATCTGAAGTAAGAAAGAGATGTGTAATGGCCACCATTAATATCGTATTCATACCATATAGGTAGACTGGGCATGAACAGCCACAAGAATATAAATAATAGTAAAATTCAGTAATAATTTGGAAATGAAGTTTTGAGTGTTTATTATTTTTAAAAATTTATTTTAAAAGTTAATGGTTATACAATATAAGTTTTAATAATAGCTTTAATAACAGACCAACAAAATTCCTGAAAATATACCAATCTCCTCTACCCAGCAATGGGATATGGACACATGTTCTTAATCCAGTCTATCTTTGAATTCATGTTTCTACTCAGTGATTTTGGAGTAATTCACCATTCCATGTCTGTGTCCCTTGTAGCCCCAATATTTATTCTGAAAATTACTTTCACTCTTTATTCTCTAAAATGTGATTGACACAATGTTATGCAAATAGTAGATGTTTATGAATGCTTATGTATAATGGAATGTTTTATATTAATATACCTTATACAACTAAAACTTGAATATGAGACTACCTTTATTTTAAAAAGTGATGTAGCCCCCTGACCCTTGGAATTCTTTTCTGACCATCTGTCTTCACAGACGTTCTTCTCTGTGATTCATACACCACATCTCCCTTTTTTTCTCCCTATTTTTGCCTAAAAATTTCTTTAATAATACAAGATATATTTGTTATCAGTGTTCTCCAGTTACCTCTACAGCATGCCCCACAACCCTCAAACTTTCACATCTCAAGAAGTCAATTGAGGTTTTTGTTTTGTTTTTATTTACTTGTTTGCTATAAATGATTTTCCTGTTTCCCAAGAGGGCTTTTGAAGCTATTTGGTAAATTAATGCTACTGATGTGGCAGCACATCAACAAGCAAAGATAATGTCACAGATTGGTTTAGCATAGCTGCTGCCTCAGCATCCCTTTTGTGGGCCTGATATAACTTGTTTAAATCCCAATAATAGCCCATTAGCTTTGACCTATATAATGGCTGGGCGTGGTGATACACACTTTTAATCCTAGCTACTGGGGAAGTTGAGGCTGGAGGATCATGAGTTCAAAGTCAGCCTGAGTAATTAAGGGTAGCCTATCTCAAAATAAAAACCATACAAAGCTGGGGATGGAGCTCAGTGGTAGAACATCCATGGGTGTCTCCCTCCCTGCTTGGTAATTTACCATCCAGGTCACTTGTTCCTCATCTCATTGAACTGAAGCCTAACACGTTCCACAGCTGTTGACCATCTTAAAACCTAACAATCACCAGAGGAATCATATAAAAAGAATCTACCCCCTTCCCACGTATTTTCAACCAATCCACAGCCTATGGAAAAGCCTCAGGAGTAACATGCATGAATGTTAATAAGGGTTTGGCCACATGTTTCCTTGTTTCTCCCACCACCCACCCACTGGTTAAGCTCCCTGCTGTATCCAAACTTTCCAGCGACACTGGAACCTTTCTGCTATCTGCTAGTAATATCTTCTGTTCTTTGAATTTTGGTTTCACTATCTCACTGTGTCTCTTCCACCTGACGCACACAAACAGACCCAGGGTCCCCTATAGTGCAGCTATTTTGGCTTATCACCACTCTCAGCAGAGTCCTCCAGACCAAATTAGCAAGAAACCACAAAGATGGAAATCACAACAGATAAGGAGAAAATTATTATCAGAAACTATGACAAATTGGTCCATTACAGATCTTCACAACCCAGCAGCAGTTAATAGCTTCATGATTCACAGATGCTAGGGCATAGCAGAAGGTGGCTGAGTTTGTGTCTGCATCAGGATCCAGAACTTCAGGAACTGACCACAAAATGACAAGATTTTCAGGCAAGTTCCAGTTATGCTCCATCTTAAGGCAGAAACTATCACAAATTAAGGAAAACCCCCAAGCTACAGTTAAGCAAAATCAAAGGACTGAAAATAAATGTGCAAGCTTTGAAAACAGAGTGATAACTTGTCTCTACTCCATTGTTACGTGATCGAGAAGTCTGGGATTATGCCATTTTCTTCATGTCACTTATACTGCTTACTACAGATTGTTATCTAATAACTCTGCATTTTAATGTGTGGGTAGAGTGGTTAAATCATACTATATTCAGAGCAGCTGTGCCTCCCCCAATGTTGCTGAACCACTCAACTTCAGGAGATGTTTACTCAATATGTGAGTCATCAATGTGATGGCATGAAGCCATTTATCACATTAAACAGTCTTAAAACCACAAAGTCATAGCACATACAATTTAAATTCCCCTTCCCAAAACAAATCTCCATATCTCTGTGACAAAATTGATAATATTTCTGATGTCAGAGTACAAGAAACTTAGAGAAATCCTGTATTACGTTAAAGTAGCTCATTACTTAGGAATCAACCCACATTCTTATTCTCCACATTGTAATTTCAGTCATGCTCATGAATGTCACTGGGATAACACCAATTTTATATCAAAGATAAATTAGCCCTCAAGACATGTGCATGTACATTCATGTAATCACAGAGTATTACAGAATATAAGCATATTACCTCACTCCTGTGAAAATAATCCTGTCTTATTGTATCACATATAAGAGAAGAGCATAGTATATTAGACATGGCAAAATAGGTATATTAGTTTGAAATCCATTTCAGGTAAAATTCCCACTTTACTATGCTTGGTTAGTTATCAAAATTACTACAGTGTAGTCAAACATCAAAAGTTTATTTCTAAGCTACACACAGGGGAGATAGTTGTTTACTGGGCCTTTTCATATTTGCTTACATAAAGCAGATGTTTAATGCCTCCTCTTTTTACAAATAATATATCTCTGTCTCTTTGGTACTGTTACACCAACAGAAGCACATTGTGGACTAAAATTCTGTGTTTCTAAGAGTGAAAATATATTCGCACCCATATGGATCTAGTTTTCTTTGGGTGTACTTGAATTTGGTAGGGCTTCTTAGTGAAATGTAATGTTACCTAAAATGTACTCTTCATGATAAATGTTCCTCTAAAATGCATTCTTTCTAAAATATATTATTTGAAAATATTCTTCTGGAGCATGTTTTCCATATTTATCTCTAGATGTGAGTGTTTTGAGGGTAGGCATATATATATATATATATATATATATATATATATATATCTTTGTATCTGAGCAGATCTAGACATTTTATTGATGTGCATACATATTTATTGAGTAAGCAGTTTTACAACAAGTGTGCATGAGACCAAATGCTAGAGTTATTTAGTAGAAAACTGAAAAAAAAAAATCTGATGGGGTTGCAAGGTCAAAGTCAACAGCTGAATCTAAGAAAGTTGGTAGATGAGAAAAAGAATAAGAGAATGTAGCAGTGGGCTTTGGATAGAAAATCTCAGAGCAGGAGGACTTCTTAGTGGAGTGAATGTAGAATATGCTGCCCTCTTTGATCTAGAGCTCTCAGTAGACCAGGAAGAAGGTACAGGAAGTAACTATGTAATGTCTTCTCTAATAATTTGTCATAACATTTTCTCTAATAATTGACCAGGACTGATCTTTATAATTTCACTTCACTCAGGACTTCCAGTAACATTCTTATGTACTCTAAAAATCCTATCTTGCATCTTATGGATATCCAAGTCTCAGCTTTCCTTATTAAATTCTTCTTATACTTTTCTACCCAGGCTTCTTCCCCTAAGACCCCAGAATTCTTGTATAAATCATTAACCAAATGAAAATGAATATATCAATGCAGATACTAACCTATTTCTTTCTACTGGAAGAAATTTATTCCAAAGTAGTAAGAAAAGAAAAACTAAAGAAATATTTTTTTCTTTTCAAAAAGACAAAAGAATGGGGAAAATCTAATTTTAAATACTTTTGATACCTTTTACTGAGAACATACGTAAATATGTTTATATAGAGACATAATGCAGGAAAAAGGAAACTTGTTCTCTCCTTAATGACTAAGAGTATGTCAGCACATTTATTAAATAGAATTTTTATGGCATTTTTTGACATGTCATCATTTTAGAGGTCTGGTGCTGTTGATTTTTTCCTTGGACAAGATGCCTACAGTTTAGGTTACTAAAATGAAACTGAATGGCAGTTATAGAATCAAGTCTAAGTGAATTATCATGTATTTTCAAAAGCATGGGCAATTAAGCACGGCTTTTTAAATCCCCAAATATATTGTCAACTTTAAATGTAAGCAAACATATCTTGTTTCCTTGTTATTAATGCTGTTTAAAAAGTTGTAGCAATATTGATTATGGAGTCGATTATTGGGAAATTTTTTGTTTTAATTACAGATTATAAATTCCCTTGAGACTTAATTTTCAATTAAATATCGCATGAATACTTATTATTTAATTCATTCAATATACATATATTGAAATACTGTGTTTTGGACAGTGAGCTAAGCCTAGGGTTCCACAGGTGAAAGATATGGGTCATGCCTTGCATGAACTGATAGTCTGTGGAGGCGAGGAGGATGGGCTTCAAAGAGTAAAAAGGCAGAAATTCTAGCTGAAGCCTTCAGGGATATTTCTTGGAGTGAAAGATTGGTTGAGAATGGGTAAATCCAAACAAGTAAGGAATCAAGAAGGACCTTGTATGTTGTGCTGTAATGTATCATCATTTGACCTATTATAAGAGGGGAATTGCTTTCCCACATCTGTCTTTTAGATTAATTACCATGGTGGCTTAATGAAGTATGATTCCAATGCAAGAAAGGGTCAAAAGAACCAGGTAAAATAGTGCAGTAACCTGAGGGAAACTCTGAGGCTCGGAATCAAATTACATAGTAACAGCAGGAATGGGAAGAAGGGCATGTGACAGCTGTGGAGGTGCCACTTGAGTTTCCTTCTTGTTCTGCTACAAGAATTGCAGTTAGCCCACTTTCCTTATCTGTGAGGTCCCAGGGATTTTGATTCTCAGTCATTCCAAGTATCGCTGACCCAAGGACTAAACATATCTGAAACATGAGGATTTGGCCATTCTTACTCAACTTGTGACTCTTGTAATGCCTGATCCTGAGTCCTCAGTTCCTCCATGGCTTGATGTTTGCATGTTAAGATCTATCTGGTTGACAGAAACTCCCTGTCCAATTTTGTCTCATCAATCTCAGGTCTACAATGGGATCTGAAGACTTCCTGTCCAGTTATGTTTTTCCTCCTTTTATCTGTCATAAATGTCCATCTTTAAGAAACATCTTGTACTCATGCTTCCATCTCATTCTTTCCCTCTTGGGAAATGCATTTGCCACAGGACATTTGAGAAACAATTAGAAAATAGAATTGGCAGGAATGCTTATTGATCAGACATGCAGTAAGTCAGAAGGATGATTCAAAGACAACTCAGGATTTCTGCGTGGCTAGCACTTCAATTCACTGAAATGGGGTTATAGCTGAAAGAGCAGATCTGCACGTGGTGGGTTTAGATATAGAGAAACCAGTTTTTGTGGGGGCACACAACAGATTGGTCTCATAAATATATATGTGGTAGCTCTAGAGCTCAGAAAATAGCTCCAAGTCTGTCTCTCTGCATTAAAGAGACACATTCTATAGTCAAACATTTTACTCACAAGCCCTGATAGATTAATGATGGTATATTTGTCAAATGCAACAGTTATACAGTCCATCATTAGGACAAATAGTTGTGATAAATATTATACATTATATTGTGACATATACAAATATACATTTTCTACAGTATAAAGAACAATGTAATTAGCATACAAACTCTAAATCCTAAGTGGAGCTTTTTCATCCATTAGTTGTACAAACTAGGGTAACTTTTTTTAAACAATACAATTAGATTAACAACATTTTTTTACCTTATGGGATTTTTTTTTAAACGTAAAATGGGATCACCATAGCACTAACTTCATAGAGTTCATATAAAATTTAAATAAGCAAACAGAGAAGCCTTTAAAATAGTGCCTAAAATTAGACTATTTTCTACAAACTATTATATACCTTCAATTTACCATGATGTCTAGCAGGCTGAGTTTTATATAGTCTACATATAACATGCATGTGTTCAGACAACAATGGGATTTAAATTGAGTGAAAAGAAAAATAAGTATCTCCTATTTCCATGGACATTATAACCTAAAGAACAAAACTTGATGGTAAAGGTGAAAATCTTACCTGGTTTAATTGTAAGCCATTTTCTAGAGTTCTTAGCAAGGAAGTGGTAGAATGCTAAATCCTTGCAATCTCTGCCTGAGAATGTTACTGTTGGCACCAATCTGCTCCATTCTTTACCCCTTCAAAATTTTACAGTCACTCATTTCAACACTCTCCATAATCTCAGGCTTCAGTGGAAATAAAAAGCTATGTTATGTCACTTCATAGGGCAGTAGTAACATTTTTATATGAGCAATGAGCAAGTCACCAGCAGGTCAGCAAAACACCTTTTTCATGTGCTTCTTTATTTCTGTACCAATTAACTAACTAAACTATACCTGAGTATCTTTGCAAATCAGGACCAGGTATAAGATATTAATTTTTAGCCTAGGATTCATATTAAAGGACATAATTTAAATGCTAAGTAAGTTTACACATTTGCCTCTTTTTCCCTTTCTTACCATGCCAGTACAATCACTGCTAATCAAGAATATATTTTCTATATCCTCTGTGAAGACACATGCCCTGATACCAATATTTTGTACAATCTAGATTTTACTATCTCTAAGGCACTTACAAGTAGTCTAGAAAGGTCCATATGTATACCAACATGTTAGAATTTTGAGATATTCCAGTTTTTAGTAAAATAATAGCATATGTAAACTAAACCATTCTCAAGTTCTAGAAAAAATGATTGTCTTAGGCTGAGACTTATTCATATGCGTATGAGACTTATGCATATTCTGAGTGAAATATTGTATCTGTTTGGAAATTCACTTTGCACAATATTAACTACAGTTATATATTCTGTTAGAGTTTGTTTTCCTCCAGCATCAAGTTCATTTTACATGTAATTTCAGGTCAATACAGGCTGCTTAATTAGCAACTTATTGAGTTGCAAGGCAATTCACTCTGATAGTTTTACAACTATAATAATATTCCCTACAAATTTGGCCCAGAAAAACAATTGTTAGTCTCTGACCCAACTTTGCACCCCACTGGCCATTCAGCTTCCCCATACTTTTACTGATGGGGACCTCACTCCCTAGAGAGGTTGTATATATTATGGTTTGATAGTCCCAGATTTTAGACAACCTGTAACCTTTATGCAAAGTTAAAACATATTTCTCAGCAATTGGCTATTATGGAAGATGTAAAATAATTAACAGAACTATAAAAACTATACAGTTTTCATTAATGCAATTCCCTATGTATAGTGTGATTGTACAAAGGAGAAGATGGGCTCTATCAGTAGAGGCCAGCCTCTATCTGGTGAAAGGACAGGATACAACCCCTCATGTTACAGCCTTTACCACTGCATTTCAAAGGTCCAGCTTAAATATCAATACTCCCAGCTTCTAATTTCCTCCTCGCCACGCCCCCCCCATCACTTAGTGGCTGTTTGTCACTACTGCATTGATAATAACTAAATTGCCTCATTCCAAATCCTTGTCCTCAGTATTGTGGCATAATCTTCAAATTTGAAGATTAAAATTCTTCACACTGCAATCTATCCTGATTTTGTTTGGCCCAAGTCCAGCTTCTGCCTGAGGGGCTCACAGTCTTTTACAGACTACTCATGCAGGTGATCTATTAGGAGCAGCAGAAACAGATAGATTACAACTTTAAAATAATATTCAGCAGATTTGGGGGCAACAAGAGAGAGGTATAGAAAGGATAAATCAACTAAAAAGCTGCAGGTGCCATGGCTAAAGATAAATGATTGTAGAGAGCCCTTTCTAACCTTTTTTTTCCATTTAAATTTGGCTTTTTTTTCCCCTTAAATGAGAACAATTTGGATTGGAATAATGCAGAGAAAGGGAAAAAGTGGTGTCTAAGAAAGTAATGTGTGTGTCTCATGCTAATTAGATGCCCTCAATATTTCTTAGCTAGAACTGCAGTTTCAGAAATAAAGATTAAGCAGACACCACATTCGAACAAGTCCCACTAAGAAATGGGTGGCCCTGGAGCAGGTGGGAGTCTCTGGAGATCATTATCTGGCTAGAGGTACTTTAAGAAGAATGTCTGTGGCAGAGATCTAAAGAGCTCACAAAATTCAAAGCCAAGTGTTTGGATCTCTATTCAAAAATTTTTGACAAACGCTGCAAGGTGCAGAAGCACGAAGTACAAAAGTCCAATTTCCCAGCATCACCCAGCCCCTGCAGAGCTCTGTTGGTTTCAAAGACATGCCAGGCTTGGATCAGCTCTGAGGGGCACAAAGGAGGGCCAGGAAGGTATGAAAGACAGCAAGAGAGAAGGGCTGAATAAGGAAAAAGAAAAGTTCTGTGGCAGAGATTTAGTAAAAAGAGATCCTTTCCCCTAACTCACAAGAGCACTAATGCAGCTGCTAGAAGAATACATTACTTATGTATAAAGCATGTTTATAATATAAACTGTGGTACATATAACATATAGACACAAAGGATTATGTAGCATATACAGAATGAATAAAATATATCTTCCTTTTATTTAAGAAAAAATAAACACGGAAAAGTCAATAGAAACAGTGAGGATTCTACAGAATACCATGGAAATTCCATTTAAAATATTGCCCCTAACCACTTCAACATTGATTTTTTTTCTAGCAGAGAGAGTGGAGTGAGGGATACCAGATTATCCAGGTGTACTTGGCACCTGAGCAATGACAGCACAGAGAATGAGAGACTTCTCTGGATTTAAAAAAAATTGTATTCCTAGGGGACATGGGACAATAAACATATGCCTATGTCTTCCATAGCCTTAAAATTTTTCACATTTAGGTCATTTATTCATGTAATATTTATTTTTTGAATGCTGATGTAAGTTTTTAACATAGATAATCATTTAATAACCCAAATCATGTATTAAATGATTTCTCTTCCCAGTAATGCATGATTTGAACTCTTTTTTAGTAAGTTCCCATATATGCTTGGGTCTGTTTCAAAGCTATCCACTGAGTGTCACTTGTCTATTTTTTAATTTCTTAAAATTTTATTTTATTAGCACATGTTTGCAGTACATAATGATCACATTCATCACGGGAAATTGGTATATATAACACAGCTTAATGCTTTTTTTTTCCATCCCCTTTCTCCATCCCTCCCTCCTTCCCTCTTCTCTCCATCTCTTGGTCAATTTCTCTTTTGCAAAAGATCTATCTCTCTGTTTTCTACTATCTTTTATTTTGTTCTGTACTTTATTTATATTTTGTATTTCTCATATAAAAGAAATCATCTGATATTTAAGCTTGTTTGTCTGATTTATCTTACCTAACATTATGGTCTCAAGATGCATCCATTTTCCTACAAGTATCTGAAGTTTATTCTTCTTTATGGTAGTGTAGTACTCCATTGTATATAAATACCACATTTTCTTTATCCATTCATCTGTTAGTGGACATGTAGGCCATTTCCAAGATTTAGCTTTTGTGAATTGTGATACTATAAGGATGGCTATGCATATATCTTTGTAATATCCTATCCTTAACTCTTTCTGGAAGATAAGTGAAATAGCTGGGTCAAATGGAATTTCTAATTTCAGGCTTGTTTGGAATCTCTGTCCTGATTTCCTAGTGATTGTGCTAGGTTACATTCCTACCAACAAAGTAGAACAATTCCTTTTTCCTTTTTTCCCCACACCCCTGTCAGCATTTGTTATTATTTGATTCCTTGACGATAGCCATTGTTTCTGAAGATGGAACTCGGTGTTGTTTTAACTTGTCTATTTTGCTACTCTTATGCTGATGCCAAACTATGTAAATTGCTATAGGTATAAAATGATTGTTGATACCTGGTAATAACTCCCCCACCACTCACACACATGCATACATTTTTCTTCTTCAACATTGGTTTGTATTCATTTCATCAACCAAATTTAGGATGAGATTGGTAAATTTTACTAAAATCTTATAGAGATTTTCACTTAAATTATATTGAAATGTGGAATAAATTGAGATTTTTATATCCAGACATTAGTTTTCTCAACTAGAAACACTGAAGAGAATTTCCAAAGACTTGAGTCAGTACATCTACCTAGTTCCCGGTGTCTGCCCCTAGACCATCTAGGGGACCCTGGATGACTACCATGTTCTCACCTGAAGCAAACCATGCACTTGACCTTTTTTGCCTTGACGCACAAATCTCAGTAGCAATTTCTGATCTTTTCAGACATCAGTTTTTCATCTCTGTCAGATTATGCCCAGCAACATACAGATATTGTGTGATATCTATTTTTAAAAACCCTGCTCTTGACCTCACTCCCCCAGCTACAATTTTTTTTTTTTTTTTTTTTTTTTTTTGTGGTACTGGAGATTGAACATGGGACCTTGCGCTTTCGAGGCAGGCGCCTGAACCACTGAGCTCAATCCCCAGCCCCTTCCAGCTACACTTTAATATTCCATTTCTCTATACTTAAAAATTTTCAGAGTATCGTTTTCACCCTAAATCTCTCTTAATTTTCCTTTGAATTGGGATCTTTTTTACCACTCCATTAAAATTGCTCTTAACAATATAACTACCCTCCACACTGAAAAAAAATCAAATTCCAGGGCCAGGGATTTAGCTCAATGGTTCCACTGCCTGCCTCGCAAGCTAAGGACCCGAGTTCAATCCCCAGTACCCAAAAAACAAACAAACAAACAAACAAAAAAATCGAATTCCAGTTCTATTTCTCTAAGAAACAGTCTAATCACACTTATGATCAGATGTGTCAACATGATTACGCATTATGTAAGTTGATAATCTTTTCAATGTTTGCAACGGGATGATTATGTATTTTATTTCTACCTTATCCATTTTGGTTTTAGAGATACTTTTCCTCCTTCTTTTCAAAAACATTTTTCTTTAATCTTCTTTTTATCAATTTCTACTCTTGCCTTCAATATGTTTTCATTTTAGTTCTTTGGTCTCATTTTGCTGTTTTTCTTCTATCATTCTGAGATTGAGGATTAAATCAGTCAGCTTTAATCTTTCTTTTTCTCAAATGAAAATACTTTAAAATTTTCCTACGTAGTATTTTGTTATTTTCAAAATGTTTTTTCTGATTTTCACTATGATTTTTTTTCTCTGACCTATGAGTTACTTCAGTGTATATTTTTCAATTGCCAAACATGAGGCTTTTCTATTATCTTTAGATCTCTACTTAATTGCATTGAGGTCAGAAAACATAATCTGCCTCATTCAATTCTTTTGAAATTTGTTGAGCTTCCTTTATAACCCAGGATATGATCAAATTTAGTACATCTTTTATGTGTACTTGAAAGGAATGTGTTCTGCTGCTTTTGGGCACAGAACTTTATATAATTCAATAGATCAAGTTTAATAGATGTGATTTTCAAGGGTTCTTTTTGTCTAATTGTTCTATCAATTATTAAGAGATTTGTATTAAAATCTTCACTTGTGACCATGAATTTCTCCGTTTTACCTTACTTCTGTAGTCTTATACAAATTTTATATATTTTAGATCTATATATGAATTTCCTACAATCGTAAAGTTATAATTTTCTAGTAAATTTGTACTTTTTGACTCTAAATCAATTCTTTCATGTCTAACAATGTTTCTGCTTATGAGAGATTTATTTTTTAAATAAGCTAGTATGTCTTTCTCCACTCATTCAAGTCAACATTTCCATATATTTTAGAAATATCTCTGATAAGGAACATGTAGTTATATTTTAAGTTTTGTTGTTTCATTTTTCAGCCTGAAAAAAAATCCTTGATTTCTTTAATTATAGCATTCAATCCACTTACATTTAATGATACATTTGGATGCATTCGTGCTTTGTATTTTCTGCACCTGTTCAACATTTTTCTCCTTTATTGCCTTTTTTAATAGCGCAATTTTCTTCCTTTTATTTTATTGCTAGCCTCTTAGATCAGAAGTTTTAAATTTTATTTTTAAAGTATCAATTTTTTTCAATTCATTTAGTGCTATATGCAGAATTCTAAGATGATCTCAATGACTTGTGTCCTCCCCTTGATCACAGAAATAATGTGTAATATGATGGAATATTGCACCTATGATTATGTCTTATATGGGAAAGGGGATCTAATCAAATGAGCCCTTATAAGAGGTAAAAATTTCCAACATAGAAAAATAACATGCATTTAAAGTTAAATGATTCAAAGGCAGCACACAAGCTGACTTGACAATCACAATGAATATCAGAAATTTTGGGATGCTTATCTTCAGTGTGCTGGAATAAGGTTAATGTCAAATCTTACAACAGATGAAAATATCTTTCAAGAATAAGAGAATGATAAAGAAAACATACATTTAGGCAATCAAAAGCCAAGTTTTTCGCTGCATGATGTCACTAAAATTAAATTCTACCATGTATACACACTAGTCAGGAGTAATGTGTTCCAGATGAGAGTAATACAAGAAGCAAGAAGAAATAGGGAGAAAGAAAAAGATAATTGTGCAGGTAAATCTAAATGACTATCAACAGTATGAACTATTATATCCATAAGATTTTATAGCACTAAAAACATAAGAGAATACTCTTAAGCTTTATTAATAGTTTAACAAAATGTTACATTGTTAAAGTGTTCAAGTTGCATAATATGGTTGAAGGCAAATGTGTTGATTGATTTTAAAATATGATAAAGTGCACATTAAACTTTCTAATGTAGTTGCTGACTCCATCAGCTTTCTATCCCTGCATGATAAATTATCACAGACTTAGCAGCTTTAAAGAAATTTATTTCACAGCTTCCATGTGCTAAAGTTCAGCAAGTATTAAGTGGGCTTACAGGTTAGACTAAAATCAGAGTTTGAGCTGGTGCTGCCATATTTGAGGCTCAGTCCTCTTGCCAGCTCACTCTTTTTGAAAGCATTCAGTTCTATGTGGTTGTAGGACTGAGGTGCTTAGCTACTAGAGGCCATCTATCATTCCCTGGTACATGTCCCTCTGTATAACATGGCAGCCAGGGGTTTCCGGTATTCTCACAGTTATTTAGCTCCTAAAGGAACTGTAAAAGAATGTAAAATTAATAAGCAAATATAAGAATAAATATAATAATTTTTAAAATATTTTATCAACCTATTGTAAATGAAATGTTCAACTTTATAGGAACAAAACCTTATAAGCTTAGAACAAAAATTGAAACCTGAATAGACTTGTATCTATATTAAGGATATTCAGTTTTTAATTAAAATCCTTTCCAAATTCAGTTACATTAATCAGTGAATTCTTCCAAAGGCTGAAGGAGAAAATAACACCAAGCTCTTCCAGAGAATATGAAAAATGTTAACATCTCTACCTCATTTTATCCGGCCAGCAAAATGATCTTGATGGCAATGAAACATTGCATTCTTGTATAAAAACTGATTCTCTCCTTAACTGTTGGTAGTTGACAGTTCTTAAGTGAATCCTTCCAAGAGATTTTTTTTTAAGTGTTCAAAAGAGTTACAATCTCCAAGTCACACTACCCCAGAGCAACCTCAACCAAAGTTTGGGCTATTGAACTGTACGAAGGATGCACCCCCTGGCTTTAATAAAGAATAACGCTGACAGGTCATTCTAGCTCAAGAATCCCTTGCTTTTGCCTGTAGCCTCTGTTGTGAATGTAACACAAGAGAATTCCTCCTCTTCCCAGACCTTCTCTCTCAATTTCCCGAGAAATATAAATCCATTTCTCAGCATCTCTTTTCTGGGAAATCTTATCTAAAATAATAATCTTGATATCAAAGCCTTTCTTAAATAGGATCCAAAAACTGTCAACCACAAAGGAAAACAATTTAAAAATTGGATTATAGTAAAACTAACACCATTTGTTTATTAAAAGATTAACAATGAGAGTAAGACACCAAACTGCAGAATGAAGTACAGTCAATCCCCATTGTTGACACATTCTGAAATTGTGAATCCACTTGCAGACTAAAATTTATAATCCCCAAATCAGTACTCACAGAACTTTTGTGGTCAATCAGATATGCTCAGAACACAAAAAAATTAAAATTTATTTTATTTACAGAGCTTAAATATATTTTAGGATAATGTTTGCTGGGATTCATATAATAAAATATATATGGTTTTAATAGTCTTGGTATTTTCTGGGGAAATAATGGGAATTATAAAATTAGATTCTTGCAAAAAAGTAAACATCAAAAGGACTTTAAAACTATGAAGTTCTACTCTGGCAACTTTTGTCAGGATTTCCTTGGATCTGCGATTTGCTTTGTACTACTATATCCTTGCTAAAGTATTTCCCTCTATGCCTCTACTTCTGGCAACACTTAACCATCATTTTCTGCCCAGATGAAAATATTGCTACTTCCTTGAAGTTGTCTCTGGCTTCTCTTTTAGAAGTAAGCCCTTCTATTTCTAAGCTCGCATTGCAGAATTTTAGACCTTTCCACTCTGCTTTGCAATGTTGTTGTTTATGTTTATATTCTAGCTCCCACACTAGGTTATAAATACATCCAGGATAGAGGTAAAATTCACAACAAAAATGGCTTATGATTCGTGAAGCTGAGACATTTAAGATCAAGAGGCCACATCTAGTGAGGACTTTCCTGCAGCATCATAACATGGAAGAAGGAATCACATGGTGAGAAGGACCACACAAGCTTAGCTCTCTCTTCCTTTTCTTATACCTCCACTAAACCCATCACAGCAGTCCTACTCTCATGAACTCATCTAACCCTAATCACTTCCCAATTGCCCCAATTCTAAATATCATCAATATACGAAGTTGGGGATTAAATTCCCACATATGAATTTACAGGAGACACCTTCGAACAATAGAAACCACTGAATTCTGCTATTCCTACCCTCAGCCACCCCTCAGGTTTAAGCTGATGCCAGACTAGAGCTCATCTTGACCATGGCCATTGCTAGACCTCCCCCATGTCAGGTTTCATCACTTACACTTAGCCATGAAGCGTAGTGTGATACTAGATCCCAGAGCAGCACACTAGTGTAGTCAGAGACTAGATATTTTCTAGCTATCTTCAGAGAGATACTCCTTTTTTTGATACCCAATTGACTGAAAAACCATTCTAGATACCACTTGGCAAAAATATCCGGAGAAATCAGTTGATAAAGAACAATCTCTCCAAAGAACAATTGAGCATTCAGAGAAATTTGATCTGTTTCTTATGTTTATCCCAGTAGACATACTTCTATTTTCAGTTTATATAAGTAAATATACATTGAAAGTTTTAATTTGAATTGGATGGGTCACTGGTCTGCTGGAAAAGAGAAAAAATAATGCAGTGCCTGATAGAATGTCTGAGGTAAGAGGATGATTTTTAGTTGACGATGATGTTCAAAGGAATATTTTCCCCCCTCAGTCTTGTGAGCATATACTGTCCTCTGCTCTAAAGAGAGCTGTTTCCATCACATCAACAGCTGGAGCCATGGTACACTGGGGGCAGCATCAGATCACTTCCTAGACCTCATGGTTCCCAAGTAAGACTAGTTAGCATCTCCTGCTGCAAACAAAGGACACATCAAAGGATATCACATAACAGAAGGTGAATAATTTAGTGGAACCATCCAAATTATTTTAGGGTCAAGGCCTCAGAAAAAAAATCAGTCTTGCTTCCATGATGTCATGTACTGATAAAATACACATGTCATTCGTGAGTCATCGTCAATGAGCAACACAGCTACTATAATGAGAAACCTGGAATGCATAGTGCAGTGCCAGGACCTGGTGACAGCTCAGGGAACAGACTGGATGGGACACATGGCAAGTCCTCTTTCTGGTGATCCACGTCTGTGCTTCTTTTTGCCTGCTGTGCAGTTGCCCCAGATTGATCCATGAATACAAATGAAAAATATTTTAAAAGGTTAAAAAGCAGCTTCATATTTTATCTTCCATAAAGCTTCTCTGCCTCCTGTTTCATTCTCCTCGTTAGTGGAACCACCAGTCATCACCATAGGATTTAGGATTGACTCTAGATTCCTCCCCACCTTATTCCCAGGCTAGAGTGTTATAGTCTCATTCATCAAACACTTAAATCTGTGTCACCTAAGTGTTTTTTGTTATTCCCAATTGCCGTCATTTCAGTTGTTTCTTATGGAATTTATTGTGAATACATACCCTTCTCTTTATCCTCTTCCAATCTACATACTTTACCAAATATTAACAATAATTTCTATTGCTAGCTTACACAAACCACTGCATAATTTCTTTTTGGCCTTAGGATATGTCTTAGTTACTTCCTCATTGTTGAGACAAAATATTAAGTACCCAAAAGTTAAAGAAGGAAAGGTTTATTTTGGTTCACAGTTCATAGAAGTTTCAGTCCATTATCAGCTGGCTCCAAGGCAAGGTGGCATGGGAGAGGGGCACTGCTGGGAGAAACTGTCCATGGCAAGGCAGGCATGAGGCAACAAGCAGCAAGCAGGGCAGCATGCCTTCTTTTCTATCTCTTTTGAGGCTTCAAGCCTATTGGTTGGTGCCACTCACACCAAAGATGGAACTTCCATTATCCACACCCAGAATTATGTTAAACCAATTTAGTTATTACATAACCTAGATCCAGCCACCTCCAAAAAGAACCACCTATCAGTACATGAAGTTTTGGGGAGACATCTAGACATAAACCATAATAGGATAAAAGTCCAGGCCCTTTATCATAATATGAAAAACCCTTAGTCACCCGAGTCCCAGCATCATCTATTGATCTCCATCATTGTAACTTTTATGCTGCATTGGTGCTGAAATACTTTGATTTCCCAAATGGTTCCCTATTCCTACTACTTTGATTTCCACAGGTTCCCTATGCCTAGCACAGAAGTCATCTCTTTAAGGAACATTTCCTGATATGTTGTCCTCAACCCTATGCCTTTTTTATACTGTTACCTGTTTCCTTGTCATTCTTCTATGGTTGCACGAGTTCTGTTACACTTACATTGCATACCAGGTTCCTCATCTGTATATTAAATGATTTACTAGAAAAAAGGGACCTTGTCTTGTTTTCTGTTTATCACCAGCAACTCCCACAGTCCCTGACATCTATTAGGCACCAAGTAAATATTTTTAATTTAATGGTGTTGAATTGAGCTGAATTACAATGTTTTCTGAGAGAATATACCAAATAAAAAGACTCAAATTCAAAGAGCCAAGTGAGAGATTAAAGTTGCTCAAAAGACAAAGCAATTATTCTGGGCTAGGGAAAGTTGGATGAGGCAGAACATTCAATAGAATCAGTGTTATATTTCATGGACTTTTGTGTTCATTTCAGTCTCCAATGAGTTACACTAATTGTAGCTAATTCAAAAGTACCAGGATAATATCAGCAGGTTCCTATTTTAATGTATAATGTGTTTCTTAGGAAAGCCAAACAACGAAGATTCCATGTGTATCACCCTGTGTGGGAAATGAGAGGAGTGCTTTCATTCTTACAATGCTAGAAAACTGGGCATTCTCTTAACATTAATTTTCATTTTATTGTAATAAGCACTCCTCCATTCCTACCATGAAAGACTTTTGCATAAATCCACAAAATAATTAATATTCTAGTCCTAAGTTTTTTCCTTTGGCTTTCTTTGCCAATATCCAGAGTAATGCTAGAGAAAGTAAGTGGGAACTTGTTTTGCAAGTTTGACCATGAGGACCTACAAAGTAACAGCTGTCAGGCCTAAGAGGAAGCCTGTAAAGCAAACTGCTACTCCTGACCATAGAAAATGAACACACATCTTTCTGGCAGTTTGGGAGAAGCATGTTCCCTTTCTAGTGTTCAAGATTTTAGCAAAAGCAAATTCCAATTTCAGAGCACCCTGCTAGAAAATAGTTTTTAACATACAAAAAATTTTATGTGTATTTTATATGTCATGTTTTGAAATATGTAGACATTGTAGCATGACTAAATTGAGCTAATTTTTACCTCATTTGTAATGTGGAAAATACTTAAAATTTACTCTCTTAACAATTTTTAAGAATTTAATACACTGTTGCCAGGTGTGGTGCCACACACCTGTAATACCAATACTCAGAAAGCTGAGCCAGGAGAATCGCCACAAGTTTGAGGCCAGCCTAGGCTCCATAGTGAGTTCAAGACCAGCCTGAACTATGTAGGGAGACCCTGACTCAAAAATAAATAAATAAATACAAAACCAAAGAGAATATAATAAATTGCCATTATCTATAATCATGATGTTGTACAGGAGATCTCCTGAAGTTTTTCCACCTAGCTGATATTTTGTATCCATTGACCAACATCTTCCTAATTCTCCATCCTCCACCTGCACTCCAGGCCCTGGTAGTTACCATCTTACTGCCTGCTTCTGTGAATTCAACATTTTTAGATTGACATATAAAACAGACCATGATGGGGCCAGGGATTTAGCTCAGTGGTTTTGCCACCTGCTGTGCAAGCGCAAGGACCTGAGCTTGATCCCCGGTACCAAAAAAAAGGAGATCATGATGTATTTGTCTTTCTCTGCTTGGGTTATTTCTTTTAACATAATGTCCCCCAAGTTCATCCATGTTGTCAAAAACAGGGTTTTCTTTTTTCATATTGATGCCATTTCTTTTGGATATGTACACAGTAATGGAATTACTAATAGTTTTGTTTTTAATATATTGAGAAAAGCCCCCATCCTGTTTTTTATAATGACTACTCTAATTGACATTCCCACCTAGAGTATGTAAGGGTTCTCTTTTCTCCACATCTTTAACAATACTTGTTTTCTTTGTTTTTTTATAATAGCCATTCTAACAACAATGAGGTGATATCTCATTATTGTTTTAATTTGCATTTCCCTAATCGCTTCTCGGACTTTTGGCTAAGATCAAGTGTAATTTACCTTTCCCTGATTAGTGATGGTGAGCATTTTTTCATATACTTGTTGGTCATTTATTTATCTTCTTTTGGAAAATGTCTATTAATCCTTTGCCCATTTTTAAACCAAGCTTTGTTTTCTTGCTATTGAGTTATTTGGGTTATTTATATATTAGTGACTCCTTGTCAAATGTATGCTTGCAAATATTTCCTCCCATTCTGTACATTGTCTTTGAACTCTGTCAATTGTTTCCTTTCACATACAGAAGCTCTTGTTTGACATAATCCATTTGCCTGTTGGTGCTTTTGTTGCCTGTACTTTTGGAGTCCTATCCAAAAGTATCATAGCCCTGGACCAATCTCGTGGAGCTTTCCCCCTGCTAGTTACCAAATTGTTTTCTTCTGCTAGTTATCAAATTACTTCATGCATATTTTTATACTTGTCAACTCGTAATGATGGTTCATTCAGGCCTTCCTCCCTTTAAACAAGGTAACCACTCAGGTAAATGAAAATGTAATAACTATCAAGGAGGCCAGGAGGCTACTATCCCAGGAAAGTAAGGCTTCTGAATATTTCACACCAGTCCAATATCTTTCTCACATCTTACAGCTTCTCAGCTTTGTACTTGTCCAAGGGCTCAACAGTATTTTGTCACTCTTTATTCACTGATGGCAGAGACCACAGGATTTCTGTGGATCAGAGCCATATAAAACAAGTGAGGAAGGAAATAGCCACCATCTTTTAACTAAATATACTCATATTCTGCTATTTCATTCTGGCTCACTAAACACAAAACAAACTTAGTGGAAGAACAGAGTTTTCCCTTCAATGGACAAATATATGTCTGAAGAATAATACAAGTTAAGAAATATATAACATATAATCTTTGTTTTAGATAGTTATTTCTATGTTTACCCAAATAAGCAGTGTATACCTTATTTATTTCTAAGGATCTGAAAAGAACAGTTGAACATTTTAAGAAAATGTCAGATCTGAAGAAGGTATTTCCAAATAATCCTCCAATTCATCAAGCCCTTTCCACTTTCACCTTCAAACCTCTGTTTTCCAGGGCTCAGAGTTCTCTTTTCTGCCTTCCACATTCACTTCAAGCTTTGGTCCATGAAAGACTGTGGTGACTGCTCATTATTTGACCCACAGGGCCAATGCACCTCAGCAAGGCCAATGATATTTTTCCTCACAGGCAGCACAGCTTGATCTCACTTGAGGCAAGACCATCCCTCCTGGTAGCGTGACTCCAGTCTTTGGACTCCATTTATGTATTCACTAGGGTTCTCTAGAATAGATTCACTATAAAATAAGTATATGACTATGTAAGAAATTTATTAAGTAAGCTTACAGGATCAGAAGCAGAATCCTCACAGCGGTCATCTATAAGATCAGAGGTAGAAGAATCCAAAATGGCCATCTGCACACTCTAAAGCCAGAGGATCCAGCAACTGTCAAAGGCCAAAGGGCTAGAAGCTCCCTGTAGAGTCACAGGTGCAAGTTTGTGTGGTTAGGCCAAGGAGTCTTCATTGAAACCTGCAGAGTCTGTCCTGGAAGGCTGAAGGAACCGGAGACTAGTGTTCAAAGGTAATAGTGAGAATGGGAGCTCCAAAAGAAGAAGAGACAGTAGTAGTAGTAGTAGTAGTAGTAGTAGTAGTAGTAGAAGTTCCTTCTTTCCCTTTTTTATTCTGTCTGAGGTATAAGCCTATTGGTTGGTACCACCCTCATATAGGGTATGTCTTCTCCCCTCAGTTTGCTCCCCTATGTGTCAATCATCCACAGACATACCCCAAATTTACTAATTTGCTAGGCAGTTCTTACTCAAGTCAAGTTAACATATTATAATTAATGATCCCACCAGAGCACCATTGTTTTAAGGAGTATTGATTGTTTTCTAGATTGCCATACCTTGAAAGAACCATCACATGGCTGTGAATAAATTTTTCTTTGTGTTCAGGATTTGAAGTATGTGCACTGATCAGATAATTTTTATTGAAAATATAGTTCATCTCCTTTCCCACCCTACTCCCAATTAAAGAGAAAAATGTGTCTAGCTTATACTATCATGTTAATCTACTTTTAAAAAATTTAAAAATTTTTCCTACTAATACATCTGAAGAATGTATTCAGAGTGAATATATTTGAGATGACACAGAATGAATACTATTTTCATCCATTAAAACCACATATACTGGAGGATTTAGTGAAGACTCTGACTCAGTGTGGAATGCTGGATTCCCATGGTCACAAGCATATGGACAAGTTAATTTAGAAGAGCTCAGAGTAGAGTGGAAAGTGATACATATCCAGTCCCCAAATGCAATGTTGTGTCATTCTATAGGAGATCAGGAGCACTGAGTTCACTTAATCAGTAAACTTAAATTTAAGGTAACTACACTGTGGATAAAAGGGCAAACTAATAGGAATGAATGTGTTGTGACTACTGTTTTCCCTTCTGGTACTCAAAGTACAGCAAAAACCTAGTCCTCAAAACATAAACCCAAATGACTATATTGCAAAGAAAATGGTGCAGTTGCAAAGTGATCTATGAGCACTCTAATCTTCAAAGGATCACTTTTTAGGAATAGAGGCCTGAATTTCATTTTCTCGAAGCTTAAATCTAAAGTCCTCCAGGCCACCTTTTCACTGCTCCTGGCCCAGAGGTAGGGGATTCTGAGCCACCGTTCCACACCTCCCAGCTCAGAGGAGGTGACATCTCTGTAGTTACCTGGCAAATTATTTCTGCTTTGAATTTTTCTAGAGCCTCATTCATCTGTTTTATTACTTCCTGTGCTATCAGTTCAGGGTGTCCAGGTGGTTGATTATCAGACTTTTCCACCTCCTTTCCCCCAGAATTTGCCTTTTGTGGGGTGGAAGTCTGAGTTTGTGCCTTGCTTAAATATCTTCTTATTTTTGTTTTTGGTACTGTCCTTGGTTTAGTTCCTGGGTTGATACTTCGAAGTTGCTTATTGTAAGTATCTTTGTTGATGTATTTAGAACCCTTATGGAATGATTACTTCTCAGAGGTGTCTTCCAGGTATAGCTGGCCTTTAGGTTTTGAGTCTCTATTGGCTCTCCCCGCCCCCCATTGAAATGAAAATAAATAAATCTCAAGACCAAATTTCCAGATTGCCTACAGCAACCTCAAAGGGAAATGAGATAGAACACTCTGATACTCAACCACCTGGACTCCCTGAACTGGCAACAAAAGAGGATCTGGAAAAAATGAAATCAGAAATAATTTTTCAGATAACAGCAGAGATTGTGCTCATAGTGCAAGACAGGATTAATAAATCTAGAGAGGAGCTGAGGAACATGACGGAATCCCAACATAGGAAACAAATGGAGTCCATAAAACAGATGCAAACAGATTTCTAGAAGATGAAAAACTCCACTGAAAGTCTAAACAGCAGAATGAGCCAATGTGAGGACAGGAGGACAGAATTTCAGATATAGAAGATAAGGTTGCAATTAGTGACCAGGAAAAGAAAAATTGCTTCAAAATTGTAAGGGACCACGAAGAATCAATTCAGCATCTCCTAGACCATCCAAAGAACAATAACATAAGACTGATTGGAGTCAAGGAAGAAACAGGAGAGAGTCCTGATGACATAAAAAACTGTTCACTGAAGGAATGGCAGAAAACTTCCCAAGCGGGGGGGAAAAGAACTTGACATACAGATAAGTGAGGCATATAAGATTCCAAATAGCCTTGATCAAAACAAATCTACACATAGACATAAAATTGCTAAGATTCCAGAAACCCAACAGAAGAATAAAGTTCTACAAGCAGTTAGAGAAAAGAAACAAATCACATACAAAGGAAAACCCATCAGAATCACAGCAGACTTCTCAACACAAACCCTCAAGGCAAGAAGAGCTTGGAGTGAAGTATTCCGTGCCCCAAAGGAAAACAGCCTCCAACCCAGATTGATGTACCCTGCAAAATTATCTTTCAAAATTGATGGAAAAATAAGATAGTTTCATGACAAAGAGCACTTTAGGAACTTCGTGAATACCAAGCCAGCACTCCAAAATATGTTAGACAATATTCTAGGAACAGACAATGAGAATGACAACCCCAGGAAGCACAGAAGAATGAACCCATAAGGCACGACAAGAAATTAAAGGTAAAGGGGGAGAAACCAACAAAATGAAACAGTCATGACAAGGATAACTCAATACATATCAATTATAAGCATCAATGTTAATGGTCTCAATTCACCAATCAAAAGAAATAGACTGGCAGAATGGGTCAAGAGGCAAGATCCAACAATATGCTACATAAATGAAACACACTTTATTCAAAAAGTAACTCATAGACTGAAAGTTAAAGGGTGGAAAACAGTACTCCATGCAACAGGAACCCCCCAAAAAGCAGGAGTAGCTATCCGTTTTGCAGATCAAGTAGATTTCAAAACAACACTGATTAAAAGAGACAAAGAAGGACACTACATCCTTGTAAAGGGAACGATCCAACAGGAAGAGATGACAATAGTAAATATCTATGCACCAAACACTAGTGAGCCCAGCTATATAAAACAAATACTAACGGACATGAAAAGTCATATATGCACTAATACAATAGTAGTGGGGGATGTCAATACCCCACTGTCACAAGTAGATAGATCATCCAGACAAAAAATAAGTAATGAAATACTACACCTCAACCGAACTCTTAAACAAATGAACTTAACAGATGTTTTCAGAGTATTCCACAAAATCGCAATATCCACAAATCAGAATAAACATTCTTTTCAGCTCCACACCAGACGTTCTCCAAAATAGACCACATACTCACTCATAGAACATTTAAGTAAGTGCAAAGGAATTGAAGTTATGCCCTGTATATTATCAGACTATAGTGACATGAAATTGGAGATCCATAGGAAAAGAAACCACAAAAATTTCATAAACATGGGGAAATTGAACAACACACTTCTGAATAACCAATGGGTCACAGAGGAAATTAAAGAAGAAATCAGACAGTTCCTACAGTTAAATGACAATGACAATACAACATATCGGAATCTATGAGACACAATGAAAGCAGCCTTATGAGAGAAATTCATAGCAATGAATACACATATTAGGAAAACAGAGCAAGTCCAATTAAACAACCTCATGCTGAACCTCAGGCTTCTAGAAAAAGAAGAGCAGGATAAACCCAAAGCTCATACAAGGGAAGAAATTATAAAGATCAGAGCAGAAATCAATGCAATGGAGACTAAGAGAATGATACAAAAAATTGATGAAGCCAAGAGTTGGGTCTTCAAAAGAATAAACAAAATTGACAAACCCTTGGCCATCCTTATCAGAAAAAGGAAAGAAAAGGTCCAAATCCATGCAATTAGGGATGAAAAGGGTGAAATTACAATGGACCCAGCAGAAATCCAGAGGATTATCACTACCTACTTCAAGAACCTATATGCCAATAAGATGGAAAACACAGAAGAAATGGACAGATTTCTAGATACATATGAATTAACAAAGTTGAATGAAGACCTAAAAATTCTAAACAACCCAATATCAACCTATGAAATTAAAAACGTAATTAAAAACTTACCAACTAAGAAAATCCCAGGTCCTAATGGTTTTACTGCTGAATTCTACAAGACATTTAGAGAGGAACTACTGCCACTACTGTTTAAACTCTTCAATGAAATTGAAAAGGAAACAACATTCCCAAATTCATTCCTGGAAAGAAGCATAACCTTGATCCCCAAAACAGAGAAAGACCCAACCAAAAAAGTGAACTGTAGGCCAATCTCATTAACGAACATAGATGCAAAAATCCTTAATAAGATACTCGCAAACAGAATGCAGAAGATCATCAAGAAGATCGTGCACCCTGACCAAGTGGGATTCATCCCAGGGATGCAGGGATGGTTCAACATACACAAATCAATCAATGTAATACACTATATCAATAGAGCCAAGGACAGAAACAATAAATGGTGCTGGAAAAATTGAGTTTAAACACGCCAAATATTAAAACTAGACCTATATCTCTCACCATGAACTCAACTAAAATCGAAATGGATTAAAGATCTAAATATTAAAATAGAAACACTGAACCAGCTGAAAGAGAGGTTATGAAGAAATTTTGAAGACATTGGTGTAGGAAAAGATTTTATGAACAAAACGCCAGTTGCCCCTGAACTAGCACAATCAACAAGTGGGATCTCTTCTTATTGAAAAGCTTCTGCACAGCAAGAGAAACCACCAGCAGTGTGAAGAGACAACCCACAATGTGGGAAAAATCTTCACCCGCTGTTCCTCAGACAAAGGCCTTCTATCTCAAATCTATAAAGAACTTAAAAAAATCAGACCTCCCAAATTTAAAGACCCAATCCAAAAATGGGCATCTGAAATGAACAGACATTTCTCACACAAAGAAGTAGAAATAGAAAATAAACATATGGAAAAATGTTCAATATCATTGGTCATTTGACAGATGCAAATGAAAACAATGCTGAGATTCCACTTCACTCCAGAAAGAATGGCTGCTATCAAGAAATCAACCAATAACAAATGCTGGTGGGGCTGTGGGGAAAGGGGAACACTGCTCCACTGCTGGTGGGAGTGTAGACTGGTGCAAGCACTGTGGAAATCGGCATGGAGATACCTCAAAGAACTAGGACTGGAAGTCCCATTTGACCCCGCTATTCCCCTGCTGGTATCTTCCCCAAAGAATTAAAAGAATCATACCACAGTGAAATATATGCACCCATGTTCATAGCAGCACAATTTTTAATGGCTAAAACTGGGAAGCAGCCCAGATGCCCATCAACTGGAGACTGGATAAAGAAAATGTGGGGTTTTTTACAAGATAGAGTACTACTCCACCATAAAGAATGAGAAATTAGAGACATTTATAGCTAAATGGATGCACATTGAGGCGATAGTCTTAAGTGAAATAAATAGGACACACGTGTAAATACTGAATAGTTTCTGTAGTGTGAGGAAGTGAAAGTGTAAATAAGGACTAAAGGGTATAATAGATAATGTGAAATGGGAAGAAAAGGGGCAAAGGGGAAGGGGAAGTGGGAGGGGAAGTGTAGGAGAAAGGAAAGAAGGGAATGGAATTAATATCAGAAAATGGAAAAACGGAAACAAAGTCTTTGTAAATAGAGAGGGATGGAAGGGCTGAAGGGAGGGCAGGGGAAGGGGGAAAAATAAGAACCAAGTGAGATTATATAAAGGTGCAAATTTCCAATGATGAATGTCATTATATTGTAGACCTAAAATGTACCAATGATTAAAATTAAAAATTGATGATGTGAAATAGAAAGAAAAGGTCCAAAGGGGTAGGGGAAGTGGGAGGGGTAGGGAAAAGGAAAGAAGGGAAATGAAAAATTATGAGAAAGAGAAAAAACAGAATCAAAGTCTTTATAAATAGGGAAGGGGGGGTAAAGGGAGGGCACGGAATGGGCAAAAAATAAGAACCAAGATGCATCATGTGAAGGTACAAGTTCCCAATGAGAAATGTAAATGTGTTGTATACCTAAAATGTACCAATAAAAGAATTTGAGAAAAAAATAAAATAAATCTAAAGTCTTCCAAAGTTGTACATTTTGAATGGTGAATGTAATACAGAACTGAGAATTGTAAAAAACTGACCTTATTACCATAGAGAGAAACATTATTTTGCCACAGAACCTGGACAAAAACTTTTTAGAAATGTTCCATGAAATTCTACAGTGGATATACTATCAGATGGCCCAACTTAACCTAGCACTTCCAATTACTTATTGTTAGGATATTTTATAAGTTATGCGTAATAATGAAATCGTATTATTTTTGTTAAAGTACAAATCAATTATTGAAAGAAAAGTTGTTAGAGCTTTTAAAACTGCTTCCTGGACTCTTTATTTGTTTATTGATTTCAAAGATTTTCACAGAACATCTTTGATATTAGAGTTCAGGGTAATGGGAGGTGGGCTAAAGGGCATGAGAGTAAGAAAAATAAGAATATAGCCTGCTTCCAGGTTCTTGCAATAAAATAGAGGCAATTATGTGGAACACAAAAGGAATTAACAGGAGGTGGAATATCATATGTACTGAGAAACGTGCTCACAAAGTGATCTGAGTTTAGAGAAGAGTCATTCAAGTCTAACTAGTGAAAATAAAGACAATGGAGGATGTCATATTTGAATTAGATCTCAAAAAGTTACTTGCCATAGAATAAGACCTCAAAATGCAGCTACAGAGGATAGTACAAATAACAGGCTAATGTAGTAGGAGGGTAATTCCATCAGCTCTCGGAGGGTTCACACACTTGTTCCATGAAAGTCTGCATTTAATTACTGTGTGGGGAGCATCCCTAGCTATCATCAGTGTCTCAAAGTGGCCCAAACCCTAAAAATTTTAGTTACTCTCTGGTGTACATCATATTTTGGGAATAACAAGAATTCACATTGTTTAATATGGAATGCACATTTTACCATTTGAAGAGTTAATGTATGAAATCAAACAGGCTGAACATAGTGATGCATGCCTATAATCCCAGAACTCTGGGAGACCAAGTCAGGAGAAATACAAGTTAGAGCCCAGTCTGGGAAATTTAGTAACTTAGTGAGACACTGTATCAAAATAAAAAAGGAGCTTGGGATGAAGCCCAGTGCAAAGGCCCTGGGTTCAACAGTACCTAAGGAAAAAAAGTAATCAAATAGTAATACAAAAAGGAGACAGTTTCAACCATCTCATTTTTAAAGTGAGGAAATGGAACTTTGAGAAGTGATGGGTCTTGTTCAAAATCACGGAGCTCATTCATTACTAGACAGGGTAAGGCTAATTTTTGGAACACCTTTCCTGAACACATGTGAAGAATGGATTTTATATAAAGGCAAGAGGAAGTTATTAAATTCTTTCAGACAAAGAATATACAGAAGATACATCTGGCAGAACTGTTAGTTCGATTGTAAAGGGCAGAATTTAGACTCAAGAAGGTCAGCTGGAATTTACTGCAATGGCTCAAGCAGAAATAAAGATGGTCTAAATCAGGATGCCAGTAGAAACAATGAAAAGGAAGTAATGGGTTTCAAAAAGTAGAATATAGAATGGAATAGCTATGAACATTAAAGAGAGATTGAAGAGAGGTGGGTTTCAACAATGGTTCATAGACCTAGATAGAGTCTTGGAAAATGGGGAGAATACAGAAGAAATATGGAACTCAGAGGAAGAAGCAGTTTTAGGATAAAGATATTTGGTATTGATACAGATAGCTGGATTAACAAAGTAAATTATATCAACTCCCTTATAAATTTACAGCTCTACAGTTAATTTTCAAGGGGGACTTTGCATCAGCACCTTGATGATGTCATGGTCAAAGCTGATTTTTCACCTTAGCATCTTCCTGTTGTACGCACACTATATGTAAGAAAGAAGACTACAGTTATCTGTGTCTATCTATTGGTCTTTATAGAATAGCAAATGTAGTAAAAATCAGAATAATCATTAATTTGCCCACAGGATTATAAATACGTTGTATTACTATGCTACACCATGATACTTATTCAATACATTATTTTATAGGCTCCTTTGTTGTACCAGTAACTCTTTGTGTTAGGTGCTTGTCTCTTGTTGCTGAGACAGAATACCTAACACCCAAAGTTAAAGGGGGAAGGTTTATTTAACTCACAGTTTATAGAGGTTTTAGTCCATACTTGGCTGGTTTCAAGGCAGGGTGGCAGAGGGGCAACAGTGCATGGCAGTGGAAGACAGCAAAATCAACAGGAGACCTTAACAGCATCTTTCTGCCCCTTTTATCCCATCCAGACTACTGGGATTAGGGCAGTGCCAAACTAATCACTCACGTGGTTTATTAAGCACACACTCTTAATCTCAGCATCACATACTCTAGATTCAGCCACCTCAAAAAAACTATGAGGCTTTGAGGGATGGGGGGCATCTAAACACAAGTCATAACAGTCTTATAGGTACATTTTGAGTAAGACGCAAACAAAAAGTGAGACATACTCCTGAACTATAATTGGCAGTTTAGAAGAGTTGTCAGACATAAGCACAATCACTTCTTTCCCATTGCCACTCCATTATTTAAACCTAAAATGCTAGAAGACTCGTAAAATATGCATATCCCCTTTGCTCATCTCTTAAAAATAGTTTTACCCTGCTACATTGTGACGGCAGGTAAATATCATCTGAAAATTAAGACAAAGCTTGTCACTGCAGAATATGAAGAAACACATGTAAACTTGTTCTGTTTGCTTTTGCAGTTGTTCTACATGAAATCAATGGTAGTCTTTGACTGTCAGAATGAAAAATCAAATTTTGGCCTTCTGGCGTGTGTTCTGAGTTTCCACAGTAATGTGATAAGGACTCTTGGAGCACCTGATTATTCTTAGATCTATGTCCGTGCAAACACATAAGACTTGACAAGTTCACTACCCCTTAAATGCTCTCATTTATATCCTATATGATAGGCACGCTGCCTCCATATTCTTGAATTTCTACTTTAGTTTCTGTCACTCTGTTCATGCAAATTCTTTTCACCTTCCTATCCTGTTGGCTCTAAAAGTTTTCTTTTCTTTTTTTTTTTTTTTTGGTACCAGGGATCGAACTCGGGACCTTGTGCTTGTGAGGCAGGCGCCAGAACCACTGAGCTAAATCCTCGGCCCTAGAAGTTTTCTTTTAGTTACATTTTTTAAGATCAGAGTGAAATGATGATTTAAAAAGAAAAGATAAATCCAAGGTGTGTGCCAGTGACTGTAAACTCTCTCCCACCCCCATGCCTGTCTCCCCCTTTAAACTGCTGGATTCTCTGAACAGATTCCAGCCTTTGTATGAGACGCTGGAGCAGTGAGCCAGCAGCTGGTATATGTCATAATTACTTTAGAGTAGGTCTATTCTGAGAGCGTCCAGAAATAATGAGGTTTGCCTGAAAAATTATTATTAGCACATCTTAAAGATTGAGATCAAGCTTTGTCTCTTCTTGTTCTAGTGTTAAATATGTTAATGAGGTGGCCCAGAAAAAGCACAGAATAGTTTGGCTGCAAGTGTGAATGGCACAGTAATAGAAGGCTAAGTAAGGAAGGAAAAGCATCTGAATCGTGAAGATACGCAGTGTCATTTCTGGCAAGCAAGAGTTGGCTGAATGACCCTTGCTGATGGCTGACATGGGGGTGGAAGATGTGTCTCAGGGCACTAAGTCAACCTCAGATGTAAACCATACCTGGAAGTATGTAGATCTTCCACTCTTTTCAATCCCCCATCTGCATGAGGTTTTTCTAGCAAAGCTCTGGATGCTTAAGGCTTTCCAACCCTGGTAGGGCCAATGAGGAGCAGCTGTGCCCAACCGAAAGAGGAGGAATGTAATTACTGAAAACAGTGATCAGATGAGATGTCTTGATGGTGAATCAAACTTCATTTGCAGTCACTCTTTATTTGTGTAAACTTAAGCATTACTTAACCTGTTCTTAGCCAAGTTGTCCTAATATATAAAATGGAGATAATGATCAACCCTCTTTTATAAGACTTTTGTGATGATCAAATGGGACAATATATTTTAAAAGCACTTTGCAGAATGACTGCTTCTTACAAAGCCCTCAATACTGCAGCTGCTGTTATTGTTATCTATCCTAAATTTTTGAAATGCTATTAAGCCATCTGTTCTTGAAATCTCTCATCTGGTAACTCAGCTCAGTAAGTCCTATACACACTGATGAATCTTCCTTCTTCAGTAGTCTCTTTCTGTGTGTCTAACACACTGTACTCCAACTTTACCTACCTGGGCCCCGCTACCATGACTGCGTAGCATATAATTTGTAGCTCACTGATTGGTTCTTCCTCCATTTCAGAGAGTTACTTCTGTCTGCCTGTTTTTCTTCTTCTCCATCACCATCTTCTCAAAAAGAATCAATGTATATACATGCTTTCCCCTGCTCATAAGAATCATTCCCTTCTATGTCACCCTCTTCCTCTTATTTTTAATTTTTACATATAAGGACCTAATTTGCTATTTAGACTTCAATTTGTTTAAAGAAAAGTATCTAATGATTCCTACTTCTACAAAAGTGTTTGTGCAGATTAAGTTTCCTAAAGGTGGATCATTATCATATAAGTTGGATCAAGGAAACAACAGTTTGTTATTCTATCTTAAAATGTTTGTAATCATGTAGGAGAAATTGTATATAAACTCTCCAGTGTAAGGTAGAAAGTTGATCATAAGAGGTGTCCAGCAAAGTGCTATAGGAGGTCTGAAAATAAACAAATTTTGCAATATAGAACCAGGGTCAGCTTTTCTGAGAGAGAATGAGCTGTGTCTTGAAGGATTTATACATACAATGATGGTTTAACAAACATTGACTACATTCCAATATGTAGTACATATAATCAATAGGTTTATTTGTATTTCACTGATAAACTCTCTTTTTCCTGCCATGAAATTGCTATTTTTATATTCTATCTTTACCCTGAATATTCTAAAATGAACTTATTTGGTAATGGCTTGAGTTTATGGTTGCTTTCTTTGGTCTATAACAAATATCAGCAAACATGTTCTAAAAAGAGCCAGCCAGCAGATATTTTCAGCTTAGAGAGCCTATAGTCTCTGTTGTAACCATCCAGCTCTGGTATTGAAGCAGAAAAAGCAATAAGACAACATATACATGATGTACCTGGATCTGTTATTTTAAAAACAAACAAACAAAACTGCTTAGTAAAGCAGGTTGCAGTCTAAATTTGGCCTATGAATGCCAGTTTGCCAATCCCTGGTTTATAGCACAGGTTTACTTATGTATCACTCCAAAGAAAATATTTCTGCTTTCTGATACTCATAGAAATGGCTCTGGAACAAGCACAGCATCCCTAGCTGTCCAAACACCCCCCCGTCAAAAGCAATAACAGGTCTGAGATTTCACCATATTTGCAAGGAAACAAGTTAGCTTGACACAGTTTCATGGATGCTGGCATAAGACACCTGACTCCAGGGTCAGAGACAAAGGACAATTTATTACTCACTGTAATAGCAGAGTCAGATCATCAGCATTTCTAGTCAATTCCCCAAGCCCTTTTTCCTATAGGGCAACACAAACACAGTTAATAACTACATGCATGGTACCCCAAGCCTAGTGAACAAGAATCTTCTATCATAGGCAATAAGTTTTGTTGACCTTTGTCCAAGTGGGAGACCTTAACTTTATTACACTGGACAGTAAGCATGTCTGCCCTTTGCTCTGGTAGTAGATACCACCTCTATTTTCTAATCCTGTTCTTCATAGAAGCATCCTTGAATAGAAAATCCAGAAAAAGGGCATATAGTGCCTCTAGCTTGAAGAAACAACAGAAACTCAGATAGTTATCTACCAACCCCAGACTCCTAAACTGTAGCCACATTCCTACAAGTCTTGAAAGTATTGGTAAAAAAAAAAAATAGGATACCACTAACCACAATAAAATGCCTACAGAATTTCCCAAAATAAGAACAAAAAAATTCAGAAATAAAATAAGAATCTTTACATTTTTACTTCAAGACCCTGGCTAATTAACAACAAAGATAGACATTGTTTCTAATTCAACTCCAATTCATGGTTACCATTTTTGCTACCATATTTTTAAAAACATAATTACAGGTTGGGGATTTAGCTCAGCGGTTTCATCACCTGATGGGCAAGCGCAAGGACCCGAGTTCGATCCCCAGTACCAAAACAAAAAAAACCATAATTACATTAAATTAAACTATTTCAAAGCTGCTTATTTATTCCATAGATTTTTTTTAAAGTTTTGTACATATATGTATACATGGCGTATATGTATGTACATGCAGGGAAAGTACTCTTTATGTATTTATGAGAGGTTGCTGGGAAAGGAGAAATATTTGCATTGATCTAGAAGTAAGATGAAATGCTTAATGTTTTAAATAAATTTATGAAAATTTCAAAAGTTTTTATAAAATTCACTCTCAGAATTTTTTTTTAAATGTACAGATTCCAAGAATTCAAATTGTCAGTAATTACATTTATAGGGTAAGGGACTACCCATCCCATTCCCCTTCTTCAACACTAGGAAAGGGGGTAGACTTGCAGAGCTGATCAGAACAAGGTCCATGGGAGAGTTGAAACAAAATCTTCATATTCAATACTATTTTTTGAACAAAAGAACTTACATATTTATTACTAAACCAACTTGCTAGTGAAGAAGTATAAGAACAAAGAAAAGGATCATTCTTTTCCGAGTAAAAGCTGCCTAATGCCTAATGCTCCAGACAGCGGTGAACTTGCAGAAGCAGCAGTATCTAAGCCAGGTCATGCTACTCCTTACAGACCCGGCTTGGCTCTTCTCCAGTGACTCCTCTTGAGTTGCACCCGATTTCCTGACCAGTTTTCATTTGAATGCCCTGGGAATGAAATAATTCTTCTTTTGTTTCTTGGACAAACTTGCTTGATTCTTAAAATCTTGTGAGAAGACACACTGAGGAAAAGAGAAATTTCACAGGCCATGAAAGGTGAAAAGTGGTGAGAGGTTCAATAATTTTTCATAGACAACCATAACTTTTTGAAGAGCAATGACAAAGATACCAAAATTACAAAGATACCACTTTTTGGGCCATCATATATTGCTAAAACACTGTAAAACTGGGTCCTGTAGAGAACACAGGATGCAAGATCACAAACACCAGGACACACCTATATGCATACATACATATGTATAAACAGAGCTTACAAACATAAAACAGCTTGGTCCATGGTAAGCAGAATGTTAATAGCTAAAAACCAAAAGGAAGTTGCCCTGTGCTACTGGGCTCCCACCTGTTTTCAACAATTTACTGAGTAGGAAGAGAAAGAGTATGTGTGTTTTCATTTCAAAAGAAGTTTTTCTTCTTTTTAATGCATTAGCCCTTGGGAATTTTATAGCTGAAGCTGTCATTTTTTAGCTAGGACATTTGTAACTAAGGGTTGCAGATTCATTTAACAGATAGTGAATTTTGTCCCCTCCTATGTTCAGATATAATTCAAGCATGTCCCTGATTATACACAAGGGCAAGAAGCTTTCAGAAAAATGCTCTAGATGCATCTCGTTCATGCCTTGTGGAAATGCTGGAGATGATTTGGCAGAGAGAAAATAAAACTCTGGCAGGAACCAGGTTTTAAGTTTTATTTTCACCATGCTTGTACTTTGTTCCACTTTTAGAAGCAGCATGATGTCAGTCACATTTAAATCAGATGAAAACCTGAATTTTTCATATTAATTAAAGTTCAATGGATTCCTTATAAAGAATACATGAAAAGATCAGCAGCAGTGGGGTGGGGGAAGTCACGTGGGGTGGATTTTCTGTGGATTAACTGTGGCTCAGTTCAACTTCCTCTTGGGTTTTCTGGACTGACTCCAATTTAGAAAGTGATTGACAAACAATGTTACCTCATCCTGCATGAATTTTTTTCTCATGTGAAGAACACAAATGAAGTAGAAAAATAAGTGTTTCCAACAAGCAGTAATGTATACAAGTTTGTTTGTGTTTGTGTGTGTGTGTGTGTGTGTTTGTGTGTGTGTGTGTGATTACTGTGCCTCTCAATTAAATACGAATCCGGGGGGCGGAGGGAACTAACAAAGCTGTTCTGTGCACAGGCATCTCTGGCAACAGACAGGAAGCATATAGAGGCCTAACCCAGAAGAGCCTCTATTCCAGCCAGAACAGGTGTCTGTAACTGGCAGCCTGAAGCTTTGATCAAAGCAGTTCCTGCCCAAATTCTTAGATCACCACCATGTGACCAATTGAGTCCAACTGTGACAAGTTCAGTTACTCTTATTCGAACTCTTCAGTGGAGATTTTTAAGGTAGTAGTTGGCAAACAAAGATATAAATCAATATTATGGAGTCAGGTATGGTTTTACTAAAAAATAAACTCAGACTCAAACTTATGGATGTGAATCTCATTTAACTGCTTTTTAAGCATTGTAAAAGATTAGAATAACTATAGCTCTGGGTGAGATGATCTTTATTCTTGATCTGGTCCCACAGGTTCCATTTGCCAAGCTAGCCAGGGTTTCCATCAAGGTACTCACTAGAAGACATGCCCAGCATCTCTTTATGTTAGAGAGATTCCTAATGCCTAGGGTTGCTGTTTTAGTATTTGTTATTATTACTGTATTTTATTGCTATGGATGAGTTTATTTCATCTATCTTTGCTTGTTTTTATTTGGATTGCTGATTAAAAGATAATTATCTCCAGTTAGGAAAACCTAAATTATTCTTTTAATCTTTCCCACCTTGCATTTCATACAGAGTATCAATCTGGGATGGACTTCATTTCAGTTTCTTTTTCCAAGGTTTTGCCTGAGCATTTGGCCTCATTGGGGTGAAGTTCAGGATTTTTAGCACTTACAACCCAGTATATTACTGAACAGTGATTCTCCAGTTACAGAGCATGAACTGCTGATAGAACACATAAGCAAAGTGGGTGTGCTAGTAAACTGTTGTGTTAACTTGAGTAAGAAATACTCATATGACTGGACTGGAATAATGCTGGGTGTGGCTGAATGGATTTAATGAAGACTGAAGACCCTCCTTGGGTGTGTGTGGAAACCAACCAATAGGTTGTAGCCTGAATGGAAAGAAAAGGGGAATGAAGAAGGCAATACTGCTCCTGTTTCTTTGGAAGAGCTCCAGTCTTTGCCTTTGCCTTGGACATCCAGAGCACACCCTTCTGTCCTCCATTTCATGCCCTCCAGCCTCCCGGTACAAACTCACACAAGACTCTGCAGTGAGGTCCCAGCCTTTGACCTTTGATTGGATCCTTCAGATCTCCAGAGTGCAGACAGTTCTTTTGTACTCTTCCATACCTGATACCACAGATGGCCCCATCATAAGCCTACCTTGTAAGTCCTTTTTTTATATCTTATATTAAATCTGTTTCTCTATGGAGCACTGACTGATATAGTAAGTATGACAGAGACTATAAATTGCTATTGTTGAGACATTAGCAGCAACAGCAATCAAATGAACCCGACCTAAATATATGATTGTGCTAATCCTAAAGGTGAAAAGAAGACAAAGTGGCTTCTGTCATGGTGGGATCCAGATCCTCTGAAACAGGGATCTGGAAAATTTAAGAGCCATGATCTCTGAGCAATGTGCTTTATTTACAACCCATCATCCTTCCTTACAGTGGCCACCACATGTTCACGTGAATACCATATAAATTTATCCCTATTACTTTTTGATATTTTCAAATGCCCAAAACCTCCATGAAATCAGTCATAGGGTAAGATGGCCATGAGAATAAATATGCATTTGAAAACTTTTGATAGTAGCAAATACTATGTGGTTTTTTTTTGGGGGGGGGAGGGGTTGTGTGTGTTTTTTTATTAAATTCTTTTATTGGTGCATTGTAGGTATACAACACAATTACATTTCTCATTGGGAATTGTACCTTTACATAATGCATCTTGGTTCTTATTTTTTCCCCATGCCTAGCCCTCCCTTCACCCCCTCCACCTTTCCCTATTTACAAAGACTTTATTTCCATTTTTTCCATTACTCATCATTTTTCCTTTCCCTTCTTTCCTTTCCCCTGCCCCTCCCACTACCCCTACCTCTTTGGACCTTTTCTTCCTATTTTGCATTTTCAATTATTCATTCTAATCAATGGTACATTTTAGGTATACAATATAATGACATTCATCATTGGAAATTTGCACGTTTACATAGTCTCTCTTGGGTCCCATCTTTCACCTTTGCCCAGCCCTCACTTCAACCCCTCCATTCCTCCCTATTTACAAAGATTTTGTTCCTATTTTTCCATTTTCTCATATTAATCCCATTCCCTTCTATCCTTTCCCCTAGCCCTCCCATTTCCTTCCCTTTTGCCCCTTTTCTTCCTATTTCACATTACCTAGTATACATTTAGTTCTTATTTACACTTTCAGTTTCTCACACCAGAGAAACTATTCGGCATTTACACATGTGTGTCCTATTTATTTCACTTAAGAGTATCGTCTCAATGTGCATCCACTTAGCTATAAATGTCTCTAATTTTTCATTTTTATGGCTGAGTAGTACTCCATTTTATTTTTTAAAAAACCACATTTTCGTGATCCAGTCTCCAGTTGATGGGCATTTGGGCTGTTTCCAAGTTTTAGCTATCACAAACTGTGCTGCTATGAACATGGGTGCACATATATCACTGTGGTATGATTCTTTTAATTCTTTGGGGAAGATCCCCAGCAGGGGAATAGTGAGGTCAAATGGGACTTCCAGTCCTAGTTCTTTGAGGTATCTCCATACTGATTTCCACAGTGGTTGCACCAGTCTACACTCCCACCAGCAGTGGAGCAGGGTTCCTCTTTCCTCACAGCCCCACCAGCATTTGTTATTGGTTGATTTCATGATAGCAGCCATTCTTTCTGGAGTGAAGTGGAATCTCAGCGTTGTTTTCATTTGCATCTCTTGAATGACCAGTGATGTTGAACATTTTTTCATGTATTTATTTGCTATTTCTACTTCTTTGTGTGAGAAATGTCTGTTCATTTCAGATGCCCATTTTTGGATTGGGTCTTTAAATTTGGGAGGTCTGATTTTTTAAGTTCTTTATAGATTCAAGACAGTAGACCTTTGTCTGAGGAAGAGCAGGTGAAGATTTTTTCCGACATTATGGGTTGTCTCTTCACACTGGTGGTGGTTTCTCTTGCTGTGCAGAAGCCTTTTCATAAGAAGAGATCCCACTTGTTGATGTTTGTGCTAGTTCACGGGCAACTGAGGTTTTGTTCATAAAATCTTTTCCTACACTGATGTCTTCAAGAGTTCTACCTAACTTCTGTTCCAACTGGTTCAGAGTTTCTATTTTAATATTTAGATCTTTAATCCATTTTGATTTTAGTTTAGTGCATAGTGAGAGATACGGGTCTAGTTTTAATCTTTGGCAAGTTGAAGCCCAATTTTTCCAGCACCATTTATTAAAGAGGCTATTTTTCCTCCAGTGAGGGTGTTTGGCTCCTTTATCGAAGATGAGATGGCTGAGTGTGTCTGACGCTGTTTCTACATCTTCTAATCTGTTCCACTGGTCCTCAAGTCTGTTTCTCTCCCAGTACCATGCTATTTTTATCACAGTAGCTTTGTAGTAGAGGTGCAGGTTGGGGATTGTGATACCCCCTGCCATCTCTCTGTTACCTAGAATTGCTTTTGCTATTCTGGGTCTCTTCTTGTTCCAAATGAATTTTTGGATTGTTTTCTCAAGGTGTGTGAAGTATGCTGCTGGGATCTCAATTGGAATTGCACTAAATCTATATAGCAGTTTTGGAAGTATGGACATTTTCACTGTATTAATCCTTCCTACCCAGGAGCAGGGGATGTCTGTCCATTTTCTGATATCATCTTCAATCTCTCTTTTCAGAGTGCCATAGTTTTCAGAGAAGAGGTCTTTGATTTCTTTCGTTAGGATGATTCCTAGGTATTTCAGTGTTTTGGATGGTATTGTGAAAGGAATTATTTGCCCTATTTCTCTCTCAGTGAATCTGCCATTGGTGTAGAGGAAAGCTATTGATTTTTGTGTGTTGACCTTGTAACCAGCTACTTGACTAAATTTGGTTATTAGGTCTAGAAGATTTTTGGTGGAGTTCTTGGGGTCTTCTATATAGAGTATCATGTCATCTGCAAATAATGACAATTTGACTTCTTCATTTCCTATCTTTATTCCTTTTATTTCTTTCTCTTGTCTAATTGCCGTGGCTAATGTTTCTAGAACTATATTGAACAAGAGTGGTGATAGTGGCCATCCTTGTCTTGTTCCTGATTTTAGTGTGAAGGATTTCAGTTTTTGACCATTTAGTATGATATTGGCTGTTGGTTTTTCATAGATGGCTTCTATCAGTTTGAGGCAGCGACCATCTATTCCAATGTTTTGTAGAGTTTTTATCATAAATGCATGTTGGATTTTGTCAAATGCTTTTTCTGCATCTATGGAGATAATCATATGGTTTTTGTCCTTGGCTCTATTGATATAGTGTATTACATTGATTGATTTTTGTATATTGAACCATCCTGGCATCCCTGGGATGAATCCCACTTGATCGGGGTGTATGATCTTCTTGATGATCTTCTGCATTCTGTTTGCCATTATCTTATTAAGGATTTTTGCATCTATGTTCATTAGTGAGATTGGCCTATAGTTCTCTTTTTCAGTTGGATCTTTCTCTGCTTTGGGGATCAAGGTGATGTTTGCTTCCAGGAATGAATTTGGGAGTATTGCTTCCCTTTCAATTTCATGGAAGAGTTTAAACAGTAGTGGCAGCAGTTCCTCTCTAAATGTCTTGTAGAATTCAGCAGTGAAGCCATCAGGGCCTGGGCTTTTCTTAGTTGATAAGGTTTAATTACATTTTCAATTTCATTGGTTGATATTGGGTTGTTCAGAAGTTTTAGGTCTTCTACATTCAACTTTGCTAATTCATATGTTTCTAGGAATCTGTCCATTTCTTCTGTGTTGTCCATCTTATTGGCATATAGGTTCTGGAAGTAGGTATTGATGATCCTCTGGATTTCTGCTGGGTCTGTTTTAATTTCACCCTTTTCATTCCTAATTGTATGGATTTGGGTCTTTTCTTTCCTTTTTCTGACAAGGTTGGCTAAAGGTTTGTCAATTTTGTTGATTCTTTTGAAGAACCAACTCTTGACTTCATTGATTTTTTGGTATCATTCTCTTAGTCTCCATGGCATTGATTTCTCCTCTGATCTTTATAATTTCCTCCCTTGTATGAGCTTTGGGGTTGTCCTGCTCTTCTTTTTCTAGAAGCTTGAGGTTCAGCATCAGGTTGTTTAATTGGGCTCATTCTGTTTTCCTAATGTGCGTATTCACTGCTATTAATTTCCCTTATAAGACTGCTTTCATTGTGTCCCATAGATTCTGATATGTTGTATTGTCATTGTCATTGAATTGAAGGAACTGTCTGATTTCTTCTTTAATTTCCTCTGTGACCCATTGGTTATTCAAAAGTGTGCTGTTCAATTTCCACGTGTTTATGAAATTTTTTGAGTTTCTTTTGCTATGGATCTCCAATTTCATCTCACTATGGTCTGATAATATACAGGGGATAACTTCAATTCCTTTGCACTTCCTTAAACATGTTCTATGTGTGCGTATGTGGTCTATTTTGGAGAATGACCCATGTGCAGCTGAGAAGAATGTGTATTCTGATTTTGTGGGGTGGAACACTCAGTCAACATCTGTTAAGTTCATTTGTTCAAGAGTTTGATTGAGTTCTGGTATTTAATTACTTATTTTTAGTCTAGTTGATCTATCTATTTGTGACAGTGGGGTGTTGAGGTCCCCCACTACAATTGTATTAGTGCTTTATTATTAGTAGTATTTGTTTTATATAGTTGGGTGCACTAGTGTTTGGTGCATAGATATGTATGATTGTCATCTCTTCCTCTTGGATTCTTCCCTTTACAAGGATGTAGTGTCCTTCTTCGTCTCTCTTAATCAGTGTTGGTTTGAAATCTACTTGATCTGCAAAGAAGATAGCTACTCCTCTTGTTTTTCGGATTCCTGTCACATGGAGTATTGTTTTCCACCCTTTAACTTTCAGTCTATGAGTTTCCTTTCGAATGAAGTGTGTTTCTTGTATGCAGCATATTGTTGGATTTTGATTCTTGAACCATTCTGTCAGTTTATTTCTTTTGACTGGTGAATTGAGACCATTAACATTGATGGTTATAACTGAAACGTATTGACTTGTCATTGCCTTGACTTTTTCTTTTTGTTGGGTTCTCTCCCTTTACATTTAATTTCTTGTCATGCCAGATGGGTTCATTCTGCTTTGCTTCCTGGGGTTGTGATCCTCAATGTCTGTTCCTAGGATATTGTGTAAAATTCTTTGGAGTGCTGGTTTGGTATTCATGAAGTTCCTAAGGTGCTCTTTGTCATGAAAGTATCTTATTTCACCATCAATTTTGAAAGATAGTTTTGCAGGGTACATCAATCTGGGTTGGAGGCTGTTTTCTTTTAGGGCTTGGAATATGTCACTCCAAGCTCTTCTTGCCTTGATGGTTTGTGTTGAGAAGTCTGCTGTGATTCTCATGGGCTTTCCTTTGTATGGGATTTGTTTCTTTTCTCTAACTGCTTGGAGAACTTTTTTCTTCTGTTGTGTTTCTGGAATCTTAACAATTATATGCCTATGTGTAGATTTTTTTTTTGATCAAGGCTAGTTGGAGTCCTATATGCCTCACTTATCTGTATGTCAAGCTTTTTTCCCCTGCTTGGGAAGTTTTCTGCCATCACTTCTGTGAAGAGTTTTTTTATGTCATCTGCACTCTCTCCTCTTTCTTCATTGAGCCCAATCACTCTTATGTTATTCTTCTTTGCATCATCTAGCAGCTGCTGGATTGATTTCTCATGTTCCCTTATAATTTTGAAGCAATTTTTCTTTTCCAGGTCACTAATTGCAATCTTATCTTCTATATCTGAAATTCTGTCCTCACATTGGCTCATTCTGCTGTGTAGACTTTCAGTGGAGTTTTTCATGTCCTGGAAATCTATTTGCATCTGTTTTATGGATTCCATTTGTTTCTTATGTTGGGATTCCATCATGTTTCTCAGGTCCTCTCTAGATTTATTAATCATGTCTTGCACTAGGGGCACAATTTCTCCTGTTATCTGAGAAATTACTTCTGATTTCATTTTTTCCAGATCCCCTTTTGTTGCCAGTTCAGTGGGTCCAGGTGGTTGAGTATCAGAGTGTTCCATCTCATTTCCCTTTGGGGTTGCTGTAGGTGATCTGGAAGTCTGGTTTTGAGACTTATTTACATGTTTTCTCATTTCGACTGGGGTGGGGGGCTGTTAGGGCCTGCACAGATTACCTCCTCTGAGCTGGAAGAGGTGAGACAGGGGCCTGGAGCAGCTGTAGAGATGGTGACCCAAAAGCCCTTTCCTGTGGGCTGGGAGCAGCGGGCGGGATGGTGCCCAGGAAGCCCCTTCCTCTGGATCAGGAGCAGTGGGACGGTGGCTCAGAAGCCCCTACCTCTGGGCAGGGAGCAGCAGGACTCAGTACCTTGGTCTGGTGGTCTGGTGTCCTCTGCATCTTTGTAGTGTGGAACCAGGTGGCTGCCTGTCTGCAGCAGGGTGATTCGGTGTCTTCTGTGTGACTCAGGACCTCGGTAGGGCGTGCACAGACCTGCCTGTGTGCAGTGGACTGATTCGGCATGTTCTGTGTGACTGGGGACCTCCATAGGGCATAGGCAGACCTGCCTATCTGCAGCGGGGTGATTCGGCGTCTTCTGCACGACTGTGTTTTAAATATTTAACCTTTCTTATGCCTCTTCACTGAGTTGTAATAAAAAAAACTATTGAATAATCCATGGCAAATAAGGCAACTTCTGATAATAGTTCATGGCATGTGCTGATCATTCAATTTCTTTCTTTTGTTGAAGAAGGTTTTTTAAAAACTAAATGAAACATGATTTTTGTTTATGTAAAAGAAACAAAAGGGAGCATAACAAAGCAGGAAAGGAGCATTTTGGGGTATGAGAAAGAAATAAGTGGCATCCTATAATTATGTGACATGGTAGAGATGAATAAATCCAATAAATAATTCACCTGACATAAAATATAATAATTAAATGATTAGAATAATATAAAATTTCATGGTGTTTTATCATTGTTTATCTTACTTGAAAAAATGATAAACTGATTCATACTGTTTCTCTTAAGATTGTGTCTAACTTTTGTGTATCACCTTCTTGGTTAGAGCTTATTGAAACAAAGAAGTAATCATAGCTGAGCCAATTTATAAATTCTATAGAGCTATAATATGATTTCAGATACTGAAGGTCAAACACACATATCTAATATGAACATAAATTTAACTCAAAGTCATTTGAGTGCTTACTATATACCTATGTCTATGTCACTTATATTGATTCACTCAATAAAAGAGTTGAAGACTGCAATAAAATTAAAACATGCATAATGGATACTTATAATGAATGTTTAAGACTTTTAAAGTATAGTAGTTTGTTTATACTGATTTACATCATAAGAAATAAAAAAATTTTCAAAATTCTTTTTTAATCAGCAATAAATTTGAATAATCCCATCCATCACGAATCTGATCAATTCACTGTGAATCACAAGAAGCAGGACACTGACATCTTCCTTTATTTTTATAGTTAGAGATATGATTGAAATGGTTTATTTGACAATAATTGAAACCCTTGATACTGAATGAATTTTCTACCATGAGACTTTTTTTAGAATAAATGCAATATATTTTCTAATCCATTATTCAAAGGCAGTTTTCATTCCTTAATTTGGAATATGCTTTTATTTTTAACATTGTTTAACAATGTTTAACATTGAAAAACATTGTTTTTCTTTTTGTAAGAAAAAGAATAGAATAGAAAAATCTTTTAAATTGAATACATAATTTTTCTACTTTTTGATCAAGTGACAGTGTGATATTTTATATATTTTATTCTTTGAGAGGGGAAATCTAACTACTTCTATCTTGTTTCTATCTTTATTAATTTGTTACTATGTTTCTTTATTAATAGTAATAGAAAGTCAAACATGCAAAATAGCTTGACGAATTCGACACAGTTGACAAAGTATGCTATTAAAAAAAACTGGGTATTTGGATGATTTTTGACCAAGAATCTAAAAGATAGGAACTTTTTTGGTTAAGTTTTCATTATTGTCACAGTTATAATCAGAGTTCCCACTCTTAACACCCTCTTCCACTTGTCTCAAGGGAGTAATGCTCTGAAGTATCAAGAGTGGAATCCAGCTGGGGATATAGCTCAGTGGCACTGTGCCTGCCTGGCAAGTGCAAGGTCCTGAGTTCGATCCCCAGTACTGCAAAATAAATGAATGAATGAATAAATAAATAAATAAATAAATAGAGCCAAGCATGGTGGCTCATGCCTGTAATCGTAATCCTAGCACTTGGAAGGCTGAGGCAGGAGGATCACCTCGAGTTCAAGGCCAGTTTGGACTACATAGTGAGTTCAGGGCCAGCCTTAACTACAAAGGGAGAGTCTGCCTCAAAAAAACAAAACAAAGAGTAGAATCAGATAATTCATTATGAAAGCTTTTGTCGTGGCCAGCCAAACAAAATTCTTCTTCTGTCTGAGAATGCTGCTACATGGCAAATAGATTTCTTTATCACTTCATATGTATCTAGTGCTTCATACTTTTGTCTCTAATTCTGCAATCATCTTTAAAGTCAAATTTTAATGATGTGTTCCAGGAAAAGTAAATAGTAATTTCTGAAGCCAGAATTCCAACACAGAGCACCATTTCAAAGGATGGATACATTTCATTTCATCACATTCCTACTTCAGTATATGGGATTCTAGGTTACATCACCAGAACAAGATCATACCTCCTAAAAGTTCTCAATAATTTAAGACAAGGCACATTTAGTGAAGTAAAAATCTAATTCAGAATACAGGAAGCATAGAATATTGAAAACATATATTAAAAATGAGTGTTAAGAGTTAATCATGAGGACCAGTATGGTGGCACGTGCCTATAATCCCAGCAATTGGGAGGCTGAGGCAGGAGGATTACTGTGAGTTTGAGGCCAGCCTGAACTACATAGTGAGACCCTGTCTCTCAAAAAAATCAAAATCCAAAAAAAGAGTTAATCATGAAAAGGACACACTGACATCTAGTATGAAGATCACCTTTCCTAAATGCTAACTCCAAGACACTGGTGATAATGCCTTTAGCTTTCTTTTAAAATACACTATATATAGTTATCATAATTCTCAGACTTTGTCACTAATATGATGTGAATTTTTGATGACAGAATTCAGAAATAATACCTACCTCTTTGACTGTCATGCTTTATTCCAGTTTGAACAAATTAAATAAAGACACTAAAAATCACTACTTTATTTTAAGCTGATTTCTCAAAATGTCCTTTGTACTTAGTGCTATATTTTACAGTGGGTTTTTCTGTTATGTAAATGAGAACTATAATAAGCTTATAAAGAATTTTCTAAGAAAGTTTAATGTTGGGATGCAATTTTTTTTCCACTTCAATATTTTGTCCAAAGAATTGTTAAAAGTTCAGTGTAAGTAAATGGTTATACAAGCTTATCTGTGTTGAGTTTTTCTTTAATGTTAGAAAAGATAAAAAAAATAAGCTTTGCAATGCACATCTTTAACATAAAAATAGGCCAACTCTGACATGTAAATATTTTACATAATTAATCATGCAGAATACAAGAAGCATAGAATGTTTATATAACAAGTAGACTATGAACACTGCCAACATTTGAATAATTAATCCTAAATTGAAAGCAAACTTCCAAATAATCAAATTTTTATCTGGATTTTTGGTAACAATATAATTCGAGGCTCACATTAACTGGAGAGATATTAAACCTTATTTGTTCCCTGTATGTGTAAGTTAATATTTAGTTTACAAGTGACATAACTTACTTATACAGAAAAAATGAGAATTTAATTTTAGAATAGTCTCAGATCTCTTGGAATGTATGAAGAAAACTATAATTGGGCTCAAGGCAAAGGAGAAACAGTCATACAAATGAGTTCAGAATTCTGTCTTCATTTCAATACTCTGCTCCTCTCTTAATTTCCTTCTGTCTTCCTCCCTCCTTCCCTTCAACTTTCTCTCCCTGAACATGTGCTGCCTCTTTTTCTAATCTATATGACATGACTCATGGTAACCTATAGTATCCACCCAAACTGTCTTTCCAGTAGCTGCAATGACTTAAGAAGAAAGAGTACACTGACAATAATGAGTCCTGAATTCACCATCTTCTTAGAATATCAGAGCTTGAACCCGCATGAGTTACATTTCATATTCTGAACCTATCATCTGGGTCTAGAAGTGCACAAGGTCATGTGTACAAAAGGGATCACAGTGTTATTTATGTGACTAGAGATTATAATTCCTCAAATTAGGGAGTAGGCCTCTGAGAAAGAAATTCCATAAGTGGCACTATTCTATGAGCTTAAGTAACTTACACTAAATTATCCATTAGGGATAGTGATAGTGGTCACCATTGTCACCCTAATTTAGCCTCTCTGTCCCTCCACACCTTCAGATGACTAGGTCAGTACTACTTGACTCTCCACAAATCAGCAACCAGGTTAGGATGAAGACTGCTTAGTTCAGTTGCTTTCAGAGTTTGGATTTGTGAAGCATTTCAACTATACTTGGCACAATTTAATAAGTACACTAAGGAAAGCTGCCAAAATGTGCAGAGTATCTTTGGCAGAAAGAAAAGAAAAAATATCAGATGGTCCCATCAAATGGATCACATTCATGGCCATTAAATTAGATTTGAAGAGAAGAGTGGTATCTTTCGGGGGGTGGGGGTATGTTTTAAAGGGTTAAATACCCCTGTTGTCATAAACTAGGCTATTAAGCTTCAAGAAAGTGATTATGATTTGGGCATATAGGCCACATTTCAGATATTGAGATGGTGGCAGGAAAGTATGCTCCAAGAAAGCACTAGAGGAGGATCAGAAACTCTGTAGCAGAGCTGCTAGGAAGAAGGAAGTCATAACAAGTGAACAGATCATCCTACAAAGAGTCAGTCTTGAGCAAAGTTGAGGTGAATGAAAACATCAGTGTGCATGAGCACATTGGTCTCGTAATGTTGAGGCTAGTACTCTTCTTCAAAGAGAAAATTTGAGTTCATAATGAAACAGACAATCTTCTGGGCAAGATAACCTTCAACTAAATTCATCCAAGAGTGCTTGGTCTAATAATCCCCTTTCTTCAGCATTCCTTGCTAGTTTAGTAACAAATGTCATGAGTCTTTCAAAAGTTAGAAATAAAGGTAGTGTTATTGCCAATCTTGAGAATTTGTGGCATAATAAAATTGGTGAAAACTTGCTTTGAGTAGTTGATTAAAAAAACAGTGACTTTAGTCCAAAAGGACTGGTATAGGACACATATCTGGGCAATAGTGCCACATATCATTAGATAGATGGCTGGTAGAGAAAGACAGACAGACAGACAGAGAGATATCAATATAGGCTGGATGGAGCAGAGAATTCTGTTTTACTGTTCCATAATAAAGTAGCACCCTAGAAAGGAACTGCTCAGCAGACAAGACAGCATTTCTCCACAGCCCCTTCAATGGTGACCAGAGTGATAACAGAAGTAATGAGTGTTCTGCATACACATGGTGCAATGGTTCACAAATGGTGTGAGTGTACTTTCTCTGTATTTTTCTCTCTCTCTATTGGCTGGAAGAACAGAGCCCTAAGACCCTAAAGCAGACTACAATTAGGAAGAAGTATAGATTCCTGCATCACAGTTTGGAAGAAAGGTTTTCATAATTGAGGAAAGCCTCCATTGCCCTGTCACTTGAGCAAAAAATAAATTTTATGTTGAACTATTGAAAGGTTGGAGTTATTTATTCAAGCTGTTAAAATTACCCAATTTGATATAATAGACCATTTCCTTATGTAGATGCCATGTTAGATATGTTTGAAATGTGTGATAATAGGCCAAGTTCCTAAAGGGATATGTTTGAATAAAGTAGGTCTATTAGAATGCATAATCCACAGAAATTACAGTCCTTAGCATCTTTCTAGTTGTACCAACGTTTTTTTAGAGCTTCAGAGCTGTTATGTCTCTTTGCATATCAGAAGACAAAGTTTTACACTAAAATAATGACATTCTTTGATTCAAGCCATGAGATCAAATTATATTATTAGAGTGAGATTTCCAAAGAACTATTGGGAATTATATAAGCTGATCTTTCTAACAGGCTTCTCTAAGTCATCTCCTTCAGGGCCAATGTAGCCTACTTTGTTTGTGCCAATAAGAAAATATCAAAGAAGATAACCAAACCACTGAAGTTTCCCAACCAGAGGAACACAGCCACAAGGGACATTATTATAAGGAAAAGAGCAGAGAGAATCAGATCAGAAGAAGGCCATAAATGTAATGTGATCATCATGTACAGCTCCTTCATTTTACATTGAAGAAAATTGGGTTTCTTTCTTTAATATTACTGTGCTGATAAATGGCTTTAAAATTCGGAGTCCTGACTTTTAATCTAGAGTATTTTCTACTAAGAAACTCAGTATCCAATTTGAGTTCATCACAAATCTACTTTTTTTTAGTAAGTTCTTCTTTCCTTGTGTCCAAAATTGCTATTATCTACCAGTTTATACACAGAAGTCAACATAACATATCTAAAGATACAAGATTTATAGAGCAATATTTGTCTTCTCAACTGTTACAGAAAAGAGAAGTATAACTGCATTTGGCAGGAAATATTCCTGAAAATAACATAAAAGCATGACTTTAGCATTCTTTTTTTAACCAAGAGAAACAAAAACCTAACAGGAACATGAGAACGTTAGCGAAATAATTCCTTCTAATCTCTGTGATAGACAAAATATCTGATTTAGGAGGATTCCAAGAGTGAATGTGACACTGACAGCCAGAATTCTTAATTCTTTGTCCTGTACTTTGTTTCTTAGCTTTAAAAAGGTCTGTTGATACTTGTAGTAATAATTCAGTAATTTTTTATTAAACGAGAGCATGTTCAAGAATTGATAATCTCACTTTTTTTCATGGAACCCTCATCACTGATTGTAAAGAAAAATATTCAATAATTAATTTAAGTTATTCAAATAATTTTAACTAAATGATATCAAATTACTAACTATATAATCCAAAGGAAAAGTAAGAATTGTGTCTTTTTCTTCCTGATGGCTTTTCCAGTCTTTTACTTTTTTTGGTAAAATTAAACAGTAGTTGGGGATGCAGCTCAATTGGAGACTGCTTGTCTAGCATGTGTAAGGCCCTGACATTTCAAAGAAAGCATAAATAATTTAAAAAATTAAACAAAATAACCACCCAGCTAGTAGGGAGAATTTTTATCTTTTGAGAATAAAAATCTGCAGTGAAGCGTTATGATGCATGTTTGTAATACCAGCACTCTGGGAGGCTGAAGCAGGAGAATTGCATGTTTTTGCATTGTTGTTGCTTGTTTGTTTTTAAGTACATGTTTGCAGTATATTATAATTACATTCATCTTGAGGAGTTGATACAGGTATATAGTACATCTTAATTTTTTTTCAGCCTCCTCCATTCTCTTCCTTTCCCCTTCCCTCTACCTCTTGGTCCTCTTCTTCTTCACAAAAGATCGCACATTTGACCTCGGTGACATACTGTCTTAGCCAAACTCTGACTGAAAATAAAATGTTTTTAAATGGTTGGGGATGTAGCTCAGTATGCAGGCCTTGTGTTCAAATGGCAGTACTGAAAAAAAAAAAAAACACTGCTGTGAATTTTATTCCAGATATTTTGATTGCATAGACATTGCCTGACATCTTTTATGGTAGGACTGAATACATGGCAAAAATGAATTCCTCCATCTGTAAAACAATGGGAAATAATAAAGCTCCGTATCTCTTATTGATCACTTACAATGTCTGGAGTTTCTGCCAAGAGAAGTTGTGAAAGGAGAAAAATAACTGGCAGGAGAGAAAGGAACCTTTTGCCAACAGAAAGGGGACCAAAATATGGGGGGGCGGTTAAGATGTGTTATGCACTTGTAGCAACTCCTCATGAGGAATGCAATCATTATGTATTGCACACATGTACTAATAAAATCAAAACTGAATAGAAAAACTTCATAATGGAAATCATAAAAGACAGAATGAGAATCACATTTAGGCCAAAGAAATAATGCCCATTACTTATTGTAGAAGCCAAGTTACTGAAGAGAAAAATAAGCCAGGGAGACATATATTTCAGGATAGATGAAACCTCATTATATCTAAGACTTACACTCATGTATGACTATACGTGATGATTCAAAATACAGGCTCAAAAAGTGGTTCTCATGAGGAAAATCACACTTTGGATTGTACATATTATTCAGCCTTAAAGAAAAAATAATTCCAATACCATTTAAGTGCTTTGTCTGTGTAGAAATTTATGGAATTAAATCATAAAGTGTATCTATTGTGTTTGGTTATTGATATGGTGAATGTTTGTTGTTATGACCATAAGAATGTTCCATAATGCATCACCCCAAAATTTAGTTGCTTATAAAAATATTTTCACTTATTCATCAGTTTGGGGCTATATTTGGATTTCAGACATATTTGTTCATTTTCTATTGTGATAGCCTAGATTATACCAGGAATCAACAAAATATTTTTTACTAATGTAATTCGACCCAGATGTAATTTTAAATTTGTGAGTCATCATCAGCTCTGCACTTGTAGTATTAAAGTAACCAGAGATAAATCATTTATAAACAATTGTGGTTTTGTTATAAAACTGGCAGTGGCTCAGATTTGCTAGTCGGGTGATAGCCTACCAATATCTGGGTGTACTAAAGTTTCATATTACCCTCAATCTCAGTGGCTTAACATAACACAATTTTACTTCTTGCTCCATGAACATAACCAATATAAGCTAGATGGGGTAGCAATAGACAGACTCCCTTCCACAATCATGATGGTGGTGGGAAGTGAATATAGACACTCCGTGGCCCAGTTACAACTCAGAAATGATACACGTAAGTGCTTAATCACATTTTACTAGTCAAATCAAATAGCTTTGCCTTATTTCAAAAAGTGACAGTTCAATCCTCTTCTGTGCTTAGGTAGAAATTCAAAGTAAAATATTGATTAACATAAAAAAAATTGTTCATCTGGATAATATGTTGGACTAATACCCTGAAGAAACTCATATCGCCTCTCTGCTGATGTGACAGATAAATCATCACAGATTTTGGCCCTTAGGTATGCAGCTGTTGATTTGGGGAATTATTTTCAATATTCATGAGGAAAGGGGATAAGAGCCACTTGCTTTTACATGGAAATTATAGCAGTACAGATTCAATATCCTTGCCTCTATGTTGTGTCAACTCTCCTGGTTTCACAAAAGCTTCTATCTTTTTGTATCATCCTGCAAAATATTCTGCTTGACCATCATATTAACATTAGATTAGAATTCTCCATTAAGCAAAAAGTAGCATGTACTTCAGAGGTCCTGTTAAGGTATGTAATATGGCAGGTGCCCACCTGTACCTATACACTTGCTTCTTATAATTGATGTTGAATTCCATTAATCTGGGCCATACTGTGACATCGCATGTTAAATAAAAAAGGTCTGATTGTTGAAAACTATGCTCTTTGTCACTAAGAAAGAATCAGCACTATAGGCTTAATAGTGTTGTATTTGGAGGCAGCAGCATATGGCATATTTTGTATAATAATTCTCTTTCTCGTTAAGTGGTTCAAAGGCTGCCAGTTCTTATGTGAGGATGGATTTGCTTTTAAGCTCCATGTTTTATTTCATTAATCAAAATCTTCATTCACACTGTCTATTGCTTAATAACAAATATGGTTGAGTACCCCACACAAATGTACACATCGTTTTCTTTTCTAGAAAATCTTTGACAGATTTAGACCTCAGGATTCTGTATAAATTTGAGGATGTCATAATGTCCTTTAGGAATGCCCACTGAAATATGACTGAATCAATAAAGCAATTTGAGGAGGAATTAAATATTGTAAAAGTGAGCCTTCCTATTCATGAACATACAATATCTCTTTATTTATTTGTATTTTTAAAATTATCTGATTTTCACAATTCTTATCTTACATATTTTGTTGGAATTCTTATATTTTGTCTTCATTGTAAACAGCATAGGTATTTTTGTGATTTGGGTTTCTTGTGCATTCATATATAGATATGAAATTTTTATATTAATGTCATACCCAGTTTGATTTCTTTATTGTTCATAATAAAAAATGAATAATTTAATATTCATTTTTATTTTCTTTATAGACATCACATCTTCTAAGGATAAGATTATTTGTTTCCAACTTCCTAATTATTTCTAATTCTAATGATTCTCCATCTACTTTGATTTTAACTTTTAGGATCTGAGGGATCCAGTAAAAATCAATATACAGTCATATTCAGCATCTTCCAGAATTCTTTTACAGCTTCATGAGTTAATATTTTCTAGCCTACCTTTTATTAGATAGAAATGGCTTAATTTTACTACCATTTTACATATAAACAGGTGTTGAAATGAATTTGTTTTTTACATTCATTAAGATGAACATACAGGTTTTTAAAATTTAGTAATAGAATGATTACATTCCTTCTATAAATATAATTTGGTCTTTGTTTGATACTGGACTTGACTGTTTTGAGCACTTTTATATACTTGGACACAATTGAGGTTGGCTTCAAAGTTACGCCAATCTCACAGAGTGAGTTGGAGAGGATTTAACATTTTTTACCATTTTCTAAAAGTGGTAGGATAAAAATGGGAATTATTTCCCTGCAAAGTTTTATAGAATTTACTGATAAAATCACTGGTGTAGATGACTTTTTATGTCAAATTATTTTTAATAACCAATTTTGTTTTTGTGTGGTCATTTTAAGATTATTTAAACTTTTGTCCCCAAGTGCTGGGCTTGAATCTATGGCCTCATACATGATGAGCATGTCCTCTAGCATTCAGATGCAGCCAAGCTCTTTTATTTTTATTTTGGGACAGGGTCTCAGTGAATTGTCCAGGTTCACTTCAAATTTGTGATACTCCTGCTTCAGCCTATTGAGTAGATGGAATTATAGGTGTGTATCACCATGCTTGATGTTGTTGTTTCATCTTTAGCATTCTGTAATAATTTGGCTTTCTAATTATTTTTATATTTGGTCTAAGTTGTTTAATTTATTATCATCAACTTGCTCATAGTATTCACTAATTAGATTTTACATCTTTCTTCTATTCCAATTATGCTATGTTTTATTGCTAATATTTTTCATCAATGAGAGGATTGTCTATTTGTTATTTGTTTGAAGAAAACTACTGTTGAGTTTTTAATATCTGTGGTGTCTTTATTTTCTAGCTTATTGGGTTCTAATCATTTATTTATTGTCTTTTTCTATCTTTAGGTTTACTAATCTTCTAGCAAAAATACTTATGACTAGTATAAAATTTCTTCTCAATTAACTTTTGCTTATTCAACATGTTTTGATTTGTAATTTATTTTACTCAATTCTAATTTTCTTTTATTTTATTCTCTTTTTTATGATTCTATCAAGCTACAAGTTAATTACAGGTACATTTGATGTGCAAGCATAAGAAATATATAGAAATCGTTACATAATCTTAAAATGGTAAAAGATTTCCTCAACATGATAAAGGGAAGTTCAAAGGCTTAAACAGACTTTAGTGCATCATTGCAAGTTCAAACTCAGCCTGGGAAACTTAATGATACCCTGTTTCAAGATTTAAAAAAAGAAAATGACTGGGTATGCATTGGCGTACAAAAGTCCTGGGTTCTATCCCCAGTACAAAGAGAAGAGGAATAAAGAGGAGAAGGATAAAGGAGAAGAAAGGGAAGAGACAGGCAGAGGGAGAAGGCAGAATAAGGCAAAAGAAAAAGAGGGAAGAAGAAAGATGGGGAAGGAGAAGAAAAAGAAGAGGAAGAAAAGGAGAAGGAGAAGAAGGGGGAAGGAGGAGAAAAAGGAGGAGGAGCAAGAAGAGGGAGAAGAATATTTGTCCATAAATAATAATGAAGATATTGAAAAAATTGGAACAATATCTATAAAATATAAAGCCGAATATCTTTAATATATGAAAATACTTTAAAGCTGAAAGGCCATGATTAATAGAAAAATTAAATGAAATGTGAAAACTCTCCACACCATATATAAATGGCTAGCATGGAAAAAAATTATTTCAATAAATTAAAAATCATATTAAGATGTACATTCACTATGGTTTATCTGCTCAAATTGGAAAAACCTTTAAAAATGAAACTATTTTTAAAACTCTCATATATTAGTAGCATTTGTCCTCTTTATCCACTGGCTCCCACTACCAGATTCAACCACCCATGGGATTGAAATTATTACAAAAAGAAATCATGTCCATACTTAACACAAACAGATATTTTTCTCATCATTAGTCACTAAACAACACAGTGGAAGATCAATTACATAAAATTTACATTATGTTATGTATTATAAGCCATCTAGATATGATAAAGTGTACAAGATAGTATGTGTAATTTATACACAAATATTATGCTATTTTATAGATAGGATTTGAGCATCCATGGATTTTGTTATTACAGGGGTCCTGAAACTAATCTCTTGTAGATATCAAAGGGTGACTCTTTTTAAAGAGTAAATTCATTTTTCTGGAAATAAATTTAGTAATATAGGTATCATATGTTAACATCTTGACAATTATACATAATTTCTAAAACAACAATCTTATAACATTAAGGGAAAAATAACAGGAATTAGGAAATATTTTATCTGTAATAATGACATTGCATTTAAAAACTATAGAGCAATTACATATATTTAATTTTAAAAGCCTTTTTGCAATATTGCACATTTCTCTGGAGCTGGCATTCAAAGCCCTGTGTGAATGACTTTGTCAACATTTATTCATCATCAGCATAGCTGAAACTCAATAGCAGCTTTCATTTTTGCTTTAAATTTTTAAGCCTTTTTTATGATATATGTATAAGTTTACAAAACTGTAAGTTCCAGGTTAATAAAATATTTTTATTTAACTATTAACCCTCTTATCTTCAGTAGTTTTTGTCTTTTATATAACTATATCTATCCAATATTTATTTTGCTTTATATTTTATCTTCTTTAAACCTTTAACTGAACATTTTTCTATTTTAATACACTATTTGTAGTAATACAAAACTGTAACTTAAAATTCCTTTGAATATCTAATTTTTTACTAGTAACCTTTACTAGTAACCTTAGTTATTTAGGATAATTAGTGGTATTTTGAATTTTTTTCATTATATTTCTTTTACATTTATTTTTGTTCTACATCTGGGGAAATAACAGAGCATTTGTTTTAAGAATTTTTTTTTATTCAATGTTTAATTTTGAAACTATCTCTAAGTAGCTTTATGTAATTATGTATCATACTTTGCTTCTTTATAAAATATAATGGTAAAGCCATAAAGTTGTGGAGATGGTTCAATTAGTTATTATGTAAAAATATTTAATAAATGCATCAGTTGTAAGAATCACAATGTGAGTGCTGGTTATTACCTTTTCATTTAATACGTTTGCTTATTTTATTTTCAAAAATTTCTTCCTACTAATTTGAAATGTAACCACCTAGTCTTTTCCTCCTATTGGTTACTCTTGAAATTTTTTCATGAACATTTAACCTAACAAGAGTAAAAAGCAAGATAAGGATTTTCTAGAAAATAATCCTTGTTTCTAGAAAAGAAAATCCAGAAGACTTTAACACAAATCCCTGTCCACTGACCTACACAGAAATTTTGTTTAATCTTTTAGTTTTGTTTTCTTATGAAAGTGTTACCAATTAAACTTTAAAAATTTTTACAGGAAAATTAAATATTCACATTTGATTAGAGTTCTCTTATTTGTGTTTTTACATTAGCATTCCATTTTTTCTCATTATTGTGTTTAAATACATGCAGTGATTCAAGTTGTTCTTACTGTGTATTCTATTTAACTAATTTTCACAACTTATAAACAAACTTTACTACAAAACATAAAATAACAGACATAGATTTAAGCATACAGTTCAGTGAGTGCTGACAAATACACACATCCACATAACAACCAGCCCCAGTGTTTTTTCTTAGAAACTTTCCTCTGCACCTTGGCACTCAGTCACCCCACTTCACCCCATGACTATTGGTCTCATCTATATCAGCACAGATTAGTTTTGCTTGTACTAGAACTTATTAGCAACTGAATGAAACTTTACGTACAATTGCATACCTCATCTTTTTACTAAATATAATACTTGTAAGAAGCATCTATGTTCTTGAATGTATCGTCCATTTGCTTATTTTTACTACTAAATACTATGCCACTGAGTAAATTACCAAAATTTCTTTATCAATCTACCTGTAAAACACTTTTATTTCTAGTTTCTGTCTATTGTGGATAAATAAATTATATATATAAAATGTAATTCTTTGGGTAATATGTGGTTTCACTTCTCTTGGGTAAACGCTTAGAAATTGAATTTTAGAGCAATAGGATGGGTATGTCTTTGCTTACAGGAAATTTTGGACTCTGCCTTTCTTTGGTGGTAGCATCCATGTTAGATTTCATTATTACCACTTACCTGTTGTCATTTACACCCACTTTCATAAAGTTAGTTACAGAAGTATTCTCTCCTCTATTTTGAAACCAGTCCATATAAAAATATACATTGTTTATTTATTAGGACTCACTAATGTATTTAAGCTGGAATCTTCATGGCAGGAAGATATATTTTTGTAATAAAATTACTTTATTAAATAGTTTTCAGGTTTTTATCTTCTATTTTGGTAAGCTGAGTTTTAAATAAATAAGTTGATTTGTATCCAATTTATTGATGCCTTTGAGTTATAGATAACATTCTCTTATTCTTAAAATATCTGGAAGATGTGTGGTGGGTGATACTGCCCCATTTACTCTTGATATTGTAATTTTTTTCTTTTCTCTAATCAGTCTTGAAATTTATGAATAGTTGATTTATGGCCCAGCAGATTGTATATCTGTGACTGTCGCATGGGTACTGGAAAAGGAAGGGCATTCTAGAGGTATAGGGTGTAATGTCTGAGGTCAGATCTGTATCCTTACCAATTTCTCCCTTCCTTGATTATTCTGTTTCAGAGAGCAGAGTCAAAAATCTGTTTTGCTCCATATTTCTTCAAGGCACTTTTATTAGGCAGTAAGTTTAGGGTTTAAGATTGCTGTGTTTTCCTATGACTTTATTCTTTCAATGGTATAAAAATTCCCCTCTTATTTCTGCTAATGCATTTTATCTTAACATCTTAATGTGATCTTTATCCTTTTATTGTTTTAATATACTTCAACTCTTATGTCCTTAAATGTTTACATAGTGTGTAACTTTGCCATTCTTTTACTGTAAAGCTAGATGTGTCTTTACATTTTACAGTGAATCTTTAGTAGATTATATATCTTATATTTTTTACAGTCTAATAATCTCTGCGTTTTCATTGGTACACTTGGTTCATTTATATTTAATGCATTAATTTACATTTGGAGTTTTTTCCACTTGTTTTCTGTGTTATCTATTGTCATCATGTTGTTTCTCTTTTGCTGTCTTCTTTTCATATAGTCTCATATTTAGGAAAAATGCTGGTTACTATAGGTGATCAGTAGAAATTAGTCTCCTCATTATCATTGTTTTTAAGAGAGAGTTGAGCTTTGTTCTAACAGAATGTGCCTATGCTAGTATCTCTATTCTGGTGAGGGTTAGTTTAGTACATAACTCTCAGACATATTTTTACTCCTAAGATATCACTTTGTTGACTTATCAGCTGAATACCCAGGATATTAGCAAGTTCCTTTCCTTCTGATTTGGCCAGTTTTTTAGAACTGTGAAATCTTAGCTTTACTTTCAGTCTCATTAACAGCTACTCTCTGCTAAGCAATGCTCAATCATACAAATACACACACACACATACACACACACACACACACACACACACACACAGAGGCCTTAAGCAAGCATCTGCAGGAAGCCCACACATACTCAGGAGTACCTCTCTCCATTGCTTCTTCTTTTCTGGTTACTTGCCCTGAAAATCTCAGCTTTTTCAGTAACCTTTTTAACCATTTGCTTCCTCTTGTCAGGGAGAACGTAATACTCTGCTTTAGCTCTACTATTAGCTCTGTGCAGTAGCTGGGACTCTTTCCCTAGAGGGAGATTAGATATAAAAACTTGATTCACCCTATGTGTTTCTATTTTCTCGAGAATGACAGTCATGAGCTTCATATGATCAAGTGCAAGTATATTATCCAGCTATTTATCCATACCAGAAAGATAACTTCGCCACCTTTCCACTGTGTCATGCCTGGAAGATGAAGTCTCCTTTAAAAATGTTTCCTCTTTTTAATCTTCATTATACCTCATTGTAGAATTTTTGTTCCTTTTATTCATTTTGGAGATGATACTCAATGCTTCCTAAAATGTGCTTTCGTTTTTCTCATTTGGAAATAGCTGGAAAATTTTCACCTGTCCCCCCAGATATATTCTGTTTTATAGAATAAGCTTAGTTTTCACTTCAAGTAGTGCATTATGGATCCAGCCTTTCTTGTTCCTAACGTATCATATTGCGGTTGAAATTACTTTACATGTTCTTATGACATTGTATAACATTTATATCTTATATATTTCAATGGCATTTTGTAATTTTCTCCAAGAAGATCCCATGTTTCTCTTGTTGATTGTATTACTCCAAGCTTCATAACTTTGTTCCTTGCACATAGAAGCTTCTGCTTTCCTCTAAATTTCCTATTTATTGCTGAAGAATACAAATATTTGTGATTTTACATGTTTCTTTTGTATCAATAATCTTGATGATTGCCTAATTATTATCAATTATGTGCAACTCTCTTACATGTCATCTCTTAAGGGTTCTATATAGATAAGAAATTAACATCTGAAAATAGAAAAGGCAATTTCTTGAGTCTCTCTTCCTTCACAAAATATATATTGTTTATTTTTATTTTGTGTCTCCAAAAAGTGTTGAATAACATAGATAATCTAAATCACTGTAGTATACTTTCTGACTCTAGCGGGAATGCTTCTGAGTTTCACTATTACAGGTGATGCTTGTCATAATTTTAGTTAAATGACATTTACTATATTAAGAAAGTTTTATTTTATCAATGTTTGTTAAAGAGTTATTTTTACTTATGAATTGGTTTAAAATTTGTTTGGGTTGCTCTATTTTAGGCACTGGAGATATAGCTGTTGATTCATTTGAAAGATATTGCTTACTTCTTTGTTCCCTTTGACTATGGCTCTTTCCACTACTCTCATTTCCCTAATTCTTTCATCACATACTCAGTTTCTTCCATCTCTTCATGATGCTACAGGGATGTGACTTCCCCTTGGAACCCATCTCTGATCCCTCACATCTCAGCAGCAATATCCTCTGCATTTGCTTGTTTTCCACATCCTCACACTCACCTCTCACTGCTGCAGTTTCTTGACTTGTCCCTGCTGCACTACTCTGAGTCAACACTGAGTCTTGTTTCCAGTTTTACCACCAGAGAGTAGGAAAATTTCTTAAACAAATTAGGTTTGATATTGTTTAATCAATTAGTTAATTGCTTACTATACTTTTAATTGGTTTTAAAGCTGAGTTGAAACATTTGATTGCCTCTTTTAGGCTAGATTTCTAATCACCTTAAGCTCTGATATGAGAAGCTGGGTGTGGGAAACTAAGTGTAAAGACTGAGGTCTGGGTTGACCTCTCCTGTAGACATGAGGGAGGAGACAGCAAGCTGTGCCTCCCTCAGGCTATGCACCGTCATGCTGGTGCCAGCCAGTACCAAGGACAGAGTCAGCTACAGCTAAATTCTCATTAAAGAAAATACACATTTGGGTGCAGTCTGCAAATTATGAGAACCTGATGAATTTTCCCCAAACCCTGGATATCATGTTTGGTTGCTTCTTTGTGTGAGTCTAATAAAAAAAAGAAGTACTGCCAGTTTGGGGCTCTTTGTCCACTAGAGGCGGGAGTCCCCTGGTCCCCCCTCTCACATTATCTTTGTGTCTTTTTTCTTAAATCCTCCTTCACCTCCGAGTCAGAACAAACTCGTAGGCTGGTTCCTACAGCTGGGTTCATTTATCACCCAATTTTTGGCCCATTATTTTTGTCGGCTTTTCAGTACTGTGACCAAACACCTGATGTACAGAAGTTAAAGAAGAATAGGTTTATTTTGGCTCACAGTTTCAGAATCTCCAGTCTATGACTGGGTAGCTCTAAAGCAGAAACAACATGGTGGAAGGGCACGTGTGAGGAAATCTGTTTAACTCCATGGTAGCTAGGAAACAGCAGGAGAAGAGCCTGAGAGAAATGGGGTAAGGACTAGATATAATCCCCACAAGGTCACACCCCCATGACCATCCAGATACACTCAAAAGTGTGCTTTACTACTGTTCTAGACATCTCTCAAACCAGTCAAGTTGACTATAATGTTTAATCATCACCCTCATTGCATATAAAATACAAATGTTTGTGTTGAGAAAGTTGTTTAATAAACCATGCTGGGACCTCTCTGTGAGACTCTCTGAAATCTCTAATTTCTCAGGTCAAAGAGCTATATTTCTAAACTAGTAGTTTGCATTAATATTATGTTATAGACAGTATGACACATGCAGTTTGCTATATTTTATGTTTCTCACTACTTAAGAAGCTGAAAACCAAATTGCAGCTTTCTTACACCAAGAGTATACAACTTACAGAATCATTTTGAACATTAATTTGATTCCTGATATTCTTTCATGTTGTATCCCTATTCTTTGCCTCTTCTCCAAAATATTTAATTATATTTTATATTGTTAAATATGTTTTCTTAAAAACTACCTTAAATTCCTTTCAACCAAGCAAGGTAAAATATTTTTAGGGTAATTTTTTATTGAAGTAATGTTTGCCATTTTAATCTATTTTAAATGCTGCTGGCAGACTTGTCATCCAACAATACATAAATAATTATGCAATGTAACTGCTTCAAATACTTCAGTGGCTTTTTGTTGCTTCTAGGGAAAAACACAAACTTCTTAGAAAGTTGCATATAACTCTCATGGGACCATTGCTCAGTATTGATATATTCACTTAAGCATATCATGTCTGCATTTGATTGATTTCTAAAATATAAATCTCTATGATAACATATTGGCTAACCTTTCTACAAAAGTTATAAATTATTTTATTTTCAACATAATGAGCTTGGCAATAGTCACTTTTGTTTTTGTTTGTTCTTTTTGTGGTTTTTTTGCCACAATGATATGTATTGAAAACTATTTGATAGGAATGGAAATGTAAGAAAGTTAATGTCATCTTGTAAAAAATGGAGAGAGAGTGCGGACAATTCAATATAACCATGGGTCATTCAAATTTTGTCTTAATATGCAAATAATCAAATTCCAATGCCTTATGCAGCCAACTACCTGTATGATAAGCCAATATAAGCCACTACCTGTATGATAAAGTTAACTGAGAGTTCAGGTAAAGCATACCTGATATTTCTGTTTGAAGTGCATTTAACTTACTTGAAAGTAGCAAATTATTTCAGAAAAATTAGAGACTATTTTCACAATTCAAATATAATCTTCCCCTTTGATTGTTTTCCTAAAAGAAAGAAATTAAATTAGTCTTTTGTTATCCATGGGATATGTTTTAAGAATCCTAGTGGATGCCTGAAACCACAGAGAGTGCTAAACCCTAAGTGTAGTATGATTTTCCCTATGTATTCATGCCTATCATAAAGTTTAACTTATAAATTAGGCACAATAATAACAGTATTAATAATAACTGATTATAAAATAGAATAATACATTAATAAAAGATACTTAATACTTATGAATATTTGATTTCTGGAATTTTATATTTGGTATTTTCAGACCACTAATGATTGTAGACTATTGAAACTACCGAAAGCAAAACCACAGATAAATTAGCTACTGTATGTCAACTCTGGTAAATCATGGCTTTGGAAAAAAAACTCTGCCCTAAAAAGAACTTCCTTGCCGGTGGCTTGAAAAGAAATTCTGAATTTTAGAATGAAAATGTATATTCCTTTGCTGATGTACCAAAATAGAAAATCATTTAATTCTCCCTTACTAATAATATCAGAAAACAGAAGCTAGTCAATGAGCATTTTGCAGAGCATCTGTGGGATTGGATGGCTATATTTCCTTTTAAATCATTTGATAAAAGACTTGGATTTGAGAAAACTCATAAGCAACATTTAAAAGTAAACTCTTGAAACAAGAACAGAATAGTACCTGTAGACCAGCACCAATAACTGCCTAGGACACCACTTGAATCAATATTAAACATTTACACATATCTGATTTCTGAGATACTTAAATATATTATAGTATGCTTCATATTCATTTACTTAGTTGTCCAAAAAGCTCTTCCTCAGTGTATCAGATGTCCCATAATATCTTCTACTTTGAAATTATATGGAAACATATTGATTAAATTGAATTCCATGAATTGGTAAGAGACAGCTATATATTAATTATATCCATATATATTTGTTACCGTCTCTGAAATATCAATACATACTTCCTTTTGATGTTCTCTGCACAATTACAGGAGGCAACTTTATCAGGTAATGGGCATTTTTGTAAAATACTCTACTTTTTTGTATCTGATTTAGGGATACTCTATTTTTCCATGGCTTACGGTATTCTTTCCTTATACCACATATATTTAGATAAGAATAGATTGCATTGAGACTTCATGGATCCCATATACCCAGCACAAATCACACTCTTACACGTCCTTCTTTATATTTCAGAATTGAATTCAATCTAAAAGCGTAGTTCATCTGTGGTTTGTTTTTCTATGTAAGAAAATGATGGCAAGATGGAAATGGCCTAATGAATTTTAACACATCCCAATGGTCTTCATTCTAAGTCAAGTTTCAGCTTCTGTTTTGATATCTTCAAACACCAAATAACTATAATAAAATTGTCCACAATTCTATTTTCAATCCATCTCAAAGAAATGATTGTAAAAATTTCTTTGAAATTAGAAAAATTTTTCCCTGTGGTTGTACATTTAAAATATCAAATTAGAGGGGTGGGGATTCAGCTCAGTTGTTCCAGCCTGCCTCGCAAGTGCAAGGTCCAGAGTTCGATCCCTGGTACCAAAAAAAAAAATCAAATTAGATTTACTTTTATAAATTTAATACAATTGGTCCAACACTGTAGACATCATTTTAAAAAAAGCAACCCATGAGTCCAGTAGTACACCACTTTTATGACAGAAGTGAGACAAGTACTTCCTAGTTATTCGGGGTTACAGAGGTTAATTATGATAGCTAACTGGTACAATAAAAGTGAACAATTTTTCTGAATTCTATTACAGTAAAATGTTACCTGGGCCGGGGATTTAGCTCAGTGATTTCCCTGCCTGCTGTGCAAGTGCAAGGACCCGAGTTTGATCCCTAGTACCAAAAAAAAAAAAGTAAAGTAAAAAGTTACCATACATTGGCTATTGTAGTGGTTAACACATCAGGGTCACCATATACCATGCACTGGGCAGAGGAGCAAAAAAAGCAAACAAACAACAAAATCACACTAAGTCACTTGATTTGGAGTGAGGGAAGCATTCATCAGGAAATAATAAAATTATTTTATTATATACAAGAAATTTGAAAATGATATTACCTTGTTAATTGTAACTGAGATTAAAGTGAATTAGTTGGATAGTTTATTTAAAAATTGGTATTTCCTGGATGATATTACAGCTATTCAAAGATTTTTTTCTAAAATACATCTCCTATAAACTTGTCCAATATATTTCCTTAAAACACATTCTGTAATTTGAAAACCATTTAAATGTGTATCAGTACACAGAATTCAGGAATTTATTGTTGAAGTGGTTTATTTTTTAGTGTGACTATGAGATATATAATATATAACCTGATCTCCTCAGCACCAAGTCTGAAGTAACAGGTTATATGACTGCTGGAATCCTGTGCTTTACACATTTACTAAAACCAACTTGACCTTATTGAAACAAAAATGTTCCTTCTCTAAAGTTCAAAGTCAAGATTTTTCATTTGATTAATATTCTGCTAATTGAACTTAGTAAGCATTAGTGACCATAAAATGTTCTTTCTTCTTCATTTAAAAGAGACATTCCAAATATAAATCAATGAATGCTACTCTGTATATTTGCGTACTAAAATGTTCTAATTATGTTACATTATTCACCATTATACCGATGTAATTAATGTCAGCTTATTAGTCATAAATATTTATAATCATAAGGTAAGATACCAATTTTAAAAAACCATTATCTTTTTTCAATTCTGTGTATGTATTTTTTTCTTTGTAGAACTTTTTCTTGAAAAGGAAAAGACTGAAGAAAAACCACTTGAAATTATAGAATGCTTCAGGAAAATAAAATCTCTCTTCAATTAAATCTTTTGAAAAATCTGTGCATAACACTTTCTAAGCCAAGACATGGGATGGGTTTTATAGCATCTTATGCTGTGACAAAGTACGATAATTAGCACGTTGGTGTAATCTACCACTGTTTCATTACAGCTGATTGCCTAACTACCTAGGAAGTTAACATGAGTATTTGACCTGCCTTATTTTTCTCTACCATGGCTGTTAGTGGGAATTGAGCAAAGGCATTCATTGCTAGCAGTAATAGAAGAACTAATCCTGATACAGAGTATAATATATGGAAAATACGTAGCTTTGCTCTTTGCCTCCTCAGCCCCTTCCACTTTTAATTGGTTTGTGTTTGTAATGAGACCCCAAATGACAGAAAAAATAACTGACATTCAGCTAAATTTTTACCAATTTAGAAAGCTAAATCATGTTATTTAACTTATACTGTTAATCACTTCTCTTTGGGAAGTCTGACTTTGCAAAGTGAAATGCATTGAAGTAGCCTGTTCCTGACTGTAAGGGATTCTAAAAGTAATGCACAAATAGTTAAATCCACTTAACTTGAGGGGATATCTCAGCTTGAGATAGGAATAAAGAGAGAATTGTTTTTAATAATGCGGTAATTGTCAAGTAACAGTAGAGTAAACGCTATCATGTGATCAAAAGTAACTTTCTTTCATGACTTCAGCCAGTGGCAAAGAACCATGTACAATTATATCGTTTACTCCTAAACACTATGTCCTAGACTATGTGACCTGACATCACACTCATGGTCCTCTTATGTTGCAATAGTAAGAAGATCCAAGAAAAGTCCATCCTCTGACAAGAGAAGCAGTGCTACATCTCTTATGAAAGCAAAGCTTAAGATCAGGAGACAAACTATAGATGACCCATTAGGCTTTGTGATATTTTCAGTACCAAATAGTCTGTTACTTCTCATCTGAAAACAGAAAGTCACAATAAAAAAAGTTTGCCAAAAATTCTGTGTCAAGCAGTTTACATTCTGGGAGAAGGATGAGTATTTTTATGTTTCATAATTCCTTTGCTAAAAACTAGTATTATCCTGTAGATTAAGTAACTAGTTCTGTTGTTGCTAAAATTAAAGTGGTTTCCTATAGGTGACACCTTAAATCTGTGATATAGACCAAGTCTACCCCTGAGATCTTCAGTTATTTGTCCAGTTCATGAGCATTCAGAAAAACTTTTTTGATTTTGTTATAGAGACTTTAGTAGTAGTATTTCCTCTTTTTTAGAAGTTTCTGGGGCTTATGGCAACTTCTTCCTAGACACTCTTTCACCTAAATTATTCTCAGAGTTTTAGGCTCAAAAAAAAAAATCCAGGAAGCAGTAGAAGCCCTAGAAATTTGAGTATTTATATCACTATATTCCTAGAAATTTCAGTGTTTAGAGAAAAAGACGAAAGAGAAGGAGTTTTGGAGCAAGGGAAGGGACAAAGATGGTAAGGAATATAAAGGTCGGCACTAAACAAATTATGGTAGTGGTAAAACTGTTATTAATACTAATAGTAACTAGATTTTTAAATGAACATTTTAAACCCATACAGTAAGCAGACCCCTGTTAATGACTATGGTGTATCAATTCAAATGGAAGGGAATTACACGTAAAAACCTCAAATGGAAAATTTAGAACACCTCTCCACTGGTGATTTTTAGCTGTCAGGACAAGTGAGACCCCACAGCAGACAGAATGGTCCCCGCGTGCTTGCTGCCTTTTTTGTTTGCACAGTAGCTGTCAGTTCCAGCCTTGCAGGTAGTGGAACCCAGCGGGAAGAAGGGGCGGGACCCAGCGATGCAGCCTGAACTGAGAGCAAATTTAAATTACTGAGCCTTTTTTTCCCCTTTTTTATTTTTCTACTCTGCGACAAACTGAAAAGATTCCAGCACGCTAATTTAACCACCCTGCTTCTTCTTCTTTGCCTGTTTTTTTTTTTTTTTCCCCTGTCTCCCTGCTTCCAGGATAATTAAAAGAGAAACCTGTAAAGGCAACATTCCTGTGAGCGAGTTGGTGCTGCAACGTGCTGGTAAGAAAACGAATTTAATTTTTTTATCCTTTTTTTTTTTGGCTTTTCGGTTTTTTAAAGAGCTGAAGGCTTTGTCTGTTTAATGCAGTCATAAGCGTGGCTTCCCTGCTGTGAGGGGTTAGCGTGTAATGAAAAGGTGTAATTGCCTGATATATGACCTTCGCGTCATACTTCTAATGGGTAATAACAGCATCCCTGTCTATTCTGATGATGCTTCTCGCTGCAAATTGACTATTCGGCCAGTTGCAACAGGGCTAAGACTATCGCACTACTACAATGAGTTGTTGATTGTTTGGGATTGGAGTTTCAGTGTCCTGTCAGAAAGAATTATTGAGTTTCTCCAAGTTCCTGCCTTAAAGGGGGTACTGTTGCTTTTAACAGGACCCTTCCAGTTCATAACTGGTTTGCTGTTTACTCCCCAAATAAGAAGTACAAGGATGAAACTTTTCCTAAGTAATACTGTAATTATCGTAGACTTCCTTAGTCCAGATAATGAAAGAGACTAAAGTGAGCGCTTGGAGAAGTTATTTTAATCCCTTTCATCTGTAACTAGTCAGGAGTTCATTAGACAGTCAGCTGTGGAGAACCTGCATGATTTGGGGACCTTGTACTTGAGATGGCAACTTTATTCTTTAAAAAGACAAATTTTAATTCAACTCAATTAAATTCAACAAGTATTTCTATATACTCTGCCTGGAACTGCTACAGAGAATGTCCTTACCTGTTACTCTGTTTGTGGGGGAGAAACTGAAATGACATGGTGTAAATTTTTTGGAACCAGCTTTTCTTACTGCCTTTAGAACGGGCAGGTCACTTAAGACACTCCAAAATGCATAACGGTTAACCATATGATAAAGTTCTCAAGGTTAAATTTTCTGCAACTAGTGTATTTCTCATCCTTCTATGCATGTGAATTTTGCTTGTGTTAATTTGCAGCTATGGCTAGTATATTTTAGATAGAATCTTAATATTTTGTAAAGAAAAAACAATTATTACTATTACTACTGTATACCAGATATGTCATTTAAGAATGTATCTATGTGAAAAAATTAGATCTTATCCAGATTCTAGCCTCAAAAGTTGGAAGACACATGGAAAGGTTTAGACTTCTTGATGAATCTGTTCTGATTTGGGTCAAGAAACTTAGGAAGAAGGATTTCCCTTTTTTTTTTTCCTAGTTTCCTTTTAAATGTACCTATGGCACATCAAGAAATTTATTTTTCTGTTCTCCATTGTTCTTTGTAAACTATTGTAGCTTTAGTTTTTGTTTTGAGTAAATAAGTAGGAAATTAATGGGAGGTTTTCAAGAAGAAAATACAGTTACCAAATATCCATTAAGCCTTTTTCTAAGGAAAAACTCTCCTGTGGCTGTTTCAAGGTTGAATGCCATTTGCGTCTTACAGAGAATCTGGCATTCCATACACTGGTGACACTTGGTCCTTGGTCTCTGTAGCCATTCTATCTAATTGTGTCATTTCTACATTTAACAGCTCTGAACCTTGCCACCCGTGGGTCCTCACCAATGCCCCTAGATCACTTGAAATGTTTAAAAAGATCTCGGAACATTAGAAAATGTCAATTGTTAGAATAATTTCTGCCTCTTTACAACAAGAGAAAATGCTGTGGATTTAATAGTTCATTTTAAAAATGTGTTCTTATCTACCAGTAACTGTCTATTAGCAACATTTCAGTTATAATTGGAATAAATTGTTGCCCAGTAACAAGCGACTAACTCCATAGCGACTTTCCATAGAATCGGTGACTAGAATAGCTACAAAGAGCTAAATGCAAGTCAAATCACAACACACATATTTCTTAAGTTTGAAAAAAAAGATTCATTTCTTTATAGTTTTACCATTCTCAAATTTTTGATTCAAGCTGCTTCTTTTTGCAAAATTTTAGTTGACTGAAATCTCATATGTAAAAATAAAGGCCTGTAAATCTTTGAAAATTTTTTATTTCTGGCTCAAAATAAGAATAGGAAAAGCTAAGCACAACCTTGCTCACTACTAGTGTTAACAAGATTCTGAGCTAGCAATACCATTATATGTGAAGAGCTGCCATTATCTCTTGCAGAACATAATGTAAAATTATGGGTTTCACTGTAGGACTCTGTCATTTGAACTAGTAATCAGTCCATAATTCTATAGATTGCTACAGTTAAAATGATGCTTTCCCCTATTAATAAAATATTGAATAACACTTAAATTACATTTGCCCTATCCATTTTTTTCAATAGCTAAAGAAGCAGTAATAGCCCCAAATCCTGATACCTAAGTATACATAATATCAAAATCTTTTTTTCTTCTTCTTCTTCACTTGCTGAAATCTTCACTTGCTGAAATGACATTACAATTTCCAAAATTATTTAACAATAATAGTTCTACATTTGCCATTAGCTATTGTAGAGTTTGAGAATGGTTTCACCTTATAATTGCACATATGTTGAAATAGAAAATACCATTGAAGAGAATACACAGTTTTCACACAGACTTACATACAAAATTACCTATGATGCCCAAATGCAAATATAAAGGCAAGGTGAAAGTATAAGAACTGCTTTTGAAAATGCGTTGTTTCACATTGGCTCAATTCATTGTAACTATTTACCGAGTATCAACTATGTGACAGGCAATATGGCAGAGCCTATGGGAAACAGAAATATGAAAAAGCTACATCTTGATCATCAAGGGAATTACAAGGTAGTGGAATTTCCACTGGTAGGCTAGAAAAAGTAATTTGATTAAAGATGAATTTAGCACTATGTTAGACTACTAGGATCAAGAATAATACATTATTTCTGACCTCCTGGAGCTGATATATTCTTTACTTCCCATAACGGCTTCAGTTCTGTTTCTATATCCACATATAGTTTTTCTACTTCTGGTGTCTTAAAAAATATTATTATTGATACTTTTTTTTTTGGTACTGGGGATCAAACTCAGGACCTTGCACTTGCAAGGCAGGTGGCAAAAGCACTGAGCTAAACCCATGGCCCTATTGATACATTTTTAAAGTAGAAAAGAAGAAGCGCTGAATTTTATTTTAGGAGGTTTCAATCATTATCCCTAATCACTCATGGTTTTGTTGCTTAATTTTTTGTCTCCTCATCCTTATACAAAGGAAATGATCTCTCCAGCAGTATCATTTTATATGCATCCCTGTGGAAGAAGGATCATGTCCAAGAAAAAGAAACAGTTGTGGTAGGCAATGTGCACCAGTGCTTTAAACAAAATCCAAGAGAATGATCAATTAATAAGTTTAAAAATCCTAATTTCTGCATTTGTGCTGGACTGATGTGTGGTTATACCCACCACTTCATTTTGTACTCTTTTCTCTTCTTTGACATGGTAATGTCCAGAGGACCATAGAGAAAACTTGTAACAGAACAGTGTGTATTAAAAAATGCAGTTCCAGTGTCTATTGGGATGCTTCTTACATGTGACTCAAGGCAAAAAAGAAGAGAATCTCTCTCTTTTTAAGAAACTCTATATAATCTAACCTTTTTTTGTGTACTTTTCAAAGTAGCACTTGAATAATTTGATACATTGTTATTGTTGTACATACCTGGGAAACCACTATGACAATCAAGGTGCAGAAAATTGCCTTGTGTCCCTGTGAGGTTAACTCACACTCAGCTTTTGGACAACTGCTGATTTTCTTTCTGTCTCTGTAGAGCAGTTTATAGTATATAAAAAGTTATATGATTATAATCATACAGTATATTCTTTTAGATCTAGCTTCTTTCACTTAGTAGAAGGCCTTTGAGATTCCCATATATGGGTGCATTCATCAGTTCATATTTTATTGATAGATAATATGTCATTGTATTGATAAACCACATATTTTTTTCATTCATTCACCTGTTGGGAAATTTCCCTTTAGAAGCTATTATAAGCAAAGTTGTATGAACATCCATATACAAGTTTTTATGTGAGCATAGATGTGCATATCAGAAAGATAACTAGAAGTGAAATTGTTCAGTCATATGGTAAATGTATGTTTAACAAGACTTTAAAAAATGCAACAGTTTTCCAAAGAAATTGTAAAATTTATGTTTCTACCAGTATTGTGTGAGTGCTCCAGGTGCTGGACATCCTTGCTGATGGTTGATTTGGGATTGCCAGTATTTTCAGTAGTAGCCATTTTAATGCAACTGTGGTGGTATCACACTGGGATTTTAATCAGCATTTCCCTCAGAACAAGTAATGTTAAGCTTATTTGACTTGTGATGAGCTCATTGACTTATGATAAAGTGTCTGTTCAAATTTTTGTCCAATTTTTTATTGTTCTCTATACATTCTCTTATTATTAAGTTGTAGGAGATCTTTTTATATTCTGGATAGGAGTCTCTTTTCACATATCTCCATGGAAAATATTTTTCTCCCCATGTACCATTTTTCTTTCTATGTTTTTAAAATAGTGTCTTTGAAGGAGAATTTTATTGTATTTACACTAATTCAAATTATCAACATAGCATATAACCAATATAAATGGTTTTATTTTACGGTTCATACTTTCTGTGTCTGCTGTAAGAAATCTTTGTTTACCGAAAAACAAAATTTTTTCACCTAAGTATTTCTCTATAAGTTTTATAATTTCAGTTTTTACTGAGAGATCTAGGTTATATTTTGCGTTCATTTTATGTTTCTATGAAATTAACATTAAACTTCAATTTTTTTCTAACTTCTCTCACTTAGCATAATGCCTTTGGGATTCACACATATGTTTTTTTATTATTAAGAAGTATATCATTGTATGGATAAACCACATTAGTAGTGGATAAGCTATTACTAATTTAACAGTGGCTAAATCATTACTAGAAAAACTAATGTCCTCCATTTAACTTCCTTAGGTCATTTGTCAAAATAAATTAATGAAACATGCTTTGGTCACTTTCAAGAATTTCTACTCTATGCCATTCATTTATATGTCTACTGTTTCACTAATTTAAACTGTATTGACTAATCTAGGTTAATGGCATCTTAACAACAGATAAAATAAATTCTCCAGATTTATCTTGTTAGTAATTTTTCAACCACTTTTTTGCTCTCATTTCAAAAAAAATTTTAACATTAACTAGCAAATATATACCCCAACAAAACCCTGTTAAAATCTTATTAGAATTGCATTGAGTATATAGTTCAATTTCTATAACTGATATTTGAAATATATTAAGTCTTCCAACCATAAATAGTTGTTTAGTTTTTCTCCATCTATTTAGGTGTTGTTTAATTTCTTTCAAGTAATGAATTGTAGTTCATAGTTAACATATATTTTATTATTTTTGTTGAGTTTATTCCTAAGTATAAAATGGTTTGGGTGTTATTTAAGTAGAATTGTATTTTTTATTTCATTTTCCAAGTGTTTGTGTTTATTATATAAAAACTATTGATTTTTCTGCAATAGTCTCTTATAGTACTACCTTTCCAAATTCATCATTAGTTCCCTTAAACATTTTTGATACATAAAACAGAAACCTGTATCAAAAGGCCTCTTCTTTACTGATCTTTCTCTTAATTATCTGAAATATCTTGAACTTTCAGTGAAATGTTAAATAGAAATTATTTAAAGGACTATCCTTTGACTTTTGCCAATGTTAGGTAAATATATTCAGTCTTTACTCCAGAATATGAGGGGCTTTCGTGCATACCATTTATCACAAAAGGAATCCTTTTTGTATTCCTGATTTACTAAGACCTTTCACAGTGGATGCATGTTATCATTCTTTGCATTGAGGATTTGATTTGCTAGTACTTTATTAAGCACATCTCTGTCTATATTTATGAGAAGCAATGGTTGGCATCTGTCTTTTTGTGATGTCTGATGTAGTATCAGACAAATGGTACTCATAAAATAGATTGAAAAGTATTTTTCCTACTTTATTTAATGAACTATTTTGTGTAGGATCACTATCCATTTATTCTCCTAAATATTTGATGGAATTTAACAGTAAGCTATTTGGTTCTGGAATTTTCTTTGTGGGAAGACTGTTAATTACAAATTCCATTTCATTAGTAGATATGCAGTTATTTAAATTTTCCACTTCTTCCATAATAGCTTTAGCCTTTTATGTGATTCAGATCATTTGTATGCTTCAACTGAGTTAATATAGCATTGCCATAGAAAGTTCATCATATTCTAATCTCTTGTATGTTAGGGGGTCTGGACTCGTATCTACTTTGGTGTTCTTAATAGTGGTAGTTTTTGTCTTCTGTCTCTTTTTCAAATGAGTCAACTAGTTTTCTGCTTCTGCGATCACAAATTTCTAATAACGTAGTGATTTAAATAGTGCAACTTTATTGTTTTATATTTCTGTAGGTTATGAATCTAATACCAATCTTACATAAACACAAATCAATGTGTCTGCTCAGTTGGATTCTTTTAAGAGTCTCTAGGTGGCCAGGGATTTAGCTCTATGGTTCCACTGCTTGCCTCACAAGTACAAGGACCCAAGTTCAAGACCCGGTACCAAAAAAAAAAAGAGTCTCTAGGGAAGGATTACTTTCTGTATACAGTAACTGTATAACTGGGATCTTGTTCCTTTCCTAGTTATCAGCTTATCAGCTAAGGGCCATTCTCAATGTATAGACATAACACACATTCCTTGGCTTGTGGACTCCCTTCTCAGTCTTCAAATCCAGTGTGATTGGCTCAAGTCTCTCTCACAATTCCAATCTCCATTCCTTGTTCTATCTTTAACTCTACTGAAAAAGTTTCTCCATTTTTACAAATCCATCAGAATATACTGAGTCCACCTGGATACTTGAAGATTATCTCCAGGTTTATGTCATCAATCACACCTTCAAGTTTCCTTTACCAAATATTGTCACCCATTTGAAGGTTTCAGGAATTAGACCGCGAACATCTTTTGGAGTCTGTTTTTCTGCTCTCCATGGGATAGGCTTAATAACCAATGTTAGCCCTTTCTTCATTTTCTAATGTGTACCTTTAAAGCTATAAATTTACCCCAATTACCACTTTAGCTATTTCAAACAAATTTTACTATCATTATTATTCCATTCAAAATTGATTTATCTATTATATCATTGCTTCTTTGTCCACATGGAACTCAGGGATATATATCATTTAATTTCTAGATGTTTAGGACTTTTCTAGAAGTTTTGCTGTTGCCAATTTCTAATTTTATTCTATTTTGACCAGAGAACATACTAAAAAAGATCTTTCATTTTGTTCTCAAAATATTGCTTGTTTTGGTGAAAACTATATGTACATAAAAATATGTGTATTCCACAGTTGTTTGGTACAATGCTGTATAATTGTTACTTAGGTTGTTGGTGTCCTTATGGTCTTCTAATTTTTTGCTGATTTATTTTTTCTCATCTGTTCTATCATTTCTGAGAGTGGTAGAAACCTCCATTCATAATTGTAAATTTGTCTCTTTCTGTCTCTACCTTGTCTCAGATTTTGCTCTATATATTTTGAAGCTCTATTATATATATATATAATATATATATAATTATAATTCTTATCTATTACTACTGTTTTGACCTTTAATCCTCATACAGTATCTTCTTTTCTCTAGTAGTACTCTATATCAGTTAGTTTTACATTTCTTCTTTTGTAGTAACCATTTTGAAAATATCATCTCAACTTCTTTATTCATTTTCTAATTACATCTCTCTGCATTATTTTTGTGATTGCTTTAAAAAAGAATTATAGTATGAATTTTAATTTTAATCTAATCAGAATTAACATTAATATTTCATCTGTACTTTTTCACTTATCCATCTTTTAAGCTGTTTGCATATATATTACATTTATATGCATGATAAGCTTATCAGTAAGTTGTTTTACTATTTTTTAAAAAACAATAATTAAACTTTTAAAGTATTTAAGAGAAATATATATGTTGAAATATCCTGAATTCCTTATTTTCCATTTCTTGGCATGCAATTCTATCAATTTTCTCACTTTCTATTTCTCTGAAAATGTTTTATTTTTACCTTTTTTTTTTTCATTCAGCATTTTCACTTTGTCATTCTGATCTCCACAACTTCTTTGGAGAAGTCAGAAATAATATTTGTCCTGCCTAATTCTAAATAATGTATGTGTTTTCTTTAACTGAGTTCAAGATTTTGTTATCTCTGGAGGTCAACAATTTAACTACAATGAATTTAGGAATAATTTTCTTTGTTTTAATCCTGGTTAATGTTCATTAAGTTTCCTGGATCTGAATTCAATGTTTTCTGCCAAATTTCAGTGAAATTCTACCTCTCTTTATTCATTTGGTGATCATTTTTCTCTCTCCTCTCCATTGGAAGCTTCAATTGCTCATAACCTCATTGTTAACATCTCTCACAAGCCTCGGAGATTTTATTCATTTTCTCTCAGTCTGTTTTCTCCCTGTTTTTCAAATTGAGTGATATTTACTGACCTATATCTAAGTTTACTGATATTTTTTCAACTCCAAATTGTTCATGGGTATGGCTAGTGATTTCTAAAAGTTTATCAAAGTTTTCACTTCTCAACATCTCATTTTTCTTGAGATTTATTTCTCTCTTGGATTTTCTTAAGTTTTCACTTGTGACATCATATTTTAAGTTTTTGAACATATTTATAATCTATTTACTATCTTTTCTCTTGTTTCTGGGTCACACATTTCTGTTTCTTTTTATGTGTAGTAATTTTTGTTTGTAAACTGGATATTTAAGACAATACATTGTTGTGACAATTAATTCTGTTATGTCCTGAGAATCATTGCTCTTTTATTCCATTACTCAATTAATTTGCCTCGATATGACTGAACTGTTTCTTTTCTCTGTGATAGGCAGCCACTAATGTTTCTTCTGTCTGTTCCTACAGCTTCCAAACGCTACTTTCATTAGTCTGAACTCCTGGAGGTCTTCCTTACAACTATGTGACTTGGCAGCCAGATTTTACTCATATTTGTGGCTTCACCTATCCTGTGGGTTCTTTACTTCTAGAAGTTTGCTTCTCAATCCAGGTGCCGTAAATATAACCTCAGGATCTCACTTCACACTTGAAATCCCTATGGCTGCAGCATCCTGCTGCCTATGTTTTGTAAAATTGGAAAGTGTTTTAAGCTTAAAAAGCAGCAAAATTATGTGTCTTGCCCCATGCATCTTTAATCTTTCAAAAATATATTCATCTCTGGCCTCTTCTTGCTTTAGTGTTGTGCTCTACTGAATATTTTCTCTTCATGTATAGTCTATCTGTCTGCTAGGCACTTTGAGGTTTTTATTTTATTCCTTTGTAAGTATCTTGCTCATGAGATTTCATACATACATTGCTAGCTGCTTTGCCATCTCTGAATGCTGATTTCTAAAGACATTTTCTGACAAAGATTTTGGTTTTCTACTATCATTTTCCACTGCTCTACCCATGATGATTAGGTAAGCAAATATTTATCTGTATTTCATATGTCACAGAAACTGTTTAAAAAGCACAAATATGTTATCCCACAACACATTTTGTTTTTTACTTTTTCATATAAGTCAATTTTCACCTTGCTGTCTGGTTGTTACACTTTCTTATTAAATGGTTAATACAATCACATCTCACATTCACTTGAAGAATTGGAAGCACTGAATTTTATAAGCAGGGCTCTGAAGCACTTCATGAGCTTTGCTCTATGCTAAAACAAAAATGACACAATTTTGGCTTCATAATCTAACAATTCCAAAGTCTCCTTTGTTAGTTGATAAGTACCGTATGTTGGCTTCATACAAAGGTAGGTAGCTAGAGCATCAGTTGTTCATTCTTCAACTTGGGCTTCAAATGATGGCTTGTGGAGGAAAGTAAACACCACTGACAAATAAATCAGGCAGCCACAGTGCTATTTTTCCTGAAAATAAATGCCATTTACAATAGTAACTAGCAAATACACACTTAAAAATGTCCACTGGAGATATCCATCCACTTTGTGTCCATAAGAACGCATGTTAGAGCAAAGCTTCCTCCCATTGCAACTTTTGATACATTGTAGGTTGAATTTTATCCCAAACCCATTTATTTGAAAATGAGCCATTCCAGATATAATTAGTTAATATCTTTAGTTAAGACAAACCCATAATGGAGTAAAGTCAGTCCCTAATACAGTTATTTTTTAAGATAGTGCCGTGAAGACGGAGACACACATGGAAAGGTTTTGTGAAAACTGAAGATAGAAATCAGAATTATGCAGCTGCAAGCCAAGGAAGGCCAAAAAATTGTCAGCAAACAATCAGAATTTAGAAAGAGGCAAGAGAGGAATCTATTATGGGTTTCAGAAGGAACATGGCCTTGCCAACACTTTTATTTCAAACATCTAGCCTCCACTCAATTCATGATACATTTTATGGCATCCTTAATCCAAGTACCATTGCTAGACTTGCCTCAGCAAATTTTAGTCAAAACATGACTAAATTCTGAGAGTTAAGAATGAATCTGGGTTGGAATGGTATATGCCATAATGTGTTGCCAGTATGTTTGGTTGTTGTTGTTGTTGAGTAATTTGTTTAATCCAACAGTTGTGCCTATGATTAACCATCATATTTCTTATGCAGATCAAGGAGAATAATCATTAAGTCATCAGAAGAAGAACTTAGGCTCCATTACACTAAATTATTTGCCCAGTGTCACATACTGAATTCTTGGAAGAGCTGGAAAAAAAAAAAGAAACGTGACATTTTTTACTCCTAGCTAGTTCATAAACTACATCTGAGCCCTTCAATATTAAACATTGGAATTTAAAACACTGATTCTTAAAATTAAAAAATACAACACTTGAAAAAGAAAGCATTTGAACTGAGAAAAACTGGGAATTTTATCTTGGAAAGCAATTTCTTATTTGTTGTTCTTGCGTTTGTAACAGTGCTTATTTCTTATACAGTGACCAAGGAAGGCTTTTTTGAGAAAGGTAATGATTAGATTTCAGAGTGATGTGAGGGAGGAAGTTCTGGGGTATTCAGAGAAATAGCATCCAAGGGCAAAAGGAAGCAATGTATAAACAGCACCGTAGCAAGAAAGAGCACATGAGCTCATGGCTGGAGGAGAAGAATAGCAGTGAGAAGAATGGTAGAAAAGAAAAGGGGTCACATCTTGTGAACAGAACTTGCAAACTTTTTCAATACAAATCAAGAGAACAAATATTTCACACTTTTAAGGGCATAATTTCTAAAGAGCAACAATTTAATTCTGTGGTATGACATGAATAAAAGCAGCCAACATAATAATGTACTAGCTATCAAGTACTATAAGAAATAACTGAGATAATCAACTTAATAAGAAAACATATTTTGGCTCACATGATCAGACAGACCCATTACTTTTTTTTTTTTTTGGTACCGGGGATCAAACTCAGGTCCTTGCGCTTGCGCAGCAGGCAGCGAAACCACTGAGCTAACCCCCCCACCCAACCCTGGCGCCTAGACCCATTACTTTTAAGCGTCTTTTTGGGGAGCAGGATGGTGCAGTGGGAAATACACGGGGAGCCAAACCCATTCCCCTCATAGCCAGGAAGGGAAAAAGAAAGAGGAGACCTTATAAAAATTATACGTAATTTTTTTGTGACAACCATTTCAAATGAAAAACGCATTCTCGACTCTCAGGCTGTACAAAAAAAGAGGGTTGTCATGTGTTGCTGTGAGGCTTTGTGGGGTGCGGTAAGGACTGTGAAAGAATTTTCTGTGTGAAAGGAAGTCACTGGGAAGGTTTGAACTGAGGATTTTCAGTCTTAAAACATCACTGTGGCTGCTCTAAGGTGCATAGGATGTAGAGAAGAAACACATGCTGAAAGGGAACACTTGAGTTACTCTTGATAAGCAACAACAAAGCCCAGAGTAAGATATTAGTTGTGAGAATTTTTTTGAGAAGATCCAGCCCTTAAGACATACTTTAAAAGCAGATCTGAAAGAGTTCGCTGAACTCTTTGGGAAGAGTTGTTGGGAAGAGTTGTTAGGAAGAATTGGGAAGGTTGTTAAGAACATAGAGATCACTCGTATGATAATTTGTTTAGGAAAGATGGAGAAAAGGAAGATCAAGAAGATTCCAAGGTCAGAATTTCTAGTTTTCAACGAAACAATTGAGGGTTCTCTTATCAAAAAAAAAGCCATTATTGGGGCCGGGGATTTAGCTCAGTGGTTTCACTGCCTGCTGCGCAAGCGCAAGGACCCGAGTTCGATCCCTGGTACCAAAAAAAAAAAAAAAAGCCATTGTAATTCATGATTTGAATATGTATCTATGTTTATATTTCCCATACCCTTTTTATACAAGCATACAATGACAACCCTGCACATTTCACTGTATGTTTTTCTATATCTCTCTAATTTTGGTAGGGCAATTATGGTGTGTCCACTTTGAGTATGAAGCAACTGGGGAGAAAGACTGAAGAGCTCACTTAAGATTAAGCAATAGGTTCTTGATGGTCTTGTCTAGTCCTGTCACACCTGTCCTTTGGAACTTTACATAGGACACTTTCTACCACACCAGTCTTTCTCTGCCTCACTCAGTGGGGTGCAGATATATGAGACAGGCAGTGGTTATGGAGTTGCCAATGTTCCAAGTCAGTTCTTGGCAGAATTGTTCAAGCTCTTATGCTTGGCCAGAGAAAGCAATAGAAAAGTAATGTCTCTTTCTGCTTCCAGATAAACTTTTCAGGGTACCATCCTAATCTATGAAGAGAGAAAAATGCAACTGTATAATTTGAGGGCCTCTTGCTAAGGAAGCATTGAAAAACTCCATCTGTTGGTGGAAGAAGTACAAAGAACACACTGTGTAGTAATTAAAATGTTTTGATCCCTAACTAACATACTCAATATATGTTGTCCTCAGAGGTAATTTGAGCCTAACAAAAAGTGCTTCTAGTTCTTTAACACTTTGTTCAGAATCTCGCTGAGGTTTTTTATGCATAAAAGGCTTAACTTTTAAATAATGAACACTTAAACTCCCAATTTCAAGCAATTAAGACCATGGAGTGCATTTTTCTTCGAGTAGTTAGATGTTTTCTTCCTTTTATTCCTTTATGCATTCCACTTTTAAGTTTAGTCTTTTCTTTTCTAGTGGTTGTTGACAATTCCTTTTTGTTTTGTATACCATCACTTCTGAGTCACTATGGCACCTGGTTTTGCTAAAGTTAACTATAGATTGCTGCTTCCCAGTCCTAAGACTGCTGAGGTTTTGTTCTAAATACCTATTCCAAGGCAGAGAGCTGGTCAGTAAGTAGCAATTGACAACCTGAGAAATTTCCTCAAACATGAGAGTGTCTTGGGCAAAAATCATGTCATTTCACCTGTTTAAATGTCACACCACTCATGTTTACAAGGGAAGATTATTTATTTATCATTCTACAGCTCTTACTTTCTGATTTAACTTTAATCAAATAGCCGCTCTCCTCTACCTCACCCCATATAGATCCAGTCACATGGCATGAATTATTTAACTTTATGTTTACTGTCAAGAAGGTATTTGAGAAGAAAGTTTGAGACAGAGGGAGAGGGCTAATTGAGTGTAAACTCAATTGTATCACATTTCCAAGCTGATAACTCAGTAACATGATGTTTATTAACATGTGGTGGGAAAGACACATTAACTGAAAAATCCAAGAGAAATATAAAAGTAATCCCATGTGTCTGTGCCTTTAATATCAATATTTGGAAAGGTGTCTAAATCCTCACCCTACCCTTAAATCTCTTTAACCCAAAGAATTTTATGGTAAATACAAGTCAGCACTAAATGTAGTTACCAGTATGCAATATTTTTTAAGGTGTCACTATCTTAATGCATAACTGAGTTGGGATGGTAAAAACATATTTCTCATCAGAGCATTAGTAGATTATACTTTTTTTAAAAAAAAAATGACTCCAAAAATTTTGATCACCTAAAGATACTGTTTTTAATTTCCATAGCAGCCAACTCAAATATCTGCATAAATGTAGTAAAAAGAAACAGAAAATTCAAAATACCCAATCTAAACCTCACTTACATTTTACTCTAAAATGAGGAAGTACAAGGTATGATCAAAATATACAATGAATGTTTAAATAGAAATTGAAAACATTTTTTACAGCTGAAGACACATCGCCTTTAATTACCCTCAAGATACTTTCCTTCACTTCAAACAAATTTATCATATTATTCTTGCCACTTTCTGAAGCACTTCTGGAAATCCTTTTCTTTGAGTGCTGTTTCATAGTTATATCTCTAATTTTCATAACATTTTCAATTCAAAATGTGTACAGCAATTTCTGTCAAATAAAAATAGTGTAGTGTGTCCTCATCCACCTTATTCTCCCGATCTGGTACCATGAGACTTCTGGCTTTTCTCTTAAAACAAAATTATCATGAAAGGTAAATATATTGAATTGCTTCAGGACATTGAGGTACCCACAATAGCCCAACTGAAGACATTCACAAAAAAGGACTTTCAAAACTATTTTAGAAAGTGCTAAGAGTGATGGGATAAGTGTATTCAAAGTATGTGTGTGTAGGGGAGTATTTTAAGGTATCCAATGGCAATGTGTCTTTTACTGCGATATCTTTTAAATTTAAACTTTCATTGTATTTTTGATCATGCCTCATATGTATGTCACTATCAAACCATGGGACTGAGAACAGTGATGAGATGAGTCCTTTACTTGTCATTCTTAGGTTGGAACCAGAAATAGAAGTTTCCACTAGATTCCTGTATCACATTTCACAACAAAGCATAAATTTAACATCTTATAAAATTAGGGTGGTGCAGATAACAAATAATTGAAAATACAGCTCTGATATCCTCTATCCTAGCACTGCCTCTGATTCTGTTTTTGTGTGCATGCTGGAATGCAACAATTGACTCCAGAAACCTTTCATCTCTCTGTTTTACCCAAGTCATAGTCATAGCTAAGTAGGCAGAGAAAAAGGATCACCTGGTGAGCATTCAGACAGGCACCATTTTGGTGTTAATCTTCTCTTAATCATAAACTTTATCGATCACATTTGCACCCTTACCATGTCCTAGCTTCTTGACTCAACAGTTTTCTACCCTGAGCACTATTATTACATAATAACTATAAAAAGTAAATAGGATTAACAGGCCCACAGCCTGATTTTGTATGATTCTTCAGCCACAAATGATTTCACCTTTTTAAGAGAGGAAGAGAAGGTGGAAAACAGGATAACAATGAAGAACCATGTGTGGCCTGGAACTCCTAAAATAATTATGATCTAGCTTTTTGTAGAGTTTGCCAACTCCTGAATGATAAGATTCATAGTATTTTAAAACTTTACGGCACAGAAATCTTTACATCCTTGATATTATTTTACTAAGAATATTAACAACTGTTCCCCAAGGAAAACAGTTTGCTCATATAATGTGTCTTCTGAATATCTGTAGTATAATTTAATAATATAGAAATAAGACTTTTTCTGAGGTTTTAGTTCTCCTTTCTTACTCTTGAGTCATTGGCAAGCATCAATTAAAAATGTCATGAAAGGGGCTGGGGATTTAACGCAGTGGTCCCGCCGCCTGCCTCTCAAGTGCAAGGACGCGAGTTCGATCTCTGGTACCAAAAAAAAAAAAAAAGTCACCAGATAAGAGACCCTGTATAAGCAGTTTTCTTACATAGCATTCAAAGGAAATGATGGTCATCAACTGTTGTCTTCTGTCTGGTAGAATATTATTTTATGCAGCACATAAATTGGTAAACCCAGCAGGTAAACCCAGACCTAGATGGGAAAACTCTAAAGAACAATGCTATTTAGTTCTCAATTGCATTATGAGTTTCCACCCACCAAAAGCTGAAATATGGCTAATAGTAAGTTTGCTTTATTTAGTGAAGTTTACAACCTTGTTATACTTTTTCATCATAAAGTATGTTACCCATTTTGTATATTTTATTTGTGTCTACTAAGATTCAAACATTTACCAAAAAAAGTCCTATTTCAAAAAGAAATATACACTTTCCTCTTTACAGTATCTAAACAATTGGGGCATTGTTACTATATCTAATTTTAGATTGGAAGAACAATGGGTTATAGAGGATAAGACCCTCTCCAAATTTGCCCAAATCTAATAATTTAGTTATGTAAGTATTTAAGGGAAAATTATTTTTCAATTGTATTTGGACTCAACATGAATATAGTGTATGAGAGAATTCTAAATAAATTATTACGTCAAAGTGACAAGTGGTGCTCATCAGAGACTGTGGCTATAGAAGTCAGTAACTCATGGGCATAATTGAAAAGGTTTTTCTTTGGTCTCAGACATCTCTGAAAATCAGTTTCCATCACTTTTGGCTGGATTAATTTTGACCTGTTAATTAGGCAGCAGTAGGTATTTTAGTTAGGAAGCGGTAACAGGATGAAAACACAAAGAACAGGTTTAAAATCATTGGTGTCGTTTGGTAAGGATTAGTAAAATAGGAAGGGCTGCTTAGTCTTTCTTTTGCTTATGGTTCTAGTCCACTTTGCACTGTCCCTCATTATGCCACAACAAGGCAAATGTGCCACCCTGATTATTTACATTGCTTGCTTTGCCCTCCAGCAAGGATTCACCATCTAAGATAGAGGTGCTTTCTTTGACCTTTCCCTCGGTCATTATTTGAGAGGATTCATTCAGACTGATTTCTAAAATGTTATGCTGGACTGAGTTAAATATCACTGCTACTTCATCAGCTTTCTTATGATTCTCACTATTGAAAACAGGCATAAGTCTTGTTTATTCTAGGTATGGTTTGGTTGAAAGCTATGATTAAGAACATGAAGTATGGAATAAAAGAGGTAGATTTTAAGTACTAGATTTTCTAGGGGATCTTGGGCAAGTATTTAAAACTTTTAAACTTCAGTTTTTTCACTTGCCAAAATGGAATACTAATAAGTTCCTCAAGCATTAATTATGCAGAATATATAACCAAGATGATCAGAAAATATGGTGAATGTTAAAATTAAGAAAAAAATGTATTACAGTAAAGATATTGCCAAAAAGACTGGAATAAGTGTGTTCAAAAAAGGGGGGATTGTAAAAATTATTGTGAAAATTATATTTTAAGAAGGATTAGTGGCGATGTTTTTTGTTGTTGTTTTTCTTGTTCTTGTTGTTTTTGGGTTTTTTTGATAACGGGGATCGAACTCGTGTCCTTGCTCTTGCACAGCAGGCAGTGAAACCACTGAGCTAAATCCCTGGCCCTTTTTCATTTGTTTTTTTTGGGGGGGGCGGGGGGGTTGGTTTGTTTTGTTACATTGAAATCTACACTCCAAAGAGATTTCCTTGGGGTTAAGAAAGGCATGACAAAGGAAAAATTCTCTCAGCTTCAATTTAACTCTAAAGCAGAATTGATCAACTTTCCCACTCTCTATTCCCTCATTTTATACAGGATCATTGTGGACTTTAGAATGACATCCCAGTCACAGATATTCGAAAAGGTCTAAAAGATAGACTAGTACTTTGCCATGTGAATGACTTGTGATATCACTGAGAAATTTATAGAAGGGCCAGCAGGGCCTAAGAAGAAGAAAGGAAATAATATCATGCCATTGTTTAAAGATCTCAAGATTTTATATGATGATTTTTCCCTTTTAATTGTAAATTGTCAACTCAATTCTGTAGTATGAGGGAAATCATGCAAATGTTATGCTTCATTTTCCTTCTAATAACTCAAAATAATTATTCGCTGCCAGAAACACAGGCTTAGCCATACATGAAATAATACAGAATCAGGTCTCATTGCATATGCAGAAGGTTCAATTTAGGCAAAAGTTATTTCTAGCAATGCATGATTCTGAATCCTCATTGGCACATTTTAGATGTTCTTATGCTTATTAAGTTAAGAATAATTTTCCTATATTTTTAAATAGATATAGAAAAATCTATATTATAAAAGTGACTATTCTTAGGTGAACAATACTGGTTTGCATGTGTACTTGGTGGCTGTGAGAAAGAAATGTAAATAATTTTCATAGTACATGTCTTTGAGGAGAGGACTCCACTTGGAAATCGTTGATTATATATTCATACTTTTCATTGCAGGAGGGCAACATTATAAATTTTGAGCAACATTACAAATTATTTTCAATGCACAAAGTGTATGAAATATATATTGGGCTTAATGTTCAACAACAGATGTATAAAAATTATCCAATTTAAAATATGAAAAATGTTGGTTGAGGAAGGCATTTACCAAATTGGTTTCATAACATTATGTTCTGCTAAATATTAATAGGTGTTGGCTGCAAATGGCAAATCAATATAAGAACTCTGTGTTAAACAGTGTTAAAAAGGTTACTATGCTATAGGGCTTCCTGCAACCTTAAATATAGTAAAAGGCATCATGTATATTCCAACCAAGTGTGAAGTTTGCAACATGTACCAATCTTACACCAAGACAATTTTCTTTTTCAAACAATAGTGTTTTGATCATGTTTTCTGCTTTCTGTATTTTATGATCCTTTGACATTGTCAAGGGTTTTGCTAATCCTGAAGAGACAGCCTCTCCCAAAGCTAATTGATAAAGATAGTAAATAATTGCCTTTGAAAACATCATTCACTTACAAATCAGTCCAAAGCCCATAACTGCAACCATGCTTCTTATTTAAGGCACATACCAAGGCAATATTTGTCTGTCTCGAAACATTCCAAGGCCAAGTCTGGTCAACTAGAGATCATTTACCATCCAGAGCTACCTAGAATTATTCAAACTAGCCAATCTTTAACGTGCTTATCTGCACACTTGCCTCCTGTGAAAGCAAAATAAAGCCTCTAAGCCATGCTTTTCCCTGGCTCTTTATGCTTCCTGAGGAGAACTTGTGCTTCCTAAGTGGTTCTGTGTGGCATTGTTTCCCACTTTCTCTTAGAAATTGTAAGTAATAAAATCTTCCCTCAATAAATAACTTTGACCTCTCACTGTCTGACAGTCACATTTATAAATCAAAATCCTATAAGAACAATTAAGACAGTTTAGTAAACAATTCAGTCAATAAAGGTAGAGTGAAAATTAGTATAACCATAAGCTAAACTAAGATTCAAATGAAACTTTGTTACTTATTACATAAAATCATATGGGATAACTTCTCCAAACACTTTGAAGATGTAACTGATGAATCATATACTACACAGTTCCTGGTAACAGGTAAAAATCCAGTATGTATGTCCATACAGCCATGTAGTACATAAATAGAGGAAGGTATATACCAAAGAGTGGGAAAGTTTTTATATTAGTTATTGTCCTCAAGATATGGATAAGTCATATTTCTTTGCTCATAGGTAAAATCAACCCATATAATAAACACTATTTTAAAATTTCTGTCTGTGTCTTTAGTTTTTCTTAACCTTAGTTTGGTAGTGCAATAAAGATGGAAGTCAGGCCTCCCTAAGATCAATTTCACTCTTCATGCTTTCTATCTGCCAGGCTAGTCCCCCGAATTGTTTGTCTAATGAAAGACTAAAAAAGAGGTTTTCAAATGTACAGCAAGTTAAACAATTCAAAGTATTTTATAAAGAAAAGTTCCTTCCTTAACCCTTCACATTACAAAAACTTATTCCTCTTAGAGACAGCTTTTCAATAAATGTACTTGTGACCTTTTGATGGGTTAAAAATACAAGCAAATCACCAGGGTATATGCACGTAGTCATGTTTGCATATTTTAATGACAAAAATTTCAACTCAACTGCTAGTAGTGAAGAATCTAAAAACTAAACATACCAAATAAATTACTACCATAAAGCCTGCAATGCCATTCTTGACTAGTACACCTATTAATTAAGCAAGCAGCATATCAGCCTTCCTGGGCATGGGCTTTATTTGAAAATCCTGCATTCCAAATAAACCATGAGGGAGAAGATATTTTCCAGAAGAAATATACCTTTTGTTGAACTTTTCCTTGTAGATAGGTTCCTGATAATGCTTTATGAGCAAGCTGCGCTTTATATCTCTTTATGTACTCTTTCTGATGCTACTAGGAATTTTCCTCCAGAGACATGCTGACATTTCACTGGGCCATTCTAGTAATATTTTTCATATGGTCTGCCCAGGGGATTGGCTTTACATAAGAGTCAACTCCTTATTCAGCCATTGATAATAGATTTAATTACATAGACTGCCACTTCTGAGTCTTATTGCTAAGATAAATTCATGTTGTTATAGTATAATCATCACTAAAATGTTTAAAGCAATGATGAGCGATGCCAAGAGCCTACATTTAAAAGATGTGACTGTCCAGAGGCAGAATGTATACATTTCATTTTTTAACAGATGCTCTTCTCTAATAAACAGCTCTGCACATATTTATTTCAGTCTACCATATTAACCTTTTCCAATTTGGTCTGCAGTGGAAAGAGCCTGCACATGGGCACACTTTTAAGCTTGGAATATTGCTTTTTTCCAAACAAGTCTTTAGGTCACATGTATGAGCCATCAGACAAATACGTGCAGGCTGGCATTCACAAAGCAATCTGATGGATAATTCCACTTAAGAAATGTGAGGAACAAGTTGTCATTCCTCATGCAGTGAGAGCAAATCATCTCTGTTCTATTTGTGGCTCTAGCGGCTTTAGATTAACAATGTTCACAGCACATGCACCTCATGAGATGTTATGAGATGAATACAATCATTTTTGCAGAATGCTTTGTGTTTATATAGCACCTCTTTCCAGAATACTCCCTGGAGCATTACAGTGATTGTCACTAGAGTTAACTGTATCTGTCCTATCCTTTTCCAAAATAGGCATAAAAGTGAAAAGCAGGGCTGCAGAACGTCATCATAATCAAGATGAAAAGGAAGCTTACTTATGTAAAAAATATATATATAAAGTCTGACAATTTCAATGTGGAGAAATACAGGAGAACAAATGAAATTGCCCCTTTTATCATCAACATTTATGATCAGAAACTTTTTGATTACACACTTGGCAGACATATAAAGAAGGACACCATTTTCAGATGGGCTAATTGTATCCATTTGAATATGAAATAGAACTATAATCATAGAAGCATTGAATAACTATGTCTTTTAATTGAAAGAACCTCAATCCTTTCCCAGTATTGTCCTATTTATTCTCCTGGAAAGGTGAAACACTTCTAGAGAGTGCTAGAGGCAGTAGTGTGGAATTCAGGTTCCTAAACCTCTTGCTTATAAACTTAGACTAGGCAAAACACTAAGGACAATGAGTAGATAATATAGACACAAAAGTAAAGAACGCAGAACTCTTCCTTTCTATGTTGATCGATTAAACACAAATGAACACAGGAACACACATGCTCACACATACAGAGGAGAGAGAGAGAGAGAGAGAGAGAGAGTTATTTCCAACTGCTCCCTATAATGATTTCTTAATTCCTTGATTTAACAGTATATGATTTAGAGGCAGCAGCTGTTAAAGCCAGAGCTCAAATGAGTCTTCCCTTATAAAGTATATTTTTTGTCTTCAAAAGCACTTCACATCATCATATACTGTTTAGGTATTGCTTATTATTTTGTGCTGTAGTATTAAAAGAAATTAACTGAGAACACATCCTTAGGTATGGTCCTGGAGTTTGTATCTTTATTTAGGAAGCTGTTGACAAGTTAAAAGCAGAAGCATCCAACAATGATGAGAAAGAATCAATCAGCTAAAGGTCCATAAATGGGAAAAGGAAAGGGAGAAGAATCATACAAAGCTTCTCTTATAGTCTTCTCATTGCTGTCATATAAAATTAAATTTTTTTACATAGTATATGTCTCAGGGTATATTTTACTTGACTAGAGAATGTAGAAGCAATTTAAAGTTAAAGCCATCAGGGGCACATTGACATATCAGAAGTGGACATTGTCTTGCAGTGCTCCTATGATTTCTGGAAAGACTTTCAAACAGAAAATATGGAGATGTTGCAAGACATCTCTTCATGGTTTGTGTATCTAATATTTATTACTAGATGTGAGTAGCCTAAGTTTCACCTACTACACAGCTGTAAAGTCTATATTATGGAATGGCCAATTGGCCATGTCACAAGTCAAGCAACATAAAAACTGGGTAGCTATTTCCATCAAAGCCTTCCCTCTCCTAAGTTTGCCTGTGCTATTTTAAAAAGCTAAACTATAGGTAGGTTAGTTTAGGTTGGTTCTTAACCTACAGAAATTTCAAATCAAACACATTGTGGTACATTTGTGTTATAAACTGTCAGTAGTTTTAGACTGACTTTTTCTTGACTTCTAGATTTGATCTTTCTATTGGAGATTATGCTGTCTTATTTCCCTTCTGAAAAAAAGAAAAAATGCTTTATTCTTCCCTTAACTTTGGCTGTTTCATGAAGAAATAAAACATAATACTTTGCTGCATAATTGAGAAGATATTGACATAGTAACAAGATTATTTAACTGATAAATCATAATGGAATCATTAAGAAATAATATATCCACATTTATACCAATCAATATGTCATGATTACAGGTCTTATAATAAATACGAAATGAACAAGTAGTAAAGTAGTAATGGCCTTTATGTTATAACCTTTAAGTTATACAAAAGTATCTTTGTATCAAATAGTTCAATGCAAGAATTAGGAATTGGGGTTAAATGAGTTGTATTTGTAATATAAAGATTATAAACTTTATGATCACTTTAGGTCTATTTCTGTTTAATAGTTTTTCATTGGTTGATTCATTTTATGTAACAATGAAAACCATTATATTATTAATTGAATAAGTGCATTCCAGTTAATAGTTTGCAGGAAAACAAAACTCCCCAAAGTAGAAGTAAACTTGTTATGTTTTATCACTATGAAACATTCATTTTGGTAAATTAAATTTAATCAACTTGATTTACTTTCTAAGAGTATTTGCTTAGAGTGTGTCCTTGTTATATTGCCTGTTTATCCAATCTAATAGAGTTAGTAGGTATCATACAGCAGCCAAAACAAATGACTCAACTAGTGAAATAGTTTAAAATATGGGCTTTGAGTCAAACAGACTAAGCTTCAAATTTTAGGAGAGTTACTTATTATCTGCATGACTTAGATCATTTAAATTCCCAGTGCATCAGTATCCTCATTTGTAAAATATACTTGCATCATAAACTTGTGTTCAGGAGCAGTGAATATACTTTGTAGAGGATGCTTAGCATCATACAAGGTACCTAGACTTATTGAATGTCTTGACCATCTATTATGAGCTACACACATACTTTACATGGATCTTCTCATTTAATCTTAATATATTACTGGTATTCCCATTTTGTAGATGACAAACTTAAGCACAAAAGTTAATTGATAAATGGCAGGTATTATTACTGTATTGCTACCCTTTCATTATTTGTGTTTTCCACTGTCTCTCAACATAGAAATGCATTATAGTATAAAGAATCCCAAAAAGTGCATTCTTAGAAATGGATAGTATTCATTTAAAATAGAAAATTAATATAGAAGTTAAAATAGGGATTATATTTTATATCAAATTTTTGCATTCTTCTCCTTGGAGGGTTGAGAAGAATATATGGTAGAGAGAAAAAAGAGCTTGTGATCAAAATCCAGACTTCAAAATCCCAAACAGAGACCAACAGACTATACCAGCATAGCTCACCTACTGAAAGTGGCAAAATTGAGATAGGGAACAGTCACAGTGACCAGCTTAGGTTTCTTCAAGCAAGGCTGTGTGAAGTATTCCATCAAGTCTCAATTTAATCTTTGGAGAACACTGTTCTGATATGTATCCCAGACACTCAGCCTTATAGCATTTGTTTACTGAGAAAATTATTTTCAAATCAACTTTTTCACCAAAAATCCACTTCATATTACTGACACACTATAAAATTTGACTACTGAAGGATAATAATAGTTATTATCCTTCAGAATGCTACCTCAGCTTTCTAAAGGACTTTTCTTACAAAATCCAAAAGTTTTGGTCTTGTCATCTTCTTTATCCAAAATGACAAAGAGCCCTAGGATTTCTGAATTTTAATTAGAACAGTCTACATACACTTGTAGTGTATGGAAAGTCATCAAAACTGATCATTTAAGAATTAGGCCACATTTTTTATTATCAGCTTGGTCTAGCACTTACTATTTTGGCAGTGTCCAATCATAATTGTATTTTTTCATGTTTCCTCATTTGTTAATTTCCATTATTTAATTATTTCAATTAGCTCCTCCATTCACTCACATAACTTAGTGAGTAGAATTTATATTAGAAACGAATTTCATTAAATTTTAATTTTCAAATATCACTCAAAATTAACTGTACAAAAGCATATAGTCTGTGCATGAGAAAATAATATGTTTTCAATTTTTTGGCAATGCTTGGGATTTTAAATATTCTGAAGAAATTTTATTGTAAAGTGATTCATGAAATGAGAGTGACTTGTGCTAATATATGCTCTATGCCTTGTCCTTAAGAACAAAATGTAAGAGTCGGGTGCGGTGGCACATGCCTGTAATCTCACGGAGACTGAGGCACGAGGATGGAAAGTTTGAGCCCAGCCTGGCAACTTAACAAGACTCTGTCTCAGAATAAAAACAAAAGAGGGTGGAGAATGTAGGTCAGTTGAGGCCCTGGGTTCAATTCTCAGTATGAGATGGTGGTGGTAGAGAAACAATGTGAGGAGAGTCAGCAAAATGAAAACTAAAGTCTTCAGGCAAACTTGAGAAATTCTAGAATTTCAGAAAAATGAATTTTTGCTTTTCTTAATTAAACTGCCAATTTGGGGAGAGAGTATGACACATTTCTATGTATTAGATACTTTCCATTACTTATAAGGAATACCTAGTTGTTGTAACTATTTCCTATGAGATTCATATGTCAAGGGGAAGAATTAGTGTTTTATTATGTGACTAATAAGTTATAAATCTTTGTTACTAATCTGAAAAATCCCATCTAATCATTTTTCCAATTAAATGCTAAGAAAAATCAGAGGGAAAAATCACTCCTATCATATCATAGAACAATAAAAACTATTAAGACACTTTAAATTGTTTATTATTTCTTAGGCTGATGTCCACTGATATTAAAAGATGGGCAACATAAGATTTTAGGCTTACTTAATTACTAGATGGTACAGTAAGTCAACTTTGCCTAAATTGGAAATAATCCTATCATTAAAAGATGCAGCAAATTTTTAAAAAATACAGAAAAGTTCAATTTTTGACTTATGAAATTGCTATGAGCAAAAGTCACTTTTGTCCTTCATCACATGCCACTTGCTAATTATTGTCTTTGCCATGACTGTGTGAGGGACACTACTCTTGTCTACACAGGGAAGATTTCCTATGATTACTTTTTTTTCCATTTCCTTCAGCCAAATGCACTAACTGGTATTTGCTGTGACATCAAGCCTGTCGATGGGGATTTCGGAGAAGAAAGAGTAGCTTTAAAAAATGAAAATGTCTTGTCTTTCTTCCATAATATTATAATTTATAAGTTATCTGGCCAGGAGGCAGCATATTCACAATAACTTGGAAATTATTCACATAGACTTACACACACACACACACACACACACACATGCACATGCATGCACATATGCACAATACTCTCCCTGCACATGATAATGATAAAGAAAGGGGAGGGAATAATATAGGAATATGTGACCATGTTAAAAATTAGTATAAGGATCTAGACTGAGGTTGATACTTTCTTTCCCATCTCTAAAACCAAAGATAAATTGAGTTGTTATCACATGAAATTCAAGAAACAGAAAGTTGACTCAGCTTGCCAAGGAATTAAGAAAGTCTACCTGGTATTGAAGATGAATTTTGAAGGAAATGAAAAAGGTTTAGAACTAGAGATTTTTCACCTTCATGAGATGACTTCCCAAGTTAAAAATTAGAAAGTCACCTAAAAATGAAAAAGTCACCTGAACATGAGAAAGTCACCTAAAAATGTGGCACAAGTTGGATAGATGCTAAAAAACTTGCATAAAATTAGCCAGTGTTTGTTCCCCACTGGGTGTTGTAAGAAAAGCAGCATCATTTAGATGTCTGCAAGGGACAGGCTAAAGAAAACTTAAATCTTATCACTGCTAGAAAACCACTGATGCCTCCTCTTCTGAGGCACCTTAGTTTCCTGAAGGTCAAGGTTAGAGAAACTTGCTTGGCAATGAGGCTTCCCCAGCAGAGTGAACAAATGTTTCTAGATACTCAATCCAGCCCTTTTCACTAACATTAAAATCTATTCAATATATTTTATTCAGTGTGTTTCAAAAACTTCATCCAGACACATTTAGTAGATGCAGAATTGTCTTGCAGAAAAATTATACTTGTTTGCATAGCTTATCCATTCTAAAATATGACTAAATGAGGTTTCCTGCAGTGTCTGCACTAGAAATAGTTTTGAATTCATTTGGTGCTCTTTTGCTGTTGCTCAATATCTTTGGGAAGTTAATCTTCATTCTAACCACTCTTAGTCATATAGGCTGATGGCCCTGTGTTTCCTTGGATATGGGGGTCTACTGAACTGTATTTCTAGTCTTGGGATTTTTGTCACCTAAGCAGCAAGAAGCCCACTGCCCTCAAACTGTGTTGTTTGTTTGTTTGTTGTTGTTTTTACCTTCACAGTGATATACGATAAACAGTTTGTTAAAGTGGATGTTGGTAATGGTTGCCAAACAATGCAAACGTAATTAATCCCACTGAAGTGCATATTTAGAATTGGTTAAAATAATAAATTTTATGTTATGCATATTTTACCAGATAAATAAAACCACCACTGCCTTTAGTATAAAGCTCAAATTCTTCAAAAAGTTGTAGGCTGCTCTATAACCCATTTCCCCAAGCATTGATCATGATGTTCCCCTCTACTTAGTGCCATTTTGCTAAGCTATCTCTAACACTGTTGCAACAATGCAAACTGGAAGTATTTCTGTTTCCTCAGGAACCAGTGATTCTTTGTTCCCATGGCCTGTACTGCATTATCACAATGAAATCTCTGAAAAGTTTTCACTAACATCTCCTCCAAGAGTGTGAAGACTTTTAAAGCAGAGTGATCTTGACTTAATACAAAGCTGATGCTTCATAAACTGAATTAATTAATGAATTTTAGCCTATACCATGCAAACCATCATGCAAGTCACTATGCCTTCATTTTGCAGTTTGTCCTTTCAAGGGAAGGGATAACAAGATAGCTGCCTCAACATGAAGGGAGCAGAGAAATATTGCAATTCAGAATGTTTGCCTGTAAAGCTAAATTTCTAACAACATGTAGTAGACCTTTTGTTTTAGTAAATTTTGAAACTGAAAGGTAAATATTAAAAATAAACAACACAATGTATTTGACCATTCCCAGTAACTCAAAGAAATGGGCATTCTGAGATACTACAGCATATCTCAAGTTCTCTGACTGCTGGAGTCTGTCTCTTTCTGATAAGTTTCATCTTACAGATGGAAAGAATTATACATAGAACATCTGATGGATCTGCTTTAATTAACCTAAATGGAAAACAATGTGTATATGACTGGAGAATTTGACAGATCATTAGCCCATTGCTTCTTCAACAGTGATCTTCCTTCTAGAGTGAAGTTATTCTCCTAAACTCTTAACTAAAACGAGAGTTACCTATTATATGTTCAAGACTATACTTGATCTCAAAGAGTTTATCTAAATGTCACAATCACTGTCAAAGGCATCATCTATAAAAGGAATAATAGGATTAAACTCTGGGCTTTTGATTTCTCATGTACACATTAACATAAATCCACACACACAACAAAAGATATAAATTTAGCAGAGCAACACTCCAGAAAAAACAAGCTAGAGAAAATTAGTATTCTGCCTGCTTGAGTTGTTTTAATATTAGCCTATAAGCCATCAAGGACTGGATTCAAAGTCTCTCTTGACCCATTAAAAAAGTTGTCTCTTTCTAAATAAGAAAGCAAAAGTCAAAGTTTACACTGTATATAAAACTATAAATAGCTATGAGCTATGTCAGTGAAGATCTATACGGCCATATTTTTTATGTTGTAAGGGGAATAGTTTATTCCATGCTATATTTTAAAACAAGCACAGTTACTAAAACCTAGTACATACCTTGAGTTTACTAAAGAAGATATTCCATGTAAAAGACTTCCAACATGCCTTAAAAATTATCCACGTTTTAATGTATGTCCCCTATCCTTGACAAACAGTAGCATCCATAGACAACCAGAATTCGTTCACTAAGCACCTCCCCTTTTCCTCCCTCCCTTGAAAAAATAGCAGCATTTCTAGCAGAAGAAATAGTTACCTGCTACCTTCTGACAGCACTGTAATTAAAAATATTCTAAGTGTCCTTTTTGCCCAGTGATTAACGCAACAAGGAGAATTTGAGAGAAACAGACTATTAGTTGGGGGTGTTTCTATTTGCTGTGTTCTACAATGACCTCTTCTGCTCCAGCAGAGTGAGTTCACTAGTTATTCTACTCAATCTACTCTCTGCAGCTCCTTAAATCCACATGTACCAGGAAACAGTGGGTGTAATTCAATTGAAATAAAGTTTCAATTTATTTCTACCCAATAGTCCAAACTGTTGGAAGTATTCATTTATCATTCTTTAAATAATTGCAGCAGACCACTTATTGATCATTTAGTTTGTGCCAGAGCTTGTGCTAATGCTAACCATTTTACATGCATTGACTCATTAAGTCCTTGAAAATACCCAATGGGTTTTGCCCACATCCTCATTTTCACCTCAGGAAACTAAGATTTGGAATGATTAAGTAAATTACACAAAACTACACATCTAGTAAGCAGAAGAACTTGGAAGTATTCAAACTCAGAAGTGTACAACTCCAGATATTTAATTCTTACAAGCCATTATTTCCTTCTATGACAAGTCAAGTTGCTTAATTCATTCATTCATTCAACAAATGCTATATATGTATTTTATTCAGTAAAGACTACGATTCTTGACCATGCTACCAGAATAATCTCCCAATTGGTATTTTCTTTGCTACATCCTTGATCTACATAATTAGAAACCTTTGAGCTCTTCTGGTTGCTCTTAAAAGGCAAAAATATCTGTTCATTAAACTCATAGTCTAGTGGAAGAAAAAGACACAAAATAAGTTGTTAAATATATACTTGTGAAACAGTAGAAAATGCTGTAAATTAAAAAAAAAAAAACATGGCAGGAAAAAAGAGAGACGAAGTGTTAGGGATGAGGGGTTTTGATGGTTCGATAGGTGGCCAGGGAAGATCTCATCTCAGGTAACAAGAAGCCAGCCATGCTGCTGGAAACGCATATTTCACACGGAGAACAAAGGGCAACCATAAGGCCTTGAAACTGGAAACTGTATGGCATGATCCAGAAGAGAAAGGAGGATGTATGGCTGTATCAGAGTGAAGGAGAGTAGTGGACAGGAGAAGGAGGCAATGAAGCTGGCAGTGGTGGAGACTGCCTTTCACTGAAGTGAGACAGAAAGCTTCAAGAGGGTTTTGAGCAGAGAAGTGACATGACCTCTTACAATATAACACTGTCACTCTGGCTTCTTGTTTAATAATACATACATGAGAAGAAAAAGTAGGAACAAAGAGACAAGAAAAGACTGTTACAATAATCCAAGCTGGAGAAAAATAAGTTACAGGAGTGTGAAAAGGATAGAAGTGGTAAAAGTGCTCAAACTTTCAAGGTGCTTGCAAGTAAAACAAACAGTTTGCTTATGAACCAGATGTCAAGAAGATGATAAAGAGTATTGTACTGAACTGTGTGGTGTGAACTATTAGGAGACTGGAGTCTCCATTAATAAGGTGGAAATCTGGAGAAGGGACAGGCTTGGGACCATACTAGCAGCTCAGTGATGACCTGTTAAGCTTGAAAGGCCAAGGCAGATTGTAAGCTAGACAGTTTGCAGCCCCAAATATAAAGGAACTGGGGAGGACAGCATAAAAATATGAGGAGAGTTTCACAAGTAAAATGGATGATCAGACCAAAAGCTGAAAATTGGCTAAGATGGTGACAGTTGGCCAAGTTTCTTGAGTCTGGTTAAGAGTGAGCAGTATTAGTTTAGTTACAAGGGGCAGAATTCTGGCAGAAGTGGAAAAAAAAAAAAAGAAGTGTAAAGGATCTCGAAGACATTGGCATAGGAAAAATCTTCATGAACAAATCCTCAGTACATGGGAACTAGCACATAGAATCAACAACTGGGATCTAATCTTATTAAAAAGCTTCTGCACTGCAAGGGAAACCACCAACAGAGCTAAGAGACAACCTACAATGTGGGAAAAAATTTTAACAAGTGTTCCTCAAAGGTCTACATCTAGAATATATAAAGAACTAAATAAAATCAGACCCTCAAATGTAAATATCCAATCCAAAAATGCGCATCTGAAAGGAACAGACATTTCTCAGACAAAGAAGTAAAAGCAGCAAATAAACATATGAAAAAATGTTCAAAATCACTGATCATTCGAGAGGTACGGATGAAAACAACCCTGAGATTCCACTTCATCCCCAAAAGAATAGCTGCTATCAAGAAATCACCAATAACAAATGCTGGTGGGGCTGTGGGGAGAAAGGAACCCTTCTCCATTGTTGGTGGGAGTGCAGACTGGTACAACCACTGTGGAATCAATATGGAGATACCTCAAACAACTAGGATTAGAAGTCCCATTTGACCCAGCTATTCCTCTGCTAGATATCTTCCCAAAAGATTTAAAAGAATCATACCACAGTGATATATGCTCACCCATGTTTATAGCGGCACAGTTTCTAATAGCTAAAACTTGGAAACAGCCCAATTGTCCATCAACTGGAGACTGGATAAAGAAGACGTGAGTTTTTTTAAAATATAAAATGGAGTACTACTGAGCCATAAAGAACGAGAAATGAGACATTTATAGCTAAATGGATGCACATAAGTGAAATAAATAGGACAGATGTGTAAATACTGAATAGTTTTACTGGTATGAAAAATTAAAAGTGTAAATAAGAATCAAAATATATAATTGATATTGTGAAATAGGAAGAAAAGGTCTAAAGGAGTAGGGGAAGCAGGAGGGGTAGGGGAAAGGAAAGAAGGGAAAAGAAAAATATGAGAAAAGGAAAAAAATTGAAACAAAGTCTTTGTAAATAAGGAAGGGTGGAGGGGGTGAAAGGAGGGCAGGGGAATGGGGAAAAAATAAGAACCAAGATACATCATGTACAGGTACAAGATCCCAATGATGAATGTAACTGTATTTGTAAATGTAAAATGTATCAATAAATTTAATGGAAAAAAAAGAAGTGTAAAGGAAAAGACAGCATGAGAATACAGTTGGATGAAAGGGACTAGTTAAATGTAGCCCATCATGCCCTGCAAATTCACAAGACAATGTCTTTTCACCAAGTGTTCAGAAGCATGTTGCTGACAAACACCCTGAGAAAGCAAGCCAAGCAAGTTAGTGCATTAAATCCATGAAAAATTAGGAGGCAGGGATTTTCAACTAACATTTGATTAATTTACTTCATTAAAAAGGACATTTACACACAAAATAATGTACTACAATTAATGGTCTCATTAAAATCTTTACTCACAAATTAGAAGAGGACCACAGGGAAGAGAGAAAGTTGGTGGCAGGTGGGAGGAGCTGTCTCTTTCTCCTTCCCTAAGGTCCAGATAGGGGGAGTCAGAGAGAACCTGCATTGTCCCTCTACCTCTCACCTTTGTAACCATCCTTTGCAGATGACCACCTGTATTTTCCCAAGCATTTACTGATAGGAGAGTACAGACAGTACTTGACTTACAATGGTTCCACTTATAATTTTTTAACTTTATAATTTTTTGACTTACAATGTTGCAAAAGCAGTACATATGCAGTAGAAACACTACTTCAGATTTGGAATATTAGTCCTTTCTAGCAATCTATGGTAGCCTCAGCACGCTGCAGCTTTCAGTCCACCCCTCAACCTTGAGGTGAACAAGTAATCCTCTACCTACAGTGTACTGTGTTGCTAAGCAAGGATGCTTGGTAGGGTAGACGCATTAAGTGCATTTTCTACTTTAAAAGTTTTCAATTTACTATGGGGAGGTCTATTGGGATATAAACCCATCATCACCTAAGGATCATGTGCAATTGATTTTAAATTATTTTTGCTTGTGTGTGTGTGTGTGTGTGTTTTAATACCAGAAATCCAAAAAGACAGCCAACTCACACCTAATTACACACTGCTGTGATGAGTTTGCTGAAGAGTTAGAATGGCAGTGGAAGTTGGGATAGAGGATGGAAAGGAGGGAAAAATGTTAATGGCCTTAAGGGAAACAGGGTGGGGAAATGTGCAAAAGCAGAAGTTCCTGAACCATTCATGGAAGTGCCAGGAACCAGAAACCAATGCAGTGGTCAAGAGGGAAATGTAATGGAGATCCAGCTTTCCTTTCACTTCTGCAAATTGTAAGCTCCATGGAAACCTCACCATATAGATTAGAATGGGAAACATATTCAATATTTATGTGAGTCACAATGATTAAACTCTGTATAACAAAACTTCTAGCTCAAGTCTTATTTCAGCGCTAATAATAACGATGTGAAATTTGGGGGTAAGTTTCATTTTATTTTGTCCCTTGGGAAAGTACAAAATATTAACTTATTTTTCTTTGAGCTTACTGTAGATTTTCATACAATTGTAAAAAATAATAACTGCAATGTACCCTTACTCAGGTACCCTTTCTCTCCCAGTGGTAACATCATTTAAAATATAACTCTATATCAGAGCTGGGATACTGGCATTAATACTCTTAAGATATAAGTGGCCATTACCATATAAGATTGTTTTTTACATCTTCACCGTTTTCCCTCTTGCTTCCTAATCCCCTTTTGAATCCCTGGCAACCAATAATCTATTCTCCATTCCTAGAATTTTGTCATTTTGACAAAGTTATATGAATGGAATCACATGGAATACATAATTCTTTGCATAATTCTCTGGAGATTCTTCGATATTATTGCATGTACTAATAAATCATTACTTTTCATTGCTCACTATTCCATGGTATGGATGTGCAATAATTTGTTTAACCATTCACCCACTGACAAACATCTGAGGTGCTAATGGTGTGGCCTATTATAAACAAAGCCACTATCATTATTCTGGTACAGGTTTTTATGTGACTAGAATCTTCATTTCTCTGGAATAAATGCCCAGAAGTGTAATCTCTGAGGCATACAGTATTTGAATGCTTAGTTTTTAATGGAATAGCTTATTTTCTACACTGTCTGTACCATTTCATGTCCCACAACAATGTCAGTGATTTGCTTTCTTTTGTCCTTGTCAACATTTGGATTTCTCACTAGTTTGTTTTTTTCTCTTTTTTACATGAGTCATTTTGATGGGTGTGTAGTGATAACACTTTGTGATTTCAATTTGAATTTTCATATTGGCTAATGATGCAAGACATCTTTTCATGTGCTTGTTTGACATCTCTATTTCTTCTTCTGTGAGATATCACTCCATGTGTTTTGCATACTTAATCACTGGGTATTTTTGGTTTGGGATTTTTTTGTTTCATTTTGGATTTTTGCTTGTTTAGTTGTGTTTTTACTGGTGAGATTTAAAAGTTCTTGGTATATTCTAGATATTAGTTCTTAATGGAATATGTGGTTTGCAAAAGTTTTCTTCCAATTCATAGCTTATCTTCTCATCATTTTAGGCTCTTTCACAGAACAAAAGTTTTCAGTTTCTATAAAATATTATTTGCCAATTTTTCCTCCTATGAATTGTGGTTTTGACACAATGTCTAAGAATTATTTGTCTTCCCATGGACTCTGAATGTTTTCGCTTATGTTTTTCTCTACAACCTTCATGATTTTGTGTTTTGAATTTCAGCCTGTGGTCTATTTTGAATTAATTTTTCTATGAGGCATGAGATTTAGGTCAAAGTGGATTTTTTTTCTTCTGATAGCCAATGCTCTCACATGATTTGTTGAAAACGGTATCTTTCTTCCATTGAATGTTTTTGCATCTATGTCAAAAAAATCAACTGGCCATCTTCATGTGAGTCTAAATTGGACTCTGTTCTATCTCATTGATCTATGTGTCTGTTCTCCACCAATATCACACACACAAAAAAATTGATTCTTTTGTTTTGTTTTTGGGGGGGGGGGGTTTGGTACCGGGGATCAAACTTGGGTCCTTGTGCTTGCTCAGCAGGTGGCAAAACCACTGAGCTAAATCCCCGGCCCACAATCTTGATTCTTGTAGCTATGTAACAAGACTTACAATCAGTTTTACTGGTTCTTCACACTATATTCTCCTTCAAAATTATTCTAGACATTTCTAGTTTCCTTACCTTTGCACATACATTTTAGAATAATACTGTCTATATCTACCAAAAACAAACCAAAATAACAATCAAATCTACCTGTAATTTTCATAAAAATCTCAATTCACAGAAAATTGTCATCTTTACTATGTTGTCATGCAATCTTTAAGTATACCATGGCCTTATCAGCTTTTGCCTTACATAGTTTCTAGTTCTGTACTTAAATGCACACACAGGACTTCTATGACTTACTGGTAGATCAACTCTGTTTTTTTATCATTGTATAATATCCCTCTCGGTTTCGGGGACATTTCTTTGCTTTGAAATCTACTTATGGGATATTAACACAGCCCTTTCTGCTTTTCCTTGACTAATGTTTGCATACTATATCTCTTTTTATTATTTCATTTTCATGCTATCCATATTGTTATATTTTAAGTGAATTTATTGTAGACAGTATATAATTCAAGCATGCTTTTCAATTCAACCTGCCAATCTTTGTCTTTTAACCCATGTATGTAGATCATATATATTTAATGTAATTATTGATGTGGTGTGTTTTAAGTCTGGAACTTTGGTTTTCATTTTCTGTTTATATTCTGTTTTGCATTTTTTCATTTTATTTTTCCTCCTATGAATTACTTAAATTTTTAGAGTTCCATTTTATTTTATAGTCCTTTTAAGTGCATATTTTGCATAGCATTTATAGTGCTTATGCTAAGCATTAGGCTATATATGTATATCTTATCATAATCTACGAGTATCATTCTACTAATATGAATGACATAAAGAATCTTTACCTCTCTCTGTGTCCCCTATTACCCCTGTTTATAATTGTTTTAATTTTCTCTATATACATTTAGAAACACATAAAATATAGCCACCATTTTTACTTCAACTGACAAACATAATTTAGAAACTTAAATGAGGAAAGCCTATTGCAATATGTTTTTACTGTGCTCTTATTCCTTCTTGATGTCCCAATATTTTCTCTTTAGAGAATTTTGTTTAGCCATTCTTTTAGGCTTCTTTCCCTGCTTCTGACAAATTCTTTTTGTTTTTCTTCAACTGAAGTAGTCTTGTTTTCCCTTTCATTCCTGACATATTTTCACTGGTTGTAGCATTATCATAGTTTCTTTCAGCAACTAAAAACTATCTTGCTATTTCCTTCAGCTTTCATAGTTTCTAATGAGACATCTAGTCATTCTAATCATTTTCCCTATACATAAAGTGTCATTGTTCTCTGGCTACTTTCAGGATGTTTTTGATTGTCTTCAATTTTCAGAGGCTAAATTAATGTTGTTTGGGGCCGGGGATTTAGCTCAGTGGTTTCATTGCCTGCTGCGCAAGCGCAAGGACCCGAGTTCGATCCCCGGTACCAAAAAAAAAAAAAATTAATGTTGTTTGTCATAGATTTCTTTGGATTTATCCTGTAGGTTTGATTTGTTTACAAAATTTGGGGCGTTTTACACCATTAATTATTTGAGCACTTTTTTGGCACCACCCTTTTTCTCCGGTCATCTGCTGTTCAAATGACATGCGTTAGATCTTCTCTTATAATCTCATATGTCCCTGAAGCCCTCTGCTTTTTTTTTTCCAGTCTATTTCTTTTGGTTGCTCAGATTGAATGATTTTTGTTCCTCTGTCCTCTTTATTGTGCAAGTGAAGACATCCATCAAGCTATTTGTTCTGGTTATTGTATTTTTCATTTCTAAAATTTCTATTTTCGTCTCTATATCTTCTATTTCTTTGTTGATGCTTTCTCTTTTTCTCATTTGTTTCAAGTATCTTTATAATTGCTTATTGGAGCATTTTAATTATGATCACTTTTATTAGTTTTTTTCAGTTTTCTTCCATTACGTTTATTGGTACATTTTAGGTATACAGTACAGCTACATTCATCATTGGGATCTTGTACTTTTACATGATGTATCTTGATTCTTATTTTTTCCCCATTCCGCTGCCCTCCCTTCACCCCCTCCACCCTTCCCTATTTACAAAGACTTTGTTTCCATTTTTTTCCTTTTCTCATATTTTTTCCCTTCTTTCCTTTCCCCTACCCCTCCCACTTCCCCTACTCCTTTAGACCTTTGCTTCCTATTTCGCAGTATCAATTATATATTGATCCCTATTTACACTTTTAGTATTTCATACCAGAGAAACTATTCAGTATTTACACATATGTGTAAATGCCCAACTAAGACCTATCTCCCTACCAGGAATTTCTAGCATTGAAGATCTTCAGGATTCATTCCACAAGAATGGCCAGGATGTGGATGGGAAATGACCTATCAGGAAATCTAGAATTCCCTAGGTTCTCCCATACCAGAACCAGACAATTTGACAGCATTTGATTCCAAAGGAGATGGAAGATACTCATTCCTAGAGCTAAGAGCAGCTTTAGGTGTCTAACTGTATCAGGCATGTTTTAGAAATAGATATATACCCTGGACAACTTAAAATCTACTTGCTAACAAAAACAACTCTTTTACTTACCCATCAGCCCTCAGTCCTCCAAACTACTGTAGCAGACAGTGGCACCTTTTTTTTTTTGGTACCCGGGATTGAACTTGGGACCTTTCACTTGCGCAGCAGGCGCCAGAACCACTGAGCTAAATCCCTGACCCTCCACCTTTTAACTTGTTTGAAAAAGCTATATAAAAAGTTATTTTTTAAAAAAAGAAAAACATTTTACTTATAATATAATGTTCAGAAATTTATGATTTCCTGAAGCTAGTATGATCTTACATTTTAAAATTGCTAGGAATTTGGACCGTGCCTGGTTCGCTGTTTTCAAAGTTTCTTGCAGGAATGAATGAGGGGATTCACCCATCAGACAGTCACGGAGTTCATCATGGCAGGGTATCAGCCAGCATGACAAAAGGAAGAGGTCCCCACTTGCCACGGGCCTCATCAGATCCAGGTCTAGCCCCGATCTTCGCCCCTTTTCAGTAGAAAGCAGCCCCAGAAGAGACCTTCAACCAACTATCATAAAACAAAAGCCTGGAATGATAGGTCTCCCACTACCTCAGCAGCTCTTATGTATAGTAGCTGCCCTCTTCCTATCGTGCCTTTCCCCCCTCCCCTGTGTGACGTCATGCCAAGATGGTTACTCCCACCAAAGAACAAACCCTTCTTCCCAGCATGCCCCTGTTCCCGCTTAGAGAGTAACCTAATACTCACTCTCCTCTTACCACTTAGTGATGTCACCGGCTCCTCCATTCCCTAGTCACTACCTCACTCAACCCCGCCTCAGCCCCTACAAACCCTACCCAAGTCTCTATAAAAGACTCTCCCTGCCCCAGCCATATTGCTTTTGTCTCTCCTTTGTTCAGAGATGGCCTGGTAGATCCATTCCCCTAATAAAGGCTTGTGGTGGCCTGGTCAAAAATAAATAAATAAAATTGCTAGGAAAAAAATAAAGCCCTTTTTTCTCTCATTCCTTTTTTTTTTTTTTTTTTTTTTTTTTTTTTTGAGAGCGAGAGAAGGAGACCTTGTCTTTTATAACTTAGTGGTTGCACTCCCACCAACAATGAAGAAAGGTTACTTTCTCCCCACAGCCCCGCCAGAATTTGTAATTGGTGATTTCTTAATAGCAGCCATTCTTTCGGGGGTGAGGTGAAATCTCAGGGTTGTTTTCATCTGCATCTCTCGAATGATCAGTGATGTTGAACATTTTTTCATATATTTATTTGCTGCTTTTACTTCTTTGTCTGAGAAGTGTCTGTTCATTTCAGATGCCCATTTTTGAATTGGGTCTTTATATTTGGGGGGTCTGATGTTTTTTAGTTCATTATATATTCTAGATAGTAGACTTTTGTCTGAGGAACAGCTGGTAAAAAATTTTTCCCACATTATAGGTTGTCTCTTAACTTTGCTGGTGGTTTGTCTTGCAGCACAGAAGCTTTTTAATAAGATGAGATCCCAATTGTTGATTCTATGTGCTAGTTCCCATATTATTGAAGATTTGTTCATGAAGTTTTCCTATGCCAATGTCTTTGAGAGTTCTACCTAACTTATCTTCCAGCAAGTTTAGTGTTTCTGTTTTACAATTTAGATCTTTAATCCACTTTCATTTTAGTTTAGTGCATGGTGAAAAATAGGGGTCTAGTTTTAATCTTTGGCAAGTTGAAATCCAGTTTTTCCAACACCATTTATTAAAGAGGATATCTTTCCTCCAGCAAGGATGGTTGGCTCCTTTCCCAAAGATGAGGTGACTGAGTATGTCTGGAGTTGTTTCTGCATCTTCTAATCTATTCCACTGATCCTCAGGTCTGTTTCTTTGCCAGTACCACGGTGTTTTTAAATAATCACTTTTTACTTTTGTCAAATAAATCTAACATCTATGTCAATCAGGTGCTTTTATTGAAATCTGTCTAGTTTTGCCTCATTATAGGATGTTTTAAACTAAACTTAACTAAACCTTCTATTTTAGCTGGCTTCTTCTGCTGCCACTATGCAACGGGAACAGAAGTAGGTGCTGCCTCATTAATGCCTGGAGGACTTGGAATTCTGTAATCCTCACTGAGACTCCTTTAACACATAAAGTGGGAAAGTGGGCCCCTCTTTTATGCTGCCTGGGAGCAGAAGTTATATATTTGCGGGCAACCTCCATTGACACTGTATTGAGGGTAGGCTCATTTCCACTGGGGAAAATCTTGCCTCTCCATTCTTCCTCATCTCAAAGAGTCACAGCAGATAAGTGAAGGAACATCACAATGATGCCAGGTGGACTTAGAGCTTTGTGAGGTTCCCTACTCAGCCTTTGTTCCCAGGAAGATTGAAGCCATTATTTCTTCGATGGTCCTGTTTAGAGTATACAGATACTATAGTTGTTTTTTTCTGCTGATCTTTTGAGTAGGGTGGAGAAATTTGACTTCTGTTGGGATGTTTTAAAATATTCTTTCTTAATGTGTTATTGCCATTTCTAAATTCTCAAATTTTTCATCTCCAAATCTGGAATAGATGAGATAAAGAAGAAACCCAGGGATGTAATCAACATGTTAACCTCAAATTCAGCTCCCCTAGATTGTCTGCCTTCTTACCTCCACATTTTGGATTCCTCTGTGTTTGTTTCATGTGTAATTTCTAGGAATTTTGATTGTACTTACCAGAACTTACTACTCCATCTTCCCAGCAAAAGTCAGTTTTCATTTATTTTTTAAAAATATTTTACTTACCACTCAACTATTATGCTTCCTAAAAAAGTGATATCAAGAAGAAAAACTTCTTCACCTTGTCTATTTCAGTAAGAAATCATCAATTCTTTTGCCAAAGGCTGGGAGACAATTCAGGAGCCTCCTGCTCTGCTCTTTTTTTTTTTTTTTTTTTGGTTCTAGGGATTGAACTTGGGTCCTTGTGCTTGTGAGGCAGGCAGAGGAACCACTGAGCTAAATCCCCAGCTGGCCCGAAATCATCAGTTCTTTAATCTTGATTTTTATTTCTTTTTACCAACCTTTCAGCAAATCTTCAAGATCCCCCCGTTGTGTGTGCTTAATGAGGGCATATGTGTGTATCTGGTAATAAACAATTCTAACTCATCCTGAGTACTGTATTTAGCACCAACAGCTTTTGAAATGAGGAACCTAAAGAGCTCAATATCTGATGTTCTTCAAATATTTTCAATATTGCAACTGGAAATCCCTCAGAGGATATTGAATCCCAGAGGCAGCCATCATAGACCCCACTCATCATCCCCTAGTCCACTCTGATTTCCATTAAGGAAGAGAGGGGATTCTGGAACTTGAAAGAATTTAACCTTAGAAAGCTCAAATTCTAATTCTGACCTCTGAACTTCAACAGTTCAGCCATCGTTCACCACATGGGTCCATGTCCTGTACAGATTAAATCTATATTCCACAGTGATGATACAGGTCAGGAAAGTACTTTGTAGGCCAGGTGATGGAGATTGGAAGTATTTGCTTTTTAGTTCAGATGATTGACCAGAATCCAATTCATTTCTTCATATCCGCTGTTCTTCCCGTAAGTTTCAAGCACTTCAAGTTAACATTCAAATGAGCCCTTTTCTTTCTGCTTCATTTTTCAACAACCTGGCTGTTGTCCATTCCTGCTTCTATAGCACTTTCTGTGAAAAACATGAAAGGCAGCATCTAAGCATGTCTTAAACTAACATCCAGAAATTCTGTGGGGAAACTAAATTTTGAGAGGCAAAATATCCACTAGCTTTTAACTGATGCCTCTACCAATTTTACAGGATTATTTTATTGTTCTTCCTTCCAAATGGCCTTCCACTTAGTGGAGGAGTCATTTTCCCTGCAATTTTGCACCTTTAACCCTCCCCCTACTTCTGTGAAAAAAACATCGATGGAAACCACTTGGCAAAATGCATGGGCCGGCCTATGTGTTTGCAGGACCCAGTTCACAATTGCTGATTGATTGAAGGAGGAAAAAACAGCCATTTTGTCATCTTAAATCAATCCCTGTCTCTGCCATGACATTATTTTAGAATTATGTTGTAAAAAACACAGGTCCATCTGGTTACCATCTTTTGGCAAATTTAGATTCTTAAGTAGATATGTAAATGAAACAAGCTGGGGAAAATCAGTAAACTCTGGCTCAGGATCATTTGTTTCCCCATGGAAAACATTGCTCTCAAAGTCTAAAGAGGTCAGATATAAATACAAAAATACACAAAACATGAGTGAGTTGGAATCTCTCATGATTTCAAAGTCCAGAGGATCTAGCATTTTTTAGCATGGTCTCATGTAAGTACCTCACAGGGAAGGAGGAAGAGGAGATGCAAAATTGCCACTAAATCCATTTGCCAGCTCTGCCCTGGAAATACATGGCCGACTGAATGACTAGGGTGGGAAGGAAAGAAATCTTGGGAAGAAAGAGAGTAGATGTGGAATTCTTCTGAATGTCTTTGAATTCAATATTCTTCTGTCCAAATGAAGGCTGACATTATAAAATAGGACTTTAGGAAGAGAGGTGGGTGGAAGGGAGAACCACACTAAAATTTAGCACCTTCTGAGATGAGATATGATCTTTAATATTGAGAGACTTCACATTTAGCAGAATTTGAATGAGTCAAGCTGGCATCTAATTTAGTCTATAGCTTTCTGAATTAATACCAGGAATGTGATGAAATAAAATAGACAAACTGGCTTTCTATAGCATTTACCTTTGGCTTTGTGTGCTATATGAAGCACTAGAGGAAAGAACATTTATGAAAAATAAAAATGAATAAGCCCAGAACAACTTAGAAATGATACTTGAGTCTTGAACTGGTCCAAACTGGAACTCCTAGGAGGTGTCTGTGCTGTCTCACACAGACAAATCAAAAATCCATGCACTTTGCAATCGGCAGCCAAATTGTGCATCCTGCCTCCAGCAGATAAGCCTTCACAGTTGCATAATGCTGTCTAGCAGGTAAAAGAAAAACCACTGGCCCCACTGAGCAACGCACAATATAACCTAAACATGAAAATACCAGATGGATTGAAAGTGACAGACCTAATAAGCAACTTCCAGAATCTGCATGAATCTAATTGCAGAAAATCCTTAGTGCAGCTGCTTCTATTTGCTTCCTCAAATCCTTAAGCCAAATAACCTAGATCAGAGAGTCTCAGCATGCTCTTGAACTGCCCAAACCATTTGAAATGTGCTGTCTGATTTTCTGATCCATGGCTCCAATTAGGAATTTTTCAGGGAAGTTTCCAATATTCTGCAGGGAGGAATGTCAGGGATATTTGTTGTGTTTGGCCTTTGTTGCTTGTATTTTCAATTCTTTCCTCACTCATATGTCTTAAACTGCTACATATTTTCAACTAATGAAATAATAATGATCAAATGTCTTGAATCCCACTGTGGCTATATATGGTTAAGTAAAATAGAACATACTTTTGCTGAGAAAAATGTAGCTCCTCAGAATTAGACACACTCAAAGATTTGAGATTCTGTTTAACTTCATTTCCCATGATTTTCCCTACATGTTTAATTTCCCTTTCACAAATAACACCATGTTCTGGAAGAATCAGGAGGCAGTTATAATGAGAGGGAAAGCACTCAATATGACTGTATTCTTTGAGTAAACTGTCCTGATTCCATCATTTTTGACATATACTGTAGATTCACTGCACTATACAAGAGAGCCCAGAGAACTCATCTGCCCCTTCCACCTAGAGAGGATGTAATAAGAAGAAGGCCATTTGTGAACCAGGACTCTAACTCTCCCCAGATACCAAATCTGCCAGCATCTCAATCTTAGACTTCCAGGCTCTAGAACTATAAGAGTAAACTTCTGTTGTCTGTAAGCTATCAAGTCTATAGTACAAGATATAGCAACACAAATGGACCACAACAACACTATTCTATAGAATAATTACCACCCTGCTCCAGAAAGAGAACTTTCACTCTAGGGAGTAGCCTGAGACTAGATTGCCATGCTTTCTCCAACAGTCCCTTTGAGATTAACCACACATCCTGCAAAGCTGTGTTTACTCAAAATGAGTAAAATTTGAATAGTGACCCCTGTAGACTCATAGCAGAAAATCTCCATGATGTTTTGAGAATAAATTTCTAATTCCTCAAAGGATTAGATGGTATTTTCAGTTTCCTCATCAGCAAAAAGCACAGTGAGTTAGGTGTGGCAGGAACACCAGAGACCCTGCTGCACTGATGTTGCCAGTGAGCTAGATTTATGTGACTAAGATCTCTTATCCCCAAGGCATGGCTCTGTGATCAAGGGAGATTCTGGCTTCCGAACATGGCTGCTTTTGTCTATGCATCACACAGACACTAACTAGCCTAGGCTCTGTTTCATAGGAAAGAAATTATACTGATCTGAACCATGATCACATATAATATTAAGTCATTAGATCTTTCTTAGTTTCTATACTTTCTTAGTTTCTTCATTTTAGTAGTGATCCCTTTAGATGTTCATTTTATCATGACACTCTCTTCTTATTCACAAACCTACAAGTGCTATTGTCCTGAAGAAAGATTAGACATTTTTCAAGGAGAAAAGTCATCCTTTAATATTTGAATCAGGATGTCAGTGATTTCTAACCCCTAATGAAACTATCTACCTAGTGAGAGAAGCTTTTAGCAATACTGTACTTATTTCAGGTTATGCTATTTACATGGTCTTATTTGCTAAACCAAAACCTGAAAAGCATGGGAATAACAGAAAGGAGACACAACATAGCAATTTATTTTTGCTTTACCAAAAGTTTCTCTTCCCCGAGGCACTATTTCATCAAATTTGTTCATTGATTCATTCATTCACTTATCAAAAACTTTTGGCACTGGCAATATGCCAGGCTCTGTTATCGTCACTGGAGTTATAAACAATGAACAAAATAAGTAAAACCCTGGCTGTCCTGGGGTTTATGTTCTAACAGCAGTAACAAGCATCAAGCAAATACATGAATAATGAATTGTCTGATATTGTGCCATGTGTCATAAAGGAAATAAAACAATTAGGGAATGGGGAGTGCTAGGCAATGTGATGACCACTCCAGATTATGTCCACAGAGGTGCCATTGAGCAGAGAGCTGAGCAGGAAGCAAAAGATGCCATGCAGAGATCTGGGGTAAAAGCATGTAAAACAGATGGAATAGCAAACACAAAAGCCTTGAAGGGAGGAGGAACCAGGGATGTTTCCAGAATAGAAAGGCCAGAATGAATAAAGGATCAAAGGAGAGATAAGCCCAGATAGGTGGGTGGCCGCAGAATGTGGAGGCCCCATTGACCTAAGTGGGAGTTTGGATTAGGGTTTTGAACAAGAGAGTAAACAATGTGAGTGTTGTTTGAGCCAGAGAGTCACATGATTTGTTTTACTTTTTTAAAAAATTGCAAGATGGCTATGGTGGCACATGCTCGTAACTCTAGCACTCTGGGAGGATAAGGCAAAAGGATCACAAGTTCTAGCCCAGCTTGGGCAACTTAGTGACTTAAGGATACCCTGCCTCAAAAACTAAAAATAAAAAGCATTATGGATATAATTCAGTTTGAGGCCCAGAGTTCAATCCCCAGTACACACACACACACACACACACACACACACACACGTGTGCTAATATACCTATTTCTCTGACTGCTGTTTGCAGAATAAATTGCAAAGGACAGAAAGCATAGGGAAACAGGATACAATATGATGAGAAAGTAAACTTGGCACTGCAGCACGCGGGGCCCATTCCTAGAAGTCCATAAGGCTGGAGATACCCATACAGTCTCTGCAGCGGCCCTCATAAGCTTCAATACTGGCTCCACCACGGACCTCAGGTACATTTTTCAGCCTATCTGAACCTATTTCTTCAACTACAAAATATGAGTAAAAATATCACCTTCCTCAAGGGTCTTTGTAAGAATCAGATGAGTAAATATAAGTAAACCACTATAAGCAATCTATAGCACACAGGAAGACCCATATAAAAGCCTGCTATTATTGTTTTCCTATGGGGGTTAATGATTTGAATTAATAGTCCCTCTGTTCAGATTGATTAAGGATTTTGAAATGTAACAATTAGTATTTTTCTTCTTGCCAAAGGGTCAACAAAAGATTGTAGTGTCCTACCAGCAATAGGTATCTGTTGAAATGAATATTGTCAGGCTATCAAAATCAAAATATTCCTGAAGAGCCATAGGAATCTGGAAGTTACCTCTGATTATTATATTTTTATAAACTGACCAATTCTTTATGGCATAAATGAAAGAAGCAATTTAAGAAGCTTCTGTAATTAAACAAAACTGGTTCTTCATTACCCTGTGTCCTATAGTGGGCACTCCATAAATATTTGTGTTGTTCTTTATCTGATATTATCAACTTATTAGGGTCACAAGATTTCCTTTCATTACTTTCTATTTTAAAGGTTTTTAAAGAGTAACATAAAAATCTATCAATCATATGAGCAATTGCTTTTGTCCAATTAGATAAATTCCTCTTTCTGTGTCTAGAATAAAGTGTGTGAGAGAGAAAACCACAAACATTAAAAGTAAAGGTAATACCAAAACCTCACTAAGGAAAAACCTTCTCCTTGTGGCTTCAATATTTTAGCAGAGCTGCTGACACATAACAGAAACTCTAAATTGCAGTGAAAGAGCCAAGGTGGCTGTATCACTTATCCAAAAGAGGTGTCCTAAATCTCTAAATCACACAGTGTTGACTTCCTTTAAAGAACTTCAATTTTTTAAAACTATGACTTCTCAGAATTCACTTTGCTACAGGGCCCTCCATATTCTACACTAGCTCCAAAGAAGGGACCAAAGCACTGTACAGGAGCAAAGCTTCAATTCCTCCTCTGACAGCAGCCCTCCTACCAGCCGCCACCTCCTCAAACACTCTATACCCATCCACTCCTGATGATTGCTAATAGGTTCATTCATATTCTTTTCCAAGCACAGAGAACTCCTGAGGGCTTTAGAAACTGTTAGGCCTAGATCCTCAGGGAGCATATGTAGGTATACAGTTCTTAACTTCCAATACTCAAGAATGAGAGGTGTAACTCAGCTTGAAATGGTAGAAATGGAGAAGTTTGCAGAAAGAACTGGCCCTAGATTAAAGTTAGTTGTCTTCACTCATCCATTCATGGAATTCATTTCCAGTTGGTCAGCCACACATCCAACTGACTTACCGGTGGATGACCCACTGGATTAAACATTTCTCTTTTTTTTTAACTGTATATCCTTTTATTGGTACATTTTAGATATGCAATATAATGGCATTCATCATTGGAAATTTGCACCTTTACATACTCTTTTGGATTTTATTTTTCCCCCTTCCCCTGCCCTCCCTTTAACCCCTCCATCCCTCCCTATTTACAGAGACTTTGTTTCCTTTATTCATTTTCTCATATTAATTCCATTCCTTTCTTTCCCTTCCACTACCCCTTCCCCTTTGCCCCTTTTCGTCCCATTTCACACTACCTATTATACCTTTTAGTCCTTATTTGCACTTTGCACTTTCAGTTTCTCACACTAGAGAAACTATTTGGTATTTACATATGTGTGTCCTATTTATTTCACTTGAGTATGGCCTCAATGTGCATCCATTTAGCTATAAATGTCTCTAATTTCTTGTTTTTTACGGCTGAGTTGTACTCCATTTTATTTGAAAAAAAACACGTTTTCTTTATCCAGTCTCCAGTTGATGGGCTTTTGGGCTGTTTCCAAGTTTTAGCTATTACAAACTGTGCTGCTATAAACATGGGTGCACATATATCACTGTGGTATGATTCTTTTAATTCTTTGGGGAAGATACCCAGCAGGGGAATATCGGGGTCAAATGGGACTTCCAGTCCTAGTGCTTTGAGGTATCTCCATACTGATTTTCACAGTGTTTGCACCAGTCTACACTCCAACCAGCAGTGGAGCAGGGTTCCTCTTTCCCCACAGCCCCGCCAGCATTTGTTATTGGTTGATTTCTTGATAGCCATTCTTTCTGGGATGAGGTGGAATCTCAGCATTGTTTTCATTTGCATCTCTCTAATGACCAATGATGTTGAACATTTTTTCATACGTTTATTTGCCATTTCTACTTCTTTGTGTGAGAAATGTCTGTTCATTTCAGATGCTCATTTTCAGATTGGGTCTTTAAATTTGGGGGTCTGATTTTTTTAAGTTCTTTATAGATTCGAGATAGTAGACCTTTGTCTGAGGGACCACTGGTGACAATTTTTTCCCACATAGTGGGTTGTCTCTTCACACTGCTGGTGGTTTCTCTTGCTGTGCAGAAGCTTTTAAGTAAGAAAATATCACACTTGTTGATTGTTTCTGCTAGTTCACGGGCAACTAAGGTTTTGTTCATAAAATCTTTTCTGACACCAATGTCTTCAAGAGTTCTGCCTAACCTCTGTTCCAGCCTGTTCAGCATTTCTGTTTTAATATTTAGATCTTTAATCCATTTCCATTTTAGTTGAGAGCATGATGAGAGATATAGGTCTAGTTTTAGTCTTTGGCAAGTTGAAACCCAATTTTTCCAGCACCATTTATTAAAGAGGCTATCTTTCCTCCAGTGAGGGTGCTTGGCTCCTTTGTCAAAGATGAGTTGGCTGAGTGTGTCTGGTGTTGTTTCTGCATCTTCTGATCTGTTCCACTGATCCTCGGGTCTGTTTCTTTGGCAGTACCATGCTGTTTTTACCACAGAAGTTTTGTAGTATAGTTTCAAGTTGGGGGTTGTAATACCCCTGCCATGTCTCTCTTACCTAGAATTGCTTTTGCTATTCTAACTCTCTTCTTGTTCCAAATGAATTTTTGGACTGTTTTCTCAAGGTTCATAAAGTATGGGGCTGGGATTTCAATTGTGATTGCATTGAATCTATGTAGCAGTTTTGGAAGTATGGCCATTTTCACTATGTTGTTCCTTCCTACCCAGGAGCAAAGTATGTCTTTCCATTTGCTGGTATCTTCTTCAATTTCTCTTTTCAGAGTGCAATAGTTTTCAGAGAAGAGGTCTTTGATTTCTTTTGTTAGGTTGACTCCTAGGTATTTCAGTTTTGGGGGCTCTATTGTGAAAGGAATTGTTTGCCCTATTTCTCTCTCAGTGAGTCTGTGGTTCATGTAGAGGAAAGCTGTTGATTTTAGTGTGTTGACCTTGTATCCAGCTACTTTACTGAATTTAGTTATTAAGTCTAGAAGACTTTTGGTGGAATTCTTAGGGTCTTCTATATAGAGTATCATGTCATCTGCAAATAATGACAATTTGACTTCTCATTTCTTATTTTTATTCCTTTTATTTCTTTCTCTTGTCTAATTTCCATGGTTAATGTTTCCAAAACTATATTGAACAGGAGTGGTGATAGTGGACATCCTTGTCTTGTTCCTGATTTGAGTGTGAAGGATTTCAGTTTTTGACCATTTAGTATGATATTGGCTGTTGGCTTTTCATAGATGGCTTTTATCAGAGTGAGGTAGAGACTTGATTTGATTTTGTCAAATGCTTTTTCTGCATCTATTGAGATGATCATATGGTTTTTGTCTTTGGCTCTATTTATATAGTGTATTACATTGATTGATTTGTGTATGTTGAACCATCCCTGCATCCCTGGGATGAATCCCACTTGGTCAGTGTGTGTGATCTTCTTGATGATCTTCTGCATTCTATTTGCCAGTATCTTATTAACGATTTTTGCATCTATGTTCATTAGTGAGATTGGCCTATAGTTCTTTTTTTCAGTTGGGTCTTTCTCTGCTTTGGGGATCAAGGAATAAATTTGGGAGTATTGCTTCCCTTTCAATTTCATTGAAGAGTTTAAACAGTAGTGGCAGTAGTTCCTCTCTAAATGTCTTGTAGAATTCAGCAGTGAAGCCATCAGGACCTGGGCTTTTCTTAGTTGGTAAGTTTTTAATTATGTTTTCAATTTCCTTGATTGATATTGGGTCATTTAGAATTTTAAGGACTTCTTCATTCAACTTTGGTAATTCATACTTATCTAGGAATCTGTCCATTTCTTCTGTGTTGTCCATCTTATTGGTGTATAGGTTCTGGAAGTAGTTATTGATGATCCTCTGGATTTCTGCTGGGCCCATTGTAATTTCACCCTTTTCATTCCTAATTGCATGGATTTGGGCCTTTTCTTTCCTTTTTCTGGTAAGTTCGGCTAAGAGTTTGTCAATTTTGTTTATACTTTCAAAGAACCAACTCTTGGCTTCATTAATTTTTTTGTATTGTTCTTTTAGTCCCCATTGCAGTGATTTCTGCCCTGATCTTTATAATTTTCTCCTTTCTATGGGCTTTGGGTTTGTCCTGCTCTTCTTTTTCTAGAAGCTTGATGTTCAGCATCAAGTTGTTTCACTGGGCTCACTCGGTTTTCCTAATATGAGTATTCACTGCTATGAATTTCCCTCATAAGGCTGCTTTCATTGTGTCTCATAGATTCTGATATGTTGTATTGTCATCGTCATTTAATTGAAGGAACTATCTGATTTCTTCTTTAATTTCTTCTCTGGTTATTCAGAAGTGTGTTGTTTAATTTCCATGTGTTTATGAAATTTTTGCAGTTTCTTTTGCTATGGATATCCAATGTTATCACACTATGGTCTGATAATATACAGGGAATAACTTCAATTCCTTTACACTTAATTAAACACGTTCTATGAGTGAGTGCGTGTTCCATTTTGGAGAACAACCCACGTGCAGCTGAATTGTATGTGTATTCTGATTTTGTGGGGTGGAACACTTTGTAAACATCTGTTAAGTTCATTTATTCAACAACTTGAGGTCTAGTATTTTGTTGCTTATTTTTTGTCCAGTTGATCTATCTCTTTGTGACAATGGGGTATTGAGGTCCCCCACTACTATTTTATTAGTGCTTATATGATTTTTCATGTCCATTAGTATTTGTTTTATATAGTTGGGTGCACTAGTATTTGGTGCATAGATATTTATGATTGTCATCTCTTCCTCTTGGATTGTTCCCTTTACAAGGATGTAGTGTGCTTCTTTGTCTCTCTTAATCAGTGTGGGTTTGAAATCCACTTGATCTGCAAAGAGATAGCTACTCCTGCTTTTTGGGGGGGTTCCTTTCATATGGAGTATTGTTTTCCACCCTTTAACTTTCAGTCTATGAGTTTCTTTTTGAATTAAGTGTGTTTCTTGTATGCAACATATTGTTGGTTCTTGCCTTGTGACCCATTCTGCCAGTCTATTTCTTTTGATTGGTGAATTGAGACCATTAACATTGATGGTTCTAACTGAAACGTATTGACTTGTCATTGCCATGACATTTTCTTTTTATTAGATTCTCCCCCTTTGCTTTTTTTTTTTGCTTAAATTCTTTTATTGGTACATTTTAGGTATTCAATATGTTTGCATCCCCTTTGGTTTTAATTTCCTGTCATGCCCAGTGGATTCATTCTGCTATGCTTCCTGGGGTTGTGATCCTCACTGTCATTTCATAGGGTTTTGTCTAAAATTTTTTGGAGTGCTGGTTTGATATTCATGAAGTTCCTAAGGTGCTCTTTGTCATGAAAGTATCTTTTTTCTCCATCCATTTTGAAAGATGGTTTTGCAGGGTACAACAATCTGGGTTGGAGGCTGTTTTCTTTTAGGGCTTGGAATATGTCACTCCAAGCTCTTCTTGCCTTGATGGTTTATGATGAGAAGTCTGCTGTGATTCTGATGGACTTTCCTTTGTATGTGATTTGTTTCTTTTCTCTAACTGCTTGTAGAACTTTTTTCTTCTGCTGTTTTCTGGAATCTTAATAATTATATGCCTATGTGTAGATTTTTTTTGATCAAGGCTAGTTGGAGTCCTATATGCCTCACTTATCTGTATGTCAAGTTCTTTTCCACTGCTTGGGAATTTTTTTGCCGTCACTTCTGTGAACAGTTTTTTTATGTCATCTGCACTCTCTCCTGTTTCTTTGTTGACACCAATCAGTCTTATGTTATTCTTCTTCACATCATTGGATCAATCTAACAGCTGCTGGATTGATTTCTCATGGTCCCTTACAATTTTAAAGAAATTTTTCTTTTCCAGGTCACTAATTGCAATCTTATCTTCTATATCTGAAATTCTGTCCTCACATTGGCTCATTCTGCTGTGTAGACTTTCAATGGAGTTTTTAATCTCCTGGAAATCTGTTTGCATCTGTTTTATGGATCCCACTTGTTTCCTATTTGGGGATTCCATCGTGTTCCTCAGCTCCTCTATTTTTTATCTGTGTCCTCTCTAGATTTATTAATCATGTCTTGTACTATGGGCACAATCTCTGCTGTTATGTGAGAAATTATTTCTGATTTCATTTTTTCAAGATCTTCTTTTGGTGCTAGTTCAGGGAGTCCAAGTGGTTGAGTATCAGAGTGTTCCATCTCATTTCCCTTTGAGGTTGCTGTAGGTGATCTGGAAGTCTGGTTCTGAGACTTGTTTATGTGTCTTCTCATTTTGACAGGGGGAGCGGAGCATGTTGCTGGTGCCCACACAGCTCACTTCCTCTGTGCTGGGAGCAGTGATAGGGTGGCCTGGAAGCCTCCTACTCTTCACTGGGAGCTGTGACATGTTGACCTCGAAGCCTCCTCTGCACTGGGAGCTGTCAATTAAATATTTCTTTTGAGATGAGTTAATAGTTATTGAGCAATGGGCTGGGGATTTACCTCAGTGACGCCATAGCTGTCTCACAAGCACAAGGTCCTAAGTTCCATCCCCAGTACCAAAAAAAAAAAAAAAAAAAGTTATTAAGCAGCATCCGAGAGCCCAGAGTAACTGAGATGAGGCAGAAAATAAAGGTAAATAACAGACAGGGGCCCTGCTCATCAGGATCTTAAAAGAACATTAGCGGAGGAAATAACAAACACAAAGCAGAAAATGATCAAGTTTTAGAAGCTTCCTGTTCAAGAGAGCTTCCCCTGCATGTGCTCAGGGCTTTGAGAGCAGAGCCTGACATGAGGCCTTGGAGAGAGGTGGTTGAGTTTGTGGATTTACCACCTGGGGAGGTCCTGATGTCAGTGCTGCTAATAGTTGGAGGGCAGAACATTGGCAACAGATGTTTTCCAAATGCTCTACCAAAAAAACCCAAATATCTAGACCTTGTTTAATCTGTAGGTTAAACAGAGAAACAAGGACTCAAGAACACCAGTGCCAACTCCTGAAACCACTACTGGGTCACTGTGGGTGTGATCCAAATTTTACCTTCCAAATCAATCTTACTCTCCCTCTATCTTCTCATCAGTAAAATTGGGATAACCTCTGGCAGCCTTGCAAAGCACAGCTAATTAGCATTTATGACAAATGAGAAATTATATAACAGGTTATGTAAATGCACAATAGCAGCAAGAACCAAAATGCTTTGCCTGTGGCATTTTGACTTGAAAGGAAATCTGAAAATACAAAAGAAAAAAATGCACCAAGTATGGTAAGAGGTACTAAGGACAGTGCAAGTGACACTCCCTGAGAACTCTGTGCAGGAAGGCTGAGCTCCGCAGTGGTGTCTAGGCACATTTTATAAACGTGATAGCAAGTTCTCACAACTGGTTCTATGTATGTAATGATGCTGCCAGATTGAGAAAATATGCAATTATGATAGGTGCTAAAAATGTCATATTCATACAATTACATTTCCCCCAACTTCTGTTGGGAGTTAAATCATTTGTTTTAATTGCTTTGACTAAAGGTCATTCATTTGAAATCTGAATCTCTTCTATTACATCATTCTGAAACCTAAATATATAGTAGTTGAACATTTATATTTAATAATTAGGGTAAAAATGAATGTGCTTCAATCTGGTAAAAGAAATCAAATGACCTTGAGGAAGCAGAAAGAATCATTTGAATTCAAAGAATTCTTTTTAGCTCCATGTCCCACTGTTTCTTGCTAATACACTATTATTATCACTGTTAACTTCCCTAGAAACAAAGAAGGGGGGAAATGTTGCAGAGGAAATCCATGACTCCTCAAGGTCACAATGCTATGCAAGCTAAGTTGGAAAGATCTGGAGTCAGAACCCAGAAACCAGAAACTTGTGCCTCCAATTTTTGTCACTTAGTAGCTCTTTGGACTTTGATCAGTCATGTTACCAATTTCCTCCTCTGAAAAGTGATATCAATAGATAAGATAGATCAATGATACATAAATATCATGTACATACATAAATAGCATGAATACTAAAATGTTCTTTTTTCCTCTGAACATCTCTGAAGTGAGAAAGCATCTTACACTTTGATGATGTAATTTAATTGGTAGCATTTATGCTTGCAGAAGCTTCAATGAAATAGTGGTGCATCTTAAAATCTATGAATCGTAGTTTTTTGATTTTAAGGCTTAATAATAAGCCAGTTCTGAGAAGTAAATGTGAGTGTGCTACACACATGGGCAGGATGTGTGGGAAGATTATTAGACTGAGGTGGTCACTCTCACTAAGAACCTCATTTGGTGACTGGGATATGGTAGATGAAACAGAAGCCCACTTTTGAAAATACATTTTGGTCTAGTCCTAACTTTTGGAATGCATGGCTGTTAAATAAGACAATTTTAATACACCTAGTCAAGAGTAGGGAGTAGGCATTGCTAGGTCAGGGCCAATAAAACAATCAAAAGTTTTATGGAATGTATCTCAGAAGTTTATTATTTAAATCTGAATACCTTAGTAGCTTGTCATCTTGATATCTTTGACAAGTGCATGTAAGGATTTTTGACACCAAGGAAGTTTCCAATATACATTTACTATATAAAAAATAAATGTAAAATACATAACAGGGTTTCTAAATTGCTACTGTTTATTTTAAGAAATAAAACATTCATCATCTTAAAATTCTGCAGTTCGGTACACTGATTGCTGTGTGCTAAGGGCGAGGGTAGCAGCAAATTATAGCCGATTCGGCAGCACAGATAAACTGCAGCTGTTTTTAGATCAGTTTCTGCAACATCCGTGGTGGAATTCAGAATTTACTGCGAGCTGGCTTTTCTCTTTTTACCAGCTTAATTACTCTCAGGGGTCCTGAGCAAATGATGTCCCTGCATCTATAGAGAAAGAAAATGGCAAAAAATATTCAGCATCGTTTTCTAAAATGCAAAAATCACCTTCTCTAGGAGTTTGCATTCTCACCCCAGCCCCTTCTGTCCTCTAAAATTTGGAAGGAGGACAAGTCCCTTCCCAGTTCTGCACACTCTTCTCATCCCAGGACCCTCTCTCTCTCTCTTGCTCTTTCACTCTCTCACTCTCGCCTGGCCTCCCTTTCACCATGATGGAGCAAGCCTGGCCTCTGCGGGCTGAGCACACTCAGCCTGTATTTCTGGCCATCATTTGCACCCTTGGGGAGAACCCTGCACATCACCTTCACCCATTGATTGCTAAATGTTAGTGCTCCTGGGAGAGAGGTATGGAAACAACCATTTGAGAATTCATTCGTATTATTTTTGCCATGAAATAAAGTCCAGCAATGTAATTTTTTTCTAGCATCTATTGAGAATTTACCATTTACCTTATGTACTTATTTTGCCCCTTTTAAAAATTGTTTTCCATTTTTATTTTTTGGTAGTACATGTTTGTATTACAGAATAATCACATTCCTTGTATGGAGTTGGTGGATCTACACAACACATCTCAATTCTTTGTTTCATCCCCTTTCCTTCCATCTCTTAATCCTCTTCCCACTTGAAAAAGATCTATCTCCCTACTTCCTGTTATCTATCTTTCATTTTGCTCTTTATTTGGATTTTGGATTTCTCAAATAAGAGAAGCCATGCAATATTTAAGCTTGTGTGCTGTTTACCTTATTTAGATCCCTCATAATCACTGTCAGCACAGGAGGGTGTTATTACTAGGAGTTTTTTGTTTTGTTTTGTTTTGTTTTGGGGTTTTTTTGTTTGTCTTTGTGGTATTGAAGATTGTACCCAGAGCCTTTGCATTGAGCTACATCCCCAGTCCTTCTTTGCTTTCTTTCCTTTCTTTCCTTTCCTTTCCTTTCCTCTTTCTTTCTTTCTTTCTTTCTTTCTTTCTTTCTTTCTTTCTCTCAACAGGCTTGCTAATTTGCCAAGGCTGGGCTCAAACTTGCAATCCTCCTGCCTCAGCCTCCCAGAGTGCTCAGATTACAGATGTGTTCTACCATGCCCAGGTTAGGAGTGGAGTTAATTCAGTGACTACATCTTGAGAAGAACTGACCTTAAATTGAAAGCATGGGGAATCTGGGGGTAAGAGTGAAGTAGTAGTGATATAGGGGGAATGGATGTAACACTTGAACCTACTAGATTTTCTAAAATTGAAGAATGAATTTTAGGAACAGAGGTTAAGAGTGGGAAAAATTTATTGAGAGAAAGATAGCTTCTGTCTAAGAGAGATAGAAGGGGAACCAGAAAATGGGCTGTTGGGGAACCCTGTTTCACAGGGAGTTTTTATAGAGCAAAGCCACAAGGTGAGGTGGGTTCAAGGTGGGACAAAACTATAGTCAACTAATAAGATTACAAGTATAGTCATTTAGGTAATATTGATTCAATGAGAAATCATAAGGTGGACAGGAGGTGGGGCAAAACTATGGTCAACCAATAAGATTACAACAAGTATAGTTGCTTAGGTAATTGATTAATGGGAATTAAATGGGGAAGCAAGTAACTAGCAAGCATAATGAGCAAAGATTTTCACTCATAATGGTAAAGGATTTTCTCTGGAAGATCTAGGTCCCCCACCCAGGTGATTGATACCTATTTAGAATATCAATCACTGCTATTCATCCCTAGGGGAAGTAGGAGGTGTAGTAGTTTCTCTTCTTTTACAATTCTGACCAACTGTCAGTGAATGTGTCTCTATTTTCCTCCATGTTGACTCCTCCTCGAGGGCTGACCCTGTCTAACTGCCTACAAGATATCTAATTAACTTGCCTATCTACAATAATAGGAGGTAGCACCAGTTTGCATCTAAACCCAGGCTTTCTGGTGCCAGAGCCTACACTTTTGACTCATTGACTCATCTTTGCCTGTCTGGTATGAGAATTTGAGGCATGAGGAACAAAAAACATAATACAAAAAACAGGAAGGTTGTGAGCTGTTCATCATCCTGTCCTTGGTCAGCTCAGCCTCTATGATAAGAAATAGGATATTTTGACATGTAACATTCTCCTGGAGTTCAGGCTGACACCAGACACAAAGTTTACATTTGAAACCTGGATTCCTTAGTCAAGCGCATTGAAGAATAGGCCAGAGATAATGTCAGATTGCCTTGTGGAATGAGCCCAGTTTTAGGAAGGGATATTATTGGCAGCTTTAAAAGAGTACACAAAGACAGTAGTGATGAGAGACCATGCTGGATGCAGAGATGCCACCATGGCTCTCAATGAAAGCTCTGAAGCTTTTCCAAAAGTAGTCCCACTCTGGCAATTATGTGGGAGACATTTGCACTTTGCAAAGAGCTAGCAATCCTGCTGAGGAATTATGCAGTTAATGTGCTAGAAAATCCTTTATAAAATGCCATTTCCTTTCCAGCTTTCCAGCATCCCACACCTGTGCTTTGCCAGTTTCTTATATACAATGGCCTTACTGGCGCTGTTAGACTTCATTGTGACAATCCATGTCATAACCACTCACCATCTTCATGAAACCCACTGAGCTGTCTGGACACTTCAGTCAGGCTTAGAATCTCCTTCATGTCACTAAGAGACCAGGTGGCTTCTAAGCAATGACACCAAACCCAACTTCTATCATCATCCTTAAATTATGCTTCCCTATGCTATAGCTTCTCAATCTTTCCCTTTCTTTCGAATCTAATTGAGATGACTATGAGGATAGGTTCTTCTCCTAGGCTCAGGACCCAGTGCAAAGAATGGACTGTCTTTAGCCTAAGCTCCCAAGAGTTGTTTATTTACATCCTTTGTAGCTGATCAAATCTGAAACAGTAATAAAAAAATATAGACAATATGAGGTTATGTTTTGTCTTCTGGGTCTGACAGTGTTCCTCACACAAGTTGCTTTACCTGTCTGGACTCTGGGCTCCTCCTGCCTAGTGAGATAGGCTTATTTAGTATTATGATTCTATAATCCCCACACCAGAGGAGTAGAAATTCTCATTATGTTGGACTGCAGAGCAGTAATCAAAATTTAGTAAAATTCTTAATTAAGCACTAAATGCTGATGCACAGAATCTGAAAGAAGCTAATGTTTGCACCTAACATTACCATTCATTTTTTTTTTATGGTGGACATCAGAGTAGATACAGCACATCACTAAATGATGAGACAAATGACTTCATATTAAAAAAAACAGGGAGCCATTGAACCACACTAAGTCCCAGGCTCCACAGGAAAAAAGGCAAGTTGACTGAAAGGCAATAATGTAAAATAATCAGCTTATCCATGTAGATATGAAGTTACATCCCTGGGAGCTGAGCACCAGAAGCTAGCCCCATGGACCTTACCAAGTGGATGAAAATTTGTCAGAAGTTCAGTACAAAATGAGTCAGGAAAAGGATAAGCAAGTGCCAGATTCTAGGGAAAAGAAAACAGAATACTATGAAATCAATCAAAAAACTAAATAACAAAACAGACTGATCTGAGGCTCAATATGAATACCAGTCCAAGAGCAGCCTGGCTTGAGGGTGACAGGTTAGCCAAGCAGCAACCTAGGATCAGAATTTAGCAAAACAGAATTTGCTAAAGTGTTAGAATCAGTATCCAATAAGCTATTTTGGGGGATATTTTATGTGTGTGAAACTGAGCCTAGGTGGATCTTGATCTCTTAAAACGTGTACGGGGGGCGGGGGGGGGGTGTTACTGAACTCAAGCCTCTCTTATGGAGCTACATCTCCAGTTCTTTTTAAATTTTAATTGTTTTTAAATTTTGAGGCAAGGTCTTGCTAGATCACTAAGCTGCTCACGCTGGGCTTGAGCATGCCATCCTCTTGCTTCAGCTTCCAAGTGCTGGGATTACAAGTGTTTACCACCATTCCCAGCTAAAAATTATTCTTCAAGGTCCAAGCTTAGTAATTCTTATTATAATAGGTACATATGAATGTATAAAAACTTGGAATAAGTCTTCTATGCAAATTACCATAGCCTAATATTAGGCTAAGTTAAAAAATTCAGAGAATAAATGAGTCAGAATTTTAAGAAATGAAATGACCCATAACATTACTTTTGACAGTTTTTGTTATGTATGTAAGATGTGTCTATATTATTAACATTTAGGATAACATTATAGAAGCTTTGGAACTTCACAAGTCAACAGCTAATTTGATTTCTTAGTGGTAGAAAAAGAAAAGAAAAATAATCCTGACAGATGTATCCCAGGAAAGCAAAGTGCTGAAATCAAAGAATGCCGGAAATGCTCCTGTCAGGTCTCATTCTCTTCACAAAAGCCTCCTTTTAGATGAGTAGTTTTAGGGTGTACCTTCCAGATGCTGAGCTAAGCCAGGCCACAGAGCTGGCCCCAAGTTCAAAGACTAATGAGAAAGATGAGTTGAACCTGGTTAAGCAACCTGGTTACGATTGCTTTCAGTTGTATTTACTATTAAACCAGCAAGCACAGTTCAAAAGACACACATGAGACCCAGATGAAGAGTGACTGAGGCTCTCTGTCTTCATAGTTATTCAAAAAGGGTCAGATATGGTCCCATAGTCCAGGGGAAGAAAGTCTTTCTGTTTAGAGGAGCCCAGAACCTCTGGCTATTGCTGCATATAACACAGTTTATCAGGAAATGGGGATGGCTACCTTGTCCCCCATGTTTGTTACCAGCTGAAAAATCCACACCCCATTTACTGTTCTGGCATCCTCTTTTCCTCTTCATTGTTGCATCTACTAAATCTTTCATTGCATCAGGCGAGGCATTGGGCTACTGTGCAAGAACTGAGCCTGTGTCACACTTTTTAAATGACATGACAACATGAGACTCTCCCCCAAAAGGACTTTGTAAGCATTTGTTTAAAGATCTTCAGAGAAATATGAAGTTTCTGCAAATTTTTATGGGAATAAGAAGGGGCAGAAGAAATGGATGAAAGACTCTTTCATATCTGACACCCTGTCCAATATTCACTGAAGTCAACAGAGGATATCACTGGATGCCTGAGCATATACAGATTGTGGCCTGACACCACAGAAAGAGGTAGGTAGATTTTCCAGAAAATACTAGACTATTTTAAATTTTGACCTAAGTTCTAGATAACAGAGGAGCCAAATATTCATATTCTCCCCATGCTCACGAGCATGTCCCCAAGCCTTCACCCAGCTAGTGAGTCTAAGGAGAGCAAAACCCAAGCTGAGCTTTAAGCTGCCAGGATGAAATGACTTGCAAAGGGAAATGAGGGCACACTGCTGACGGCAAGGGTAAGAGAATAGGGCATGTGTAATATGGGAACAGCAGCCGGAAAGCCAGAGCACAATATGAGATGCAACTATCGGGAGAAACAAAGGGCAGCCAGACAATATTTCACAAATACATTAGGAACAAGACAAAGGAGAATGTAGACCCGCTAATTAGTAGGCAGGGAAAACAAATAGCAGATGCATCAGAATGCTTGAGCTTTTAATACCTATTATGCTCTAGGCTTCACAAAAATGGTTAGCTATCATCAGAAGCTGAATATAAACCACAGTAATGAGCACATGGGGAAAAAGGGGGGGAAGTTTAAATGGAAATCAAACAGATTAGTAACTATTTAGTCAAGCTGGATGGCTTCAAATCAGGACCTGACAAGAGTCAGGGTGCTATAGTAACAAAAATCTAGCTCATGAAATGTGAGTTCCCATTAAAAATGCTATTAAAGGAGTAGGAAGATTTCAGGTGGCTGCACTGCAAGCAATTGCGGGGTCAGCATTGAGCAACAGGAAATAAAAAGTGGCTGACAACAAGAGCATTGGCTCTTGAGGGAGAAACGCAGGTGTCCCCCACCCCCGTGTGACAATCAAGGTGCCAACCAACCCAGACCAAAAGCATAAATAAGCAAAGGTACCACAGATGGATGAGAGCTTGGGATGAGGTCCTGGAAGTACCACATTCCCAAAAGCCACCATGTCTCAATAAATGCATCATGCATTTGACCAAAGAAAGCAAATGTGGGAGCCTACAATGAGTTCTGCAAGGCTTCCACACCATGGCACTAGAAAACTGAGTAGAGGTCCTGGGCCTTTAGCTTTCATATTAATACCAGTTAAAGTACTTTCACCCCTGCTCTGTGTCGTGTACCATGTTAAATACTTTGCATACATTTTTAATTTTCTCTGTAATCTGTTAAGACAGGTACTATTAATATGTATAGTTTTAAACTCTTAACTCCTGGAGCCTCAGGATCCTTCATGTAACTGATTTAAACAGGCAGAGAAAGAGTGGTAAAAAAAGGCGGGGAGAGGCTGAATTTATCTGTCTTTCATTCTTTCTTTCTTTCTTTGTAAAATCTGCACAATTGCTTTGGTTTGTTAAAGTGACATTTAATTTATTTTATGATTTTTTTCATTGATATTGCTACTTAGAGCCATAAGCAAATGTGTTTAACAAATAAAACTTTGAAGCTCTGCATATTCATCACATTTTTTCTAACTACAAGATAATGAGAGAAGGAATGATCAAGGTCAGCTAGATAACAGTGGTCTATACTGGGCTGTAGTTATGAATGGGAATGACCACAGTCCAACCAAGGTCTCGCAAAGTGGCAACATCTTGAAGAGGTCATTTTTATCTGGAACAGAATGATAAAAATGTCATTTCACCACACTTTCTGCATCAATGGCAAATATTGCTAGATAATCCCTGTAATCTTTCTCTTGAAACCAAGATGATGCCCAAGAGTCCTGCTCCATATACAATACAAAATAATGTTTATAGAAATATTTTCCAGTATTTTATCAAGTAATTCTTCCTGGTATCCAGGTGTCTGGTATTAAGACAGTAGAACTTCTTGGCTTGATTTCTTTTTTAATTCATTCATTCAATTAACATTGGAAAACTTTGGGCTCAAATAGATCTTTTACATCTCTTCTTAACATATGGCATACTGATCAGAATTGCAAATATACATGAACACATGAAATGTACATAGTCAAGTATATAGTGTATCGCCTTCCCCAAAGTTAGAAATCTTGTAACTATCTTTTCACAGATCATATAACATCCAGTAAGGTACTCCAAGATAAACGTCTGTGAAAGGTCAGTAAGATATTTCTGTGGAGTAACCAGGTTATTACTAATCATATTTAATGTGTTTCTTCTCTGGAAGGTATTAGCAAAATGGTCAGCTCTGGATTAAGTTTAGGAGAGAGCCAATCAAGCAGAGAAGTGTTCAGTGTTGAAGTCCAGACTACAGGGCTGAAGCTCTCAGCCTCCCCTGCTGAGAGTAAGAGTTGATTCTAGGTCTCATGCAGAAAAGACCAGTGCCTACCTACAACTGTCAAATCAGTCTACCTCTGTGGAAATGAGTTAGAAGGGCAATAGCCATTCAACTTGACCCTGTAGAAAAACCCTAACAGATTCCTATGGTCTAATTTCCCTTTTCATAGGCACCACGCAGGTTCTGCAGGTCACCTGAGTTTTAGTGTGATTAACTAGGTTACAGTGTTCTTAAGTAATGCTCTTCAGACTTGCCTACACATATTTCTTTCAAAGGGTATCCGGAAACATTGTAGATACTTCCACCATGCACATTTAAACCATTTCTGAGAATGTGTAATTCTGAAGATGGCCACTTATATCCACTGTACTTCAGCTTTTATTGATTTAATGGTCATAGGGTTCCTCATCTTCAGAATTCTGATGCTTTATACACTTTACTGCGTGTTGCTGGGAAGCTGGTGAAATCTTTTGAGTTTAGTTCAAAACCAGCATAGGAGGTTCCCTTAGCCTCTACCATGAAGTTTGCCATTGCCCAGTATCTAAATGCAATGTTGATCCTTGAAGCTGTATTGGATGTATCGGGGCATCCATTGACCTCCATTCAGCACTTACTGACTTATAAATAACTATTGTTCCCGTTCTCCATTAGCATTAGGGATAAAACAATAAAAACAGATCCAGCACAGTCTCTGTCCTCCCAAAAATGGTAGATTTCATGCAGAATCAGTCATGGAACTGTGCAGAAGAGAAGGGAGCCTCCAAGGTCATAACCTATGAGTTATCAGTGGTGTCCATTTAGGAAATGGAAGATTTCATAATTCAAGCTGGTTAGTTCCACAAGGTAACAAGAACAGCTTAAGCCCATGCACAGTATCATCTAGTTTCTTTCAACCACAAAGTCAAAGTAGCAAAGTTGCTACAACTGCAAATTTCTACAGATAAACTGTATGTGGTAATGACTAGGGCAGATTTAGTTTCAATTATTCACAGATGCAAAAAAGTTGTACACAGAGATGTGAGATCTGTGTGCTCCTATCTAGTAGGAATGGAAAGGCTTTTGGAGAAACTGATATGGAAAAGTTTTAGATAACCTAATAGATTGAATATTAAGGTAGTTGCAGAAGCAAAACAAGTAATGTGTTCTTTTAAGATTTGCTTTTCCCATAACTCCTTGTTTAAGCTGACGATTATCTGACTCAACCTGTAACTTCATTAACCTAACAAAGTTACTATGCCAGGGTGAATTTACAATGTATATGGCCTATCTTGTGTCTGTGACTTGTAAATAGGAGCTGGAATTGTATTTACACATCAAAGACTACTAGGGATGAGATAATGGCTAAAAAGGATATAAAAAGGGAAATGCTGAACAAAGGACACCTGATACTGACCAGACTGGTTTCTGGAGTTCCTGCCCTCTCCCGAAAAGAAATTTTATTATTTTATCCGAATTCTGTGTCTCCATGTGTTTCTTTCCGAGATTTCTTCAACAAAACCTCTCATAAACTGTTGATATTTACAATAATGAGAAATCTGAAAATATTAAAATAAAAGAAATGGAAGAAATAAGAAAGAACTAGAGTGCCAATGAATAGCGGATACCTTCAAAAGACATTTTTTCCTTGAATTGAATGTGTTTCTCAGACGTTTGAAAAATTAAGTTTCTTCTGGGCATGTGTATGTGCATACATGCTTCTCTGTATGTTTGTACATAAATCAAACATAAAATAATCTTTTAGGAGATTCAGAAATCTCAAGGGTACAGTCAGAACCTATGGAGTATGAAGATAAAATGCTCAGATTCCTAAATAAATGTGCAATTAGTATTAACCCAGGATTGAGATCTGGGAACTGCAGCCATTTGTATAGTCTTACCACATGAAGCAACCAAGTGCATTGAAGGCACTTAATTTTAAGTTGATTCAAAAGAGATTTTAGATTCAAAAAAAATTTTAGAGACAATCTTTAGAAGGGCTAGAATTTCTTAGTGATATTTCAGGAATGTATGTTTTTGTTTTTGTTTAATAAGAGGTTTGGAACATGATCCTCTATTTTCCATCACAACAGTATTGAAATGCTGCCCCATAATCTGATTGAGGATGTGAGTATTGTTTTCTTCTGTTTTGTTTTGTTTACAAGCTAATAAATTACCAAGGCAGTTTTGAAACTTTGGATGAAATTTATAAGCTTTTATTTACAAATATAGGATGTATGTTTCTCGTGGTGACAGACAATCTCTAACATTTAGTGTCTGGAAAACTAGAAAAATCTCACATGTTCCATGAATGTTAAGTTGGTATACATAAGCATGTGATTAGATTTCTGATAATATCTTTGCTCTAGCACAAATACAGAAGGCTTTGATTATAATGTATATGATTCTTTTTATTGTATATACTTATGAGGTACAATATTGTAGAATGATTAAATCAGTCTACTCAGAAGTCTCCAACCCCTGGTCATGAACAGGTTAGGAACAGGGCTACAGAGTGGAGGTGAGGGACAGGCAAATGAGAGAAGCTTCATCTGTTCATCCTTATTCACAGCTACTTCCCATCTGATCTCTAGTATTCCTATCTGATCTCTACCTCTGTCAGATCAGCAAGGACATTAGATTCTCATAGGGATGCAAAGCCTACTGTTAGCTAAACTTGGGAGAGTTCTAGGATGGGTGTCCTTTGACTCATCTTGAAACCATCTCCCCCACCCACTGTCTCTGGAAGTATTCTCCTCCATGAAACAGGTCCTTGGTGCCAAAAAGTTTGAGGATCGCACCTCTATCTGATTTATCCATTCCTCACCTATCGTCATTTTTCATGTGTTGAGAACACATAAAATCAACTTTCTTGCTAACATTCAAGCATATTGTGTATTATTATCAACTGTAGTCATCATGCTGTACAACAAAATGCATTCCTCTTAATTGAAATTTTATGTCCTTGACCAGCTTCTCCCCAGTCACCCAAGACAGGAAAATGCTATGTTGATCTCTCCTTCTACAAGCTCAACAGTTTTTTAATTGTACATGTAAGAGAAATCATGAGGTATTTGTCTATTGTCCCTGGCTCATGTTAACATAACATCCTCCAGATTCATCCATGTTGTCACAGATAATAGGATTTCCTTCTTTTTTACATCTGAGTATTATCCCTATTATACAACATATATATATGAATATGTTAGAATAATGTTATATATATATCATATTCTTTATCCGTTCATCAGCTAGATACTTTGATTAGTTTTATATCTTTGTTATTGTAAATAATGTTGCAGTGAATATGGCATGTAGATATTGCTTTATACAATTTCATTTTACTACTGAGTAGTAGAATTTCTAAATCATAAGACAGCTCTATATTTAATTTTTAATAGACTTCCTTTTATGATTGTTATCTAAAATGTACCCCCAAAGGATCATTGTATTGAACCTGAATAGCTCTTGCAGGGTGATGTGGATCATGGAGACTCAAACTTCATTAGTGTATTAACCCACGGATGACCTCATAGTCAATGGCCTTGCATCCTAATTGGATGCGGCAACTAACTACAGCTGTGGCTTTGGGGGTTATATTTTGTTCCTGGTCCCTTCCTGGTATTCTGCTTTGCCACCCTCTCTGCTTCCTGCCTGCCATAAAGTTAGCAGCTTTCTTCCATCACACCCTTTCATCCTGATCATCCTGCTATACCACAGGCCTAAAAGCAACTGAGAAAGCTAACAATTGACTGAAACCCTGAAACCATGCTCCAAAATAAACTTTAGCTCCTTTAAGGTATTATTATCAGATGTTTTGTCACAATGACAGAAACTTACTGACATACCTCCATACTATTTTCCATACTTGATGGCTGTACTAATTTGCATTCCCACCAACAGTGTACAAGCAGTCCCTTTTGTTCACATCCTCACCATCTCTTGTTATCTTTTGTCTGCTTGATAGAAGCCATCCTAACAGGTATGAGAAAATATCTCCTTATGATTTTAATTTGCTTTTGCTTGACAATTATGTTGAAAATCTTTTCCATAAATAAATGATGGTATAATACTAAATCGATCAGCTCTACTTTTTTTATTTTTTTTGTATTAAATTCTTTTATTGGTACATTGTAGGTATACAACACAATTACATTTCTCATTGGGAATTGTACCTTTACATAATGCATCTTGGTTCTTATTTTTTCCCCATTCCTAGCCCTCCCTTCACGCCTTCCGCCCTTCCCTATTTACAAAGACTTTATTTCCATTTTTTCCATTTCTCATCATTTTTCCTTTCCCTTCTATCCTTTCCCCTGCCCCTCCCACTACCCCTACCTCTTTGGTCCTTTTCTTCCTATTTTACATTATCGATTTGTCATTCTAATCATTGGTACATTTTAGGTATACAATATAATGACATTCATTATTGGAAATTTGCACCTTTACATAGTCTCTCTTGGTTCTTATTTTTCACCCTTGCCCAGCCCTCCCTTCAACCCCTCCAGTCCTCCCTATTTACAAAGATTTTGTTCTTATTTTTCCATTTTCTCATATTAATCCCATTCCCTTCTATCCTTTCTCCTAGCCCTCCCACTCCCTTCCCCTTTGCCCCTTTTCTTCCTATTTCATGTGACCTATTGTACATTTAGTCCTTATTTACACTTTCAGTTTCTCACACCAGAGAAACTATTTGGTATTTACACATGTGTGTCCTATTTATTTCACTTAAGAGTATTGCCTCAATGTGCATCCATTTAGCTATAAATGTCTCTAATTTCTCATTTTTGATGGCTGAGTAGTACTCCATTTTATAAAAAAAAAATGCATTTTCTTTATCCAGTCTCCAGTTGATGGGCATTTGGGCTGTTTCCAAGTTTTAGCTATCACAAACTGTGCTGCTATGAACATGGGTGCACATATATCACTGTGGTATGATTCTTTTAATTCTTTGGGGAAGATCCCCAGCAGTGGAATAGTGGGGTCAAATGGGACTTCCAGTCCTAGTTCTTTGAGGTATCTCCATACTGATTTCCACAGTGCTTGCACCAGTCTACTCTCCCACCAGCAGTAGAGCAGGGTTCCTCTTTCCCCACAGCCCCACCAGCATTTGTTATTGGTTGATTTCATGATAGCAGCCATTCTTTCTGGAGTGAAGTGGAATCTCAGCATTGTTTTCATTTGCATCTCTCGAATGACCAGTGATGTTGAACATTTTTTCATGTATTTATTTGCTATTTCTACTTCTTTGTGTGAGAAATGTCTGTTCATTTCAGATGCCCATTTTTGGATTGGGTCTTTAAATTTGGGAGGTCTGATCTTTTTAAGTTCTTTATAGATTCGAGATAGTAGACCTTTGTCAGAAGAAGAGCCGGTGAAGATTTTTTCCCACATTGTGCGTTGTCTCTTCACACTGCTGGTGGTTTCTCTTGCTGTGCAGAAGCCTTTTCATAAGAAGAGATCCCACTTGTTGATTGTTTGTGCTAGTTCATGGGCAACTGAGGTTTTGTTCATAAAATCTTTTCCTACACTGATGTCTTCAAGGGTTCTACCTAACCTCTGTTCCAACTGGTTCAGAGTTTCTATTTCAATATTTAGATTTTTAATCCATTTTGATTTTAGTTTAGTGCATGGTGAGAGATATAGGTCTAGTTTTAATCTTTGGCAAGTTGAAGCCCAATTTTTCTAGCACAATTTATTAAAGAGGCTATCTTTCCTCCAGTGAGGGTGTTTGGCTCCTTTATTGAAGATGAGATGGCTGAGTGCGTCTGGCGTTGTTTCTGCATCTTCTAATGGGTTCCACTGGTCCTCAGGTCTGTTTCTTTGTCAGTACCATGCTGTTTTTATCACAGTAGCTTTGTAGTAGAGTTGCAGGTTGGGGATTGTGATATCCCCTGCCATGTCTCTGTTACCTAGAATTGCTTTTGCTATTCTGGGTCTCTTCTTGTTCCAAATGAATTTTTGGATTGTTTTCTCAAGGTCTATGAAGTATGCTGCTGGGATCTCAATTGGAATTGCATTAAATCTATATAGCAGTTTTGGAAGGATGGCCATTTTCACTATATTAATCCTTCCTACCCAGGAGCAGGGGATGTCTGTCCATTTTCTGATGTCATCTTCAATCTCTCTTTTCAGAGTGCCATAGTTTTCAGAGAAGAGATCTTTGATTTCTTTCGTTAGGATGATTCCTAGGTATTTCAGTTTTTTGGATGCTATTGGATCAGCTCTACTTTTAAAAAATGTTCTTAAAGATTATTTTAATTAAACTGTTATATTTTAAAATCTGGTTGTCAACTAACTATATACTTTCTTTTCTCCAGGTATCATTGTAAAGACATTACACTTGATCTTAGCCAAAAGGCCAAGAAGCAATTGTAAAGATATTATAGAATCAAAATAATAGACTGTAACATGCAAAACAATGTTCTAATAAAAATCACAGACCTCACTACATAAAAATGTCCCTAAAAATATTTTTTCTAGGGCTGGGGATTTAGCTCAGTGGTTCCACCACCTGCCTCACAGCACAAGATCCTGAGTTCGATCCCCAGTACCAGAAAAATATTTTTTTTTCTAAAATTAAAAATTCAGATAAAGTAACATGGAGTAGCATTCCAAGTAATGTCACAAATGAACACACAGAACTGATCCTCTTACATTTCTGATGACTTTGTCTTCTACTGTCCACTTTTAGTTGTTGTACTTTAATAAGTTTCTGTCTGTCACTTGCTACTCATCATATTCTTCCTTGGGGATCTCGTACCAAGCCATTACTTATGGCATCTAAGCTAGCTTACATCCAGACATGTATGTCAAACTGACTGCTAAACATTTCTGTGTAGATGATAAATGTACATTTCAACCTGCATGTGTCCATTCTGAGTCCATCACCTCCCAATTCCATTTCCCTGCCACTTGCAATTCTTTTTACTCAACAAATATTTTGGAGATAAATGAATAAATGTTCTTCAATAAATGCTACAAACAGAATGTCATATAGAAGACAAGCATTTATTCCTCTATATAACAAGACTTATGTTAGATGGATCCTTTGCAAATAGGTTTGATCTTTACACTTTTTAAAAGTACTAGACTAGGACTTCATTGCATGAAGACGTAAATCCTAAACTTAGACCCAAGGAAGCTGCATTAAACTTGTACCACAGTTGTTTATAAATCATCTGTAGCATTTTATTTTGGATCGTCCAAGCCAAATTTTTTGGTTTCATTATAAGTAAAAAAAGTAATCCAGATATGTTTCTTTGCACACACATTTGCATAAAGGAAAAACAAGTAGTTGATATTTCGCTGACAGTATTTTACTACTTTGATTCTCAAATAATGTCATACCTTGTTTAAAGCTGTGAAGCTGACCTGATCTTAATTAACCAGGCTACAAATTATAAAATAATGCATTAATGCAAGATATCCCTCTTAAAGATAATGTACACCATGGAATATATTTAAGTCTTACAGGTGACTCCAGTACTTGAGTTATTTTAAGTGATACTTATATTTCTGTTGGAAGTCTATAACTTCTTTTGTGGCTAGGATCCCAGAGGATATTCTGGCTAACATTCAAGAGTCTAATAGTGATTGAAGAACTAGTCATTGCCTCCAGTGAATGACAGTAATTCTTTACAGAAAGAAACGTGAAAAGTCTTGTCATTAGGCTGGGTTCACAAGATTCTGAAGCTGAGATGAGGAACTTAACCCACCTTTTTGTGGAATAAGTTTGTGGAAAAACAATTTTCAGGAAGTGTAAGAAGCACAGGAAATGTTTATTAGGCAGGTATTTTAGGACATAATCAAGAGTGAAGTGTGGCCACTCAGAGAAACCCATTATTTTGTAGAACAGGGAAAATTTATCCTTCTCTTCAAGGAGTAGAAACTCTCAGAGAAGGCAGCCCACACTCAAGAATGGTACTACCCCATTCTACAGGTGTGGATCCAGGGTTTTTTTCCCCCTTTTAGGTAATTTAAATATTCTTTAGATTTTCTCAACCTGATCTTTTATCTTAGGATCAGGCCCTTGGTCTTTAGTTTCTCAATGAATCCAATTTATGAACTTTCAGTCTTCCTGAGGAATTTTGTGTGTAATGGGCCTGGTAGGGAAGGATAAGTTTAACCATGCAATGCTGATATGAATCACCTTAGGTAACTTCAAGTGGGACCCAAAAGTTTCAGTCTTCTTGAAAATACAATTTCTAGTTATGATTTCCTTATCTCCTTTCTACCTATCTTTTATTTCTTCTATCCTGCTAACCTTTGATTACATGGCTGTTCTCTCTGGGGCTTTGACACTCTCAGGATTAAGCCCATAGGCAGGGCTAAGCTTACTTTTAGGAGTCTCCAGGGACATTCCTAATTGACCAACATTTCTTCTTTGACTTGTTTCTGTCAAGCTCACTCTGGAAAAGCTTTCCTTGCAGGGAAGCAGCAGAATGGTTCATTGATATTGAGATGGAGCTTTCTTCTTTAGTTTTGAAAGGGATTTTCCAAGTACTATTTCATCAAGTCCCCCAAAAACAACACACCCAGGACTACACAGTTAGCAACTAGACTCTCTCAAGTGAGAATCCAGATGTCTTTTTCAGATGTCTAGCTCTTCATGAAATAGAAGTTTATCATGTCTGATTTCAGTTTACAGATGCCTGCATTTCCACAATTTGAGATGTATTCTTTTAAAAAAAATTATCACAAAGTAACTGCACTGGGTCAGAATAAGTGAATTCTCCAAGCTCTCTGGGAATCAATGATGAAATCAGAGGGCATAAAGAATGCAAGTCATGGATTGCCTGGAGGGCAAAATAAGGCAAGTGTAGGTCTTGGAAAGGAGATCCCTGGACAGAAGAGACCTTTGGCCTTTTTCACTACCTTGCGGGCAGCTGGTTTACCTTGACATTCAGTGTTATTGCAGAAGACATCCTATGAAACAAAACATATCTACATAGTAAGAAGGAAGTCTGAAACTTAGGGAACTGACTTTCAAAGTAAGATATTGATATGATCATCTTACCCCCTGATTAGCAAGAGACTTTGAAGGTAAGAAATCTCATACCAGGCACCCCAAGTAGGAGTAAGTCTGTGGCCCACATCCAAAATCCATTTCCCTCTATTTACAAAATGATGGTAATTAAAATGGTGCTCAGACTCCTAAAACAAGTTGTGTTATTGTACACAGCAATATTCGTTTAAGATCTTTTATCACCACATGAGTGAAACAAGAATGCCGTCAGTTCATTCATGATTCATTAGGATGTGAGGGACTAAAAGAAAAGAGCATTTTTTATCTTAAAAGAAAGATTTTTGTCCTCAAAAATTTCATCAATATTATTACTAGTTTTATTTTGACACTAGAAGTTACAGAGGAGTAGCTATCACAGTGTAGCCAAGTATGGTAATTGAATGAAGAATGATTTTTAGTTCATCTAACAAAAATAAGCCTTTATTATTTTTTACAAATTACCTATAATTACAATTGTCTGGAGACTGTCTTATCAGCCTGAGTGGGATAGAAATAAGCTAGATGTACAATAGCACTTCCTTGTCTATGATTTAAATTTCTATGCTCATTAATGACAATATAAATTAGCATTATAACAAATTTAGTCCATGTTATTCTTCTGGGCAGAGACTAATACTGCTGATTAGCAATATTTAGCAGGCGTTTCATGTGTTTCTGCCCTGGAACATTTAGAAGCGCCTGTACTTGTGCACTTGGTGTATTTCTTTTGGCGGATGGAGATTCTGCCAATCTTATCACATTAGGGCTCAGTTCATAGGATATTAAGTAACTGTCATTCATTGTTATGAGCAACAGTCTTGAAGATTAAAAAACTATTTGCTAGCCATATTTAGGAGATCACTCATTTTTACAAATATGTCACTTAGCCATTCACATCTGCTCCTTGGTAGATAGCTAGGGTAAATGAAGTCCCCCCTATTTCCATCAGAGCACTAAAGCATCACGATACAAAGACAACTTAAGGGCAGAAAGGGGTGCTACCTTTTCTCCTAAGGGTCATGGCTGACACTCTATAACAAAAGGCAGATTAATAAGAGAAAGCATGACAAATGTACTTAACCAAAACTTGTGTGATACAGAAGCCTTCAGAATGAAGATTTGAAGATTGGGGGGAAAAGTATATTTTCACACTTAGATTTAATGAAAAATGGATAGCCATGTAGAAATGAGACGGGACAAAAAGGGATAACTAAGGGTACTAGATCAAGGTGGGGATGAGGTGGGGGATACTCAGCAAGGCCTGTTTGTTTGGACTTTGACTCTCTGTAGGCCATTCCTTCCCCCCAGGTATAGGGCAGGACCCTTTCTGGGATGAAGATCTTATGATCTACTCTCAGACAAAAGAGGTCAGAGAATTTCCTTTATAGTCAGCTCTGACACAGAAAGAGTAATATTTTTAGACTTTATGGCTTACCTTTGGAAAAAAATGGATTCTAGTTTTTATGACCCACCTTGGGGAAGAGAAATTCTGGTCTCTATGACTCACTTCAGGGGTGAATGAAGGGTGAAAGACCTGATTTTAAGGCTGCTTCTCAAGCCTCTCAATTCCCTTTAGTTAGAAGTGCTTAGTATACTGAATTACCATAATTTGGAATGTCTCTTTCTGAGTCCCAACAATGACAAAGATGCTCTATTCCTGAATCTGCTTTGAGCAGACTCCAGGGTAGTGCCAACCTCTCCAAACTGGCCTACCTAGAAATTCAGAACTTATCTCCATACTCAAGAGAAGGATAGAGACCTCCAGAAGCCAAACAATGTCTAGAGCTGTTCTGATGCCTAGATAAGAGATAAGAGGGATTTTTTTTATTGCCTTTCCCTACTAAATACTACACACACACACACACACACACACACACACACACGCACATGCACACACACACACAATCCAGCAAGAGTCTTTCCATGGGTTTCCAAGGGTGTCTAGATACCCTTTCTGCTCTGTTGATTGAGAATGACAGAGCTGAGGGCAAAGAGAAAGGGGATTATTCATAATTGCTATACAACTTTTACGTAGGTATCAATAAATGGTTGCTCTAAAATTCATTTAGAAACAGTTAAGTACTGAGATGGGCTGGATGTATTGAAAGAAAAACAGTTTCTGAAGCAGCCAATACAGCATGCTATTTGCTAATTCTTACTAAAAACTATTTTCAGTGCTGAATTGGTTCTGCTCTTTTATTCCAGATGTAGAATAGAATGGTCTTTTTAATGTCAGGTCTTCAAATTACATAGGAGTAAACCAGAGGGTGGACCTCCACCTGCAGCTGATGACTGCTCGTAGTATTTATAATGCAAAATAGCTAATTAAGATGATGGTCAAGTGGTTGTTTTCTGCTGATATTAACACAGAAAATCATGGTTGCGTTTCTGTGTTCCCTTACCCTGTACAGTAACAGCAAGCTAACGACAAACACTTAATTTCTTTTTTTTTAAATTTTTCATTGGATCTGATTTTATTTTATTGTTTTTTATTTATATATTAATTGGTGCATTTTAGGTATACAATACATTTACATTTATCATAGGGTGTTTGTACCTGAACATGATGTATCTTAGTTCTTATTTTTTTTCCCCATTACCTGTGCACCCTTCACCCCCTCCACCCTTCCCTATTTACACAGACTTTGTTTCCATTTTTTTGTCTTTCACATAATTTTTCCTTTCCTTTCTTCCCTTTCCCTTTCCCCTCCCACCACCCCTCCACTTAATTTCAACATCAGATCTTTCAAAAATAAGCTAACCACATCTTCTAAAGAAATGCATTTGAACTGCCTTTTACTTATGGTCATACATCATCTCAGTCTGAACTGATATTCCTTTAAATCATAATCTCTCAGGTGGGAGCCAAGGACCATATAAATCAAAATCAACTGCCAGCATTTTTTAAAGAAAGATTCCTTGAGATGACTCTGGATTTATTGCACTTAAATTCTGAAAATCTGCATTTAATACCCCCCCCAATTTGATTCGAATGAAAGTGTAAGAACTACTCTCTAAAATAAAATATAATAGTTTGACTATGATCTTGTAGTACCTTTATGATGACAGTCACCAGTTATTTTGTTAAATTATTCCTAGGACAAACAGGTCTATGAAAGGGAAATAATGTTACCACACCCTGATCTCTGACCCTGTGCTTCAGAGCCTATTCTCAATTCCACTTTCTGAATTCTGACAAACACTACTCCCAAATTCCCCATACTGAGCCAGTTCTGCCCAGTCCCATTCTTCACACAGGCTTATTCTTTGCATAGGGTTGAGATGTACTCACGTATGAATCTCATAGGATTAAGACTGATGATCAAGGTCCAAGTTCAACTTCTTTTCTCACTTTCATATGTTTTGAATCAGAATTAATCACCTCTACTAACATTTCCTTTTAGCCATTGTGTAATTTGAAATTTGTCACTTTTAAGAAGAAAACAAGACATCAACCCTGATGGTAAATAGCATCCTCTGGCCCCAAGTTCAGTCAGGAACAAACAGTGTGCACAATATGTCCCCAGCATGTCACAGTGCTCAACCCTGTCTCAGGTCATTAATGGCTGTCTCTCCTCTATGTGGTGAGGAAAGCAGATAAGCCAAGGGTTGACTGGATGTTTGTAGATACTCACATGAAAAGGATTGAGAGTAAAGACAGGGCATGATAGTTTTTTAGGTCTTAAGTACTCTGAACTTGCCTAATAGGAAACACACTAAAATCTACCAAAGTTCTTCAAAGACAGGTAATGTCTTCTCAACCCTTCCTGACACTGCTGAGTTTGAGAAGTGCTCCAGTGGACAAAATCTCAGTAACATGTAGTTGAGGCTACTGTAAAACTCCTTAGCCACACATTTGGAAAGTCTTTAGTAATCATTTGTTCCAGTAATTTAATTAAAATTTAAGCCACACATCTGTTTGAAAATGTATCAACAGAGGTGGAGAGGCTTGTCCATGGGATGGTGATTGACAGGGAGGAACAGATTGACTTGGCATATATGTAGAATTCATTAATCTTTTTCAAGTACATTCTGGGGAAACATGGAGTTCTCTCAACAAGCTGTTAGCAAAACAGCACTTTCATTTGCACAGTTGGAATCCTAACTGTTTGGAAGTTTCAAGTTAAGGAAGGGAGCCCTTCTCTACTATGATAAAGTTTGCTGTGATTATACCATCTAATATGGAAGGGACGTACTAGTTAAAATCATGGGCTTGCTCTACTGTATCTACAGGATACAGATAACTCTAAAGTCAGTCTTAGCATCTCATAAATGTTGATCCTTGCCTGCTTGTGAATATTTTATCTCCTTTAAGCAGCACCTCTTTGTGTTTCAAATTTCAAGTTAAATTACTCACTAGAGATATGGGAGATTTCTAAGCCATTTTAGTATATCATGGGGAGATTAGTTGCTGCAATAATGCAAGAGAAAAAAATTAAAGATAAAGCTCCCATTTTCTCAAAGAAAGAGATCAGTCAAATAAAACATGAAGAAAGCATGACCACCCACAAGAAAACACCATCCAAATATTGATAGGAGAGTAGAGCTGATGGGAATTTTCATGAACTTAGCATTTCTGGCTTTGTTCTTTCTTCGAATGCTGTCTCTGCAAATTTAAATCCATCTTATTTCAGAATTCCGGGTTTGTAACTGAGAAGAAATAGTGCAGATGGCTAAATTATCCTCACTTGTTTGAAGCCATGACAACTTACCATAATGTAGCTTTAAACACCTGAAATTAATTAGAGAGAGTACATTTAAATGTGGACAATATGATTTATAATATGGGCTTAAATATGGATATGTGTTTTGATTTTAGGTTGTCACTTATTTTACCTATAAATGTTGATTAAATAGACTTTATTTTGTCTTTTAATGAAGAACATTTTGTAAGGAACAGAGGGAGGACCATAGTACTCATTATTCAGAGCATATAAATTTTGGATAAACTGAAATAAAGATTTTCTTATAATCATTGTACAAGCTTCTAGTAATCAGTACAGGGTGATAGGAGGATACACTAATAGTTTTTACGTACTTACCATGGTTCATTAATTTTTTACAACAGTACTGTACTTCCTAAACATTGTTGCAGGTCCTTTGAGAGCCCAAAACTAGGTCTTGTTTATCTGATTACTCATAGTAACTTATACAGGATGAAGCCCAGTGTAGTAGAGTCAGACAAATGCAGGTTTAAATCTCGACTCCACAACTGAGTAGCTATGACCTTGGGACAATGGCTTGACCAATGACCTATGCTCAAGGCTTACTGAACCTGAGGTGCCAATAACTACTAACAAGCTAATAATGTCAAGTAGTTGAGAACTGAGGTCCAGGAGACAGCCAGGACATACAGATAAATACTTGGAAGCCACTGGAAGACAATAATTGAATTTGTGATAGTGAATGAGGTCACCAATGAAAAGAGTATACAGAAAAAAGAATAAGTATAACCTTGAAAAAATTAAAGCTAAATCAGAAATTTTAAAAACCAAGAAAGTTTAACCCATAAATAGAAAGAACATCAAGATGTTACTATGCTACTTAATAATTTGAATAGAAGAAGATAGACCACAAGATCAAATGCTGAAAAAATATCAAGCTAGAAAGATAAAAGATGTTTGTATTGGACCTTTAGGGAACATGCTCAGTAAAATGGTAAAGATAAGCCAGATTTGAAGAGGTTACAATTGAGTATAAGAAGGGAAAACAGGCACTGAGTATAGAAACACTTTTAAGGTATTTATGGTAAAGGGAGAGGTAAAAATAGCACAAGGATTTGAGGCAACTCAGAGAACTTTTTTTAAAGTTAGGGGACCAGAGTATGTTTGTTGATGGGAGCAAAGAGTACAGAGAAAAAGGAGAAATTGATTGAGTGGGTTTCCAAAGAGCATAGAAGGAAGTAAGGTGAGGGACACAGAGGTAGGTTAATCATCAAAAACAGAAACTTCTTCCTCTACATCACTGCAGAAAAAAAATACAGGGAGATACAGATAAATTTTATGATGTTCACTAAATCAGACATATGGACTACATGTTTCAACTCAAATTCTCTTTCCTTATTTATCAGTAGTTCTGTGCCAGCACCCATCCCTTACCAGATTTCAAGTAAAATCCTCTCTTGGAGAAGAAGATAATGTCCTCATTTTAAATAAATGGTTACCTTTAGGCCACTGAAGTATTTCTTTGAAAGAATCAAGAAGTCAACCTGAGACATCATTATGATCAAAATAACTGATGCACTTTGAGAAGAGTGGCAATTTAATTCACATCCCCCAGTAAGATTAGGCATAATGTAAAATATTTAATAGTTGAAGAAAATTTTAAGGATCTTCTTATAAATAAAATAATGTTTAAATAAATCTGTACCTATATATGCAAATATACTGAATTAATTAAATACCACAGAACTCTTTGATAAGAACAGCTTTCAGGAGAAGGGGAAAAGTATTTTCTATAATTCAAATTCCATTGCATCAGCCTTAGTATGTGTTTGGAGGGATCCTACTTTGTGTACTATTTTAACAGCCACTCTTCATTTTGCTGGAGATGGAGATGCCCCTGTTCTAGATGGCCATGCCCAAACACATAATAAGCAACATTGGATACATGAAGTCAGTAGTAGGTTAAAAGTCACGTAATACAGCCTGGGCAAGGAGGACACTAAAACAGGGCCACATAGCCATTGTTCTTGGGAAACAGAGTTAACAACTACAGGTAGTTGTAGAAGCTAGGTTTTATATCAAAAGAATGAGACATTTCTTGATTCCCAGAGAAGGTTGTGACTGGGTTGTTTGAGTAAGTATGTGGGCCAGCAGGAAATTGAAACCCATTACTTAGGGATGAGCAGGAAATGCACCTGGTCCCTTTGATAAAAGGAAGGTTATTTCACTAGAGGACCTTACCTCTGGAGCAGAATAAGGAGAAGGGTTGCCTAATTATTAGGCAAATAGAGATCCTGACAAGTTTTTATCAAATGTTAGGGCAGTGCATGATCTTGAGCCTTAGTTTTAGACTTTACTCACATTCACAACTTGACCAAAGTTACATAGCCATGGTATGATGGGATTATGATGTAATTTGTGGTAGTATAAACAATATGTCAGTATTGGAATGGGAAAAGGACTTCAAGAAAGCTTCTGGAGTCTTATTGAAGTGATCCATATTTTTAATTATATTTTAATGGTTTTCCACATGTCTAGTTTGAAAAAAACACTTTAAGAAGTATTCACATAGATACTGTATCCTCAGTGCCTTTGGTCTTTCTTGAAATGGCATCTGCTCTTCAAGAGCATATCTCTTCTTTAAGTGAAGTTTTCCTTCTTGAAGGGACTTTAAGGAATCCCAAGCCATTGATTAAATATTATGGCAGTTTTATTTTGGCAATACTAAAGCTTATAGGCTGGTCTAGTTGTGACCCCAGAAACTGTATTGTTAGTTTTGTTCTTTGTTAGAGTTCTATAAGGATCCTAGCAGGTAATAAATGTCACAATCAAGCAAGGTCTTTGAAAAGAATTTGGTGATGGATATAGCCAGGCACAGAGCCAGTCCAGTTATTTTAACAGAAAGAATTTAATATAAGGCAGTGTTTTCCAGGTACCTGGGAGGGTTAAAGAAGGACACTAAATAATCATAAGGCATAGATGAGCTATAGAGAGAAGCTGACCCTGGAGAAATTACAGGCAACAGTTGAGATTATTAAGGCACACAAGATGAGCAAGAGGTCTGGTTCCTGTGGGGCAGGAACCAGACCTGAAGAAGGGGCTTCACTGACTGCTAATAGCCAGTGCTAATAGCTCGGAAGGGGGCCATGATGAGGCTGATTCTATAACTTTTGAAAAGCAGACCGAAAATTGGATAAAAAGTGTTTAATTCTGTTACTAGACCAGAATAACACTGAGAGAATGAAACGGCAAGGCTGCCATGATGCTAACAGAAACAAGAAGCAAAGAGGGGAAGAAAAACTCATCTTCCTTTAGCCTCCCACTCTCTCTCTCTCTGGTATGAGGAACCTAACAGAGCTAGTTGACCAAGGAGCCCAAGTACAATAGAGAAATAAATAGGAGGGGGAATTTTGAAGCTGAGAGTCAAAAGCTTTACAACCAGCCCAGGTATATTTGAAAAAGTGGTGGTAGTGTTAAGGAAGATGAACACAACATTTTGAAGAGTCTCAGGAATGACAGCTGTGGGAGTCTTCAGGTCTATTTTGAGCTTTGTGGGGCCAAGGTAAGAGCACAAATGGGAAGCCAGGTGTGGTGGCTCACAGCTGTAATTCAATCATCCTGGGGGGCTGATGCAGGAGGGTCACAAGTTTTAGCCCAGACTGGGCAATTTAGCAAGACCCTATCTCAAAATAAAAGTTTTTAAAAAATGGCTGGGGGTGTAGCACAGACCCTAAATTCAGTCCACATTACCACCAAAAAAAGCACAAATAGAGATCCATCTACCATATGCCTACATACTTAAAAGCTGTACATTCTGCAAACTGTAAAATAAAATACATCTTATCCTTCCACCTTAATGGGTATCATTTCACAGTAACCTAGAAGCTGGCTTTGAATTTATAATTCTAGGACTCCTTGGAATCTTACTAGAAATTTCTGGTGTAGGGAGAGTCACACATCCATGCACCTCAGTTATCACTCTGTTATCTTCCTCACTTCTCTTCTCAAATCCCCTCTACTCTGCCCCATAAGATAGTCTCATATGCATGAGTATGGAGAACTCAGCTCATATGTCCTGCCTCAGTTCATACCCCTCTATAAACAACCTTTTCTACCCTATAGCCTATGGTTAAAAACACTAAGGGTGCATGATCAACCCAGAGTGAACTGGAAGAACCTAAAAGGTGGCTTGGAGCTGTTTGAGCAAACTATTTGGGGATCCCTAGTACTTGGTGCCTGATTTAAAAGGAAGCAGTGCACAATGTTTATGTGGGATGTTCTCCCAAAGAGTCTTCATGAATGAGCAGAGTTAAGGCCAAGAGGACAAAGCACAAGCCCTAAAAGCAGTGGAGCACCCATTATCACCTCTAGGCATAGAGAGGCAAAGAAAAAGAGTGTCCATGAAAAAATGATGAAAGTCAAAGAGTAGTTACTTGACAGAGGCTGTCACCTTCATTGAGAAGTACTGCCACAGGCACTCAGCCTTTTGTCTAGTAGGGAGGTGAGAAGATCCCTCATCCTCCTTTTCTTTGATTTGCCAAGATTTCCAGTGGGTTGAGCTCAAATAGAAGCCAAAGCAAAAGAGAGCCAGATGCTGCAGTTCACAGAGCTGAAGGTCATGTTCACACAAGGAGATGGGGAAGGGCACAGATTGGCTCAGAAGAGGCCAGTAGAAATTACACAGGGTACCCTAGTGTGCAGCCTTGCCAATCCTTGCTTCTTCCTCTGCCTCATCCCAAATGTCTATGGCTACATCTCCTGTTGTTCCCACTCTATTTTGTTTTAATCTATCATCAGTTACCAGAGTCTCCTAGTGTCAGCCTCATGTGCCTTCCCCTCTAAAAGAAAGGGTGAAAGGAAGGGAGGGAGGGGAAATGAAAGAGAGACAAAGACAGAAAGAGACCGAGGGAGAGGGAGAGGGAGAAGGAGAGGGAGAGGGAGAGAGAGAGAGAGAATCCAGCCCATTCACGATGTAATCAAGTCTCAAATTTCTCGCCCAGACTTACTAGAGAATAGAAAAGAGATGAGTAACAGTTTGTATTGAGACAGGAAAACCTTGAAACAATGATGTGTACTAAGTATGGGGAAATTACTGAAGGAAAGAAGAGATTTCAGAGGAGGGGGTCATCATCCTGACTACACACCTCTGCCCTGTGTGCTTCACTCAGTCTTTGAACCGAAAGGAAGGACCTTTTTACCTAGGGCTCTTGGATCTCCTTCCTAGTTCTGAGTTTCGTTCATATTTTTTCTTAACCTTTTTACTTAAGTGACATCCTCTATTTAATTTTCCTCAATTTTTAAAAGAAAGAAGTGGAACACAAATGTATATGATAAGTAGCAGCAGCAAAGTAAGAAAGTCATATAACATTGCTTCTCAGTGATCTGATGACTACTCATAGCAGAATCACCCAGGTGTTTCATATAGTGCTGGCTTCTTGTCCTCACTCCAGGTTTCTGAGAATCATCCTGAAAAGCTCTCTTAAAAATCACTGATGAACTGGTTAAGCATACTAATCCTAGGTTATGGAGTAACTTTAAAATTTAGAGGTTTCTTCACAACTCTGAACTTTCTCATCTATAGTAAGAAAAAGTAATATCACCCCTTCTATAGGCTTTCAGTAAGCGCCAAAGAAATAAAACAGGTCAGAGAGTGAGGTGTGGGTGTCTATAATCCCAGCACCCTGGGAAGTTGGGGATCACAAGTTCAAACCCACCCTGAACAACTCAGGAATTTATTGTCTCAAGAAAAAAATTTAAAACCCTGGGGACATAGCTCAGGGTGAAGGGTCTGGGTTCAATTCCCCAGTACTGCAAAGACAAACAGGTCAGAAGATTTAGCACAATCCTTGTCTATCAGCATTAGTAGCAAGTGCTTAGTTTTTACCCTGGGTTTTTAAAAAAATATATGTTTGTGATATATGTTGAATACAAACATTGTGAGGAGTCAGTACATGTACATATCACATTTTAATCTGTTACTTTCCCTTCTCTATCTCTTCATTCCTAGATCTCCTGCTTTCTATCATCTGTCTTTTATTTTGCTCTTTAAATTATTTATACCTTGGGTTTCTCAAATAAGGGAAACCATGTGATCTTTAACTTTTTGCATCTGGTTCACTTCACTTAGTATTATAGTTTGAAGGTGTATCTATTCTCCTATAAATGACTCAAATTTACCCTTCTTTATGGCTCACTTAACAAATGGTTCTGGGAAACCCGGTTGTCCACATGCAGAAGAATGAGTCTAGACCTATATTTATCACCCTGTACTCAAATAAAATCAAAATATTCTGAGTCTTTATGGAAGTTGGCCCTTTGCTTGATTGATCTTAGAGAGATTCTCAACAGCTTCTGAAGAACCAAGACCCAGCCTCCCTCTGCTCCATTGGGAAGTGACTCATTCTTTAGGGTCTCATTCTTTACCATTGCAACAAAAGAGAGTGGGTTGTCATTTCACCCCTTCCCTGTGGATGGCAAAGGTACAGCACAGATGGACACGTTCTCTGAACTTGAGTCCTCTGATATTTGGCTGCTAGAGCTAAACAGAAAACTCTGAAATTCCAACTCTCAAGTGATTATTTTTTATTCCAAAGCAGTGTTGCTACTGCTTTTACTCAGCTTACACTGAGAACACCTCCCAGTTAGAAATTGTACCACCAGGGCATTAGAACTATGTTCAAAGTCCACCACTGAAAAAGGCTGAAGCATAATAGAACATATTTGAAATAGCTCAGCAAATACACATGTTCAGTTACAGAAGCTTTCAGAGTAAATGACTTGGCTACTTGAAGCAGAAAGTAAGAAAATAAGCCAGGCTACATAACAGAATCTTTTCTCGATTTTTATTTCTTTTCCCTCGGGTATTCAGGGAAGATTGCCAGGTAGAGTAAATTTGGGGGAACAGATTATTTCAATGGGAGTGAAGATAGAGCTGCACTTTCCTGGCTACCTCATTGAAGTTGTTTTTTTTTAAATTTATACTCAAACTCTTTCCAAAAAAAAAAAAAAAACACTTAAGGCAGCTTGTAATTCCTTTTACTCTAGTGTCTTGACTTTGAGTTGGTATTAAAAACTTTGTGACTTCTCTTGCTGGAGGCAGCCTTCTTCAGTTGAGTGAAGAGAAACTTCAAGGTGAAGTTTTAATTCTGTGTCACAGTCCAAGTTGTTTCCTGAAAAAGTCTGGAAGTATGCATATCAGCACACACAACATCATACATCTACCCCCAAACCAATACCCCAAAGACCCTGTGCAATTCAGTAGGAGACAAAAGACAGCAAACTCCTGGCTTTTTCCACTCACGTTATCCTTATCTTTGGCACCCAGTGCTGGACTCAGAAATCTAAAACTAAGCTTTTCTCAGGAGCTTTTTGCCACAGGGGGCTATTCATAGTAGTCATCAAGAACAATTGCACAGCTAGCCTATTTTCCAGCAAAATATCTAAGCTTAGTTTGCCTTTTGACAGAGCAAAGGACCTTTTAAAATTCCAAACCACTAGAAGACATACTCCACACCACACAGTGACTCATGACTAACCAAGAGGTCACAGAGAAGGAAAGTGGACCCTCTCAGTCCAAACTGGGGAATGGTCCAAGTGCATCTATTTCTACCAATAATTAAAACACATGAGACTTCTAGGGTCATAGCCACTGTGAAAATCCTAAAAGGAGGATTTTCATGAGGTAGATGGATTTTTGGGTGCTCTACCCTCATTCCTGTGCAGTCTTCCTACAACTGCATCCAACTCTGTGCCCTAGTAACATGCTAGCTCCAGCAGTGTTCCTCCTATGTCTGGCATTTTCTCTCTTGCCCATTGAAATTTCTATCCATATCATCATATGTAAGAGACCCACACATATAAGACTTTGTCAGAGCTTGCTAATGTCAAATCTGTAGGAATCATCCTAGGGTAAGAAATCTTAAATACTGATTCAAGCTACTTTGTGAATGAATGTCAAAAGTTTCAAGCACCACTTTTCCCAAAGAAATTTCCAATTCATAGGCTTTACGACCGAGAATACAGGCCAAAGGAAGGAATATGGATGAAAAACTTCATTATAACAAGACTTAAAAATAGCTACCATCAACATGCCAGATAGAACAGTATTCTAACTACTTTGATGGCTATCAAGTCATCTATGTCTCATATTTATGTGGCAAGTCAGTTATCTCCATTTTACACATGAGGGAACAAAGCCATAAAGGATTAAATAACTCAGCAGAGGCCATGTAAGTGTAGTGTCTCTATTCAAACACAGGTAAATGAACTTGATCACATAGATTTAACCCCTATATGACATGATGGAGGAAAAGAACATTGAGGCATGCAGAAAAAAAGACCACCCAAACCAACACAAAGGCTACCTACTCAAAGCTTGCTACAGCAAGAATCATCTTGCACCATCTCTTGCATTTTGTCAGAGACTCAAAGGCAGGCAGAGGAAGGACAAAGCTTCATTATGGAAAAAATGCCCTGACTGGAGGTTGTTGACAGGAGGAAGTTTTAGGTTGGTTAGCTAAAAGGAGGATATCCTAGGTGGTTAAAGACATGTATTTAGCTTTATCTTTTTTTTTCTAAATTGGAAGCAAGGCCAAAAACTAGGGATTGTGTCCACTATTAATCCAGTCCTGATCATTTTGGACAGATTATCATAGGTGTCACTGATTAGCTCCCTGGATTATTATGAGAGTTAGCAGTCTGCTTTCCTGAAAATCTGACTTATTAATAGCTGGAGTCTGTAGATCATGAGTGGGTCTCCAGGGCTGGTTGAAAATTGTGGGTCAGTATTCTGTTTTTGTGTATGGTCTGTCCATTGTTGGTTTGTGTTTTCAGTCTCTGGGGCCAGAAGCATCCTTTGGAGTCATTCAGCAGCACCTGTGGCATTCTTTCCCTGAATCAGTCCTGTGGATTAGGTTGAAGACTTGGTTTCTGACCAACAGATGTCTGTAGATGTCTGTTGTGTTCCCTGCTGCTGATCCCTCCTATGCTACTTACTATTTTGCTAGTTGTAGACAGCAAAGAGGCAGAGAAACTATTGTTCTCAACCCTAGTTATACCCTAGAGTAAACATTAAAGCCTGACCAAGGCCATTGCTGGAAAAGAAGGAGGGGAGAATATTCTTTGACCATTTCTTCTGTATCTAGACTAAAAAACACAAGCCTCAAATTGTCCTGTAAGTCACAACCTGGCCACCTGCTTGCTCATATGGAATGACTCCTCTCAGTAACTTGTGAGCTGAACAGAGCCCTGTGACCATTCATGGTGCTAACAGATGGTTCTGTTTTTAAGAAGACCAAACACACCACAGAGAAACTCCAATGTAATCTACACAGCTAGCCAATACAGTTTCCTGCTTCAGCCCTGTGCTCAAGATGATAAAAGCCATAGACTATAACTCCTCTGACTTCAGAAGATCATATAGATTTTTGTGTGAGAGAATCCATTTTTCATTGGCTTTGGAGAATGATAAACAAATTCAATACCGAGCATCCACTGAGTTTTGCCTTGAGAAATACATGAGCCCCTAATGAGATATGCCTCTTGCTGTGATTTTATTGGCTCATTCTAACATGCAGTTAATATGAACATGCTTGCTTTTGGGGACTTAAATCAATTATGTATCCACAACTATAGGTGAGTGGTTCAAAGATGAGAAAGGTATAGAACACTGGATTAAAGGGATGCTAGCATTCTATTATCTTTCTCGTGCAATAAATACTGATGAATAGTGTGAAAATTGAAATAACAATTCCTTTGGGCACAAGTAAGCACACACACAGAAGAAAATTCCCCATTGGCACCATCAGTAAAATGAAAGAAGGCATGGACTATTTGACCAAAGTCACTATCTCATGCACTCTAGCTGGCAGGGAGCCTTTGGGACCAGAGAAATGGTCTCTGGAGAACTGATAGAAGCCAAGAATATCCTGATATGTGTTGCATAGCAAGGAGAGCGTGCAGTTTGATGAACCTGGGTGCTAACTTGGTCAGTTACTACTTAGAGGAGTTACTTGGAGTAAAAGGATTTTCTCTTTGGGGTTCAGCACAAGTAATAGTTGACATAGCTACATAGGTAATATATGTGTGACATTTGTTTATAGACATAACAAATGTGTGATGGATTAATTAATGGTCAACTTGAGATGCCCAGCTGAACTGATTAGGCATGGTCTGGGAGGGGAAGATGGACCCACCTGAGGATTGTTGCCAATGGCATAAAAAGGGATCTGGATAGGAAGATTGGGGGCTGTTGATTTTTCTAGGAGAAGTTTGCTGTGGTTGGTTTACCTGATGCACACTTGGCTGTTCCCAACAGAGGAGGAGCTTGGGTCCTCACTGTCACCGGGAATGGCTGCTGTTCCTTTTAGGGGGCCTCTGATCTTCACCATGAGTGTCACTTCCTTGTTCCACTGTAGATCCCTCAGCTTGGTGGCAAAAATCCTTCACCTCACCAGTGCAGACTTTCTAGCTTCCAACATTGGCCTTTGAGCCTTCTGGGTGCCGATCCTCGACACAAACAAGCATAGGACATTGCCTTTGACTCTAGGCCTTCAGCTGGACTTGTGCAAGACATTGGTGTGAGATCCACACCCTTGGCTGGATTCTTTGGGTCTCTAGTATGCAGCTAGATCTCTTGTACTCTGCTGAATTTGACTTTTTGGGTGACTATTATAAAATAATCCTGTAAATTGTGTCCTGTATTAAATCTATTTCCCTTGCAAAATCCTGACTACAACAAAATGCTTTAAAGAAAAGAAAAATATTTCAAGCATAAGGCTATCAGTGCAATTGGACCAGTTTTATACACTAAGATGATGGCTGGATATGCTCACTCATACTTTCATTCACTAGTGGAGGAGTAAGAAAAGAATAAATCTAAAATTTGTAAGACATCTGTGATTGTTAACTTGATTGGCTAGAGAGATGCCTACAATATTAGCAAAGCACACTTTTGAGTGTGTCTGGGTGGGTCGAGAGGGTATGACTTTAGGGACTATATCTGGCCCCTGGCCTCTTTGTCTCTGGGGCTGTCTCACTCTCTCTTTCTCTCTCCCCCTCCCCCTTTTCTTGACTTCCATGAAGTTAACAGTTTTCCTCCATTTTGACCTTCTGCCATCATGTTTCTGCCTTGTAATCAGCTGACCATGGACTGAAACTTCTGAAGCTGTGAGCTGAAAAAAAACTCTTCCTTTAAATTGCACATGTCAGGTGTTTTGTCTCAGCAGCAGAAAGCTGACCAATACATCTTCTTTGAAAGACATTGTTAGCAATATGACCACTAACTTTTCACCATAAACTATGATGATGAAGCTGAAAGAAAGCACTTTCCCTTAGGAAGCCACAAACAGAAAAGGAAGAGTAAGTGAGTGATCACTGGCAACAATTGAAGCCAATCTGTATATCCCTACCAATAGCATATGTAAAATTATTCCCTAATTTAGTATTCTATTAGTAAAAAGTGGCAAAATAAACTCAGTAGTCTTTCTGGGACCCTTGAATGAATGTCTAAATTTCTATATATAAAAGAAAATATTTTGTCCAAAGTCATTTTTAAGATTCTTCACCCTGAAGTGCTTGGATTACTAATCACTATAACACACACATCTCAATGGATTTTCTGTTTTTCTTTGATACAGAACTAAGCAATCAGCCCACACAACTCTTTGGCTCTTCTTGAATACTTGATAAATAAAAGGAGAGATCACAATAAAACCTATAAGGTTACGCTATTTTTAACAGAAGGATGCCCATTTCTAACTTAAACTACTCTTCTGTAAATTATTTTAAAAGCCAGTCATGATTTACAGAGATACAAGTAGGCAGTTATATGTGTGTGTGTTACAGTTACACATCTCAGCTCAGGTTATAGCAATTACTCTTAGATATAAACATTCCACTTAATCTAGTATGGCTAGAAATCCTCTAACTGGATTAACTGGATTTCTGCCTATAATCAAAAGAAACTCAAACAAGGCCCACTTCAAAAGAAATGACACCAAGTACATTTCTTAGGCAAGGAAAAGGATATTTTAATTAATGAAAAAGATGCCACAGCACATTAATAATCCATTGATCACCCCCTACATTATTCCAGAAAATGCACACTCACAAAGCCATAAATAAAATGATGGTTTCATTATGTTTTTTGACTTCTAATATTTTATCCTGATATCTTATTGCTTTGCTAGTATCCTCAGAATAGATATTATATACTTCAATATGTATCATGGTATGTATTATATGATATGTGTCTTTATATGTATCTTTTTATGTTAAGAAAGTTAATTTTCAAATAGGTGACTTTAAAAAAACAAAGAACAAAGAAATTCAACACTTTTGAAATGAGCAAAGTAACAATGTCACTCCAAGAGACAGTTTGCATTCACTGAGACATAATAGGAGCCAGACCCAAGTTCTGGGAGAAGCAGCTTTCAATGACGAGGATATCAAAATAAGGCCACACCTATGGTTAAAAGCACTGAGACACATATAATACCTCAGAGGAGGTGATGTATATGTAATTTTGGCTTCGTTCCTAGAGAAAGGTAACCAACCAGGAAAAGGTTCAGAGAGCAGCCTTGTGCTGAAACCCCTCAGGATATAGAACATCACTGATAACAATCAGGGGAAAGGAATTTGACAAGCACTTTAAAAAATGTATTCCTTTCTAAGGCACCTGGCACCAATAATCCATTCAAAATAGCTTTAGAAGTACTGGGCTATATACACTCACTTATCTGTAATAAAAATCACTAAGACCTACAGCTAGCCATGTGGTGAGTGTTATGTTCTTTCAAATGGGAGGATAATGCAGCAGTCATTACCAAATAATATCTATATTGCTCATTAAACCCACAAAATTTTTATAAAGGATCTATAAATAGCTTGACAGATGCTTTTATTTGCAGTTCCGGTTGTTCTTCTTTTCAAGAGCTCATTTGTTGATTTTGATCAGTAGAGGGTTGGTGGAGTGTTCACAATTGTTGGTGAGTTTGAGCTTGGCTGGTCAGGTAGACCAGCCTCGTATTTTTATTTTTATTTTTTTTTAGTACTGGGGATCCAACTCAGGACCTTGTGTTTGCAAGGGAGGCACGATGCCACTGAGCTACATCTCCAGCCCCAGCCTTGTATTTTTAAAGATAAACTAACTACATCATAAGTAAATTGTTTGTAGGTGCTTTAGTTAGTCAAAGCATGTTCCATCTGTACTCCATGTGGATATGGCCAAGAGGATAATGATCCATCTTATTCAGACCACTGTAATAAGTAATCTCTGGTGAAGCGTACAACATTTTAGAATGGATATGTATGTTGTAGTAGGTTATTTTTATGACTTGGGTCATGAATGAACACTTTATACAATGCCCCAAAAGGTTTTGGGACAAGATCCTCATAGACATTTTCCTCTTTATGGTTTTTTGAAACTTAACTTTCAAGGAACCACCAATGAATGAAAATGTACTGAAGAGGGAATCATGGACCTTCACAAATACTTGGCTATCAAGAAATTCCCCATTAGAAGAGCCTTGTTGCTTCACCCAAGCTGCAGATGCACCTCCAACCTAACTGACAGCCCAGCTGTTGGTGGGATTGCCACACTACCCAGTAATTACCCTAATCAGTCCTACAACTGTCAGAGGTACCTTTTGGAGAGTAGGAGATTATCTTTTGCCTGAATTTTCCAGTGAAGGAGTGACCAAAAGATAAATATTGGATTGCCTCACAAATGGATATCATAGGACCCCCAGAAGCAAAGCACAGACACGAGAATTCCTATGCCTTATATAATATCTCAGTATTTTTAATAGGCATTTTATCATTCTTATGTAGAGGAAGTGCCTCTTTTGTCACCAGGGGCCACCTATTCATTTGTGATCTACTTCGTCTCTGTGGGAATATCAATCACCATGCCCCATCCCCTCTCCCAACAAATATCACTGTCTTTGTTCTTAGAACACCAGAGTGCGAGTAACCTTAGAGAGCAAGTATTTCTTTCTTTTCACCTCAGCAATAAATTATTTTAGTAGCCATTCTTCTGAAGACTTGATTCATAAATAGGTAAAATTGTTGGCCCTTTTATCATTCTCATTTATTTTTCTACATATAGTGTCTCTAGTCCTGTCCTCTAAGAGCTAGTATTTTATTGTGACCTAGAACACAAGCATAATGGACAGATAAATACCATTTAGGTCATGCAGTAATGAATACCATTCCAAAAAGGTGGAGCTCTTTAAAAGAAAAGTATGTTCAGATTCACTTAGTTTAGTGGACATTTGCAGCTCAGCTTCTTTGGCAGGAAAAAGCAGGGAGTCGTAATGGAAAGAACCCTCCCAGAGCAGCTGAGGCCTCTAGAGTTGGCTTCAGCGCTAAGGAGCATCTGACTTTGGGCACATTGTTCAAAGCTCCTGGACTTTACACTCTTCATCGGTTAAAGGAAAGGTGGACTAGAGGCTCTCTAAAGTGCCTCCCAACCCTAGCACACAATCTTAAATCATTCATTGCCCTCTCCCCTCCTTATAATTACTACTGCAAACATGAACTTTGTGTGTTATTCTCTTGGAGGGGATCTGTCAGTCTCACCTTGAGATTTCCACCTTATACTCCTTAAACACAAAGATAACCTTTCGGGGTAAAGAGTAATGAATGTTGAAGAGATGGACTTTTAAACCATTCGAAGAAGGCTTTATTTTTGTTTTAGTTATGAATATATTCTAATAAATATCCTAATAATAGAAACCATTGGATACATTTGACATTTTTGAAATTTGAAGGCTCAATCTGGTGATATTATTTTATGGTTACGGGAATCACAGTATTTTACAAAACTAAATATAGGTTGTCTTCCTAGATGGATCAATAATTTCCTTTTGGCTAAGATTAGGTTGTGATCTCATATTTCCTAGACAATCCATCAAGGTTTTCCTCATCTCTTTCTCGAGCTTGATTTTAAGGTTATATTTTTATAAATAAAAATGTATTTTAAATCTCATAATTATTTCTCCTATGCATAGTGACTTGAATTTTAAAAGTATGATTGGAGTGGAAAGATCATGCTATTTTTTTTTTTTTTTTTTGGTACCGGGGATCGAACTCGGGTCCTTGAGCTTGCGCAGCAGGTGGCGAAACCACTGAGCCAAATCCCCGGCCCAATCATGCTATTTTTAATCCTTAGTAGTGAAAAAAAACTGTAGCTTCTTTCTTGCTGTTTCCTCTTGACCAACTCCAGTAAGAAGGAGCTTTCATAGGGGGCTGGGGATTTAGCTCAGTGGCACCGCACCTGCCTCACAAGTGCAAGGTCCTGAGTTTGATCCCCGGTATGGGAAAAAAGAAGGAGCTTTCATCCTATACAGAGTGAATGACAATGAGTTTTAATTTGTTCTTGGTATTGGGAATATTCTTAACATTGGCTGCAAAGAGATGAGGAGGTAGTAATATCAAGTTTAAGTTTCATCTCATTAGTAAAAAGACACAAGGTTGGGATCACCCTTGTTTTGTTGCCCACCTGGCTCTGACACCTTAGGCCAATTATTAATTTCTCTGACCCTTGGTTTCTTGTTAGTAAAATGGTTAGAGGCAGCTAAGTTTTCCTGGGTGGTATATTAGTTTGCTAGGGCTACCATAGCAAAAAGAAACAGACTGGATCGTTAAACAGCAGAGATTTATTTTCTCATATTTCTTAAGGCTAGAAGTCTTAGATCAAGATATCAGCAGGGCTGGTTTGCTCTGAGCCCTTTCTCATTGGCCTATAGACAGCCACCTTCTTCCTGTATTCTCACATGGTCTTTCCTCTGTGTGCATCTCTGTCCTAATCTCTTCTTAAAAAGAAACCAATCCTATTGGATTCCAGCCCACCCGAAAGACCTCATTTTAATTTAAAGATTTTTAGCTCCAAATACAGCCACACTTGAAATACTGAATTCTGCCTTCAACATATCATTTTGGAGAGAACACAATTCAGCCCATAATAGGCAAATTCCTCGGGGAAACAAATTCTAACATGGCTATTTTCATTGTTGGGGAGGGAGCAGACAAAGGCTCACAAATAAAACCAGTAACGCCTTTTCTTCCTATTCAAATTATCAATTATTTATTTTAATCATTTTAAAAATTATGAGAAAAGAAAAAAAATGAAACAAAGGCTGTGTAAATAGGGAAGGGTGGAAGGGGTGAAGGGCACACAGGTAATGGGGAAAAATAAGAACCAAGATACATCATGTACAGGTACAAGCACCCAATGATAAATGTAAAAGTATTGTATACCTAAAATGTACCAATAAAAGAATTTAAGGAAAAAAAATAAAACCAGTAAAGGAGTGAAGAAACCACAATTGGGCAATGGGAGAACCTCAAAAGAGATATAGTCTAACGGGCCTCTGCTGAGCAGGAAGTAGAAAAGGTCACTAGAGTTGCCCTGATTAAGGCAGGGACAGATGTCCCTGGGGAGGAAAAGGTGGCATATCTCTGGGGCAGAGGCATTCCTTCAAAGGGATGAGATTCCCAAAGCTTGACTCTACTGTGAGCCTTCAGCCTAGCAGCTGGAGAATTGAGAGCCTGGGCCCTGAAGGTGCCACCCAAGCATCCATTGAAGAAGCAAAAGCCAATTTCACCATTTTGTAAGATTTTATAAGGGCTGACCAAGACAAGCCAGTGAACTAATAATACTAGTACCTGGAATGTAGGAGAATTCTGCTAACTCTACTGATTTTAATTCCTTTCTTTGGCTTGGGCCTGTGAATGTCCTAGGGCCTGCACTGGAGCATGAGCCTTAATCAGTGGGAGATCCTAGCCTCCCCCACAGCTTAATGTGTTTCCTCTGAATAAGAGCATGTCCAGGAGAGTTGGCTTTCAGGTCAGTATTTAACTTCTCTCCCCTCTGAGTCCCTTCTTTCTGTCACCCAGATCGCACTAATCAACCAGGAGTGAACCATCTGAACTCTTGATAAACATAGCTTTTTAAGGAGTTGCATGCTGCTTGACTACAAAGCTCTGCAAATTTCAGAGGATTTTTTACCTTATTATTTTTAAATACCTTACATTTAAAGTTTCACATCCGCAGAGCCATGGAGAGGAAGCATGTGGAGCATAATGCACAGTGAGCATTGGCAGGAAACAAAGAGGAGTGGGTGGCTCCAAACAAAGCAGTTGCCTTGTATCTCTGACATGAGGCTTTTGTGGATGTTGTTGATCAGTGCAAATGAAAGTCCACTGGCGAGAGACACATGCCTCTCCAAATTGTAAAATAATACTTCATGGCGGCAGGTCCTTGGGTTGAGGAACAGCTAGAGTGGGAGCAGAGAAAGGAAATGGCAGGCTATTGTTGCAGAAAATGTAACCTAGCAATGAATGGACAGGAAATTTTTTTAAAATTTGAAGTAAAGAAAGGCAATGTGTAGATGTGAAACAAATGTGGAGCACCCCTCTTGTCTGCAGCTTTTCCTAATGCAAACTAGCAGAAAATAAATGGAGATTTGCCTGAGAGATTTGTTCTCTCAAGGACAAAACCTCAATGCCTGCCCTTCAATACCACCTGAAGGTGGATCCTATTTCTAGGTTTAAATGCACACCCACAATGCCAGGATGGATAAAATGGCAAAATACTCCCGGCCAGGAAATAAAACAGTTCATACTGACCTCAAATGGATCTTCTAAGTGTTTTCAGAGGTGGCAGATTTTCACCCTGCATAATGAAAGAAAAGAGGAAAGATGTTTCACATTAAGTGGATCAGAGACCAGAGAGATCCTCTGGGGAGCATTTGGCTTCCTGGTCTACCAGGTCCTTTATGATGTTGTTCATTCCTTAATTCTGGCTTGCTTAGTCGGCTAGGGATGCTATAACAAGATGTAATAGGCTACGTGGCTTAAACAACAGACATTCATTTCACATGGCTCAAAGTTATCATGTGCCATCAGGGTGACTTTCTGGTCAGGGATCTCTTTCTGCTTCCAGTCAGTTGTCTTCTTGCTGTGGACTCACATGGTGGGGATGGAGGAGGTAGCAAGCTCTCTGGTATCTCTTGTTATAAGAGCAGTAATCCTACTGAGAAAGCTCCACTCTCATGACCTCATCAAAGCCCATTATCTCCTAAAAGCCCTAGCACCAAGTATTATCACATAGGGGGCTAGGGTTTCAACATATGAACTTTGAGGGTACACAATTTAGTCCATAACACCTTCAATGCCAGAGAGAGAGAGAGAGAGGAACAGAAAAAGAGACAGAGAGAGAGACAGAAACACAGAGGCAGGAACAAAAAGACAGACAGAAAGGGGAGATCTGAGCTCTGCTTTTTTGGATCAGTATGAGAGGATGACCTAGTTAGGCAAATCAAAGAGAACTTGCCTGAATCAATGATGACTAGTCAGGATAGGAGCGATGAGCTAAAGACAAGAGGAAAGTATACTGAAGGCACAAGGGCAGTAGGAGCAGAGGCCCTAAAGCAGGAGACAATTGAGACAGGTTCAAAGCCCAAAGGAGGTCACCGTGCTTGAGCAGAAAGAGTTCAGGCAAGCATCATGGGCAGTTGAGGTTGGAGAAGTCAGTAGGGGCTAGACCAGGCAGGGCCTTGCACCCCTGGTAAGGGCTGTCTTTACCTCCAACACAAAGGAAACACTCTGAAGGGACTGACATTTTCTGGCAGCATGACTGAAGTTACGGAAGAAGAATGTCTCAGCTCTGAGTAGAGGTCTAAACTGGAAACTGGACAAAACAGACTTAGATAGATGTGGAGTGGGAGTCACTGCATAACACAGGTAAAAATGGCGATAGCTTGGACTAGAATGGTGATGCTGGAATGAGCAATGTGGATGGATTCAAGTGTTTTTGAGTTATTCATGTCAACAGGATTTGGCAATAGGTTAGATACTGGGGACAAAGGAAAAGGAGTTCATGGATTTTATTAGACTCAGCACATGAAAAGAATCTTGCTCAGATGTGTGCACATGGCACATTTCAGAGTTGATACCCCTAGATTTCCATGGGGAGCACCCAGGGGAAGCCACCCTACTCAGCAGAGTGCACATGCTTCCTATGCCCCTTTGCCTGTCTGCTCCTAGATCTGCTCCTTATTTCTGCTCTGCTCTAATTGCAGAGATTGGCACTATGAGATCTTTGCTTTCTAGGCTGCTTCCAGCTCTCTGTAGCCATAGGGAGGCACTGCAAAGAAGAGAGCAGGAGAAAGAGAGAGAGGCCAGCTCTCTCATCTTGTCTTAGGCAGTATCCAACAGTGGCTCTGTCCTCAGAGGCTCTCTCTCTTCCTGACAGTTTGCTTCTCTCTGATGGCCTTAGCTAATGGTTCCAGGGACATTACTTTTCCCTGAGATCCTTCCATCTCTAACTTATCTCATTATCCCTTCTTTAGCTTCTCAGCTTTTTCACCACTTATGAAAATATTTCCCTGAATTAAGTTCCTTCTATATCCCTGCTTTGACCTAGTCATGTACAGTTCTCAAAGACACTAAGTGAAGAAATACATTTCTTCCAAACACTTAGCAATGCCTAAAAAAAATTCATTTTGTTTCCTTCCACAATGACATATAAGGTTTAATACACAAATAGTCCTAGAAAACTTTACAAATTCAACTATACATATGACAGATTTTACTCCGGAGAGCAGAATATAATTTAGTTCAAGAAAAGAAATAGATTGAGGGGTTGAGGTACAAGAGCATTAGAAAAAACTACAAGGAGTTCAAGTAATGAAGGGGTTTGAAAAAGGAAATGAAATATACTAAAGATTAACTTGTTTTAAAAACTTGCCAAGGACAAACCATAGAGGGACACCATTGTTTTACAGATTTATTGAAGAATGCCACCTAAAGGTTAGGTAAGTTATGTCACAAAGTTATTAACAATTAGACAACTAAAAGTGGAACATCAAGTGGAATCACTGTAAAGCTGCATCTCAAAGAGAAGAGAACAGAAAATCTATTGTGTTTTTTTTTTTTTTACTTTATCCATGGTAAATTTAAAATAATTTCCTCCCAAAGTCTATTCTGAACTGCGATTGCTCTTCAGTCCTCTTTCTGCATTGAATGCCATTTACAAAAAAAAAAAGTCTCTAAAATCTACATATCATTGGCAAATACATGTCTCACATACTGAAGCAAGGAGCAGAGAAGTTGAACCCAAGTTATATTTGTCAGAGTTAGGATCCATTTTATACACAAGGACAATTCTAGCATAAAAAAAAATTGGACTTCCATGTTGTAAATGACACATATACGCTAGCAATGACCTAGACTGTGGCTTTTATAAGCAGACTACATTGTTGGTATACAGCACACCATGAACTATTTAATTCATTAAACAGGTCAAATTCTGAAACCTGTCCAGTTCTCCATATGGACATGAGTGCACACACATACTAACTTCACCTATCCTGTACACACCCTTAATTCAAGATTATAAAGTGAAATTCAGTAACCTACACCAGTAACTGTATTATACACTACAATGACAGCCTTACCTGTCTCTCCAGAGTTGACCAGGTCCTAGGGTTTTCAGACTTTTTCAGAATTTATGTGGCCATGTGTAACTTTTTGGATAGATCAATGGGTAGACAAATGAATGTATATGTGTGTGTGTATATATATATATATTTTACACACATATATATATATTACTCTATGACTATATAGCAACTCACTGAACTGTACTTTAGTACTTAAGTGCCAAGTAATCTTCACACCATGTGTTTCATGGATCAAGATACTAATCATGTAAGTTTCCATATTCTAATTTTTGTATCAGTTTTTATTTCATTTACTCATTCATTAATACAGAAATTACTCATTTCCCAAATATTGATTGAGAACATACCACGTCTTGTGCTAGGGGCCACCTCACCTTTTGACATTGAATGTTTATTCAGCACCATCAAGGTAGTTGCTACTGGCCACATCTGATGAATGAGTACATTAAACAAGTCTGATTTTAATTGACAAATACTGTAAGTGTAAAACCCACACTGCATTGAGACAAAATAATATAAAATATTTTGCTACTTATTTTGGTATTGATTATATTTTGAAGTTTCAATACTTTAGATATATTAATAACTGAACATACTTCCAAAATTAATTTTAACTATTTTTTTAAAAAAATTTTAATGTGGTTCCTAGAAAACTAAAAAAAAAAAATACATATGTTCCTAGCACATATGGGGAAGTGGAAATAATCAATCATCTGTCTCACAACAAACTCTAATAAGTATCATGAAATTCAAATCCTTGAAAGAACAAAGACCTTTTTGGAAAGAGATGAGTCAGGAGGTCCTGGTCACCCACCAGGGTGACTGATGCCTATCTAGACTTTATTGGACCAGGGTCCAGAGACATCTTGCTCTGCACTGCTCTTCGAAGTCCTGTGAAATGAGACAAAGTGAGATAGAGCCTTGGAGTTCAGACACTAGCGAGGACTCGGTCAAGTAAATGAACAATTGAATAACATTGGAATTTCTCAAGATGTATTCATTGTACCACCTACAATAGATCACCTGGGTGTGTCCTAAGTATGAGTGTCCTGGCCTCACCTTCCACTGAACCCAGGAGTTGATATTCCTGCTAAACACCCCAGGTGATTCTGGGTTTGCCCATGCATTGGCCAAGAACTTGTACAAGCTAGGCTTCACAGTACTCTCTGGTGTTTTGAATGAAAAGAGCTCAAGAGCTAAGGAATTGTGAAGAAACTGGTCCAAGAGCATCACTGTGCTTCAGATGGACATCACCAACCCGGAACAGATAAAAGATGCTATAGCAAAGTCGTAGAGAGAAGGTGCAGGACATAGGATTGCAGCCTCTGGTCAACAATGTTGGGATCCTTGTCTCCCCAACAGATGGGGAACTCATTCCCATGACCAAGTACAAATGATGCATGGAGGTGAACTTCTTTGGACCTATAGGAGTCAGGAAGGTGGTTTTATCTCTTCTTAGGAAACCTAAAGGGAGGCTGGTGAATGTCAGCAGCATGGGAGGAGGGGTTCCAATGCCAAAGATGGCAGCTTACAACTCAACGAAGGCAGCTCTGGTTATGTTTTCTTCAATTGTGAGGCAAGAACTTTCAGCATGGGGAGTAAAGTCTCTGTGGTCCAACCCGGAGGCTTCCAAATGAATATTGCAGGCACAGATGATGTATGGGCCAAGAAAGAAAAGAATATCTTGGACCACCTCACCCAAGAGCAGCTGAGGGACTATGGCCAGGACTACGTTCTTCTTCAGAAGAATTTCCTCACTGTTGCTGGAAGCCATTCCTGCCCCGACTTCACCCCAGTGCTCCAGGGCCTTCCAGCATGCCACCTCTGCTCATAGGCCCTCTCCCTTCTATATACCGGGGAGAATGGTTTCCCTGTGGCTCTACTTTGCCTGCCTTTCCCCTACTTGCTTACTTGATTATTACATTAAAAAATTATTTGCTGACAGAGTGTATATTCTCAGAGCTCCACACATGCCTAACTAGAAGATCCCAGTGCCATAGTCTCTCTAGAAAGACTATACCTAGGTATTGATGGCTGCTGATTCATCAGGGAAATGGCTGCTGCAATTTGAGTGGCTGTTTCAATTTCTCTCTCTCTCACTTTTTTTTCTTTTGAGATAGGTCTCACTATATAATTCAGGCTGGTCTTAAACCCATGTTGTAGCCCAGCTGCCCTCAAACTCGTGGTGATCCTCCTGCCTCAGCTCCTGAGTGCTGGGATTATGGGCATGAACCACCATGCCCAGCTATGCAATTTCTTAAGGCAACAGTGAAGTTTGCTGTATCAATAATCTCTTCATCTTATGAAAGATTTTTCTGCGGCATGTGATGTTGTTTAAAAGCATTTTGGTTGCAGTAGAACTTCTTTCCAAACTGGAGGACCTTGTCGAACCTCCCCTGCTTTTATCAATTAAGTTTACTTAATATCCTAAATCCTCTGTTGCCAATTCAACAAGGTACACAGCACCTTCACCAGGAATAGAGTCCATCACAAGAAGCCACCTTCTTTGTTCATCCTAAAGAAGCAACTTGTCATCGTTCAAGTTTGATTATGAGGGTGCAGCAACCCAGTCAGCTCTTCAGAGGGAAGGAGCCCTAAGGAGAGGGAGAGACACGGAGACAGCCAGCTGTCAGTTAAGTTCGCTGCATGTGAGCCTGGACTATGTTTCTGCAGAATGACTGCCAAAGATTGCTGATCACCATAACAGATGTAGTAATGACCAAAAAAGTTTGAAATAATTGCAAATATTACCAAAATGTAACAGAGACACAAAGTGTACACGTGCTCGAGCACCTGATTGATGCATGATCATTACAAATCTCAATATCTGTGAAGTTCAATAAAGCAAACCACAATAAATGGAAAAAAAATCCTTTTCCACCAATATTAAATATGTCCAGCCCATGTCATTGGTGATATGGGGAATTCAGTGTTTTCCTCAAAAAGTCACAAAGTGTAGCAAAATAAAATGAGATTTTCTTTTGGCCAGAGAACTCTGTTTTTATGCTAGCCATGTAACCAAGGGCAAGTTGTTAAACTCTCTGAGTCATAAATTCCTTATCAAATACACTGATACTGTGGATAAAATACTTAGCATGTGTTTGATATACATACTACCTATTCAAAACTTATAGTACCAATTGTCTTGTTTTGTTTTCATGTAGCGTACATGAAGACAGGTGGGTGAGAGGGTACTGATTTTGCCATTGGTGTCACCATATGGACTCAAGTAGTGTCAGTTGTCATAACACACATTAGAAACACACTGATGCAGATGGAAGAGAGGATCCTACAAATACAAGTAACAAAGCTTTATTGATAAGGTACCCTTAACTCTCTGTTAATTACAAACAGTAAAGTCTCTAACTCATTTAAATGACCTGACAATTGGGCTGGGGATTTAGCTCAGTGGTTCCACCACCTGCCTCACAAGTGTAAGGACCCCAGTTCGATCCCCAGTACCAAAAAAAAAAAAAAAAAAAAAATGGCCTGACAATTCCCAGCTAGAATTTATTTCAGTGACTTAAAAAGAAAATGAGCAAATCATGATTCCTTTTGCCCAAGTGTGGCCCATTCCCTATTGCCTGCTGCTCTTCTTACCCAGTCTTAGCCATGATCTTATGATAATGTCCTCCCCAGCCTTAGCCATTATGTTTGATAAGCAACTGTAGGAATATAAACACTTGCACTGAAATAGTTACTGAATGAAAATTCACCATTAAAAATCATTTAAGATTTCATTAAGAATCTTTGCTCTTTGCACTTCCATAAGATATACTAAAAAGCCAAAGTGTACAGGGCTTTTGATTGGTTTACCTAAAGTATATTGAATATAGACTGAGACCAAAAGGAAATCATGGAGAACTCAGTGCCCTGAAAATTTTACTCTATGATTATTACATCTGTTCCAACTCTAGATAGCATTCTCAAAACTCAGATCAATGTCCAACAATAAGTGTCACTTAATAGTGCCTATAGCCAACACCAAAAGGGAATTTTATTTTGAATTCATTCTTTTGAAGGTATGTAGATCTCCTTTTTTTTCTCCCCAAAAGAAAAATAGGTAGGCATAATACCGTGTAGTTCATTGTGTTTCAAGGGCCACACACAACATTGTGGCAATGTGGAAATATAAATTCTGTTTCAAACAATACTGAGTACATACGTGTTAATATGCCTGCTTTTGATTTATGCCTGTTCTGGAAGGAACATTGCAACATCCTTTCCTATGTGGAGTTAATTGAGAAATCCTGGGCCAGTGTCTCTCTAAGGACACTGAGATCTGCCTGTATACAGGAGAGAGACTTTGAAGCCCGTGTAGAGAAGCCTGAGCTTTCAATTGACCATCTTGAGTTACAACCGGCCCTCATGAATGAACAGAGTTTATAAGTTAGGGTCCACTGTACTTCATTCAACAAATGTACATTGAGTGCCTTCTCTATCTCAGCCACCCTTTTAGTTACTAACACAAAGCAGTGACGAAAACATACCAAAATCCCCATTCTTCAAATTTACATTTTAGTTTTGAGTGATCCTCAGTGAACAAGATTTTTAAAAATAGAGATTCCCTCCTCAGGCCCCTCTTCCTCACCTAAAACAGGATACATGAGAACAGTGTCACTGGGAAGGTGGCATCATGGCTACAGTTATAGCTACTTTGCTACCACCTCTTCTTGACCTCATTCCTTAAGGAGGCTAGTTTGGGAATGATGCAATCTAAAGATTAAAGTCTACAGGAAAAATCTAAACATGCTCCAATTCTACCATTTATGAGTGGGCTCCAACCACACCAACATGACCAATCATCATTGCTGTTCATTGCCTAGAATTTCCTTGGGGACTTCCACAGATAGAGACATTATTAGTAGGGCAGGATTTTAGAATTGCTGGATTTCCAGCTGTAATAGCTTCAAAATAGCACTGAAACAACACCCTCACCCTCTGGCATCAATTTTCTGTCCATCTCCTGAAACCCCTCATGGAGAAGGGAGAGCAGATTCCCAGTATAAAATTGCTGATTATTACTTCCACAGCAGGCCTGGGTTTCCAGCTCAGGGAAGAACAAAAGTGACAGTTCTGTGAAATGTGAAATAAATAATCCTAATCACTTTCTTGTATTGATCATTTAATATGTTTTAGGAGTTTTAGAAAATTTACATGTATTATCTTATTAATCTTTCCAATAATTTTCTGGTGCTATAATTTCTTTTTACGTAGGACAAACCTGAAACATAAAGTTAGGTAACTTGCCTGAAATAATGGTAGATCCAAGACCCACACCCAGGCAGTCTGGCTCCAGAGCATTTATTCTAGCCACCACGCTGTACCTTCTGGGAATACAGAAAGGTAGGCACTTGAAAAAGATAGGCTCTCATTTGTCAAATCAGGCTTTAATTCCTCAAGTTTCCCATTGTGTTGTTTCTTTTTCTTTCTAATCTTTTCTTCTGCTTCCTTCCTTTTATTCTTTTCATTTCTAGATCAGATAAGGACCTTTCATCTCTGTCATGCCTGCCTACCATGTACCCTGTAGTCAAAAACAAACTCCTTCTCACATGCTCCACAGAGCAATAGCTACTTCTTTAGGAATCTTGGAACAAAGAGGAAGGGAAGGAATATAGACATTACTTCCTCAGGCCCCACTTTCTCATCATCTTCTCTTAACTGGGGAATGACAAACTTACCCATTGAATGTTCAGAAAGCAGCAGCTTCTATCCCCAAAACTCCACTATGCATTCCATAGTGTCTGCAGGAAAGAAAGACTCAGATGGGAATCTCTTGGACATTGTGAGAAGGAAAAGGTTATCTTCTAACGTTACTCTCGGGGATTGAACTCTGGACCTTGTGCTTGCGAGGCAGGCAGCAGCACCACTGAGCTAAATCCCCAGCCCTGATGTTTACTCTTTGTTCCTTGTCTCTCCCCCAGCTGCTGCCCCCATTAGTCCTTCCCGGAAGGCACCTACCCAGCCTGTAATGATGGGGAGTGGCAGAGAGGAAGGATCATAGATGTGTGTAAGAAAAGGGAGAAGAGAGATCCTAAGAAATTTCTGATACCAATGTGAGAGTCCTGCACTCCCTGATCATTCTTACGTCACCCTTGAAATGTAAGAATGTCCTGGACAGTGTGTCTTATGAAGACACATTCTTCTGAATGTGTGTTCTATAAGCCTAGAGTCACACAATGATAACAAAATTCAGCCCTGACCTCAAGGATCTCACAATCAAAATAAGACTCATAATTGCCTTAAAAATATTTGACATTCTCACTTGTTGGGGCTTGTGAGAGATGAACTGAAAGTGTTGATTTAAATGGAAATATATCAAAGTTACACTTTGCTCAGCAGGCAAGAGTGTTGTTCACACTGGAGGCTTGATGCTATGCATCTTTGGTGCTTTCTTTTTTTTAATTAAAAAGTGCAAGTAGAAGTGTGACATGATGTTAGGTTATTTTATTTGCATTTTTAAAAATCCTCTCTCCCATTCTTTCCCTCACACCTTTAGCCTCCAATGCCTCTGTGTAAATTAGGAACCACTTCCAAACAAGTTAAACTTGAAGACCTACTTAGTTTCTCGGGCTCATTACCAAGGATTTAAAACCTCTCTATTCATTCGACAACAATAGTTTCCATGGCAATTACCGCAACACATGACATTCCCTGCAGCTCAAGCTTAAAAACTGCACCAGCAGAAATGGCTACATATCAACACATTCTCCAGGAAAAGCCAGGCGGGTCTTCACTGGTTCTGAGCAGGAGGAATTCATTTTTTAAAATGAAAAAAAAATCCATCATTTTGATTTCTTGGTACAATATTGAGTTTCTCCCTTTTTATTTCAAACTATTACACCCACGAAGATATAATTTTGTATAACAAATCACTGGAATTGCATTCATGTGAGAGTGGCCAGGGACAAAGACAAAAGGGTTTATCATAATTTTCATCACCCCTTTCATCTGTTTTTGACCCTTTAATCATTATGTTAGGCATCACTCTCAACACAATATGTCTGTCTTTCTGCTTTCCTCCAAGGAAAGCAACCAGAAGGTACATGCAAACCACTTCCATGAAAAATAAATAGCCAAATAAATACACCAGCCAAGAAGGTTCCTTTGACTGGGCAATCTACAATGTGCTAGGGACCATAATAGGAGCTTTATATGAATCATTTCAAATGACCTTGTGAGATCAGGATTTTCATCTTTGTGCAAATGAAGAAATGTGTGTTCAAAGAGATGAAGAAATTACCCCATGATTATACAGCCAAATGTGTCAGAACTAGGATTTCCTCCCCAAATTGGCCAGGCTCCAGAGTCTATGATTTTTAATTAATTGATAAATGGTATAATTTTCTGGCACAGGCTTGAGAGAAGGTAGAGTGGGGAGAGGTGCTCAGTCAAGTGGCCTCAGCTATTACCAGAGCACTTGAAGTCCCTGTGTGCTGGCTGGGACAACCCTAAACAAGTCCCTCAAAGCTTTATTCTTCCTCATTTTTCCAGGAAATATTAATCACGATGTTGACCGGCTTCCCTAGGCTATGTAACAAGAGACTGGAATAAACACTAGGTGAGAGTTCCAAAATGCCATCCAGTAAGGATGGTGCTTATAAACCCACAGGAAGAAACAAATGAGAAGAAGGAAGACAAAGGGGAAATAGGAAGAAAAATGTTTTAAAATGACTTGGGAGGGGAGCTTGCCCAAAAGAGAATGAATGCAAGCCTCCAAGTACTCTCATTGTGTCCAGCCCTAGGCAAACGTGTTGGATGAGAAACACAGCTCCCAATTCTATCTTCTACAAAACCTGGCTCTAAAGGTGCAAAAGATCCCCGTGAGAAGATCGTGTAGGTCATGTCTGTCTGTTTCTGACCCAAGAATGTACAATACCATAGATTTTATATGAGTGTGTTAATTTCTTTGCAAGGAAGAATTATGGATTTACAGGTTTCCTTTTAATAAAGCATAGTAGTAATGCAAATACAGTATCCATTAACTTGAGCCAGGGAGCCTATTTGTGTAATCATTAAATGAGGAGCTACATTAGCTTCATATTAAGGTAATAGCTGTGCTTATCTAATTTTGCATTTACTTTAGGCTCTGTCTTTAATGATGTATGATACCTTTAATTAAGGGTCGACAATTAATGAGGCAGTTGAGGTTACTGTACTTGACTTTATGTTTTAGTTAGCAGAAATTAAACATGCTTATACTTTAATTTCCTCCTTTCCTGCTCTTCAGAAGCTATGCAAAAGAGATCTTTGGAAATAATACAGAATTCTGTCCAACACATACTCACTCATACATTGATTTATGTAGCAAGCATTTTTCTGCACCAGAAGATACAAAACAGACCATGCATGTACCTTTCCCTAAAGGAATTCAGAGTCTAGGGCTAACCTTACTAGGCTTTAATAGACATCATTTAAAAAGGAGGCCCTAGGGAAAATGTGAGCTGTAATCTATATAGATATGATCAGACTGAGGCTCAAGGATTTGAGCATTTTCATGGCATTTTTATTCATTTGTATATCAAACAAGCATGGAAAAATGTGTCCCAATTGCCAATGATTATGTTAAGTTCTCGTAAGGACTCTCCATAACAGACCTCAGTATGAAATAGAGGCACTTGGAAATTTTAACTTTTAGAAAAAGTTAACATTTTGCAAACCTCCGGATAGTAATCTTTTGTCCATAACGTGCATGAATGAATTATAGCTGAGTTCTTTATTCAATGCAAAAGGGCTTTAAATTTTTCAAAGGCTGTTAGTTTATGATGTTTTTTTCCATTAACTCTATTGGTACATTTTAGGTATACAGTACAGTTACATTCATCATTGAGATCTTGTACCTTTACATGATGTATCTTGGTTATTTTTTCGCAACCACCTTCCCTTCCTTCACCCCCTCCACCCTTCCCTAATTACAAAGACTTTGTTTCCATTTTTTCCTTTTCTCATATTTTTCTTTTCCCTTCTTTCCTTTCCCCTATCCCTCCCACTTCCCCTACTCCTTTAGAACTTTTCTTCCTATTTTACAATATCATTTATACATTTTGATCCTTATTTACACTTTTAGTTTTTCACACCAGAGAAACTATTCATGTCCTAAATAGGACACATGTGTGTCCTATTTATTTCACTTAAGATTATGGCCCCCATGTGCATCCACTTAGCTATAAATGTCTCTAGTTTCTTCTTTATGGCTGAGTAGTACTCCATTAAAAAAAAAAAAACACATCTTCTTTATCCAGTCTCCACTCGATGGTCACTTGCGCTGTTTCCAAATTTTAGCTATTACAAACTGTGCCACTATAAACATGGGTGAGCATATATCACTGTGGTATGATTCTTTTAATTCTTTTGGGAACATACCTAGTAGAGGAATCGCTGGGTCAAATGGGACTTCCAATCCTAGTTGTCTGAGGTATCTCCATATTGATTTCCACAGTGGTTGCACCAGTCTGCACTCTCACCAACAATGAAGAAGGGTTCCTTCTCCCCACAACCCCACCAGCATTTGTTATTGGTTGATTTCTTGATAGCAGCCATTCTTCCTGGTGTGAGGTGGAATCTCAACATTGTTTTCATCTGCATCTCTCGAATGACCAGGGATGTTGAACATTTTTTCATGTTTATTTGCTGCTTTTACTTCTTTGTCTGAGAAGTGTCTGTTCATTTCAGATGCCCATTTTTGAATTGGGTCTTTATATTTGGGGGGGGGGTCTGATTTTATTTACTTCTTTATATATTCTAGATAGTAGACCTTTGTCTGAGGAACATCTGGAAAAAATTTTTTCCCACATTCTAGGTTGTCTCTTAGCTCTGTTGGTGGTTTCTCTTGCAGTGGAGAAGCTTTTTAATAAGATGAGACCCCAGTTGTTGATTCTTTGTGCTAGTGCCCATGCTACTGAGGATTTGTTCATAAAGTTTTATCCTATGCCAATTTCTTCAAGACTTCTACCTAACGTATCTTCCATCAAGTTTAGTGTTTCTGTTTTATTATTTATCTTAAATCTATCTTTAATCCACTTCAATTTTAGTTTAGTGCATGGTGAAAGGTAGGGGCCTAGTTTTAATCTTTGGCAAGTTGAAATCCAGTTTTTCCAATACCATTTATTAAAGAGGCTATCTTTCCTCCAGTGAGGATGGTTGGCTCCTTTGTCAAAGATGAGGTAGCTGAATATGTCTGGAGTTGTTTCTGCATCTTCTAATCTATTCCACTGATCCTCGAGTCTGTTTCTTTGCCAGTACCATGCTGTTTTTATCACAATGTCTTTGTAGTATAGTTTCAAGCTGGAGATTGTGATACTCCCTGCCATGTCCCTGTTGTCTAGAGTTGCTTTTGCTATTCTGGGTCTCTTCTTGTTCCAAATGAATTTTTGGATTGTTTTCTCTAGCTCTGTGAAATATACTGTTGGGATTTCAATCTGGGTTGCATTGAATCTGTATAGTAGTTTTGGAAGTATGGCCATTTTCACTATATTGGTTCTGCCTACCAAGGAACAAGGGATTTATTTCCATTTTCTTATATCCTCTTCAATCACTTTTTTCAGAGCATCGTAGTTCTCAATGTAGAGGTCTTTTGCTTCCTTCATTAGATTGATTCCTAAATATTTCATTTTTTTGGATGCTATTGTGAAAGGGATTGTTTCCCTAATTTCTCTCTCAGTGGGTCAGTTATTTGTGTACAAGAAGGCTATTGATTTTTGAGTGTTTACCTTGCATCCAGTTACTCTACTGTATCTGTCAATTAAGTCTAGAAGTCTTTTGGCAGACTTTTTGGGTCTTCAGTGTAGAGTATCATATCATCAGCAGATAATGATAGTTTAACTTTTTACTTTCCTATCTTTTATTCTTTTCATTTTTTTCTCTTGTCTAATTGCCATGGCTAATGTTTCCAAAACTATATTGAACAGGAGTGATGATAGTGGACATCCTTGTCTTGCTCCTGATTTTAGCATGAAGATTTTCAGTTTTTGACCATTTAGTATAATGTTGCCTGTTGGTTTTTCATAGATAGCCTTTATCACATTGAGATAAAGACCCTCTATTCCAATTTTCTGCAGGGTTTTTTATCATGAATGGGTGTGGAATTTTATCAAATGCTTTTTCTGCATCTATTGAGATGATCATATGGCTTTGGTCCTTGACTCTATTAATATAGTGTATTACATTTATTGATTTACACATGTTGAACCATCCTTGCATCCCTGGGACAAATCTGACTTATTCAGGGTGTATGATCTTCTTGATGACCCTCTGTATTCTGTTTGCTAATTTCTTGTTGAGGATTTTTCCATCTATGTTCATTAGGGAGATTGGCCTGTAGTTCTCTTTTTCAGTTGGGTCTTTCCTTGGTTTTGGAATCAAAGTAAGGAAGGAATTTGGAAGCCTTGCTTCCCTTTCAATTTCCTTGATGAGTTTAAAGAGTAAAGGCATTAGTTCTTCTGTAAATGTCTTGTAGAATTCAGCAGTGAAGCCATCAGGAGCTGGCCTTTTCTTTGTTGGTAAATATTTTATTACATTTTCAATTTCACTCATTGTAATTGGGGTGTTTAGAATTTCTATATCTTCTTCATTTAACTTTGGCAATTCATATGTATCTAGGAATCTGTCCATTTCTTCTGTATTTTCCATTTTATTAGAGTACAGGTTCTCTAAGTAGACATTGATGATCCTCTGGATGTCTGTTGGAACTGTTGTGACTTCACCTCTTTCATTCCTAATTGCTTGGATTTGAACCTTTTTTTTCCTTTTTTGATAAGGTTGGCTAAGGGTTTATCAATTTTATTTATTCTTTGAAAAAACCAACTCTTCTATTCGTTGATTTTTATATCATTCTCTTAGTTTCCATTGCATTGATTTCTGCTCTGATCTTTATAATTTTCTCCCTTGTATGAGCTTTGGATTTGTCTTGCTTTTCTTTTCCTAGGATCTTAAGGTTCAGCATTAGGTTGTCTATTTGAGCTCACTCTGTTTTCCTAGTGTGGCCATTCATTACTATGAATTTCCCGTGTAGAAGTGCTTTCATTGTTTCCCGTAGATTCCTGTGTGTTGTACTGGCATTATCATTTACTTATAGAAACTGTCTAATTTATTCTTTAAATTCCTCTGTGACCCATTGGTTGTTCTGGAGAGTGTTATTCAATTTCTATGTGTTTGTGAGGTTCTTGCAGTTTCTTATGCTATTGATCTCCAGTTTAATTGTACTATGGTCTGATAATATACATGGGATAATTTCAGTTCCTTTACATTTACTTAAACATGTTCTATGAACTAGTATGTGGTCTATTTTGGAGAATGACCCGTGTGCAGCTGAAAAGAATGTGTATTCTGATTTTGTGGGGTGGAACACTCCGTAGACATCTATTAAGTCCATTTGTTCAAAAGCTTGGTTCAGTTCTAGTATTTCATTATTGATTTTTTTGTCTAGATGATCTGTCTATTTGTGATAATGGGGTACTGAGGTCCCCCACTATAATTGTATTAGTGCATATTTGTTTTTTCATGTCCATTAACATTTGTTTTGTATAGTTGGGGCCATTAGTATTTGGTGCATATATATTTATGATTATCATCTCTTCCTCTTGGATTGTTCCCTTTACAAGGATGTAGTGACCTTCTTGGTCTCTCTTAATTAGTTTTGGTTTGAAATTTGCTTTGTTTGCAAATAATACAGCTACCTCTGCTTTTTTCCAGGTTCCTGTCATGTGGGAAACTTTTTTTCCATCCTTTTACTTTCAGTCTATGAGTTTCTTTTTGAACTAGTTGCATTTCTTGTACACAGCATATTGTTGGATTTTGCTTCTTAATCCCTTCTGTCAGTGTGTTTCTTTTATTTGGTGAGTTGAGGCCATTTACATTGATATTATAACTGATATGTATTGACTTATCATTGTCATGTTATTTTCCTATTGTTGGTTCTTTTTTATTTTTTCCCCTCTCCTTTTAATTTCTTGCCTTGCCTGATGGATTTGCTCTGTTGGGCCTCATGGAGTTGTGACCTTCATTGTCATTTTTTAGGATATTTTTTAGAATTGTTTGGAATGCTGGTTTGGTATTTATGAAGTTTCTCAGGTGTTCTTTGTCATGGAAGTATCTTATTTCCCCATCAATTTTGAAAGATAGTTTTGCAGGATACATCAGTCTAGGTTGGAGATTATTTTCTTTTAGGGCTTGAAATACCTCACCCCAGGCTCTCCTTTGTTTGAGAGTTTGTATTGAAAAGTCTGCTGTGATTCTGATGGGCTTTCCTTTGCATGTGATTTGTTTATTTTCTCTAACTGCTTGTAGTATTTTGTTCTTCTGTTGGGTTTCTGGGATCTTGATTATTGTATGTCTAGGTGTAGATTTTTTTTGATCATGGCTTGTTGGAGTCTTATAAGGCTCACTTATCTGTATGTCAAATTCTTCTGCTCTTTTGGGGAAGTTTTTTATGTCATTTGTACTTTCTTCTGCTTTTTCATGGACTTCTGTCAGTCTTATATTGTTCTTTGTGTCTTTGTGTCATCTAGGAGCTGTTGGATTGATTTCTCATGGTCCCTTACTAGTTGTAAGAGATCTCTCTTTTCATGGTCACTGAGCACCATCCTGTCTTCTATATCTGATATTCTGTCTTCAGTTTGTCTCAGTCTGTTGTGTATACTTTCAATAGAGTTTTTAATCTCCTGGATATCTTTTTGAAACTGTTTCATGGATTCCATTTCTTTCCTATGTTGGGTGTTCATGATTTCCATTTCTTTCCTATGCTGGGCATTCATGGCATCCATCATGGTCCTGAACTCATGTGGTTTTTATCTGTTTCTGTTCTAGAGCTTCTAATCATGTCTTCTATTCTGCTCACCATCTCTGTAGTTATCTGTGAGATTATTTATGTTTTGAATTTTTCTAGAGCCTCATTCATCTCTTTTGTTACTTCCTGTGCTATCAGTTCAGGGTTTCCAGGTGGTTGATTATCAGACTTTTCCACCTCATTTCTCCAGAGTTTGCCTTTGTTGAGCTAGAAGTCTGGGACTGACCCCTGCTTAAATGTCTTCTCATTTCTATTTTTGCTGTTGGTATTGTCCTTGGTTTAGTTCCTGAGTTGATACTTCAATATTGGTTATTGTAGGTATCTTTGTTGCTTGTATTTAGAACCCTTGTGGAATGATTGCTTTTCAGAGGTATCTTCCAGATATAGCTAGCCTTAAAGTTTTGAGTCTCTAATAACTCTAGGGCAATCTCATTTTCATTATACCAGAAGGATAACTGATTAGATCAATCACAACACCTTAGCCCAAGTGATACAATCAACAATAACAATAATGTAAAGTACAGCTTAGAAAATAACAATTTGTGGTAGTTATTAATCTATCACCTTTAACTGTGTGAATTAAATCAAAATCGAGGACCAGCCCAAAATATGTTTATAGTGAATAAACTCTTCAATATAGCAACTTTACCCTTTGGGATGAGGACTTAGAAGGAGTTGGGGAGGGAGGGATAGATAGGTAGAAGGAAAAGGAAAGGTTAGAAATGAGGCCAGAGGACACAGGAAAATCATGCAAAATCTAGGGAACTGTTGAAGACAAGAGGAAAAGACAGAATTAAAGAACAAAGACAAGAACAGAACAACCTATCAGCAATAGAGAGGCTAGAAACTGTATTCACTTTCCTTTGAAACTAATGACAATCAAGAGAAGGAAAAATGAGAAGAAAAGAAAAAGAAAGAAGAAATTTGAATTAGTACAGGAACAGTAACAAAAAGAGAGATGAAGAAGAATGTGGGAGAGCAAGAGAGTGAGAGAAAGAGAGAAAGAAAAGAAAAAAATTTGAAAAGAGTAGAAAAAAGCAACTTAAAATCAAAAATTATAAATGAGAGAAAAAATAATTTTGAAAATAACAAATAAAAAATAAAAATGAAGGGCCTCCTTCAAGGTATGACTCTGCTGTCACAATAGACAATGTGGGCCACAGTGTGCAGGTCTAAGTCAATTAGTCTCAGCAAGCCAGCAGCAGACCCCTGAGATTCAGGCTGATTTCTGGCTGCAAGTCCCAAGTTGAGGTCCCTGTCCTCCTGCAGGGTTGAACTCCACAAACTTCTATTGCAGGTTCCAGCTGCCCTTCTCCTGAAGACAGTCCAGGTTCCGATGGGAGGTGATGATCCCTCCAACTTACCAAGTACAGTGGACTGTGTGTCGTTATTGCAGAGATTCTCTTCACTTTTCCAGTGGGCTTCAATTTTAGTAAAGGAACCCAAAAGAGGCCCTCTTTCTGTTGTTCACTTCTGCTCTACCTTCTGGAACTCAGGACAATGGCCTTTATGACCTCCTGTGCCTCTGGGGTGTGGATCCAGGTACAGGCTCAACCAGAAGTCCAGAGGTGGGGAGTAGGGGGGCCATGGGGGTGGGGGTGATGCTGCTCCACTCCTCACCTGTCCGCCCCTGGCTGGGAGGCCTGGAATGGAGTCTCCTACTGTCCTTTTTGATGATACCTTAGATATATCTATTTTATGATGTTTTAAAAGATACTCCTAGAAATTATGTTAGCTTCTTGAAAATAGGTGACTCTTAGAATGGATCCATTCCACCCATGCCTATTTAAATGTTTAGATTTTTCTCTGATTATACAAGCTATAGGCAAAGAACATACATGGCGTTTTGGTATTCAGAAATATATGGACTTTGCTATACATATAAATATTCATATTTAAGTATTGGTCACATCTGCTACTAAGATAAAAGTGAAGAGGATCATTATGCAGAAAAAGGATAGTATTCATTTAAGAAAAGATAATTTTAATGAAATATGAAAGGGGGAAATGTCTAGATAGATCTATTCCAAAGTAACTAATAGATGCAAATAGATTCAGTAGGTAAATGAAACATTTCCTCTATTGCTAAGTCAGTTTTAATGACAAAGAGAACTGGAGAAGGAAAAAGAAGGGAGGGAGTTCATTTTAAAACAAGAGAATTGCAATATAGTCTCAATATCAGGAGGAAAAGTACATTGATTTTAAAATTCAGTAGAAGTTGATTTAAATCCTATATTGCCATTTATAGATTAATTAAATATCTGTATAACAGGCCTTGTTCCCCAGGGGAGTTGACTATAGAGACTGGTGTACAGGAGGTTTTTCTGGGAGTGTTCTTGGGATCAACACCCAGGGACAAGAATGGAAGGTAGTGAGTGATAAATCCAGTATTGAATGGGTAGAAAAGTTGAACTTTGATAGACTCTCAAAAAAAGATTCCTCAAGCTGCTAAGAGTCCTGCCCCTAGGACGACCCTTCAGAATTGCCCTGAATTGAGGTGAAGGCCCAGGCCTGTATGACTCCAAGGTTAACTGTTCGCTGGATGGAGGCTTCTCCAGGAGGGACCATGACTGTAGGCAATGTGGCTCCCTTTGGGAGAGACACATTGAAGGGAATGTTACCTGCCATCAGAACCCCCAGGATCCTGGAAATAAATTCTGCAAAGCAGGATCTAGGCAGCACACCACAGTATCTGAAAAGTATCTTAGGTCCATTAATACATTCATTCAACAGTCCTACAATTCACAAGTAGGGTGTGCTGTGATCAAGCAGTGAACAGCCAGGTCATTACCATCATGGAACTCTCACTCTGGGGCATAAAGAGAAAAATAATTACAAGAGTCAGTACCATAAAGAAAAAATTGTGACAACTATTAATAAATAGGGCCTTTTCAGATAGAAAAGACTGAAGAATGAATGGAAAATGATGAAGTGTTTAATATATGGACCTGTTATGGTTTGGATCTAGATGTCCCCCAAAAGCCTCATGTGGTTATAGATGGGGCTTTTTCAGAGGTAGCTGAATCTAAAGTGTGTGATGCTGGGATTAAGAGCAAGTGATTATTAAATCATCCCACTTATTGGTTTGGCACCACCCTAATCCCCGTAGTCTGGGTAAGATAAAAGGGGCAGAAAGAGGCTGTTAAGGTCCCTTGTTGCTTTTGCTATCACGTGGGGTCCATTAACTATTTCTCCTCTGTGAAGCCCCTTTGTTATATGCAACTCTACCTTGGAGCCAGCCGATTATGGACTAAAACCTCTACAAACTGTGAGCTAAATAAACCCTTTCCCCTTTAATTTAGGGTGTCAGGTATTTTGTCTGAGCAACAATAGAAAAGTAATTAACACAGGACCTTTACCAAAATATCTGCTGGCCTCTGGTATAGAAGAGGCAAGATGGAATGGGATATTTTGCAGAGCTGTGGAGAGTAGGTACTTAGATACAATAGAAAGAAGGGCAAAGAAGATCTGTACTGAGGTGGGTAGATTTACGGATTTAGTGATGGGTAAAGAAAGAAATGCCATTTTCATAGTTGTATTGTTTAGATGGCAGGAGTTTGAGGACAGATGTTGAGAGTTTTGAAGTTCTTGCTTTGAAGCATAAAAAGCTAATTTTGGGTGGAAATGTAGTAGAATTGAAAAGGGGTAGTGCTGAATACCTGTTGGAGCTTGTGGCTATAAATCTGAAGTAAACCTAATTTGAGGATGGGCCCATTAGTTAAGATGTTGTACTAAATGTATACTTTGGCATCATTTTCTTTCTTCTGGCCTATGGCAGTGAGAAGTATAATATAAAAGAAAAAGAGAAAAAAGATTTGTTGAGCTTGGAAAATAATCATCTCTATTTTGTACAAAAATAGAGCAGAAAAGTAAAATAGTTGAAGCTAGAGGGCTTCTGGTAACTGCTCTAGATTCAGGCATTGATGCCTGGGAATTTTGGTTCCTTGAGATCAAGGTAATTCATTTTAGGCTCACGCTTGAGGCTGGAGTTAGGCTCTGAGTATCAGCCAGGGTGAACAGAAGAAACAACAGCACTCTTGAAATTTTAAGCATAGAGGAATTTATTACAAAGAACCAAGTATTTGCAAAATCATTGAGAGCATTAAAGGTGAAGATTCCAGATGCTAGTTGATACAAGTAAAGAAAATAAGAGATGAAGAAAATAGAAAACTTCAACTCAAAATGTACCCGACTACTTAAATTTGTTCTCCAGAAGTTGGCAAGTAAATCATCAAGCAGAAAACAAATTCACTCTGCTAGAAATTAATTTTATATGTGTTTAGGATATTCAAAGATAAATAAAAGAATATCAATGTTCAAAGAATGATAAATTATGAAAGAAAAACTGGCTAAGAACAAGTGCTATGAAAAATGGTCAATTAGAAAAATCTATGAATTAAAAATATAGTTAGCAGTTTAAAAAAAAAATTAACAGATGCCATAATACAAGATTAGCATAGTTAAGGAAAGCATTAGTAACTTGGAAGATGGTGATAGACATATTAAAATAAAAACAAGCAGTAAGGAAATATGGCAGGTAGTTTAAGATGCTTCAATCCATATCTAAACAGTTTTAGAATACAAGATTGCAGGAAATAATGCAAAAACCATAGTTGGAGGCATACGTTGAAGGTTTTTGCAAGAAGGAAAAAATGTAAGTGCATTATTAGACTGAAAATACACTCTGAATATTATGCAGATTAAGTAAGAATAAGTCCACACTGAGATGAGTTGTAATTAAATAAGAACACCTCAAAGATAATATTAAAGTCCTAACCACTTCTAGAGAAAAAGGATAAGTTAAACAGACAGTTACACTGCATCAGACTTCTTTATCGGCAATCACATAGAATTTTTAAAAGCACATGCCATCCATCCCAGTATGAGAGGACAGAGACGGGGGAACATGGCAGCAAGAATTCTATACTTACATTCCCTTTGGATTTTTTTAAATGACAGAAAAACAAAACATTCACACACTCAAGAACAGGATATTTACCGCCCACAGACACTTTCTAAAACTGTTATGAAGGAATGTACTTAGTAAAGATAAAAAAATGAACATACTTGGTTGGCATGGGATAAAAGAAAGCGCCAGAAATAAGACTGAATAAAATGCTGGTAAATAATAGTTGTGGATGGTAATAAAATAATAAATTGAATTCAGCCTCCCAAATTATATGCTTTTTCTCCAATGTCTAGGCATAAGCTGCTCAAATGTTGGCAGAAAGGTGTTGATTACAAATAGTTGGGGGTTTACCCCATGAATTCAAGAACAGGAGAGAGGCAAGTTTAGGGACAGTGTATACCAGCAAGTAACCAGAATGATGGATGTGGGCTGTAAGTGGTGTTGTAAAGGAAGTGAAGGGATTTGGGCAATGGTAAATAGTGCAAAAATGGCTTGGGGGGAAGATGTGTGGAGGAATCATTAGGAGGACTCAACGAAGTCAAAGAAGTGTTACAGTCAGAATGCTGGTAAGATATGATTGAGCCTAGGCCAAAGAGTGTATCCTTCCAGTAAGTTTCAGGCATACCATTCTGATGGGGTGACCATGGGTATAAGTCATGAGGTAAGTCAGAGGATAAAAATTCAGAAATAAGAAATGGGAACTGATAGAATTGCCTTACTGATCACGATGAGATGGGGTAGGCATGAGGGAGAAGGCAGAGGGTCAGGAACCTAAGTGCTTAGTGAATGAAGAGAGCACAAACACACCATGAATGAGAGCAATAAAAAGGTTAGAAAAGGCTGATGACATTCACTTCAGTGGAGGGGGTCATCTCAAAAAAACGTGGATGTGGCCATAGAGAGAAGTTCTAGAAAGCATAGTATTCTTTACACTTACACAATGGCAAAAAGTATAGTGTGAGTTCCTGAGAAGGAGGTTCTGGACAAATGAACTGCCCTGCAGACTGGATCGTCATGAGTTCCTACCTTCAAGGCTTAAATTAAATATAAAGAGAACCTAGAAATTTATTTTTCATCATTAAGGGCAGTTAAGTGCCTATTGAGTCCCCTTGTTCTTTCTGTATGTCTCCGTAATAAATCTTATGACTTAATTTCAGGATTTGTAGAAGAGTTCTTACACCTTGTCTTCACTGACTTACAATTCCATTGTGCCCAAGGGTTGAATGGACTATATATTATTCTTTGGGCAGTGATCTTACCAAAAGATGCAGAATTTACTTCCTCAAGAAATTTTCAATCCAATGAAAGAAGAGCAAGAAATAGATCATTCTTGAGTACATGTACTGATTATAATAAAATATGCAAACATCCTACAATACAAAATATATTTTTGATAAGTTTTTTTGGCACTAGGGATTGAATTCAGGACCTTAATTTTTTTTGGTACTAGGGATTGAATTAAGGACCTTGCACTTCCGAGGCAGGCACAGTACCACTGAGCTACATCCTTTGTGATATAAATTTTAAACTATAAATAAGGCTTAAACAAGGAATAGAATATTTTGTTTGATGAAGTATTTTAGTTTTATATGTTTAAATATTTTAGTTAAAAATAATCAAGAAAAATACTTATTGAGATCCTTAAACATTTAGGGTCACAGATACCAGAAAGAAGTATAAAACAAAGACCCTGAATTCCGAATTCTAGAATATTAGTGTGTGTGTGCGCGCGCGCGCGTGTGTGTGTGTGTGTGTACATTTACTTGGTGGTACTGGGGATTGAACCCAGGCCCTTCACTCTGAACTACCTGTGGTGACATGAAACTCTGTTAGTAGTATTGCAGTGCTAAGCACAGATAAAGGTCTACTCTAATGCTTAAGAAGAGCAAAGAGTAAGGATCAGAATGAGAATGATATTATGATCAACCAACAGACTTTGTTAGTCATCATTAGCAGTGTGCTAATGACAAGAAATAAATCAGGGACTCAAAAGGGTGCAAGAAGATTTCAATTAGAAAAATTATGATATTTCTCATGAAAATAGTGACAGGTAAGAAGTTGTTTTTAGCTCAAACCAAGTATTATATTTTTGAAGAATATGTAAAAATAACTCCAAAACTTAGTAGTTGACAGTATGTATGTTAATGTTTAAACACAAGTAAATAACTTCTAGTTGTTCTAATTAGAAGTGAGAAGTATATCAAATGACATAAAAATGTCTTAATGGAAGAATGAAAATAAGTACAATCGTTCATCATTTCAGGCATCCAGTGTGTCACTGAGCCAATGTCTTCAAATAATGGTAACCAAAACATTAATAAACACAAGGGTACACATTACTCATTATTTCAATTTTTTAAAATGTAAATTTGTTGTAACTAGATTCATTAACTGATTCCTAATGGGCATTAAGTACAGAGTAAATGGAAATATATAAAAAGTCCAGTGTAGAATAAGGTCCAAATTATGGAAGGACTCAGCAAACCCACACTTTGTGTGTAGATTATGCTTCCTATTTTGCTTTGTTTTTTTTGGTACCGGGAATCAAACTCAGGACCTTGCGCTTGCAAGGCAGGCTCAGTGCCACTGAGATAAATCCCCAGCCCTCCTATTTTGCTTTATTAGCCTAAGTTGTTGGCCTTGGTTAATTGATGTTTCATTAAAGTACTGACAAAACTTATTTCATGATAAAGTCTTATGCTCAAAGAAGTTAAAGGACTTTCCATTTGCAAAATACCTGATTGAGACACATTTTTCTTTTGTTTTGTATGTTTTATACAATGCCAGATTTTTATCCCCAATGAAAAAATCCATTCTACCACCATGTAAAAAGAACACTTCCTCATCATGTGGTTTCTCTGTTTGACCTAACTTCAGATTGTCACAGTATGTTCTAAGAACTGAAAGACTAGCTATCCTCTGGCTACTAAGGTCATGAGTTTAATTTTTTAGGTCAACACATCCAATTAAAACAAGCTTGGTACAAAATAGACAACACAAGGTAGTAGTTTTACAAAAGACAAGATACACACATCAGTAAAGAAAAAAAGATATACACTTAACATATAAGTTAAAGGAGACAAATGAAACTTTACTATGGTTTTTGTGAATGTTTTGAACACTGTAAGTACAATTCAATAACTCAAGAAACCATTTTTTGGCTTGGGAAATTTTTTTTATTAATTATATTGATACATTTAAGGTATGCAATATAATGACTTTCATCAATGGAAATTTGCACCTTTACATAATCTCTCTTGGTTCTTATTTTTTCTTAAGATTGCCTCAAAAGGGTCCTTTGATCCCTGTCAAGGTCAAGTAACATGAACAGGAATTATCTCTAGATTTGCAAGAGTAAATCTTAAAGTAGATTTTAAATCAAATAAAAGTGGACACTTTATCAGACTCATGGACTAATATAAACCATTTTTTATTTGGAATGCTTTGCAAAAACTGTGGAGTGCCACATTTTCGGCATCCTGCTGCCTCATTACATCGCTGGACTTTAATCCCAGAGTTTTTCTATTTCTCACATGACCAGAACTCCAAAAGCTCTGCCTCATTCCTAGGGAGAGATAGAAACCAAGTCAGGGTTTAGTTGTTAGAAAAGTTAAAGGACTTGGAAGAGTCAAATGACTCAGTACATAGAGCTCACTAAAGTGTCTCACCCACTGGCCTCCTTTAAAGTTAGTAGTTAACATGGAAAAAGAAGCCACCAGATTGATTTTTTTAGTCTTTTTTCTTTAGCAAGATGCAGAATGATGAGAATTACCATTAGCTTTCTCAGGTTGATGTTTTGACATTTGATGTATACATGAAATAGAAAATGGACTCCAAAAAGTTTTCTCATGTTAATGCCTATTAGTGTATGACGACTTCCTAGTACATAGGTAAAGGAGGCACTGTGTCTCTGAAATAATCACGTGATTCCTCTGAAGTCAAACAACCTGGGTTTGTACCTTGAGTCTGCTACTTATGAGTGTGTAAACTTCAGCAAATTATTTATACTCCAATGTAAATAACAGTAATGCTTACTCCAAGGAGTTATGGGAATGCAATGAGCTAATGCATAATACACATAGTGCATTTATCCCAGGTTCAGCTGTTATTATGTAGTTACTTTGCAAGCCCAATGAAAGCTTGATGGTTCCACAATATTTATGCAATTGCCTCAATTTTTCTGAGATATCTTGTATATTAGGCCTTTATTCATGCTATTTCCTTTATTTCCAACTCCATTAACCATCTCTCCACCAAATCATAAATCTTGACAAAAAAAGTTCATCTCTTCAAGATGCTTCCTCTGCCTCACCCAGTTCTAGCCACATTGTTCTTTCTTCTCATGCTTTGTCCACTCCCCATTTATTAGTGCAGTCTATGATACATTTTCCTGCATGAGTTACATAAGAATAAACTAACACTAGAGTTACTCTTGCCAGTGAGATCTTTAATTGTGTTGTACCAGAAATAAAATGCATTGTGAGTGAGTGATCCATTTTTATTATGGAAACAAAATAGGGAGAGGCTATTCTATCCCCCAAAGGGGTTTATAAATCTTTTCCCATCTCTACAGCAAGAAGGAAAACATCACAGGAGAGCACAGCCTTCCAAGCTAAGGTCTAGGTCACAGCTGAGAAACTCAGGCAGAATACTACATTTTGAGCAAGTGCATAAGCAAACACTATAATAGATGCCCCAAAGTGAGAACCAAACTGCCTTAAGCCAAAGGTAAGTGATGAGAGCATATCAAGATGCAAAGAAGGATACCTACACTGCATAAAAGCTATTAACTGAGCTGCCACGCCCATGGCTGCTTAAAGAAAGGAACTGCAGGTTGGGAAATCAGTTGTTCATCTCTTTTTCTAGTATGAGTGAAAATCTGTATATTCTTATCATAGAATTTGGGTTTAGATGTTCTTAGCAATCCATCTTAATTTTCATGAGGTCCTCAGTTTTCATGTATCTGAGAAATCATCTAATGTAAGTATACGTCGAGGGTTTGTCCTGCAAGACTATTTAAACTGGAAGATTGATTTTCAAAGTAGGCAAAGTACCATGCAAGCACATTCCAACTCCAAAAAATAATTATCTTAACCAAATATGCTTTGTGCAGATATTCTAAGTTCATTACATCTGAGTCCTTCAATAGGATGACTTATTGTAGGTTTCATGTGTCTTTTCATTCCCTCCATGGATCCAAACACTTTATGCATTCAAATCTTGCTATTCTTTCTATAAAAGCTAAAAGTAATATTCTGATTGTTCCAATGCATGTCAGTAGGTCTTTAGGCTATTGATGCTAATATTGGCATTTATATCCATTAGTTGTTTATCTTATGTATGTCTTAGTTCTTCAACTACATGCTAATCTCTCAGGTCTCAGACATTGGAACTGTATTTCCTACTTTCGAAAACATCAGAATGCTGCATGGCTTTCTACCCGGAGTACATTACAGATTTTGTTTAGGAAATGATTGTAGACACAAATTTATGAAAGAACAAATATGTGCCATAAGAGGATAACACTGTTCTTTCAGCTTTTGATTTCTTTGAATTTTCAAATGGAAACCTAAGAAAATTAAAATGACAACAAAATGTTTTTGGGGAATGCTATATATTTTGGTTTGGATTTATGATGGCTAAAAAAATGGATGCTTGATACTCATTAAAGAAAGGCACACATAAGAGTAGTTTTATTCTATTTTAATGTTTCTCTGGACATTCATTGTCTTTTCAATGGGATGGGGGTTCTGGAATGAATAGAAAACAGATGCTTCATTTTGGCTCAGTCTGGGTGGGTCCTCAAGGACCAGAATAGGCTGTGAGGTTACTGCTGAAGATGAATTCTTCATTGAGTTGCTCTTGTCATTGGCCCTGGAACCTCTGGCTGTTGCATATTTTAGGTGATAGGACTTAAAGACAATCTACACCCTCAAATAAATGCTTCCCTCTACACCCTCAAATAAACTCTTTCCTCCACCTTGAAGAGGCAGCATCTCTATCTTTAATAAAGTATAAACATAGGCAGTCTCCTAACTGAAGCATTGCTGCCCCAGAACAATAACAAAATTCATCTTTTGGTGCCATATTTTTCCCTTCAGAAATACACTGAAGGAATTTTTAATCTCCTCTGGGAGACTTTAACTATCTGATATTATAAAATACTTAAAAGTTTCAAATATCTGAGAAAGAAACAAAATTGTTTTTGAGTTGGAGTTGCAAAGGAAAAAAATGCCCAAAACACAATGAGATGTTGATGGAATGATTTATAAATAGAATGGAGATGGGGAAAAAAGAGATTTGAGTTAGAGGAACAGATAACAGAGAATATGAGATATGGATTGACATTTGGGGATTCAAAAACACATCAAAAAGGGTTGCCATAAATTATGTTCTCCTTCTGCACAGCAATAATAGTTATGACACAAGGAAAATGCATTTAAACACATTTTCCCTTAAAATGGGAACAAAACATGTTTTTCTATGAACTTGGAAATAAGAGATTGTATTATCAATGTCAAACCAACTGAGAAGCTTCTGATTGCTCTTGGATTACCAATGCAGGGACAATGTTAGGCAAAAAAAAAAAAAAAAAAATGATGAGATGGGGGAGGGATCTATTCTTTTCCCAAACTTACTCATGCTCCTTGCAAGGACTTGTTTATTGAGTTTTTCTATGAGTCTCCTAACCGTGCTGATACCAAAGACTGATCTTTGAGGGGGAGGGAAGTAATCTGAGTCTTAGTTCTTCCATGATTTCACCCAGGTATGAGTATAAGGAGTCTTTTTCTAATCTTCAAAGCACATAATCTGTTACCAGGTAAAAATAGTTTTATTTTGTTTTACTCACTTAAATGGTGACATATTTTATCAAGAAAGTCACTGGGTCAGTCATTCTGACCCTGTCACTAAACATCTGTGTCACTTTTGGCAAATTCCTCAACTTCTCTGAGCCTTGATTTCTTCATATTTAAAGTAAAGTAATGGAAGCTTACAATTTTTAAAGTCCCTATCAGCTCTTTAGTTCTGATTTTAATAAATTAATATATGGTACAGGTGATAATATATGCAAAAAGAATTTAGATCATTGTTTTCATTTCAAGCTTCCTCCTTTTGGCAGTTCTTTCTCCTGAGAATCAGAGAAAAGGTAATGAAATGGTTTAACAAACTGTATCACATTGAACTGGTAAATATTTACTGTATGATAGAGTCAATGAGTGAATTGATCTCATAGTAACTGTATAAACCTGAAAGAAGCCAATAGAATGTTATGAAAATATAGTCTGAGTGGTAGGGAATGATTTCTCTTTATAAACTTTTCTTCCTTGTCCATGAAAAGGTTACAATTTTAAGAAAGTTGATTTATTCAGATCATGATTATACTGTCATCATTGTACCTCTTTGTTGGTTCTGTCAACTTACTAGAATCATTATTGCCTGTATGTCAGAGATAATGTTTTTATTTTTTTAAATGTCAGTGAATTATACATAATTTGAATCTCCTGACAAGGGTAAGATGTCAGTATTTACACATAATAATTGTTGTGCACAATATGTGGTGTTTACAAGATAAAAAATGGGTAGCAGTCACAGTGGAACAAAGGATGTGCCTTTTGCTAGTAGTCGCTCCTCAGATATCAGTTTAAGTAAAATTCTTAGCTATAATTTGAATATTTAAAATTAGTTTTAGAACTAGCCAATTATTTGAGTCAAGAAGCAATCCGTGAAAGCTAAATTGAAAATAGTGCCAATTTTGATCCATTTACTGTCTAGAGGGTCTTTCTAGGGAAGTCCAAAGCACAGGAGTTTAGATTGACCACTGCAAATGGGAGATGACAGGCAAGATGAGAGATGAGGAGAAGACTTTGGCAGGGATGGAAATTGCGTCAGTGGTACTCAGAAAAGCTGACACATTGACACAAGTCACAGCCAAGGAGCGTTCTGTCTCCCTCCTACATTCAGCCAAACAAGTCACATGAGACTTCGACACAAAGAAAGACCGAGACAGAAACAGAAACAAATTCTACAAAGCCATCTCCAAATCTTTTTGAAAATCAAGAAGATAACTAACCAGATCATTTAGTAACCATTAAGATATCCTCATACCTACAAGGATAAAAAGGTCACATATTCTAATGAACCAAAGCAAAATTTCCTCATCCCTGTGCACATTTCCCTGTTTCTTTACATAATAGTATGAAGGTCTTTTTCCGATCATACTTCATTTCCATTTGACCCAATTTTCTCACCTACTTCCCTGCACTTGCGAATTCCAGCTTGAGTACTAAAGATATTTTAACTGGTTTATGGAATCATTTCTGCAGCAAATTTCTTACACAATTTTAAATGTTTTGTCAAATTTTAAGGATAGCAATGTTGTCCAATGTTGGGTATTGTTTGGTTATAAGTCTTTGATGAGGCTCTCAAGCATTACTAGATAACCAGGAGGTCAGAAAGGCTAGTGTATTTTTGGTTAGTGCCTGAGATAATTTCTTGAAAAAGTTCTTTGTTTATAGAAATATATATATATATGCATATGTATATATATATATATTGCACATAGGAAACTTAGTGATTGTAGAATCTAGGCCTCTCGATGAAGAAACTCTTCGTCACCTACTTTAAAAAGAAAAATACTTAATAATAATAATACTAACTCTCCTAATACTCTCCAGTTCCACCAAATAAATTCATATTATTATACAATGGTAAATGACCAGAATTGTGGAAAAAATTAAATTCATGAACCAAGGTACCACTGTTTATTTTATAATTCAGTCACTTGTGCTTATTTTCTCTTAGATTTTCAATCGGTTGTATTATAAATACATATTAAGACCCCTCACAGTCTCTGAGCTAGGCCAGCTGATAAAAAGAATGCAATGGCACTATTTATGGTATTTTCCTTAAAATTATGAAAACATGGGAAAACAAGATAATATAAAGGAAAATATAAGGGCCATGAGTATTTCCTACATTCTGGCAGTCTCTATCTTCAGTGAGAAGTAGTGGACTCTCAGATTTGTTTTAATGGAAGTATAGGATTCAGTGAGAAAGAAGTGGTAATTCTATTCAAGAATGATAATACCACATCTGAAATAAAACACTGAGTCCTGGACTCCTTAATTTAAGAGAAATTAAACAAGCTGGAATATGTTTGGAGAATAATAAATAATTCCAAGACTTTGTAGCATAAAGATTGAAGAATAGTATGGACTTTAACCTAAGGAAGAAAGTATATAGATGAAAACTGTCTTTGATTATCTGAAGATCTTGTAGTCCAATTGTGTGAGAGAAGGTTATGATAGATACATAACCTGAGTACCCAGATTTTACGTAGTGGCCCCTTTCTCTCTTTTCTGAATTTGACTTTACCATTCAGATTTACCTCTGTTTATATTTCTTTGTTCTCAGGGTATTTCCGAGGTACTCATGATTTATCCCCTCTTTTGTTTTTCCTGCTCATACTTAGATTCCCTATAAGCCCATATATAAAGTGCATCTCGTATACTAATTCTGGTGAAAACACTATTTCTCTACCAAACAAGCAGTGTCTCAGTGGCCTACAGGTTCGAAGCCATCTTTTTTTTTTCTTTCTTTCTTTTTAATTCTTTTATTGGTACATTTTAGGTATACAATACGTTTACATTTATCACTGGATGCTTCTACCTGTACATGATGTATCTTGGTTCTTATTTTTTCCTCATTCCCTGTGCGCCCTTCACCCCCTCCACCCTTCCCTATTAAAATAGATTTTATTTCCTTTTTTTTTTCTTTTCTCATAATTTTTCCTTTCCCTTCTTTCCTTTCCCTTTCCCCTCCCACCACCCCTACACCTTTGGACCTTTTCCTATTTCAAATTGTCAATTATTCATTTTAATCATTTTAACCCTTGTTTACACTTTGAGTTTCTCACACTAGAGAAACTATTCGGTATTTACACATGTGTGTCCTATTTATTTCAATTAAGAGTATGCCATCTTAAAGCAAATAATCTGTGAGCCTTTAGGCCTCAGGAAAAGTGTTTCTTGTGTTTTTCTCTAAATGGAGAGAAAATTCCCTCCTCAAAAAACAAGTAAGACCTGGGTGCTGGGACAAGACTATAGACCTTTTTCCTTCCATCAAACCCATGGTAGCTCTTTCCAAAAGCTTTTCTTCTGTAAAATATGTTCAGAGAACCTGACACCTGGGAGGTTAGGTGTTATGGTTTATATCTATGTGTTTCCCCAAAACCTCATGTGCTCATAGGTGGGGCTTTGGGGAGGTGATTGGATCATGAGGTCATGATATTCATCAGTGGATTAGTCCACTGGTGAGTTTATAGCCTGTTGGGAAGGAAAGCCCAGTCAGAGGAGGTGGGTCACTGAGCCTGTGGCCTGGAAAGGTATATCTTTCTCCCTCCTGCCTTGATGGATTTCTGATCTGCTTCCCACCACCATGCCATGAGCTATTTCTCCTCTGCCATGCTCCTCTGCCAGGCAGCCCTGTCTTAGAGTCAGCTGACTATGGACTGAAACCCTACAACTACAAGTCAAAATAAACCTTGCCTCCCTTGAGTTGTGGATGTTGTGTATTATGTCTCAGCAATGAGAAACTAACTGTAACTAAGGCAGGGGGAAAGGGAATGACATATACCTCCCACTCCTAAAGTCAGAACTGAGCTCTGACCAGAAAAAACCAGGACCCATGAGTGTAAGTTATTAAGAGATGCTTCAATATTTAGAAACACTAGTAAATAATTGGGGCTTTTATAAGACAAACGTACTACCTTGAGAGACGCTCCCCCCATCATTGTTCTTCAAGATTATATTCCATACTAATTGGTGGAAAAGTTGCCTAGCAAGGATTCAAGTAACAAATGAGTATTTGGACTAGATACATTCAAAGATTCCTTCCAGCTTCAAGACTGTAGAAGCCTCAGTCTGTGTACTCCCCATGGACAATGAGTGAGCTGGGATGTCAGCGACAGAGACTGATCCAAATAATAATAGTCATCACTACAGACCTGGAAACAAATGGGAAACAAGGTCAGAATTTCTTTAGTTCTTTTTCCAGGTGTAGCTTTAGCAATGTTACTCCAAATATTATATACAGATACCCTGTATTAGAATCACTTGAGGAGCTTACTACAACTTAGGGTTGTAGACAAGAGCCTTGTAACCACTCCCTTTAAAGCAATGTTGTCCATTCAAAAGTTCTGTGATGATAGAAAATTTGTGTATATACAGTATAGTCGAAAAATATGGTGAGTGTTTAAATGTTTTAAAAATTTGTTACAATAAAAGACACATTTCATTTAGTCCCCTCAAAATATTCCTCATTCCTTTGAACACAATTATTCCATCATCCTTGCCGCTATCAGAAGCAGTTCTGCATGTCTTTCTTCATGTCTTTAGCTGTGCTGTCATAGCTGCCTTGATGTCCTGAGTCAATTCAAAATGTTTCCCTTTCATGAACATTTTGACTTTGGGGAAGAGCCGGAAGTCACACGGTGCCAGATCCAGTGAATGAGGTGGATGAGGATACACTGTTTATGAACCTGCCTTTGCTTTGGATGGCAGTTGGAAACTGCATTTTTTTATCATAACTTGTAGACATTCATAAAAGAGGACTTCCAGAATTGCTTTAGAAAGTGGTACAGATGATAGGATAAGTATGATTGAAGCAAGGGGGACTATTTTGAGGGCCATTAATGGCAATAGTCTTTTATTGTAGTATGCTTTTTTTAGATTTAAACATTCACCATGTATATCAATCACACCTCAAATGCTGTCCAGTAAAGTTGCCACAAGCTACATGAGCCTATTGAGCATGTCTAATGTGGCTAGTACAACTAATGAACTAATTCTTTTTAATTTATTTTAAATTTAAAGAGCTGCATGTAGTCAGAGGCTGCATGGGGAAAAAAACAAACAAACAAACAAACAAAACACCACAGTTCTAAAAATCTAAGGACAAAGCTTAGAAGTTTGAAATGCATAGGGGAAAGATGGGCCAGTGAAGCAACATGAGACTGGCACAAGAATGTAGTAGGAATTAAAGAGAATTATAACAAGAAGGAGCCTTAGAGATCATGTAGTACAATAGCTCTTAGCCTCTCTGAATTCTGAAACCCTCTGAGGACTGTTGATAGCTAAAAATATTCTCAGTCAATGATATGTTTATATTAATTTGTAGGATAAATTCATATAAGGTTTTGCAACAAGAAAGTTAGAGAATCTTGAAAGCTCATCCATTGTTCCTTTTCCAAACCACAAATCCCAGGTTGAGAATTCCTGATATAGTAAAACATCTCTCAGCCTATAGACAAGAAAATTAAACCACAGAATTTCAGGACTGGCCCAAAGCCATTCATTTATCATGACTTGGCTTCTATCACCTCCCCTTCTTGTTCTCTACATCTTTTTTTTTTTTTTACCTCGGGTCATGCAATATCATGATGTATGTGGATAGTAGAAGTAGCTTAGATTTATGCATGAAGGTTGGGACTTTAGCTGGATATATTGGCATGGACACATTTGGGCTGTTTGGCAGTGCAGTGTTTTGTAACATTTAACCTGGTTCTCTTGTTTTTGGAAATGAAGGTACTGTTGGCATATTCTAAATGCAAGAAGAACCGCAAAGTGCTTTTGCTTACCCTTCCTTTGTCTTAGAAGAATAAAATGTTGTTAAAACAAGTCAATAAAGAGAAGCCTGGCTCGTTGGTGTTTGATTAGCAGAGGTTTTAAGCAATTGATTTTCCAAGATCTTAGTCATATTGCAGAAAGGTCCCAATACATTTCAGGAGTGTTAACTGTTAAAAATAGTTTTCAGTTGCTGGGTAAATACCAATTTGCTGCAATTGGGAAGAAAAATTTAGCATGACTGTTTACATACGTTGTAGAGAGAATATTAACATCACCTTGAGATACCTGTTGTTTGCTTGTATGTGTGAAGAGAGAAAAGCCACTGCTTAGTACAACACTTGGAATTCACATTTACTATTGTATAGTCATAAATATTAATCTAGAGAGATAATTAGCTCTATAAATTTTACAATTAGCCTTTCAGAAGAGAAGTGGATGCTAATAAAAAACAAGACATGCTTTTAAGCTTCTCCACTGTGAATGTTTTCACTTTCTAACAACTCTGAGGCAGAGCCTGCCTTTGTTTAATCTTTTCCTGAAATAGACATACTTTACACTTATTCCATTTCTCCCTCGAGACCATAACCTTGCAACAGAGAAAACAGGTTTTTTATTCTTAAAATCTGCTTACCATCTATTTTTAAAATCTTTAAAAATATTTTTTTTTCTCTGAAATACCATGAGATAACTAAAAGGGCATTTGACCTTCTAGGAGATTCCTCCAGTTAAGGGCAATTGAAGTTTACATATGCATGTGCTCAGGTGAAATCAAGATCTTTGTATTTGAGTGTTCTGCACAAATTGATTTTGAAGAAGTACCCTGTCTATCAATCTGAGAATTAAATCCTACAATTTAATGTCATTTGCAAGTTAAAAAGACATCAGGCCCAAAGATCTTGCCAGTGCCCCCTCTTATGCTGTCACTTTCAGAAGGTTCTACAGAAACTATGTAGTCCAGTGGGGGAAACATTCTACTGAAAGTCAGCAGTGCTGAGTTCTACTCTAAATGATAGTAGCTGTGTAAACTTGGGCCCATCACATAATTTTTTTCTGTGAAATTAAGAGTCAGCATGTGGCAGCTAATGCATTTGATGGCCTGCTCTATTCCTTCCTGATCCAGAACTCTATGATCTAAATGTGCCAGTGAGTGGATGCAGAGGGCAGGAAGGAGACCTCTGAAAGAAGCAGTTACTAGCGAGGATTATGCAAGCAAAATATAAAATGTGAAAGCGCAAGGTCCCGAGTTTGATCCCCAGTAACAACAACAACAACAACAACTATATATATATATATATATATATATATATATATATGAAATGTGAGTAGAACTAGAGATTGACTGTGATCTTTTCTGTTTACTCAAGGTTATTTTTTACCCATACAATGAAAGTGGCTGCAAGACTGACCTAAAATTTCCCTTGAGGCAGCCTCGAAATTCCCAGGGTGGGAAATACCTTTCTTCCTCCAAACTAACTATAACTGAATGGTTGGTGAAGCCCAGAACCCTAGTTTGAGAAGGACATTGGCCAATTCCAGAATCAAAGAATTGGAAGGAGCATAAAGATGTTAGCTCATGCAACAGTGACCACAGAAGCATTATCTCCTGTTTTAGACCCTATAAGAGTTGAAAACTCACAGATTCCAGAGTCAGATGTGGATTCAAATCTGAGCTCTACCATTCATTCATGGCCATATCTCCTTGAGGAGGTCTGATCCCATCTCTGCATTCACTAAAAAATAGGGGTAATAAAACTTATAAAGTAATTTGAAGAGTAAATCAGATAATGATTGAAAAGCTCATATCAGGCCGGGGATTTAGCTCAGTGGTTCCACCGCCTGCCTCGCAAGTGCAAGGACCCGAGTTTGATCCCTGGTACTCAAAAAAAAAAAAAAAAGCTCATATCATGGTTTCTAGCATTTAAAGACAAAAAGATTAGTTCTTCATACCTCCACTTCCCTTAAGCAAAGTATTTAAAATGAATTCATTTTCATAGCTCCTAATTATGCTACTATAATAACTATAATATGAGAGGTGCTTGACTGCTTGCCAGTGAAGGATGAATTAATAATAAGCCACATGCACAATGCTTTGCGTGTACCTGGCACTGATATAAGTCTTGTTTATTCTTCATATCTGCCCCTTTACAGATAGATGATCAAGACAAAGAAGTGAAACACAGTTAATCATTGGCATGCTAGCACCCATGTTCTTACTCACTTTGGTGTGATACTCTTTGGTGGAAGGGAAGGAAAATGAAGGAAAAGTTCACATCACCAAGTAGAATGTGAAAGCAATAGAACACCCTGGGGGAAAATCTATAATTTGCGTGGCCTGCATGAGGATTTATTAAAAATTCAGTATGCCACTGTAAGTAGGATATGAATGTTCTAGTTGCTGTCATCTCACTATATTGAATGAGAACCAATTGCTTCCCTCATTTTATCCCCATATGTTCCTATCTGATTTCCTAAATGTATTTTTGGGGTACCTCTTAGGGCTACTACTTTGGGCCCCATTAGTACCCTGCCAAAGCGTTGGTAGGGGTGAGTCCTTGTTTCTCAGATAAAGGTATCAAAATCTGTCCAAATTACTTTGACTAATCTGTTGTGGCAAAGTAAATATCTTAACATAAACATTAAATATTAAAACAAACAAAAGAGTATATTGTAAAGACTTATTCTTTCTTGTCTCTTTTCATGTTAAGTACCTAGGATTTTGAAATACCAGAACTATCTTGGTTAGTCCCAATATTGCATTCTGAGAACTCCAGCTCAATTCTTTTTTTTTTCATTCCCTCATGATTTTACTATGGAAGAACCTCACTTAGATAAATTCAAGAGGAAAAATGTGGGCATAGCTGACATGGAAAACTACCTTATGACTTTCTAGACTTCCCAAGAAAAATCCAAGGGAATGTTAAAAATAAGTATTTATATTCTTGGAGGAAAGTTTACAAGCTTTCCTAGCTCAAATACATTTTAAACTGGGTTCTACTCACTCAGAAAAGAGGCACTTGGAAAAAAAGTGAACATTCAATTCTTTGTTTTTAACTAACAAAATATTTTAACTATCTTGAAGATGAAGGTATGATCCCTCCTAGAAGATTATAAGTTTAAAAAAGCATAAATGTTTCCACCAACTGAGCCAGCAGGCCTAAAGTGTGTTTGTGTGTGTGTGTGTGTGTGTGTGTGTTGTAATTGGCATCTCCTCATGTACTGGTGGCCTTATGACCCATTCCCTCAAATCCCAGGGTGACTTGAGATACCTTGCTCTCTTCAGAGGATTGGTATTTGGTACTTGGAGCCATATGAGAGAGAAAGACATACTTTCAAGCCTTGAAGAAAATGTTTCCCTAAAAGGAAAGAACATGTCAATGAAACAAATGATTCTAGCTCCACCCTTGCCCCTAGTTGGCCAAAGGACCCTGTGCCTGTCATTTTCTCCTCCAGGTCTCCTGTGGCTATGGCATTCTGTGAATATACAGGTGATCCAGAGGAATAGTTAAGGACATTCTGTGACTACACCATCCTGGGATACCCAGGAGCATCTGAGGAGATCTGTGGCTGCCAATTTAGACTGCCCTCAGAGCAGCACTGTGTAATAAGGTGGAGACTAGCAAAAAGCCCCCTCTTCGAGGGGTGGTAGATAATTTCAGTTGGATCCTGGTCGTTAATGTGTTTTGATATTTCAAATAGAACTAAAGCAGTACATACAATTTACATTTCTATGAAAAGGTGTTATCAGTTAAAAAGTCTCAGCAATATTATCTCAAAGCCACTAAGGAAACAGTGAACCCCCAACTCCCAATTATTCTCAGAATATGCTAGACATTGATGGACTAATTTGGAAACAGATCCCTCTGCCCCATTCTGATATGGATACCCATATTCACTGAGTACCACACCTGACTGGAATTAAAACTCTCCCCAGTGCTTTCATATCCCTTGTATCACATGTACCCATTTCATACACAGGCACATTTACTTACTCATCCACTATCTGTGTAAAGTGGCTGTGGCTGAAGTTGTCAATCCCATTTGAAACTAGGACTCCAGAGTCCTGAGGGCTTCATTCTAGGTCATCAAGGTAGCACCTGGCCAAGCTGGGGAAAGGGGCAGGAATGTGTCATTCCCTCAACAATGAAGGACATGAGCTACTGTTCACATGGAAGACCCCTAAGATCCAGAGAAATTAGGTGAGTTCTTACAAATCATTCACCCTGTCCATGGCAGAAAGGCTAACTCCAAGCACATTTCCTGGATCAGAATTCTTTCCTTTATATCTTGCCACTTCTAAAACACTGGCTACGGTCCTAGTCCTCCCTCAAACACTAGAAGGAGTCTTCTCAGGACTCTAAAAGCATTTTTGTTGTTTAAATATTGTGGACTTGTAGCACTCACCTCTATCCAGATTTCCAGTCCTGGCAGGAAGTCTGGGTCAGCTGGAGAAAATTTCTCCCTGGGCAACTCAGGAATCCTTGCAAAGCTCCATAGAGGATGCTGCTATGTTTGTTTGTTTGTTTGTTTGTTTATCTGTTTTGTTTTGTACCGCCAGGGGTAAAGATACATGCATTGCCTTGAGGTGTATCACTCCTCACAAGTACACACACACTCACTTTCATAATCCTATTTGGGATGGAAGATTAGGAAAGAAATTTTTGGTAAACCTCATTTGTTAATTTGTGTGGCACTGAGGTCAAGAAAAAGTTGGTCATTCGAAATTCAAAAACAATCTCAACCTTCTATATTTTAGCAATTATTTTTTAATATTTCATAGAGGAGCTTATGATCAAGGAAGTGTCTTAAGCTCACCCTGCAGCAACATAAAACAGGAACTAGAAAAAGTTACAAACTGAATTATAAACCCCAACTGGAGAGTAAGTTGTGTAATCAAAGGCAGAATTTTCAGCACCAATTCCATAGAAAGCATTATGATCACATGCTAGGGCATTTTCCTCTGATTCCCTTTTCTTAACTTTCCTGCAGTCACTGCCACCAACTCTGAAGGAACCCCAGGTCTTCTGTCTTGATATCCCAGCTGGGGGTCCCAAAAGGACTGCCTTCCAGCAAAAACTGTCCCACCCGAAGCTTCTGGAAAATACCAAGTTGGCCCCTCCCTAATCAGTTCAGTCAGAATCTTCATAAATTTTTCAACTGATTTCTTTTTCTAAAATCTAGCTTGTAGGCACTTCTTTCTTTGCTGGCCTCTTTCCATCAAAACTTATTTGCCTATATACCACACTTTCAAATCCTATTTTCTTTTAGGAATGCCTATTTTAAATTGTTATAGTAGACAAATAAAATTATTTATCCCTCATAACCACAGAAATGTAAATTTAAAACAATGAGAGAACTTTTCACTTATCACATTGACAATATTTTAAATATTTAATTTTTAGTGTTCACTAGAGTATGGCAAAACATACAGTCTTATATACCATTCCATGAATATGAGATGATACAAAATTTCTAAAATAGAAATTTCACCATCTATCTATTAAGACCTAAAAGATCTCAAACTTCTTGACTCAAAAATTTCATTCCTATGAATTTACCCCAAGAAATAGTGAAAGATGTGTAGAAAGATTAATTTGAAAATATTCAAATCAAATTATTTATAATAGCAAAAATGATAACTAAATCAAACATTTAATAAAAGAAAACATTTCATAATAATAATGGTATGGCTAAAGATGTAACAGTCTACACAATATGTAATAATAGTTTATCATTAAAAGCTACATTTGAAAAGTAGCTAACATGGAGATATGCCTTCAAAATATTAATATTAATTAAAAACAAAATACAAAGTAGTGCACATAAGAAGCATACGTGTATGTATACGTAAATGCATATAAACACATTAAAGAATATATGTGCTACTGAGAAGATGTCTCTGGGTAGTAGGATTATAGGTTATTTTTATTATTTTTTTCTTTAGCATTTTTGTTGTTTAAATATTTTGAACAAAAATATAATTAAGGAAAACAAAATGTGTATTGTTTTCTATTAAGAGCTTCTTCAGAAATGGCAATTTGATCTAGCCCTTCTCAGATCGCATATTTGCAGCATTTTAGGAGCGCTGCTCTCTTTAGAGCAAAGGTTTTCCATGAATAGAAACCTGTGACCATTCAAACAGAGAAGAAAGTTCCCGGAGAGGGCATCTCCCAGCCACTCGGTGTCACTGCTGGAAGTCACTGTGCCCCCACCCCCGTGTGCTTGGCTGGCTGTGCATTTAGAGGAAGAAGTCTCTCCTGCCCTCCCCACGAGGTGCACTGTGCTGACTCAATATGTGCCTGCTACCTGCAAGCCTGAGTGTGTTCTCACACGCCCTCTTGTAATTGGATCTGTATTTGTTTCATTAAATTCACTCAGTCAGCAGTTTCAACACTGAACAGTCCCTGAGGCCAAAAGAAGAAAAAAAAAATCAGTAATCAACATACTACTTTCAAGTACAGAGTACCGACCTATTTATAAAAGGAAATTAAGTAAAACCGGTAATTATAACCAGAGTACAACCTTTCAACATAGTCAATGAGAAATTCAATTTGCTTAAAATAATGAGATACTGTGGCAGGAACAATCTGTTAGTAGGCTGTTCCCAAGAGCCTGGGGATGGAAAGGAAGCCCTGGCTGACATTTGATACTGTCTGTCAGTTTCTCAACTCTGTCTCAGGGTGAAGTTTACAGTGGCACTAGGAGGTTTGCGATGGAAAAAGAAAAAAGAAAATCACTTTTTCTCTTTTCTACCCAGTTATAGGAAACTTATTAGAAAATGGATTCAGTTTCTATTTTGAACAATTGAAGAAGTAAAATAATCTGCCTCACACCTGCTTTTTACAGGCTTCAAAAAAAAAAATCACAAATGCTTGGTGTCTCTGAAATACCTGCTTTGAAGGCCACTTATGAATTCTTCTACAGCCCATCTGTATTGTTCTTTCAGAGTTCTTTTTTTGGGAGCAGGACAGAGACATATAAAAGTTGAATTAGAGAGTGTCCAACCAAACCAATATCTCCTGATTTGGGAGCCTTTCCTTACTTTATGCCAGACTGTTTCCACTCAGTTTCATTCATTCATTCATTCATACATGCATGCATCCACTCAACAAGTTTTATTGGCTTATACTAACTACAACCAATAAGTATAGGGGTGTTGGGGTATCAACAAAAGCCTCAGATTTTAATACATGAGAAACACCGTGAATGGGTTATTTAGAACCATTAGAGGTGTAATGGTAGGAACTTAAGAGTATGTTTAACAGCATCTATCTAATCCAGCCTGAAGGACCATAGAGAAGGGTTAGAAGAGAAGCATCAAGGCAGGAATGAAAAAGCAAAACCTAAACAAAGTACCATAGGATGAGTCCGGGTGAACCATCTGAGAGGAAGGGCATTGCCAGCAAAGGGTTCAGCATGAGCAAAGGCAAAGATGCAGAAATTACAGTACAAGAAGCAGAATACTGTGTTAGCAAACCAAATGGTAAGCCAAAATTGGTAAGGGATGAAGGTGAAAAATTAAGCAGGTGTAGTATGTGGCTTGGCTTTAAGTAATGACCATTTAATTTATTCATAATTCATCTGGGCAGTTCTGTTGGTCGAGGCTAGGCTGGCCAGACAGATGGGGTAGGTTCGTCTGCCTTACAGTCCTGGAGCCTCAGCTAAGACAATTGGAGTTACTTCATGTGGTCTCTGATCCTCTAGGAAATTAGCCTTGGATTCTTCTTTTGGGGGCCAAAGCGTTCCAACATATCTACAAGACAATGTAAACTCCAGTGCCCACATATTTTCAAGCCTTCATTTGAATTACACTTTCTAAAGTCTGCACTGGCCAAAGCAAGTCATGTAGCCAGGCCACAGTCAGAGTGAGAGGTGACCATTAAGGGAATGGTACAAGAAGTATGAAATACTGCAGGCAATATTCTAACCACCTGCCACAAAAGGGAAAGGTGTCTTAGCCATTTTCTTGTCACTGGGTCAGAATACCCAACACCCACAATTTAAAAGAGAAAGGTTTAATTTGACTCATGGTTCAGAGAATTCATTCAGGCCATGGTCTGCTAGCTCCAAGGCAGAAACATCAGGGTGGAAGGGCATTGCAAATGAGAGTTGCTCAGTCCATGACAGCCAGGGAGCAGGGAGAGAAGGAAAGAGCAGGAGACAAGAATACACCCTTCCAGGTCACACCCCCAGTGACCCACCTCCAGCTAAGGCCCACCTCCTAAAAGCACATTTAGCTACTGAGCTTATCAATGGATGAATCCACTGATGAGTATAGATCCCTAGGATCAAGTCGCCTTCCAAACATATGAGACTTTGGGGGGGATATTTTAGATCTAAACCATGACAAAAGGCGATAGATAAAGGACATTTAGTGATCCTCTAAGGAAACAGGAAATCAAGTAAGGTTTTTAAACTGAGGAGACATTTCAAATGGCCTACCCAGATAACTATAATTTAAGGAAAATAATTGATTTTGTGATGAAAGCTGGTTCTCTGGAAACAAACCTGGATTTGAATCTTGGTCCCACCATATTCTAAATCTGAAATTTTGAGCACGTTTCTTAACACCTATGAGCCTCAGTTTTTTCATCTGTTAAGAGGACACAATAGCACCAAATGTCTGCTCTGGGATGTGACAATGAGCCTTGCATGTCATAAGGCAGCATACTAAACACTTCAGCACATGCAATAACATCATTGTCATTGTTATCATAGATTTCAGGGTGTTGGGACTGGGATCAGTTAGGACTCAGCTGCAGAAGTCCAAGTAAGCAGTGATGGGTGACAGTAGTTAAGGCAGAGGCAGAGAGTTGAGGCAGAGAAGATAGAATAGTTTTGAGAAATATTTTAGGGTTAACATCAGCAAAACAAAAAAAAATGATTGTGTGTGGGAACTCTGAGAATAAAGAAGACTCACTCAAAAAAAATCTCTAGATTTTCTAGCATAGGCAATTGGGTGGGCTGTTTGCCATAAACTATTATAGTTAGTACAGGAGGAAATGCTGCTTTGGAAGGGAAAATGGTTATTTCCATGAGAATGAAGTTTGAGTTATCTGGAAGTGTGTAAAGGTTTATGATATATACTTATGAGCATTCATTGAACAGACACTGAGCTTAGTTTCAACCCTACTTGTGAAAAGAAACTCTGCCCATCCTTGCAGAGGCCCTTTTTGGAAGAGGCTAACCTCAGGGAAGTGCCTGGAAAGAGAAAAGACCAAACTGACCAAGCAGAGATAAGGGGCCAGGAATCTGAAGAAAGAGGGACGAAGGAAAATGGAGCCAAACAAAGGGCAATGTGAACTCCTAATCACATAAGAAATGAGGGTTATTAAACAAGATGAAAAGAAAGACCTAGATTTGCTTAAAAGCCACAAAATGCTGGCCTAGGAGTATTGAGTACCAAGTCAGTTCCTATAGACATTATTCTATCAACTCTTAATTTTCAGAACTCTACGGAAACTGGAAGACTTCATCTCTCTCCCAAAAAGGGCCAGGAAATTTTCCAGCAAAGTGATTTCAGAGGGTGTATGATAGCCTGTTATCAAATTCAAGGGACTTCCCCAGAAAGCAAGACATCACTGAAATTGTGGTTTTAGGTTTAAGAAAAAAAGAATGATTTCCAGACATGCTAGTAAAAAGGGTCAAGAATCTTGAAATATTGACCCAGGAGGTGAATATTGTTCCTAGCTGATGAAACTATCTTTCCATGAAAATACATATTATATAAAATTACTCATATAGCTTCAGGATGTGCCCATGCCTCTTAAAGCCTTTCCACAAGGATCGGAGTACACCTCAATGGTAGGATACTTGCCTAGCAAAGGCCCTGGGTTTCATTCTCAGCACATTTTAAAATGTTAAAAATTTTAAATTATTTGAAATTAAAATAATTCATGGGGACTGCAAAGGTCTGAAGACCCAAGGCCAAGAAGCTGACTTAGGAAGGTGGTAGAAGGGATCATAGCAGTCATGGGTTAGTGAATCTTCACTCTGAAAAGTTGTGTTAAAACCAGGTCAGAACAAAGACCCATAAAGTGAGCACATTTTGACCATGATAGTAGCTGGAATGAGTGGGAGATGTGACAATGACACATGCTGAACGTGGTTCAGAAAAGCCATCATGCCTGTTCCCTTTTGACGTAGTGGTTACTGAGGTTACAGGGATTGAGCTTTGCAGAAAAGTAAGGCTGCTGGAATTTGAAAAGGGACCCATTACTGCCTTTAAAAAAAATTAAAGCTAGCAATAAAAAGTTCAAGCCTTTTCTTATAATATTTGCTTTCAAACAGAGATTAAAAAAAAAACCAAACTTAAATTCTACTTTTCTGTTTAGAATACTGTTGCCAGGCAGTGCACCTACTCTCCACTTAGTTTTGCCACATGGCTTGTTCCTCTGTCGGGGAATACTGTGTGCATGAAGCTTGGGTCTGTTGCCGTGGCTGGTAGGTGGTAATCTGTGCATAAGGAGCTCCAGTTGCTGCTCCAAAGAGCATAGGTATCCTGGTAGTAGCAAACAGTTCTGTATTGCAGAGTAGATAGGAACACAGAGGGTGGAGTTTGGGGTCTTCAGGCAACTTCACAGCTTCCTTTTTGAAGACGTTGAGAGTCTTTTGCATGGGCTTCTGCATAGTACCTCTTCATTGATATGTTTGTCATCTAATTCCTTGGCTATTTCTCAGAGGAAAGTAAAGCCATGGCCTCATTGTTCTTTCTTTCCCTTCTTGAGCATTTCCCACATTTTCCTCTCTGTGTTTTGAAATACAACATTGAAATACGTCGGGGTGGAAGAGGTGTAGGGATACAGGTCTCCAGCCTCACTGTGAATGGAGATTTGCTCCTCCCTAACTTTAACTCCCTAACTTTAACTCCTCCCTGCTTTAACTTCACTAATTCCTTTCACTGATATGCTTTTCTTCCAGCTCACAAAACTACAGTGACTCCTCAGAGTTCACTCAACAGACCAACTTCTCTCATACCACTGCCACCACACGAACACTGTAGCACATGGCTTCCCATCTTGAAATCACCTGCCTGTTATCTCAGAGCATCTTCTACCGAGATTAGAAATATCATAAATGAAACTCAATCCCTTCCCCACCTACAAATCAAATCTGAGCTGAGTATATTAATTGGAAATAGAAAGAAACATATCCCCATCAACTTTGGAAGAAGATAGATGACTCAACCTAGAGAATGGGAGATTCAATAAGATAGACAATTTGTTTATGCAAATTGAGCAACTTTTAAATGGCCACACTGACCTCTGAATGATGGCATATTGGAAATACTATTCAAAAAAATGGGAATATTTTGAAATATACTTGGAGAATATAGTTTATTTTTGTTTGTTTGTTGTTTCACATATCAAAAGCTCCTAGAGAGTAAACTCAAGCAGAACACTTCAGCATGCTGTGGATGGAGTCCTCAAAGCTATGTATTTATTGAATAATGATAAACTACTCTTTCAAATCCTTCCCAGACAAGCACAAATGTGACACTGAAAAAAAAAACAACTCTAATGACCAAGAGAACATTTTGTATAATAACCTTTTCATATCACATACTAATTATAATTAACTTTAAAGGACCAGTGTGATACATAGTCGTCTTTAAAAACTCTTGTAGTTGATTCTAAGTTAATGGTAAGATTGGCCAAATGAATGCATTGAAGTGCAACAACATTAGCAAAAATCACATTTCAAGTGCCCTGATCCCTAGGCCTCTTCTGCCACATGCTCAATGTTTTACAATTTTTCTCAAGTGCTTATTCTAATGACCCTAACCCTTGACTACTGATAAAGCAACACATTTGCCCAATTAAATATTTCTCTTAAATATTCCCCAGTGCATCCCCAAAGAAAATGGTGTCTAAGGATTAACACATAAAAATTACTTCTCAATAAACCTCGCCATGAGACCTTTACTTTAATGAATCTAATCTAAGAGACTTCCTTTGTGTGCAAAGGGGATATCACTTATCAATAATGTTTTCTAATTTTAAAAAATCATTTGGTACCTGGATTAAGAAACATTTCAAAAATATTTTTCCTTAAACTGGTGTGCAGAAAGAGTAAGTTCCTTCAGAAACAGAGCATTTTTAAAATATTTAATTTCAAGTCTTTTATATTTGACCTGAATATTTAGGATGCGATGCCAATACGACCAAAGGTTGTGTCCTAAAACTTCAGGTGAACATGAATAAAATTGGAACATATGTACTACACATGGCCTCAACCTCTCCTCAGGAAAGGGCCTTAATAGATTCAAGTCCATTCATCATTACTCCAGAAAAATCTCTTTTTGATCATAGTTGTTCAGGGACTTGGAATGGTTTATGTAAAATGACTGTGACTCATGTTGGGTAGCCATAATAATCAATATTGAAATGTAAGACCAGAGCCACCTCAGCAAATGACCTGCCTTTGCATGCAGGGTGTGCTGAAGCGGCCCAAGTTCCTTAGTTCATAGCATATTGTTTTGGGCCCATCTGGTTCCAGTTACAGAGTCCTAATATATATGCATATAGTATAAAGCTATGCTTATCTGTGCAATTATTGTGAGTGTGAGTATATATTCAAAGCATGCTATTTTGATTTGATACCTGAAACTAAAGAAGTTAGACAACTTGTATTATTTCATCAACTTTTGACAATCCAAGGGAGGACTGTCTAATTTTTGAAGAATTAAGCATCTTGCTTCTGTTTTTTTTTTCCTGTGCCTGTATTTTAGGCCTAATTTTTAAATTTGCTAGTATATTTGTGAGAATTATTAGCAACATAGTAAAAATTAAAAGAACACTATAAAGAAGTCATTAACATCAATGGTTCTAGATAAGATTTAAATTGAAAGTTTCGTTCTGCATTTAAACTGTGACCAGAGCCTATCATTTAACTTCTCGGAGATTCAAGTGAATTCCTTACCAGTTAAGTAGAGCTAAACATAGAATATCTCTCTGGGTATACTGAGATGATTAAATGAGATGATCCATTAAAAGCAATCTGCACAATGTTTGGCTCAGCATATAGTAGTTGCTCAGTAAATTTTAGTAACATTTATATTTACTAGCAGTAGACAGAGTTATATCAAAGACTTTTTCTGTTTCTGAATTTCAGTTGATATGATTCAATATGGCCATCAAGATTGTAAAACTCTGATGAGTTGATAGAGAGACATTAGCTTTGAAGCTGGTTTACAAAGGAGAAGATGGAAAAATATGCCTTAAAAGGGTGAAAAGATTGTCATTTTGCTCTTTGCTGCCAAGCCACCTGTGGCATATTTTTATTTTACTTTTTCTGCTGCCTTTATTGTGTAGTCTCTGCCCTCTGTTGTCTGCTTCTGTGCTGACCTTCTGCTCAAATGCACGACTATGTCCTGAGCACTTATTTCCAGCTAATGTGGTAGGAGCTAATGAACACTTGCAATGCTGTCATCAGGAAGAAAGAGGGATTCATGCATCTCAAGAGGGGATGTTAGGAAAGAGGAATTTGATTTATGATTGGACTCTGCAGGATTTTGCGCAGGGAATTTTCATTTAAGGTTATTTTCTTATTTGGAGGAAGTCAATTACCAAAATCTATACTAAAAGATTTTCATATGTTCCCTCTCTCTCTCTCTCTCTCTCTCTCTCTCTCGCTCTCTCACGCTCTCACTCTCTTGCTCTCACTCTCACTCTTGCTCTTGCTCTCACATTGTTTTATAGACCACAGGACAGTTTGTATCATGTGTAGCTGCCACTCTACTTCTCATTCTTTTAATTAGAAAGATTAAGGTGCTTTTTGCATGCTTTTAAGGATATAATTTGGAGACATGGAAATTACCTGTATTGTGGTGAAATTTGTAGCCATGGAAACAAATAAAAGCTCAAAGTGAAGTGGGGAGGAAGCAAGAGATCTGAGTGCAGGACTTTGTGAAAAGCTTTCATTCAGGTGATGGATACAAGAAGAGAAGGAAAACCTAATAGTCTGACAAGCAGAGAAACCAATATATTTATTTGACACACAAAGCAGGGGAGGAGTGTCAAAGTTAAGCTAAGGTTTTCCAACATTTTCTAGACACAGATCTTTCTGCTCTAAGGATTTATGTCAAGTTCAATATGTAAACAAACAAAACTAAACCAGTAAAAAATACTATATAATACTTTAAGCATTCCATATACAGTTCAATTAAATCTTACTCGGCGCTGTGAAATAGATATGACCCCAATTCTACAGATGAATAAACTGAAGCACAGACATGTGAAGTAACCTGCCCAAGGTCACATGTCAGTGAGGGATAGATTCCATGTTAGGAAGCAGGAAGTCTGACTCCAAGGCCAGAAAGCTCTGGGAAGACATCCTGGAACAGGAGGAAAGGGTCTTCCAGAGGCCAGAGTAGAAGCCAAATGAAGAGAAAGGGGGAAGGATCCTAGTTCTTCCCCAGTTAGAGTGAGCTATTGGCACCAAAACTCTTCTCCTTTCTCCACAACCAAATGGAGTTTTAATTTCCCTGCTGAAATCCTGTGAAAGATAATCCCAGCCTCTCCATACAGTTTCAACCCACATTTCAAAAAAAATGCTGCAAGGGGGAATGGAGAGAAATAGAGAGTTGCTTAAAGTCATTGCCTTATTGGCAGAGAGAAGGTATGGGAATGGCAGCAAAAGGAGATTAGAGGAAGATTTCAATGGTGCTGTAAAAATCATAGAACACCACATCTCCAGTCGCACTGATGAGACTTAATCAGGAAGTATAAAGAACTTTTGATAACTCAAAGTTGTACAGAAAAAAAATGGTTAAGTGGAAAATAGATACTATTCCCTTAACTTTGGACCAAGGATTCCCACACTGAAATGACATGCGGGAATTTAAACTACAGTTTGTTTCTCTTCTAAACATTCTATCTCTGACCTTTTAAGTACCTAATTTATTACATTATAAATGTAAGCAATGGTTCATCTATGCTTTATTCTCTCTTACAAAAAACAAACTTAGCTCCTATCTGTGTGATCCCTCAAAAGCTGTTTGATGAAAGCATTTGGTTTCTTTCCTCCTATGATTGGCAGCTGAACCCCTTGAGATAGGCTGTGTACTAGGCTGATCTTGAATTTCTCAGGCCTCACTGACCTTGTACAAGGCCAATGACACCTGCTTTTGAGTCTGAGCTTCTGAAATACAGGGCGTTGTTCTTGCTCATGTCTCTTCAATACATGATCACACTTCATGTAAACAGTAAGAGCTCAATTGTTTTAAAATAGAATGGAACTGAAATGCTTAAGGTAGTATTTTAGTCTAGATAAGCCAAAAGCAACAGAACTGTGACTTGAAAATCCTTTGTACTTAGATAAAGTCAGTTGCATTTCACAAATATTTATTGTCTACTAAATACTAAACTTGAGACTTTGTAATAAGATTTCAAAAAGTAATGAATATACTACAGTTGTGTCAGTGACTACCAAGCTAAAGGGAGCTAAGAGAATTATTTCCTAACCCAATTTTCAGCTGCTTTTAAAAAATTGATCAACTCTTGATAATCATACATACATTTCTAAAATGTGTGCAGGCACCACTGAAGTATATCTGAGATTAAGAAGAACTGGCCTTTTATTTTCAGTAAGTGCTCACAAAGAAGCCACAAAATTGGTAAGCCATGAGTGAATAATGCACAGAGACTTTTTTCTGTCTTTTCTTAACTGATATTCTTTGAGGGATTTGGAGTTATCTCTAAAACATGAGACTGCATATCAAGGGCTTCCTAAGACCCCAAGAGGAGCCATGTATTTCTGTTTAAAAAATACTTTGGATTTCATTATATCTTTGCCAAGCAGTCAGAAAGTTGTTCTTATACTAGTTTTTCATCAAGTCACACAGTAACTATAAATCTTCAATTTTATTTTCTATTATTTCTAACTAAAAGAAGATAAGTGTGTGCATATTGAAACACCTGATAGAGCTTTAAGAGTGTCCTGTTCTGTTGGATGGAGAATTAGAAATTCAGTCTTGTAAGGAGACTTAAATCTGTTTTAAAGCTATGTTAAGTGTACTGGGAAGGTCCAAAATAATCTTGCAATATAATTTTTCAGCTTCAAAATGAGAAAAAATAACCAAGAGGACAATGAACTGAAGATAAAATTATTTTTCATATATTTTACAAATCTAGGCAATGCACTCTCCATTCAAGCAACAGAATGAATGAACAGCTGAGGGAGGAGGCCTGAGATGAAGGCTCAAATTGTTTTTACCTTGGGGCCACTGTCTTCAGCCTCATGGGATGCACTTCCCTTCTCCTTTTGGGAGAAAGGAAAAGGAGCTAATTACCACAAAAGCAGATTTCATCACAATCTCATCATCAGAACCACATCACTGACTTAAACAAAAATTTGGAATATTTTACTTATTTTGGGGTTTTTTTTTTCTTTTTCAGGAATATTTTACTTCTTAAAAGAAATCCATTCTCTATCTGAATAAAATAAGAAGAAATGGGCTGGGGATTTAGCTCAGTGGTTATGCTGCCTGCCTCGCAATCTCAAGGACCCGAGTTCCATCCCCTGTACCAAAAACAAAAAGAAGAAATGTTTTTCCCTAATTGTCTGCTAATTAACCTCTGGATTTTTAGTGCCTGAACATACACAGAGTAAGGAAGCAACACACACACACACACACACACACACACGCACACATTTGCCCTTAAAAAAAAAACTTTAACATAAATGGCAAGGTGGCACATGCCTATAATCCCACTATTGAGGAAGGCTGAGGTGGGAGGATCACAAATTTGAGTCCTACCTGGGCAATTTAGCAAGACTCTGTCTTATAATAGAAAATAAAAGGAGGAGATGTAGCTCAGTGCTAAGACTCTTGGTTCAATCCCTAGTAGTGCAAAAGAAAAAAATCTTTAGCTTATAAAATACCTTCATGACATAAACAATACAGATTGGAATGCCTTAGAGAGATAAAATTAAAATGGAATTCAGATAATTTATAAATAATAGCTAACTCTCATAAGGGAAAATAAATTAGTGTAAAGTTTTTATATTTCGTTTTGCTGCAGTTCCCTGGGAAGTTAATGAATCAACTTTTCTGATCAAAAAGAAGTTTGATCACTACAAAGCCTAGATTAAAAGGATAAAATGTGTTTAAATTATTATATTCTTTTGGTTTACCTCCTGAGGACAGAGGAAAATGACCTCTAAGATTCTTTGTAGCCATAGTACTCAAAGTAGTAGTAGTAATAATAGTAATTCACAGAATCATTAGATATGCTAAGGTAAGCCAAGAAGCAAACATAAGTGTTTAGGAAAAGAACATATTTTGAATGTACTCAGCCATTCTTTCCACAAAGACCTCCTCTGATAGATCTTACTAGAATTAGCTCTCTATTCTTGCCAGTATCCACTCAGTTTGCAGCACAGATGTCTTGATCAGATTTTAGAGGGAAAAAAAATCAATAAGCATCTGGCTTCTTCACTGTTAATACAAACATTTTGTTCAAATTAATAATTACCAGGGTGGATAATTTTACCCTCCTATTAAAAATTAAAATGTTTTTGAAATCCATCTTTTGAAGAATATTTTAAATATGTATATTTTATATCACCGTTCCATTCCTATCATCCTAAGAACATTACAAATAAAAACACATAACTCCAACTAGAAGATAAAAGCATAGATTTTCCATATGCTCAAGAGAACTTTGCCTTTACAACTGAATCACAGTATTGTTACTTTTTTGACCAACTTATTGGTCAAATCAGGCTGCAGGATTGATCCTGTGTTTAACCGCATAGTCAAATGGGAAATACTCTTAAAGCATTGGCTGGGCCACACCCTATCCCATTTTATCAGGTTTTATAGTATGCTTAAACTGAAAAGAATCCAGGAAAGTAAGATAATGTTGATTTGCTCAAATGTTTTGTAACTTTGTGCAAGAATACAGGGTCACATCCACCATGTGATTAATGACAAAGTCATATACCAACTGGAAGGTATGCTTTTGGAACATTTCCTTTTAATCAATCCAAAGGACTTAGGAGAATAAATACAATGAATTATTTGGAACTGCAGTAAGCCTCAGAAATTACTGGCCTGTAATTGTAAGCCAAAAGGCATTTGCATCATGTGCCTGAAATGCATGATCTATGCTGAATGTTCTGCCAACATTTTCAGGGCTATAAGTCATTTTACAACCCTGAATGTGACTCAGAATGTTGGAGAGCACTGGTATTTTGTTTTGTTCTGTGTTCCCTCCCAGTCCTCTCTGTCCCAAACCTTCTGTCTCCTTTAAATCTAGTAAATTCGGTCTTGTTTTTCAGAAGTAAATGAAAGGGCTGCTGGAATTCAGTAGGTATATTGCATTCCGTAAGTTAGGCCACATATAACAGAGTATCTGCAGCACTAAGATATTTGTATTTTAGAAAAATATGACTGGGGAGACTTGGCCAATTTTATTCCTCCAGGAGTCCTTAGGAGGATTTAGACTGCAATGGAAAATTTTCTGGACAGAGAATAAAAGACTGAAGTTTTAGCCTTAGTCCAGAAACTAAAAGCAATTACATAATTATTTTGAGTATTAATGTCCTTCATAAATCAACCTTATGCTATGGTCCATGGTTAATAGAAGATGAGCTTTGAATTGGAGATAATTAACCAATAATCAGTGGTGGAGAACCAGGTGCCACTGCCACTCTGGCCATTGATGTGTATTTTCACAAGTGATGGGTACCTGCTATGGTCCTGAAACAGAAAATCAAGTAGCATTGCATGGGGTTCAAATCAACAAAGTTGGTTCTTTCTAACATGTCCTAACCAACTGAGATATTATGAAATACATTCTACTGGTTATTTATTTATTTATTTATTTTGGGTACCGGGGATTGAACTCAGGTCCTTGCACTTGCAAGGCGGGTGGCAGAATCACTGAGCTAAATCCCCGGCCCATTTTGGTCATATTTTTAAATCAGAACTTAAAGCTCCCTGGAGTTGCTAGAGTAAAATTAGAATTTGAAATAACAGTTTACTGGATACAATTAGGATGAGGTAACTCTGATAAAGAGCCTGGGAAATTATATTTCCTCATCTACCTAGAAAAACATGGGTTTGAAGAAGTATGTCATGACTGCAAGAACTGATCAGCATTTAGGCTGCAACTGTTAAGAACATATCATGAAAGCCAAAGTAAGATAACCCTAACCTTATTGTGAAGTTCCTCCTAGAACTGAAATTCCATGGCTGTTCCATCAAAGAGGAAGACAAGGAAAAATACAGTGCAGAGATCTTTAACCACCATTATGGTATTATGTGCCGCCCATAAATATTCAAAAGCTATTTAGTGTTAGAAGCTGGTCCTTGACCAAAAGCAATTTTATTTCCTTCCTCAGTTTATAACTTTAGTAATACTTCTAAACATAGAAATATTCAACAAAGACTGCATCAACCACCAGCTTGAAGTGAGTAATGGAACTGCTCTCTGGTATACCTCATCATGTGTTTAGTTCGTATGTTTCATTTTTCACAGTGCTACATTTTATTTATGTAAAGAGAAAGTTAAAAAATAGGAAAAGGCAGCAAAATGAGCTATCTGACAGCCAAACAAAATGCCTGCCATAGGAATTGTGACTTCCATTTGTAACTTTTAGGTTCAGGCTACAAGGATTGAAATTACAATCTTATTCGTTGATAGATCTCAAAGCCCAGCCTGAGTAGAATCCCATTCGAAAAAACAGCAGGTGTTTTTTATTCATCTTGATTTCCTCCAAAACATAAAAATTATCAAAAGAGAAACATTGTAAGAAAAACATTAGAACTAATTTTTTTCTTCTGTGAATTTTAGGCACCTATTCTCCCTCAGATGCAAGGCGTCGGGGGTGAGGATAAAGATCGGATACTTCACAACTACTGAGTGAATCATGTTCAATTATGTTCAGTGACTTGCCCAAGATAACTAAAAATAAGACCGCAGGCATTAAGGAAGCTCAAGTTTCTGAGTTTTGGATACCCGCAGCAAAACTGACAGCCTTGGTTACATCCATGAAATTACACAGAAAATACATGGTTTAGGATTTGCAGCTTAAAGTAGCTGGATGATTTAGATGAAAGAGAGCAGTTTTGAACACCAGATGTGTTTAACTTAAGACAGCTAGATTAGTATCAGCCTAGAGACCTAACATCATTCATCCTTAGTTACTGTCCATTACTACAGGCAAAATAACATCCTGGACTTAGCACATCCCATAGGATACTTAATTAGCTCGGAAGACAAAATTAGACACTTTGGATGCCTCTGCTGTTTTATCTTAGAGCTGGAGGGGTTGGCCGGATCTGGGCGCCAGGCTACTTTATCACCTTTAATGGGTGTTCTTTAAGGAAAGATTTAAAACTCTATCCAGGTTGAATTATACGAAAGGGAAAAAGTCTGGATGAAATAGAAGCAAATGAGGTCTGACCTCCCAGACAGCACTCCACTTCTGCCCTACAATCAATGCTTTCCCAGCTCTCCCAGTCTCTCCCAACCCAACCATTTCCCTCATGGGTTAGCCTAGCCTCACAATGAGACTAAATAAATGGTGAGACTTAAAGGGAGCTCCCAAGCTTTCTCCTATTGTCAGTAAATGGTAATGATTCTTTTTTTTTTTTTTTTTTGGTACCGGGGATTGAACTCGGGTCCTTGCACTTGTGCAGCAGGCGGCAAAACCACTGAGCTAAATCCCCGGCCCATGGTAATGATTCTTAACTAGACATAACTATAACTAGAAACATCTATAAGAAAGACCGGAAGATGTCTTGAAAATATGCATAGAATATGATTTTGAGTCCCCCTAAATCATCAGACTTAACATTCCAAATTATAAGCACTCTGGAGTTCAGGAGTGGGGTGACCGTGATTGATAGACTGGGCTGAGAACTCTGACCTAAATGGGTGGAATGGCAATTGTAATCTTCTCTAAGAGATCCCCTGCTCTTTCCTGCCTTGCTGAACAACTGCAACCATATTGTCCTATTGTTTTAGTGTCTGTACAGTCTCAGTGTTCTCCTGGTCTCTATTCCAAGTGAGAGAACTACATCCAAAGAGGAAAAACAATATGAATTAACCAAAGTGACACAGGTTTTCTGGCAACAACTAATGCCATAACCCATATTGCCATAATGCCATATTTTATTTCGGACTCAGTAAACATACTATTTGCCACTACCCCCACTACCATTATCAGTTTGCTTATCTAGCGACTATTATGTGTATTATAAAATAACATCACATTCTAATAAGTTGTAGTGAAGCTGGAATGAGGAAAATGTTGCAACGTACTGAAAAATCAGTTTGGAACCTATTTGGTTAATAAATGTTTCCTTTACAAGGATCCTGGTATCCCACTGTGCACATGCACCCTTCCCCAGGATCATCCCAGGACAAGGTTTTTAGCTAATGAGAATGTCCTGGTTGGAAATGATGAGGGAACTTCAGAGGGTGTGGTTAAGAGCCAGAAGTGTGGTCCTGGGTAGTCCAGAAAAACTTCTCTGGGGCCAGCTCTACCCCTCTAAAGAGAATCAATAGATGCTTCTTACAAAGGAACAGATAATTGGCTCCCAAATTCTCTTTAAAGAACAGATGGGAGGTAGGAGTTGAGAACTCTATTCTGAGATTGCAGTAATCACATTATATGCTCTGGTTTTAGCCAAATCACCCAACTGGCTTGTGACTCGTTTTGCTCCATCTGCCAGTGTGCTAAAATAATGGCTGCACCATCTTTTGCACTTTCTTGCCTCAGAGATACACTTTGAAGAACGACATACAAAGCCCTTAAGATATTTTGCGTTGATTCAAAACTACTGGAGACACAAAAATCCACTAATCACTATGGTTAAGGGGAAATTAATTTTAACCTTTGTATTCAATGAATATGTGTGGACCTTTCTACATAAATATTATTTTCAAAAGGACAATTGATCTGGAACCTATTTGGATGGATCAATGTATTTTGCTGTGCATCCTATCAATTAAGATAACAAGTTCAGGCTGAAAGACCCTCTGCTCTTTCAATGAAAACTAAAAGGAAACAACACAATGAACCTTGCTTTTCTTCAGCCAGTTAAATAAGATCTATCAAAATGAATATGCTACCAGCTTGACTGAATGTGCCACAACATCCAGCATTACTAATTAGAGCTGTATCTTTAAAATATTCATAGTTTCAAAAATGATAATATTTTTCCTACACAAGCAAGGATACATCTTCACATTCTCCCTCAGTGCTTCCTTAAAGTGGTGCCAACTCAAAAAACAAAAATTTTATTCTAAATTTTAGAATATGTATGAATATCATTTTATTCTGTGAGTGGCTTTGAAAAGTTTATATAAGTTACAGTTTGAGGGTTGTATTCCTTTTTAGAAGTGACATTTTTGATGGATCATTTAAAATGATTATTGCTTCAAGCTTTTTCACTACTGCGAGACAACTTAAAAATCTTAAATTTATCTTTAGACAAGCTTACATCCTCTTTGAGAGGAAAGTTGGAAGTTTAAAAGAAGTTTTTCTTTGATTAAACTCCACTTAATTTACAGAGAACTATTCTTTCATGCTAATAAGGGTTTATGTCTATATAATGCCAAAGAACCACTAATGGATTCAGAAAGGTCATGAAAAAAAAGTCAAACTTGTAATTCAGAAGATATAAAGAAAACAAGTTAATTGGTTCAATTTCCCACTTTCAGATCAGTTTTAGTTATTAAACGGGAGAAAATGATAGAGCTCTAAGAAAAGAGATATGGAGCCAATGACATATTCAAAAATAGACTTTTTTGTAAGTTAGTATTGTCCTGGTAAATCTGGAAGCAAAATGACCACACAGGACCTCGGGACTATATTGCTTTTCATCTTTTAGAAATAGAAGAGAGGGGATACGGGCAAGGAGTTTACAGGAGGTACTTCATGGGTTTTGCCATGATCCAACTATAATGTATATTAGAAAGGAGGGGACAGAGAACACCCTGCAGTGGACTGTGAAGTGTATTACTCTGTGTTCCCTGAGTATGGATGAAGAGAGGATGATGACTAACAGCCTGCAGGCATGGCCATGGCCACAGAGGACTATGCCCCACTTTGGTCCCATGGACTAACTTAGAGAAGCCCTCTGCACAGGTAGGAACCCTCTTGGGGGGTAGAGACAGCTCCCAAGCACCTTTCCCCATCCCAAGACCTCTACTGAGTTACTTCAGGAAGCTTTGCATGTCTCTGCATCATTCCATTTGACCTCTTCACTTTTAAACTACAGGGATGCCACCTCTGATCAATTTTCCTTGGCGCGTAATCTTGATTATGTAGAAGAAGTGGCACTATGTTTCATTAGGGATGCTTTTGAGAACCCATAAGCCACATACAGTATGTGTGAAATAATAACATAGGTTTAATAAGCCATATGTGTAACAAAACTTAAGATCTTTTCAAATTACTTGCTAACAATCCCAAAATCCAACATGATTGAAAAGCTCCTTCCATGAAAAAACAATATCATATCTTTCCTTGTCTAACTTGATTTCCTCATTTGGTTACAGATTAATGACAGTGAATCCAGAGACACATGAGGCTCATTAATTACATACCAACACTTAGGCTGGGCATTTAGCTCAGTGGCACCTTGCCTGCCTTGCAAGTGCAAGGTCCTGAGTTCGATCCCTGGTACCAGAAAAAAAAAAAGAAAGAAAGTGTTAAACACTTAAGCCACACATACACACACAAAAACACATCACTCTAGATGGATGGATAGACAAATAATTATAAATATAGAAAATATCTTTATATATTTCTATTTTACAACCAGCTAAGGCAAATTGTTGAAAGATAGACTAGGCATAAATTTAATACAACCCATCATGACAAGGGAGAGAATGAAGGCACAAATTCCACATTCATGCTTAGGGTTATCTAAACATTAGACATAATGTCAAGGAGATCTATTATTTTATTTTAAAAAGAAAAAGAATCACTCTATCTACTTGTTAGGGCATGATAATATACCAGAGCCAATCAGCTGGCAAAGTGGATTATTAGATGTATGAGATTATTAGAAGTACTAGATAGACTTATCCATAGAAATATGACTGTAGCTTTTATCCAAACTACAGTCTTTAAAAAAAGACTCCAAAAAAGCCCCATTGATAAAAAAAAAAAAGCCAATACACTTTATCATTAAGTCAATTTGAATTCAGTTGTCCAGTTTGTTTTTCATTTTGGTCATTTTTCCTAGAAAAGGGTAAAATGACAAGCTTTTCTATGAGTTGTATGAAGAAGAGGAAGTAGGAGGTGACAGGAAAAAAATATCCTCATATAAATGGATTTCAGATCTGTAACTAATCAACTGTGATATTAAGCATCCTTTGACCAAACAATTACAAAGTCTATGTGCCAAGAACTCTACTAGATACAAAGACATACACACCAGAAAGAGCAAAAAGCAAATAAATCACTGAGATTAGCAGAGACAAAAATCTTGTAGAAGTGAGTGATTTACCAAATGGTGGGAACAACATGAAAATTTTGGACATTCACAACAGAAGTTACTTACAGGAAGACTGGAGGAAGCTGAGACATACCAAATGAGCTGCCTAATTGCTCTAGGTCTCCATCCTAACCTCCATAAAGGAATGGGCTTGTGTTGTTGCCTTTGCTCCTGCCAACCCTGTGATATCTTTGCTATAGTCCTTTGAGGGTCATGTGCTCCCATTTGAGCTACCACACGTGACCAATTTGCATGTACCTAAGACCCAGAATCTTGCATCAGGTCCTCTTAACTTTTCTAAGATGAGTGATTACTTCATTTTAATGAAAAGCCTAGTTTTCTGAAAATAAACACATCAAATATAGTAAGAAAAGTTTTTTGATGTCTGAATTGCAAGGACATTCCAATCTTTAGTCAGATTACTGAGTTGTTTTAATTATTCAATTATCATAAGGTGACAAACTTAATAGAAAGTAGAACTAACACCAGAAGTAAAGCAGAATCATAAAGAGTACAATAAACAGGGGCCAGTGATTTAGCTCAGTGGTTCTGCCACCTGCCCCGCAAGTGCAAGGTCCTGAGTTAGATCCCCATACCCCCATACCAAAAAAAAAAGAGTACAATAAACAGCCATTCGAGATGCCAGTGTGAAAAATCAAACTTTCCTAGCTTATAAACACTTGGTTCAGTAACTTTTAAAGACAGTTATTTTAGCATTTTGTTTTCCATAGATCATGAAACAAATGTCAAGTGGAATTATATAGGTGTTCTTTCTCTTGGGATTGAAGTAAGGGTGGGCAGGGTGGAGGATAGGAATATTACTGTTGCCTGACAACATTATGCTCAGAAAATATCAAAAAGCAAAGAGTAAATGGGTATTTACATATAATATCCATGCATATTTACATTTAATATCATATTGGATTTAATTTTATTACTTTCCAGAAGGCAATTGGGAGAAAAATAAACATAGTGGAATGTTATCTCATTGGCATGCAGAATCAATATTATAATCACATGGCTGATATAAACTCATAAGAAAATGCTTCTGACATTTCATCAGAGCTTCTTAATTTAGTATTTACAATGTTTGGGTGAAATGATATAGTAGTTTTATTGTTTAATTATGGAGATGGAGGAATGTAGCAGATTCCTAACTTTCCCCCCTTAATTACTATCAGCTAACACTCAAACTGTTGAATGCAGAAGTGTAAAAATTGATCTCTGGTTAGGCACATTATTCCTTGTATTGAAAGTAATTTCTAATTTTCCCTGAAAATGCTTTAAAAGAAAAAGCTTTTCCTCTCCAACATGCAGACTTTTATTATGAGCAATAATGTAACACAGGGGTGTGATTATGGTGTGATAATCATAGTGCAAAATAGAAATGATGCTTTGGAGCAATGTAACTTACCCAAAATGATTATTCATCACGTAGGTGTCCCTTAAATTTATGGCCCTTTCCTGTAAGGTGATGAACAGTTTTGGAAATAAGAGCTGAATATTTTTATTATATTCAATGTCTATAATTTTTAAATAGCATCATTTGGACCAGCAAATATATAATAGAGGCTGAGTCAAAAAGAGGGGTAAACAAATGCTTTGGCCCTCCAGCCAGCTAATACAGAATTCATGAGAGTGAGTTCCACCGCAGAGTAATGTTGGTGGAAAGGAGTCTGGGCTTGTGTTTTGTGGTAATTTGGATTCGAGAATCTGCTTTAATGAGTTTCTAAGGTTAATTAGGTTGACCAGATGTTCTCCTTTCTCCTCTGTTTTTCCTGTGGTAATTTAAACAATTTTTATGCCCTTGACTGAAACATCAGTTAGATGTCTGTTGGCATTCCTGTTCTATCAACTGATTAAAAAGAATGTCTTCCTGATCCCTTCCCACCTAATTTCTCTCCAAATAAGTGAGTTTTCCAGTCCCTAGAACACAGTCCCGTATTAAAAAGAAAACCAGTGTAAAGGGTCCATCTGGGCCTATCACACAGCAGCAGCTTTTCTAAGTCAGTCCTTTCTACAAGTTTTTCTTCTGACTTTAAAGCCAAATCTATCTTATAGCAAATGGCTCCATTTAAACAAAACAAAACAAAAGTTATAAAATTTCACTGTCTCCAGACCTGATAGTTGAGTGATTAACATTCCCTACCACTTCACAGTGGCTACCACAAGGAATTCAGCAAGCGAGAATCGATTGAGTCACTTATTCAAGAATAAAAATGAACAAGGTACCTGGCCTGTTGACAGGGAGAGAGATTGAGCCAGCATTATCTTTATGTTCTTGCCCTTCCCAGTTGCTATCACACTACTAAGATAAAGCGGGTTACCCAGGTTTATAAGCCACTGATTGGAAGTAGATAGTGAATTCAGGATTTTCTTTCTGCAAGTATTGACCAGGGTCCAGATAAAGGTGAATTGGTAACTGAAAATTTCACTCTTTAAGAAAAAAACATAAAGAAGGGTCCAAAGCATTTATGTGACCAGACAAAGCTTGTCTATACAAGGTGTTTTTACTATAAAAGGTTGGGTAGTGATCAAGTAATGGGAACTGGTAAAGAAGCAAGCACAGGAGAGTTTGATGATAGCCATAGGCTCAAATTTTTAAAAGATTCAACTTGTTCAACCTGGTTCCTGTCTCCTAGTTCCTGGGAATTGCTTCCCATCAATATTTGGGGTCTACTAAGGTCAAGTCCTTGATATATGATTGTATAAACTATTCATTATTCATTATTCTCTGTTTTAATTTGTAAAGTCACGAAGAAGAAACACAGCATATTCCAGTTATTCAGGTGAGAAGGCATATATGAAAGTACAGCCAATCCTCATTATTCATGAATTCCCTATTTGTTCATTCTTCTCCCTCAAGTTTTTCTGTAGCATTGATGCTTGTGGTGCTCTGTGGCCATTCATGGACATGCATAGAGCAACAAGATACTTGAGACAGTACACGTACACTTTCCTAGCTGAAGTTGAACAAGGCAATATTCTGCCTTCTTTTTTCAACTTTCCTTCTATACACAAATGTCTTCTTCATGGACTGCCAAGGACAATATTTTCTACATTGTTGTGTTTTTGTTGAAAATTTCACTATTTAAAATAACCCCCATGCATGCTCTGAGGTACTGTCTGCTCTTCCTAAGAGCAAGAAGGCTGAGATATGCCTCATGGAAAATAGTGACTCCCCACAGCATCTCAACACTCTGCTTTTCCTTGAAAGAGCCAGACTTCCTTCTACCTTGGTGCCTTTATGCTTGCTGGACTCTCTGTCTTTTGGATCCAATATGAAAGCTTCCTGAAGAAACCTCTCCTTTCTTTCTAGTATTAGAGTGATCCTATCATGTAGGGAGTCAAACCCAATCCACATAATTGGGTTCAATGATTCTATCATGTGACTGCAAAGCATCTCAATCAATTCTCATCACATCTCTTATAATGTACCACAAAGGTCTCTCACTTTTATCTTACCTCTATTAGCCTGCACGTTTTCTGAAGACAAGAACTGTCCTTGTCTGTCACCAGATGCCCAAGCCCTATTACTCGCATTATTCCCATAATTATTTGTAAACCACTCTCCCACTTACTAACTGTGGGAAAATCACCTAGACTTGGGTTTTAGTTTCAACTGTGTAGAAGTAATCCATACAAATGTTTATGGGATGCTCCACACACTGGTGGTTCCTTCACTAACTTTGGTCCATAGGCTTATTTTATTTTCCATTACACCACTATTTCTGAAGATCAGTATCCATGGCTTCAGGTACAGATGCCTCTCAATCACCTCCAGCTTCCCCACTCCCTGATATCTCACTTACCTGATCCCAAAGACATTGGAGTTTGTGACCACTGACCTACAAAATTGTGTGGTGATAGGAAGTTAATGAAGTATAGAATGTTGTATTATTCAAAAAGTTATCACCAGAATCCCTTATAATACTAGAAAATTATCCTTGTTTGGGAAAATGTCTTCCAAAATATTTGAGGTAGAAGTTGAGATCCGGAGAGATTAGGTACCTTCTAGTGTCATGATTCTTAAAAAGTAATGGGGGTTGTTGGTGATGACGCAGGTGACTAGGATTGAACAAAAGATACAAACAGAAAAGAGGGGAAATAATCCACGATATCAGAGCTAATACTCTAGGGCAAGGTTGTCAGTCCTGGAACCACAAGCCAAATCTGGCCCACCACTTGGTTTTGCAAATAAAGTTGGATTGGAATATAGCCACTATAATTTGTTTACATATCAGCTATACTTTCACAATACAAAGGCAGAGCTGAATAGAATAACAGAAGTAAGAAAAAAATTGTGGACCCCCTAAGTAGGGAAATGGCCAATGGGCAACACCCACCCTGTTACAATGAGCCAATAGAACTTTCCAGATCAAAAAGGCCTTTCCATAGAGTGTAAATATCATAGCTTTTAAAATTCATTGGGAAGAGCTGGTTTGCTCATGGGGCTTTTCTTGAGAGGACTTTGTGTGGCACGTTTGAAGAATAGTTGGAATTCTCATCTAGGATGAAGCTCAGAGACATCATGTCCTCAAAAATAGGAGCTCATGCTGGGCGTGGTGGCACATGCCTGTGATCCCAGCACTCCAGAGGCTGAAGCAGGAGGATTGCTGTGAGTTTAAGGCCAGCCAAGGCTACATAGTGAGTTCGAGACCAGTCTCAAATACGTAGTGAGACCCTGTCTCAAAAAAAATGAGCTCATGCAGCTGTGAGGACCTAGGTATCTACTCAGTATGCACCAAAATCCCTGAGAAGAATGAGTTGAGCTCTGAAATGATTAAGGTACCAAATTCAAATACCCCGCTTCCTGAGGGGTGCACATAGTAGTCACCAAAGCAATGGCTGGCACATAGAGTATACGAGAATTAGAAAGGCGTATTGTTAGTCCATTCGCACTTTATATGGTTGAGGCAACTAAGAAGCAGAGACAAGAAGCAATTCCTGTGTAAACTAGAAGCAACTCATAAGATGGATAATCTATTTATTAGAGATATCAGAATCCAATAAAAAAGAGAGGATCAAACATACTTGCCATTAGAGTCCAAGTGGCTTCCGTTGATGAGCCTTAAGTTCACTTTAAGCACCCTCAGGCCAGGTATAACAAAAAATAAGAGGAATTGCATAGGTCCTTCTGTTTAGGAGAAGAAGGCAAATTGATTATTGGAAAAAAGAAAAGATTTCTTCAGCTCTGAATTGTAAGAGTAACTTGAAGGCATTTGCAGTGGCAAAATGAAAAACAAAATGGTTCACAGCCTGATATCACATTTCAAAAGTTCTCCCTCCTAGACTTACCTAATGCCCCACTACTGACAGTCAGAGGGCTGAGGCCCATGTACTCCATAAAAACATCACAGGTATTTTGGAATGCATCCAGGATGAAGCACCAGAAACATTCATTGTTTTATATAGTTTTAGAAGTAGATCTCCAATAAAGACTTCATTCTGAGACTTACCAGTGTAAGACTTTTCATGTAACCCAGTGAAGAGTTAATCACCTGCAAGGGTGGAATGATTCTTGCAGAATGCCAAGATTATTACTATAGATGGGAAAAGTATTCATTGAGGTGAAGATTAATGCCAAAATGAAGGAGTAGATTGTAGGCAGATGAATGTTTGCATACCTGGTTTTGGGAGCAGGTGTGCACAACCTTCTTCAGGGTCACAAGCAACCTGGTTTTAAATAATAGGACAATTGGATGAAATGCTGTCACTCACAAAAGAGACATGGCCTGTGGAACTGGCTCGTATCAGTAGTATTTGCCAGAAATTGAGAACTGTCTGCGGAGAGTACCCAGAAGAGGTTCTTCTTATTCTCCAGAGGGCACCAAATGTGAGTAATCTGTGTAATAAACATGCATCTGAAAAGAGCCCCATATTTTACTAAAAGTAAAAGGGCAGTCTGTGAGTTGATTGCAGAGTGATCATTTAATTTACTCTGAGTTATGTCCTACTAATAATATATTCTGATTCTGCAAAGATGCTGTTCTTAGCAACAGGAAATCATGTCATGCTGGCAGTGTTTTAATGTCATGAAGCCTCTTTCTTGAGTAGAGTGGATTATCACTCCATTCCCCCATAGCCACAACAGTCACCCAAAGCCACTGCAATGGGTGCTACCCTTGGGAACTATGTGCCAGCACCAGTGGCTTCTGGTACTTGGGGGAAGGAACCAGAAAGAATGCCTGAGCTAGGCATTAGGGAACAGAAGGACCCAAGACAAACCAAACAGTGAAAGGGGAAGACATCCTTAAATAGTGACAATGATGAGGATTTTAAAAACACAACATTTTGTATTCATTAAACATTTACCACATGCCATTCACTGTACTGAATGCTTTTTGTAATTTTATCTCATTTAATTCTTATCACATCTCTGTGAGATAGGGTCTGTTATATCCAACTTACTGATCAGGATGCTGAGATGCAGAGGTTAAGTGAATTGCTCAGTGTCAGGCAATGGGTTAAATTGGTGAGCCTGGCCTTGAACCTGGGGAGTGTGAGTGTAGAGCTCATATGCTTAACCCCACACCAAAGAAGGTGGAGTGCACATCTGATAAGAATCTCATAAAACTGGCCTCAACAAGTCCCTCTGGATTGACTCCTGCCCTTTTGTCTCTGAATTACCGTTGACTATCCAGTGTATTTTACTTATCTCTGTGGCTTGGAATGAAAATGAACAGGATGTACTAGGCAGTGCGTGCAGGGAAGAATATTCCCAGGGACAAATACATCCATGTCTCCATGGCCTTCACTTCCTTTTTATCACCTCCTCTGCCTTAGTGACAGTTGATATGGACCATAGTTGAGCTTATGTACAAATGTTGGCAGTCCATATCAGAAATCTGCTCTATATCAGTTTCTACAACCCTCAACCAGAAAGAACTTTCAGCACCCTCAGCCTTTCACCTTTCACTAGTACACGGAGTCATATTAACAAGTCATGGTAATATTCCTGTTACATTATCAGAATCACTTTAAACTTGAGATGTGCATCTCCACAAGCAAAACGATGTTGGTTTTCCATATGGTCAGTAATTCCAACTACCTTAATCAATCCATACCACATTCTGCTAATTTTGGTTAGTCATACACAACTGCTTTATAAAAATGACTTAAATGAATGCCATACCATTTTTTTCAGAGTGGAAACATAGCCACAGTGTATTACATATGTGTATTGCAAAAAACCCTGGCGATACAGTCTGAAATCCCAGTAGATCTAAAAGTCTTTGAATAGTATACTATACTCAGATATTTTACTGGAATTTGACAAATTAAGATAATCATCTTAGTCTCTGAGATTTTTTAGAGGAATTCTGCACTGCTGAAAAATTCATGGACAATCATCTCCCTCCAGGGAAAGGGAAGAGAAGGAACAGATTCACAGGGACACAAAGAGGCAGATGGCAGGAAGAAAGGTCCTATTGCTGCCACTTTTGTTATTAATAGTAAAATAAGATGTCACATGGACACTTGTATCTGCTTTACCAGCAGCAGCATCTCCTGTATCTGCTAATTCTAAGTTGGTGGGAATATTTCTTCAGGTTGATAATAGATAGATAGATAGATAGATAGATAGATAGACAGACAGACAGATAGGATAAATGAATTAACTGTAAAACCCAAGTCTTCACACTGCCCTTTTGTGACTTCTTTTTCCCTTAAAGTTTTCCCTGATTCATTCTCAGTTTAACTAGACAACAACTCACTAAAATGTAAGGAAGGCGAGAGCTCTCCCTAACCCCATGGATAGACTATTGATAGAAGAGAAATTTAAAGTCACCTCAAAACATATGACCTTTAATCCATTTGCTGTATTATCATTTGCCTGCCTTCTATGTCCCATGTGAGGGTGAGAGCAATCCTAGGTATGGAAATAGGGCAATAATAACCATAGACCTGCAGCTAATATCTACTATCCTTGTACAACTTGTAGCTGCCATTATATATTAATGCATTTGATGCCCATAGCAACCTTTTATAGGGTACTTCAGTGGATATCAATATTAATCGCATTTTACACTGGAGGAAACATTGTGCATTGCAGAAGCCCAGCAATAATGCCTTATATTTTTGTACAACAAAAGCTTTATGCATTGCTGGATCAGCTGGAAATGTAGTGAAGTTCCAAAACTTCGAATCTTGAAGGAAAATCTGAAATGGGAGCTTTTCGCCTTAATGAAACAGCCACAAGGCTGAAGTGAAAACTCCTTACTTGATCATTTATAACTCAGGCTGGGTTTAGAAAGCATCCTTGTAGAGCCAGTTTCTTTCAGCTTCCCTTTCTTCACTGCATCCTGGCCCTTCTATCCCTACCAGGAGCTTTCCATTCAGACTTCTTTCTCACTTCTCATTGAAGAAGTGCGAACAACATCAGCCATACACATCATAGTCTCAAGGCCCCAAAAGGACAGGGAAGATACATGTGTATGGGTCTCTCTGAGCTTGCATAAATTTCTTCCTTCCCTCTAGTTCATTTCTTTGAAAAGTCTGGTCATCACTTCTATTTCATAGATTTTTTTTTTTTCTAAAAACACCAAGCTTTCTGCTAAGGAAAGTTAAACCTAGTACAGTGCAGCGAAGTATGACAACAGCACATCCGGTTTCAACTGCCGCCAATGACCTGCAAGGAGAAAGATTCTGCTTTCACCTACAAAGAGAATCATTTGGGAATTTGTTCAACTTAGACCAAAATGAAAAGCTAATGTAGACTTTTTATAATTTACTTTCATTAAGCTGGTATTCTTGTGTGCCTGCACCTGGTTGTGAGGCATGTTCACTGCTTTCTTGATTTACAGTATATTGCAGATTTGGAGCTGCAGAATCCCTCCTTCACCAAACAGCTTGGGAAATGCACCAAGGTTCTTACTTGTTCCAAAGGAAAGGAAAGGAAAGGAAAGGATTATTTTCATGTCAAACCACCCTATGCATACTTGTTCAAAAGAATTTGTATTAGAGTTAGGTAGAGAGTAAATGAGATAAGACTGATCTAGGGTAGTAAATCTGCCCAACCTAAGAGAGTTTCATATGCAGTTAACAGCATGTAAATTTCCTAAACATGATTAACGGCTTCATGCATGTGAGACTCATCAGCTACTGACAAAGCTTTCATAAAGGAAAGAGGGAAAAGAGATTACAAATAAACAGATCTTTTTGAATTTTCCCTCTAGGGTGTTGTCTTTTTGCTATAGATTTTTCTTCCTTCTGTTTTTTTTCTTGTAGTGCTTGATATTTAATGCTTTTAAGGGTTCCTAGAATATTGAATTGAGGCAGAATAATTCTTCATCTGGCTAGCTCTGAGAGAAGGCTGTGCTATATTTTCTGTTTTGTGTACTTCATTGACACCTTATTAAAATGTGTTTTCTTCTATGTATTAATGTTAGAGTCCTCAAATCCTGAAAAAAAAAATCAATCCTTAATCACCTGTTGCGAATAGAGTTTTAAGATGTTGAGTTTTTTTTTTCCTCTGTCAACATTACTGACCACACATCAAGTGTTCCAAGGGTCACAGGCAGTTTTTGTTTTTGTTTTTTATAATATTCCTGAAAACCTAGCACCCAGGTGGACCACAGGGCTTTGTGCACAAATTGGAGGGGTTCCTCCAATTCCAAATTCTAGGTCTCTAGCATTAAAGAAGTCACTGCTAAATGATTGTTGTAATTGAATTAGAAACTTGTCATGGGAATCAAAGTTCCAGGGTCACCCAATAAAAATGTACAAAGAGGCCTCTGTACTTGGCAGCTCTCCTTTACTCCTGAAAGGAGGTGAACAAACTTGGGCAGGTCCATGAGACTGTATATCTCAGGGCCTTGAACTTTACATCAAAACCTCTGAATAAATGCACATGCTTTCTGATAGAAAGGGAAAAGCCTAGATGTTTTTGGCTCTCTGAAGATGATTAGAATTCAGTTGGCTAGTTCAAATGGTAAGACATATTTAGCTGCTGCTCAGCTAAGATTAAAGAAGTGAGTGACCTCAGACTTGCCTCCTGTGAGTCCTCACTGTACTTGGTGAGTTGACATCCAAGAACAGGTTAGGAGGAGGGACTGCCAAAGGTCTGAATTTCTGAGGTGCAGAGAAGGGAGGCAGAGCCCTAACACCTACCTGCTCCATTTCTGTCCGGTACTCTAAACATTCCAAAACTCTTTCTAAGGTGTGTTCTCATTTGAGCTTCACCACTTGCCACAAGCCAATTAATGTTCTCAGTGGATAAGGACTCCTGGGGTAGAAAACTACAGAGTATGTGTGGCATGAGGAAGGGAGGAAGTGATGTGATCTGGATACAACCCCACTCTGAACCCAAAAGACCCTCCTGGGTCTCTGGAGGTCTCAGAACACTTCCACTTCTATTCTTTTAATTGAAATTTCTACATAGCCTCTGAAAATGGATTTTTTTCATCTTCTATCAAAATATAAGCTTCGTGGGAATAGAGTCATGAATATTTGGTCTGTTTATCTCTATAGTCTAAGTGTTTAAAATATTATGTGGTATTTTGTTGTGGCCTCATTCTTACCTAACGTCTTAAAAACAGCAAACCCTGCATGGCACAGTAAAAAAAAAATCAGGATCCCCGTGTCTAAAGAACCAACTGTTTTATTACTATGTAGACAAAACTGCTCCCATTACAGGAGAGAAAACAGAAGAAAGGGAGGGAAAGCAACTCATTTATGAAGCCCTTGCCATGTGCCAACCACTCTGGTAGATCCTTTCTGTGTGTGTGTGTGTGTGTGTGAGAGAGAGAGAGAGAGAGAGAGAGAGAGAGAGAGAGAGAGAGAGAGACACTGATCCTCCCCAGGCAGAAAGTGAAGAGCGTACTCTCTGTGTTGGAGATGAATAAATCAAGTATCAAAGACATTACCTTATCTACAGTCACTGGGCCAAAAGTGCTCCCACACAGACTCATGTGTCTGATTAAGAACCTTTCCTCTTTACCAGGCTGCCTTCCTGTAAGTCTGTGGCTAGAGGGCATAAACTCTCCAGGAAAGAATCGTGACTATAAATAAGTCATCTTCTAATTCTAAGACCTCAAAAATTCTAATAAGTAGAAAGGATCCCTGTTGTGTGTGTGTGTGTGTGTGTGTGTGTGTTTTACTGGGAGTTGAATTCAGGTCCTTTGCAATGAGCAACTTCCCTGGTCCTTTTTTATTTTTCATTTTGTGACAGAGTTTCACTAAGTCACTGGATTGCCCAGTCTGGGTTCAAACTTGCAATCCTCTTGCTTCATTATCCTGGAGTACTGGAATTACAGGTGTGCCCCATCACACCTGACTAAAAGGATTCACATTTTTTCATTTGGTTCACCAATAGAGTGTGATGTGAAGACCTACTATTCCATATTCCCTAGAGATTTAGTTCATGATGAGTCTCCATATTCCAAGACTCATTGCCACAAACTCCTCTAATAGCCTAACTTTGGGCCCCTGCCCCAAACAGTCCTTAATATTGCCCTTCTCTGTCCTCTACTTAGATTCATTTTCCTATCCCCTGAAAAAGGCTTCAAGTCAAGAACCACCCTCTACACTATACAAGAAAATTATGCTCATAAAAGCTACTCTTATTCCTGAAAACTACCTTACAAATTATGGGCTGACTTATGCATGTGCTTTCAGATGTTAGAGACTTATATTCCCCTAGAAAATCTGAAAACTGTTTTTAACCTCCTTTTAAAATTTTTCCTTCCTTAAATTTAATTAAAGCTCCCTTTACATCATCACAGATAAATAGCTATCATGCTTTCTGCAACATAAACTGTGAAATGATTATTACTTGAGCTACATTCTGTGTGGGTTACTTAAACTCAGATACTTTGGGAATAACTGTCTTACCAATGAAAGAACCAGTGTGCTCTGAATTAGCAGAACTCTTCCATCAAACTGTTCTCCAGCAAGAATTCTGGGGTGCTCCATGTCCTCCACTTAGAAGACTAATTGGAGGTATTTGTTTTAGGAATCTGGACACATGCACATGATGTCATATTATTCAGTAGTTCTTTGCAAAACATGACAGAAGACAAAAAAGCAGGCTTTTGTAAAGCTATTAAACAATAGCCTATTAGTTTTCTTATCCCTAAAGGAGTTTTACCTGATGCCTTATTGCTGACAAATATGTGCTTACTATTCTTCTATGTGCTCTGATTCCAGAAGATAGATAATAAAAGAATAATGGAATAATGTCTTGCCAAGCAAGATACTCCATCTGTTTTTATTTGTTACTTTTTCCCCAACCCATCGCCAACTTTTCCCAAATGCTTCCTCTAATGCAATAATTTTCCTTTAGCACAGACCTATGATTTTAATCAGCCCATTTGTGTGGCTTCGTCTGAGGGAAGGGATTGAGGAATTCATGCTTGTTCAATTCACATTTTGAATGGAAGAGCATTTGCAAACATACTTTCTGAAACTCAGAGTTAGCAATTATGAGGACTGTCAAAGAGTCCACATTCCTCATCAAATTTGTCTTTGATCTTTAGGGGTTGTGCTAAATATTAGGAAGAAATTGTGTACCATCTGTGCAAAGAGATGATACTTACCCCCACCATCTGGATTAAAGGCTACTTGGATCTCTATTTAGTAATGACTGGCCCCCCAGCTGCAGAAAGACAGAAGCCAAGACCATGAGGCACCTTTCCTCATTAGAGTGAGAGGACTCTAGTGACTAGTCAAAACCAGATCCATTGGGTAGAGATTGTCACTAGAAGCTATAAAACATTTTGTAGCCATTAAAGCAGCAGCTCATAAAATGAGTGAGATTTGAACAAGCATAAACACAGAACCTGTTAATAGCTTCAGAAGATCTTATGGATTGGAAAGAAAATTAATGAGAATGGGCTAGATGGAATAAGAGAATGAACGGACTAATATCTTTATAGAAATTACAGCATATGCAATGCCTTAGAAATACTAAATATTAGAGTTTCCGAAAAGATAGCTGCAAATAAAGACAACTGCATACATGAAACATTATAGCCAAGATTTCAAAGTGATGGTTCCCACTCTCCCCATAACTCTCATTCCCCATACAATTGAAAGAGATGTGGAGTGCACAAAGTGTACATTTTTATGCCTCATTAGATAAAATGTGATGTCACAGAGTGACAGTTGCCAAGGGAGCTCTAATTTGGAATTGCCAGTGTTATACACATTAAGATTCTCAACTATGGTACAGTATTAAAACTCTTCTCACTGAATTTGTTTAATAAAAAAACACAGCTGTGAGCATTCATTCAAATACATACTCATCATGTTTTATTCCTATGAGTAATCACTTCCAGATTCAGCCTGACATTTAGAACTTTGGTTCTAAATGGAAGACTTTAGAGTTAACGAAGTCACCTTTCCTCATTAAAAACAAAACCAAACTTATGGTGAGTTTGAACAAACTAAACTAGACTAATTCAAAAGCATATGTCTGTACCAGGAAACTGTCATTTGGGCCTGATACTCTTCTGTGTGTGCACAGAACTGACCTGAAGGGCTTGGAACAAACCAAAAACCGTACTTCAAAGCTATCTTTGGAGTCCATGACAGTCTTAAGAATGTTCACTTTAGAAAATTCTAGAAGCATTCCAAAAGCAGAGAAAAAGAACTTTCACCCCATCCCAGTACCAGCCATTCTGCTGAGAAATGACCTCACCCTGACAATAAAATTACTTGAGGTTCTTTTTGTTTAATGAATAGTCAAGGAAGCTGTAAATTCCTGGAATGTGAATGAGTAGACATTTTAGTGAATAGCCCACCATCTTTTTTCTTTTTTGGTAGAGCATCTGCATTTGATTTTCAGTTCCACTTCTAAGTTCTTAGCATGGAAATTTTTCCCCTGCGTGAGTGTAAGTTGCTCCATCAAGCAAAAATGACACTCTACAAGGTATGAGATAAGAAATTGGGAAAAATATGAAGCAAAAATACCAGATTATGACCACACCTTCAGTGCAGCTGAAATTATGAGAGATGGGTTGGGAACTTGATTTCTCTCTTAGCAGAGTCTTGATTTCTTCAAGCATAAGAGGATAGTGACAATATATACTTTACTTAGTGTCATTGTAAGAAACAAACGAGATGACTGTGAAATGGTTAACACAATGCCCACCATACAGCAGATCTCGCTGTTTATTGGCTTTGCTCCCACATACCAACCCATATTCTATCCCAGCTTTCCCTTTCTTTATTTTCAAATGCCAGACTGCTTTAGGCTATAATCTCATAGCAAAACAAATAAACAAACAAAAATTTGGAGAAGCTGCTAATCCTGAATTCATTTCAAGACACTGATCTGATCCCTAACTTCTACACCCTGGAGTAAAGGAGATAGTGCCTTCTTCCTTGCTAAAGATACCAGTAGGACTGGAGGGAGAGCAGCAAGGGACGGAATGAGTATTATAGTCATCATGACACCCTACATATCCCATGATTTCCTTGATGTTCACAGTTATTTCTAGAAGCTTCACCATTGTGTAATAGGTAAGCACAATTCCATTTCTAATTTTCTCCTAAAAAACAAATAGTAGGGCTGGGGATTTAGCTCAGTGGTACCACCACTTGCCTCACAAGCACAAGGTCCTGAGTTCGATCCCTGGTACCAAAAAATATATACATATATATTATATATAATATATATTATATTATAAATATGTATAGATAAATATATATATATATATATAAGTTTCCACTACATGACAGTGTGGAAATCTTGACCACTGGGAAGGTGAAAGTACAGAAGAATGGTTCTAAGCTCGGGCAATTAGATCATTATGAACAATGAAGCCTCAAGCACCATTTTTCTTTTATAATTTTGTTAGAATTGTTAACAAGTAGTAAACCTGTGCTCTCTATAAAATCTCTAAGTCTCTTTTTGTATGTTTGTGTTTCTAGTCTTTCTTTTAGAAATTATTTAAATTACTTTAGTAGATGATAAAAACATGATGTGAAATTCACAAGCCAGAAATGTTAAGTATTCTTTTGATCTCTGAACCTAACATTTAAATTCCTATTCCCAGTGGTGATCATTATTGTTAAGATGCTACAACACTTTCCCCAAACAGTAACTACACAGGCACACACACACACACATACTTCCAAAGACATACACCAACATTAGCTTAATTCTTTGCCTTAACTTTGCTTTCCACACTTAACAATATACTTTTAGCTCATTCTATGTTGTACATATAGAGATATCACCTTCATAAAATCTGCATAGCTTTCATTGTATGGAAGTGTCATATTTTTCTATGGGAATCTTTCTCTATGGGCATTGACATTAGTTTCAGTATTATTACTATCATCATGAATATCATTGTTACTCATTAGTATGGAAACTTGGTTTGGGACTGTATATGGACCTAACTCACTTCATACCTGTGTGAACATATCAAAAAGATAAACACTTAGAAGTTGAACTAAGTTTGAGACCATGAGTATTGGTCTGGGAGTAAAGTGATAGAGCTCTGCCCATGGCCACTTTCACCATGGCAGGCCTGATACTGGGTTTCAAATTGAAAGCCTGGACTTAATTTCCTCACCCAACCTCCAGCAGGAGGAGTCTCTCTCCAGGCTGTTCGAAGTTGGGGGAAGAGTGATACCAGCAACTCTTTCCTTCCTGCCTTTTTCAATGAGTCTTCTCTTTTTACTATATAAAAACCATGCACTATGGTGTCTTACCTGGCTTCCTTAGCTCTTGTGAAAGTAGTTCATAGATGTATAGCTGTTCAAACTGGAGTGTCTGAGAAGAGATAGTCACTGGGGTAAATTACTCAACCACCATCTTTCTCTGCCTCAAAGAATATGGGAATTTTTTTGAAAGGTAGACATTACTAAATTTCTCCCAGAGCTTTATTATTTGCACCATCAGAAAGCAGGAAAATTCCTATTTCCTTTCCTACTCATCAACACTGCTTCTATGCTATAGTTTTGACCTTTGCTAATTTATGAAAATAATATCTCAGCATAATGTTTGCTTCCATTTCTGTTGCTTTGGTACCTTGTTGTGTTTCTATTCTCTTATATGTGAACTATCATTACTCATGTTTCTATTGGATTGTTGGTATTTATATAGATTTATAAATCTTTTTATATTAAAGATAATGATTCTTACATAAGTTGCAAATATTTTTGAGTTTGTCACCTTTTAATTTTGATATTTTTGTCATAAAAATGTTTTTTATTTTCATGCTACTGAAATTTTTATTTTTATTTTTTAAATCTGGGCTTTGTGGCACATTAGAAAGGCCTTTTCTACTCTGTGATTACTGGTTTTACAATTACTTTAATTATTTCAATATTTAACCTTCAAAAATTCGACCCTTTGGCCATTTATATTTGTATACATTACACAAATGTTATGAATTTAGGTAGCTATATAATACCTTCGGGTTCTTATTCATTTGTTAGCTAATGAATATTACATCTTTTCACAGTGATTTAAAATACCATTTTATTATATATTAAATCTTTGTACTAGGATTTATTTCTAAAGCTCCACTCTGTCTCAATTGTATGCTTATTCAACTACCACAATCACAAATTTTTAATCATTGTAGTTTTAATATTTTAGTAAATGGCAAAGCTATTCTATTTCTCAGTGTTCTGCTTTTCTGGAATTTTCCTTGGAATTCTTCCTTTTTATTTTACTACATGTGCTTTAAAATAAGCTTGTCTTGGTATTATAATTCAATCACATGAAATGTATAAATTAACATAAAATTTTACATCTTTATGGTGGTATGTCTTCCTATCCAAGAACATGATGGAATTTTATATCTGTCCAAGTTTTATTTTAGTTCTTTTGTAATATTTTAAATTATTCCTTACTTTTATCATGCAATCCTAACTCTTGTTATTACTAGGTATCATTTAGGGGGATAACTATAAGCAGCCCTTTTCTTCCATCATGTATTTATACTTTCTGTTGATATGAAGGCTATTCAGTTCATATATTAATTTTTCACCAGCCGTTTTACTAAATTATACTATTTTTAGTGGTTTTATCTAGTAAATAAATAACACCCTTGGTGCAAATACTGTACTGTTCCTTTTTATATTAATATATTATTAGTGGAAAAATTAGACTTTTATATGTTTATGGTCTACAATACCAAAATCCTTCATAATTTGGTTATTAGTTTGTATTTATCACAATAAGCTATGTTATGAGGTAATGCTAAATGTCTCCAAATTCTTAGAGGTTTAACACAACAAAATTTATTTCTTGCCAGCCAGAGGCCCCTGTGGGTCCAGGTGAGTCTCAGGGCACCAGTTTCCTACATGTTGCTCAGCACTCTAGGGTTGCATGACCTTTATGGTATGTTCATATTAGCATGTGTTTCCATGGAATCCCTGCAGCAGAAGAGACAGACAAAAAGTGGCACACAAGCAATTAGAACCCAGAAGTGGCATACATCATTTCTGCTTACTTGTCAGTGTGCAAAGCAAGTAACAGAGCCATCATCAAATTGAAGGGGCAAGAATGGTAACCCTAAGACATGCCTGGAAGTAGAGGCCACTCCAGTATGCATTGTGCCTTCTCCTCTAATGTCCTTGACTCAGTCAGCAAATCATTTTTCCAGTTGTTCCCTAAATAATTAGCTCTTTAATGTATTAATTATCCTGCAAGTTGAATAAAGGAAATTTACATGAGAATATTCAAAAAAACGTTTCAAATCTCGCTAAAAGCAATCTTTACTGACTTTCATTTCTCAAACATATCCACAAGGTCATTCTAAGCCACTTTCTTTTCTCTGTGGAAAGTCTTTGGCCCCAGATTTTCTATGTTTCTTCCAAGAGGCCAATCCATGTACTAATCTTGTCCCTCTTTAGGGTTATCTCCTTGAATTTGTCTGTCTTGTTTCATCCTTTTAATTAAATTTTATTTTTATTTTTTATGTGGTTATTAAGTTTATTCCAACCATTCTACCCAATTTTGCATTCTAAAGAAAGAAATGACAAAAAGTTCCTAAGTACACTATGATATGAGGTCAGGTTTCTTGTTTTGATCTGCATTAGAAAAATATTGGCACCAAATTCAGTTAGAAAGTTTTAAGACTTATTAAAATACAGACAGTATTAATTTCTCCATAAAGCTTTAAGGCTGAGAACAGGATGTGTCCACATCCAGGCAGTTCCCAATACAGAGCATCTTCTAATGCAAGTGACAGCTCAGAAACCCTTGCCAAGGGATGAAACAGAATAAGAAGTATCCCTCTCACTGGGCTAACAGCAAGTCTCAGCACAGGAATGTCAGATTTCTTCTCAACAATTCAACTTGGAATTCACTAATTGTGTTTTAGTTAAGAAAATATAGTTAGAATCCAGGCATCATGGCACAAACCTGTAATCCCAACACTCTGGAAGCCTGAAGCAGGAAGACCATAAATTGGACACCTTGGACAACTTAGAGACTTAGTAAGACCCTGTCGAAAGAAAGAAAGAAAGAAAGAAAGAAAGAAAGAAAGAAAGAAAGAAAGAAAGAAAGAAAGAAAGAGAGAGAAAGTTATAATTTGTGGCTTATTTCTACCATTACACTATTTGCTTGTAAGTTAAATAAATTAATGTGCTTGGGCTTTGAAAGTTTAGCATCATTCATGGCATTTTTTTTTTAATGGGAAGAAATGACCTGAACTCCAAACAACATCATAAATGACTTTGAACCATAAGCAATTTGAGTTCTTATGGACTCACATGGAATACATGTTTCTCAGATCTGCAATCTGCAGGGCAACTGAAGAGGGAAACTCATTGACAAAGCCACCTGCAGACACAACAATGAGGCAGGAACAAGAAGGAGAGCTCAGCAGGCAGCTACAACAGGCACTTCAGCAATGAGGCCAGTGTGTGACTGCACCGAGCTGTACTTGTCTAAGTTTAATAATGATGGAGAGGCTTCCAGCCCCTGACATGAGCCTTGTAGACAATGAGAGTAACAGCCACACCACCTGGCTCCTCAGTTTACAGAGGACCCTATAAGGGAAGCAGGGAATTGAGGCTGCAGTCCTTTCGGGGGTGACCAGGGGACCTCTGCCTGACCAATGAAGCAAAACAACTCCTTCCAGCCCAGTATCTTTGCCATTAATGACAATTATAACTTTGCTGCCAAATTAAACATCCTGGCCTGAAAAGCATTGTTTGTGAATATGGTCAGGAACATCTGAAAAGCCTCTTTCCCCCAACACTGGAGTAAACCCAGGGCGTTCTCACTGAGCAACATCCCCAGGTCATTTTGTGGTTTTTACTTTGAGACAAGGTCTCACTAAGTTGTTAAGTTTCCCAAGCTAGACTTGAATTTGAGATGCTTGGCTTCTCAAAGTGCTAAGATTACAGGCATGTGCCGCCATGATGTGCTCCCACAAAGCTTTCTACAGGTGACCTCCTCCAAAGCTCCTCTTCTGGTGTGCTGAACACAGGACTTTTATTTTGGAAAGTGTCAGAAATGGGGTCCATAAACATTTATGTGAAGCTAATTCTTAAAAATAGCTTTTTGGATGTTATTAAAGAAATCAACCTAAGAACCTATCGTTCTCAAGCACATATGCTTCCAACCACAACCATAGAAACAAAGTAAGACTCAGGAAGAATTTGAATAAGTCTAATACTTGGATGTATCCAAGTAGATCTTAAGTCCTGCAGAGACCAGTGGGCCTCAGGTAGAGGATCTGCTGTGGCCTGGGAAGGGAGTACTATACTATCAGCAGAGAACAAAGGCCTGGATGTAAGTCTAATGAGAGAAAGCAAGGGAAGATGTAGGCAAACCTGGTGTGCGAAGGACCACAGCCAGTCCCTGCAGAGACAGGCAGATTGCTATATGAGAGCTGACCAGGGCATTAGATGCAGACACTGTGCAACTCAGTGGGTCAGTGAACAAAAACCTTCCATAGAGCACACAAAAGGCAACTGTTCAGTTTTTGTTGACTGCTGCCAAGAGAAAGCAATCAAGACAGTTTAAAAGACTGCAGGAGTTAAATTGAGGCAGAAAGATCACAAGTTCCAGTCCCACCTGGGCAACTTAGTGAAACCTTGTCTTAAATAAGTAAATAAATAAGGGCTGGAGATGTAGCTGGAATGTGAAGGTCCCATGTTCAATCCCAAGTACTGCCAAAAGATGTAGCTCAGTGGTAGAGCACCTCTGGGTTTGATCCCCAGTACTAAAAGAAAGAGAAAAGGGGGAAGGAAGAAGAGGAAGGAGAGGGAGATGGAGGGGGAGGAGGAAGAGAAGATGAAGAGGAAAAAGAAGGAGGAGGAGGAAGAGGAGAAGGAGAAGGAAATGAAAGAGGAGAAGAGGAAGGGGGAAGTGACAGGAGCAGGAAGACAGCCCCTGCCTGGTCCTACGCCACAGAAGGAGAGAGGAGTTGGGGACAGGACAGGAGATAGCATGAAAATGAGTGACTGGGTCTCAGCAGTGACCTCAGCTGCTTGGGGACAAGCAGGAAGAGACTCCCACCACCTTCTCAGTGTTTGTCTTTGTGCCTCACTCCTCCATCCCCAAGAGTGGACAAGTGGTTTAGGTTTGCCCACAGCCCTTCTTCCCAGATGCCCAGGTCCCCGCTGACCACTGAAGCAGGGACATAAGACTACAGAGTCCCCGGCGTCCCTGCCACCACGCCCATCGGCAGTGATAACGGCACCCCCCCCCAAGGACCACTGTGCCCACAGGGCATCCCACCCACAAACCCTCCCACCACTCCTGGGTGAAAATGAAGAGGCTCAAACGGATGCCCTGTTTTGCAGAGTTTCTGGTCTGGCTACAGCCAAATCAGAGTAGCGGTGCTCTCTCAGCAGCAGGAGGTGCTGCATCTCCACCACACCCCACTCAAGTCACAGGACTGTCACCTTGGACTGGCCTCTGGCTCCTTGGTGTGACCACTTCTCTCCAGCTGCCTATCTCCCTGACTCTTCTCTCAGCCACATTCAACTTTAAGACCTGATTTAGGGTCTCCACACAAGAAAGTGCAATCCTTGGGTGTGTCTGTGTGTACCAAGGGTGAAGTGGCAGTGGCTGGGGATCCAAAAATGTCCCATCCTCCCACCAGTAGGCTCAGAGGTTGTGGGGTCTGCACAGAAGTCAACTTGTCAAAGATGCCATTCTTTTCCACCCTGGCACATTTGTCCTCTTGAGTATGTTCTGAGATCTTCAGTTGGCCCAAGAATATTAGAAACCTTTAAATCCCAGCACTCTGGGAGGCTGAGGCAGGAGAATCACAAGTTCCAGCACAGCCCAGGCAATTTAACAACTTAAGGAGACCCTGTCTCAAAATAAAATAATAAAGGGCCGGAGATGTACATCAATGGGAAGGCCCTGGACTCAATCCCCAGTACCAAAAAAAGTTAGATCCAATATTATTAGGCATGCTGGAAGGAACAGCTGGTTCCAGACTTCCAAAAAGGTGGCTCAATTCTCCTGGTGTGGGCTTCATGGTCCTGGAGCCGCCCTGGGCAGCCTTGTCACTCATGGCAGGTACATGTCTGCAGCTGTCATTATCCCTTTAATTTTACATTAACATTATACCTCTGGTGTGGGCAGACTTTCTTTAAACACCATATGTTTTACTTATTTTTAAAAGATATGTGTAGAAGAGAAGAGATATGTATTAGAATAAATATAAATATATAAACACATATCTACCTTCTAAGTCTGCTGTCCTCAAAAACCTTTATATTAAAAATAAGTACATACAGGTTGTTTCTAAGTAACTAGCAAGTTGCATATGGGAGGAGTGATACTATATGTCTATGAAAAGATTTTAGGCATTTTTATTTTGGTACCAGGGATCGAACTCAGTTCCTTGCACTTGCGCAGTTCGCGGCGAGACCACTGAGCTAAATCCCCGGCCCATTTTAGGTATTTTTCAAATTCTATTCAGAAACATGATAATGGCTTAATGATTAAACAATTACTGTCAGTATGACCCCAAATGCTTATCCTTAGTGTTTGGCATGGTGGGTATGATAACTTCTGACAAATGTTTTCTTAGGCATGCCTCTAATCTATTTGGACAAAGCTTTCCTTTTTCCCCAGACCCACTTGGATGTATTTAAACAGAAATATATGAGATAAATATACTGAAGATATGAGTATTGGGCAAAACCTTTCACATAAGAAATATATCAAGGAATCTCAAGGAATGAACTTTTAACACTTCTAAAATAAAATTTAATGGCCAATTAGTCAAGTTTTTATTTGAATTTTTCCCTTCTGATCAATAACATATACACAAGAAAATACCTGTTTTAAAGAATTTTCTGAATGATCAAAACAATATATAATTGCTGCTTTGCTGCCTTACTTTGTAGTAAAGCTAATAGTTGGCTTTTCAACCTGCAATAAATACCTTTCTCTCCATTCTCTCCTGATTGTGCCATAATTAACACCAGGGAAGCACAAGTTTAACTATATATGACAGATATTTATTTAAAATACCTTCTGCTGAATATATTAACATTTTTCTTTCTACTTGTTAAAGTAGCCTTGAGTTCAGCAATAAAATTAGATTCATAATTCTGTTATGTTAATAACCCATGCTAGAGCAAAATATATCATTTCAGAGGAAATTAGTGAGCTACATCACAATAATTGTATGTTTACTTCATCAAACACCTTAAGTGAAAAGAATATTATGTGGCATCTTCAATCTCCAAGTGCAAACATAGAAGTCATATCCAAGCCAACTAGCAGCAATCCATTCCATGGGTTCTGAGAAAATAAAAATCCCCACTACTCAAGAGTCCTTACAGTAACATCGTGGGCATAGTAATTATAATTTACATATCCCTACTGCTACAAAGGCTTTTCACATGAAGATAATATGTAAAAGAGATTAGGAAGAGAGATGGGTCACCAAATTCTGGAAATGGAGAGTCATGTGATATTAACAAAAGTGGCAATCCAATTATTAGGATAAACAGAAAAAAGCATTATTTTCCTCTCAGGATAGAAGTTTTATAATGTACCTCTTCCTAGAGAGTATACAGATGGAACACATAAATAAAGTCAACCAGCCATGAGATTTTCAAGGTGGAAAATATTTACGGATCATGAGAATTGTGGAGATGAGAGAAATGGGTCTCAGAGAGCTCTGGTGGTCACACAGCTCACAGGTACTTGGCTTGCATTAGAACCCAGTGTTCTGGGCCATCTAGACCTACTTTTTCCCAGTCATGCTACATGAGCGATCCACCCTGATAAGTAATTAAGAGAAAGCTCTAGATGTAAAATCTCTAAGTAATTTTCAGTCTGCATTCTGTAAGGATTTGCTACTTCCCTACGTAACATACTTTGATGTCCCAAATCCCAAGCATAAAGACTATATGTGTGTGTGTATGTATTTTATATGATATTGTATAATATGATATATATTATTAACTATTGCTGTGTAATATATACATTTATTTAGTAGTAGGACTAGAACTAGAAAATCAAGCTTCTCACATTCTAGACACTGAGCCAGGGCAGTTTTCCCCACACTGTACTCTCTCCCTTATAACCACAGAAAGAATAAGCTCTGCAGTCTTGGTGTTGGAACTGTGCTTTACTTGGGGAAGGGCAACTTCACGTCAGTGCTGGATCTGGTGGCAGATAGTCAGGAAAAAACCTGGTAGCCATCACCCAAAATATAAGAGAACACCCTGCTTTCACAACTCTGAAAATAGCAGCACTCGAATACTTTAAAGCAGGGAATGCTCGGTAAATAGAACCATGGTGAAACCACTCTTCCTTGGTGATTCCAGTGGTCATCTGAAGAATTCTGAACTCACCTTTCAAAGTGTCAAATGATTTGAATTGTCGCAAATCTCTGCTCTGTTCAAATTATCCAGAATAGTGCATTGTTGTCCCTTTTGGGTCCTTGGCGTCAGAAGCTTCCTTCTTGTAACATTCAATTACCTGTCTGAATAGGGGTTGAGTAGGGTTTCTGAGTCCTCAAAAATAAGCTTCATATTTACAAAGTTCAATGATAGTTTTGAAATTGTACTTCTTTACAAATAAAGAAAAGGAAAATCATCTGGTTATTTTATATGGCTTCCCCTTTAGTTCAACTGATGAACAGTTCATCAGAAATATTCAAGTTTAATTAAGGGCACTGATATGGACAGAGTGGAACAACTTTAAACATTGTAAAGCAATGTTGCCAGTATCTTTTTGGAACAATAAAACAGCGCCTGCCTTGCTTTCTTTGTCCATAGAAGTTAATGCCACCAGATAAGCACTGTTGACACTCTTACTTATCTAAGCCCAGGCTTAGATATATGCATGGATCATTTTAGTGTTTATGCTCCAAGTTCTGCTAAAGTATCTTCTGTTGTAAGCCCACAGTTAACCTTATCATCAAGTATTTCATTCATTAATGAATTTCTGCATGAACACTTTTACTTATCCATCCACTCACTCAGGAATGATCATATTGCGGTGTCTCTCGGGAGCTTAGAACTGTGAACTGATTAGTGCAGTGTCTACTGGAGGGTCAGAACTGTCATGGATAAGATCAGTTCCGGACTCTATTTGAGACATCAACAGAAAAGAAACATTTGAAAGGAACACTTAAGTGAGGCTAATCATCATGTCATCCAAACTGTTTTAGAGGGCATCGTTTGTTAGCATGAGCTGGAAGTTGGTGCTCGTTAAAGGAGCTGCTATTAGAAGTGTACAAGGAGTGCAGGTAATTAACCACAGGTGTCTAAATTATGACATCTGCCTCAGAGTAAGTCAAAGACTACTGACAATGGAACAAATTTTCTTTTTCTGGACCAAATATTTTCTCCAAGTGCAAATTTCTCTTCAAAATCATGAAAAGTTGTTCCTATGTGGATCAAAATTAAATGTCACTTTGATGTCAAAGTTTCCACCCTTACCCTGACTAGCAAAGGAGAAATCCCATGACGAAAGTCCAGCAGACCCACCAACATACTGTCTCTACACTGTGCAGATTTCTTATTTAATCACCACCAGACTTTGGACTGACACATTCATTTAATTAATATTTCCTCTTCTAAGATTCAATTTTGTTCTGTTTTGCTCTTTTAAAATAGAGAACTTTTAAATTAAGACTCTGACTACCACTTTATGATCTTAAGAAAACAAACTACAAATGTTGTTGAGTGTTGTGTGAGTGGTGTAGCTGCGGTGGAATCCTTTCTGAGTAATTGAACACCCAAAGTGTCTTGAGTATTTTAATAGCTAATATTATTGTCAGCTTGTGACTTATGGCGCCATTAATTATGACTAAAGAAATTATTTTCCAATCTGGATTATACCACAAATTGCACTTGAGATTTCACTGTGAATAATGAAATAGTGGTTGCTCAATAAAAGCTTGGCTTCAAATAGTTTTGCATCCATCTGCCTTTATCTGTACCATTGTTTCCTCAGCCTGGGACATCTTCCAGACATTGCTTCCCTCTCTACCCAAATCCCTTATGTGTGCATCCAGACACCGCCAACTGTGACATCCCACATCCTTTTCTCTCATTATCCCTTTCCCCTCCACCCACCATAGGTGAGATTTCTGTCTCTCACCTACTTCTGCATAGAAACCGCTGTGTTTTTCAATCATGGTGTGCAGTTAACCAGAGGTCTTACCCCTGAATCTTGTGAGCTTTTTGAGAAAAGGAATCATTTCTTTTACCTTTGAATTTCTAAGACCACCATAGTAGATACTCAATAAATATGTTCTGAACAGATGGATGGGTGTTAAAATGAAATTTGACACGTAAATTAGGGTATATTGCTATCAGTCTTGTATCATCTTCAAAGAAAGAGAGGTAGAGAGAGAGAGAAAAGAAAGGAGGGAGGGAAGGAAGGAAAGAAGAAGGGAGAGAGGGAGGGAGGGAAGGAAGGAAGGGAAGATTTAAGCAACATAACATATGAAAAAGTTCTTTGCTCCATTTTCTTCTACAATCCACAAGAGCAGGTGGAAGTGGCCTGGCTATGGCAGAGTGTGGACTGTCCATTGGCCTCATTTGTTTTCTTCCCTACAGCCCACTATCCAGTCCTATTTGCTTGGCTCTGAGCAGCAAAGAGATTTTGACTGGTTACCAGTCAATTACATGTGTAAAATATATCCCCTTTCAGGAAGAAGGAAAGTTTTTAAATATCTGAAAAGAAGAGAAACTGTGCTATTGAGAACTTGTGGTTTATCTGTCATTTTCATATCTTACTGACCACTGTTATTAATAAAAAAATTTAATCAATTTGCCATAATCTGAAATTATTAACGATAGCCATATTTTTATTTGGAAAACAACTGTGGTAGTGGAGAAAATGGTGACTTCATATATATAAAGACCAAAGTTTACATTCTAACTACATCTTACTGTGACATTAAGCAAGTTAGTTTCTGTTTCTTTACCTGTAAAGTGGAAGTAATGTAATACTTTCTCATTTTGTGCTCAGAAAGTAAACAACACAAAACCTGCCTGTGCCTGGCACAGCATCTAGCATATATGAAGTATTCTTTTCCTTCTTCCTATGGGTATAGTGCTAAAGAGGTTTTAAAACAGATTTCTCATTGATTATCTCAGTTTTCTCTCACACATTCTTCACCCAAAACCCCATAATCACTTTTAGATAAAAGTGAGTTAAAATAAGCCTCAAAGTTCAACTGGGTAACCCTCAGGCTATATTCTGTCTCCCTCCTTCTTCTCTTGACACATTTTATTTTATTATATATCATTTTTCATGCTGTTTATTTTAATATGTTTCCAAACTAGATCATAAATCCCTTAAAGGAAGGTCACTACTTTTATTTCTGAATTTGAGTCCCTTGAAATGACCTGACGGTGATAGTCAATAAATGATTGATTAATTCATTTACTCACTCACTGAACTGTCAATTAAAACCACCCTGGAAAGAAAAAAGAAAGCCAGGAAGTTAGCTAGATACAGAAAGAGAAGTAGAGCCCTGGCAAGGATGTTTATAAGCATCTCAGGATTGCTTTTCTATTATCCACTGCAAATTATTTTTCCCTCACCTACAATTATTGCCCATTAACTTTGTCACTATAGTGGGGGAGCAAAAGGGACTTCAGACAGGTCCTACGAATTGTCCAACTCTGGGAATGATTTCTTCAGCAAAGGCTCAAAGCCAAAGTGGTTAGTTAAAAATTCACATTACCCTCCTAGATCTTGATATTGTAATTTTAAAAATGTATAATTGATACTGTGTAACAGGAAGAAAAGATCTAAAGGTGCAGGGGAAGTGGGAGGGGCAGAGGAAAGGAAAAAAGGGAAAAGAAAAAATATGAGAAAAGGAAAAAAACGGAAACAAAGTCTTTGCAAATAGGGAAGGGTGGAGGGGGTGAAGGGAGGGCAGGGGAAGGGGAAAAAAACAAGAACCAAGATACTCATGTAAAGGTACAAGATCCCAATGATGAATGTAACTGTGTTTTATACTGAAAATGTACCGATAAACTTAATGGGGAAAAAAAATTCACATTACCCAACAAACAGTGCTGCCTGGTTGCTTGCATTAAACAGTGATGTCACAGCCAGACTGAGGAAGGTCTTCCTAGCAAGGAGCAAGTGGGAAAATGAAACAAGGAGACACAGAAAATGTTTATTGAAATGCAAATGAGTCCTTTGTGCATGTTCTTTAGTTCTTTTGAAATAGCAAAGCTGTAAGAAGATAGGATTTGTGCTGTAGCCTCCTCCCCTCCTTGCAATCTCTACAATGTCATAGGGGACTAATAATATAAAAATATGTAAAAATTTTGGAGAGGAAATACTTTTTAAATGTATACTTAACCCTAAAAATAGCAATACAAACAGTGAAAGTTTCAGAAGTAAATTAATGCAGGCTCGAAAGCATTCTCCTTCCCCATGGGACTATAGACAGCAGGGATACAGGTGGAGCCTCCCCCTCCCTGAATGCACCAGAAGCCAGTGACGGGGGCCCTTGCTGAGATCCACAGGCCTGGCCTGCCATCTGACCACGGTGCTGTCACTCCACATGGGTTGCCTCTCAGCCAGCCTCTTCTCAGAGAACAAGGACATTCCTCATCTGCATCCCTGGTAAACAGCAGTTGTTGGGAGAATAGGAGCTGGCACAGCCCTTTGAGTTCTGCAGATAAGAAAGTTCGCTTGAAATGGAAAACACTTTTATCTGTTTTGAACATCACAAGGGGACACTGGTCATCATGCTGAACAGAGCCGGGCGAGGCCATGTCTGCATTTCGACATCCCACTGGACTGAGCCCTCTGTAGATGGCCGATAACTAAGAAAACCTTCTGTGGGTACATTTTTGAAAAGTTGGACCTCAGAGTTTTAAATTTTTCCCTGGTTCTCTTGTCTAATGATATTATTTATTAGACATGGATTTTATGGAACAATATCTAAATAGCAATTCCCAACACAGTCTTTTCTTCTAGGGAAGAAAATAGCAGGATTTCCTGTAAACTGACTCATCCTTCACCTGGACTTACAAGTGAGCATTCCTTTTACTTTATGTCTTAATGTGCCCTCTGAAAATTCTAAATTGCATCAGTCTTAAGTGGCAGTTTCATAACCTCCATTTGCATTTTGAGCCTTTGACACAGTTGCAATTTAATGGCTTATAAATTGTAACCTCATTTAGTATCATAGTCAGAAATAATCTTTCTCCCTGTCTTGAAAAAGATAACTTCTTGGATATTGTTTTAGCCCTGAAATAGAAATACAAGAGTATGGAAATCTGGCCCCTCACTCCCCCCGCAACACACCTTCCCTTTGTTTTCTCCTGGTGGCAAAAGAAGTTTACCTATGGCTGGGAATCTGAAGCTGCAACTGACACTTTCTTTACAAAAAAAGTCTCCTCCCTACCACCTCATGATAAATAGAATCTGTACTTCCTGGCACTGGTGAGCAATGGGTGAAATGGATATTAGAAAAATCTCATTTATCTACTGCTTTATTTCTTGATAGGGGTCCTTGTCACTCGGACTATTGTGTGACCAGCTTTGGAAAGGGCATCTCATTAGTTTTTCTTATCAAGATAGCAGGGTCCTTTTAAACAGCAAAGCACTTACATTTTAGATTCAATTAGGAAAGTGCCTTGTGTGTGTGCAAGCATGTCTTTGTACTTCAGAGACTCTGCTTTGAGACAGCCATGTCCACTGGATCCTTAGGGTTTGGTTTTCACCCCAGTTGAGCCCAGTGGGCACATTCCAGGGGATGAAGCCCTGAACCCATGTCACTTCCAGGCAGGCAGCTGAGAGTCATCTTCACCTGGCCCCATGGCATTGTCTGAGGCAGGATGAGTCTTGGTAACTCATTCACCTGCTTGTGGAGGTCACAAGCAGGTAGCAATCTGTGGAATGAGGGATGTGTGGGGGTTTCCTTTCTGAAATAGTTTGTTCTCAAAACCAGACAAAAGCCTTCTTTAGCTCTCCCAACATCCAAAAAGTTCCCCCGGCTGCCTCAGCTCATGCACACCAGGCAGCTCTTCTGATAGATGAGTTTTGGAATGCTTCAGAGTTCAAACTGGACAACTAGAAAAATGTCAACAAATCAGCAGTGATTTCGAATATGTCACATGGGATTCAACTTTCCACATGGTTTAGAAAAACCTGGTGACAGCCATGTGAAATGGGACAACTGTGCATCAGGGCATTGGTTAGTAAATTTAGCGGATATACTGAGAGAAGCTCCTCTCTACCAGCAGCTGTGAAAACAAACTGAAAATGAAAATATCCTGCCAGGGCTGTGAATGATCTCCTGGGCATATTGGCCTCTTCTGAAAGCACAATGGTGCTTTCAAGACAGTAGGGTGCCATGTAGCTCACTTGTTGGGCGGTTATGGGATGCTAGTGGCCAGCAGGATTGAATTTCTCCTTGTGGAATGCTGTGAGTACCCCCTTGATGAGTAAGGGTTTGGAGTGAAGGGCTGTTCCTTTGCAGGATCCAGTTGAGTTCTTTACAGTTATGACCCTCACACCAGTTCGCAAGTGACAGCCCTGGAAGAGGGACCACCCCCTCATTATTTGCCTTTAAACACTTGTCACATTTGTGATTTAAAAACTATGTGCTAGGTCACGAGTGATCAGCTTCCAGAGTGCAAGTGTCCTGCTCACCAGATAGTTCTTGTGTCTACGAGGTACTTGGTGGAAAACAGGCACTCTTCAAATCTATTCTGGAGTGGAGGAATGATTGACTGCAAAGTAGATATCCCTGACTAAATCACTTCTCTGTAAAGAAACTCCTGTTCAAGAGTATATGAAAGCATGGCACTGGAAAATTGTGTCCTGATTTTTGGTTTTATGTCTTTTTCACTGAGACTGATGTGAAGGCATTAGCTTCCTGGTGCCTCAGTTTACTCAGAATTGATGAGGATGAGAACTGAATTAAGACCTTTCCAGGAACACTAATCTTAATCCCTTGGGTTGGGATCCTGGGAAACATGACCTTTTATTCCCTTTGAATATATAAAACCTCAGGTAACAGCTATTACAGGTAGTCACGATCATGTTTTAAAGCATGTGCTGATTGATCTTTTTCTCTTTGAAACAGAGCGTCTAAGGCTACATAAATGCTCTTAATACTTATGGTATAAAGGTGTACAAAGACTGAAGGTCTCAAGTACAGACAGAAAGGAAACCTGCAAAACCAGAATTCACTTACTTCATAATTTCTCCAGGAGCCAGTCATTTATAAACAAAGGCGGCATAAGTTCCCAGAAAAAAATGGAAGTCAGCAAACTAATGTCAATAACAGCCATGTTTAACAGCTACCAATCCATAACACCCCCATTCAATATTGGTTCATTATGTGTCACACACATGACAGTTGCTTGGTTTTGTTTCTTTGCATTGTCACTCAGTCCCTTTCCTTGTTCTCTCACTATTTAATCATGTCCCTTTCCACTGCTACAACACTTGATAGTGCTAAATATAATCTCAGTCGCAGCTACCTTCATGCATAATTAAGAAATAGATTAAATGCTTTGAAAATGAAAATCGTTGCGTTGACTTCCAAGGCTAGAAAAACTATCCAAATCCAGTATACTTCCTGAGTTTTGTTTCATGGAATATTTATGACAAGCTGTGATAAAATATTGATCCAGGATGTCTGACTAGACACAGGTGCCACCGACATGTACCGTATCATTATGTGGAACTTGTATGGCACTTTGTTTGCCAAGAGCCTCTCTCTAATACTTCAGCTTTGCTTTGCATTAGTATCATCAGCTCCACAATTTTGTGTTAAGAATGAGAAAATGAAGCCCAGAAGAGTAAGTGGTTTGCCCATGCTAATGACTTCTCTCTGCCCATTCTACTTTCCCACAAGTCCCCTTGTTGGTCAGGGGAATGAAGAAACTGAAGAATAAATCACATATCCTGCCATCTGATAGCTCTGGCTTTATAAATAAGATCACAGCCACGTGTCTTACTCTCTTCTCATTAGACTCAATCTTAATTTCTCAGTTTAATGACCAGAGCCTAAGTTAACTGGCCTCACTTATATGTCTCACAGCCCATCCACTGGTTCCCATTGTACTGCCTTTTTTTCAACCACATTTCGGCTTGCCCCATTTCTCCTTCACTCTAAACCCTAAAACTCCTTCAGGTCTTTGCTGAAGTGTCACCTGCCACAAGAAAATCTGATCCCTGCGGTTTCCTGTCTTTGAATCCTCCACCCACCTACTCTATGTGGATATGCACAATATCACTGTTCTTATGTTAATGCTATTTTAGACTTGATTTCAGTTCTTTTGTGTTTTTGACAAATTAAAGACAATTTGAAAATGCAAGCATATATGAGCCTAAGACTTAGCTACCAAACTCCATGTGACTCTATCTTGGTAAGGAGTTAGATGACCTACCAACAAGTGATGATTACAGATTATTAAGACCACCATTTAGAAAAAGCTCTACTTTTCACCCAGATCCTCCATCAATATCATGTCTCAAATATTTTTTGCCTGACACAATGGATGTATATCCCTAGGGCTTGAGAATATAGCCCCAAAAGGCAGATAAGCACAAAATATTTTAAGTCTCCTTATTTTCAAACTTCATGTGAATTTTTATCTGCCATGATTAACCTGCTCATTTTCAATGTTTAAATGTTTTAACTGCTTCACTATTAACTAAAACTCCTAGTCCAAAATGATTCCATAAGTCTACTCTACCAGTTGAAAATGCTGCACTCTCATTTACATTGATTCTTTTCACTACTCTAAGAGGTGAGGCACTTATTACTACTTCACTGTTATAGTAGAGAATATTGATCTGCAGCTTGATATACTTCACTAAGACATAGAATTAGGTAATGAGGTAGATTCAATAACAAATATATTTAACTCCAGAATTTATGCATAAATATCTTGGCCCTTCAAGGATCTTCAACTGCACTGATCTCATGATATATAAAAGGGTATCCAACTGTTTAACTACATCCTACCACCTAGCAGCAATGGACAGACACAACCCAGTGTCCTGGCACATGGAGTGGAGCCTGATGTCTGTGTGAATTTACTCCACCTGAAGCCCAGCTGCACGTAGCTGCTTCTACATCCAGCCTCCAGTCTAAAAACCTATGAGATCCTCAGCAGTCTCCTTGCATGTTCTTTATTACAGTTATGAATACACGTATTACTACAGTTGCAAAAATGTATAACTGTTGTCATTATTATATGCTTATTTTTCTTTAGTAGACTATAGTCTTTGAGTGTAAATATTATGATTTGATTAAAGTGTCCCCCAAAAGGCTCATGCTTTCAGAGGTCAGACTTTTGGAAAGTAATTGGATCATGGGAGCACTATACTCATTTGTGGATTAATTCATTGAAGAGTTAATAGCTGAATGTGCTATTAGGAGGTGAGGTTTGATGGAGGAGGCAGGCCCCTAGGGGTGTGCCTTTGAAAGTTAAATCTCTTGCTCTGACTCTCTTGCTTTCTTTCTGCTTCTAACCAACATGAGGTGAGCAGCTTTCCTCCACCATGATGATCATTGATTGAAACACCCAACATTGTGAGACAAAATGATTCTCTCCTCCTTGAAAGTTTGGATCTTGGGCATTTTGTTCCAGCAATGAAAAGTTGATCAATATAGTAGGCATCCTCTTTTATGCATTTTAGGTCATATGTAGGTCTCAGCTCCGCATTTAGCCTGCCCTAAATGCTCTTCCATACAAATCTGGTCAAGTGAGTGAACAAGCTTTCTAGTATCCTGAAACTGCCCAAAGAGGGTTGGAGTGTGTTAAAAAAAATACATTTTCCCCATCAGGCAAAGCTGAGAATAATTGCAACAACTAATACATAGCATCATGCTGAACTGTGCTACACTATACATTTCCTCTCTGCTGTATGTGATGATATATAGAGTTCTAGATACAATGGTCTGTAGCTTAAATGGGTCAGGTGTATATTTTGATTTCTTCTTGCTGCTTGCTGGAAATATTTTATGGTTTTGTAATTTTGTTTCTTAATATCCAAGATGATTGACCATGCTACCCAGTAGCCTTGAGGAAGACATCCTTAAATGCCATGATTATTTATCACCAAATATTAGAACAATCCCATTTGATAGTTGATCTCCCTGAAACTATTATGATAGCTGCATTCCATTTGGTTCCATGGCTGAAATAAAGGGTAAGGACACAAGGTTTACAGATTGTGCTCTTTCCTATTACTGCACATGTCTCCCTCTGAGAGCCACTGAATTGAAATGCTACGTGTTCCTCACCTTTCCTTGTGATATACTGTAACTTCTCAAGGCTAAATGTTTCAATCCTGGATTTTCAGCAGCTAAGTTGAAACTGATTTTCCCATCTATTCCTCTTTGAAAGAGGTACTATATCTAAAGAAGCCATTATCCTCTGATATTTTCACTCTGGTGAAATATGGATTCTCGTAGATAACTCTGTACACATTTACAGATTCTTCATAGCCAAGAATGGTGAAGATTTCGTTTTCTGAAATGATCTGGTAAATAAAAGGCAGCTACGTTTCTGAATATACTTGCCTTTACTGTCTCATAATAAAAACATGGTTCTGTTTTTCTATTGAGGAGGTTGGCAATTGTTGTAAGTAGATGATGGCATGTGTACTCGGGTCAGTATTAACGTAATCAAGTTAACATTATCAACAGTTTTCTCTGAAAGAAAAAATGAGTTGGGCCATCTCCAAGGTTGTTTAATTTTTCATATATAGATACATGTTACAGAGAGGTATAAAGCTCCAGAAATCACATAGCTTATTTTAGACAACGATTTAAACTCTCATTCATGGACTCTGTGTAATAATAGATTTGCATTGCAGATTTTGGGTTGATTCTGTAGGTATGATGATTTTTCTCATGGTTCTAGAAGAGGCAACCAAATGCTCATAACCTCAGATTTGACTGGAGCTCCCCAAAATTGAGGTCTTGGCCACATATTCCCTTGCACTTTAAAAGGACTCATCATAGAATAGAGATAAATTAAAAATGTTCAATTGTGCCCATTTGGGTTCAAGGATGCTCCACTGCCTTGAGAGCAGCATTCAGAGTCTCCTGGATTAGAGCCGGCAATCTGCTGGCTCCGTAATGGCCACATTAATCTCCACAAAGCAATGACTTTAAATAGCCATTTAGATTGATTCCTATGACAGCCCAACAAGATATCCACCCTGCCATAATCAGCTCATTCTATGTGGCTAGACTTGGGCTTAGCTCCAAAAGTGCCAATCCCATTACAAACAACAGAAAACTTTCACACTGTTTAATGTGCTGCAAATAGTGTTCCTGAATCCAGGGAATCATAATGGACAACGCAAAGTACAACCTTATTGCTTAGTAGTATTTTATTTAAGCACTAGTTTGAGGCTATCAAATGAAATTGAAAACAACAAAAACAACAAATAAACAATACAAAGCAAAAAGATCCCATTGAAACCGTTGTGAACATTCAAAGAACTGACTTATGGAGAAATAGTATTCAAAGGCTCCCAAATCTTACTTAAAAGTCACATTGTTTTCACTAAACACATTTAAACTTTTGCTCTCCATTTTACTTTCAGTCTTAAATCTGCTCATTTTACTCAAACTCTTAGCTAAATATAATTACTATAATTTTTCATAATACTGAAAATGTGCATATTGTACAACATATAAATTCCAATTCTAAATATGTATTATAAACAGGGCCATGTAAAAATATACACATAGAATTTGATCAATCTAGGTATCCAGCAAGAGCAGAATGAATTTTTTTCATAAAATGAAATATCATGCAGCATTAAAAAGTGAGACAGTGTAACAATGAGATGACATTTCTTACTCTAGGATGGCTACCCCCAAAAAAGACAGAAAATAGCAAATTTCAGCAAGGATGTAGAGAAATTAGAATCCTCAGGCATTGCTGACCAGAACATAAAATGGTGCTACTAGTTCTGACCTGTCTGCAAATGTTGAAAATAGTTATCATCAGATCCAACAATTCCCTCCTAGGTTCCTATCCAAGAGAAATTAAAATATATGTTCACACACCAAAAAAATTACACATAGTTGTTAAAAGCACTTTTCTCAATAGCCAAAGAGTGAAAAACACTCAAATGTCCATTAAGTGGTGGACTGATAAACAAAATAACATATATTCATAGGACAGAACGTTATTCAGCAATAAGAAAGAATGAAGCTCTGACACATGCTATGACATGGCTACACTTTGAAAATATTAGGATAAGTGAAAGAATCCAGATACAACAAAACAAATATTTGAAACGTCCAGAATCTACAGATCTACACAGACAAGAAGTAGATTGCCTCCGGGATGGCAGAGAGGAAGGCAATGGAGAAGGGCTGCGAATGGGTGCAGGATTTCTTCTGGGGATGAATAAAAACGTTCCTAGGTCAGGTGGTAGCGATGGTTTCACAACCCTAGATTATGCTAAAAAATTAAATTGTATACTTTAAAAAAAATTAAATTGTATTCTTTAATAGGTGAATTGGATGGCATTTAAATTATATCTTAACAAGATACTTTTTAAAGGAAGAATGAAATAGAGAAACAATATCAACAGGACTACTTTCTACAACATAATGCTGCATAAAATAAAAGGATGCATATAGTATGATCCCAATTATAAAAGTTTAAGTATATACTAAATATTATTACCTATATGTCAAGGCTTCAAACCAGTGTGGTAATAAATGATGGGTACAAGACAGGAAAGAAAGGAGAGTGCCAGGAGGTTTTCAATGGTATTTGCAATATTTTATTAACTTTAGTTGGAGACACAAGCATCTTTCTATGTCTGTCCAATTTTTTTAACTTGTTTTATAACAAAAATAATAGTAATCACTTGGATCTCATTCATCCAGAAAGGTCAGGACATTGTTAACTTTGTAATTTCATTCAGGTTTACACTGAGTTGTTAAGTCAAAAAAATTCATATCTTTTATGACTTTTGGCTATAACCTTAACATTACACTGTAAAACTAAGCAGAAATTTGTAAGCATAGTTCTATATTTGCCCAATAAAATATTGAGTTATTGTCACTAGTTCTTTATTGAGAATGATTACTTAAAATTTCCTGTCTAATAATGCCTTACCTATTGAATCTTAATAAAAACTTAATATATAGTTTATGGACCACTAGGGTCATTGCTGCCTTTTCTTTTCATTTGTTCATATCATTCTTTTTTTGTTTGGGACCTTAAAAATATTGAAATGTTTGTGTCATCTTACACTGTCAATCACTTCATCATTTCTCTAACTACATCTTTAATTCTTGAGATTATCCTCATTTTAAACTAATACTGACATTTTATGGAAATATTTTCTCTACTATTATATAAAGTAATATAATAAGATGTTTTTTTGTTCATTTGTTTGTTTTTTGAGCTGGCCTTGAACTTTATATGTAGCCCAGGCTGATCTCCAACTCATGGTGATCCTCCTTCTTGAGCCTCCCAAGTGCTAGGATTACAGCCTTCTGAGTGCACCACCACACCCAGCAAGATGCTTATTTTTATTAAGATAAATCTAGATTACACTCTATACAGATTTTTGCTTCCTTGTAAATCATGTATTTAACATTTTAACTGACATGATGGAATTTGCTGTTCATAGAGTTTTGATAGTTATCATCTAGAACTTGTGTATTCCAAGGCTGTGGACATTTTGTCTGAATAATACAGAAGAAATGTCAAGGTCATTTTGATAATTACAGGACCTTCAAGTGAAATGAAAGGGCTTTCTCTTTGGTTTGAGGAACATTTGTAGCATTTTACCTAGAGTTGAACTCATAAACCAATCTGTGTAACTGTGTGAGTTACTTCGTGGAATGAATGTCCACCAGAAGAATGCTTTACTATTATCTTGATTTCTGATTGTTAGGAAAATCAAACATAAGCTACCTAGAGCCCTGTTGTAAAAATGTTCAAATCTTTTTATCTCAGTGACCTCAAAAGCTTGATTATAATGGATTATGCTTCTTCATTTTCCTTGAAACACCTAATTCCTCAATTCATTAACAGGAACATATTTTTTAAAAGATCATGCCCTCTATACAAATAATTAGTCACTGCTCTTATAATAAGGGAATCTTCTTCCAATCAGGTCAGTCAGTGAATTGTTTGCACTTTAATAAAATATTTATGTTTCCAAGTCTACAGTGGCCCCAGTGTTGCAATATTTAAAGGAACTTCAAAGTGAGTAATTACAGATGTGTCCCGGCCAAGTTTCTTTTTCTTTAGCAGTGACCAATTCTGTCAAAACTCTGAAAATCAGAAATCCATGCTTCTCTTATGCCTCATCCTTCTCTCCCTTTTCTTCCTTCAAAGCTATTCTCTCCTTATGGTGATTAAGGGCTAAAGCCAACTTGTGCAACATTAAAACCCCTCCAGGGAAAATGAGTGAACTTTCTAGCTCATACTTTACCTGGCCCAGTGCAATGGCTTCTGAGATTCTGCCCTTACCTCCAGTTCCTTGACCCTTTCAACTCCCCTCTACCCTAATCAGAACTAACTCCTGCAAGGACCTAGCTCAGCTTGTTCCTGTGAAGACCCCAGTGCCTTGGTTTCGCCTCCCCCAGAATGACATGCAAGGATTTTTCCCTGCTCTACCCAGCTTTTCCTCTACTCAGTCACAATAACCCTGCTCTTTACCTACTCACGTCTTCCAGAATGGCTTCAGGATAATTCATATTTATACTGTTGTATGTTGGATCATGCCTTCTCCCCACAAGATGTTCACGTTCAATGACCAGAACTTAGGATATATTATTTTACATGTTAGAAAGAGACCCAGCACGAGCAATTAAGTAAAAATTTTGTGATGGGAGATTTTCTTGGATTATCTCAGTGGCTTCAATGTGATCAAAAGGGTCTTTATAGTAGGGAGGAACAGGAGGGAGAGAAAGGGATGTGATTGCAAAAGCAAAGAAAAATGGGAGCTAGGACAATGGAATCAGAGAAGAGAGAGAGAGAGAGAGAAAGAGAGAGAGAGAGGAGGAGGATGCCACACTGCTGACTGCAGACATGGAGGAAGGGGCCTGAGCCAAGGGACACAGGCAGCATCTAGAAGCTGGAAAAGGCAAAAAAGGTAACCTGGTGCTTGTTTCCCAAAATCAACTTCACCAGCAACCATTGCTTCCTTTTAAATTGGGTTCCTAATCTGATCAAGCAAAGTGGTAACACATGAGCATGGTTTCAATGTATCACCTTTCCAAGATAATAATAAAAATAGCTAGATGGCCGGGGATTTAGCTCAGTGGTTCCGCCACCTGCCTTTTAAGTGCAAGGGCCCGAGTTCGATCCCCGGTACCCAAAAAAAAAAAAAGCTAGATATGATGTTATAGCAACATTACAAGGTAAACAATATTACCTCAAATTAGAAACAATCAGTCAGGGACTCAAACCAGACAAGCAAGTTGTCCAAAGGGATAGTGTATGTTGGGTCAAAGGACATATTGGCCTCAATCCAGAAGTCTCATACTTTTAGTACAAACATGCTGTCACTAAAGCCTCACGTGTCTTGTTCTAAGCACTGCTTCCTTTAGGAAGCTTTTTCCAATATCCTCAGCTGGATTTATTCAACCCACCCCATTCAGCATCCACTGGACTCCATACAGTTCTTACTTTTAATACACCCCTCCAAGTGTTGCTATAATAGCCACAATCAGTTCCTTTAATACATTCACTGAGGCTGATACAATGTCTTATTTTTCTTTATAGTCATAATCTATTTCAGCTCTTGCAATAGTGTAAGTAAGCTACAAATGTTTGATAGAATAAACTAAATGACTGATGGAGTTTTTTACATTTTTGCAAATAAAGTGTCATCAAAAAGTGTGACCTATATTACATTTGTTTTTAAAATGACCTGGACAGGACAGTCAAAATTCTCATATTCAAGTTATCTATCTATCTATCTCTCTGTCTCTATCTCTGTCTCTATTTTCCCCCCACACATACAAAGTTAAACCTGAACTAAATTGAACACACATGGAAACCCCTATGCAACAGACATATAGGGAGGCTAAAATTTCCAACCAATTTCATTGATGTATCTCTGGGACCAAGCAATTTACTTATAGTTACTTACAGTCAACACAAGTTTATGAGAAAAAAAATGAAACTCAGAAAAAGATCTGTTTCTTACATCTGCTTTTTTAAATTGAGTGTAATTTACATACAGTGAGCAGCTCAGATCTTAAATGTGTTTATCACTTTTGATTAATGCAAATCAGACAGAACATTTCCATCATCCCAGAAATTCTTCCTGTCCCCTTTCCTGTCATTTTCACGTCCTCTAAAGGAATTGCTGTTCTAATTTCTTCACTGTGGATTAGTTGGCCTATTCCAGACTTTCATTTAAATTGGATCATATAGCTTCTACTTCTTTGGTGTCTGGATTCTTTCATTCAGCATAATATTTTTAAGATTCACCTAAACTATTGTGTATATCTCTTCATTCTCTTTATTAGTGATTTGTATTCTGCTTTATAAACCTATCATAGTTTATATTTCCAATCTTCTTTTAACTGGCATTGGTGTGATTTTCCAGATTTTGGCTTTTATGAATAAAGCTATAATGAACATTCTTGTTTAAGGCTCTTTGTAGACAGATGTTTTCATTTCACTTAGATACATACTTGGAAGTGGAAGTGCTGGCTTACATTATCTGCACTTTTAACAGATGAATTTTTTGCATCTGCATTTTTGAATGTTCAGCAAATATATTAATAATCACAATTGTCCTCTGTATTGCAGTGGTAGTTTAGTTCCCAGGGGCCTGGTGCTGCATTCCCATGAAGCAGAGGCTGAGGCAGCCTTGTGAAAGTGATGCATGAGGGCGTGCAACAAGAGGAAGCCTGATGGGTAAGGGAGGCATGGAGACCAGGGAAGAAGCTGAGCCAGCAAGTGGTTTCAGCCACGGCCCAGCCTCGTCCTATCCCACAGAAAGATCTGGGATATCTCCAATATGGTAAGAGAGCTGGGCCTGTGGGCCTAAATATCAGCCAGTCATTTGCTTGGGAAAGCATGTAAGAAGGGAGTGGGGCTTGCATGTAGGAAGTCACCTCCCAGGCATATCTGGGGTTAGGATGTTCCTGAGAGGACCAACAAGAAGTCACCCAAAAGTAGAGCAGCTCTGAGCCATAATAGCCAACACATAGCACCTGGCTGATGGGAGCACACACCTGGTGAGAGGGATTTGAGTGGGGCTCCAACAGCATGCACTATACCAGGACAGTCATTAGGAGATACAAATTTTCCTCATGTCACATCTTACCTACATGTGTTCAGAATGAAACAATCCTTACCAAGAAATGTACTCAGGCTTCACTTGGAAAGTCTCACCCTCAAGGGCCCACCTCCAATGGCTCCAGCAGACAGTTAAATATTTGTCCAGGCTTAGGGTAACCCTAAATCTTGTATGACTTCTCAGGGAGTAGAAAGCCAACAGTAGCTGCCACCATTGAACCTCTGGCTGGTGACCCTGTGCCGTGAGGATGGTATGGCTACAACTTGAGATATTTCAGTACGGACCCAGTTCCCAGTGGTGGCCCAGCTCACCCTGTGTCTTATAGGTCAATGACTAGGTAATATGTGGATATGTACACATGAACTTGATCTGTGACCTGAGGGGTATTCATTTGCCTGAGATAGCTCATCTCACAGTGAAAAACCAACCCCTCTTCCAGGTGCCTGCTTTCAGGAGCAAGTGATGTCATAGAGGGATATTTTAATCCTAAATTGACAGACATCTGTACCCAAACCAACAATGTTGGAGGAAGCGATAGGCAAGAGATTTGGGAGCCATCAGGTGATCTTTTGACACAGTAGCTTTGCTTTCTGATGTGTTAATTGGAGTGCACATTTAACCACTTGCTGAAAAAGAGGAATGTCACTACAACATCAAATGCATCCATGGCAACTCAATGTCAAGATGTCTTTCCATGACCCCAGCTGCACTTTGTGTGAACAAAGCCCCATTCCATCTTCTCCATCTGAACTGCACTGTTCTGGAGACTTCTATTCACTGCACTACAAGGAGCTATTGTTCCACTTCTTAGAAGTAAGATGGTGGTGGAAACGAGAGCTGTTATTGCAAACTCATCACACTTTATTATTTCCATCAAAGAAAGAGAGGAAGTCCTCAGGCAGGCTTAGCTGAAATATTACAGGGCTAAGAGGTGAACTTGAAAAGCCTTTCATTTTAAGCGTGCAGCAGCTGCTGTGTACACTCAAAATACTGTAAGGAAGAGCTTGCCTGAGAACAACAACCATGAAATTGAGCAGCATTTATTAATCTCCAGCTATTTCCCGTGGTTGTTCAATGGCAAGCGGCCACAAGTTAATATTTAGGAGTGTTCAAGGGGAATAGTCTGATAAGTTACAACTCTTCCCCAAAAGAATAAAAACACAAGAAAAATCTACGGAATTCATACACAGATAAAAGACAGTGAGCTTCAAGAACACACTCATAGCTTTAAATTTAGCAATTCTCAAGCTATTATGACATTGATTTTTGGCTACTAAAGCTGTTCAACCTGTGTGATAATGGAGACCCAAAGAATATCTGTGTCAGCAGAACCAAGGCAGAAATAGACAAGCAGAAATACCAAAAGTTCATTATTTCTCACATGTCACCAAATGGTCAGATAAAAGAACTGGAGGACACAAGGGGTGATCAAAGACTATACTGTGTGTTTAAATTTTAAAAATTTATTACAGTAAAAGACACATTGTCATTTATTCTCCTCAAAATATTCCCCCTTACCTCAAACAAACTTATCCCATCATTCTTGCCTCTTTCTGAAGCAATTGTTGAAGTGTTCTCTCATGAATGGCTTTACAAAGTGTCGTCAAGTATTTGGTAAATGCTGCTGGCAAGTGCCAGCGAACTGAAAGATTGTCTTTTAAAAACATTAAGGTGTGTCCTCATCTACCTTATTCATTGGCTCTGACCCTTGATTTCTGGCTCTTTCCCAAAGTCAAAATGACCATAAAAACATTTTGAATCAATTCAGGACATTGAGGCAGCCTACTAAAACACAGTGCTACTAAAAGACACAAAAGAGGACTTCCAGAACTGTGTCAGAAAGTGGCAAGAACGATGAGATAAGTATGTTTGAAGTGAGGGAGAGTATGTTGAGGGAATTAATGGAAATGTGTCATTTATTGTAATATTTTTAAATTAAACACATAACTATATTTCTTAATCACACTTCATAATGGGAACTATGTGGTTTCCATGTAGCCTCAGTTGGCTGACTCATTAAAATGCATGCTAAAGCTCATTTTTTGTGTGCAGTTACTTATTACTGATAACAGAAATTCCTATCCCTGGACCTGAGTATGTCTCCTTTTCCTCAAGATGAATCACAGCATGAAACAGGAGTATTATTATATTTCTAACTCAACAGTAGCCTCATGTTATATAATTAGAGTACAATAGATTCATCAGCGTGTCATCTTTGGTTTACTACCAGTAGTTAACCTATTGGAATGAAAGAAATTCATTTTGTGTTAAGTGACATTTTGAGAGAGAAATTGACTTTGAAAACAGATTTATTTAACCTTTCTGAGCTCATCTCCAAGAACTCTGAACTCCCAAAACAAGTTAGGGTAAGAATGTAAACCACTGAAGACAGATGCATGTTAACATCCTTAGCATCCAAAAATTATTAACCATTTCAAAATCAAGGCAAAAGATCAGTTACAAAAACACAGTTTTGGTGGTCCTAGTAGATCATGAGCTAAAGACAGGTTTTCAATAACTAAAAATAATAGGCACATCAATATAATGATGACAAAAATATTTGTCTCTTCATAATAATGCAAGCAGAAGCAAAAAGAGAACCTTCTATTCAGTTCAAATGTTCATTGCAGCGTTCTTTATTCTGGCCAGTTTGGAGTTCAACTTTAAAAATATAAATAAAGAAATATAAACATAAATTGATACAAAACAATCTTCATGATGAAAGATTAATAATAATAAAGGTATTTAAAGCTAGAAAAAACAGCCTCAAAGTAACTCTTGGGTATTTTAAGCAATATTACCAAGAAGCCACAAAATGAATTTTCTCTGTTTGCAAAAGAACAAGCAAAAGACACTATGTACAAGTAGAGTCTGACTTGAAATTACACAAGTACATTTTTATTTTAACTCTGGGATGAATTATCAAGCAAGAATGTGGTATCCTAGGGATCTTTTAAGATATCTAGATAGGAAACTGACCAGGATAGGAAACCATTTGAATGATCTGCCTTCAGTTCTGCCAAACGTACAAGAAACCAAAGAGAGCTCTGTTACCCTTCACCTCCCTAGCCTCAGGTGTGTGGCTGAGGCGACTCCACTGCCATAGACCTATCTTATACTTGCATTTTTTCCCTTACAAAGACAAATATGAGTAGTTTAAGAAATTATTGAAAGAGTTAAGACATTTTTGCAATTGTAGAGAAATATTCACACTAACTGTATGAACTAAAATCATCATGGTTCCAACCAATCAAATATAACCAAGGAAAATAACAATACCAACAAATGAAACCAGTGTGAAACCACTCAGCACTGTGGTACTGGATTAATCATGTTGCTCTTTGAGAATTGAAAGCTTTTAATCATGTAGTGCTGCCTCCTTTGGTTAAAATTCATGGGCATTTTTTCTAGGTTTATTTTGGCCCCCAAGGCCCCTTTATTGTTCACTAAGTACAATGAAAACCTGTTAAGAATAAAGAATAAAAATTGATGTCAAAGTGAATAAAGGAGCTGAAAAGGTCAAAATTTGTTCCTAGGGTCAAAAGAATATGCCTGCACATATAAAAGATCATGGAACTCAAAATTAAATGCAGGGCTCATACCCATAAATTTGTGGAAGTAGTAAACCATCTGCAACTTGAGTTTCCAATGGTTCTGAGTTTCAAATACAATAAGCATAAAAGTATATTGGAATATATGTAAATGTATTTATAATAAATTTCTTTATTTCTGATAATCTACACATCTTGAATTATCTATTTAATTTTTGTCCCCCCCAAATAAGAAGGAAGCCCCTCTCAGAAGGCTTATTCTCCATCCTGAATATAGAAACTTACTGACAGGTATTAAAATTTTAGTATCAAAATGAGCATTCATTCATTTTGTGGTTGAAAATAAACTTAATACTGATATAGTGAAAAATTATTCTTTTCATTTATTTAATCTCAATTTCAATGCATACAAATTAGTGTTTTTATAAAAAGTAATTCAATTTTGCAAGGCATTTATTAAGAAATGCTGGGATCTAAGATTTCTTGGGGAGGTAGAGTCTGATGCATCAAAATCCTGCAAATTATTCTTAAATGTTAAAATCCACCAGGAACTCATTTAGGAAAAAGATATAAAATCCTAAGGAAAAACAAAAAAGTGTTTTACAAAAACCACTGTGCAACTTTCCCCATGCAATCATCTCCAATTGAAGGTCCAGGCATGCTGCCAAGGTCCATGAAGCCTCTAATGGGATTCCCCACCCTGCCAGGGCCAGGTGATGCTAATAGTCTGGGCTCTCAGTAGGCTTCCTCTTTCTCCTTGCTTTCAAGAAGAAAATCCATGGGTTGGCTCTGTTGCAACCTTGGCCAGGCTGCCAGGCATTCAGCTTTTCTTCCCTTCATACTCATTTACTAGTTTCCAAATCTACTCAACCTGAAAATGCCAATTTCACTCTTTCCATTCAGTCCCCTACACACACCCCACTTACAGTTTAACCTTTCCCTGTTCTAGGTAAAAATTTCCAATCAAGCAGCAGCTACTGAGTGTGTGCCATTTATCACATTCCACTAGTCAAATCAGTTCAAAATTGCAGGCCCTGTGAATGGTTCTGCATCTCTCTAGAGAAAATAACCCAAGGGAGGCAGGTGATTGATCAGTGTCTGGCACAGGACCAGGCAGCCAAAACCTAGCAGGAGCTCCATCCTCTCCCCCAAAAGTGATCACAAGCAATTCACAGCATTTCCATCCCTTGAGCACAGTTAAAGAAACAGATGAGTCTGAAGTTGGTAATGGGAGTAGCAAGCAAGATAAAGAGGAGAGCACAGAAGTAACATGACTCGGAAACAGCTAATATTCCCACCTGAGGAGGAAGGTTTTGTGCCCACAAGAAAGAGGTTAGTTCAGCAATGAGCCTAGTTTGGGATTTGCTTTGGTGAGGCTTTTTATATACACAAGGACACACATGTACACACACCATATCATAGCACACATTTATAACCCAAAGACTCTCCAAAGTAAATCTGATGGAAACATAATGAGGGGTGAATAGATGGAAAAATAAATATGCATACTGGGCAATCAAAAAGTTCCTATTACTCTTCTTCATTGTTGGTGGGAGTGTGAACTGGTGCAACGACTGTGGAAATCAATATGGAGATACCTCAAACAACTAGGATTGGAAGTCCCATTTGACCCAGCTATCCCTCTGCTGGATATTTTCCCAAAAGAATTAAAAGAATCATACCACAGTGATATATGCTCACCCATATTTATAGCGGCACAGTTTCAATAGCTAAAACTGGGAAACAGCCCAATTGCCCATCAACTGGAGACTGGATAAAGAAGATGGGGTTTTTTTTAAATAAAATGGAGTACTACTCAGCCATAAAGAATGAGAAACTAGAGACATGTATAGCTAAGTGGATGCACATGGAGGCCATACTCTTAAGTGAAATAAATAAGACACACATGTGTAAATATCAAATAGTTTCTCTGGTGTGAAAAACTAAAAGTGTAAATAAGGATCAACATGTATAAATGATATTGTGAATTAGGAAGAATAGGTCTAAAAGAGTAGGAGAAGTGGAAGGGGTAGGGGAAAGAAAAGAAGGGAAAAGGAAAAATTCGAGAAAAGGAAAAATTCGAGAAAAGGAAAAAAATGGAAACAAAGTCTTTGTGAGTAGGGAGGGGTGGAGGGGGTGAAGGGAGGGCAGGGGAATGGGGAAAAAATAAGAACCAAGAGAGATTATGTAAAGGTACAAGCACCCAATGATGAATGTAACTATTTTATACCTAAAATGTACCAATAAAGTTAATGGGGAAAAAAAAGGTTCCTGTTTATTGGAAAATGTTTTAAGATGTCTGGCTGAAAGGTACCATGCTATTTGAATCAGTGAACTGATCCACTGGTGCAACAGCTATGAAAGGTGTGGTTATTATGACCCAAAAGCACTCGCTTTTTTGTTGTGTTTATGGAAGAGGGTAAGGAAAATGTCCGCAGCCAACCTTCTATATTAGTGACTGCCTTTATCAGTAAATGTTGTCAAGATTAACCAAGCATTTGTTCATAAAAAAATAACCTAGTCAAATTGCATTCCTGCTTTTCAGCTCCTTTCAAAGAAATGAAAGCATATATATCAGTGACTGTGAGAAGATGCTGTCAGGTATTAACACATAGAAATGGAGATGTTGTTAACTCACAAAAGGCCATAGGAGTTGTTAGTTGCCAGGCTGGTCACAAGTATAAATCAGTGTTGAAATATTTCCTATAATTTAAAGAGCATGTAAACTGGAGTTATCGAATGGGTTATCCAAATTTCAAGGAGCCTTTTTACTTTTATCTGCAGGAGCAATATTGTACTTATTGATGGATCTTTTAAACACTTCTTTCCTGTGTGGGCTTATGCAAATTAGATTTTTCAAAGGTGCTTCTGTGCATTCTCATGCATTAGCCCCAATCTGCTGGAACACAGAAGATAAAAGCACAACCTGGAATCAGAAGAAGGTTGAATTGAAATAAAATCGAGCCTTTCCGCTCTTGAGGGGCATAGCCCATGCCATGTTCCAGCCAGGATTATTGTGAGCATCTCAGAATGGCAGTGCATTTTAGCTTTTTACCCTTAAAATGAAAGCAGTGATTCTTTGCCCACCCTTTCCACTAGCTTAATCTTTTGAATAAATTAATTGCTTAAATTATATACCCCAACGAGGCACAGATTCAAAAAAGCAGAGCTGCCAGTCCCTTAGTTTCCTCGGGTGTTTGAAAGGATGAAATGGAGAATTCAGGCAAAACACCAGCCTAGAGGGAGAGGCTGTGATGGTCCAGAGATTTAGAAAAACCATATCCAGAGTTCCATGAATCTCTTTCTCCATTAACGTTACAAACAGATTTATAGCAGTGTAACTGATGTGCAATAAACCATACAAATTTAAAATGCACAGTTCAACAAGTTTTATCATGAGTAAGCATCCACAAAATCACCACCACAATCAAGATATCACCTCAAATTCTCCTTGGGTTCCTTTTTAATCTCTCCTTTCCACCACTCTCTGCACTCCCCACCCCGCCCAATTTATTACACTAGGTCTGCTAAAGAGCCCAAGCAATGCCAAAATGCTCCACCTTCTAGATATGCCTGGCTGCTTCTTCATGATCCCAGTTGGCTTATTCCTCTATCTCTCTTATTTCCAATGAAGTGGAGAGTATCTTCCCATTACATGAATTTCTGGTGGATTTGTGTTAAGCACTTTTGACTAAATACAGCATAAGGGTTTTCTGCTACATCACACCAAAAACACTTAATATCTGGTTGACCCAACTGTTCCTATTTTACTGTGGCTGATACTAAATTTTGTTTGTGGTTATTTTTCCATTCTTTGCTTTTATTTTATTTTATTTTTTTGATACCGGGAATCAAACTCAGGTCCTTGCACTTGCGAGGCAGGCAGCGGAACCACTGAGCTAAATCCCCAGCCTGCTTTTATTTTTTATGCTTTGGTGTTTATTTTTCTTAAAAGTTACATGTAAAAGAAAAACCTAGCTACTTGGATATACCTGTTAATTAGGTTCTAATTAAGAGAGTTTTAACTTTGCCTCTATTATAAAATATTTCTATCCACTGTAATTAATTTGTCATGGTGAAGACAGGCATGATAGTAACTTGGAAGCAGTAGAAGTGGATTTGAATGGTGGCTTTCTTGATGAAAGTAGTGTGGTCTTGGGTGATTTACTTTTCTGAGCTTTGGTTTCTTTACCTATAAAATAGAGATTAAAATGTTAGCCCAAAATACCCAAAAAGTTGGTTATATAAATCAAAGAGGTAATATAAGGGCTGCTATTTTATAAAGAGTAAAGTCCTAATAAAATGTTTTTTTCTTATACTAATGTTCGAGCCAAGGAGGAATCCTACATGTTATGTTGTGCAGGTAGAGGAATTGAGACAGACAGCAAGTGACTTTACAAAGCTGGGGAACAGAACATCATCTGCCTAGCTTCCACCAGATTGCAATGTCAAAACCCCAATGGTGTTATTTTATTTGCAAACTACTCATGTCATAGTCTTTCTAAAGAGGATAAGAAAGTTTGATCCTAATTTACACTTATCCATGGCTCCCTGGGAGCTGGGACCCAAATGCATGAGGATAAAAGCCTGCAGGCCTATCATCTGCTGTCACTCCCAAAATACAAGCTACAGACCACTTCAACTGGATTATTTTTGCCACCTTTTTCATGACATCCTTGTTTATATTCACAAGATCCTATTTTCTTTCCCTACAAACCCTGTGGAATTTAATCTGATCTCCTCTGAGAGATCTCACATTCTTGCATGGTATTATTGTTATTCTTGTAAGATTTTATGCCTCTTGCAGGCAGAGCATGAACCTGAGAGATGCTTTAAACATATCTTCAACATTTATTTACTGAATTGAATTGAACTGACTTTTGATTCCAATTGAGCTTCCAGTGAGAGAAATAACACTCAGACTGATTGTCTAGGCCAACTGTTACCATTAGAGGAGACAGGGCACTTACCCAATGAACAAAATTATGCTTAAAAATTGACAAAGAATAGAATAGGTTGTTAATAGTTAATAGTCTAACCATTAGACTTTAAAAAGACTTTCCTTCTTACATCAACTGTAGGGTCACAGGAAAATTGATAGGAAGCTACAGAGATACCCCATTTACCTCTTCCCTCACATAGGTATAGCCTCCCTCATTACCAAGATCCCAACCTGAGGCGGACGTCTGTTACAACTGAGGAACTTATGCTGACACATCATGGTCATCTACAGCCCATAGTGCACATTAGGGTTCATTTTGGTACCACACATTCTGTAGGTTTTAGCACACATATAATGACATGTTTTCACCATTAGAGCTTCATACAGAGAACTATCACTGCTCCAGAAATCTTCTGTACTGTACTCATTCATTTCTCCTTTCCTCCTAACCCTTAGCAATCACTAAATTTTACTATCGCCACAGTTTTTGCCTTTACCAGAATGTTATATAGTTTGAATTACACAATGTGTAGTCATTTCAGGTGGTCTTCTTTCACTTAATAATCTGTATTTAAGTTTTTCTCCATGTCTTTTCACAGCTTGCAATTTATTTCTGTTTAGTGCTGAATAATAATATCCCATTGTCTGGATACAGTTTATCCATTCATCTGAAGAGTATCTTGGTTGCTTCCAAGTTTGGGTAATTGTAAACATAAATACCAGAAATATGTGGGGGAGGGAGGTCCTATGGACATAAATTTTCAAGTTTGGCTAAATACTAAGAAGCACAACAAGTAGATTGATTGTATTATAAGAGTATGTTTAGTTTTGTAAGAAATAATCAAACTTCTCCCAAGATACCTATGCTACCTTGCATTCCCACGGGCAGTGAGTGAAAATACCTGTTCCTCCACCTTCTTATCAGCATGTTGTGTTGCCAGGGTGCTGGATGTGGGCCATTCAAATAGATGTGTAATGGTAGCTCATTGTGGACCTAAGTTATATTTCCCTTATGATACAATGGTATGGAACATCTTTTTGTATGTTTATTTGTCAGTGTGTCATTTTCTGTGATGAGGGTGTCTTTTAAGGTCTTTGGCTTATTTTTAAATCAGGGCTTTTTTTCTTATTGTTGAGTTTTAAGAAGTCTTTACAAAATTTGGGAGTAGTTCACTATTATTATTGCATATATATACATATATATACTCATACATAATCAAATATATCATTGTTATTATTTTGAAAATAACTATTACCTGCTAGTTCAAGAATAAGAAAAAAGTTTTTTCCCTTCATTTGATGACTTTTTTTGGTACTCTTCCTTTATTTATGTATATTTGAATTCTGACTTATACAGTATTATTTTCCTTCTTTCTAAAACATTTTTACATATTCCTTGCAAGACAGTTCTTCTGACAACAGAGCCCCTCAGTGTTTATCTTTATTTTTCCTTCACTTTTGAAGGACAACTAATAACTTCACAAGGTACAGAATTCTAGTTTGGTAAGATGAAGTTTTCTTGTTTGTGTGTTTGTTTTTGCTGTTGTTTTATTTTCCTCTGAACATTCTGGGCCGGGGATTTAGCTCAGTGGTTCTGCCACCTGCCTTGAAAGCACAAGGACCCGAGTTCAATCCCCAGTACCAAAAAAAAGAAAAAGAAAAAGAAAAAGAAAAGAAAGAACACCCACTCCACTCTCTACTTGCTCTCATGGTTTCCAAGGAGAAGTCCATGTATATCTTACCTGTATTCCTCTTAGAGAAGCTGTCTTTATTCTTCTAGCTTCTTCCAAAATTTTGTCTTTATCTTTGATTTTCTGTAGTTTGAAAATGGTATACGAAGGTGTAGATCTTTTGACATTTATACTGCTTGGTATTCTCTAAGCTTCCTGAACCTGTGGATTGGTGTCTGACATTTATTTGGAGAAATCCTCAGTCATTATTACTTGAAATATTTCTTCTGTTCATTCGCTCTTTCTCCTCCTAGTATTCCACATTTTATACATTTTGCAGTTATCCCACAGCACCTGAATGTTCTGTTCTGGCTTTTTGAGTCTTTGTTTTCTTTGCTTTTAATTTTGAAGGTTTCTGTTGTACTGTCTTCAAATTTAGAGATTCTTTCCTCACCTCTGTCCAGTCTATTAATTAGCCCATCAAAAGCATCTTGGTTTCTGTTACAGTTATTTTGATCTCTGGCATCTCTTTCTGATTCTTCTTAGAACTTCCATCTCTCTTCTTATATTGCCCATCCATTCTTGCATGCTGTTTACTTTATCCATTGAAGCTCTCAGCATATTGATTATAGTTATTTTTAAATTCTCTGATAGTTCCAACTTCCCACCATGTCTGGTTCTGTCTCTTCAAACTGTGCTTTAGCCTTTTAGTTTGTCTTGTAAATGTTTAATGGTACACAGTGTACTGAGTAAAAAGAACTGCTGTCAAGAGGCCTTTAGCAATGTGGTGGTAAGGGTGTGGAGGGAGGGGAGGCATTTTATGGTCTTATAACTAGATCTCAGTCTTCCAGAGAGACTATGACCCTGAACCCTGAACTTTCCAGGTTTTCTCTCCCCCTTTATATGAGACAAGATGACAAAAGTGGGCTGTAATTAAGTATGCCCCTGTCCCAAGTAGAAGGCTAAAGATGCCTCAAGTTCAATACCCACCCCTCCAACTCAGCTGGGTTCTGCTACAACTCCAACACACTAGGCTCTGGTTAACTAGTTTCTCCTGAGAGCAGACTGCTAAGAAAACAGAGTTCTCTAGCACATTTCTCAATGGCTTCTTTTCCCATCATTCCTGGAAAAATACTAGAGGATTTTCCCCAAATATTTACAGTGAGAATTTGATTAAATTCCCAGAGGTAAAAATTCACAAAAATGTAGGAGAATTCCTGTGACTTGGTCCCTCTAGAGTTCATAATTCTCAGATTTGTCCACACTGAGCTTCCAACAGTTCATCAGTTACAGTTCCTATTTTTCTGCTCCAATTGTGCCTCCCATGGTGCTTTCTGCTCCAGATTGAGGTTGTTCTTTGTGTCTTCCTACGATGTCTCTCCAACATGGAGGGAAGCAGATGGATCCTCCTACAACCTCCCCTCTCTGATGATCTAAGATGCATTGTTGATTTGTCATTGTGCTCTGCTCTTCATTTGTTAGGTTGCAGTGGTGACTTTTAAGCTTCTTACATGTAAAACTGGAAACAAGAGGTACTGTTAGACTTTTAATAACTAAAAATACCAATGTTAAATATGGGCAATTAAATTGAACCCATCTTTATAATCAATCATTATGCTAAGGGCTAGATGAGCTAAATATTTAACCTTTAATTGCCTCCATTTATTAATAATAGTCTTTTAATGTAGTTTTTTTTTAAGTGCAGACCAGTTCAGCCCAGCTGTTCATGGTTTTATTTGACAGCTGTAAGGTAATGATGGTTATAGCAATATATGGCCTAGGGAAAAAATCTGCCAAAGATTATTCTACTGAAGACACAGAAGTATACAATTACATGATGTTAATAAAATCCTTTTGAGAGTCACATCATTTACATCTTCAGAATTACACAGAAACCAAGTATGCACTGGCCAAACGAGTCTTACAGCTTGTATACAGGGCCATTGGCTGCAACCATTTTCACCGCGTCATAAAATATGTGGCTGCTGAAAGATCCTGACACGAGCACATGAATCATATGGTGATAGTAGAAACCAGCTGTCACTCTAGAAGCCTGGAAGGAGTTCTGACTGTTTAGGTTTGGACTAATGGGTTAAGAGGAAGGTTTGTGTTTCTCTGAGGGCCAGCATCACTTGGCTACTTATTGAAATGTATATCCCTGGGTCCCCAACACAGAGCACTGAAGCAGCACCTCTGGAATAGGACCTGGAAAGCAGTTTCTACAAAGACTATTGGATGTCCATTAACACACAAGGTTTGAGAACCTCCATCACTGCGACCAAACTGCCTGAAACAACATGCGGTAGTGCCATCCAGTGGTTAGCGTTCTGCACTGGGGACATAGTGTTTGAACCAGTTCTAATATGGCTGACTTTGGCTTTGGGGGAATCCTATCTGTTATCTGTTAAGCAATGGAACAGGTTGCCACAGGGTCCATGTGATTGAGTTACTCAGTTAGCCAGAAGCTGCTAATCAATGACAATAGCCTGATTATTTTGGGGGCCATATGAACAATGAAATCAGATAAAGCTGGGTAATCCAGTTGCCAGGAATTGACTTGTGACAATCTATCTGGTAACTTAAAAGACAGTTAGTTGATAATAAGACCTATTAAGTTACTATCTTCAGTCTATATGTATCTGTCTATCTGCGTAGATCACAAATGCAGGTTTATACTGCTTCTTTGGCATACTTTGACTATTCTACTTAGTTATCAGTCACCTTTATAATCTTTTTCCCATTATTGCTCACCATGCTATTTTATAGGAAATATACATGGTTATTAACATCTAGCAAAAATTACTTCCAAACTGAGTTGATTTTTAGGATTTTTTTAAAGATCATCAAATTATACCTGATACCTTAAGAAGTTAAATAAATATTTTAAATTGCCCAAAATTACAGCATCTATATTTTCAGACCATGATCAGGTTTTTCAGGCACTAATCATTGGCTACTGCTACAGTCAATTATCTGGCTATGAAGAATCATGTGTTATTTTTCAGCTATTCTTCTCCATATGGAAGATGATAGTGATCTTTGTATGTGACAGCATTCCATGTGCCATGAACACCTGCAATGACAGCAAAAGGCCAGGAGCTGGGCTTGAATGCATCTTTGTGGGTACAAGAGACTGACTTGTGATATAGGTCTGAAGCCTCCTTGTGACTGATCAGCTAAAAACAATTTACTTAAGCACACATTCTACCCAGAACTGGGCTAGGTACTGAAATGAGAATTCCCCATTCCTGTCCACAGAATAAGTGACAGCTCACAGTTAGCATCATATCTGGCTCTATTGGATGGCTGGGATTTTAAAGTTATTCTATTCAGTTTATCCAGGCATGGTTCATACTGCTATAATGAACTGAGAACAAGATAAATCACATATTCCTTTCCAAGACACATAGGTAAGCAGTGGGACAAAAGTTCTAAGACTCCAGAAAATAGCAAGTAAACCAAAGCAAAAGCAATATTCACTCTTATGATCATGAGAATTGAGATTATGATCTTTGAACAACTAAACTAAAATAAAGGAATCTCGGAAGAAGTTTTGTTTGATCCCCTTCCCCCCTTAAGCAAATTGTTGTAAACAGCGAAAATAATACTTGATTATAAAATGGTACCTATACTCACTCACCAAGAGCATGGTTGGAGGTGGGAGCAAGAGGGAACATCTACAAATTGAATGGATCTTAGTGACTGCTTTCTTCATGAAAAATAGGCAATAGCCCTTAAAAAAAATAAAGATGACTAATGACAGAATGGTAATCTTTTGTGTAGCTGAATCCTTTAGTTGCTGGACTTGAACTCTGTGTGTTTGTGTTTATAACAAATTGCTCAACAAGGAGTTTTTCTTCTTTTTTAATACTGGGATATTATAAATATAGAAGTATATGTAAGACAGATATATAGATATATGGTTTTTAAAAAATAATACTCTTTTAACCACCACCAGACCAAGAAATATAATATTGTTGTTAGCATTCTAGAATCCACGTCATCACAAATATGCACACACACACACAGAGCTAGCATGACTTTTGTAATGTGTGTATGTATGTGTGTATATACAAATCAAAAGCATGTACATAGACTTCAGTGTTCAAGGCCACCCTCATTTCTGATGCCCATCACAAGTTCTCTCTAAGGCCACCCTCAGATCCAATAATTTGCTACAATTCACAGCTCAGGAAAACTATTATGTTCACAGTTACGATTTATCACAATGAAAGCGTCAGATTAAAACCAGCCAAGGGAAGAGGAACATGGAGCAGGATCCAGGACAGTTCTAAGTGCAGGGATTTTAGTGATTCTCTCCCAATAGACTTCTGTGAACAGAGCTTTCCTCTCCCACAATGTGGGATAATATATTTGCAGCATTGCCATTCATAGAAGCCCCCCAAGCCTTGGTCTCCAGAGGTTTTATTGAGGCTGTTACAGAAACGTGGTTGACCATCTACATGGCTGACCTTTGCCTCCAGTCTTGCAGAAGTCGAGCTGATAATGCATGGTCCTAAACCCACACAATAAATCACATTGTTATGATAAACTATATGGTATCATCCAAGGGCCCCAGGTAAACAGTGACCCTCAAACCAAAAAGGTTATTCCAAGGGTTTAGAAATTGCCTCCCAGGAGCTAAGGGCAAAAGCAAGACCTATCTTCAGGAAAGGTTAATCTTTCACTGAACATATATGAATATGTATATTTATATGTTTATATCTTTAAAAAATATAGATGGGTTGAATCTATTCTTGAACTTTATATAAATGCTTAAGTATTATAAGTATACTTCATATAGATATGTAAACTTTTGAACTTCATGTAGTTATATGTATACTTAAATATTGTTTTGCTTCTTTTAAGAGTTTTTGCTTAATCTATGTTCATTTAATGTTTTACATATACTCAAAAATATTAAGCAGAGTCTCAAAGTCCTTTTACCAGAAGAAAAGTGGATTTGCTAACTACCCATTTATGTAAATACATAATGAGTTCTGATTTTTTGAAGTTTTGTTTTGATTTACTCTATATAGATTCAATGTTCTATATATGCTTATTAAATATCAAAGATAGTCTTGAGGTCTTATCAGAAAAAAATAGATATGCTAAACATCTATAGTATATCAGTGAAGCCAGCCTAGAACTTCCAGTGCTGATAGCCAAAGATTCCATTTGGCAGAAGTATACCCCTCATGGTCTGCTGTAAGTGACCTGTATGACCCAGAACATAACACAATCATTCTTACTTTAGTGACTGAAAAGCTAACACAAACTTTTCAGTCATCCTCAATATTTAGGAGCTCTTTATATTAACTCTCCATATACCCAAAAGAGAGGAAATCAGTTACAACCTAGGCTAGGAATCAGTGAATTTCTTAAGTGGCCAAGTGGCCAGTCTGTACCCTTTCCATTCTGACTACTCATCTCTCAATGTAGCATGAAAACAGTTACAAATAATATGTACACAAAGATGTATATGCATAGCTATACTCCAAAAATATTTTATGGACACTAAAATTGAATTTCATATAATTTTTTACATAACAAAAACTTCTTAATTTTTTTCAACCACTTAAAAAGGTAAAAAATCATTCCTAGTTCATGAGTCATACTAAAACAGAAAGCAAGCTATCTGGAGCCCATGGGCCACACTTGGCCAACTCCTGACTTGGGACAGTGGATTCAACAGTTCTAGAATTGACTTTTGATTTCCCACTTATAATAGGATATTCTTATTACTCGTAATTCAATCTAACAACACTGACACTCAGAAAAGTGAACTGTAACTCATCTAACACATTTTAAAACCTAGTATTATGGCTTCACTAAAAAAGTGAAACTGTTATATGTGGTGAATAAACATCAATAAACATTTGACCAGAACAGCTGACTAGTATTCTAAGTTTACGATGTAAATAAAAGAGACTAAGATCATTCTCATAATATTCCTAACAATAAGTCCCGAGATAGAACTTCTGTGGCAAGAGAGGGCCACCAATTTTCTTCTTTCCCTAGTTAATATGAATAAAATAAAGGTATCTATAAAGTATCAATAACCCCACGGTAATTTAGACCAAGTCTAGCAAAATCTTATTTGTACAAATGTGGTAGAAATCAGAAATCATTAATGCAGCCATATCACTTTGCTCTGATGAAGACTAAGAAAGTTCTCTTCCAATGAAATTTCACTTCTGCCTGTATATTAGGTCAATGAGCAATTTGGAAGAGCAAATAACACAAAATTAATCCCAACTATTCCACATAACTTCACTCTAACTTTTTGCTGTAAAAAAGGAGTAATTTTTTAAAATTATAGATTTTCAGAGTACCTTTCTTGCATAAAATTAAAGGACTGCACTTCACTTCTTTCTTCTATTTTTTTTATATTTAGGTCTATAGAGCTACAGAAAGGAGTGATCCAGGCAATCAGGTAAGAGCTGGCTTCTTGTGCAGACTTGAAATGGACTGCTTGCAGAGTGCCTGCTAAAAAGGTAGTGGTGGTGGTTTGCGCCTGTGCTGTTGATATTCTCAGCTTCTTGCTTTTCACACTTCCTGGGACATAAGCATTTCTTTTGCTTCTCTTTGGAGTTTTCTCTTTCTGTTTACTGTTGAGTCTGATCCACTGTGGCTTTGGGTATATTACAGGAGAACCTGTGTCTGGGATACTGGCATTTCTGTATGACTGATTTCACATACCTAAATTATTATTGGATTTGGTTTATTGTATGGTGTTTTGTTTCCTCAAAATACTAGCTTCTTGTTATTTTGAATAGAGTATTAGAATATTCAGAAAACTAATTATCTAGGTATGCTTTTGAATATGGAAACTATCAATTGTGTATTAACTCCATCTTTCCTGAAATGGCAAAATGGCACAACAGGTCCACTAGGCCACATGTCACCCATTTACACTATTCAGCACAAGTCTGTGAAGAGATCATACTTGTTGTCTTTTTAGTGCCTTCAGGTATCAAAACAACATCCAAATTGAAAAGAATAACTAATTTGCTCTCTTAATGTAACACAAAGCCTTTCCTACTATATTACCTTGATATCAAGACATAGTGAAGATTTATGCACAGCCCATCTTTCAAGGCAGCCTGGAAGATATACAAAAACTAATCAAGCATTTTCAAGTCACTCTCACAGGAAGACTATTTGCACAACCTTTTTCTCCTTCTCTTAGATTGTTAAATATTGTTGCAATTGAATACAAGGGCCACAAACTCTAGAGCACTGTTACTGAAAATGATTCTTAGTAATAGCAATTTTGTTCATTAGAACTTTTAATTTGCTTTGCTTTTGTTGATTTTCATGGTTGTGTTTTTCATTTTTCAACACATTCCATTTTTCTGCTTCCTTTCAATGTTTTAATCCAATTACCAGCCCCATAAACAAGCGTTTGCCACATCTACAGTAGGTGCACTGAACTGTGAGGCAAAGTGATTTCTGATTACAGACAGGCTAATTTTCAAGGGACAAGAAGAACAACATGCACTGAACTGAAGAAAAGAATAATGGAAAAGACCTTGTTAGGTGACATATGGCACAGATTTAGAGCACAGATGGGAAAGAACAGAGATACTTAATCCTAAAATACATATGCATTACCTGGACAGTAGTTGTGATCTGGCTCATACGTGATTGGCTTGGTTATGAGAGGGAAAATATTTTGCACATTTTGTTGTTCAAGAGTGTTCATTAATATTAGGATTAGCCTCTCTAATTGAGAGAGTGACAAAAAAGCAATTTAGACTCTTTAAATCCCCACAATTTTGTTAACAAAGCCAAAGGCAAAAATCATTAAGAAAGAATATCTCCAGGATCTCTAGGTTTTTTTTTTTTCCTTCATTCTTTACTCCATCTCTTCCTAGAATGTCTACCATCATGGCTTCCTACTTGCACAAAAAAAATTTTTTTTCACAAACTTCCTGCCCCTTGAGGTAGGATTAATAATTTCTTGTTCCAGCCTTTACAAATTACCTCGGATTTATACTTTAGGGTGAAGGGAAAACACTTTCCATTGATGATGTAGGGTTTGGAGTGTTGTAATAGGAGCCAACAGATTAGCAAACATTATAGAAAATTATAGGACTTTCATAGATTTTCTAAAATCCTGGGGTCTCCCCAGATTAGTTTGCTCCTCCATTGACATAAAGACCCTAATTACCTAATTAGAGCCAGTGTCAAAGTAAAATGAGTTTGAAATTTAGCTGATACTGTTCTGTATTCTCTATTCTCTCCTGACATATGGGTGTGGGGTGTGGAAAGCCTTCCCCATTGGTAGAAGTTTTTTAGTAAAATAAAGTTTTAAAACTCAAAAATATCAGTGAAAGCTTTGTCAAATTAGGCCTACTTCCATCACAAAAATAGAGCATGCTATTTTGAATCTTCTAAATCTCAGAAGCTAGGTACATAGGCTGTAAAGTCTTTAGGAAAACCATCAAACATGTAATATTCTCAGCTCTAGGAGCTATTTCTATCCACTGAAGATTAAGATTTTTCACATAATGATGCATTCACTCTGGCCACAGTAAAGCCAAAAAGACAGGAGGCTAAGCACAGATGACCAAAGGCTAAGCACCAGAGACTAAATTAACAATTTGTTGGGAGTAATGATGAGCTTTAAAAAGTTGTCAGGACAAGGTAAATGCAGCATTGAAAAAGTGGGTAAACTCTTTACTTGCTATATGGATAGTGTGGTTTTGATGAGGCTGTAGGAATGGGGAAAGCACAGGTACATACATCAGCTCAGATTCTGGCCCTGCCATATTCTAGGAAGCCAAAGGAAACAAGACCAATCCCTGCCTGCTGGTGGTTTTATACAGTGGGATCTAACTCAGTAATGTAGCTTTACATATTTCCTTCAGTTTTTAGGCAAACATTAAATCATAAAATTTCTCCTAGTATGTAAGAGACATTTAACTGCCAAATGATGATAAAAATGTGTGATTTAAACACTGAAATCTAAAGCTTAATATCACTTTTATCATTTCATTTCATTATATCCTATAAAATACAGAGCTATAACTTACAATGATGATGACAACCACATATAATATATTCGGTAGATCCATTTTTAAATCTTATTAGAATGAATCTTAGATTATAAAGTCCACATACAACTAATACACAAGGCTTTTTTACTTTCATTTTGAAGCTTTTATATTGTGTTCAGCAGCTAAAATCTAAATACTGAGAAGATGTTTATGTGAGTCCCAACTTCATTTGAGGATGACACCCTAAGACCTCTATCAAGAAAAAAAAAAGGCAGTTTCTCCTCTGGTGTCTGGTGTGAGTTGAAATGAATGCAAAAGAGTCTGTTTCCTACATAACTCAAGAACACTTCTATAAGTACGATGAAGAGAATAACACATACAAGGCTATTAGTAAATAAAAAGTGACATTTAGATGGCAAGTAATCCAGTTTTCTTTTCCGTACGTCTCAAATTCACTGAAGAATGGTTTCAGAGTCCTTTTCCTTTACATGAGGAGTTAGAGGGATCAGGCCACTATGGAATGGTAATGGTAGGCCAGGATTAGGAACATCTGGGCTTTTTCAGCCCCACATGTCACAGTCATCAATACAATCCACAGCTAATTTTTCAGTACTCCACTGCAAGATACGACAGGAAATAATGGGGGATTCTTTGTGAAAATTCGAAAATGTCAGTATGCAGGCAGTACTGTGAGAAGAGGATTCTTTTGTTGCCAAATAGTGTTAGATTTTTTCAATGGGTTGATAAGATAAGAAGAGGGCTGCACTGTGCATGGCCCTTTGCTATTTGCAGATCGGCTGGAAAAAAGTTTATAGTTATCACCGCGGAAGTCTAGATCAGGTAGCTTTAACAGAAAAGTTAATTCTGAAAAACCTTTATTTTCTGTAGGCCAGATTTTTTTTTCTAGTTTTTTCACAATCTCTTGTTAACTCACCCATTCTTCAGTCAAGCAGGGCAGATTCTCCATCACTCTGGCTAAATCCATCACATTCTTTAAATCTGTTTCCTTCTGGATCAGAAAGTAACCTTTCATGCCTAAAATAGGCTCATACTGCTATTCCGGGAACGCTGGTCCAGTGCCTGTCCCTGTATGTGGGACTCTGAGCTCATCCTAATTTCATATTCATGACTAAACTTTGGATAATGGTTTTCCTACGTAAATTCCTGATCTCTGGTATTCATGTGCCCCCTCTTGTTTCAGAAACAGATAGCATCTATCTCTCCCCTGTTTGAGTTCTATACTCCTATACCCATGAAAATGCCTTACACTTAGACCCTGAAGCCCTTTTTCCTCTTCAGTATTTCACAGAAGAAATGCTTATAGAATGGCTGCACAGATACTGTAGATCTGAGTATTTTTTCAAATGGATGCCCATAGTCTCTGCCCGAAAGTCTGCCTTAGAAATAGTAAAGGTGAACTTTCCTCCACCTCAGATTTGCTACACTGAGCTCACTAGAGAGATGAATATGCTCTTTAAAAATTTATTTCCTTTGCATTTTCTCTTCTTATAAATGGGAACTTGGGATCTCATAAAACTGAATTAAAATTATCAAATACTATTGAACCAACCTAATGAAAATTTTAACCAAAAGTCATTGTAAATTAGGTATGTGATATACTGAGAATACAAGCCTTTGTAAAGGAGATATTGTTCTTATGTAAACTCATGAGTGGAGACTTTCTTGAATAAATTACTTCTTAATAACATCAGAGAGTCATTGGCTGGGTAAATATCTCCCTGGGGCACTCACTGAGATTCCTGAATTTAAATGTTCGATACAACTTCTATTTGTCACCTTTACTAATGAGTTTTTCTTTATGAAATCATTATTAGCATAAAAAAGTTAAATTTTGTATCTAATTTCTAGAATTAATGCTGTTTAAAAGACCTCAAGGGGTTGAAAGTTTTCTTGCTGGAATGCAACATTTACATAATTTCTATTGCCCCAACATTTACACTCCTCAACCCACTGTCAATTTGCTACCTGAAGCTGGAGAAAGAAAAATGATCAGAACAGCCCGAATGTCTGGGAATTTCTGCCAGGAGGAACAAAGGGCCTTCTCAAAGGGCCTGATAAAAAATCATTTCTTCTATTCTCATTTGTGATTGAAGCACAGAAAGACTTTACTGTAGGTCTTGCTGAGGCCCATATTCCCAGCAAGGACTACTGCTGCTGCTACTTTTATATTACTCAATGAACAAGCTTAGCACAATGGTTAAATGATTCCCTGAATTGTTAGAGTTTCAATCTGGAGTTTTTATTTTTATATTTAAGATTTTACTTGAATTCCTTTCATTTCAACATTGCAGCAAATGGTCTAAGTTCCCTCTTATCAAGGCAAGAACTACAGCTCCTACAAATTCAGCTTGGAGTTATTAATATAGTCCGCACTGCAGAGTCCTTGAAGGTAGGAGGTGAAATGTTTGTTTAGAAACCGACCTGGACAGCCTTTCCACATATGGAATGGGAAAGCAATGCCGTAACTTTTCATAGATGCCACTCCCATGGCCACTCAGAGAAAGTACCATTATTGTTCTCCGGTGTGGCCTACACTCTGCCTATGTGCCTCCTGTTTGCAGTTAACTAGACACTCAAGTTTACAGGTAACATCATCCCACAATGGACTAAGTGAAAAAGGTATCTGAAACATATCCAATATAGGATGTCTTCGGTGTAACACAGGACTTCAGTGCATTCACTGTGTCCATGGTACATTTATTATAAGATTTATAGCATTTTGCTCCCATAAAAATGATGAACCCATGACGATATAATTGGTTGTGTAAAAATGAATGGCAGGTTTTCTGAGTGCCATAATTTTTATCACCTTTATCCTACATAAGGTAAAAAGAGCATATTTTACAGTCATCACATGAAAATTTAAAACTAGCATTTAATATACTTCACACTACTGTGAAATTTTTTTTAACACATAGGCTTAAAGGTATTAACAAAAGTCATTCAAGGATAGTTTTATGCTAGTGAATTTACTCTTAAACAAACTTCAGAAAAAAACATTCAAATCATCATGGCAGAAAACAGATTTTACAAAGAACTGAAATTAGCAAATAACTGGACTCCATGCTCCACGCACATAGTGCTATATTACACTAAAGACTTTAAAAGAGAAGTGAAATCTGGTTCCACACTATGCTACAAATTCATTGAAATGCATATATGCTAACAAAATTCTATACCTACACAGAAGATTTTTCTACTGAATTTCATCAGGAAATAAAATACGAACTCCCTCAGAAAATATTTCCCAGGCCATTTCAGTCCCCATATATAGATTGGGAACATTCCAAGCACCAGTCAGATCTCCATGTATCAGAGAATGAAGTTAAAAGAGCGTCCATCTCTGGGGCACCTGAGCTCTAACAGACATGAACAGGTACTAAGAGCTGCAGTCTCCAGTCAATATTGCGCTTTCTCTTTGTAATTATTTTCCCAAGTCCTGAACTTACTCCCCTTCTTCACTGCCTTCCAAGACATCAGTGGTTTCCTCCTTGCCAGAGGAGTCTCTGGTCTCACTCCAAAAGTTCCCAGAACTTTATGTTTTCCCTCTTTTGACAAGTTCATTACATTGCCTAAGTTGCCAGTGATAGCCTCTGGAGCATGATGTGGCCCAGACTTGTCTAAAATTACTTTATGTTTGAGCCTTTACTTATACCAAATAAAAACGCTTTCCAGTCTAGCAATCTGTATGATTAAAATTATCTATGTATCTTAAAGTTACCCATACATGTGTATATGTAGTACCCTATATATAATGTACTAATTTTCCAAATAACAAAACTAAATAAAAATGCTTACCAGCTTCCATCAAGTACCCTATTAGTGCACACTGGTTGGCAACAGCACTGGTCTTGAAGACAGACCACTTGCATGCAGACTCCCAAATCATCCTTTTAAAGATGTGTCCTTAGAAAATTTATTTTTCTTTTGTTGCTTCAGTTGTCTTTTCAGATAATATTCCTATCTCATAGCACATATTTATAAATCAAATAATAAAATGTGTTTAAGACGATGGTATCATGAGTCACATATGCTATTATTTTGATACCCAATTTAGAATAAAGCAAAAGAAGTAGTTGTCCCCCTGGAAAAAGCGTCCCACCTGAGTTTGGGGAACATCAAGTATAAAGCATGGGCACAGATGGTAATACACAGCAAGGTGGGAGTGTTAGTAAGTCCTGACAATTACCAGTATGACATGGTCTGTTTTGGCTTTGTACAATACTTGCAAGGGCCTGAAGTATGGAGAATTGGTAATAAAGTCCCAAAACCCTTTTCAGTGACAAGCTGTCCATTGTAAATAGAAGAACCACAGAAAAGCCATTTCACTAAGAGGGCACTGGAGCATTGCTAGGGGCAAAGCATAGAAAGTAGAAGTCATTTGGAGACCACCTCTGTAGGCATCGATGAGGGTCTTAGTATGTTTGAGCTGCTATTAAAAAAAAATACTAGACTTCCCAGTATAAATCTAGCAACTTATAAACAACAGATACTTATTTCTTATAATCTTAGAGACTGAAAGACCAGGTTCAGAGTACCAATGTGGTGTGCGATCCAGTGGGGTGGCCTTGGCCAGTTTCCAGGTTGCCAATTCTAGTTGTTTCCTCACATGGTAAATAGGCACTAGCTAGCTTTCTGGAGTGCCATTAATCCTCTCATGAAAACAGAACCCTCAAGACCTAACCCACAAAGGCCCCACTTCCCAACACTACCTCCTGAGAGATTAAGTTTTAGCATACGAATGTTGAGGGCACACAAATATTCTGACCATTACAGTTGGCATGGTAACATCAAGTCCTGGTATGATGGCAGCCATTTCATTTCATAGATCCTGAAAACTTATCTAACAGGACAAGACAATAAATCTATAATATAATAATAAATGTATCTGAAAAATAGTTCCAGAACATGTCAAGCCGATGGAATTGATTAATTAGCTCAGAGTGGTAGAAGGTTCCACAAATCAGGCTATTCCTGTGACTTGATACACACTAAATGACTTCTTTTTGCTTTGCTCTGCATCTGGTTCTATGGCCTGTGGGTTGGACATGCCTGGCTTGCCTGGGTCATACCATGTGAAAAGGAATTATCTTGGACCACATATAAAATGTATAATACAGGGCTGGTGATTTAGCTCACTGATTTTGCCGCCTGCTGCACAAGTGCAAGGACCCGAGTTCGATCCCCGGTACCAAAAAAAATAAAATGTATAATACAACACATTGAACAAGTAACAATTTCCTTTTTAACAATTTTTATTATAACACAGGCATGTCCAACCTTCAGGCTACAGATTGGATATGTTTGATCTAGAACATCTAAATGATACCTACATTTTTCAAAATGGGGAAAGGATTAATAAGAAAGATAAAACATATGAAAGTGTTTGATGCAAAGAAAATGTTATCCATGGGGTAACTTTTTTGTTCATCTTAATTCTATCTACTTCAAAAAAGGAGAAACTGTTTTCTCAAAATTACATATCAATTTGTTTTAGAATAGCCCATCCAAACCATGGAGCAACCTTCTTCTCAATAAACCACAGGTCTGAGTGGGGCTCGTATCTAATCACAAACACATCTTGGGCTCAACTACTTCCTGGCTGACTGTTTTATTCTCTCTCACTCTTCAGAAAAGTCAGCAGTAAAGGACATCGCGTAGCACTCTCTGGTTTGTAATCATAAGCAAACAGCAAAAGATGGTGCAAAGGATCAGAGATGTAGCTCAGTGGTGCCACAGCCTGCCTCACAAGCTCGAGGTTCTGAGTTCGATCCCTGGTACCAAAATAAATAAGATGGTGCAAAAATTAAAGAGCAATTTTCACAAGCTAACAAGCCAGCAAAGTTTGTGGATAGTCAGTCTGCAGCAACATCCATGTGTTGTTTAATCATCACTCTTGATTATAAAACTCAGTAATAAATTCTGCCCTTGCAACAAGCCTACAGCGTGACTTTACTAAATATATATACTAGCAAATTCAGATACATGATAATATATACAATATAATGTATAATTATAATACCATATACTAGTAAGTTAGTGTATAGGTAATAATGGTAGTATATTATATAGTAGCCAATATTGTATATGTGTATATATGTAATTAGAAATATACATACCTTAATTTCCCCACCACAAAATGCCTTATTTTCTTCACAGAGATTTTTTTGATGAGCAAATATGCTACTAGATTTAAAAGAGCACTAGAAAATGTATTATCCTAATTATGCTGTACATTTATATATGCATATGTAGACACATCCATATCAAATTTACCAAAGAAAATAATACATATTTCCAAAGACAACATTTAAATTTAAATTACTTTCCCTCTGATCATAAAGCAACTATCCTAACAATGATTATGGAATCAGGATAATCAGTATAAATTGCTAGTTGCACAGACTAACTCAATGCTATCATAACAAATTCTCTTTGAACCTGCTGTGCCAGGCACTGTGGTAGAGATGAAGATACTGATGGTGAGCGATTCATATGCAGTCCTTGCACCTGTAGAGATGGAAACTCGGAAAGTTGATGCTATGGTTTGGATCAGAAACGTCCCCTAAAGGGCTCTTGTTTTCAGAGGTGGGGCTTTTGAAAGAAGATTATATAATGAGAGCTCTAATTTCATCAGTGGATTAATCCATTGATGAGATTATAGTTTGATGGGATTCTTGGAAGGCAATGGTAAGAGGAGGTGAGGCCTAGCTGAAGGGAATAAATCATGAGGCCATGATCTTGGTATCTGTCTCTGGCCCCAGCACCCATCTTTCTTGCTCTGCCTTTTCTTTTGCCCTCTCTGCTTCCTGGCTATCATGAGCTAAGCAATTCCTTCCACCACACTTTTCTACCAGTATTTTTCTGCCTCACGCTGGACCCAGAACTAATGAGCCAGATGAACACAGTCTGAAACTATGAGCCAAAATAAACTTTCCTCCTTTCAGTTGTTTGTGTTGGGTATTTTGTCCCAGTGATGCAAAGCTGACTAATAGAGTTACCAAACAATGGCACAAATTGATATATAATTGCAACTTGTCTCAGCCCTATAATGGATAAGAATAGAGAAAATAAGGAGGACACAGGACTCAATTATCAAGGTATTTCCTGGAGAAGTGACATTTGACATAGAATCTGTAAAGTGATCTTAGTTACTTAGACAGGAGGAATGAGAAGAGGGGAGAGGAGAGGGATGTGGAAGTGTCCTCCAGCAGAGGTCCCCTTATGCACCCAGCATTGGTGGAGGTGGCTGGCCACCCACAGAAGGATGTGTGTATTTGAGAAATTTGCAGACCAGTGAGCTGGGAGCTCCAGGGAAAAAGGTCAACAAGAAGGCTAGAATCTCCTGAGCCTAGCCAATCACCCTGAGGATTGTGTTCTTTTGGAACCCTGACAAACAACTTCTAGTTTTTGAATTGCAGTAATGAGCTTTGTCCTTCCTGAACGATGCCTCTGGTAATCTATTAGGAAAAACAGAATGGTATCCTCAAAAATAATTTCCAGATTTTACAACCTTTCTTTCACCTCCAATTTAGGGGAGACTGCTCTTACATACATAGAAACAGTAAAGGCATAAATATTTAACTGCTGACATTTCTCTAACTGTGGAAAGGACCCATACCTGAAGTTGAGAATATCACCACCTCTACATATCTGAGATCCTCAGACCAAAGGTTTATTTCGTTGGCTTCAGGCTTTGTCCCTATCAAAATGCTAAGAGCACTCTAAGAAGTAGCACATAGGTGTATCTGTCTATCATACCTCAGTATCAATTAATCACTGAATATTCTCATGGGAAGAGGCTTTATTCAGGAACAGACAAAATAAGAGACTAAACATATGAAGTTTGATCAGGTGAAATGAGACATGCCATCCAGAAGGGAAAGGGAGGAGAGAAGGCCCACAAGCAACCCAGTGATGCTACAATTTATTCTAGCCACTATTTTGTATGGGAAATGTGTGTGTAAATCTCCAAAATACCAAATTCAAGGCTTTATTATTCCATTTGCTATACCTCAACTCAAGGATTCAATCTTAATGTCTTTCTTTGTCCCACTAATAAATACTAACTATAATACCTAAACTTAGGTTTATCAGCAGCACTCAGGTCTAGCAACTCAGAGAAGCTCAAAGTGGTATTTGCATTTCTTTTGGAATAAAAAGGCCAGGCGCCAGGATTGAAGGCCAAGCCAGAAACAGTGCAGGCAGGCTGCAGAGGGTGTGGGAGTGTGTTCACCGAGGGTGCCTTCCATAAGCAGAGGGAAAACCTTCCCAACCTGCTCAGAAGGATTAGACAGATGAAACCCAAACACAGAAAAAGATGCAAATATCCCCCTAGGAACTGGGACAAGTATGAGCCTCGGCTCCAAATGTCAATTACTGGAAATCTCCCGAGCCTGGTTAAAAATAGATATGCAGGTTTCTTTGTTCACATGTCAGGTAGGGTCATCCCATCAAATCAGATTCCCATCACTCTCTTATCACCCAAGAGCTGAGTTGTCAACCATTTGCAACTGTAAATTTTGGTTACAGTGCTGTCACAGCCTCCAAATTAGCATGCACCCTTTCAATTATTTCCTAATACCATGGTCTCCAGGTCTCCACAAGATGTGCACAGTGTAGGAATGCACATAAACATTACATGTATACACATTATGTAATGTGTCTTTTTTCTCCAAAATAGCCTCTGTGTTTGTGGAGGTGGGGCAGGGGAGAAAAAGGGGAAAGAGGAAAGTATTGATTCAGGAGCTGGGCAGGGAGCAGTCACAAGTTGCCAGCAGGCAAGTTTGGCCAACCATAAGGTAGTACAGATGGGGACAAAGAAAGCTATATCCCATTTTGCCATTTCTATTGCCACCTCACTTAGAGACCTTTAGAAAGTCCCTCATGCTGTTAGATGAATCCCTAGCTACCCACCTTTGCCCAAGAAATACTGTACAAATGAATTAGATTTAGTCTGAATGACTCATAAATTTCTCTGGCTAAAAGTGCTTAAATTTGCAGTCAACTCCAAATTAGACTTGGTAATTGAAGGAGCTGCGGTACAGATATTCCCAAATAACAGACAATCTAAAAGTCATTTTGATTTGATTCTGGTATGCGATGTATGATTTTTGAGGGGAGCAGTGGATTTGTTTCCCTAATTTGTTTTAGCTTAAGCCAGTATTAAACTTGTATTCTATTCCACGAGCCCTGGCTGGATTGACACAAAAATAGACAGAATAGGAAGGAGAGGCCTAAAAGGTAAATGCTGCCACCAAAACTGAGGGGGAAGAGGAAATAGCCGCCAAATGAACAGTTGGCAAATTTTCAATAAATCTAAATTTAATATTAGAGAGTGGCAGAAGTAAATGCTTAACACGTTACTTCTTACCAGAAATTTCCTTTTCACTTGTTCCACCCCTTTATGCCTCTTTCCCCAAGAGCCTTCGCTTCTCAATCTAGCTTTCAGCTGCCCCACCCTGGCCCAAATGAATCGCTACAGTTGTGCCAATGTTTGGGACATCTTAACCAAGCTAGTTATATTTCCAGCAGTTCCTTCCACAAATAAGATTATTCTAAGAATTATCCTTCCCTCTAAAAACTATTTCAGATCCATTTTTGGTTACAAACCGAATTTCATTAGAACCCAGCTGTACTCAGAGGTATACTCAGGTATACCTCTCCTTAAAGCTCCTCTGGAGCTTTCTTAATGTAAATCACCTTCCTCCAAATAGGCACAAAGTCAAAGTTCTTGTAAAACCAACTCTGTTCAAAATCACTTACAGGGTTTATGCCCAAAAGGCCAGCCTTTTCTTCGCAGTAGTTCTCGGTAATTCTACCATCTCCTGCAGACCCTAGCCTGATCTCTTCAAACCCTGCAGATGTGAAGAAGCAATGAGTTCTGACTCCTCAGTCCTTGACATGCAGATTCTAAAGAATAACAACTAGTCATTTTACAGTTCTTACTGTTTGCTGAGAATTCTTCTAAGCACTTCATATACATGAACTCATTTAATTGCAACCCTATAGAGAGATGCTTTTATTCTCTGCTTTTTCCAAAGGAAGAAATCTAAGTAAGGAAACCTTAAGTAAATGTCAGAATATCACATAGCTAGTCAGTGTGGAGTGAGAATTCAGACCCAGGGCCCCTGCTGCCCTCTTCAACTCCCACTAAGTGGTGCTGACCCGAAGTAACCAACAGAGAGACTGCCCTTCTGCTCTACCCCATCATCCAGACATACCCTCACCATCATGGCTTTCCTACTAATACAGAATAGAACACTAAAAATTCACCACAAAAATCATAGCTTTCCAATTATCCATTGTCTCCCAGTGGCTCTCAATCATCAATTAAAGCAGAAGGTCTGGAGATGGGGAATATTTTAAATAGCTCCCCAGGTGGTTCTATTGTACAGCCAGGGCTGGAGACCATTTATCAACCTTAATAGAAGGCAGAGGAGTGGAAGATAATATAAAGTGATGGGTAAGAAAAATCTAGGAGCATTAATTTCTAAATCTCAGCATTACCCTGGCCCTGAGTCTCATTCAGCATACCAAAATCTATAGCCCTTTCTCAAACAAAGGAGAATTGTATATAAGTAAGTTGGCCTCCCTATTTCTTGAAAAAAGAATCATAAAATGCTATTCAATATACAAACATAGTAGACTAGGAGATTAGTTAAAAGAATATACACCAGATCTCTTCTGCCTTGAGAGATCCATACTTGCAAAAAAATTTATAATAATGCTAAATAGCATTTGTAAAGTGGATTAAAATCTCCTTTTGCCTGTTCCTCACTTTGTATTTACAGTAGAACTTCTATCGTTCTCGCTTCAGTACTCTGTAAGCCAGATAATTATTTGAAACCCCTGCAGTCCCAATGCCATCTCTGAGCAAAGATTTAATGTCTGAGTCCTAGAGTGAGATTTCTGATTACCAAGACTTCATTATCTTTATGAAACAAGCCACAATACATTTCCTGACATACAGGAAAGTTTTATCATAGACTGTTAAGTCTGAGCCACCATTGTCAAAATAAATGGAGAAAGCATATTGTGTGATTTACTTTCCTTGATTTTTTTTCTGTCTGTTTGCATACCCACTCATCTGCAAAATTTGGTAATTCACAATGGGGCTCTCTGTCATTAGTCTGAATTAGGAAGTTCCTACTGTATTTTAGAAATCAAATTGAAGTCCTCAGGAGGTTGAAATGCTTGAAATTATCTAAATGCTTTTCATTATTGTAGCTCAGATTTTTATTAAACATGTCATTACTTTTCAGAAATAATGAAAAATAATATAATAATTAATAATCAAACATACATCAAGGGGTACTTCATTTCCAACTACAGAATTAAAAGGCTGATGATCAGCATCTGTGGAAGTGGAATACAGACTCCAGTTTCTCTAGGCTCTCTGGTTGGACAGTTCAGGCTTAGTGACCTCCCAAAAGGCACTCTGCTTTCTCCTTCCTCTTGCCTGTCTATGTTTCTCTTGTACATTGTGTTTATTGGGTCCTAGCACATACTTCCATAACTTATAGAAGTTTAATTATATTCATAGCTTATAATGGCAAGAGAACGCCAACATTCCCATTAAAAGGCCCACCTACTCTATATCCAGATTAGCCATGCAGGATACAAAGAACCTTACATAAGAATTTTTTCTCTGTCTTTTCCTTTCCTTTCCATCTGACCCAATTCTCTCTGGATTCTTCCACAAATAAACATAGAATCACAAAATAAATGTGTGAAGCTCTCAAACTGTGAACATGTGAGTCCTATTTTCTTCTCTTTTCTCCTATGGCTCAGAAGTTTGCTCCTTCTCTATGTAAAGGTGCAAAGCTTAGGGTCAGCCTTTTCCTTAGGAATGGGGTAACTCACTGAAGCATTTGCATCTCAGACACTGAATATCCTACTATGGCATGAGAAGGCTTATTGAACTTCAAGGAGAGGGAGGGAAGAGTAGAAGAGAAAGATGAAGTAACCTCACCTAAAATTACACTCAAAAAACTAAAGCGGAGGCTAAAATGTCCCACTTAGTCACTTGGCATTTAGGGGATCAGAAGAATATGACGAATTTGGGCTCATATCTTCCCCCACAGGTTCTCAGACTTCCCCCATCTCTCTCCTTCTGAAATCAGAATGGAGCTGATTCTTTAACCCATTTATAATTGGATGAACATACATCCCACTTTATCTATAAGAAATGGGATGATCCTAAATGTATAGATGACTATTTACTTTAGATGCCCACACATTCCAGTTTGTCCTGCACCATTCTGAGTTACACTGCTGTACCAATATAATTATGCAGGTCATTCCTTGTCACTGTTAAAAATGCAGAGATGACTAGATGGTCACAGATGGTCACCCTACTCAGAGTGTCTAATGGTCCACACTGGTCTGCCATCACTCATTCATACTAGACTCTACATTCCGGTGAAACTAACATACTTTTAACACTTTCAAATTTTCTTCAGTACGCCATTTAGACAAATGTTTTCTCAGCCTGGAACAGTCCTCTCCCTTGGCTATTTCAGCCTCATCTTTCAATTTTCTGAGCATATGAAACTTCTTTCAGGAAACCCAGCCAGGGCTGGAGTTCCTTCTATCTATACTTTTCCCAATGGTACTTGATATATCACGTTGTTTTGGACCTCCATGTGGACCACATGTTCCATAAAAACAGGAAATAGTTTTGACTGTTCATCCTTATTCCTGGTACCTAGCACTGCACTTGGCACGAAGTGCCACTAAATGAATTTTTGTTTAATGAAGGAGTGGACGAATGAATAAGTGAATAGTAATTAAGCAAAGTTTGCATTCTTCCTGCTCCCTATTCAAACCACTACTTCTGGCCTGACTGTTCCTCCATCCCTGAAATTTCCACCAGAATCCTCTCTAAACTCAGAAGGTCTTCTCAGTGAAGAAAGGCCCCTGACCTTCAGAACGCTCAAGGGTTGGAAGGAAGAGTGTGAAGAAATAGAAAGGATCTTCCAAAAAGAAGAATGTGGAAGAATTCAGAGGACCTAATCATGTAAAATGGACAGCAAGACCCCAAGTTTTCAAAAGCCAAGTATGTGTAGCAAATAGAAATAATGACATTGATGGAAAGGAAAGGAAAAGGAAAAAAAAGAAATCATTTCATGGAATTAGGGCATCAAGCGGAATCAATGACATCTGCACTGATTAGATATATAAGAAAACCAACCAAAGGAGAAATCACATATTAAGAACTTGGATTGACTGTGTGAATATAACACATATTGCATTCATTTTCATAAATTCCTTACCAATTTTGCCTAAACTGGTACAATACTTATTATCACAAAATACAAGTTAGTATTTATGTATGTTGTTAGACTTGTGTTAGAATGGCAAATACAATGCTTACACTTTTTTCTTCAATAATCTGTGTATTTAGCTTGGTCAACTCTCACAAATTGAAAAATCTAAGGAAAACTCTATAATTGAATCTGCCTATGTTGAATTTTGCAATTCCCCTTTGGGAACATGGGCTTGATCATTAGGAACTTAAATATATGCAGACAAAAAAGGGAGTAGGTATGATTTTGGAGTGGTTTTTTTTGCCTTAGTTACTCTCTCCAGTATATATTATTAATGCAAGTTAAAATGGAACTACTTCCGAGAAGTGTAATATTGTAACACTTATTGGCAGCTGGTGTCTTCATGTTATGAAGATGTTCAGTGCTGATTTGAGGAAGAGATCTCATTAAAGCCCTGAGAATTTGAGGCAGGGTGCAAAATCGAAGGCATAAAATAAGGAATATCAATGATAAATAAATTTTGGTGTTGCATAATATTTCAGAGCACTAGCCCTGTCCATAAGTTGAGAAACACTAGATATTAACTGGATGTTTATATTTTATAATGAACATATATCTTATATAAATATGCAAATAGAATCTCAGAACCAGAAGATACTGCAAAGTCCCACTATCTTGCTTTACAGATGAGGAAATTAAGATCCATGAAGGTGAATGGGTTGCCAGTAGCTCATTAGATTATCATGGTGCTGAGGAACACTGATACTCTTTCTAGTCAAACTAAGTAAGTTATATAAGGGTTGGTGTCTTGGAACACAAGACACTGGTATTAAATGGCCCTGAAGAAGTAAAAGCAAACAAATGAAATTTCAGAATACAAAAGTAATACAAAGGAAGAGAGTATTATAGGGCTTCATGATAAGAAAATACTATAGATAAGTCCATTTTGGAGCTATTTCTGTTGTTTAATTTTTATTTATTACTTTTCATTGTAGAATCTTGCCCTGAAGTCAGATGTAAATTGTATTATTGAATCAAGAATAAAGTTCTACATATATAATTGAGATAATAGGCTAGGAATTATTGAAAATGATATTTGTTAAATTATAATCCTATTAGTATATTATTATTCACTTTAATATTTCTGTTATGGTTTAGATCTAAAGCATCTCCCCAAAACCTCATGTGCTCAAAGTGGAGCTTTTGGGAAGTGATTGAATCATGAGGCACTATACTTATTAGTGGATTAATCCACTGATGAGTTCACAACTGAGTGTGCCGGTAGGAGTTGGGACCTGCCCAGAAGAGGTGGGTAAATTAGGAGTTACCTGAAAGGTTTTATTCTTATCTCTAGCTCCTCTGTTTTCTCTCTATTTCCCTTTGTGCTTGCTGAGTGCTATAGGATGAGCAGTTTTCCTCCACCATCTTCTTCTGCCATACCATTTCTGCCTTGGAGCCAGCCAACCATGGACTAAACCCTCTAAAATCATAATAAATCTCTCCAAAATAAATCTCTCCTTCTTTAATTTCCAGGTGCTGGGTATTTTGTTCCAGTGATGGGAAATGATTAATATGCCTTCCAAACATACCACACACACACACACACACACACACACACACACACGTGCACACGTGGTAAATTTTCTAAAAAATGAAGCCATCATTATATAAATTCTATAAAAGCAAAGGATATTTCTGGCCTGTGGTCTTTAAGCTGTCTGCATTGCAAGGTGTTACATATGCAATATATGCTTAATAAATACTCATATATGGAAAGGATGATGATGATAACAACTTTTGCCAAATGCCAATTACAGGACATCCAGTCAAAGCTTCATGGGTCAATACATCAGCAGAAAGGAAGCAGCAAATAGAATTAAAATAATGTATCTGTTTGTTCATTGTTAATGGCTGCTATGAATTTGAATTAGGCCAGTAATTGCTTCCCTGATAGAAGAGCAAAATGCCAAAGTAAAGACTGTAATTAACATTCAGAAATAATGTAAGCCTAGAGTTTGAGGACTCTTTGAAAAGATCTCCAGTTTCCTCTTTCCCTTTTCCAAACCTCTTCCTAAATTCTTAGCATTCTTTGATTTCAAAATTTTATTTTTATTTTTATTCTTCCTCTTTCCTCCACTAAGCCTACTATTACTCCCAATTTTGAAGCTAGCAAAACTCCTCTGTTGTAAAAGGCACTTCTTTTCCATTAAAAATTAGTGACTAGGAAGTAAACCAGCAATAATAGGCATCTTGATGAAGCATGTAAAGGTCTACAAGATGCTCAAATTTTAAAATAATGCTTACTGCTCAACCTACTTTGTTTCCAAGGGAAAGTGGAAATGTGTCTTTTTGTTATTTCTGATCATTAACAAGAAGGTCAAGATAATGGCCCAACCTCTTAAATCCAAAGAAAATCAACTAACCCAGTTACATCCATTAAGGCATGAATAATAGTAGTTGCAGTAAATTTTTAAATCTACCACTTAGAGTTGTTGGACTCCCTTAGTTGGCTTAGTTTGTGATTTCTTACCCTTTTCATTGGTCAGGAATATGGTTGCCTTTTAAATATTAGAACATCCTCAATTTTCCCACCAAATACAATTTAGATCAATCTCCCAAAGGAAGCAGATGATTCGGTGCTTGGGTGAATACCGGTAGCTAAGAGTGTACTTTATCCATACCTTCCCTGGTGGCTCCTTACTCTGTGCTACATTCCACAAACCCAGAAAGATGTTTTGACTAACAATTCCACAATACAGTGATGAAAACTCACAGAGCCCAGACTGCCACTTTGCACTTCGCAAGCACTAGAAAAACACTTTAAACGGCAAACAAAAACTGTTTCCTTTAATAGGATATGGGACACATAAAGAGTATCATTCACAAAAAATAGAGAGAGGAAAACTGAATTTCAATTAAAATATTCAAGTAGGTTGTTACAATAATAAAGTCATTGCAATCATAAAGTGAAGGTAAAGAAATAGGTTTGAAATACTTATCATCTGAAATGTTTTAAGTCTAAAATTTTATATCTTTAAATACATATAATTACATAGAAATAGAAAATAGTATAATCAGTGGGTATTGTTTATACAAGAAGCATATATTTAAGCATATGATCTGTATATAACCCCATTTTATAAGCATGACTGAGTGCAGCAGAAGTGATGTTTTTGATCGGATAATATGATTAAGGAATGAATTGTTTGGTTGAAAATCAATTGCACTGGCTACCCACAACCTGGTGAGCTTAAAATCCGATTGTTTTTTCATTTTTGTTCCTCTCTTGGAATGACTTTAAAATGTCAAATTTTGTCTCAGGAGCAGTAGGGGTTCCATCTGCAATATCAGTGACATGCAACAACTTCACAGGAAATGCTAAATTCATAAATGGAATCAGTAGAAAGTTATAAGCATTTTTGTTTACTTCTAATGTAATACCTTTTTCATTTTCTTTTTTTCAAAAGTGAAATAAGTGGCATAAAACTGAGACATTGTCATTGGTTACATAATGGCATAACCATCAGAAAAATTAACAGGATTGTACTCTCAACCCATCTTAAAATTAATATGTAAAGGTGCAAATTTCCAATGATGAATGTCATTATATTGTATACCTAAAATGTACCAATGATTAGAATGAATAATCGATAATGTAAAATAGGAAGAAAAGGTCCACAGGGGTAGGGGTAGTGGGAGGGGCAGGGGAAAGGAAAGAAGGGAAAGGAAAAAATGATGAGAAATGGAAAAAATGGAAATAAAGTCTTTGTAAATAGGGAAGGGTGGAGGGCGTGAAGGGAGGGCTAGGAATGGGGAAAAAATAAGAATCAAGATGCATTATATAAGGGTACAATTCCCAATGAGAAATGTAATTGTGTTGTATACCTACAATGTACCAATTTAATACAAAAAAATTTAATACAATTTAATACAAAAAATAAAAAATAAAAATAAAATAAATAAAATAAAATTAATATGAGGGCCGGGGATTTAGCTCCGTGGTTCTGCTGCCTGCCTTGCAAGCACAAGGTCCCAAATTCAATCCCCCCAAAAAGAAAAAAAAACTTAATAATGAAAGCTAAGAATTAGCTATACTCTTTAAAGGTCTTATGTAATTTTCTTCAGCTCAACATTGTTAGTATTTGAGCCAGAGAATTGTGTTTTAGGGGACTGTCCAGTGTTTTGTGGGATGTTTAGCTGCATCTCTGGCTTCTACACACTAGATGCAACTGCTACCCACCAGTGTTAAAGCAAAACTCTGTCTCTAGATATTGTCAACTATCTCCCAGGAGGCAAAAACATCCATTTCCCCATTGAGAACCACTGCTTTATATTAATGCATAAGACCCAGAAAATCATGTGAGTTGCTATTGGCTGTAAGAGCAAATTTGGAATTCAATTCATCACAATTGCTGAAAGTTAAACCAATAAATCACATAGTCTAGGAACTACGACATTATGGAATTTATATTTTTACTGTATATATCAAAGGTTTCTTTTCTTTTTGGTCACAGGGTTACCTTTCTGAGTCACAATTACACTGCATTTGCTACCTGGCATCCACAGCTCCCAAGTGACCTGGAAAATTGCCCCTGTTAGTGCACCTGGGGGTTACCTATAATGACTAACCACGTGCACCATGAAAATAGAGGGGGAGATGAATGTATTTATTTTAGTACTGGTTTACCCCATGGGAGGATGGCAAATCACTTATTTCTGAGATTTCAAGGAAGAGGCTATGGTAGTATTATGCTCAAGCAATCCTCAACTTCTTAACAGCCATCATTTTCCTCTTTATAAAACAGTTTGGAGGGCTTTTTTTTCTCTGACTTTCCTTGTCTCAAAAGATTTTAGCCTGTCTCTGCAGGTTATTTTATGAAAGCTCTTGAAGATTGTTAAGATACAAACACAAAGAACTAGAATCTATCAAAATAGGGAAAGTTCCTGCCTTTGAATAACTGGAGGTCAGCTAAGGCTTCCATTATAGATCACCATCCAAGTTCATCGGTCAGAGAAGATTTGCATCCTCACAAGATACAAGAATTTTCAGGGTGAACAGTTCTTACATAACATTTCACTAGCATCTGCCATGACTGACTATACTCTTCTTCATCATTTTATTGTCTTGACTTCCATGATTAACATTTGCCTAGGTTTTTTTTTTACTATATCAGAGATGAGGAGCCTTTTTTAAGTCAAAAGTCCTTTAATGGACTCTTTTCTTTACAAAGCTATAAATATTGCAGAACTTATAGGGTTTTGTTCTCTACCTTCCCCTCCTAAATTCTGCTCCTATCTGATCTCATCCAATCCCCTGATTCCAGATACAATTTGTACATCCAGGATATGTGGACCACTGCACTGAGTCACTTGGTAATGGACATGGCTCCTACTTGACATCTTCATCTGGAAAACTAAATGGGCACCTCAAGCTTAGTACAGCTAAACTACAACCTTCAATTCTCCACAGTCCACTCATATCCTCAATCCTTCCCGAAGTCTCCTTTCTTTGATTCACATTCCTATCCAGCCCTCCAAAATATGTGCCAAATCCAACCACTGACCTCGCTCTCCACGATTACCCCCTAGTGCAAACATTGGTGATTTTCCCCCAGAGGAATGCAGTAATGTCCTTAATGTTACTCTGTCCATAAAGTAATTTTCCTAAAGCTTTAAGTACTCTATTTTTCATAATACTTGGGGTGAATTCCAATCCATACTAAATATACCAGGCCTCCAAAACCTGACCCTCATTCCCGCCATCTCTTTCATTACTCACAACACAATCATCACACTGGCCTTACTTCTGTCATAAAATACATTGATGTTATCTCCGTTAGAAGGCCCTTTTGTCTGCTGTTCTTTTATTTGTGAAAGTCTTTCCCAAATCTTTGTCCCAACCTCAATAGTCTTTCCTTAAGAGGCCTTTGTCACCTGCTGTAGCTTTCCTAACCTCATGTCACTGCAGTTCACTATGAACCTCCTCCATATTATTCATAGAGTATATTTCTAAAATTGTTTTTTACAAACCTTTGGATTGTTCTCATTCCTAGGGCAATGACTATATTTTTTTCTGGGCTGTATCCTGAGCCTGAAACGTTGCCTCACACATAGGGAAGCTCAATAAGTATTTGTGATCTATATAGCTACAATCTGAGAAAAGGGAGAAACCCAACTTAGCGCAATGCTGTCTAATAAATCCCCAGTGGGATCCATCTAGGCTGTCTACTACCACAGTGCTTTTGTCCATTCTGAGAACTGCAGGTGTATATATATATGAACCAATCTGGTAAAGTAATGTTTAAAGATAGGCTCAAATTTTGGCATGTCATGCAATTTTGAGTCCATGTTTTTTATTGCCTCTAAGACTTAATGATTCCAGCATTCTTATGCAATTTAATAAAAGATAAGATGAACCATTGTGAATGGATTGAGCTAGGACTATACCCAAAGAAAACATGTGTATAGATGATTTGAGAGCAATGAGATCCATACTAAGATTGCACTGTCAGGCAATGTTTAATGATGATTAAAAGAGATCAAAGAAGCCAGACATATTGGTGCACACCTGTAATTCCAGCACTCAGGAAGCTGAGGCAGGAGGTTTGCTGAGAGTTCAAAGCAAGCCTGGGCCATATAGTGAGTTCAAGGCCAGCCTGAACTACATAGTGAAACACTCTAACTCAAAAAATAAAAAACAAGAACAACAACAAAGATCAAACATCTTTGGCCACTAGAAAATATAAAATCTCCCTTGAGAGTAGCCTTTAAATTGGTACAACTTTCTAATGTGCAGTTTAAACTTTTAACTACTCTTACTTTGTCTATATTACTGTGTTAGTTACTTTCTTCATTGCTGAAACAAAATGCCCAACACCCACAAGTTAAAGGAGGAAAGGTTTATTTAGCTCACAGTTTGTAGAGGTTTCAGTCCATAATCACGTGGCTTCAAGGCAGGGTGGCAGGACAGACAGGTACTGCAGAGGAGAAACAGTTTATTGAGGACAGAAGGTAACACAGCAGGCAAGAGACCTTAGCAGCTTTTTTCTCCCCCTTTTATATTCTGTCTAGGCTACCAGGATTAGGATGGTGCCAAGCCAATCAGTGGACTGATTTAGTAAAATCACACACCCTTAATCCTAGCATTGTACTGTGCATCAATCACACTCTAGATCCAGCCACCTCTGAAAAAGCCCCACCTATGACTGGCTGAGGCTTGGCAGGGGACATCTAGAAACAAGCCAGAACAACTACTTTGTTTTTACCAACATTATCAGCATTATCATTATTATAAGAAAATTTTGTCTGGGAAACTAAAGAAAGCATGCAGTACAATTACTACTATTGACCTGGAATAGAAAAGAGAGTAGTAGTTGGATTATAACTAATTAGAGAGTAGCCATCAGAGTTAGGGAACTCTGCTAGCTAGGCATGTTCCACTTAAAGAGGAAAAAAGACAGTGTGAACCAGGTTAAAAAAAAACACAGACTTGCATCTTTCTACAGCTTGGCAATTAAATGAGATTCACACCAATTGAGATCAAGGGTGCCCCTGGGCTGACACAATAAAAGAAGGTTATATATGCCCCTGTGACATGTTGGCAGAATTACAATCATCTCAGTGCCAAGAAGGACAGGGAATTTTTGGTTAATTCTTTATAAGGGGTATCTTTTAATTATAGGAAAAATAACTTCCCCCAAATATAAAAATGGACGTGTTTAAATGCTTCTTTTTGTACCCACACACTTAGATTTTACTGACAAATAATTATGTCGGCAGATCTACAAGGTACACTTTGTCTTCTCATCGCCACTTTAGACAAACATATATATGTTTAAGAAGCCCTATATTTTTAATTTATTGGAATTAGTGTATATTACATAGGAGCTTTGTTTCCATCATACAAAAAATTAATCATTAGATGGCTTAATAAAGAGCTCTCCTCTGTTTTTACGTGTTTGCTTAATGATTATTATTGAACCTAGGTGACAGAAAGCAGGAGATTTAAGTTCAAATTCTAGAACCTCCGACCAATTGAAGAGCTATCAAAAATAAAAATAAAGTATCCCTATAACATAAGATGAGTCAATAGAAAAGTAAGTTAACAGTTCAAAAACTTTATGGATCGTTTTAAAGAATAAAACCATGATATAAAACAGGATATTGGTAGTTAATGTAGTTCATCAAATGCCAGTAAGGAGAGAAAATGGACCTGTGTATTTTCAGTTACTGGGGTAAAAATTCTTCTTACACACTATCTATATAGAACTTTTAACAGTGTGGCCTCCAGCCTTTAAGTTAGACAATCAAACTAACCAAAACACCAAACACGTTTTGCTCATCACTGGTTTCTGTAGATGGTCCACAGATGTGATCATGCATAGAAAGAAATTCTTACATCATCACCACTCAAAGGCCATTGATGTTCTCTATTAATATTCAAAAGATACAGGTCATATAGTTCTTGAACTATCTACATACAGCATATATATTTGTAAAAAATTGTATTGACTGGTCATTTAGAAATTCATTTTTCTTGGTGGGGGAGAGATAACCACAAAATAGAGTCAAGCTACTTTTATTTCATAGTAATGCTCTTTTCTTTATTTTTCTTCTAACCCCAGGTGCTCACCATGTCTTAGTGTCAAAAGCAAAAGCAATCAATTCAACCAAAGTACTAGCAAAGATAACCTGTTGTTGGAACATTCCCATGCACTGCAATGTTTTTTTGCTCCCATGCCTGGAGTTTGTGCCTAAATGTTAATTATGCCTTACATAGCTAATCAATACCAGAGAAATGCTCCCATAATTTAATAGAATGGATAAAGCCCAGATGTCTAACAGGTAAGAATAAATCATACGGGCCTGTGAATCACAGTTTTTATCAGAGACTCAGTGGGATCATAATGTATTCTTTCAATCTGTACCAAAGATAGTAGCAGGAAACTCTTTTATAGATTTCTTGGTAATCTGAGCTGATGTTATACCTGTTACAGGACTTTTCCAATGAAATAGAAACACAGCAGGATAAAAAAGATACAAATGGTGATTTTATAACAGTCAATAAAAGCATGACTGTATAGTAATGGAAAAATTGTTCATGAATTGTGAAGTATCAGTGGCTCAGTTGGTGTGGTAATAAAATAATTTGAGTTCTGCTGTTGGGACTTTTTTTAAATGTGCTAGCATATACCTTTAATTTACTAGTTTTTCCTTTCCTTCGAGGAGAGGAGTCACCAAAAGCAATGAAACTTATTAAGAAAGTAATGTATCTTCGTCAAAAACAGACACCTAAATCAAAACAACCTCCTGAATGGCTTTTTAAACTACTTTATAGGCCATTACTTTTATTCATGAAGGAGAATTTCAGCCCATTATGTGAAAAAAAAATTTATATTTAGTTCTCTTCTTTTGTGTAATGGAGAGGAAACATTTCATGTATATAATCATTAACCTCGTGTCTCCCAAACAAAGAGATATAGCTTTTTACTAACTTTAAGCCACACACTGACCTTTAGGAAATGCAGGAGAAAATTATGTGATAATTTAAATGAAGAAAAATTAGAAAGCAGCAGACTCACTTAGAGGAAGGCAGGAATGATATATTTTACTTGATCCAGCAAAATTTATTCTCCCAGAAGATTTCTCCCCAATCCTTTCAAAGGGGAGCACTATGCTCTAGGTTTCTGTTAGTGTCTTTCTGGATATTAATTTTTTGAGAAAACTTTCTTCACCCTCACCTTACCCTAGTATTCATAAATTGTTATATATAATTAAAATGATGGCATAATCTTATTTCCTAGTGATATTAATATTGTCAAGTTAATGAACTATAATTTTTCTACTCCAGTGACAAGATGCATTCATTTAAATTATATAACTTCATAGTTGGTGTTAAAAACAAGGAGAGCAGATAGTTATTATCTCTGAAGTATGGAAAAGGAAGTCTTGAAGGAAGAAGCTATCTATAAGTGTTTTCTTGCCTAACAAACCAATGCAGTGTTCTTTAAACATCTAAGACTGTAACACATCTGAGCAGTGCATTTGAAAGGGTACTATCTTGTTCTTAATAGGAAGCCAAAGAATGCTAGTAAATTTGAACCAAAAACACATCTATTCTGTCTAACCATTTGCCGTTTTGGTGAGTTCCCTACATATGAGTCTAAGACTTCTTACCAGTGGGGCCCTAGCTTTGGCTTTACCACTGGGTGGGGAATATAGCCATCTCACCATCACCTTTGTGGAATGGAAAAGTTGTGCCTTCCTGCATAAATCATGAAGATGCCTCCAAAGCACAGAATAGTACTGTGTACTGCTGATCAATATCTTCTGCTTATCTTGTCTTTGTTCCTATTGACATTTTTTTCCTGTTTCAGTGGGCTGGTCACAGACCATGGTTTACCACTCAGACCCAGCCTTACCAAGGGAATAGGAGCAATGTCAGAATGCTGCACTCCAGCTTATAGTTTTTGCAGGACCCTCAACAGTCAAGTAGGGGCAGCTATGCTTTACTGTGTTTGCACAGTTAACACATTGTTAAATGTATAAACACAAGTGGAGTAAACATGTTGCTACAGACACACACGAGTGCTCAATGGTTCTGTGCTAAGGGGACAATCTGAGGTTGTTTTCTCTTCCTTAATTCATTTACAAGGAAAAAAAAAAAAAAGCTAAGTGGGAGGCTCACCATGCCCCTGCTGAAAGTGTGGCTGAAACTGAAGAGTTACCATAAAATCTTATCCAGAAGCCCAGACAGCTGATGCTGCTGCATCCTCGCCACATCTAGGCAAAGAGTAAGGCCAGCAAGTTGTCACTGTCTAGTGATGAACCTGATTGCCCTTGCCACCAATTCCCCATATTTCTGGAACCCAAATATTTTAAGAAGCAAATGTAAATGATTATTTAAGTATCTCCTTTCATTCTGAGGAAGTCAACTTCTTTCCTCAAATAATTACTAGAAGCTTTGTTTTGCGTTTTCTATGTTTTATGCAAGTGTTGATCAAGCTTTCTGTTTAATTCTATGAAAAGCATAATAGCTCTGAAGCCAGCCTCTCTGGGCTCCTTTCTTGATGCAATCATTTATTACCTGGTGTGTGGCCTTAACCTCTCTGGGCCTCTTATAGCCTGTGAAGTGGGAAGAAGACTTATACCTATTTCATAGACCTGGGGTGATCATAAGGTCCAGGTCACATGTTTAATGCTGAGTTGGACCATAGTCTTACAACAAATGTCATCCAGCCACTATCATAAGGCTTGAGAGAGGTAAAATGATTACCATAGCATCCAGCACATAGTAAGGATGCAACAGATGTTAGCTATTGATTCTGATTTTTGTGGTGGAGACTACAGCAACCCACACACATCCTATTTTGAAAGGGTCAAAGGCAACTTTTTGTAGTTAGTCATATGTTACAGACATGCTATGAACCAATTCATTTGACTGAATCTCATCATTTCTTAGTAACTCATTAGTCCCAAGTGAATATAATTTAGCCCACTCAAGTGAATCCAGCTGGGCCCCTTTTTATTAAGAAAGACCAGACAATGTCACGGTGAGAACTGTGTTGTAGTTAGAATCTCTGAAGCTCTAGCTTTGGCCTAACCACTGAATAGGACATACGGCCACTCACAAATTTATCAATAGGGATAATAGTTCTACTTATAGATTTATTGAACAAAATTTAAAATATGGTTATATTTATTATAGAATATCAAGTAAATATAAGGGACTACCATCATCCTCAAATAGCATGTTCTCTGCCTACCACGAATTTACCTCCTTCCACCTTGCTTTATAAGGAACTAGATCCATTACAGCATGAAGTAAATTTTGACTCTGTATTCTTGGTTTAAAAGGTAGTAAAATTTGTAGATATAAAAAAGCTGAAGAGTATCATTGAGGTTCACCTATCTAAAACCTCTTTATCCGAAGAAACTCTTGTTAATCATGAGTCAAATCATTGATTAGGCCCAATTAATCTCAATAAGCAATGATTGCATGTAACCTGACTGAACTCTCGCCTCAGATCAGGTCGCAAATCTATTACTACGCTCCTTCCACAGTGAAATTCAGCAAATAATGCATATTAAAGTAAGCAGAAATAAAAATCTTAGGAAAGTCGTTTGGGGGTAAAAAATGAATGCAAATCCTGAAACTATCATTTAAAACCTCACTGGATGTAAAACAAAATGTTCTGCCTGGTAACACAGATTAATAAAATAATTAGGCCATGTTAGACAGGTAATATTTTAGTCAATTTAGCGTTGGTAAAGCACTCTCACACAGCTTGCAACTTCTGCTCAGAGACTATAAACATTTGCATTTTATGACATTTTAAAAGCATATCTTATTTCATATGCAAAATCTTAATGACACAAAGAACTCCGTTTAATGAAAAGTTATTCCTGTGGTAATAACTTTGGGAACAGAAGCCAAATACTGGATTTTGGCAGAAATTTTGAAGTAGGCTGAGGTCAATCTTTAGAAGTAGCCAATAAACTAAATGTAAAAAAAAAAAGTAGCCAAATAGATCCAGCTTGAAATATTAATCAATTGGGTTTTTTTGTTTTTGGGTTTTTTTTGGTACCAAGGATTGAACTCTGGACCTTGCGCTTGCGAGGCAGCTGCCAGAACCACTGAGCTAAACCCCTGGCCCATTAATCAATTGTTTACCTACACTTAATGCATTTTAGCCCTGTTAATCTACACTGAAATATCACTTGGAACTTAACAGCCATCTATACCCAATCATCAAATATTTAGTATCTGTTTAGGAAAAGTAATTGGTAAAACTCAAAGCTACTATTTATTCTCTTTGATTAATGTTTATCAAGTGCACGTTTTGTAATAAAATAATACATCAGTGTTCAAGATCCACAAATGCTTCCTCTCCTTATCAATATACTAGCTCCCTCTTACCTTCTTTGCACCATCTCTTGAAAGTGGAGCGCAATGAATATTTTCTTGAATTAAATTTTTAACTTCTATAAAGGATTTACACTTCCTCTGGGCCACAGAAGTACCACCTTTTTAAAATTCTTCCTAGATAAACTAAGAGGATATCCTCTTCCCGGTATATATCTGTTTTCTTTTCAGAATCACTAGCCACAGTCAGTTATAGAAAATGTGGGAGTCCAGAGAGCAGCATTTCTCCCTTTCTGAGGTCCTTCTGGTTGCAATATTTTAGGCAAAGGCTTTCATCCCTACGGAAATACAGTACCTAGCATGTGCTTTGGGCTCAGGGATTGAGGACTAAATTAATGATCATAAATTGAGGCTCATGAGGCTCCTGCAGTCATTAAAATTGCAAGCTTTTGAATTGTGAATATTAAGAAATATTTGCAAGAATCTGGGAGTGGGTGGGAAACACCTCTAGTCTCATAATAATTTGCATAATTTTAAAGAACCTTGTTCTCTAAAATAAATTAAATAGACACAATGTCCTTAAAACCTGAATTGGTAAACTAAAAACAAATCAATGTCTTCTTCTTTCTTCCTCTTAACTTAGACCAAAGTCTTAACAACAAAAATATTTTTATAATTAAAAACTCTTCTTTTTTTAAGAATAGAATTATGGCATGTCGCTTAATTCTTAAGAGGCACCAATCTATGAGTTTCAACAAGGAAAAATATTGTTGTGTATAAACTATCAGTGCCACTTGATTTTCTATGACCAGTCATCAAATGATGACTAGAGAAATTAAGAATGACTTTATAGAAACAGAAAAACAACAAAATTCATAGAGAACCACAAAAAAAACAGAATAGACCAAACAACCCTGAGCAGAGAACAAAGTTGGGAACAACACAATACTTGACTTTAAACATACTGCAAAACTATAATAATAAAAATAACAAAATACTGACATAAAAAACCAATATAGAGACCAACAGGACAGTATAGAAAATCTGGAAATTAATCTATATATTGCTACCCAACTGACTTTTTGACAAAGGCACCAGGAATGTACATTGAGAAAGGCCAGTCTTTTCAATACATAGTGCTTGGAAAAGTAGATTTCCAAATATAGAAGAATGGACCAGATCCCTGTCTCTCAGTATACACAAAAGTCAACTCAAAAATAGATCAAGGACCTAAATGTATTTGAAACTATACAACTACTAGGAACAAACATAGTAAAACACTTCAAGATGTTGGCATAGGCAAATAATTTTTGATAAGACCACAAAAACCCATGAAACAAAATAAAAAAAATTTTAAATGATATTGTGTCAAACTAAGAAACTTATCAACAACACAGAAAACAGCAGAGTAGAGAGATAACATGAAGGAAATACTTGCAAACTATGCATCTGACTAGGGATTAATTTACAGAATATATAATTAACTGAAAGAATTCAATAGCAAAACAAATAATCCAATTTAAACTTAAACAAAAGATATGAATTGACTTTTTGCAAAAGAAAATACCTACATAAATGGCCAACAAGAATATTAATGTTACTCAATGTCACTGTACAAAAAATGTTGAATGTATTTAATTATCAAAACTACAATAATATACAATTCACCTTTGGTGGAATGATACTGATCAAAATGACACTATATTTCCAGAACCAAATTTTAGCATTTTCTTTTAAAATAACCATTATGATTATCTTGACCTGGGCAAGGGAACAGCGGTACTGACCCTTGGGGACTGGACAGACAAAGAGATAACGAAGTAAGGCTCCCTCTCTGACAAGAATGTGGAATCTGTCTTCCTTAGTTTTGGATGTTGTTATTATTTTTTTGATTGATTAGTCTCCAAGGAAACGCTGAAGTCTTAACTTGATTATAGTGATTCCTCCTTCATACATATTTATACACTATAATATTCAAGTGTTTTGTCTTTTCTCCAAACTTTAATTCAGTGATATCTATTAAAAACAAGGATTTTTTTTATCCAGTTACAGTCGATACTAAATATTTCTTAAATTTTAACCCATTTATAAAAATACTGAATATCTTCTAAGTTAATCTCTTTTTTTCCCCAGTGTGGTTGGAGTTGTGCTTTCCTCAGAGTTGTTGTTTTTGTTATTAATGGTTGATGTTTTAATGAGAAGCTCCATACTATGAGCATATTAAAATAAAGATAGCTCTTTCTAAAGATCAATTATCCCTTGATTTTTAGTAAGCTGAAATAGATCTTTTGGAGCAAATGATTTTCTAAACAATGACCCCAGCACCCTAGAAGGGAAATTCTCCTTGGCTATTAAAACAGTTCCAATAAGAGAGACATGGTCTGTGAGAAATTGGCAAAGACATCTCGGCATTTTGAAATGTATCTTCAGCTCTGAGTTGATTTGAATAATGTTTGAGTTGCTCAAAATTCTTCCAGAAATCTCAAACTGTTCACTAATTAGCATTTACCTCAAAATGTGTATCAGATTTTTCAGACTCATCCAAGACTTCTAAGGTGAATAAAGAAACTACTAGTATAAATGAAAAAATTAGCATTTATTCTAAGATATTTTTGAAACAACATTGAAAAGAAAGCTTTGTCCTTTTTTTTGTTCCTTCATTGTAAGAGGAAATCTTTTTTTATTTATGACATATTCTGAGTAACATTTTGGACATTCTTTTAAGATCTTAATATATAGCATATTAACCATTACTATTCTCTAATTATTTTGCTAGGAAATTTTGTTTTATTTTTCCATAGGAGAAATAAAAATGTTTTTATATTTTCTTTATTTATACCTACTCATATTATGTTAAATAAAAAATACTTACAGGGTGCCCTACATCTACAGTTCCTCAGTTTTGAAAGCACAAACCATCCTATTTGCACGGAAAAGAGAGTTGGTGATACAGAAAGGTCAAAGGAATAGTTTAAATTCCTGGGAAACAAAGTTATGGCTTCCTAAGAGAAAGAGAAAGAGAATTCTAGAGGAGGTGAAAATTTAAAGAAGCATTACATTTTCTAGGACTTTCCAGCCAGTGACTGTGGAGGTGATGCCTAAGGTTTATTTAAAATCACATCTCACTGACAATATTCCTTACCTCTTGGTCAGGTAAGTGTTTTTTTTTAAATCACTTTCCTTGTTGCTGAGACACAATAGCTGGCACCCACTATTTGAAGGAGGAGAGGTGTATTTTGGCTCACATGTCCATCCATAGTTAGATGGCTCCAAGGCAGGACTGCATGGCAGAGGGGCATGGCAGAAGAAAAGGTGCTCACCTCATGGCAGTCTGGAAGTAGAGTCAAAGAAAGAGCCAAGAAGAGCAGCCAAGAAGAAAGAAACATCTTTCCTTGTCACATCCAGTGACTCCCCGCCTTTCCCAACAGAATTCACCTTTCAACAACAAGTAAACTCTACCAACCCCATAATCCAATCATCTTTCAAAACCCTCATATATGAGCAGATGAGGCTTTAGAGGACATTTTAGATCTAAACCATAACAGTCCTCTAAATAATTTTGTAAGGACAGTAAGGAGAATAAGGTTTATTTAAAAATGCAGCCATGGTTATCTGATCTTAAAAGAATCAGTAAAGTTGTATATCGACTTGTTAAAACAATCTAGAATCAATATATTGATATTCTCAATAAATGAATTTTTTTACTTCCTCCTATTTGTGTCTCAAGTCCAGCTGACTTAAGGAAGAGGAGAAATTGAGGGACCATCTTTGAACTTGGTAACCATTTTAAATTACCTCCCTTCTGTGCATTTTCCATAAAAATCTCATTCTTTCTTTTTTTGTTTTGTTTTGTTTTGTTTGAGACAAGGTCTTGCCGTGTAGTTCAGGCTGGTCTTGAACTCACAATGTAAGCTTGGGCTGGCCTCAAACTCATGGCAATCCTCCTGCCTCAGCCTCCTAAATACTGGGATTACAGACATCCACCACCATTCCCAATCATTCCTATTGTTTTGAGTGATTTTTTTTTTAAATAAAAGCAAAAATAGGGGCTTGAGATTTAGCTCAGTGGTGCCACTGCCTGCCTCACAAGTACAAGCTGCCGAATTTGATTCCCAGTACCAAAAAAAAAGCAAAAATAAAAACTTCTAGATAGTTACCACAGCACATTTTCATCCCGGGATCTTTCCTTCTAGGATGTACAAATTTAAACTATCCATTCCCCCTCTAGGCTTCAGTTTGCTCAGTGAGAAGGTGAACGCCTCATGAATCGTCTGACTTCTTTATGCTTTATACTATGACCTAATTATGTATGTAGATGTAGATTTTGTCAGTTATACCCTTCAGCATGGCATTCAAACTGAAAAGGGACTAATTATTCTTCTTTCTCTCAAATTCTTCCCTTCTGTCAATGTTTCTTCGCCTGAGTTTCTTTACAAATGGTTTGAAATGGCTTTCTGGAATTGACTTACTAATTATATCTGTTGGAATATTGATAAGTTATGGCAATTCTGATAGAAATTCTTCAGAAAGCTCTGAAGATAGTATGATATTTAATTTAGTGCTAAAATTTAAAATATCACAGGGCATCTTGGTGCACACCTATAATCCCAGCATTCTCCGAGGCTGAGGGAGGAGGATTGCAATTTACAGCCCAGCCTGGGTAATTCAGCAATTTAGCAAGACCCTGTCTCAAAATAAAGATAAATAAAGGGAAGAGATGTAGCTCAGTACAAAGACACTGGGTTAATCACCAGTATCATAGATAGACAGATAGATTGATAGGTAGATGATAGATGATAAATAAATACCAGTAGATAGATACAAATAAAATCTGAAAATATGGCAGCTCAATTTAAAACACTTTATCCTGATTAGTCTAACCACTTTTCAACCCCTATTTTATGTTGATTTGAAAGCGTGTTTAATTCCAGCACAACCTTTTGTACATTATTCTTGAGTTTACATTTGCTATTACCCAAATTCCAATTCTTAGCTCTGTTATTGACTGTAATTTCCCCAAGGATAGCTTGCTTTCTGTATTACCAACAAATCAATTTTTTGTATCTGGATATGAATTGAAAAGTAGCTATAATTAGCTGAAACTAATAGAAATAATAATAATAACTATGTTTGTGAGTGCTTACGTTTATATGGGGCATTTCTTCAATCAGAGGAGAATAGAGTGCTTCTCCAGTTTGACAGGGTGATAACCTGAATCCAAATGATGTATTCCATCACCCCAGGTGAAATGTAGTTGCTATTAAATAGTCTGTGGCAGTACAGGATTGTGAAGAGTGAAGAACAAAAGAGATTTCTTTATTTATTGCCTTACATAATATCCACTCACTGCTTGTGGCCCTCAGACTGCCAGAGAAAATGCCATATTGATTGTATAAATCTCAACCCTAGTAACCTGTGTCTCCACCTTGAAAGCTGCATCAAAGTTGTGCATTGAAATGGAAGTAGCATGGGCTTTGTGCCAGATGGACCCATTTCTAACTCCATTCCTTCCACATAGGAGGTTGCCAACTTGGGCCAGTAGTACAACTTCTGTAAGCTGCGTTTTCCCCACATGGTAAATGCGGGATGCAGTGATGGTTCTCCTGGCAAGCTATTAGAATAATTAAATGATGTACAATGTTTAAGTTGAATCATGTAAACTTCAACACTCCACTTGATGTTCCACCCATGACAATTCCTGGGGAAATATTAAAGGACAAGGTTGACACTCAAGGCTAAGGATACGCCATGGTTTGGGTCATTATGTTTGGCTGGTGTAGGGGAGTTACTGTCCACAGGCTTTCTATCTTGCTACTTTTACCCTTTCATGTTCCTTTGTCTAGAGAGAGCAGACTTTTCTTCTGAGAGTTGTTGTCATTGGAGTTTTGCTGTCATTGTAGTTTTGGACTGTTGGCTTCTACAGTCCTCAGTTGGGGATACTGAAGGCAAAGAAAACTCAGGGAACTCACTGTCATTTTGTTCAGAGTCTCAAGGTACCCAGCCTTTCTGCCTATGTCTCTCCCAGAGTCCTCCTATGTTTGTTGTATATGTAAAACATCCAGAGTATTTAGCTTGACTTAGAAAAGATAGAGATAAGTGTATCTACTCCATCTTAGTCCTGAATTATTCAGATTTTCGGTATTAAAGCTTTTTTTTTAAAAAAAAAAAAGCACTTTAGAATAATTACCTAGTTTCTTGCCTTGATGAGTAAGTATCCACATAAAATAATTTGATCTTTTATATCAAAGAAGACTGCTATACTGACTGTCATGTCTGTGTACTGATACAGTAACTGTAGATGGTATTGGGGACTTGGCTCCACTATAAGACACATCCTAGACATTCCTTTTAGGGAAAAATAAGGCTCCTATATTAATCTGTCTCCATTCATTTGTTTCCATTTTCCTATGACACTTACTTCTTTTTATGTAGCCACACACTGTAACTTTATTAGAGATTTTTATGTCTTTCCCTGTATTTCCCACTTCTAAACCCCTGTATCTTGTATTGATATTGAACTAAGCCTCTAGTTGGCTTTATAAATCAGCAGCAGCAATAACACAGAACACTGTCCTTGATTGTTTTATAAAGAAAACAGAGTACCATCTTAAATATTTCTCTATGGTAGTCATGGCAAACCTCTGGCACATGTGCCACAGCAGGCTGGTTTTATTTTATCACTGCAAGCTCTAAAAGGTTCACTATCAGTGCTTTATGGCATACCATAACTGTATTAAATAGAAAATATTTTATATTTAATCCAATTCATCTTCATTGAGCACTACAATAAGCCAGGCACTGAGCTGCTAGGTGCACAGAGATGACTAAGTTCCTCCCCGTGTGACAGAGATGACACTAACTACAGGTAGGGATGTCAGGACTGGTCTTCAAGAGGGTTGAGAGAAGGAGACCAAGGAAGCCCCTGAGTAGAGGTGACCTCTGAGTTGGATCTTGAAACTTGAACATTTTTCTTTCCAGGTAAGTATAGGGGTAGAGAAAAAAATATAAGCAAAAGCATAGGGGCATTGGCCCAGTGCCTGCTGCTCTAGAGTTCTCAGATATATTTGCAAGCTGTTGATCAGGATTGAGAGTTGAAAAAGAAAAAGTGGGAGAAAATTGAAGTCCTTTTGTAAAGCATTCCTTCCATGTCATTTGTTCTTTTACTTTTGTTTCTTTTCACCTGTCTTTGGTATATAAAGATAATATATGTACATTGTAAAATACAAAAAGCAAGATTTATTCCTTTAGAAAATCATACCAAAAATAAATTATCTTTCTCTTTTTTCTCTCTTTTTCCTCTCTAACCATTGTACACTAACTGGTTAAATGATTCTCCTGCCTGTAAATGTGGAATATAGTTGAGTTCTGGAGGGTAAAAAAATTGATTGCCGTAACAAGGTCTACTGCTAAACCGAACATATGTTGCTCATAATGTCACTTTCTAAATCAATGAAATTATCATTATAGAACATGTCGACAAATTAGACATGTAAAGTGGCTGCTGTATGTGGGAGAGATGTAATTTGGCTCCATAAAAAGAAAATTAAACAATAAAATATCAATGACAGATGTAGTTAGCTAAAGGTTTTGAGGTTTAAATACCAATTTGTGGGGAAAAAATATGGAGACACTGAGGAGAATAGATAAAAATACCAGTCTTCACCAAACAGGAAGATTCAGTGTTTTTGTCCAGAAGCTCTAAGACATTAGCCATGCCCTTTATTTAGCAAAGAAATACACCGACAAGCTCCTAACTTTTTCAAATCCAAACAAAATAAGTTAGTGATGATAAAAAAAATATAGCCAATAAAATTCATTTCTCTGATTTGAAAGAGCATAGTACATTAGGTCAGCAATGGTAAAGCCACATCCTCCCTTACTGTGGCTGCAAGGGGAATGAATGTCCACTTTTTCTCCTAAGAAAATAACATGCCAAAAGCCACAAGTTTGAAGATATTCCTATTTGTGGTTAATTATGCCTAATAATAGAACCATCATGGAATTATATGTGACTTAAAGATAAGTATGAAAAATAGTCAACACCATTATTTATAATAAGCTTATTGTTCTTATAATGAAACCTGTGTATTTCTCTTTGAATAATGAAATAACTGAAAATTAATCTCTTTTGTACTCTAATTACTTATTGTACTCTAATTCACTTATTCCAAGTGAGTCTCAGAAATAACTGGTATAGTAGAAAACAGATGTTGGTTTACTTTATGAATCTTCAGCATCACTTACACATTAAGGTAGGGAAAACGACAATGTATTGAGATTTCAGAAATATTAGAAAATCTCAATATCTTTAAGATTTACTTGATAAGCTTTTCCCAAATGCTCTGATGTTTTCCATGTACCCATCTTGGGAACAAAGAGTGAGCCTTTTGAGCATTCCGTACCCTAGTACTTGGCACAGTAACTTGCACACACAAGTAAACTAAATACCAAGTGCAGAGATGAGAGAGGCTAAAATACTTGCCACATAAAAGCCATTTATCCTGTTCGGAAACAAATTCTGCCTCTCTTTGTTCAAGGGCCGGGAAGGTTTCATCCCTCAGCCCCATGTGGCTGAGCAGAGCTATATGAGTAGTACTTCAGCCCAGTGGGTTGAGGGGCTGTACAGGGATCACTTCCAGAGTGGACTATATCACTGCTAGTATGAGACAGCACAGTTCTCTTTTTCCCAGCTCTCCGCATTCATGCCAGCTACTTCATCTGCCCAAGTCCGAGGTCGATTATAATAAACCTGAGGACGTAATACATAAGGGAGAATTAACCCATTCTTCTAAATTTCTGAGATTATCCCAAATAGAACAATAGGTGAAAATAGAGTGGCTACCAATATTTCCCAGGAAACAATGCTTTGTAAATTAAATGCCATGTCATCATTGCAGTTGTCTTAACCTCCCTCCCTGTGAGTGTCCTTTTTCCAAAGAGACAAATGTGATTGAATATTAAATATGGCAGTATATACATCTGACACTTTTCCACAAGTGGGAAAACCTCTTCCAACATAGATTTATATGCTAAGAAGGCAAAGATGACTCTGCAGAAAGTTATAATGAATGTGCACATACACATACCTAAATATTTGTATTCTTTGTCCATTTATCTGATAAAGAAAACATAACTTGATATAGATTGCTGGATCACCAGGGTCATTTAGGTAGAGTATTATTGTCTTGGCTTTTCACGTCTAATGTTATTGCATTGATGGTTCTATTATATTTCACACAACATAATTAACAGAAGGAAATGGAATAATTGTATAAAATGGGAAGAAGCAAGAAACTAAATCAAATGACATTCCCTTCTGAAAGTTGTGGATAGAAAACTTCTTCAGCATCTGTTATGGAAATATGGAAACTGGTATTTTTAAATGCAGTGTGAAATGTAAAATAAGAGACAAAATGTGGTTCATCCATATTTGAGAATCCTTGCTTGTCAAAATAACATTCCCAAAAAGAAAATCTTTCAGAAAGAGTACCTCTCAGAACACTCCTTCTAATGGTGCTACTTTCAAATAAATAAATAATGTATTTAGTATATTCATAAGACAGTGCTCCAAATCTACAACTAAAACCACCTAATAGGAAGCAAAGAAGGAATGTCCTAGCTCCTGGTTGGAAAGTTCTGTAACAAATAGGTAACCTCTGAACTGAGTAAAAAGAGCCAGCAAACAAACTGGAATTGGGGAGTCCACCCCTAAACTTTCCATGAAAAGAAAGAAGTTTTGGCAGCCATTACTACTAACACTGTTGAGATGAACCTAAGAAAGAAACATAATGAAGCAAGGACAATATCTCCTGGAAGTCATAGTACGACCATTTTATATATTTAAAAATGTAATACCCATGTGCAGTCTGCTCAGTTAATCAAGTGATGGAGACCACTCTTCTCAGAGTGGAGAGTGCCCAAAGCTAGCCAATTACCCAGGGTCCACTTGCCCCCCAGAGGAATGCACTACACCCTTGAAGATGGCCATTCTGCTTGTAAGTTTCTCTAAGAGACCTGCTATCCTTGTTTGAATTTTCATGTAGCAGATCCATAGTCACATCCACAATTTACATTTTTTTCTTTAAACTTTTCATCCTTTGATATGTTAAAAGAGATAAATGTTCCAACACTAATCTTCAGAGACACAAATGGTGTGCATGTAAATAAATGGAAAATGTACAAACAGAAGATAGCAAAAAATGAAAGCCTGAGAAATCCATCTCACCTGAGACTTTAGTTTCATCCAGGGATGGTTCACAAATAAAACAGATCCTCTTTAAGAATAATACAAAATTACAAGAAGAAAATAAAGTTAAAAGTGAATACCTACCTAAAATGAGAAATCATAAGGCATTATAAATTTTATAAAGCCTCAAGATATCCTGGGGGAAAAAAAGCATGTGTGTATCTACTTTTTATTTATTTATTTATTTATTTTTGGGTTTTTTAGATAGGGTGTAGTTCAGGCTAGCCTTGAACTCATTATGTAGCAAGCTAGCCTCAAACATGTGATCCTACCTCAGCCTCCTGAGTGCTGGGTTGATAGACGTGCACAACCATAGCTGGTTTGCATGTGTATACTTACGAATAACTCTTCAACAAAGCTCTGTAATACTCTTTCTCCCATAGTTTTGTTTCGTATTAATTTTTTTGTTTTTTGTGGTTGCTGTACAGTGGTACCTTGGTTCATGAGCTCGATTCTCTCCAAGAGTCTGTCACAAATCAAACTGGACCAAAAACAGAAATCAAGTTTCCCCATTAGGTCCACACTGAATCTGACCACTGAATTTGATTGGGTCCTCATCCAACTCAGTTTGCGACCAGAATCAGGGAAAAAAATGAGCTCGTGAACCACCACTATAGTTAGTTAGTTAGCTAGTTAGTTAATTATTTTAATTTTTATGGCTGCCTTGTCTTTGATGACCTTTTAACACAACAATAGTCTTGTGTTCTTTTTATATAGAAAACGAAAAAAATGATTTAACCTTTCAGAATGACTCACCAGAAACAGTTGATTATTTTAATTTTTTTTTTTTTTGGTGTCAGGGATCCAACTGACAGTTGATTATTTTGACTATTGTCAGTTCTTCCAAATTCACAGTTTGTTATTGGTACTTGCACATACTTGCTTGAGATTGATGTTAAAGTTATGGAAGGTTTCTTTTCTATCTGGGCTGTGAGATTTGGAAGAATTTCTACAGCAGCTCTTTACACATTTCACATTCTGTTTTCTTTCCACTTTCTATTCGCTTCTGATGCAAGGTGCTATTAGGATCTGTTAGTGTTCTGATTGAACCTATGTGCCCACATCATCATGTCATAGTGCTACATGGGTTGACCATGGGACATGGGAATGGTCTAGAGGTCCTTCCTAAACCATGACGTCTGGCAAACACATAATAACATGATGTCTGTCAACCACACAGTATGCCCTACTAATCACAACTCAATCTGCCCTAAGCTAGAACCCAAAAATATGTGAAGCTATTCCAGTCACCTAAAAGGAGGAAGTCAAAGAGGAAGGAAGCATGAGTCATTGTAATATCTCACTTTTTACAAACACATGACTCTCCACATTAGGCTGTTTTACTATCCCAGATTCAGCCCTGAAATCCCTGTGTCCTGATAAACCTTTCAGTTCCAGTCAGATCAAAATAGTTCGTCATTCTACCCCCGTCAACGTATATCTGGGGTACATCCTCAAGGGTCCTGTGTACATGCAAAGCCCTGAATCTCTGCCTTCACTAGCCTGACAGGAAATCTGACCCTGGTCCCAAAACTTGTCCTCACAGTTGTTAGAAAGGGAGTTGGGTAACTTACTTTGCCTTCTGATCTTCTGAGTTTCTTCCTTTCTCTTTTAACAGGTACATGTACAATTACTTGAGAGGATTATATGAATTTATAAGTATAAAGTATTTTGCACAAAACAGAAAATTCAACTCTGAGGAATTACTATCCTAGGACCCAAATGGTTTCCATGGGTGAATGACTTTAATATTTTAATAGGAAGTCAGTAATAAAAATATAAAAGCTAAATTCTGAATTTAACTTAACAATCAGCTAATTTTAAGAATCCAACCCATGTCATACTTCATAGATTATTTCTAGGCAGTGATATGTTAAGCAAAAAGTCAGTATGAGCACAGAAGCACACAGCTAAATTGTTTCAATTCATTTTAGCTGTAAGAGAGAACAACAATGATATTATTTATACCAAAAAACAGTTTTGGAATTGAAGCTCTTAGAATTAATAGTTTGTAACAGGATCTCATAAGGAACAAAAGGGATAATTTGAAATAGTTGAAGACTGGTGAACAACTATTTCATTTTGTTCTGTCCACAAGTTCCATCAAATAACATCAAAGCTTGATCATTGTGCTATCCAAGAAGTTGTTTTTTATTTTTGACTGAATTCTATTCTGCAGTGACATGGACCGATTTGTGCTTGCTTGAATGCCTATGGGGACAAATGACCGCATCATTCTAGAGTATTTCATAAATATATGAACAGCTGTTACCCCTTACTTCCCTGGTATATGTTAAACAGTATCTTGTGTTTTCTGCATTTATTAGGGAAAGTGTGAGATTCTGAAAGTGAGCTTCCTGGCAGCTTCCTTATCACTATCTCTTATATACCTAAAATGCAATAATACTATATATATATATATATATATATATATATATATAGCCAGTAAACCTGCTAAATGAACTCATCTGCCACTAATGTGATGCATGAGTTAGGCTAAGGAACAAAACCTCATTGGATTTAATTATTCTCATCTTTAAAATAAAGAAATTAGACTAGATTTTCGTTCGTGCCCAGAACTCTTATATCCTAGAATCTAGTTCATTTTTTGTCCTAAGTTCTTTCTGAGTAGCCAGAGAAAGATAGGAAGTCTTGAAAAAGGATCCAGGTCTCTATCCTTGCCCCTTGGTGATTTTCTTATAAATGGTCATTGAAGCCGGCTTGGTTATAAACTAATGATCCAAGGAATTCGCTGGGATATCAAGCTCAGGTTTGTTGTTGTTTTTTATCTTGTTTTTCTTTTTTCACTGTTAAACTCTGTTTGTTTCTTTGTTGGTCTATTTTCTATCTGTTTTGCAAACCTGGTTATAGAGAATTACCAAGCATGTCACAGGACCAAGATGTTAAATATCTGTAGATCAACATCACCTAAGATCTCTTATAGTTATGAATGAATAATACAACTAAAGAGAAATATGTTGAGGTTTTTATTGTTTGGTTCATTCGTTGTTTTGATTAACAAACTCATGTCTATCTAGCAAAATCATAGAGTTGGCGGGGGAGGACCTTCAGGGCCAGTGTTTTCAGCTTTCTTAGTGGTTGAAATGTGTTGACCATCAATTTTATAGGATTCAGATACTAAGATGCTTTAATAACAACATAAAAAGAAGAATACCAAGATGAACCTGTTTTAGAAGTTTCATATGAATATTGATTAATTATTTAGATCATGAAGATACGGTATACTGCCATACCCGTGTCTAATGCTCTAGGGATTGAAAGTGTCAATATACTTTCCAAAATGACACAACTTAATCCCACCAAGAGAGTTACTCAAGTGGGATGAGCTGGCCCTTTCTGTGTAATTATAAATTATAAATAAGTAATTAAAGATTAATGCTAAATCTCAGTAGGCCCTATGAAGGATGGGCCATCTGGCTATTCTCTGAGATGTTTAAAGAACCTTCATACTTATAAGTCCCAATCAATGATAAGACCTTTTAGAGAGGAAAAAAACAACAACAACAACAACAACAAGAAGTTTTACCATTTTCTACTTTAATGTTTTTATTGTCCTATCTATTCCCTAACTGTTTAAAAACTTATCTGATGAGTCTGTTCAATGGCTCATACAGTGTCTCTATAATTTTTTCTAATGCTCATTTTTGAAAAGCTATGAAGATTTAGGGGACTCTGGAACTTTATACTAGACTTTTGTCATTCCAAGCATGATAAACATCTTGCATAAAAAAATTACTGTCATACCAAAAGATAGATCTAGTATCTCACAAATACTATTATATAAATTATCTCCAAACAGCTTTTTACTCTGCCACCTTATGTTTTGTTTCCCTTGGATAGTGTATTTCTGCCAAGAATCAAAACTAGCAGAAAACTGTCTGCTGTCTGAGAGTTTTGACTTTCATCTTGCCATTGCTCTGCATTCTGATGCAGTTTGCTGTGTACAGCAAGCAAGGCTGACTTCGTTAGCAGGGTCATTTGGAAAACCTTCAGCCATGGGGAGGTTTTCCCATTTTCTGCCCTATTCTGCCCCCTACCCAACACCTTCCCTCTGAATAAATCATCTGGACACTCCCTCTTCTCTTTCCATTTCTACCTTCTGAGTTTCCCCTCTTGATAGCAAGTTTGATTGGTGTAAGAAAGCATAGCTGGTGATCTATTGCAGTGTCTTTTTACTTTGGTGACCTCTGAGCTAAGGTCAAAAGAAACACTCAGCCATAATCTAAGGGACATTTTAAGAAGTGAAGACAACACAAATCTCACAAAGTAGATCAGATCTCCCCCTTGCTAACAAGCTTCCAGTGGTTCCTACAAACTAAGAGAAGGCAAACTCTTTGCACAGCTGCTCTCTGCCCACTATTTAATCATTAGCCTTGCTCACTCCAGCTATACACAAGGGATATAAAGAAATGGCATGCTCTTGAAATTTCTGCTGGTGGAACTGTGAGTTGACATGGAGATCCTGAAGATCCATTGGACACTGTGCATCAAAAACTTGTTTTGCAAATACTCTGATCTAGCAATTTCACTTTTGCTTTTTATCCTAAAGAAATAATCAGTAGTACATGAAAACATAGATGTACGTATGAGGTTAGGGTGTATGGCAATGTTCTCGCTATAATTAAAAACTGAAAACTCTCTAGATGTCTGCCAAAACAGAAATCAGTTAAATAAACTCCAATATATTAATATTTCTGAAGCTATTAAAATTAAATTATATCCTTAAATGTGCATGTCATAGTGACTTTCTTTCAAAGAGTACAGAATGAGAAGAGGAAAAAGAATGACTTTACAGTGGAGAAATTAGACAAATAGTAATTCAGATGATCAATGTAAATATCACCAGTCATAAATCATGTTAGTGAAATATATCCTTGATAGGATGTGACAAAAATGACACTTTACCTTTGTGATCTTCCCCCCAAAAATTCTATTATCCTATATATTGGTCAGATTTCTCATCAAGGAGACATAATACTTGGCACCCACAACTTAAAGGTGAGAGATTTAATTGGCTCGTGATTTCAGTGGGTTTAATCTATGGTTAGCTGGCTCAAAGTCAGAAATAGCATGGTGGAAGGGCATGATGGAGGACAGCTGCTCACCCCATGGCAGCCAGGAAACAAAGAGATAGGAGAAGTGAGAGACAAGAGTACACCTTTCCGGTCATACCCACAGTGACTCATCTGTTAGGAGATAGAACCTCAAACTAGGCTCCACCTCCTAACAGCACATTTAGCTATGAATTCGCTAATGGATTAATCCACTGATGGCTATAGCACCTCCATGACCCATTCACTTTCCAAAAGGCTCACATCTGAACACAACAGTTTTGAAGACATTTTAGATCCAAACCATAATACCCTAGTCCTTTTTTTTCCAGCTTTGTTGAGGTATAAATAACATATATAAATTTTATATATATATTTAAAGTATACAATTAAATATTTTAACCCATCATTCTAGTCTTATTTTGAGAAAAACACTGAACAAATTCCAATGAAAACATGCTACAATACATCTGGAAAATATTTTATTAAACTGAAAAGTTTATCAAGAATAAGCAAAGCCTAAGAAACTGTGACAATCAAGAGGATTAAGGAGACATGGCCAGGGATTTACCTCAGTGGTTCTGCTGCCTGCCTCGCAAGCACAAGGACTCGAGTTCAATCCCTGGTACAAAAAAAAAAAAAAAAAAAAAAAAAAGGAGACATGACCAATAAGTATAATGGGTATGTGGATGAAATCTTGGAACAGAGGAAAGATATTAGATAAAAAAATAAGGAAATTTGAACACAGTAAATGATGTTAATATTAACATATCAATATTGGTTCAATGTGACAGATATATCATTCTAAGATATTAATAACAGGAGAAATTGGATATGAAATATATGACAATTCTCTGTAAAATATTCTTAATTTTTCTATAAATCTAAAACTCATCTAAAATTACAGTCTATTTAAAGGGAAAAATGAGTCTATAAGTGCAGGTTTTTATACAAAATATATCACTAATTTATTTTTAAGTAAAAAGAAGAATATTGTCAAATAGAATCTGATGATAAAAAATACATATGAACATAAATTCATATATATAGAGAAAATATGGACAAATAAACATTAAGACATTAACAATAGGATTATAGGTGATTTTTTCTTTTTTCCTGTTTTACAATGTTTAACAATGATTATTTATGTGATAAAATTCTGTTTGGTTGGTTTGTCTTTTGTTGCAAACTTCCAAATATTTAAACATATAAATGTGAGCCAATAATCATTGTAATTTCTTAAAAAGCATATTTGTATGGTGTGGTAGATTAACTAATAATCTATTTAAATGGGAAGACCCAGCTGAACTGAGTTAGCACGATTCTGGGAATGGAAGACCCACCTGAGGATTACTGCCAATGGCATAAAAGGAGAATAGGAGGAGATCTCATGCTGTTGATTTTTCTGGAGAAGCTAATTGCAGTTGGTTTTCTTGATATGAACTCAGCTGTTCTGGAACTCAGGTCCTCACTGTTGCAGGGATGGCTGCTGTTCTCTACAGGGGAGCTCTGGTCTTCACCTTGAGCTTCGCTTCTTGACTCCAGTGTAGATCCCTCAGCCTTCTGGCACAGATCCTTCACCCCCCTGGTGCAGTCTTTCTAGCTTCCACCACTGGCCTTTGGGCCTCCTCAGTGCAGATCCTTGATATCGACTTGCATGAGACATTGCTGTGGGCTCTAGGCTTCAGCTGGACTTGTGTGGAACATTGCTGTGGGACACAGGCCCTTGGCTGGATTCTTAGGGTCTCTAACATGCAAACAAATCTCTTGCACTCTTCTGCATTTGAATTTTTGTGTAAATATTATAAAATAATTCCATAAATTATGTGTCCTGTATTAAATCTATTCCTTTGCAAATCCTAACTACAACATACGGAGCCATGGGAATTGTAACATGTTATTATATCATGTACACTCTTTTTCCCCTTTTTATTTCACAGTAATCTCAGATTTATGGAAAAGTGGCAAGAATAGTGGAATCCCCATATAGCCATCATCCAGGTCCCCCTAATATCATAGTAAAATATATTATTCAGCCTTTAAATAGGAAATACTGCCATTTGTGATAACACAAATGAACTGTGAAACATTATACTAAGTGAAATAACCCAGATATAGAGAGGAAATACTGCATTATCTCACTTACCTGCAAATTTATTTTTAAAAGTCAAATACCTAAAAACAAAGTAAAACAAGGGTGAGGAGGGGCAGGAAATAGGAAAATTTAGGTCAAAGGGTATAAACTTGCAGCTCTGTAGGATGCATAAGTTACTAATATATAAGTAAAGGACCAAGGTTAATATTCTATTGTATACTGATAATATGCTAAGGGAGTATTTTTAAATGTGCTTACCACAAAAAAATAACTTTGGAATCCCCATTTAATCAATATTACCTGGGTAACTGACTGTACTTGTAATCTTATTGGTTGGTCGTGGTTTTGTCCCACCTCATGCCCACCTTGTAAATTTCCATTGGGTCTTATAGTTTTGTTCCACTTTGTACCTACCTCACCACATGGCTTTGCCGTATAAAACATCTTTGAAAAGTGGAGTGCACGGGCAACCCTCTTTCTGGTCCCCCTTCTGTCTCTCTTAGGCAGAAGCTTTCTCTCTCCCAATAAATATTTCCTACTCTCAAAAAAAAAATAAAATAACTATGGAGAATGATGGATATGTAAATCTTATATATAGTAACATTTCACTATGTATATCTTCATCAAAGCATAATGTTGTACATTTCAAATATATATAATAGCAACATTTTAAAAACTTAATTATTTTGTGGATATATTTGGGGTTTCTCATTTTGGGATACATTATGTACCTCTTCTGGGGTTTATTCCCCCCAGATTGGAAGGTAGTTATGCATTTGGGCACAAATACAACATATGACCTTGTCCTTCTCAATACATCGTCTCCAAGTGTTCATCAGGCCAATATGCCTTAATACTGGTGAAATTCACTTTGATCACTTTGTTAAGGCAGTGTCCACTTGGTATCTCTTCTTGTAGTTATTAATTTTTTCCTGAAATTCCTTATCTTAGGGAAGGTACTTTGAGACCGAAAATTTCCTAATTCCTCCTTACAAATGTGCCCTCTAATTTTAGCATCCACTTTGTGGCTGTCATGTGCAACAATTAGTATTACATTGTTTTTCTAACAGTATTTTTATATATATATATATATATAGTATACATATATATACTATATACTATACTTATATATAAGTATGTATATATACATACTTATATATATACTTACGTATACATATACTTATAGAGAGAATAGATATATGAAAAGATGTTCCTTCTCCCCTATCATATATTTGTATCAATATGAAATTATGGGTTATTATCTTATACGGTCATTTATTTTATTGCTCAAATGATTCCAGTCTTCATCTTTTCATAATGCTTCCACCTGTTGTTTATGTATGATTTTATGTTCTGTGGTCATGCAAATTGTTTTGTTATGTAGTCAAACGCATTCAGGTTTTATTACCTCTGAATTTCAAGACACAATTAGAAAGCTTTTCCTTGCCCCATAGTTAAAGAGGACATCACTTACGTTTGCTTCCAATGCTTGTATTGTTGGTTTCTCTCATTTAGACCTCTCTTGTGTTGTTTCTCCTTGTGTATGGCCACACAGCCCTCTCTCCATCACCTCTTTACAGGAACATTTTTGTCCAGGTCAAATGAACTTGGAATAAATTACGTTAGAGGAAAAGTACAGCAACAGGTTAGCTATGGAGATAAATAAAAGTTTTAACTTGAAATTGTTTGAGACAACACTGGTGCTTACTGTGGCTTATAGCATACCTCGTCTCGGCCTGGCTCTCTAGCCTTGCCTCTCCACAACCAGGGCAACTTTCTCTACTCTAAACAGGAGCTTGCACTTCCAATGCATGTGATTTAAGGCAGAATTTCTGATCATTGTTAGCAAACAAGGTAAGTGGCTATTTCATGCAAAGGAGGGATTTATGTTTATGATTTTTGGTCCTGAGGTTAGAATCTCAACTTTAGAGAGAAACATTCTGAAAGTAGCATAATGGGTACTTCTGTCCTTCCTCTCCTAGTGCTTATTGCTATATTCATTTCTTTGTTAACTTAAAACACTTTTTGATTACCTGCTATGTGCCCAAGACTGTTTTCCTTTTTAGGTAAATGGTGAAAGAAAAGATCCCTAGGTCTCATGGAGTTTACCTCTTGAGAAGGGATTACACTTCAGATATTTCTCTGGTATCATAGTAACATTAGTCTTTACCCCAAAAGTCCCTCCAATTTTAAAAATATCCCCAGATATCCACTGTGATTTAGTGTGTGAATATAGCTGATGGTCGGTCTCCACTAGAATGAAAGGTGGTCTTTAGAAGCTAAGCAAGTTTCTTTGGGCTGGATGAGATTGGAGTATTTTTGATGAAAAACAAAGATGACAAGTTATAGGTACACACAATAATACAGTTTTTCTGCAGAATGAATCATGCTATGCAGCTCAATAAAGGACTGCCCTTCAAGAAACTGAGAATAGCTCTAATCTCTAAATGGCTACATGTAGTTGGGCTATTATCACCCCTGATGAGAAGATACCATCTGCCCAAACTCACATTTGATGGTTCCCTCGCTGACAGGCAACTTGACTGGAATGAATTTTTTAATTAGAAAACACTGCTGCTTCATTGTCTATTTCCTACTGATTTATTTAATGTACAAGTAGCATCTTTGTCTTAGTAATGTTTCATTCTTTTTATTTATTCCATACCTGAAGCGTTAATCCTCTGTGACTTCTTCACCCATAAGTGGTTGCTATGGAAATTATTAGAATGTTACGCACAAAGAATTATTACTTTTGGTTGGGTACTCGCCAGACCATATGAACTCTTAAAGACACTACGTAAGCCAAATGTTCCAGTGAGAAATTAGGGATAACAGATTTCTGGAAGTATAAATTTATTGATATAAATAAAATGATTCAACACAGTCACTCCAGTCCAGCATCTTTGCTCAACCTTGCTCATCCTTGGTAATTTCAGGATGTGAAATATAGAGATGAAACTTTTCTTAACAACTCCTTTTTCTTCTTCATGTTATTTTCTATTTTTTTATAAAACTGTTTTTAATTGTATTTTTCCTCCAATAACTCAGATAAGACTATTTTACAAAGATCTGCAACAGTGAAAATGATCCAAAGCTACTCAAAAGTCCCAAGCCCATATATATATACATATATATATGAGCACAAATGTGATCAGCTCACACCCTACCACTTCTGTATACAGAATAGCATTAGAAGCCTCTCCAAGTTTAAAAAACAGTGTTATTTTGATCCTAAATCATTCAAACACATAGAATTTCAATCCCTGGAGATGTTAGGTATAATTATTTACATTTGTAAGAAGAAATCTTTTGGTCCTAAATAGTAATGATAGTGTATTGTATCTATTTGTATTAGTGCATTTTCAAAGAATTTGAAACTACTGTTGTGAACAATTCCTTATGACATCTGAGTGTTCTCGAGCTCAAAAAGTCGGTGAAAGTACTTGTTCCGATGACCTGAAGCCGCTGTGGTTGGTATATATCTTCATCCCATCTAGCCAAGCAAGTCCTGCTCTCAATATCAATTCCCAAAAGCCTATGCAATCAGAATACATTGCTTTTTATGCACATTATGTTGGTAAAAAATGATGCCTTTTTTTCTTTTTTAATAGCAACAATCATGGAGTACCTACTTTGAGTTGGGCCCTTTCTAGTCTAATATTTAATAAGTCAATTGTTGTCATTTATTTTGTTTTTCTCTCAGTTTCTGACTACAGGATTAAGATTTGTAAGTCAAAGAAAGGCTCTCTGTGAGGAGGAGGGATAATTTTTCCTACTTAAATCTCCCAGTCACCTAAATTAGAAGCCAATCATCAACTTTCTTGTTTCCATTTTAGTAACCTTCTCTGTTTAATGGAGTTCATATATGGAGTTCTCAAAACAACACACTTCTAGTCAGAACTACAGTACATAACCAGAGCATGGAAGCTCAGGAATGCCAACTCAGAGGTGTGAACATCAGTTTATTCATGTGGGAAAATCATCTTCCATAGAGGACATGTGGAATGTGCTTGCTGTCAAATCCTTGAAAACAATGCCATATAAGGTTATAGGGAGAAAAAAAAAACTATAACAAAAACTAAAGAGACATTTTATGGACATGGCCAACTTGTGATTTTCTCTTTTTCTATCGTCACTCAGCATGCAAACAGAAAAGTTACAGAGCTGGGGTTAGAATTTGTGCAAAAATAACACTTACTTATTGGTCACAGCTGCTTCTTCATCACCTTGATTTCTTCCTAAATTATTTTCCTTTCATTACTCTTTTCATATGCCTTTTGATAGTCTTCAAGGCAATTTTCTAGTCCATGTGAATTTGTTCAATCTCTTCTCCTGGCTTCATGTAAACATTTTCACATGTTCATCCAAATTCTTCTCTTTTTCCACACCCCTGCTGAGCTCTCTTTGAAGTAGAAAGCTTGGCACAGCCTTCCCAGCAAAGCAGCAGGCTTCCTCCTGGGGGTTTCGGTTGTATGTTGTGTTTAACCTCCTCCTAACTGGCCTGCTTGCCAATACTTAGTATAATTTTAAGCAGTTTCATTTCCCTCCAGTGGGTATATCTATCTCCACAAAACCATCTATCTTTGTTCTGCTTGACTATTTACGGATTTTTTTTCCTGCTGGTCTTTGCCTAATGGAGAATGAACCCCTCTAAAAAGATCATGAAACTAGCTATTCATCAGTGCTCCCTATCTTTAACCTTAATGTAGGTATCTTTGTGTAAGTCACATAGCTTTCAGTAATTTTCAATACTTCTATAGTTGAGCAGTAATGATCATCTGGTCTTCCCATCTAGTTTGTGTTCTGTGAGGGCAAAACCCTCTTTAATGTTATATGCATCGTATTGATATTATTTCCTGCCTGTCATTTGCTTTGGATGACATAGGATGGGAATGAACCTTCTAAGGTAGAGTATCCTTATTTTTGCATTTTTGCCTGATTATTAATACCCTAATCTGCTTAGCTGCCTTTTGTACTCTGTGCCATTTCTCAATTTAATTAGAAGGCCAGTTCAGGACATGACTCCTCATGTCGCCTAAATCTTATCCATTCATCTAAAGCAAATCCACTGCCTTGTCTGTATGCTTTTCACTGCATACATCCAATGTCTTTTGCTTTTAAATCTTACAGCAGGACTCATTATTATGAAAATGGAATAGTCTCTGTTCTTTGAAGGCAACAAGTAAAATCTGCAGAAAACAAGGATAACAGACAACATGGGCAATATTGACACAGACTTTAAAAATCAGATGTTTAATATTCAATGGTGCATTTATTTGTCAAAATGTATTATAAGTACTCTGTTTGCTTATGAGGAATATAAGAGTTTGACTAGTGCTGACAGCCTCTTCGAAAGGTACTGTGTCAAATAAGCTCAGCCAAAAAAGAAAAAGAGTCCCAGATTTTGGATTGATTAGGCATCTTATATAGAGTTCTAATTCAGACATCTCAGAAGTTTAAGCAGGCTATTTTAACTTTAACTTCTGAATGAGGCCAAAGCTGAAAATTAAGTTCCAATGCATGTTGTAAAAAAAAAAAATCTCATTATCCCTCTGACCTTTCTCTGCTTAAAACTGAGCAGATACCAACAATCACTGTGAAGCAAATTCTTAATATTTTTTCAAACTAACTGTTACTAATCTCTTAGGCTTCAATATTAAAGATTTAGATGTATTGGATTTAGAGTTTTTATCCTTAATAAGAATTAATAAAAAAGTTATATTTTTGTTATTAAATTAATAACAGATATATCTAGAATGCACCAAAAATAGATAACTATCATCTCATCACTGAATCATATTTCTTAACAGTTTTCCAAAGCATGACCTTTGCTCCCTGGTATCAGTATGAGTCAGAAAATTATGAATGTCAATGGCTATGTTCCTTTCTACATGAGAGCAGGGTGCCATTAGAACGCACCACCCATGGAGGCTCTGGCTACCTTACAGCAAGTACTTGGAAAATACTGTTGAATATGTTAGACAGCCAGCAATGAAGACTGTTTTTCAGGGATAGGAGTCTCTCAAGGGGCTTTGGGAAAATATTATAATTAGGTAATACTTGATAATGATGATATACAACTGTTACTGTTTTACATGTTACTATTCATTATTATTTTAGAGTATACTCCTCCTACTTACTAAAAAAAAAAGAGAGATTTACAGTAAAATTGTGTGCTGTATTGTCCCCACAGCAGCTCTGTAAATCTCGCGTTTACAGCATCTCTTGAATGCATCAAGGTCGAATGATTGACCTAGATCATCTAGGCTTGTGTAAGCACATTCTGAGATGTTCACACAACAAAGCCACCTAATGGTGCATTTCTCAGAATGCATCCTCATGGTTAGGCTGTGCGTCACTGTATTTGCAAAGTGTGGTAAGGGCCAAAACAGGAACGAAGCAAGGATAGAGCGACCAGGGTCTGGGGAAGAAGGCAGCAGATACTCCAACCAGAGGATGAGAAGAACTCAGCTTTGAAAGGGCAGTGGGACAGAGACTGATACAGTTTTAGAACTCAAAAGGACAACCGAGACAAATGCTGAGAATGCTGAACACTGACACATTTGCAGAACTTACCAAATGATCTGTGTCAGGGCTAAATCAGGTAACTCCTCCGAAGCCATGGTAACGAGTCTGAGCATATTTTATTAAAAGCGTTAAGTGCCAAAGACAGTGCTTTGTTGTTTTCAAGAAAGGAGGACCCTGATCTTTGTGTGTGTTAAAGAATTTTCTCTGAAAGAAGTCAATAGTGGAGGTGGGAGGCCAGGGAGAAGCACTCCTAGTGACTTGACAGGGACTAGGTGGTGCGTGGGGATAAAGACCAGTAGCTAGGTTGGAAACAGCCAACTCTAGGGCTTGCTGTGTCCAGGAAGGAGCTGAAAATATTAGGTGAGTCTCAGCTTGCTGTTGTTTCAAGCCAGCAAGAATTGTGATGCAGTTTGGGGGAAAGGAGATAGGCAAGTGATATTTTTGTTCATTTTATGGAGATTCATGGCAGGAATTAAAAGTTCAGTATATACATAAGTTAATTTTGAAATACCTGTAAGTCTATGGATTGAAATGTCAAATACTCAGCTATTCATTCTACAAATGCTTATTTAATGTCTAGTATGCGTCATAAACTATTGTGTTATAGAATAGTACTTATTCTAAATCTAGGGGAAGTTTGAGCTAGATATAAAATCAGGTTAGAGCTGCTAAGAGTGTTAACTTTATTACAGAAGACATATTGCCTTGTAATGCCACTGTAACAGGCCATATCATGAGGAAGACGCTGTGAGTTACTAAGTGCTCCTAAAAACATTAACTAAATTGCAGCTTTGTATCCTTAAAATCATGTATTCAATGACACCTGAATGGCAGGACTCAGTAAACAGTTTATTTAGTCAATGTGCAAAGAATATAGGGCCGGGGAGTTAGCTCAGTGGCACAGTGCCTGCCTCAGAAGCACAACTTCCTGAGTTCAATCCCTGGGACCAAAAAAAAAAGAATATCATCATTCATTTATAACAGTAATACACTGACACAATCTAAAATGTCTAGCACAGGAGGAAAGGTTAAATGTTACATATTCACATAAGGGAATTTTAAGCAGCTATTGCAAATAAGTAGATTTGAAAAATAGTAAATAATATGAGATAAAATTTAAAATAGAGAAATACAAAAAGGGCTACTTGGGAATACTTACAGTACAATCCCAGCTTGTTTTAAAAGCTGAAAATAATGTATACAAAGAAAAAAAACTGGAAGGAAATTAGGGAAAATGTCGAGTATGGTAATCAATGGAGGATACTGCTTTCAGGCCTTTTCAAAATGCTCTATAGTGAATTGACGCTACAGTTCTAACTGGAGGCTAGTGGAAATTACTTGTGAGAAAATAGCATCATGGTAGGCATCTGGGGGAAATAGGAAAAATGAGTAGCAATGACCCTTTATACTCAGGTTAAGTATATAGAATGGATCTATGAAAAGCTGCTCCATTAATTCCTCTGAAGTCATTGGAAAGATTGGCACTAGTATTGTTTTTATCCAGTATATTGCTGAGTTAGGACTCATGGGGAAAATATGCAAAGAACAAAGATGTTCTCAACCAGGAAGGCAAACAAGATAATAAATAAAAAAATTATTGTTAACTAACATTTATTGAGCACTTACCATAGACATGCTTTTAAGTATTTCACATTTAAGAAAGACAACTAAAGAATCTTACATTTACACTGGATTAATTTGTATTAAAATACTATCTTTTTTTCTTTCAAAGACTCTGACATAAAACAAGGAATTGAAAAGTTTAATAAACAAATACACACAAGAAAATATAGGTGTGCATGTGTGTATTCCATCTTCACATAAAGTTAATTAAGCAAGAGAAAGTTAACATTTAATTAAAAATTTTGTCAGTAATTCTAGCCCTGGTGATAAGGTGGAAGAATATAATGGTTGTCACCTGTCTGTCTGTTAATTTATCATTAATTAAAGCCCAGCTGGTAAAGGCATCCTTGAATCTCAAGTGGTGAGAAACTGTTCAGATTTAGTTGCCATGGGTGCAAACTGAGGTCTCTGGAGTCACTAAACCCATTTTATTCTTATGCCAATTTAGACAGCAGCATCTATGAAATCCAAATCCCTTTGTTAAGGCTAATATAATGACCTGCAAAAATAACAAACATTACTTCTCAAAATAATTGTTTCAAGATTTCAAAGATATTTCAGAGATGGCTAGAAATCCCTGAATATTCCTTGTGCTCTTCATAGAATCCAGCAGGCTTAAGAAGATCACATTGTGCTAACAATATCTCCTTCTCTGAAAAATATTGAAGTGTTGAGCTTTTGGGAAATCTTTCTCTAATCTTGGTTTGGGAGTACATTCATAAATCGGATTTTCTGGTACCCTTCTCCCCCTGTCCTCTTCTTTAAAAATAAATATCCTTGCCCTACATGTACCACACTAAATGGAGAGAGAGAGAGTATGCTGTGTTCCATGAGGAAGTGTTTTCAAAAAGACCAGCTAAATCTAGCCCAGAAGTAGAGGAGTGAGTGTTCAAGAAAACAAAAGGACATAATCCCTATTCAGACACAACTGCAAATCTGATACAGAATCAAGTTTGTATCACAGAACTGTAACTCTTTAAGAGGCAAAATGGACCACCAAAGACAAAATCGTACACACCAGCCATTTTGTACTTCCAACCAGACGGAACCTTTTGCCTTTTTCTTCCACAGTTCCCTTGACTAGAATTTCATGCTGATGAGGCAGTACATTGTATTCAATCTCAAAATCAGCCAGTCAGGTCACCTCCCTATTATGACTTCAAATTTCAAGACTCTCTTTTGTTAACTGCCACCCCTAGATAGCAAAGAAAGTGAAGGTGTAAGTGGATCACCATAGATCCTGTACTGCTTTTGAGAAGCAAATTTAATATACTTCAGTGAGTTTAAATTAGGTGTGTTAATGAAATATATCATTTCCAACTTGTGTTAATGAAATTCTTTTAAAATATTGAGTAAATAATTAAACACTCAAGTGTTTTGTACTAATGTGGTCTTTTGTTGCATAGTCCTCCTGTCCTTGTCTTGATTAAAGTTTATAATAAATTCACAAATCGAATACATGGATGAAACTCTTGCTGAGAAAATATGTACTAGAAACAACAAATTAGGATCTTCTAGGTCATTGAATTGACAACCGTAAGGCTTTACCTAATCCACAACCAAAAATTCAAGTAGTTGCCAACAAAAGCTTCTTTCGAGTATTTATAGCAAGGTATATAAGCCTAATCTAAATCCAGGTTTCATTTGACTTGTGCTCCCCTAAAGAGGGTCTAACCTGTGATTTAGCCCATGGATATTTCCTGAAATTTTTTGTTACTGTCAACCATTCCTAATCTGTCCATCATATTATAGAATCTTCTTTGTGCTCTAAGATGCCACCAAATGCATGTAGATGGCTGGAGCTTTTAAATAAAGTTAGAAATATGACCAAGTACTATGACATGGCAAGATACAGTGTTTCTTTATATTTCAAGGTATTTCTGGAGATTGGAAAGAATCCAGGCTAAGTAGTTTACTAATACTCCCAGAGGGAAAAGGGCTGTTAGTAAAAAAAAAAACAAAAAAAAGATTTGTATCATGAGAGGCATTAAAGTATAATGCTGAGTCTCAGAATTACTGTACTGCTAATCCCTGGTTCAGGAGGATTCTGGTTCCCATATTCACGGACTAACATACATGTTTATATACATTATAATTATTTGTAAATATAGCATAATGTGCCTAAAGACAGTATTTTTCAACTGATGTGATCCCTTGGTGTGTTGTGAAGTGTTGTGTTTTAATGTTGTATATTGCAACTTCTCTTTATTATTTTTAAATGAAAGGTATTACAGAATAATTATCTGAGTATCTCATATTAAGAAGGTAAGTATTGCTCAGTGAAATGTTTTGGTTTGTGTATATTTGGTGGGTTTTTCTCCTTGTGTCACAGTGTGAAATAAAGTTTAAAGTCAATATTGCAGGAAGTTTATTTCTTTTTGATTATGAAGAGTTACACATAGAGAAATAGAGAAATTTCACTATAAAACTGAATCTAACTTCCCAAGCTCTGTGTGTGTGTGTGTGTCTGTCTGTCTGTCTGTCTGTCTGTGGGTAGAGCAATAGAAGATGGAGTACTTTTACCTATCCATTTGTGTGTATGTGTCCATGTGTGCTTCAGCAACAGAAAGCATAAGCCACACAAAAAAAGAAAGGAATATTTGACCTGAGTTACAACAGTCACTGTCACTCCCAATCCTATCCACTTAAAGAGTAGAACCTCTTCTCTGGTTAACTGGTATCATAAAGACATGAGTAGTGTCTTAGGAAAAGTGAACCCACTCTCAGAAAAGAAATGTAAAGGACCAGAAAATATGACATGTTAACCAATTAATTCTATCTTTACTCTTAGGCAACTAAACAAGAATAACAGTGTTTGCCTTTTTCTCTTTCTTCTTTTCTTCTTTCCTTCCTTCCTTCCTCCTTTTCTTTCCTTTCTGTTTCCCAGGCTGTTCTTAAACTCACAACCCAAGCAGTTTTCCCACCTCAACCTCCCAAGTAGCTGGAATTATAGATATGTGCCACCACACACAGCACATTTCTCTTCATTACATAGAGAAAATTATAAGTCTCTTGTGAGAATTCATAGCATGAGCATTTGATTTTTGAAATGATAAAGTTTTTGTAATGTCTTGGAGATGATGTGGTCACACATTCCTGAACCAAAACTGAAATTTATTCATTGTACGATGAAAAGAACAAGTCCCTTCCTGAGGTTGTACAAATAATTCCAGAGCAAAATTCATGATATTTATAAAAATACACCAGATTTCTTAACATGGATGTGCTTAATTTGTATTTTCAAAATGAATTTAAAGGTGAGAGTTTACCACTAGGAGGACGTTCAACAGGTCAAATGCATTGATGCAATTAAATTTCTGCCTGTTGAGACATGTTTGATAAGTCTTAGTAAAAGTAAATATAAATAAAGGTTGTTTGGAGATATGTGCATTTGGGGGTCTTTTTTAACATTTATCTAAAAAGCATTTGAAATTGACCACTTATATGATGAAGTAGAAGCACTCTAATTCATGGGAGTTTTTTTAAGAGAATAGAAAGAGAGACACTAGCCCAGCTTTAAGTGCTCAGTATAAGGAAGCACAATTACAAAGAAATAATTTCAAAGTAAATGCTACTGTCCTAGAATTTGATGATTGAAGAGTGATTAGTCACGGGTCTATCTCTATTGTCCACAGTTTAAATCCAAATTCTTTAGACCTCTTTTCTTAGGCTTCAGCCATTTTTGCCAAGTTTAAATACTACCAGTCTCTGGCTACATCTCCAGCTTCATCCCTCTGTTACAGATTTGAATGTTGCTTGTTCTTTGAACCCAGAACAAGTCTGTCTGACACTCCAAAACTTCTCCTGGCGGCAAAGCCTTAAATGATGACCCCTTCCGATACGAAGACTACCTCGAACTCCCTGACCAGGAGCTATTTGCTTCTTTTAATTGACAATAAAGATGTGAGTTATGTTGGTTGTCAGTGCTTTTGAAGATTGGACATTTTGTTTCTGTCAATATATAATTGTCTTCCTCTAGGCAGAAACTGTTGTCACTGGCTTCCAAGATAATAGTAATCAGTAACTGTAAATGCATTCTAAGGTCACGTTTACAAAAGAGAAATAGCAGGATGGAAACTTAAAAGATAAAGGAAGAAAACATAAGAAATGATAAAATAGAGGTTTATCATGGCAAAATAAAAATAAAAATATTCATCCTAGGAGATACACAGAGTTAATAGGTAAATAACAGATAATTGATATAGCCTTTTATCATTTTGTAATAGATATTCAGAGTTACAGAATAAGAGACTGAATTTCTTCCTTTGTCACATTTCTCTTCTATTGAATCTTTCTTGTAGTGTCCCAGTACTAATGTTTGGATGACATCTTTCAGGGTGGCTTTGGTTGCAAGTAACCAAATGGACTTCAACAATAGCACATAGTTTGGCCTAACGTACTAGAAATTCTGGAATACAACAGGCTTTAGATTTGCCTCGATGTTAGGGCTCTGCACCGTTATCCTGCAGTTCACTGGATCTGCCTTCCTGAGTCTGCTGGCTTCATCTTCAGGTTGCTCTTAAGATAACAGCATTAGCTCCCAGACCAATACATGTACAGGACAGACTGTACAATGGGAAAAGAAAAAGGGACAATTTTTTGTGGTGCTGGGAATTAAACATGGGCCTTTACACTAAGATATACCTCAGTCTTTTTAATTTTTTATTTTGAGGCAGGGTCTTGCTAAGTCACTAAGTTGCCCAGGTTGGGCTCAGTCTTGCCATCCTCCTGCTTCAGCCTCCCAGTACTGGGATTACAGGTTTGGGCCACCATGCCCAGCTTAAAGGGGCAGGGGCATTTTTGTAACTTTTCACAGAACAGCAGGAAAGCACTTTTCTAAAATGGCCTTGTATGTGATGTTCACGTCCTATTGTGCCAAGGTGTATCCCATGACCTTTCCTACAACTTTAGCAGACCAATTTAGCTCACCCTTGGAACTGTGGGTGGGATGAGACTCACTTGAGACATCTGCATTGAGTGCAGAATAAGCAGCAGGTACATTAAAAAACTTTCAGTAAAGAAATGAGAGAACAGACAACCTATGACAACCCCTACTCCAATTTGCCCAAAAATCTTCTCTTTCTGAGTAAATCCAAAATTTACCACTCTAATGACCACCTCTCTGTGATCCAGTGTTACCTTATGTTGGTTTTGTTATATATAAAATGCTTCCTGGGCAGAGTCTATTTTTTTCTCAATAATTCCATAGATATATTGTTAGGGGGAGACTAATAAATATTGAGTTACATTGGAAGAATTTATTTCATATATCATCAAGAAATGTGTACTAATAAAAAAATCCAAAAAAAGAAAAAATGCATAAACATAAAAGGAATAATTTTCTTGTGTATTTTGCATACTTGAAATAATAAAAAGAACACGGTGAATCAACAAAGAAAAGCAGATGTTACTTCTTTCCATTTCTGTGTATTTTTTTTAAGAAAAGAGTATACTTTTGAGATCATTTAATATTCTAAAGTAACAGACTTTACAGAAATTCTGTTTATTGAAAAGCATTTAAGAATACTTAACTCACTGACAACTAATGATGATACCTGCCTCTTATTATTGTTATAATAGTGTTTCATAGTAAGAAAATTTCATTTTTATCATTTCATTCTTGGAGGTATAGTAGAAAGGTATCTCTGCCTATAAAAAATAATCACTAATTAAGAGCCTCAATACTAAGTATTTGGAGTGATGTCATCATATTTGGGGCACAGTTTAGTTTGTTTTCCTGAACATGAAAGCAATCTTGTAGTTTTCCCCTAGAGAATTATTCACTAGTCCTGAAGTAAAAGTATATTAAATCTTGATTTAAAAAATCTGTGCTACGCCACATAAATATATTTTATATTTATTGAGTAATTTTTTACTGAACATCAGAGACCACATATGTTATAGGAGACTATGTCTCTGATATGTTGACTTTTAATGACACATTATATTGATTTAAATGAACTCTTGAGACTAAGGGTATTTTACATATTCTTTCATTTTTCTTCTATTGAACTATCATTTTATTAAATTCATTTATGCTTGGTAGTTTGCTAGGAACTGTAGACCTAAATCAGTGTTACTATCAAAACTCCCAAAACAAGAATAACTTGAAGAATCAATAGTTTTTATAATTCATTAGACAAAAGATCAATATCCATAATTTATAAAAACTTCAATGAATTCATTGAATTCAACAACACATACATACATCATGTGTGTATGTGAAAGGACATTCAAATAGGCAAATGGGTGAAAAAGGAAGTACAGTCATGTGCAGCAAAGTGACACAATGACAGATCCCAATACAATAAAAGCCACACAACTTAGGTATGTCACGGGCTGTACATTCAGTGTTTTCTACATGGACCCATCTTAGCACAATAACAAAATCGCTAATAATGCATTTCTCAAATATATCCCATTGCAAACCAAAGGATGACTATATTAAAATACATATAAAATACATATGAAAAAATATTGACTATGCTAAAATAAGAAATATAAATGAAATCAATTAGGAACTATGTCTAAAATTTACTTATCTTTAAACACATAGTTTGAGGACAATGAGCATTCATCTTTGATTTAAAACAATAATACATTAAGCCAAATATTCCCTTTTCTTTAGCATAAGATAAAAACAATGTAGAGGGGGAAAAGTATGGTTATTGCCCTTGTTATACTTCCATGGAATTTTTTATAAGATGGCAACATTTTATGTAGTTTAAAACTTGTAGGGAATCTTTCAATAATGAAGAAGCAAAGTTTTTAAACTAGGCCCCTTGTAGGACCAAATTGTTGAAACCCCAGGACTCTCTCTCCTTTATTGATGGGTTCAGATGCCTACACTCAATCTATAGGAACCACAAATAAAGTGTTGTTAGCAGTTGAATGATATTGACATAGCTATCAGCAATCTGCAGATTTTCATTTTGAACTGTGGCATCTTGAAATAAGTTGAAGCGAAATAATATCCCTGTGTTGAAAGATTTCAAATTCTTTTTATTGATAGGTGAAGACCAGAACTAGATATGAGTAGTAAGTGAAAATGCTTTGAGAGGGCAGAAATAACAACTGGGCTACTGTCTGCGATTGTGGAGGTAAAAAAACAAGAGGAGGGGAAGAAGCCAGCCGTTCTGTCTTCTGTTTGGTATATTAAGCTTTAATTCACCTTGGGCTCTTTATCTACTTTTCATCAGGTTAGCCTCTCTGCTTTATTCTCTGAAGAGCTCTGAACAGAATTATCAGCACCAAAACCCTTTGGCAACACTTAGTGGGAAACCCTGGGAGGTCAGCAATATGAGTCAGTGTAATGACATCTTCCTGCCTGGTACAAAGACAGCATTCATCATCATTTAAGCAGACACATGATGCTGCTAGACAAAACCTCAGCCATGGAGCACATCAGTCTCCCATTACAGAGCCAGCACCATCCCAATGTCCACATGGAGTTGGTATCTCAAGGCTAGATTCTGAGAGCCTTGCTCAAACTTCAAAGAAAATTAAATGCAGTAAATCAGTTGGTTAATTATCTGTGTCATTGACCTTGGTCCCTTAATGGGGAAATATATTTCAGACATTGCTTGGCTGTAAACAAAGAATTATAAGGTGACATTCACTGCATAATTGACAGACTGGTATGCATTTAAATAGTTTGAAATAAAATAAGCCAGTGCCTTTCCTTTTTTTAAATCCATACATTTCTAGTTCCCTTGACATATAACCTCACTCAGTTTCCCTAAGATCAATACAATGTGTCTTCTAACTTCATTTGTCTTTTGATTAAAACTGCCATGTTGAACAAAGCTGTTGGGAGAGCTTTTCCTATCTCCTAATTGTCAGATAGTCCTCTAAATTTTTTTAACCTTTCCAGAAGCTAAAGTTCCCTTATTTGGTACAGACCCTTGCTTCCCAGCAATAAAAGCTATCTCATCATTGATTGCTTTATAACACAGTTTTGCCAACCATTCTGTGAACCTGAGTATAACATAGAAATTCATCATTGAAGCCAAATCCCAAGGGCATAATGCTATGTGAAACCAAGGTGAAAGCCAAACAGATAAATGGAGAAGTGAAGCCTCAATTGCCCTAGGTAAGGCAGGCATCTGTGAATATTGGCCACATTCAGTGGGAGATCAGTAACAATGCATGTTATACTCAGGCATGGAAAGAAGTAGACCCTTGAAACAAATGCCTAAGAATAGGAGTTGGCTGGAATCTATGATTTGGGGGAATATAGGAGAAGGGAGCATGAAAGGTGGCTCTCAGGTTCTGGTTTAAGTCATTGAATGTAAGGTGTTATTATTTTGTAGTTCTCAGAAATACTTACAGAATAGATTTGAGAGAAAGATTACACAGTAAATTTTTGATGCATTAAATTTGAGGGACCTGTGATATGTCAAAATAGACATGGTAAGTAGGTGGTTTGAAGTATATATCTTTGAAAGCTGCAATGGTTAATTTTATGTGTCAATTTGACTAGACCATAGATACATAGATATTTGATCAACTATTCTGAATATTTCTGTGAGGGTGTTTTTAGAAGATATTAACATTTGAATCAGTTGACTAAATAAAACAGATTATTCTCTTAAATATAACTGGTCCTTATCCAATCAGTTGAAGGTCTGAACAGAACAAAAAAGACCCACTCTCCTCACAGGTGAGAGAGAACCCTCCGGCCTTCCTGAACTGGTATATAGATCTTTTCCTACTTGCAGACTTAAATTGACACATTGGCTTTTCTTATGCCTTGGGCTTCCTGGCTTCTGGACTGCAAATTACACCATCAGCTCTTCTACTACTCAGGACTTTGGACCTGGACCAGAACTAGGACTACAACATTATTTCCTGGCCAACTCTTGGTCTTGGGAACTTTAGCCTCCATAATCACATGACCCTTTTCCTGTAGTAAATCATATGTGAGTGTGCTTGCACACACACAGTTGGTCCTGTTCCCCCGGGTGAAAATGATTTATATTTTTTAAAAATGTCTGACCAATGATTTGAATTTGAAGTTTCTGAGCAAATAAATGGTAAATGGAGCCATTGGGACTGAGGAGATGGTCTAAAATCAGTAGAGAGAGGAAAAACTTATCATAAAGCTTAGCTCTGAGACTCAGCAGTTGAGTAAAGCAGGATAATCCAACGAAGGAGACAGAGAAGGAGTGACCAGAGAGGAAGGAGGAAATGTAGGTAGGTGGAGAAGACTACGAGACAGGGGCAAGTGTGATAACCCAAGAAGACCAGGCAGTCTTCAGTGGATTGAGTGAGCAATCCAATGATAGTACAGCATGGATCATGCAGTACTGACTGTGAATTGTGCCAAAACAAAGGAGTCTAAACATCTCTTAAGTTGTGAAAATACACATTTGAGTAGAAAATTTGAGAATTTTGTGTAAAAGAAAGAAAAGGGTAAATTATGGCCGAACCTGAAGTCCCATAAGCAGAGTAAGCCTATGATAGATTTCATGTGTAGAAAGTTCAGACTTAATGCTCAGGAACTGAGAAAACATTCCAGAATGCTCTGGGAAAGACTGCTCCATTTTCTAAGAGAAGTTCTCAGGTCTTGGGCCAACTTGGTTCACACCCAATGTCTATGTCAGCATGGGTTTGTATGAGAACAAGTACCTACCATCTGGAAAGATCAAGCAAAAGAAAAAGGCACACTGTTAGCCTATGGTCTCCAGTAGCACTAGTTTGGCCCTTTGGTAATAGATCAGTACCCTCTATAGACCTGCCCGGAAGACATTGGAGGAGGAAGAGGGGGGTCGAAAGGTAGATAATGGCAGGTGCAGCTGACACACATAAACCCTTTCTCTCTCTGCAGCATTTTCATGAGGAGCTGTGTTAAACAGAATGAGGCATGAGCATGGGAACAGGGGTCAGTGTGTTTTCAACAGACAAAAATGTAAAATCTAGCTGGAAAGAAAATGCTGAAACATGGAGGAGGACGATTAAAAATGCAAAACAGGAGGAGAGTGTATCCTGTGATGTTTATTTGTGACAGGTGAGGCAGTCCATCATATCACCTGAACCATGAAGAATTGTGCTATTGTATTAATTACTCTCTTTAGTGACTCTCTGAGCTTTGGACTATTTAAATTCCAAGATGAGAAGTGCTAATGGATATGGTATTGTAGATGGAGTGAATTAGTATTTCACGCTGTGCTGCTGTCTGAAAGAGTTTTAAATGGTAACCCACAGACTAGCTGTGCCTCATGCTTTTAGTGTTCATTCAGCCATTTGTTCCTATTAGTAACAGAGCAACTCGGGGTCATGTAAAAATTCAAAGAGGAAGAAAAGGAAAGTAGATGTTAGTGGGACCCTTTGGGAAGATTAACATGTTTTGCTGTGAGGTTGTTTATGATATACTTCATTGTGTACATTGACAATAAAACCCTGTTCATTCATATTTGAAAGGGAAATCATGTGTCCTTTAAAAATTCCAAATCAAAGCTGCTTTGAATTGGCTTTTTTCAAACAATCCTACTTTTCACAAAAATTCCATTTGGCAACTTGGTACTGATCCCATACTGTGCCTTCACCCTAAGCCATTCTTACCAGCCCAACCTAGGTTTCTGCAGACATAAGAAGTACAAATAGATATGCCTATGGCAGAACACTTCAAAGTTCCACACAGCTTCTCATGAAAACCAGGCAAACAATAGAGGAGCACTATGTGCTGCAAGAGGTGTATGCTGTGAAGTCAGAGTTGAGAGCTCTAAGAGGAATGAGCCTGGAGGATCAGTTTCTGCAAACAAACACCAGGCTGGGTGTTAATTTCAGAAAAAGCACCCATAGAATGGCCACCCTTCAACCCTGTCATGTCTCTCAATCTGACTTTTCCTTCCTTCTAATGTCTTTTTAATAATTACATCATCCTGGCAGCACCCTACTTGAAAATTGAAAATAACACAATTGGAACAAAAACAGTCTCCTCCACATTCCAGGCACTTGTACCCTTCTCAACTGAATCATCTATACCAGCTAAATCTCTCTGCTTTACATCTTTGCATTCATGTATGAATTCTCCTTGGCTAGGCTCCCTAGAAAGCAAAGCCTGAGGCAAAAGCTTATGTGTAGTGTTTTACTGGGAAATGGAATCCTAAGAAAGCAGGATTAAGGGAAAAGAGGCATGAAAAAGGAAAGAAGTGAGAGCGGATACAAGGGCAAGTTACTCTTGCCAAGCTGGCCAGTTTTGGGGATCTTGATCAAGTGTCACAAATTGCTTGATCTTTTGGGCCTGTTGTTCAAGAGCCACATGAGCAGCTGTAACTTCATGGGAGGAGAAAGAATTTGTCTGCCAGCTCACATTACCCATTGGTCAAAGTTCACCTTGTGGAAAAACTACCTTGCGCTTTTGTGGGTTGCATGAGTGTGGCATTGAGCAGGTCCCATGGCATGGCTTACTTCAGTTCTTACAAAATAGAAGGCCGAGGACGCAAGGCAAGAAGTATTTCATACAATGATACTAGGTACTACTGGGATGTGCCCACATAAAACTGGCCTGTGTTCATGCAGAATTGGATACAGAGCAGTGGCTAGGCCAGAGAAAATGGCCCAGAGCCCAGATCCAGACAAAGCTGAGAGGACCTGAAGTCTGACCTTAAATTGTATTGACTTCTCTATTATAATCTGGGCTTTGTTGCTGTGAGAACGAGAAACTTTGACAGTGTATGTGAACCCTGTTAGTCACAGAATCAGTCCTCTTTATGGTGGCAAGCCGGCCTCCATATCGTAAAGTTAAAACCTTGGTGAAACAAACTACAATCTCACTATGCTGCTGGCCTTGAAGCTATGATTGATATCCACCCTCCACTACCCATTCTGGGTTTCCCTCCTGCGCAGCCAACATAGGGCCTGTGTTGCTTACTTTACTGTCTGACCCAGCTCTTCATTCTGGAGGATCTGGTTGGTTATCTTTTCCTGGTGCGGCTATCATTGGTGCAGTTACCGATTTAGCATCATCATCATCACTTGACACAGAAGTACAAAGAGACTCCAGTGATCTATCGATTTAAGACATGATCCCCCTGCTCCACTATGTACTAGCCCACCCAGCTCCCAAGACAGTTGAGATCATGCTGCCAATTTATAACATATGCCATAATTGGCATCTGGCACTCTGACCTGAGAAACTAAGTGCCCCTTGGAAGTATCCCAACTGTGAGTCCTGGAAACTGGATCTTCTAACTTGATAGAGACTAAGCTTCCAGAAACAGCAACCTCGACTTCTATAATTTGGTTTTGGGTGATGGATGGCAAAAGGAACCCATTCTATTTCCATCTCTTTGATTCCCAGACTAATAGATTCTAGCAAATGTTGTCCCTAAAATAGCCACTTCACTGAGGCCATATCATTGCTGTATAAGGCCAGCTGTTTCTGGGTGATAAGTCACATCGAATGACAAGAAGATTTTGTTGCAATTTGCCCACTGTACTTTCTGTGTCTTAAAATGTGTCTGAGATAATCTCATATAAGATGGATCAGTAGGTTGAAGTCTTGTGAGAAAAAGAGAACCATACCTGGAGGACATGTGGATCCTAGAAAGGACAAATTTATGCCTCCTTCAGATTGCCAGGGATCTGGTGTGCATGACCTGCCACAAGTGTCCAGCTGGACTATGTAAAGAATGAGTGCCAGGTGAGTGTTCTGATCAGTCCCTGCTACCAGGGAACTAGTAATGCAGCAGAAACTGTCGTTGGATTATTGTTGGTAAGAGGTGGCCCAGGCTACTTGGCTCAGGTTCAATTTCCACCTCTGCTATCCCATTGTGGCTTTTCATGGGCCCAGGACACCTGCACTGAGCTTGCCAAAGATAGCAACTGGGTGACATGCATAGAATGCATCATTCTGCTTCCGCTTCAGTGTATTCTCTCTGATGGACATGACCAAGAGATACAACGTTCAGCATGATTTGTGCCCACTTACATATGCCCATGAGCATAAGGCTTTCCCTTCCAGACCTTCCAGTCTTTTCCTTCCAAATCTCTGACAGACAAATCAATTCATTCCCTTTACCAGAGATCTCTCTAGACAGACAGGCAGGCAGACAGGCAGGCAGGCAGACAGACGGGCAGATTTCCTTATCTCAGACTACTTCACTCTTAATACAGAAAAAATAAAATATATGCTGAAAGTTCTGCATGGCAAGAATATTTCCTTTCATCATGGTCTTTTAGGGTTATACTTGGGTGGATCCAAAATGCAACATTACCTTAATTTTGGACAGCACCAATTCAGTGTGCCAACCTATTTATGAACTATAAAGCAGTCCCAAACAATCCAGTTGATCATAAGTAATCCCACTGCTCCCACATTACCACCACCATGATGGTGAAGGACAGGTGTCAGTACTTCAGAAGTGGATGACAAGGTAGGCTGGACCACCTGTTCAGGTACGTTACCCACATCTTCTGAATCTACATAGGCATGATCCCAAATCAAGTGGCTTCTGATACTGTCTCAGTCTGGGTCCCTCAGAAAGCCAACCCTGGGGTTTATGAAATGATAATAAAATAAATGAATCAAAATATTGTCTATGTTACTACTTTATTGAGAAGTACATTCCAAGAGAAGTGAGATGAGGAGAAAAGAGAGTCAGGCAGCGAAGAGAGTTTATCCAGGGTATAGCAATGAGCTTGTTACTGGACAAGATAGATTGCTTGACCTTGAGTGTCTGCCAAGGGGCCATATGAATAACTTCTTCAGATAATTCTGCTGTGAAAAGTAGATAGTAAGAATACATCTGCCAGCCCCTGTGCATGATTTGTCAAAGATCTGCCCCATGATGCACATGCTCCCCTATCTTTCTGAGTTGTATATGCTTGGGTTCTGGCATGCATCTCAGAGGCGTCTCACACCTCAGCCCCAAAAGCAGAGCCCAGAGTGTAGGATAAAAGATAGTGTGGGAAACACCTGAGTAAAGTGCTAGCAGCTGGAAACCCCCATGAATATGGTTGGATCTCATGCAGAGTTGGTGCCTATAGCAGCATCTGAGCAGGCACAAGTGGCCAAAGACTCTAGAAACAGATAAAATCAAGAGGATTTGAAGAAGGTACCTGTCTGATATGAGCTCTTTCCACTTTCCTTCCCCAGGTGCTACATTTTCTTTTCTGAGTTTTGCATTCTGCCAGATTACGCAGCCTACTCATTCACAGTGCTAGTAATGCAGTTCCCCTTAGTCCTTCCTTCCACTGGCTGAATGTATGCTGCACCATAAGAAAAATCATAAAAAACACAAAAGAATTTTTGTAGTCTCACTTTCAAATTTTCTGTATTTTCATCCTTTTGAGATCATCTCCCCAAGATATCCTTCAACTCGACACAACAGATATGTATTAAATGCTTATCATGAGAGTGGAATTATGCTATGGAATAAGAAATCAGAGGTGAAAGATGTGGCCCTTGTCCTGATAAGCTCACAGTTTATCAGGAGATGCTATTTGAAAGTAGGGCTCTTCTCCCAACCTAGAGGACAATGGTTCCAGAGAACAGCCTCTCACAGAGAGAGTCCTCAAGTCAAAGCATGGACTGGAACAGCACATAGAGAAAACACCAATCAGTCCTGTTATCTGCATAAAAGGTGCCACGTGGAAGGGGTAGTGGCTACAAGTCCATATGAGATATTTGACATTGAATAAGGAAGCAGCTCTTTACTTAGTAGGTGACATCAATTTACTGTCAAATTTCAAACAGAAAAATAGAATTTACCTCTTAGTAAGTTTCTCTGGCTGAAAAAGAGGAATGGTTTATAGAAGCAGAGAGACCAGTGTACAGTATGTTATTGCAGATATCCCAGCCAAGGGTGCTGAAGATCTGAACAGGTGATATGGTCACAGATGGTCGGAGAGAAAGGAAGAGATTGATTTAGCATAACATCAGCAGGATTTTGTAATCAGTGCAACACAGAGATTGAGGTAAATAGAGGCACGGTGGATAATTTTAAGACTTCTGACCAATTCATAAAAGAATGTAGTGTAATTAGCTAGGATTGTGAAATGAGAAGAGATACAGACTTAGCAGAAAAGGTAATACAATTAGTTCTGGATATGTGAACACGAACATGCTCATGGAAATTTCAGTTAGATGTCTATCTAGAAGAAAGCCAGGGCTAGAAATATAAGCACAGGTTTGTTGGTTAAAACTATAAGAATATATGAGATCACCCAGGGAATTATCTAAAGAAAGGAGATAAATGAGTCATGAATATATGCTTAACTAGACCCAATGTGTAAGGAATACACAGACAAGAAGTAACCTACAAAAAGAAAAGGATGATAAAGAAAGGTACACAACAAGAACCAAGAAAAATTTTTTAAAAATTTTATTAGAACGTATTTGCAGTACATGATTACATTCAGTGTGGGAAATTGGTACAAGTACATAACACATTGCAATTATTTTCTCCCCTTTCCCTTTACCTCCTTTATTTTTTTCTCTTTTGCCAGCATCAGATTTATTTATTATGTCTTTATAAAGTTAATTATCATAAATGCAGATAAACAGCCAGATATATAAAACACATAAGACAATTGTACTAAATCAAGTTATATTTTTACTTACACTGACCATGCTGAATTATAACTTTTTTCTCTCTTTTTTTTCCTATTGTCTGTCTTTTATTTTGTACTTTACTTAATTACATTTCTCATATAAGAGAAATCATGTGCTATTTAAGCTTTTGTGTTTGATTTACTTAACATTATGGTCTCAATGTGCACCCATTTTCCTACAAATGACTCAAGTTTATCAAGGAAGAGTTTTGAAGATCAGAAAAGTAGATGCTCTCCATGTACAAGAAAAGAAATACTTATTCTCAAAGAATAAAGAGAAAAGAAATAATTAAGGCTCTAGATCTGGATGCAGACAAATTTGACATTCAAGACAGTGGACTGGATGGCCCTATTTTCTTAGAAGTGGGGAGTGAGAGATTCATCTTGGATGTGGAGATTGCATGGGCATCTTGGTGAGAAGAGGGTATGGGTGGCTTGGTTTCGTATGATAAAAGAATAAAGGAAAAGTAAGGTAGAGTACAAGTTAGCGGGTGGGCTTGAAGGTCAAGCCAGTGTTACATGCAATGATTTGGGGTCTCATTGTACAGTTCTTCATCAGTGAGCTGGTAGGCAACAGGAAAGAAAGTGGGACCCATCTAGGACAGAGACCTGGAGAGATGGGACACTGGAAGAAGGAGATCACAGGGTAGTTGAAACCCCTGCATGCTCCAGACTGGAGCACAGGTTAGGCCAGTATGAATTTAGAGATAACTGAAAAATATTAACTAGAAGTATGAGATGGAAGAGAATTATCATATGAATGAAGTGTGAGAGAGCTGAAATGGTAGGGGGAGACCGGAAAGCATAATATGAGGTTCAAAAATGGTCCTTATCTTCACCCCTACAGCGCCATCCCACCCCCAATTCACGGCCCCAGTAGTGTTCGTCCTAGTTCCTCTTTTCTTCTCCATCAAATTATGTTCATCCTATATTTCATCATATGAAATAGAGCTAAGTGAATTAGACTAACCTGTTGAACTAATTCATGATAAAATATTGATAGCTAATGAATGCATGATACGTTATCTGTCTCAGAAAACAGTCTCCTGATGATAATGACTTAAAATAGTTTTTGTCTAGGGATATAACAGAGTCACCTATGCTGCTGTTTAAATGCTAAGCTTCACTGTGCTCCACCCTAAGAAGTCCTGATTCAGTGATTCTGGAATGTGGACTGGGCATCTGAATTTTTGCAAATATAACTCTATCTGCAAAAAAAAAAAAAGGCAGGTGAATGGAGAGAGATGGAAGAGTAGATGAGTGTCCTCCTAGATCCGCTAGCCAGTAGCTTCTATGTGTAACTGACTATGATAGTTACTGCTTTTGTCTCTCCAGAAACTTTTCTATTCTTGTCTTTTGTTTTGTATCCACCCCTACCCAACTTGCAATAGCCTAGGCAACCTCAGTATCCTATTCTTCTGGATAAATGTAACGTAAGCAGAGTCACTGGCTCACTTGGACACTTCCTCTGAAATTCTAAAATAGATCTATCTGGAAGCCATGGTTTGCAATGAGGTTGCCAGTGTGGTATAAATTTCAAGTGGTTATCTTTCCAGAGGTTGGTAGATGTTTGCTACAAAACAAAGCTGAGCAGAGATAAGCAAAAAGGACCTAAGTTCCTATCTGTATCCTTGTCCCGATTCTGGATTCTGAGGGTCTTCCTTTAATCCTGCGCACTGCCCCCAGTACCCTTCCCAATTATGAGATTCAACAGTGTCAACTTCAGTCACTTAAAACTGACAAAACCCTGATTAATACATATACAAAGTCTGCCCAAAAATGTATAGACACTTTGGGAAAAGAAAAACTGTATAAGTATTTTAATAATAAATTTATTGAGACATCATGACATTAATACAATTTACCTTTGGACTTTATAATTCTAAGAGTTGCTCAAAGTGGTGGCCATTAGCTTCCGGGCATTTATTAGTATGGTGAACTGCTGCTTGGGTAAGCTTGGTCATTGAGATTGCTGCACATGCATTTTCAATTTCTTCTCTAAGGGCCAGCAGTGTAGTGGGTTTTCTGAGATACACAACACCCTCTAGGATCCCCCATATGAGGGTATCATGATCTGTTGAAAACATATCATACTGTTTTTCCTTTCGAGAAGTGTGTATACATTTTGTTTTTGATGGATTTTATATTTAGAAGGCAAATTTTTCTAAAGTACATCCATGTCATTAATTTTCTGAGTTCATGTCTCCACATAGCTGGGTAATTTACATGTCTTATACTGTGGCAAAATAGAATAGAACCTCATTAATAGATTATGTACCACAAAGGCCAGTTTGAATTAGAGAAAAGGTCTAGATTGTGGAATGTATCTTTCCAGGAGTATTATATTCAAGAACAAAAACAACTGGAACCAAGATCCAGAGGTCCTGTTTTTAACAGATTTTGGAAATGAGGTTTCACATAGTAAGTAGTCTGAGGATTTGCCTTCTAATCTTAGTTTTGTCATTATCCAGCTGCATGATCTTGGCTCAGTCAGGGCTCTTTAAAATCTAGTTTCAACTGCAATATGTAAATTATGTGATTCTATACTTCTAAAAATAAGTTTCAAATTGTCAAATAGAAATGGACAATTTTTTAAGTATTTAAAGTTACATGAAATTAGTTTATTTTCAGTTGAAATGCTATTTTTATCTTTATTATAATTTAAATTTTGCTAAGCAAATCATTGTTCTGTGCACACCTATATATTTCAGCCTTGTTCTAGTCTGATTGTTCACAAATTCGGGTCTGAATCAATGAACTTGTTATAGACCCAAGTGAACAGGTGGACTTGGTACTACCACAGAGGGAACTGGGAGAAATCTCTATCAAGAGCCAAAAGTAGCAAACTCACCATTGCTTCTTATTCCTCCTAGAGGCAGAGCTAGAGAGCAGAAGCTCTGGATTCCCCTTTAAATTGTCTCCATGAGATAATTAGACACAGATTCTTTATTTCCAGGAAAGCTCCCATATGGGTAAAAGATGTGAAAGATCAAGGCAACATATGTGAAAATGTGTCAAGTAAAAAGAAAACTCACTTATTTGAACATCTTAAAATATCAAGATAAAAAAGAGAGTACCAGGGGAGTCATAAAAAGTTAGCTCTAGGCCAGAGAAATGTTGCTTTTAATTTCTATACAGTAGAAGAAAATTTAGTGCCATGAATAACATTTCATTAAAATGTATACCTTTAAAGATTTATATTATCAAATTTGAATGGGAGAGACAGCATAGGGTAGTTTAAACTGTCTGACACATGCTGATTTAGCATTTACTCAGTAAACAGGACCAGGTACTTGATGAGAAAAAATACATAGGGCATCTCTTTAAACATGAAATGAGGTCAATTTCCAAGGGATATGAAACCAGGGAGGAAAAAATAATTTTCCATCCTTTATGTTCTTCTACGTTTTAAGACTATTCAGGGGGCTTATTGGATTATATGCACCTGACCATGACCATCTAGAGATCTCATCATTTACACACAAATATACACAGAGAGGTACACATATAAATACCCAGAAAAGGGTATAAAAGCTGAAAGTGAGAAATACCTCTGTAACCTTTTTAACAACAACACTTAAAATGAGAAAGCCTTTTGCTTCATTCTATAGTTCAGGTTTAACACTATATGTGGTGGTTTGATTGAATTATGACAGTCACAATTCCTATAGGCATTTATACACACAGAGGCTTATTCCTCTGATTTAAAGCTTAGTGTATTCCATCAGTAAAAATAAGCCACTGGAAAAATACAAGGCTCATTATTTGACAAGCATGTTGAACTTTAACTTGGTTAATCTCCCTACTTTTGCTCTTTGACTTGAGTGGTTTTTCTCCCTTGGATATATGCTAGAATTACCTTGGGCCAGTGGTGGGGGGCTTTCTAAAAATGCAAATCCTCTAGACCAGTGAAATCAGAGACTCTGGGGAGGTTGTCAAAGCTCAGGTCCCCATCTTCCATCCTCTGAGCACCTGCCTTCCTCTGACTTTGATCTTTCTCATGGCTATGATTGCTTTTCTCTCTTCTGTTCCTTCACCACATGCTCAGACCCCACTGTTATCTTTTCCATCATGATCCTCCCAATCTGCACAATAAAACAACTCCATCCTTGGTCCACACTCCACATTTTCTGCTCTCATGGAAGTATTAGCTAGATTGTTGTTTCTACAGATTCAGAGTCCCAGATCTAAACCAGGCCCTATATTCTTCCCAGCAATTCTTTTAAAGGGTTTTCTGTTTGTGCCACTTCTGCTTTTCAATCAGCCATGAAATATTTATTGAACACTTAATTCTGTACTGTTTTAGATACCTGAAATGTAATTTCAAACATGATAGTTACTGTCTCTGGCTAAAAAAAAACAAACCTACATTAGATGAAGGGAAATGTACAAGTGTAAACAAATATATAAATATGCAAATGTAGAGAGCACATTCACTGACCTGAGAGGGAGCTACCTATCTTCTATATAGATATCCAAGTAAACACACTCATAGACAGGTGACTCAATCATCAAGGAACCCCATACTTAGAAAACCTTAACAAACAGTAATTTTCCTAAACCTAGACTAAGCCTGGAAAAAAATATGAATTAACTGAAAACTATCTGTGGTACTTTGGTGAAATGGGAGCTCAAAAAACTAAATAAATGAAATCAACTTACAGAAATACAGAGACATTTCTTGCACACCTGTGTTTTTGCACACCTGAGATTTGTCTTGTTCCACTTATTACTCTGAATAGCAATCATCTGCACGTTTGTTTGTCTCTCTAATGAAACCATAAACACCTTATGGCATTAGAACCATTGCATAGGGTCCAGCTAATAATGAGTGATCAATAAGTATGTGTGAAAAGAATAAGTAAATAAATGGTTTCCAACCAAAAGTGAGTCATAATTAAAAACTGTGAGAGTCTCAGTGTGTTGGGTAGTTGACAAAGATATAAGAAACTATGGAGCAGTGAGTTTTAGTGGAAGTAGAGATATGGTGAAACAAGAACTCAGGAAGGAGAAACTAAACTTTGTACTAGAGATCCAAGAAGTCTTCATAGAAGAGATGGCATCTGAGGCCAGATGCAGAAGTAGAAAACAAATCCTGTTGACCAGTGGGATACCATACCGGCCCTGGATAAAGAAATCTCCCATTCAGAATTTGTACATGCACCAGCCCCTCTGAGGGCCAAACACAAAAGGAACACTGAGTGAGGACCTAGTACAAGGCATTTGTAAAGAGCGTCGCAGGTGACATGCACTTGAATTAGCACAAGTACTTTCTTCATCCCCTTCTTTGCACCTCTCAATACTGTGTCCTCTCTCCATGCTTATATTTATATAATGGATCCAGTTCCCAAACTCTATCCATTGGACCCCTACAAGTAACAGAATATCTCTAAGGTTTAAGGAATAGGTTCAAAACTCAGAAGCCAGATAGTTCAAGATAGATTTGCCCTACTTTCTCTGCAGAGGTCTTTTTCTACAGAGGCAAGTGAGCAACTCCAACATATGTATGTAGCCAGGACTGAAATTGAGGGCCACGCACTGTGCAAAAGTACAATCCTGACCCAAGCCAGGCCTGATTTGAGGAGCACCTAACTTCTTTATGCTTCGGCCCCTTCCACTGCACTTCTAAAATCTTTCTGTTTCTCCTTTCTTTGTTTGCTCTTTCCTTTCTCTTCTTTTCCTTCTTTTCTCCCATCCTTATTCCCCTCTCTTCAAGCAGTACACAGTGTGTGTCCCAGTGCTGCTGCATGATGAACATCTGGCCTGAGAGTTCTCAGACTTCATTACTGTATGTTCATCTGAGGATATTATGCTCTTTAAGCAGATTCTCATGGCCTCCTCTCCAGAAATTTGAATTCAAATATTCTGGGATGAGGTGCAAGCATTGGTATTTTTTTAAATGCTTCCTCAAGAAATCCTAAAATGCATTCAGTATTGAGAAACACTATCTAAACTCTCCCTGAATTTCCCTAATATGTTTTTCTGTGAAATAGACTCAAGGCCTGAAAATTATTTAAGAAAAATGTGTTTGGTAGGAAGAGGTGGAGGACTGAACTCAAAGCCTTGTGTGTGCTAAACATGTGCTATACAACCAAGCTGTCTCCAACTGCAATTTAAGAAAACTTTAAACTTTCTAGGGGGTAAAGTCCCTTGCTAAGACATTATTACCACAGAATGGTTTGTCTAGGACTGGGAATTAAAGAGAGTGGGGAGTAAAGATGCAAGTAAAATGGCCAAGGAGGGAAAAAGGTGAATGCTAATGGTTTTGGCACCGTAAGTTCTGGTATTTCTGATAGTAGAGAATTTTGTGTTTTTGTTTTGTTGTGCTTTGTTCTTCATGAGAGTAGCCCAATTTTCTTTGAGAAAAGTATTTTTAAGCATATATTTGGATATCTGATATGATTTAAATTCTCTGGTTCTTTTGTTTTGTTTTAATATAAAGTCTAGAGCCAAGTGACCGGGGGAGCTTTCTCATGTCATTCATATCAGTGCAAGAATGGGGATAAATCATTATATTGTATATCTAAAATGTACCAATGATTAGAATGAATAATCGAAAATGTAAAATAGGAAGAAAAGGTCCAAAGGGGTAGGGGTATTGGGAGGGGCAGGGGAAAGGAAAGACGGGAAAGGAAAAATGATAAGAAATGGAAAAAATGGAAATAAAGTCTTTGTAAATAGGGAAGGGTGGAGGGGGTGAAGGGAGGACTAGGAATGGGGAAAAAAGAAGAACCAAGATGCATTATGCAAAGGTACAATTCCCAATGAGAAATGTAATTGTGTTGTATACCTACAATGTACCAATAAAAGAATTTAATAAAAAATTTAAAAAATAAAAAATAAAAGAGTGAGGACAAATGGTTCCTGGAGGCACATACCCCAAGCATTCTAAAGATTAAGGACAGATGCCCAGTATTTCTTGGTGAACTCTGGAGATTTCTTCACTTTCATATCTAAGACTGGGCTTAATAACAGCAGAAAACACTTCTAAAGTCAAGAAACATAAACAGTTATGGCCTCTAGTATTCACAGAGGTTTATGTTTGACATCATTATCTTGATTCCCAATATCAGTGCAACTCTAATTAATTTAACATGTCAGTGGATATTGGGTTGAGCTTATTACAGGCTAAAGTAAGTACTTCACACCTGGGGCTCAGCAAGTTTCAAAAGGCAACATGCTTGTTGACAAAACATTCTATTCTTCTTGATTCATCACAGAAACACTGCAAAAGCAAATAACTACATCAAAGAAAACATTTTATAAAAATAAACCCTCTTACTAGAATGGTTGTCTTCAGTGTCCATCTTAGGGTTTCTGGAGAAACAGAATCATGTCCATGTGATGGGGTTTATTATGTGATCTTGGTTCATGCATTAGAGATTGAGAAGTGCCAACATCTGCCACCTGCAGTCTAGAGGCTGGCTGAGGAAAGCTAGTGATGTAATTAAATCTGAGTCAGAAGGCTTAAGAGGCCAGGCTTAGTGGTACATACTATAATCCCAGCACTCAGGAGGCTGAGGCAGGATTCCTGCAAGTTCAAGGCCAGCCTGGGCTAGAGAGTTAGTTCAAGGACCCCAATACTCATAAAATGTGACCTTATTTGAAATAAGGTCTTTGTAGATGAATACATTAAGATAAAGTCATTAGGGTGGGCCCTAATTCATTATGCCTGCCTCCTCATAAAAGGAGGAAATTTGAACACAGATACAGTTACAAGTATAGTATGTACAGAAGACAGTGTGAAGACACATGGAAAGATGGCCATCTACAAGCCAAGGACTGAGACTACCAAAAGCTAAGAGAAAGGCTGGAGAAGGTTTTCCCTCAGTCCTCAGAAGGAACCAACCCTCTTCTTACTGGGTTTTGGAGTGCTGCAGCCTCCCTCTGTCCTGAACAAAGAATTGGTCAAGACAAGTGCAAACAGTCATTAAGTTCTACATGTATTAAGGTTATGAAAAGAAATATGTTCTGCAGGGTGAGTTTGAGCCAAAAAACAGTAGAAGAAGCACACTGTACTGCGTGAGAGTGTACTACTGAAAAAGAACTCAGTAGCCAAGACCTCAGTGGCAACTTTCCTTTTGTATCACCCACCCCTCCCCTCTCGCTGAAGTCAGGTCTAGGCCGGCCTATGGAAAACCTGCACTAGTCCTCAGGAGAATTCCACTTGCAGGGTTTTGGGAAGTGTTCCACGCACGTATCCTGGGATTTTGCAATTAACCCTCCCTGCCAGTGCTGATCCCAAAGTTTCTAGTCCCCAGGACTGAGGCACCAGCTTTCTGCTTTTAAGCTACTCTGTTTATGGTACTTTGTTCTGCCAGCCTCAGGAAACTAATACAGTATTATTTCCAGAGCACCTGAATGTCCTGCAGTTATGATCTAAGTAACAACCTTTATGACCTCCAGCAGGGCTGTTCTCAAGCAAGATGGGAATGGGAGGTCATGACCTCAAACTTGCTGCTTTTTGGTCAATGTTTCTGGGATTTAGATGGCTGGCAGTATTCTGCTAAACACACTATGACCCATCTCACCTATAGGAGCAGCTGATGTATGAGTATCTATGCTGCATGGGCCCTTATCTCTGCTGCCAGATTTCATACTGGCTGACTTGGCTCTGTGAGTACTTATAACCAAACATGCTTCATTATCATTGAAAAACACCCACAATTCAAAGTGCTTAATTACATAGTCTTGAAGTTTTTCAAGTCCAGTTCCACTGTGTTTGCATGATGAAACCATTATGAAGGATTAATAACAAATATACAAGGAAGATTCATAGAACTTCCACAGGCACATGACTCAGTTTTGAGTTACAGCCATTGTTCATCTTGATTCTTGGTGGTGATCAATAGAGAAGTCTGTATAGTGCCTTGTTACCCAACCCATCCTGCACAACAGTACCACCTGGAAGTTTTAAAAAACACTAACGCCAAGTTCCGCCCTCAGAAATTCTATTTCTATTTTTTTTTCTTAAGAGTATCTTGGACATTGGGATTTTAGTAGCTCCAAGCCTAAATAAAACTATATCATAGGGGGCTGGGGATTTAGCTCAGTGGTTTCGCTGCCTGCTGTGCAAATGCAAGGACCCGAGTTCGATCCCTGGTACAAAAAAAAAAAAATTATATCATAGATCCAACAATCCCACTAACTTGTCCAAACAAAATAAAATCAGTATAGAAAAGAGATATCTGCACCCCTATCTTTATTGTAACTCACTGACAATAGCCTACATATGTGTCCATCAACATGTGAGTATGTGAGTGGACAAAGATATAATACATAAACATAATAGAATGCTATTCAGCCCTAAACAAGGATAGCTCGTCATTTGTGACCGCATGGATAAATCTGGAGGACATTATGTAAAATGAAATAAATAAGCCAGGCACAGGAAGACAACTACCATACAACTTCAATTATATCTAGAATCACAAAAAGGCAATTTTGTAGAAGCAGAGAATAGAATGGTAGTTGTTACCACAAGCTAGGAGTGGGGAGGAAGTAGGGGATTAACATGTTTTTATCCTGCCCCCAAAATTATAAATATATGAGGCAATGCTTATGCTATAAGCAGTAATGAGCCGGTGCTAAAGAGAGGCTCTAGAGTCAGCCATGTGGGAACTGGAATTGCGGCTCCACAGTCCAACGGCAGAACTACTTTGTCTTCTCTTCTACTTCCTCATCGGTGACCAGGACAATAATAATGCATACCTCATAAAGTTTGTGTGAGCATTAAAAATAATGCATGGAAAATGCTTGGCCATATCCAGTGTTAGCACAAATCAAAACTTCCTTTAAACTGCCTACCTATAGATTTCCGGTCATTGGTGTTTAAGAGGAGTCATTAAATTTGTCCCTAAGCTAACACATCAGGAAGGCACACAGACAGCTAATCATAATTTAGATCTGGATGATGTGAAGTCTTTAACCACACCTTCTGATCCATCTGAAAGTAAATCCCTATAAAGGGCTAATTCATTCAAAAGGAAGTTATAGAGCATAAACCCTTCCTTGAAACATATCTATATTTCTCAATCTGCTAGTACACATTTTCTATACTCTGATTCAACTCAGACTGGAAATGAGAACAAAAAATAAATGGCTTCACCTTATTTGCAGGAAGGTACAGGGAGGTAAAGAGAGAAACTGAGAAATATATTTCTGTACTAACCAGGTGATCTGCATTTCACTTGAGAGGTGATATAGGAAAATAGAAGTGTACTATAGTTAAATAAAGTGAAAATCATAAATATGATAAACTTAACCACTCTCCACCTGCCTCTACAGGAAATATTTGCCTCCCACTCCCTTCAATCTTTATTTGCCTATATGGATCATGTTATAAAATATACACAAATACATTCAGAAAGACACATACAAAGAAAAGCACTAACAGCCAGGTGTGATGGTGCACACCTGTAATCCCAGCATTCAGGAGGCGAGGCAAGAGGATTGCTTCAAGTTCAAGGCCAGCCTGGGCTACATAGTGAGGTCAAGGCCAGTCTGAACTAGTAAATAATAACCCTAAGTCTTAAAAAAAAAGATGAAGGGTCAGGGATTTAGCTCAGTGATTCCACCACCTGCCTCACAAGCACAAGGTCCAGAGTTCCATCCTCAGTATCAAAAAAAAAAAAGCAAGAAAAAAAAGATGAAGAAGAAGAGTACTAAGAAGAAAGATGTAGCATAGTTGGTTATAGCCCTCCCTGCATAGTGAATTCATAATCTCAGAAAACTACTGCAAATTTGCAAGTGAATAATTTGAGAAATCTGCTTTGTAGAGAGAAAGCATGGACAAAATGAGAGAATTATGTGGTTTGTGTTATAACTTAATATGTGTTAAATATTCAGTTATAAAAAGTCTCCCCTTGCATTTCTAATTATAAACTGACATATTCATTTAAGCATTGTCAACAAGAAATCAGAATTCTCACTTTTTAATGCTTTAGTGAGAAGAAAGCCCTTAAGGTTTGATATCACTCACTTTAAAAAAAAGCACACATTTCTCATTTTAAAGGTTATATTAAGCCTTTCTTTGCAATGAATTGTAATGTTTCCTGGTCCACTAATGCCAGCCTAATAGCAAGGATATAGTTATTTTTGTTATTATAATTTGAATGATTTTCATTTTCTCTATTTTATACTTTTTAAAAACAGACCATGCCTATAGGAAAATAAAGAAATCAGAAAAAAACATGACTGGTTAAAAATAAAATCCAGATTCTTCTATTTTCCAAAATTTTCATAAAACACAAGATTTATAACCAAGAAATGGTCAAACAAGCTTGTTTTTCACAAAACTTCTACTCAAACACAAGGTATCTAGAGTGGGAGGTGTATCGAGATTATTGTATGTGTGTAGTAGCAATTCTGTAATTAATTTATTTTGAGCTTTGTGAAAAGCATTCTTTGGCCCTACATAAAGAGAGGGCTTTGTGGTTTTCTCCAGTTATTTTATCTTTACCCTCAACCAGTTGAGACTCTTAAACATTCTCTTTTCCTAGACTGAGTACTGTACTTGTTGGATACATTCCTTTTTCTTTTCTTCTTTTAATCTCTTTTTGTATGGTGACTATCCAAAGGAGCATGCATCCAAGAGATGTCATGGCAGTGCTAGCTTAAACTTTAAAGCTATTTATACTATTTCAGAAGCCATGCTTGCCCAGAGAATTATGGGATGTTCTAGTATTTTATAGAGTGAAAGATCTTTGGCCAGTGCTCTGCCAATATTGAATCCTCAGTGCACTCCACCAATAGATCAGAAAATTGTTTTTGATCGCCTTGGTATAATTGAGAATGGGAGATATGATTTAAAGGAGAAAAGAAATATGCAGCTGAAATTAGCCCAAAAGTATTTAGGGTAAGCAATAAGGGAGTGAAAATAATAAGAACAATTGGGCTAGGGATTTACCTCAGTGGTTCTGCCACTTTCCCCACAAGCACAAGGACCCGAGTTCAATCCCCTGTATCAAAAAGAAAGAAAAATTTAATTTTTGCAGTCTTATTTTTCAAAGGAGCATCTCATCACTTAGAAATCATCGTTTCATAAATAATAACATGACTTATAAAATATAAATGCCCAGATATATTTTAAAATATAAGATCAAGGACAAATGTCAAAATAGAGCCTGCAATGGTTTGGATGTGGTTTGTCCCTTAACGGCTCACATATTGGAGGCTTGATCTAATTGTAGTGGTGTTCAGGCAGTGGGACCTTTAAAAGGTAGAGCCCAGTGGGAGCTCACTAGGGGTGATGCCCTTGGGAAGGATTAAGGTAGTTCTTGTGGGACTCTCTGAGAGCAAGTGGTTATAAGGCAGCCCTCTAAACTCTGGTTTCCTGTCTCACCATGTGATCTCTCCATCAGGCAGAGAGTCACACCATCCATGATGTGGTCATCCACCATAAGGAGATGCAGCCAGGGGGCCTTCACCAGAGCCCATGCTTTCTAGGCTCTGCCTCCAAAGCTAGGAACTAAATAAATTTATTTTGCTTATAAGTTATCCAGAAACTTATTTTGTTATAATAGCAGAAAATGGATTAATACAGGACTTAACCTATTTTGTATTTCCTAAAGTGATTAGTAGAATAGAAAAAAATGAGAGGTTAAAAGTTTTCTCCTTATAAAAAAGAAATGCATGGAAAGCTCTTAGCAAATAGAAACAACATAAAAAAACGAAATGACTGAAATGATGCCATCATTTTTATATATTTCTTTCCATGCTTTTTTCCATTCCTGTCCATAAATATGAGTGTCAGAAGTCACAAACTTGAAGCCAATCAGTGTGGTTTTTTAGAGAAGTATGTGTGTATACATATACACACACATATAAAATCAATAATTAAAATCAAAATTCACATAGGAATAGAATTTCTGCCATCCCTGAATAAAGTTCAAGATATAGTGACATATACGCTGCAGTCTCCCATGGTAAGAATAGCTCGGAGCTGGGTAGGGATATTGCCTTTGGGGAACCCCTTTCTCCTGCTAACCCCCCTCCCACTCTGCTTGAGTCTGATGTTGTTTCCTTGCTGGCTATTACACTTTCTTACACTAGAGATATATAATTCCTTCCTTAGTCTTTAACAAGGTGGGAGAAAAAACTTAGGGGTTTTGGAGAGAAAAGATTATTGTAAACCAGAAAGCTGGACCAAGAAGTCTGAGTGTTTCCAGAAAAACAAGAGAAAGGGAAATTGTTTTGTTTTAATAGGGACCGTCCCCATCTGATTTGCTCCAGGGTACCTCCCTGTAGACTCTCAGCAACTGAGCTTGCAATCCCTAGGAGCAAATTCAAATATTGTTAGCATGTTCTACATAGCATGTGATATCTTGTCTTTATCAGTTATTTTATTTTTAAAGTCTTTCAAAGTTGTCCCGGTTATGTTTTAATAGCTTTGTAGTATCTCACTTTATACCTTTAACTCTGAATGTATGTGTGTGTGCATGCATATATGTGTGTGTGTTTGTGTGTGTGTCTGTGTGTGTGTATTTTTAAGGCATCTTAACTTGTTGGACATTGCCTGTAATAGTACTTCTATGAATATTCTGCTACTTAAATTTTTAAAAAGATATCTTTTAGAAATGAAATTTATGGGTCCAATAGTATGTATATTTTTAATTTTTTTTCCTACCTACTACCAAATTGCCTTCTGGACTAGTTTCACCATCACTCACAGGCATATAAGTGGGCTTGTTTCATTGTACCTTATTCTGCAAGTGCTTTATACCACTTGAAGATGTTTGCCAATTTAATAACTAAAATGCTATATCTTGTCTTTAACATATATTCATTTGATTCTTATAGAGATATTTTTATATGCATGTTTCCATTTGAATTCCTTATTTCAGTACATTTCTGGGTTGGGCATTTGTGTACATTTTACCTATTATTGTATCTACTGGGTTTTTTGCTCTTTTATAGGTACAGATATACTTCTTCTTCTTTTTTTTTTTTTTTTGGTACCGGAGGATTGAACTCAGGTACTTGCACTTGCGAGGCAGGTGGTGGAACCACTGAGCTAAATCCCCAGCCCCAGATATGCTTCTTAATTTGGCTCTCCTATTTTAATGAAATATGATGTTATATGATGTTCTTGATTAATGGATTTTTGTGAACTCAAACATGTAAAATTTTTCTTTATATTTTAATAATTTTTCATTTCATAATTTCATGTGTAATTGCTTTTACTTAAAATAGAGAAACTATCAAAACTATCTGACATTTATTTTGATTTCTAATATGAAACATCTTAGAGTTCTCACAATTTTTCAAATAACATTAATGGAGCAATAATTCTGTTTCTTGTATCTGCCATTTTGTTCATTATTTGTTAGTTTTTCCACTCAAAGGATAGTATAAATCCTGAGAGCTATATTCAAGTCCAGTAATGCATTTATCAAATCTTGTGCCAAAGGAAAACTACTGTAGTTATTGTTGCCTCAATAGGTCTTCTTTCCCCTGGAACTGTATCCTTCACAGTACTTATAGTGCTTCCATATATGTAGGTTTTTTACTTATATATGGCAAACAGAAATTCCCCTCTGGACTCCAAAAGTGTTTATATGGTTTCTGCTGCCTAGACACTCAAAGACCCTTGATTCTTTCATAACCTCCAGTAAAGTACTGTACATATCAATTATGAAAAGGCTAGAGTGGGAGTTATTTTCTTCAATAAAAGATGAATTAGAGATGGATATTTACAGAGGAAAGTAAGAATGTAAGCCTGTGGTCATTATCTTATTATAGTTAATCTTGCTCAAGAAATGGGATTTTGGGAGCAGGGAAGTAACATGTAAACAATGAATTTTCAGTGAACCAAGAATAAATCTATGGTTTTAGTCTTCTTCCTTGAACCATGAGTTAAATACTTTCGTGAAAAATATTTATTTAAATCAAAATGCTCATTCATTTTTTGGTCCAGGTTAAAGTGCTTTATCTTTTCTTCTGGTTATCAATTAGATGTCCCTCATGTAATAAATAAGAGAGTATGACTCCACCCAGACTACTTGGCTTCAAATCTGGCCACTACCATCTAACTATGATAATTATTTACCTTCTTTATGTTTCAGTGTTCTCCTTTGCAAAATGAAGGTTAAAACAGAGTTTACCCTATAAATTTTATAAGGCCTAGTTCAATGTAGATCCTAAAACTGTTCCCTAAAAGTCTCTATAAATTGTTTTCTCATTGCTCTGGACACTTTTTTATCAGGGCTCCCAAAGTGTGGAAAGCAGGCTACTGCTGGTCTCTGAGTTGATTTCCAAAAATTAGGAGTAAGAGTTTGAGATGCATAGCAATTTGGCCAAGTAATTTTATGGTTATTAATCTAATTTTCTTTTTGAAAATGGGGCTTATATTTTGTATGAACTAGATTTGTTTATTTTATTTATTTTAGTAATTTCATTTCATTGTAGTTTACAAATTTATTGGTCTACAACCTATTGGAAATTTTGAAAAGAAAGAAAGGAAGAAGGGAGGGAGGAAGATCATTCTTCACTACTGTGGAAATTACCGCTTTTAGTAGACAAACAGAGAAATGCTTTCGCATGCTAAATGAGTCATTTAGTTGCTAAATAAATATACAATCAGTCAATATTTTTTTTGTTGTGGTTACCACCTTGAATTAAATTAACAGGTTAATAACTATTTCAATTCAGTGGTATTAATGGAAGGCTTACCTTTTTCTCTTAGTGATTCAAGGGCAATATTCTAGGCTAGGCAGTCTTCTCTGAGCAGATGTTGGCATTGTTTCATTGACTGGCAACTTGGCAATTGTGTTTGGCTTTCCTTTAAAATTTAGATTTTCCTCTTAAAACTAACAAGGAGTCCTGTTTTCAAGGACACAAAATCCTGAGGAATCTAAAGCTACCATTTAAAGAAAAACTAAACAAACAAAAAAGATGGGAAGGACAACATTTCAGGTTTTTACTTCCTGGCCTAAAATATGAAGATTTTCTGAAAAATATATCCTTCATTTGGGCATTTCTTTGTACCAGGTAGTGGAAGCCATGCTCTAAACAAAGCTTGGCTGGAAATTAAAAGAACATTACTCAACCTTGAAAATCTCACCTACCCTTGGCAGTACAGGAGTTAAATAAAGCTCTATTTTTTTTTTTCTCTACCTTATGTACTGAATTTGGCCTGTGATTCCTTTGAATGGCATGAAAAGCAACCAGCTGGGTGTGAGTCTCCTCCCTCTCTTTTCCTTTCTCAGTTTTAAAATACATCTGGCTCTGACCCAACACCTCCCCTCCCCAGCCCTAGTCTGTTTTGCCTTCTTATTCAGCTGACCAAGATTCCAAATGAAAATGAGCATTCCTTCCCAATAGTTAGCAGGGCCTTGGCACCCGGGGAAAATACACCGATAAATATGTGATTTCTGAATGACACATCATGTCTTTTTGCCATACTTAGGAGGCATGGAAGCTATCCCTTTAGACCCTATAGAATATTTTTAGTGTACAAAGTGTCCCATAATAGCAATTCTCAAGTCCTTGACAAAGCACCAAAACCTCTATCTTTGTTCTGAGGCTTTTCATTGTATCAGGTGTTGTGAGCAAAACAGGGAAAGCACTTGAAATTCTATTAAAGTTACATTCATTTATCTAAAAAAAGGAAAAGAAAAAAGCCATCTTTAGAAGTTTGTCTCTGTAGACATCATTAAAGTGAGGATATATACAATACACATTTTATGTAACTGAAGATTAATGGTTAACTATTCAAATGTAGATTTCATACAGTGGGAGCCCAAGCTTGCTGCAAAAGCAAGAAAACATAGCAGCTATATTAACTATCTCTTGTAGACCAGAGGAGATGACACTGTTTTCAACAGGCTAGCCATAAACTCCTAGGCTCAAGTGATGCTCTTGGTTCAGCCTCCTGAAGAGCTGAGACTACAGGTGCAAGCTTCCACACATAGTTCTCTCCGTATAAAATACATACTTTACAAAATGTCAGCTTCATGGCTTCTCAGCATACGAGTGTTAGCCATTCTTAAAAATGTATTCAAGTAGCCAATCTTAGCATAAGAAGACTGTTGGAATTCCCCTATTTCCAGTATTTGAAGATACAAGTCCCTTTGGACCATTATCATTGCTTTATTCAAAAAGCAACCCAACATGGAGCTTTTTATGCTTGGCTTATAACAACTAATTGAATGAAAAGCTTTAAGAACAAGTAAATATATTTTGATGGCTTGTCAACAACATCAAGGGTTCTTTCACCAACCTCCATAAATGAAAAATAAGCATCATAGTGATGTTGCTGGTTTTATTTAAAAATCAATCAAACACAGGATTGCCAGATTTACTGAATAAAAGCAGAGAGCACAGCTAAAGTTGAATTTCAGAGAAAAAACAAATAAAAGTTTTACTATATCCATACAATATTTGGGGGCATACTTATACTAAAATAAAAAACCCAACTTATTCCTTGTTCCTCTGAGCTACAACTGCAAGTGCGTGTGCTGTTCTTCATCTGGCAGCCATTGGCAGTGGTGTTGTCACACCATGGTTTGCTATGAGAAACATGTAAAGCTGCATCTTATTTCCAGGGTCAAGAACAAGTGTAGAGATTCTTAGCTCCTTCCATCTGGCAACTTTAAAACTTTGGCACATCAACAAGACCAGGAACACTTCTTTAACAGCAGCAGAATGCATTTCCAATTAGTCATTCTACATTCTTAAAAGGAGAAAGAGATCTTTCCCACTAGAGGAAAAGGTAAGAGTTGGCAAATATGAAGGGAAGAACAGGGCAGGTCAGCAGAAAGGGAAAGAATCTCACCAGGAAGTGGCAGAATTAGGAACAAATAAGTCTGAAGCAGGCCTTTTGAAAATGAAACAACAAAAAAGTTTAGGAAAATCAGATCCCTAAGAAGAGACTACAGTTTGTTGGAAATGGGAATGGACTTAGAAAAAAATTGAAAAACAAAAAGTGAAACAGAAAAATTTATAGTTTTTCCTTTGCAAAGCACTTTTTTAAAAAAGCTTCTACTTAGGAGGATCTTAAGCATTTTGGGTGACTTAGTGGGATGTTATTCTTGTCTTTCTGAAGGCTTATTACACAGTAGTTTAACTTAAAGTGGATGGTAAACACTGGTTTCTTTCCTTATTTGGCTAACTCATGCCTCCAGGTGCTTCCTACTTCTGTACAGGTTGTATAACAACCTCCTAGTTTTTTTTACTTTTGACTACAACACTATGAAACCTCATCTGAGATGCTTCTGACCAGGGAAAATGTTCTGACTTCCTGTATTGGCATTCCCAGGGTGCTCTTTGTGAAGCCTGGTAGTCAGTGCAGATTTCTTGCTCCCACCATCCTCTGCTGCCTGAGACTCTGCATTTTCATATGCTTCCCACATGACTCTAATCCCAGTGAATGCAAAAACCACAGGCTCATGAGGCTTTGTTTGTTTGAATAGAGGACATACAAACAATGGATTTCCTTTTTGTTTAGAATCGGGTTGTGGTTTTGTTTTGTTTCTTTAACTGAAGAAAGCAAAGGAAAAGAGAGGGATATCACAGAAAGCTTAGTTATGTGAAAAGAACTATGAGTCTTATTACTATTATGGTAATAATCAGGACAATCACGAATATTGCCATCTGTGCATTGAACTCTCTTAAGGGATAGGGAACACTCTCAAGAGCTGTTGAAAAACCATTATAAGCAACAACAAAGTAACTTAATGTTAAAGGGGTAAATTTATCAAAATTGAGGAAAAGAAGGCAGAAGAAAATGAATCCTTGCAATTCTTACAGTGATGTGAAGGAAAATCATATTTTTGGCCCAAGTTTCTCCAGACTAAACTTAACTTTTGACTTTTATGAACAGAAAGCTTGTTGTTGCCTTACTGTGTTATAAATACAGTAGTTGGCTCAGTTTTAAAGAGGGCAATATTTTTTATTGTTTTTAGTAAGGATCTTCATAATTATGATGTTCTATCTCTTAGTAGAAAATGGATCCATTTAGTATGATCCATTCGGATGAGAAATGGAATACATAGGGGAAAAGGAAGAAGGAAATTTCAGAATATAAAAGTGTGGAATTGATGTAGAATGTATGTAAGAAAACACTTGGACTGCAAAATTAGGAAAGATAAGAGAAAAATATTTAATTCTTTTAGAGCTCAACACATCCTTTAAAAGATCATCTACAGATATTTTCAGGAAGTGGGTTTTAAATGATGTCCTCCTGAATTCTAGGTTTCTCTGTGGTGCCTTAGGAGTGACAGTGGGGGACTCAGAGTCACCCTTAAATACCCCAACCTGATCCCAACTCCAGCCCCAGCCCCAGCAGATGTGCCCTGCTTGTGTATTACTCTGCAAGAAGGAGGGAGAGCTAGACAATGGTTGCTGAGGTGAGTTCCATGGATTTACCTGCTAAGAGTATACCTGCCTGGAGTTCAAGCCAATTTCTTAACTTGTCCATCCTGAAAAGTCTTCATTTATATTAACACAATGGGAAGCCTACTGGTCATTTAATCACACACAAATTAGTTATGAGAAGTAAATGAGTTAACACACATAAATTAGAACAGCTCCATATCTGGTAGTAAACGTTAGCTATTACCTTCTCTGTACCTCGGGTTGGTCCAAGGTTTTACTTGAAGGAAAAATTTTACTTACTGCCTTTAAAAAGTTTTTGAAAAGGCTACTGCTCCAAAACATTATTTCATAATTTAGACACATGGATTTTTTGTCCTTTGGTCCTGTGGCCAAAAGCCAAGTCCCTCTCCCTTTTGTCTATTAGCCCTGGAGTCTAAGCAGTAACTCCTTTTCCTCCTTCTCCCAGACTCGACTCTCGGTGGTGCTCGGGGCTAATGATGAGGGTGATGTCATTACAGTTGAAGAAAGTACTTCAAGCTAATCTTTTGGTTTTCTTCTTTAATTTTGTAAAAGAAAAAACATTTTATGAATTAACTGAGCTCTTGGAACCCTTTGGAGGTACCCTCTACATAAGAGCTATTACTATCGTCCATATTTGGTGAAGTACTTGGGAATGAAAAGTGTTATGTAAATGTTCACATGTGATTACCATGTGACCCTAAATTCACAGTGGGACAGTAAAAACAGCCCAGGGAGAGTCATGAAGCCCCAGAGAGGCAAGGATTTTTGCATAAGGTATGACATTTTCTTTTAATTTTTGCATACATATAGTTACACTTCTGAAAAATGTCATTCACGACCATTAAGGAAAGTACATATAACTGTAAAAGAGAAAATAAATTTACACCAAGTATTTGCTGACTATTTTAAGATCAACACAGTCTATGGAGAATAGAAGAGTAGAGAAGAAATTAAAATGCTGTGGAAAGCACTGGGAATGAATAGAACCTTCTGACAGTAGGAGCAGTGGCTTCTAAAAGCTGTAGCCGTATCTTCCCCTCTGAAGAAAATCAGGAAAAAAACCAAGATTAGTTTTGAGGGGATGGAGTGGATGAATTCTGCCTAAAGGCAAGAAAGAGGGATCCACATTACTCCTGGTTAATGATCTTAAGTCATAAGGACATGACAAAATATTGAATTTCACTTTAAATCTTTCCTTCCTTCTGAATGCAGACTCCTTGCAAAGCAAAATATTTGTCTCTCTGTGTGTGTTTTTCTCTCTTCCTCCCTCTCTCTCTCTCTCTCTCCCTCTCTTTCCCTCTCTTTCCCTCCCTCTCTCCCCCTCTCTCTTTCTCTCTCTCTTTCCTTCTCCCTCTCCCTCTTTCCCTCTCTCTCTCCCTCTTTCCCTCTCTCTCTCTTTCCCTCTCTCTCTCCCTCTCTCTCTTTCTCTCTCTCTCCTGAAGATGGAACCCTGGGCTGCATTCCAGTCTCCAAACTCTTTGCTTTGTGTCTAGGTACAATAGTATTGTTTTCTTTCAGTTGTTCCCTAAAGTTGTTCACCTAAAGACCTGTGAAGCTGATTTTCCATTTATGGTAACAGCCTAAAACTTTCCTTTTAAAATAAGTGTAAGAAAAAAATGAATCTGACATACAGAAAGAACACCAAGTGAAGCTCATGTGGCATGGAGCTATAACAAAAATCTTGCTAAGTCTGAGCGACAGAGTCTGGAAAGCGGGCAAGATGATTTCAAGCTCGTCTAATTCCGGGATCCTGTAAAAACAGGAGGAAAGCAGGACCCTCTGGGGAGAGCAGAAACCCATGGTTAATAGGCAGTGCTTGTGAGTATTAGAAATCCGTGTCCTCGCAAAGCGCCCATGCCAGTCCAGAGGGATAAGAGATGAACCAAGACACTATAGGAAAACAGTACTGCTTGGGATATGTTTTAACATCTGTTACACACAATTCCAGATGATTAATGAAAGGATGTTTGGTTTGAAATATACTCAAGTGAGGGGAGAAAAGCCCACACCTTTTCTTACTGCTTAGAGAGATTCTACATTTCCCAGTTCATGTTATATAAAAACACAAGAACCAAAGACAGGAGAGGAGGAGGGGAACATTGTAGGAAAATTTCTGCCAGGAAACACACAATAAAACCTAGCTTGTTAGCAACCTGGCTCCAAATTATTTTTTAAAAACAAATCCTAACTGTAATGTAGTTACAGCCTCTGAGGGAAGCTCTAAGCCTGGGGTCAGCGTCCCAGAACCTAAGCTCGGAAAAGAAAGGAAGAAAGAAACCTAAGCAGGCGTCTGCCAGGAATATGAAAGCAAAATCTCCGAAGCAGAAGAAACCCCCCAAAGGAGGAAAAGACTGCAGCCTGCAGTAATCTGTAAATGATTGCTGGTAAAGGCTGGAGGCTTCAGGCTTGATCTGTGTTTGTTCCCAAAGAAAGCCAAGGAGGACGGTGTTAATAAAGAGAGATTTAACTGAGAGCTGTGCTCGGAATAAAGTGGGCTACAAAAAGGTCAAATTTGATCAGTTGGAAAAGATTACAGGGGCTTTAAAAGGTGGTGTGGAGAACTCGAGCGGGGCTGGGAAGTAATATAGCGCAAGATTGATCTGGGGGGTGGAGAGAAGCCAGGGCGAGCGCTTATCAGTCCTGAAAGGAGGAAGAGCTGCGCCGGGCTCTGCGCGCGCCAGCCCCAGCCCCAGCCCAGAAGCCACCGCCCGCGTCCCCTCCCCTCCTCCCGGCCCCTCCGCTCGGGATTCGCCTTCCGCTGCTCCTAGACAATGGTTTCCCTAATCTCTGACTTGGATCCCCTGAGAGACTGGAAAGTTTTAAGGTAGGCCTGCTTTGCTTTCTCTCCCCTCGCTGTCTGAGTTTATGGTCAAGTTCCTGCCCGCCCTCAGCCCACTTGAGGACAGCCTGCTTGGTGTTCGCCGGAATTTGCCTGCCTGTCGCGGTTTTAAATGACAGCCGGATCTGGTGGGAGGAAGGCTGCGTTTTGACACGGAAACAACTTTGAGCTGATGAAGGCAGGCGTATGAGTGTGAAGTCCTCAAGTTTCACTATAGGAGGGACAAACAGATGTCTTCTTAATGAGAGAGTCCAGCCCTGTACCAGTGCTCCTGACCCTGGCTGACTCACAGCATCAAGTCCTGGAATGTAATTATTGGTCTTCAGGGGGCATCAAAGGATTGAGGTGGGAGGTGGCAGGCTTTGGGGGACCTCAGATGGAAAGGTAGACTTTTTCACAAAGATTTCTCACTATTCCTCCTTGAAGAGGACCTATGGATGGAAATTTGTTTTCTTCCCGGGTGACCTCTCCCTTCTCACCCACTCCCAGGTCCAATTTGGAGAAACAGGTATATTCAACACTCAGTTGGCCTTAAAACCAAATGAGCCAAATTTATGAAATAAATTCATCCTCTGAATGCTCCTAGAAAGGCGAACTCTGACCTCAACACCTAAGAGGCCCCAAACCAGAACTCAGGAGCTAAGAGTGGCCAAGTTCGTACATCATCTCCACTTGAGTCTGAGCTGATGCCTTTTGTAAAATTCGCAATGGATTGGGAGGTTTAAATTAATTCTAAGTGGTATTTCCTAGTGAAAGCATTTTGGGCAGTTTTTAAAATATAAAAATGTTAAGTGGAGGGATTTTTATTAAAAGTTGTTCTATACAATGCCGTTTTCCCAGGTACCTGTACCAAATCATGGTTTCATAAGAGAGAGATAAGAATCCAAGTAATGAATAGAAGACTGTGTTCCTGAGACCTTTTTTCCCTGACATTTACCATGTGTTAATTAGCTAGATAGTTATTTCCCTTTCATGATTTTTGCCTTAGTATTTGTCTAATTTGATTATTTTTAAAACAACATTATGGAACAGAGCAAATAAAGGAAAAAAAGATCAATATCATCCCAATTTTTAAAAAATTATTACATCTTACTTTCTAGAACCTTCTGTGCATGCAAGTTGTGTTGTGCATCATGTAATATATGCTATTATGTAATCTGCTTTTTCATTCCCATATTTCTGCCTACCTTTCATAACCATAATTTTAGTGACTAATTAAAACACCATCATGTTGATGTATATCATTTATTATAATTATTCTGTTTGTTGAAAATTCAGATCGTTTCCAGTCTCTGATTTGTATTAACAACATGATGAACATCTTTGTGCCTATAGCTTTTTACTTTCATTAAAGAAATTCTGAGAATTTCTCAATGAAATGGTATAAACATTTTTATGGATCTTTCAGTGATGATTTTGAAATTTGTTTGCATGTTTAAACTTCATCTTTGAGACTTGGTAACATACTTCAGCAAATGTTCTTATGGTACAGCTATTAGAATAAGTTTTATTCCCCTTTTCTCTAACTGAATTACTAACCTATTTCTAAAACTGAAAGATATCTTAAGAGTGCTTTCAAAAAATTCTTTTTGGGTGATTGACCTAATATTATTGCATGAGTAGATAAAGCAGGCTCCAGCTCAAGAATGTGTGTGAGCTCAATTACAAATTTTGAAAATGTAACCCCCAAAGGCCTTTCTAAATAATGATACCGAATCTTGACCTATTTAAAATGCTGGCTTTCCCTTAAATGTGTCTCCACAATAAGTGAAGTTTATTTTATGATTAGAGTAAAGCCTTACAAACTTGGCAAGACCTGAGAAAGATAAACATTTTTACATGGACTACTTTGGGTACACTGAGTTCATTCGGCCCACACCTTTTCTTGGCAAACGTTAATCCATCAGCTTTTTGAGTGTATATAATACTTCCCTGAGATAAGCAATTTTATAATTTATGAATCAAATTTTAAATCCCTTAGTTGTTTACAGTAAAGCATCCTTTTGGCTAATTTTGATTCACTGAACAATAAGTCTGTGCCTACAATATATAGGAAAAGCAAAGACATACCACAACCTTATGAACGGATAGTCTGTAAGGCATGTACTATGATGCCATTCTGGATGTCTGTGATGAGTCACATCAATACAATGCATTGGAAACCCAGAGAAATGGGGTGAAAAACCCCAGTCCAGTTAAAATAAAAAAGCAGTCATTGCCTTTGTGGATTAACAAATGAGTAGAATGCTTAGCATATAAAAGGGGGAAAGACCTTCAAGTCTACATAATCTGGAATAATATTTTTAGGCATTGGGTCAGAAATGTCACCTGGAGTTTTGCCAAACCTGTTGCTCCTGAAAAGTGATCTTAAGGCACAATTTTAAAATCTGCTTATGTTGTTACAATTTGGTGTCTTCAGATAGGATCTGCTTGCAGGATACAACTTCAGGTCATGAGCTTATGTCAAGAACTATATACTTCACTCTATCCTGGGTCCATTTATCACATGAAAAAAATAATCAAGGATGAGAATAGTGCTATTGGCTATTTTAATTACTGTCTACCTGAAAGGTCATTAAAGAAACCTAACTGCCACCAAAAGACATACCAACAATTTTCAACAGTAAGATTCCTCTTTTGACTCTTGGGAAAGCACAAACACGATAACTTCACTCAAAGAAAAGAATCAAAATAAGTTAAATCTGGAAAAAAGTATGTATAGTATACACAAGAAGAAAAAATCACAATATAGTAAAAGAATAAGAGAAACATGAGTGAAAGAATAAAACAAACAAACCAGGCAATACATTTAGTACACAGTGAGATGTTCATAGATATTACTCGAGAGAGAAAAGTTGACATTGAAGTAGCTTAGACTGGGCATGCAAAGCAGACCACCTGGCTTCTCCTTCCACAGCCCCTGCATCATCTTTAGAAGAGGGTCTCAAACAATCCAAAACCGATATGTGTCCTATTTTGAGATGAAAGAATTAGGCACAGGAGATTAAATGACTAGAAGTCACAAATTCATTAGAGGGACTGACCAACTCCTCTAGTCTTCCAACTCCACCCTCTCTCCTGAGAGATTTTATTCTGCACCTTCTCTTCTGTTCTACTTCTTGTCCCATGATTGAGGACTTTTCGCCCCAGACTGGTCCTCAGCAGAGCCACATGTCAGAAGCTCAACAGGATACAAACTGTGTCTTCAAAGGCCATCCAAGACCTTGTTTTTTCCAGCTGTAGTGGGTGAATACATCACTCTGCTATCTAGCTGGGTACTCTAAAAAAAAAAAAAAAGCTAAGCATCCTCCCTTGTCCCTCATTTCCCTCTTAATTTACATCCAAACTATTGCCAACTCTTGTGGCTCTCCACTGCTTTCTGCCTGCCACTGCTAATACCTCCTTTTGGGCAGAACTCTTTACTTCTTCCTGGTTTATCTCCCTGCACATTCAGTCAACATTTCAAAAGCTGTCTATTAGATCATGTGATTTTCTTTCTTAGACTTGTCTCCTTTATTCTTGGAGGAAAAGCCAATGTCGTCATCCTAACCCCATTTGACCTAACCCTTGTACCTCTCCAGCACTGCACACATGCCCATCTTTCTCTTCCTCTCACACATAGCCAAGTTTATTTTGGCTTTATGTGCACTAGCGCTTCCCTCCCCTACCTGGAAGTCTTCCCTTAACTAGTGGTGGGCCTTCCAGCTGCTTGTCACTCAAGTCTTAACTCAAACGTCATCATCTCAGTGAGGCCTTTCCTGACCTCTTACCTTAGAGTCATTTGGAAGTCACTCCCTAGCTTATCTCCTGATAGGTTCATCCAGAGAATATTTCAAGTATTCAACCACTTTTGACTTAGGAAACTGTCAATGCCCAAATCCTGTTATTTTTGCAGTTATTTGTTGCTTGTCTCTTTCTCCTATTAGAATGTATGATTTGTGGCTTAAGTGGTATATACCTAGTAGCTAAAATATTTCTCAGCACATAACAGACATTGAATAAGTGAATGAAAAATGAATGGATGGATGAAATGGTCACTATTTGTCTCCTCCATCTAGCTGTCCACTCATAAGGCCAGAGACTTTGTGTATTTTCTTCACACTCTAACTCTAATATGTATCACAGTGGTTCTGTGCTATTGTGTTCAATGAATTAATTAATGAATTAATGATTCCCAACTCCCAGTGTTGTATTTCTGTTTTCCATCTCTTATTTCTGTGGCAATCGGCAAAGTATCTGATTTGGTAACATGGAAAATTTTTAAATTCTCACTGAGAATTTAATATACATCTATTATTCAAGTGGAATTCATTCTTTCTAGACAAGAGAATGATCTAGACCAGAGGTTAGCAAATCTCTTCTATAAAAGGCCAGATACCAAATACTGTACTCCAGGTTTTGCTGACCATAAAATTTCTATTGCTACTATTCAATTCTGTCACAACACATTGGAAGCAGCCATGGAAAAAAATGTAAACAACTTAGCTTGGCTATGAGCCAATAAAACTTTATTTACAAACACAAGCAGTAGGCTGAGTGAGGCCTATGGACCACTGTCTCTCATCTATTATCAAGACTAATAATGTGACTAACAAGAAAACAGAAGTGGCTTTGACAGAGAGTTGGAGAGATGTTTTCAAATCACATATGACAAGGTGAATATAATAAACTTGCCTCATTATTAGAAAAAAATTGAAAAGAGGCTTGGTGACATTTCAAAGGTCAGAGATGTTTGAAGTCATGCACACTTGATCTCACACAGATGATTACACTCTGGAGAAAACTTATGGTTTACCACAGCCCTTAAATGTTTGGATGTGCCTTAAAGCTATAACAAAATATATTTTTGCCTTTTCTCTTAATGAGTGTGTAAGAAATTCTCATTAATGAGAACAACACATGTGATGGAAAAAATAGACCAGACTCTGACATGTTTTAAGTCCTTGATTGGCCTCCATTCTTTCTTTTTTATTGCTTTCTCTATCTCACTTAGTATACATTTCCCTTTCACATGGCTGATAAACCTCCTAACATGAATTCCAAATTTATGCCAGAGGCATGCTGAGTATCTTTGAATGCACGCCATGTGAAGATGCTTTTCAGTTCAGGCCCCACAACATCTTGAAGGTGCACAGAGTGGGGAGAGGTTGCTGGAAGCTCTGTTGGTATCCACTGAGGCTAGGCTGGCTATCTGATGGTCAGGAATTAGTCTTCTTACAGGATCAAATGGAAAAATTATTAATTAGTGTTGCATGCCAGGCACTATGCTAAGTGCTTCACATATACAGTATTTTATCTTTACAACAACCCTGTGAACAAGGGAATGGTATTATTGCTCTCAATTTGGGAAACTAATATTGGTAAAGTTCACCAGCTTACCTAAACACACACATGAAACCACTGTATGGGCTTGGGTCTTGCTAACTCTGAGCCAAAGGACTTTAAAAATTATGCCATATATTTCCTTACGTAGTTATCCCTTTCCTTGGTACATTGAAACACTTGATGAAGTGTGTTGCCTGAACTGCATCTCAAGAAATATTTGCATCAGGTAATTTTTCCTTTTCCCTTGGGAATGCTTGAACTCTTGATGCAGTTAGTACTGGATACTTGAAAAAACCTTTGCAGAGCCATGGAAAAGAGGCTATTAAAATATAGCGAAAGTTAGTAACATTCTCTAGGTATGCTGAGGTATCCATTTGTAGAAATTAATACAAGACCTATATTATTAAAATAATTTATTATACTGGAGAATAATCTATATTTTTAACAAAGCATGACTAATGCAGGAAGGACACAAACTAATAATGAAAAGGTTATTTTAAGATCAGCTGAAAAGGCAAAGTACAAAGTATTATTTTTCTATAGGTTGCTCTGCTATTTCATTACATTTTATTCTAATTCTAGCATGTAAAAAACAAAAACCATCATCAGGTTTTCCACTTCATAGTTTTGAATAATCAACAGAAAGTTATTCACTAGATGTTTTTTTTTTTTTTTCTGTTCTTTTTGTTTTGATTAGCTTTGTTTTTTGAGGCAGGACCTTGCTATATAATACTGGCTGGACTTAAACTCACTATGTAGCCCAGGCTAGCCTTGAGCTCCCAGCAATCCTCCTGTCTCAGCTTCCTAAGTGCTGGGATTACAGGCATGCACTATCATACCTGGTACTATTTTTTCTGTCCTTGAAAGGGTCTGTTTCCTTAGCTGGCTGATCCATCAATGTATAAAGAATAAAACCAACAAATCCAAATCACTTGTGATCTCTGTTAGGTGATCCATAAGAGAAAATTCTTCATATAATCAGGTAAGGTTGCTCCAAAATCAGAGACCACGGGGAAGGCATTTTCCCAAAATGCAAAATAGAGGAAAATCACATGACTTTTATTCACCACTGTGATGTCAAAGATAAAGCCAGACAGTAGTTATAGTATAAGGACATATTTTTCATCAGTAGTCTGCAATAGAAACAAAGCATCTAGCATGGACTAAACTCAACTTTGATTTGTCAGAGGTTACTGGGTATTTTAAAGGGAGAGTTAGGCACTTGGGGGTAAGAGGTGAGCAAGGGGCTCTGCAAAGTCAGGGAAGTAGAAAAGAGCAAAGAGCTGCTCAGTGCTCGTGCCACACAAGCCAGCTCAATCTGAATTGGAAACTACCTGTTACAAGTCTCTTCTCCCTCAAAGGCTGGAAGAAAGGGCCTTACTCTTCCTAATAAATACATTTTTTTAAAAAATGTTTACTGGTATATATTTTTAATGCATAATAATTATATTTGTTTTGGAGATTTGGTGTATATATCATGCATCTTGATCATTTTTTATCTTATTCCCCCAACTCCTTTTCCTCCCTTTCTCTGATCCTCTTGCTGATCTCCAAAACATCTAACTTCTTCTTTCCTACCATTTCTCCTTTATTTTACTCTTAAATTTATTTATAGTTTGCATTTCCTATATAAGGGAAACAATGCAATATTTAACCTTCTGTGTTTAACTTATTTCATTTAACACTATGGTCTCAAGATCCATCCAGTTTCCTACAAATGACTCAAATTCATCTTTCTTTGTGGCTGATTGATATTCCATTTGTCCCTTTACAACATTTTCTTTATCTGATTTACTATTTAAAAAGAATAGCTTTCAGGTCCTTGAGGAAGACACTCCTGTATTGCAGGAGATATGTATGTAGTAAACACATATTTCACAGGAACAGAGAGGGACACAGACTTGGGAGCCCTTTATAGTCAGTGCTCTAAGAAAGTGTGTCCAGGGACTGCCAGTCAGGGGTTGGCTGGAACACACAGTAAATTCTTCTGGTAGCCTTGAGCTTTCTCAGGTAGGCAGTTTAAGAGGGGCTGGGGTCATGCTAGAAATGTGGGCTTGAGCTGCTAGAAACTATGTTAGCATTTGTTCAGGTAGTTTGATAGCAGGAAGGGGAATAGGCAAATTTGTCTGAGTGGAATCTGTAGTTTTCATAGTCTGAGATTGAGGCCTAGTTAAGAAGTGGACTCAGGAGCCTGGCTGGAGTTTAGTCAGAGAGAGTCTCTTTGTCAGTCCCCTTCTTATTCAAGGAAAGAAGAGATATTCTGCTTTCCTCTGAACATTGTAAATCTATTTTCTACTTGTTGCCATTTAGTCATTAAGGACCAGTTAAACCATCTGTTTAGACTTGGTTGGTAGTCAAGGATATTTGGTAGATGGTTCAAGTGATCAAGCATTTAATGAGGGGCCTTTCTATGGAAACCAAAAGGAAAACAAACATTACTGGTGAAAGCAGAATAGAAACTTGTGAACCTAGTGAGCAATAGTGAAAAGATTGGTGGAAATTTAACCTCTAAATGGATTTAAATGGTGAAGGGAATACAGCGGAGGCAACCAGATGGATTTTCCCAAGTTTGAATGTCATGGTGATGATATAGGCATTAGTGTCATGATGTGGTTATTTCCCGAAACAGCATGGGAGATAGGGGACATCCTAGGGGCAGCTCATGCCCAGCAGCCATAGGCAGGAAGATTGTCCATTACATGATTTGGTATGGTGACAAATTCTTTGAAATTTATATCTTAGCATGCACAACTTTTTCAGATCATGAACCAAAATAGGACCTTAGTCCTTAGTCCAATTTCAGGATCTGGGATGTCAGCTTTTATTTCTCAGTAGTACTAAGTCAGGAGGGAGAAAAATCAGAAACGCTAATTTGGAAAGTTGTAGCTGGGTTTTGAAAGAAAATAGAAGAATTGAGGATTTAGTAAGGACTGACTATGTGTCAATGATAGGATTCTGTCCAATTTAAGGTAAACAATACAACCTCAGAGATAATGCGTAAGACCAGAATCTCATATCTCTCTGTACATTTACCCTCCATCTTTAGTCAAAAATACATATTATTCTTATTATAAAAGAATTAGGATCTCATTAAATTTGGCCTGATTATTTCTCTAAGTGCTGCAATAATTATAATTGACCACATGGACCTTTTCTAAGTTTGCTTTGCAGGAATTTATTTATTTATTTATTTATTTAGGTATTGAGGATTAAACTCAGGACCTCATGCTTACCCAGGCAGGCACTGTGCTGCTAAGCTAAATCCCTGGCCCTTGCAGGAATTTTTAGTAAGATAATTCAGTTTGGACTTTGAAAAGCCTCTTGAGGCTAGGAAGCCAAGGCAAGAAGTTGCCATTAGACCTACAGTATATATAGGTGTGAGTAAATTCCTCTCTTTTTTTGAGGTCCCCCAAATATCCTAAGGTTCCTAAAGCCTGCTAGGATGTGACCATCCTTATGTATCAATATGGAAGCCCTGTAAGCCAGGTACCAGGCCAGTTTTACAACATCCAAGAGATGTGGGAAGGGAGGAGGGAGGTAGGAGGGGGGAGAAAGAGAGAGAGGAGGGGAAGTGGGTGTAAAAAGAATTAAGATGTGTCATGTATATGTTATAACTACTCACAAAGAATGTATTTATTATATACCACAAACATGTACTAATACAAAATAAATAAATGCAATTATTATTAAATAGTTTGAGTAAATGCTTAATTTGATTCAAATAAAATTTATCACTTTTATAATCTTAAACATCTAATAACTATGGTACTAGTTTATTTGACTAGTTAATCCAAATAAAAGTATATGCCTACATTTAATTTAACGTTGACATCCCTGAAAAATACCTGTTTTATTAAACTAGTCTCATTTACCAAAGGTTTACTCAAATTACATAAAGTTAAAAACTTTTGAATTGGTTTCTACATTTCTGGGAGTTGTGGGAAAATTTAACTTATTTAAGTACTTATTTCTCTCTAAGCCAATGAGGTTAGAACTTCTTTGAAGGATTTTATAAGGATTTAAAAAATTAATTTGGTACATAAGTTCCATCTGGAGTGAGGGAAATATAAATATGTATAAAATAATATATAATATAATATACATAAATAATACATAAACAGGAAGACCAACTCAAATTCTTCTCTTTCTTCTCTTCTCCCTCCTTCCTCCTCTTCCTCTTCTTCCTCTTCCTCTTCCTTTTCCACTCCTCCTCTTCCTCTTTCTCCTCCTCCTTCTCCTCCTCCTTCTTGTTTTTTGAGACAGTCTTGCTATGTAACTGAGGCTGGCCCTGAACTCACTATGTGGCCCAGGCTGGCCTCAAATTTGCAATCCTCCTGCCTCACTTTCTTTAGGGGTGGGATGACATGCATGTGCCACCACACCCAGCTCATAGTTTTCATTCTAAAATTTTAGTCACAAGTCAGTTATAAATGCAATAATACAAAAATCAATAGTTAATTTAAGAGCTGTTACTTATCTTAACTTCATTTTCTGTGTGAACCCAAATTGTGTTTCTGGCAGATGGGGCAACTTAAAGTATGCAAAACTTCATACCAATATTTGTAGAAGAAACTTTAAGATTTATTTTGTTCAGATATAACATCTTATGGAGGCTATGGACTAAATGGATGCTTCTATTTGGGAAGGGTAGAATTTTTTCAGCCTGGAATAGTTGCTTTTGGGATTCCCTGAGTCCCTCAAGAGCTGCCCAGTGGGAACCTAAAGTTCCAGGGACTGAAGGTGCTGAGAGCTGGGTGGGAAGGGAAAAGTTTGGCCAGGGAGAAGCAAGGACAGGAGGAGCTCTGGGCTGGCTGAGAACATATTATGGAATATGGGGGTGGGGGCTGAAAGAGAAGGTGGAAGGTGGGGAAGGAGGAAGGAGAGAAGGAAGTAATGGAAAAGGAGAGAGCTTAAGGAATCACTGTAGGGAGATCTTGTTTCCCAAAGAAGCCATCAGAGTTGCAAATTATCCGTAGTATTTTCACATCAACAAGAAACAGACCTTGGTGCCTTAAGGAGTTGGTGCCTTAGTGGGGGAACTTGTCAAAAGCAGGAGGTCAAAAGGAGGCATTCAGTTGACTAGGAAATTCCCATGGGATAAGTAGAATCAAATAGAACAAAGAGGCCTTATAAGGAGGCAGGAAAAAAATCTCAGTCAGGAGTCGGAGTGAATTCTCACTGGAAACAAGCATGTATTCAGGAAGAAAATTCAGCCCAGGAGGTTCCTTTGAGAAGCAGTATGGGACAAACCTGGCTTCAGAGAGTACACTCAGAATGGCGACAATAAAATCTGTTCTCGCTACGCTTCAGATCAAGAGACAGATTCATGACAGGAGACCCAAAGGAGCAAGTGACCAAGATAAAAGAAATGTCCCTGTTCATGCTCAAGGGCCAGGTGTCACAAGCCAAGGTTTAATGGCGTCAGATCCAGGTCTGAGACACTGTGGCAGATGACCATCAAAGATAAAGCAAATCCAGACACTAACGTGTTAAGGAGAGACTTTAATAAGCAATATGCTTTTGCAAGAGGAAAGAATCTGCAGTATGAACTTAACTTTGATTTGTGCAGAGGTGCTGGGCATTTTAAAGGGAGAATTAGGGAGTTGGAGGGGGTGGTGAGCAGGGCCTCAGTGGAGTCAGGGAAGCAGAAAGTGACAAACAGCTGATCAGCGTCAATGCCACATAGGCCAGCTGTGTCTGAAGTGGAAACTCCAGTGTTAGGAGTCTCTTCTCCCTCAGAGGCTGGGAGGCAAGGGCCCTCCTTTTTCTGATCAGTACATTTTAAAAGAATGATTTCAAGTCCTTGAGAAAAATATTTCTGCACTGTAGGAGATACATGTACATCTCACAGGAACAGAGGACCCAGACTTGAGAGTCCTTTATAGTCAGTGCTCTAAAAATGTGTGTCCAAGGGCCACTGGTCCGGTGTTGGCTGGAACACACAGTAAATTCTTGTGGCAGCCTTGAGCTTTCTCAGGCAGCCAGTTAAAGAGGGGCTGGGGTCATGCTAGAAACGTGGCCTTGAGCTGCTCGAAACTATGTTAGCATTTGTTCAAATATTTTGATAGCAGGAAGGGGAATAGGCAAAAATCATTTGTGTGGAGTTTGTCATTTTTATAGGCCAATGCTGAGGCCTAGTTAAGAAGATGGCTCAGAGGAGCCTGGCTAGAGTTTGGTCAGAGAGTGATTTTTATCAGAGAACAGAAAGCATAATGTGCTATTTCTCTTCTTTGTTCTCTCCAGATGAGTTTAGTCTAAAACTCCCAAAATATAAGAATCACATTCTGTAAGTGAATACTGTGGAGAGATAAAGCAGTATTCAAGCTTGTCTGTTTTCATACAGAGCTGCAGTTTGCCTCCCCTCTCAATTTTAGAGCAACAGAGTAAGAAGGGACCCTGAGATCACCTATTCACTCTCCTTCTTCAAAATAAAAATAAAAACCAAAAATCTCCTCTTCCAACACTGTATTTTTATGAGGACTGAAACTAACTCTTTCCTCACCACTATGGCTTCAACATTTTCTGGGCCTATTTTCAGAACCCAGGCTGGGTACATCCTAGTTTCCTCTGAGAACTTGTTACCCAGCCACCCTTCCTCTTGTCTGGGCACCCAATTCAAAGTAACATTTTCTTCCTCTAGAGCTGAATCTAAACCTTAATATTTAAATGTAGATGCACATTTTCTACTTCTAAAATATATATGATGCATACAGACATATATCATGCATATCTTAGTTTCATTAGCAGGCTATAAACTCCTGTAAGATATATAGGTCAACATCTGGTTCATCCTTACCTCTATCTGTATCCATTGTATCTCAGATAGCATATTTTGCTGAGCCAGGATATGATGGACACCCATACATTCCTCATTTCTAAGATGAGACTTTGAACCAGATTGTAGCTAAGGATCTTCCATCTATGAAATTATATGATCAATGTAGTATAGAACAGAGAAGCATCTTCCCACCGGATCACAAATCTCACCTCTAAGTGATATTGCAAATCCATTTCCTATGCTGTCGGCTTTTTCTCCCAGCAAAGCAATTCTCTTTATATTGATCTTCATTTTCTTTCAAGGCTCCTTTATTCCCAATCCTTCTGTAGGGCTCATGGACTAAACTACAAATCTGTTTTCTGGTGCTCTGTCTCTGAACTGCAGCTATAATGTAAATCAGCTGTCCCAGGGATGAACTGCGCTGACATGTACTGACATTAGCAATGGCATGAGTCGTCCTGCGGGCCTGGCATTGCGATCAATCCAGGCTGCAGGTGTTCCAGTTAACCATGGCTGTAGAACTCCATTTTGGTTTTTTTGTTGTGCTAGTTTTTCATTCTTATAGAGACACAAATGTCTAAGCCAGAAAGAATTGTTTGAGGCCTGTGGAAACAGCACTTTTATCTATTTTATCGTGTTTCCTAGTGGGTAAAGTCAAAGATTTTGTGAACAGGAACAATGTTGCCCTCATTTAAGTTTGTTATTTACAAATGATGCTTAATGTTTTCCCTGAGCCCTTGCACATGTCATTCCTTCCCCTTTGTTATTTTTGTCATTATTGGACGTAACGTATGTCACTGAGTTCCCAGACGCTGGACTGCTTTTCCCTTCTTCTTTGGTAAGGCATGTGGATTTAAAAAGTTTATTCTAATCTGAGCTCATGAATGTAACTTTCTCTGATAAAGGTATTTGAATTGTCCACATAGCTCATTACAAATTGTTCAACATTTATCACTCTGCAAACAAATATAATCTATTGGGGAATTTTAAACTGAATCTGTTCCTTGCATTATAGATTATTCTCCATGGCAGCAGAACTCTTGTCCCCATTAGAAGGTATATAATGATGGGTAGTTTTGAAATGTGTACATCTGAACAACATAAGCAAATGTAGTTCTTTCCCAGGCAGATGAAGCCTGATACCGGGTGCATTAGGCTCAGGGAGCCCTAGAATACTGGTGTCCTGGTATAAACCATAGATAGCTACAGAGTTCCAGAGATGCTAAAAATGGAGCCACAATCAGGCCCTTCAGCTTCTCAGCTGAGAGATCTAAAATTCATTTGCTGAGGACTTTCTGAAGGATCTAGAATGTTGCCAGAATCCTGTCCTGCCATTTCTGGCCAAATGTGGGATTCACCAGACCCTCTGGACCAGAGAGAAAAAGTGGCAAATTGAAACATAGTAATAGTTTATAATAGAGGTATCTTTGGCCCCCAAACCCCAAAATATACTAGTGTTATGATTTCTATTGAACTACATGAAACACTATAAAAATTTTAAACCTAGTTAGTCCCGAATAACTTTAGACCATGAAGCTTGCTCTGTAAACACTGTATCAAAGACGAATTGGTAAATCCTTGAGAAAAATTAGTGAAACCTTGATCTACTCTGAATATTTTAGCTTCAGGTAACTAAAACCAAAGGTCAACAAATTTTTTCTGTCCAAGTGCCAATGAGTAAATATATTTGGCTTTGCTGACCACTCTTACAATTTCTATTACTATTATAGTCATCCCATCATATTTGCAAAATAATTGGTTCTAGAACCTTCCTGAGATACCAAAACAATCTCTTGCAAATAAGCTACAAACATTCTTCTGTATACTTTAACATTACTTCTAAGAAGCTTATATCTACTACAGTGTAAATGCTCTGTAAATAATTGTTCTATATTGTTTAATAAATAATGAAAAGAAAAAAGTATGTACATGTTGAGTATAGACACAAGTTGTTTTTTTTTTTTCTGAATATTTTAAATTTATAGTTGGTTGAATCACACTGATGCAAAACCCTGAAATATGGAAGGTTGACTGTCGCTGACTGCCATTGTGGCACAACAGCAGCCAGAGACAATGCAAAATGAGTGGCAGTGGCTGTCTGCCAGTACAACCATATTGACAAAATCAAGCAGAGGGCAGGATTTGGCCCACGGGCCATCATTTTCAAACTCCTGGGTTTGCTGCAGAACCACATTATGCTCCATTAGGTTCCAAGGCAGCCTGGACAGCAGTGGAGAGATTGAGCTGGAGGAAGCAGCAAGAGAGACCATGTTTCCCCCAGATGCTGTGCATCAAGCTGGCTGAAGCTATCCTGGGCCTTTGCCCTGGCAAGAAGACAGGGTGTACAAGGAGCGAGAGAGAGGGAGAGCTGGACTTTCTCAGACCTGGGATCACCTTTCATCTTGGCTATACTGAGGCCAAAAGCAGAGCACACTTGACCTTTTAAGGAAGGCCCAGCACTTGAGCAAATGCCCTTTTTAATGTCCCAGAGCCTTATCAGTCCACAGCTGTAACTCATCCCTTTGAGGGACAGATCATGACATGGGAGCAAGAGAAGCAAGAAAAGCAAAGAGTATCCTTGAAAACCCTGCCCTAAAATGACTACAGAAATCTGTGAGCAAAAGGCAGCTGAGCTCATTTATTGTCCTGAGCCAGAAAATGACTTCTGAAAAAAAGTAACTTGACTCTTGGTGCCTTAGGTCTGTATCCAGGATTGCTCTCTTCATTGCCACAAAATTCACCTCTTGGGTGTGGCCACATTTTACTATTGCACAGAAATAAAGCTCATTAGTCAATTGAATGCTAGATTGAACACATGCATGAGCATGGCTAGCAGGGAGATTTGGCATCTCAGGGAAGCCCACATTCCCCACTGTGATAAATGGTGCCTCTTTGCCCCCTCCATGATGGGCCATTAATCACAGTCACTGTGAAACAGAAAGAGGTGCTTTGAAGAGATTTAGGACAGAGGGCTGGCCTAGGCCAGATGAGGTAACATGGCTTTCTCAGTTTCTTCCTGCAGTCTGAGGCTCTTCAGAGAGTGCAGCCATTCACAGCTCATTTTAAATCAATCAATGCAATACCACACAACAGTACTTACATTTTATGACTTCTTTCCACTTCAGCAATGTAGGGTGGGTGGTAGGGACAGAAGAATGCAGAAATTAGAGGTTTGATGAGGCTTTCTTTATCCCTGAAATCAAACCCTATAGGTTCTGTCTGGAAGATGCAGGGTAAGAAGGCTGAGTGTGAAGTGAATTCCTTCCTGGATGTGATAGCCCTCCACATTACTGAATCCTACTTAATAAATTGCCACTTGACCATAAATTGTCCTTAAAGTACTACATTGAAAGTGTCAGTCTGCCTTGTCAAAGAGCTAGAATTATACAAGAATGGGACTTCAAGAAGATCACTGGAAAGGAATGAGGTTTGAGGCAGAATTTCTTTGAAGGACATTAATTTTATTTATGACTTCTTCCTGGTGCTGGGAAACCCTCTGAGGCCCCTGCAGTGGCCCGGATTTATCGCATTCCCTCCCAGCTTTCTGTCTCAGGGCTCTTCTTTGACCCTGCCTACCCCTTGGACCAAGAGGCAGAGTTTACATCGGGCCACCATGGGTGTAAAGAAGGACAGAGGTGCCAGGAAGGAACAGCATTGGATAAGGCATAACTTAATTAATATTTCTGTAGGAAAGGGTCTTTATTGCCATCTTTGAAAGAGGGTGAATGTGTTTGAGGAAAACAGCTTTGTTTCCTTAAAACCTAGTAACAAAGTTGGAGAATAAAACCTGTTTGCCAGCTTCCCAGGCTTCTAGATCAGCAGTTGCTTTACTGCAGTGGCTCATTACAGAAGATAGGCAAGCAAATATGGTTTTCCATTTATTGACCATATCTTGGCCAAAGCCCTGAGAGGGGGACCAGTTTGTTGTGCTTTTGAATTGTGCTTTTAAACCGTCTGCAATCAGGCCCAGCTCTCCAGAGGACAGAGCTATACTAAGCTTTAATTCTCTAGTTAATTTTTTTTGTAGCCATAAAATTAGCTTCCTTGTCTTTTGCTTATTCTCTGCAGATCACCATTCAGTAAATCAGCAGACCTGTGGCTCTCTTAGGCAGGCAGTTAGTGAGAAGGGGAACAGAGCAAAACAATTGCATATAAGCTTCCAACACCATAAAGTGAAGCAAGAGAGATGAAGAGGATTTAGATACTTGAGTCTATATAGCATGAGTCTTTTACCCCTTAAATTGGCCTAAATCCCTTTTGATCGTCATTTCTAATTTTTGGCAGACAATGTTCCTCATTATAAAAATAATGAAAAAATGAAAAGTGTAAATCTCATCTTGAAGCAGTAAGTTTCTGTGTCTGCCCGTGGTATGTACAGGTGTACAAAAGCTTCTCTTTTTTTACCCCTCAGTATGGGAAATGAAGCCAGGGCTTTCACACTAAGCTACATCTCCAGCCCGTTTTTCATTCTTATTTGAGACAGGGCTTCACAAGTCATTAAGTTGCCCAAGCAAGGTTCAAACTTGTGAGTCCCCTGCCTCAGCCTCCCAAGAGTGCTTGGATTACAGGTGTGTGCCACCACGCCAAGCTCAGAAGCTTTCGTTAATGAAAGTTCAGATAAGAGACAAATAAGCTCCTTCTGGAAGGTCCCTAATAGCACATAAGTCCATTAATTTACATTTTGATTTCTCTTTATATTTGATTTTTTAAAATAATCAGGGGTAAATTTAGTGAATTTTGTGCTATAGGCCAATTCTGAGAGCTGCCTCTCTGTTTCTGACTTTAAATAAACCTCTGTTTGAAAAGGTATTTGCTGAAAACCTATTCTACCTGATTATAGCAATCAAGATCTTTCAGGTATATTGAGTGTATTTTTCCAATGCACAGTTTAATTATGACATTCTCTCTGGCCCTTTTTCTATAATTATTTTTCTCAGCATTATGCATTACTGAATAGCCAGAGAGCTATCTATGAGGGGGAAAAATGAATAAGTGGAAAATTAAATGTCCAGTTAACTAGAGACGTGCTTCTGTGCAGATATGGAAAACAAGTAATGTCTTAAAAATACAGTCCATTCTTCTGAGGGGCCTTGGATAAACAAATTTAGTATTACTCAAGCTAATCATATGGTACTAATTTGCTGCTTTGCTTTTCCATTAAACTCTCCACAGGTGATTCTACATTACAATTAGGTTTAGTATATTCCAGATTCAGGTAATGGATTAAAGTTAAGCAGATATTCTTTTAAAAAGACAGCATGTAACCATAGGCTGTACTAGAGTTTTCAACACCAAAAAACCTCTAGTAAAGGAAAGATAAAATATGCTAATGTGCACCACTACTCTGACTCTTAAGAAAAAAATTGGGAATTAGAGCAGAAAATTGGGAGTCCCTAGGTCAGTGTTGCACTGTGTCAGCAATGCAAAGAAGTACATGGAACCCAGAAGATTCCAGATGGTGCACAACAAACACGGCAGGTGGTGGAGGGCAAGAGAATGTGTGAAGAGAATGGCATTTCACATAGAAGCAGAGTTAGAAGAAAAGGAATGAGACCTTTGTTCTATATGAGACTTTGGTGTTCTGAATTTCGCATGTTGACACTAGTATGTAGTGGAATAATAGGATAGTGAACTTAGTTCCTTATTCAACATTGCTTGTCCTCATTTGTTCCTGAAGTGAAAATTATGGGGCAAGTGGGTTTTAGCGTAAGCTAGACTCAAAATTCAAATCCAATCTGTTACATCTATGACCTTTAGCAAGTATTAAACCTCCCATATGGCCTACCTGGCAAGGTTTCTGTTTTCTGTTTATGGGTAATCTTTATAAAATCTTGGCACATAGTACTCACTCACTAAACAAACTGGTGTTTTGTTTAGTGATTAATATCACCTGTACCTAAAGCCAAACCTTTCTGATCATACAGGGTATTTCCTCGGAGTAAACAAAATTGTTTAGGCAGCATCTATTCAGAAACTGTATTTTGAGGCTGTCATTTCAAGAGGTAATCATATGTCATTAGTTTTGTGTTAATAAGCATTTGTGAGATTTACCGGAGTACCTCTGGTGACCCTCACATCTGTTCTGCCAGAAAGAGACAGCCGTGTGTCTGGCATGGACATATCGATTACATGTACCAGATGCCAAAAGCAGAGGCCACTGAAGTTTCGTATACACAAGTGTTTTCTCATTAAGAGATGAGATTTAGCTTCTGCTAATGGCACAGTCAAGTTACAGATCACAAATACATGACCTCACTTACAGAGGCTGATTGGCCAGAATAGGCTGGCCTGCTTATTCCTGAGCCTCATTCCTGATTTCTAAAGAAATTTTCAGTGTTGGATAGCCCCGGCAAGCAATGGACCTTCTTTCAGATGGAAAGACAAACTTCTGAACCACTGCCAATACCCTAGCTATGTGTGTGTTCCCTACTGTAAGAGTGTGATGTGTTACTATCACCAGATAAACTAACCAGGAAACATCCAGCAAAGGGATACAGGAGAGCGCTGAATCTTAACCTGGCTTAAAAGCTGGACACCATGAATTTTAGCATGAGTTAAGCATGAAACTGCTCTTGCTAAGGTTACTGATGTCAAATCCTAATAGTCATAGCCAGAGGCTAATTTTAATCCTTATTACACTCCACCTCTCTGGAGCATTACCACCATTGATTTGCACCTTTCTCTTTGAGAAGTTTCCTCTCTTGGTTTCTACCCTTTCTCTCCTAATTCTATGAACTTTATTTCTTCTTCATCTTTTCTGGCTCCTCCTCTGCATACCTAGCCCTTTAACCTCCACCTTCTTTCCCTCCATTCTCCAAAATGTCAAACAGCCCTCCAAAAGGAAAGGAACTTGCACAAGTGTTTTGTTTTGCTGATAGGATGTTTCCTTTTAATCTGATTTTGCTTGTCTAAAACACAGCATGCCCAGGGCCAGTTCACACCCACTTCCAATTGTCTCTTCACTATTTCACAGCTCCCTTATTGTACCTTATCTGAGTGGTCCATTCTTGTACTTGTCTGGGTAGCCATTTGAGTTGCAACCTACACACCCACTAGCTGCCTTAGCAAAGCAGTTTGAAGTACATATGCTTGGTGACTCCCAGTTTTAACTTCTCTCTTGAAAGTATTCACTACCTACCTAGGTGTCCTGTATCCCTCTACAAAAAATAAACAAATAAAAACATCTCTTTCTTGTCTTGCACTAAATTCATTCAAAGGCCCAAAACTATTCTCAACCTTGATTGGTGGTTTCCTTTATCTCCCTTTTATTCCACATTAAAAACTGTGCATTTATTCATTTGTTCATTTTCTGCTTTTATTCAAATGTCTCTTTAGCAACTATTGTGCCAGGCATTGTACTAGAAGCAAAAAATTCAATGGTGAGAATAAACAAAGCCCTTGCCTGATAGAGTTTACTGATGAGTCAAAGATAAAAAATATTAATGAGGTAAGCTAGGTTAGGGAAATCAGGAAAGAAGCTCCAGAGGAATTTTTATTTAAGTCAAGATCAGACCTAGAAATGTACTAGCAAAGAAAGCTGAATGTGGTGGCACATGCTTATAATGCTATAGCACTTTAGGAGGCTGAAGTAGGAGGAACACAAGTTCAAGCTCAGCCTGGGCAACTTAGCAGTGTAATGAGATCCTGTCTCAAAAAGAAAAAAAAAAAAAAAAAAAGGCTTGAGACTGTAGAAAAATAAAAGTTAACTAGCAAAGAGAACAAGAAAGAGTATTAAAACACATTCAAGGCCATGTTGAAAATTGTATGTTCTCATCCCCAGAGCAATGGAAACACTTATATTTTTAAACAAAAATAGTGCCACCAAGAGATTTGCGTTTCCAGATGTGTGCTCTAACTGTGTATTGTGGATGCATTTGAGGGGAGGAGGGGGAATGTGGTAAGAACATTTAGGAGACTTGTAGATGTTCAGGCCAGAGATGACAGTCACATGGGCTGATACAACAGCAATGGCACTGGAGTTAAGTGGACAGAGTCAAATGATATTTAGAAAGTAAACCTACGGATATGGAGGTGAAAGATATTGCATATGTTGGTGAGGGAAAAGGTGTCCAGGATGACTTCTAGGTTTCTGACATGCTGGGGGTGTCAGCCTGGGTCCTGCAAGACAACTATCTATGGGGTTCAGTTTGTATATATTGGGCTAAGGCACCACTGATATGCCTAAAAAGAGATCTCAAGCTGTCAGGTGGCTTCCTGGCTCTGGGATTTTGAGGAAATGGCTGAAGAAACCTATGCATGACTCATTGGCAGGTGGGAGGGGCTTGAATGCACATGGGTGCTTGGACGTGGCACAGGAAGAGAGCTAAGCCACTGAGGACTGGCCCAGGAAGTGAAGAGCACCAAGGACTGGGCTAGACAAATGCCCGTTGTTCACTGTTTAGCACCTGTCCCTTACCATAAGTATCGAAGTGTCATTGTGTATTTCCCTTTCTCCCTGGAAACATCTGTGAGTTAAGGTCCTGGGCTTCTTGCACTTGCCTTATCCATTCCTTCTTGACGCTCTACCAGGGCTCACTGCCATCTTCCTTCCTAAACCCAGTGTTTCCTGAAGTTGCTGCTGGGTTGATCTTAGGAAAAAGACAAGCATGTTCCTGTTTCTCCCTTATCCAAAAGCTTCTGGGGCTTCCTATGCCTGATAGAATACAGTGGAAGTTTCGAGCTGGCACACAAGACTATGAACAATCAAATCACTCTTTCCCTGGCTGTTTTCACAACACTGTATTTCTGGCTGCCTGGAGAACATCACACTGCTCTGGAGCTGCTTAGCCCAGAGCCTCTGTTTCCTTCCCAGCTGGAATGCAGTCAGCTGTCTGACCAAGAACTTGGCCTTCCTCACTTTTGCGTTTCTAAAGCCTAGAAGGACAATTGGCATTTAGGGAGCATGGGATGTCCCACCTTGACCAAATGGTGGTCTCTTCTGCCTTCCTTTCCCTCTGTACAAATGTGGATTCAAAGTATTTGCCTCTTACTCACCTCAAAGGCATATTCTTTTGTTGTTGTTGTTGTTTGGTACCAGGGATCAAACTCAGGACCTTACACTTGCGAAGCAGATGCGGTGCCACTGAGCTAAATCGCTGGCCCTCAAAGGCATATTCTGCTGTAAGTCAAAGAATTTCCTTTTCTAAGAGAGGAGGTATAGTGTGGAGAGGAAAAATTGTGAGACATATGCAGCCATGTATTTTAAGTCAACCGTCAAATCTGAATTACTAATTTCGGAATGATATTATTTTTATTCAAAATCAAATGCCCTCAAACCCCCATTGGATTAAATTCCTCAGGTTAATTATATATGTTCAGTGAGAAAAAAATTCAAACTTCAATTTGAGGAACCTCAGGGGAAAAGATGTCTATTTAACCAATTAACTGTCTGTACTTTTACATAGACCTAATTTACTATTTTACTTTATCCGCTAATTTACCTTTTTTATTTACTGTATTCATATGCCAGGAAAAAGAAAGAGAGACAGGGAGACAAAGACAGACAGAGAGACAGAGAGAGAATATGTTTTTAAATATGTTTGGAAACCTAGTCATTTGGAGTAAAGAATGCAGCTGACTGGCCCTAGCAGCTTGCCTAGGATTGATGCATTCCAACGATTTTTTACTTATCAAAAAAATTCTGTACAGTTCTAGAATTTTCACCTGTGAGGCAATGCTGAATGCAGGTAAGTCCAAACTGAAATTTGTAGAAATGTCTTACTTTTTATTAGGTGCCTAAATATATATGGGCCCTTGAGAATAGAATATTTGCTTGTGGTGGAACAGGAAGGCCCTTAAAAATGATATATGTGATTCTATTCTTCTGTAGTTTGGGGGTAGGGGAATCCCAGCCAGAAAACACTTTTTAAAGCTTTATATGGAAGGATGTGCATAGAAGCCTGGAGAAAAATCTATGGGCATGGCCGGTAACTTCTAGAGCTCCCTAGGGACACTGTAGTTGACTTGAACATGTTTTTTCTAAATATCACATTTTACTAAGTAAAAATTCAGTATCTGAACACTGGCTCAAAGCATGTTAGTTGCATCTACCCTACATTTGCGCTTATAGACCTTTGTGCCACAGTATGATGGGGTGGGTAGAGGAGTAAAGATCAGAGCACAGGTGGAGATGGAAATTGGGATCGAGATGTAGAAATGGTGAGTCATGATTCATCTCTGGCTGTAATCTTTTAGGCTTAAGGATTCTCTCTTATCTGTTCATAAGGATTTTTGTACTGTAGGCAAGAAAAATAAAGCAAGACTGTGTGTGTGTGTTTTCTTTCAGACAAGAAAATGAAGGGCTGAGTTATGTTAAATTTATGTTTAAAAAAAACCTTCAAAGCAACTTCACTCATTTAAAAATACTAAACAAAATGTGATGGAGATAATAGTATGAATAATAAATCCTTTGTAAATATGATTTTACCTGACTCTTGAATAATCGTTGCATGCCAAGCCCAATTTTAATTATTTTATATCTATTAACTCATTTAATCCTTACAGACTATACAGCAAGTATCATTTTTATCCCCAGTTTATACTTGAGAAAAACAAAGCATAGAGTTTACTCAGATGCACACAGTGTGTATGCTTGTTTCAGATCCTTTAACAAGTTAACAACTACACTAAGCAAAAAATATATATATATATATATACTGATATATATATCAATAATGGTGTGAATATATGTGTGTATGTAGATGGATATTTAGATATCTGATAGAATCAAGGTTCATGTTTCTCTTCTAATTCCACTTGGAATTTGTTCCCATTATTCAAATAATTTTACTTATTAAAGTTTAAAAGTATAGAATCTGATGTGTTAAAATGTAAGTAAGAACTTTATGAAAACCCTTTGTTTACTCACCTAGATAATGAGCTGTGTTATATGGGTCAGCTACACTTAAGAATGCTATTAATAGTGTGTGATTCTTTATTTATTTGGCCAGCAAATAGACTCCTAGAATATTCCATTCATCTCATCTCACACAGTATATTTTACCTGTCAGTTTTGTCTACAAAACTCCACAAATTCAAAGGCATATCTGGAACCTGAAATCTTCTACCATAACTCTGAGGGGAGAAGATTAAAATCAAACCAAACTAAGGTACGTTTGAAATCCCCATCAAACCAATGTTCAGCACACACCTCATATATCCCTTTTCCTTGCCCCACATTGCTCCAGGACAATAATTACAATCTTCAACTGAAGCATTAACACTTAACAGAGAACCTTAGTCTTAATAAGCATGCCAAGTGTAAAATCACTTGGAGTAACTACTTTCTTAAGCAGTTTCAGAAATATTTAGTCTCTGTTGCTGAACAGATTGTGAGGGAGCCATAACCAGAGGAGGTCAGCTCAGATATGTGCCTGCACATTCGTGCTGCCAAAAGCCATAAGAAAATGTTTAAAACAATGAATTGTAAATTGAAGGCTTTAACTCTCATAAAAAATAAGCTCTCCTACATTCATTCACACCTCTTTTGTTTACAAAGGAAAATGGGACATGAACGTGGAGATGGACCACTTGATGGAAATACTTCATCAGGCAGTGACCTTTCTGTTTGTCATGATTTGTCCTCTCTCCCTCCCAGGACATGCTGTTTTAATAAGTGTGTGTCATTTTAATCTGCTTAGACATCTTACTGTTTTCCAAAGATCCTTGGATACTTGTTGAACTGTTTCACAATTGGAAATAGGCATTTATTTGGAGATGGATCTAGTAGAATCATTAAGTCCAGCTTCCCAGGTGTTCCTCTGTATGAGCTGAGTAGGATTTGGGTTGTGGGGGGAGCCAATGTTTGAAACATCCAGGAGCAATACTAAGACTTCTATGTTCCCATAAATTTTTATAATGATAAAGTTGATATTTGCACGTGTTTAATTATGCCTGGTATTTTGGCTTTGTATGCTCTCCAGAGAATACAGTATCTTTAAAGGTAGATTATTCACACATGAATATTTAAAGGGTAACAATAATATACCTACTGTGTCCTGGGAGCCACGCTAAGAACTTTAAGTACAATCTCTACTATGAATCCTAACAACAGCACCATGGGCTGAGTCAAGGGTATTGTATAGCCAGATACCAAGATAGTCAGACTGTAAGAGGGTTAGTTTCTAATGCATTAGAATGAGCATTAATTTTGATTTAAAGTTTTAAAATTACTCATCTTCACTAAATAAATTTCATTCAAACATTTAATTAATAACTGAGTGGGGCAAAAAAAGTTACTAGTTTTTTTAGAGCACCCATTTTCTAGCTCTGGCCTTCTTTTGAGGAAGATTACTATGATCCATTTAGTAAATATTCTATTAATATAAATGTCTCTCCCAAATAAAATAAAACACTTTCTTTAAAAATAAAACTAATTTGGATAGTACAAATGTAGAAAACTACAGTAAGTTTCACCTCATACCCATTAGGATGGCTAGAATAAAAAAAAAAAAAAGAAAGAAATGTTGGCAGAAAGTAATAAATGTAGAGAAGTTGTACACTGTTAGCACAAATGTAAAACAGTATAGCCACTATGTAAAAACAGGATTGTGGTCTCTCAAAAAAAACCTCAAAAATCAAAACTACAATTACCAAATGATACAGCAATTCTACTTCTAAGTATGTACACAAAAGACTTAAAAGTAGGGTTTCAAAGAGATATTTGGAAATGTGTGTTGATAACACACTATTCAAAATAGCCAAAAACTGGAATCAAGTGTCCATTGGAAGATGAATGTAGAAGCAAAATGTAGTATATACATATAATTGAATATTATTTAGTCTTGTAAAGTAAAAGAATTCTGATGCATGTTTCAATATGAATGAATCATGTGGACATTAGGTAAAATAAGCTAGTCAAAAAAAGACAATGACAGTATGATTCCACTTATACGAGGTGCCTAGTGTAGCTAGATTCCTAAAGACAGAAAGTAGAATGGTGGTGGCCAGGAGCTGAAGGAAGGGAGAATGGGGAGTTGTTTAATGGGCACCTAGTTTCAGTTTAGCAAGATGAAAAGAGTTCTGGAGATTGCCTAGTAGTGTGAATATAGTTTAGTGTTACAGAACTGTGAACTTAAGATAGTTAAAATGGTCAATTTTATGTTATATGAATATTTTATCATAGTTAAAAGTAAATAAGCAGATACAGCTAATTTGGTCATTTACTCATTTATTAAGCCAGTGTTTATGTTTCAAACAATATATTAGACCAAGAATGGCCAGGGCTAAGATATTTTGAGATACGTTACTAGATGTTCAAAAAGTATTCATGGGATAAAGTGAATGAATTATATAATGAACAAATGACTCCTTGGAAATGGCCTCCCTGGAAATGATGCTGAGTCTGGTTAGGAATGTTTATCATGGGCATGAAGAAAAGAAATGGCATATACCACATATTTGCCTTCCATCACTATCCACAAAAACAGAAAATGCAAAGTAGCACAAGCTTCCAAGAAACTAAAAGTTTAGAAGAGGGAATAAAGATGGAAAGAAAGAATTTTAATGTAGATTTGTATGACATCACACATAGAATAACCCATAATGATGATCACCTATGTTGAGGGATGGGTAATTTTATCAGTCTCATCTTCTCACATTTGTTATCTTACAGTGTAATATGGACCAATATATATCTTGAATATTGGCTTGACCTTTCTGTCCATTTTTGGCCCATTTTTTTTTCATGAAAGCTAAAACAAGCCAGCAAACAAAGAATGATCCACAATAGTGAAAATGTTATGATTATTAAAACAGAATTGTTTAGGGCTAGGGATTTAGCTCAGTGGTGCCACTGCCTGCCTCACAAGTGCAAGGTCCCCAGTTTGATCCCCGGTACCAAAAAAAAAAGCAGAGTTGTTTGAAGCAACCTTTTTTTTTTTTTTTCTGGTACCAGGGATTGAACTCAGGACCTTGCGCTTGCCAGGCAGGTCTGGTGCCACTGAACTACATCCCGGCCGTTGAAAGAACTTTTGATTAGAAATACATCCCTAGTCCAAGAGTCAGGAAGCCTGTTTCTTTGTCCCAACCTACTCATTAACAAATTACCAACTTTGATGAGACATATCTCTTTGTCTCTGAGACTCATTTTAATATCTATGTGTCTAGACTTCCAGAGATTTTAAGAGATGACTTTTTGTGAATTTATGAATTTGAGATTTCAATCAATTCTAATCAATTTGATGTTCCCTTGATATTCATGAAGGCCTGGTTCCAGGACCTGCCATGAATACCAAAGTCTATGGAAGTTCAAGTCCCTCCTATAAAATGGTATACTGTTTGCAGGGAACCTACACAACATCCTCCCATGTGCTCTAAATCAACTCTAGATTACTTAGAATTCCTGATACAATCTAAATAGTTGTTACATTGTAATGTTTAGGAAATAATGACCAAAACAAAGGGTTGTATATGTTCAATACAGATGCAATTCTTTCAAATATTTTTAATCCATGCTGGATTAAACCTCAGAGGCAGAACACATGGATATGAAGGGTCACTGTTTATGGCTTTTTAAAATCCTTAATTATTTTATGGAATTTGGACTTAAATATCTTTATTCCTTGCTAGAAGTTATTCCAAGGAAATTGTTGTATCAGATTTGTAGGCTAAATAGTCATTGGGGTGTAAGGTGCAAGGAATTCTTCTGGGTGCCTTTCTGTTGAATACCTTGAAAATGTTCTTCTGCCTCCAGGCAGAAGGGAAGCCCACATTCCTAGAAATAAGAAGGCACACAGAGAGCTTTGGGTGAATGGGACACAGTGAGCTTTGCGGAACTGAGACAGTGACTCTCACCCCTAGCAGAGGTCTACTCTTGAGTATTCTGATGCACTTATGGAGTCCCTCAACACTGTGCAAAGTTTGGTCGGTTTTAGAACTGCTATTTTCCTTTTTTTTTTTTTTCCAGTATTGGAGACTGAACCCAGGGCCTTCACACCAAGTTACAGCCCCCGCCTGTTTTACATTTTGTTTTGATACAGGGTCTCACTAAACTGCCCAGCCAGGGCTCAGATTGGTGATCCTCTTTCCTTAGCCTCCCAGAGTGCTAAGATTATGGGAGTGCACCACCACACCCAACTTGTAACTGCATTTTTAACGTACAACTGCATTTCCTAAATGCAAACAGGAGCAAACTGTATCCTACTGCTCAAGTTCACTCTGTTTCTCCCACTCCCATTTCTTTGGTCCTCTCTGATATTTTCTTCTTTACCTATCTTGCCATCAGTATAGAAAGTTCATTGAACTATAGTGGCTTAGCATAAAGATACAGCAATTTCTGTTGAGAACTTTTATAAGACTCCTTTCTTTAGAATGGCTGGGTGGTATACAGTAATGGAAGTCTTCTGACTTGGATACATAAAAGCAGTTGCTTAGCCTAGGCTGTGAAAAGATTTCCAAGGGGCGCTACAAATAGTGGGCTATTAAGTGCCATGGATTAAAAAAACCCAGGACGATATTGAGGAATTATAGTAATAATACAAACAGTATTTATAGCGGATTGTTGGAATTTGAGCTGCAATGTAATCATAGCTATTTTATAGCAATAGTCTTTATTTCAGTGCCAGTCTATTTCCTGAAAGCTTAAAAAATGTAACATAGTTCATATAATATGTCACCCCATAATGAAGCTGAGATTGACTCCTCATTTGGTGTTATTCTTCCTTAGGTCCTTAAAGGATTTTTTTTTTTAAGTTAATAGCTTACAATTCACTTCTTTTCTTTTTACTGAACATCTCACTCCTTACACCCTGTGGGAAAGATTAACTGAGGAAAGAAAATAAAAGGACTGTAGGAGAGAAGTCAGTCAAAAACAAGCCCTCTGAGCTCAAGGGGCTTTATTTCTTTTATTTACTTTTCCTTTACATGGAGAGCATTCACTAAAGAAAATAAGAGATTTATAATTCCCATAATTTGGCTAGAAGGAGCATACAGTGACATGTTTCCTGTGTGTTAGTCATTTTTGGTTGCCTAGCTGCAAAACACAAATATATTGCAAAACTATTTTTTCATCACAATTGTACACATCTGTCAATGAATCTACTCCCCTAACATTTTAATGTGTTAAGAAACAATAGACATCAGCATATTACCAATTTTTTTTATTACTCCACCCTTCGTTAACTCTGTGTTGGCTTAAATGTTGGACTCATCTGAGGACAGATGAGAAAATTACCTAAAATAAATAAAAAAGTGCTGGAAATAGGCAGGGTTGATATCCTAGAAGAACTAATTTTTTTTCCCTGAAGCTGAAGAACATAAAAGGAATGTTCTTATATTCTGAAATGAATTAAATTCCCAACTGCAAATTTCAAGTGTGTTAGCATTATTCTATAACACACAGCTCCAGTGTTGACTTCCGATGTTATAATGAATACTCTGAGAAACTTGAATGTGATCCCAGATTCCTGATGTTTACCTCCTTGGGGTTCACAAAGAATAGGAAAGGCATTTTCAGAACAAGGTTTCTGAAGCCCTTCTGTCTTCCCTACATAATATTGACAACTATGTGTGTCAGATTCCTGGGAAGATATTGAAAAGAAGGGCAAATATGTGCTCACTGGCTTGGTGCTCCTGGGACTTGTCATGTCCACAGGATAAGAGGCAATCTGTCATTGTACCATGCACAAGGGAGTCCCAACTCACAAAGGCATATTGGGGACCTCTAACATCTCACTCAAAACCTGACCACTACCTACCCAATCTGTCCCATATCATTGTTCCCCTAAGAGAAACATGGGAGGCATCTGATGAATACTTGCTGAGTGAAGTAGGGATTTTTGTACAAATGGGTTCAGCACCAGAATACCAGTTACTCACAGATCTGAATATCCCTGAGGCCTCTTACAAGATCCCAGACAAGTAGTATGGCCCATAGCACAAGAATCATTTTCAAAAGCCAGAATATAGTCCAGTTTCTTCCACGTTTCACATTGGACCTCAACGTCACTGTAAGTTCCATTCCAATAGCAGAACACAGGAAAGAGAAGCTCTTTCTCAGAGAGGTTATAGATTTGTGATGGTGTGCATGGGAGTTGGTTCAATAAGACACTGATGATAAATCTGTTGACTACAAATGACTCAAGGTTGAAGACCCATCATGCTTTCAAAGCACTCCTCTCAAAGGTCCTTTAGAATCATCTCCAAGTTGTTTCTCCCTGCTCCAAAAAAGTTCTCAAGGTAGAAAACCCTAAGTAAACAACCTTTGAGAACATGCATTTATTTCACTGGAATTGGAGGAGAGAGAGAAGACAGAATAGGAAATCAGCCTTTCTCTAAAAACAGTAAAGAAATATTTAGGAATTACTTTCTATGCCACTTGTATATACTGATAATTTTATGAATTTTTTGAATCTCATTCATACACAAAAGAGTTTGTGTGCTCATCTCTGTTTTTGTTTTGTATTTTTGTGATGGGCTTTCTTTATATACTCTAGGCAGGCCTTGAACCTATTATTTAGCCTAGGCTGACCTAAAAAGTCAAGATCCTCATGCCTCAGTCTCCTGAGTGTTGGGGTTGCCAGAATATGCCACCATGCCTGGCTTTGTGTGTACTTTTTAAATGTGAGTTTGTGAAGAAAAAGTTTTACCAAAGAGAAAAAGTGAAGACACTTCTTACCCTTTATATTTTTAAGAATAAATTCTCATACATCACCCTTTTTTGTGGTAATACCTGAAATCTGTGGTTTGTCTTCTCTCCAAAGAGCTGTAAGTCTTTTCAGGATTATGGCATGTAGCCCACTCTAATCAACCTCATTAATGTAAATGAAGAAATGGCAGTCATAACTCAAAACCACAATTTTCAAAGGCATTTATGCTTGATTTTGTAATGTGAATGGTATTTTTCCTTACCAATTGTATTTATTAGACTGATGTTCAATGTGAACTCTTTTTCCGTAGCCCAGACCAACTGATTGTATAAAGCAGCTGCCCAGATGTCTTGAAGGGTCAGGGTGAGGCCAAACCAAGAATAAGAACTTTCTGTAAATAAAGTACAAAGTGGATAATTAGAAGCAGACAGCCATTATCTCATTTATTCTCATACCAAATCCTGAAACTGGGTAGGAATTAGGGATATGATGCCTGGACTATCACATTTGCCTCCTAACTTGACTTTGCATCTTGAAATTGCACATACCTTGCAGCCAATTTATTTCATAAATACTTGAGTGGTCACTATGTATCAGACTTTGGGCTTGTATGTAGGTAAAGAGGCATAGCCCCTTCATTTTTGGAGGCCTATAATTAATCTAATGAGGCACACAGAAAAAAGTAAGTAAAGAAATTCATAATTATAAGATCACAGAGCTGGACTGGATGAGGAATGGGGTGGAGGTGGGGTTAGGGCAGAATCAAGGATGACCTCCAGGTTTCTGTATGGTGCTAGAAAGATGGTAGTATCATTCATGGAAATGTGGATTATTGGGGGGTGGGGGTGATTGGAGGAGGAAGGGAAGATTAAGAGACCAATTTCAGATCTGTTAAAATTGAGATGGTTTTCACTCAGGCATCCAAGTAAAGGTGTCATGTAGACAACTGTATCTGTAAGAGTAGAACTCAGAAAAGAATTCTAGGCTCAAGATAAAACTGTGGAATCAAAAACAGATGGAAATGATCGAAGCCCTGGCAATGAATGAGCTCAAGTAGGGAGAGAGTGTGGAGAAAGAAGTGGGAGGAGGAAGACTTGAAAATCCTCATCAGCTGGAAGTTGGATAGAGAAAGAAAAGTAGCCAAAGAGAGAAGGAGAAAACCAGGAGGTGTGTCATCACAGAAGCTAATGGAAAACATCATGTCAAAGGCAGTGCGATCAATGGCTGTGTTCCATGCTCCTAAAATATGGGAGATAAACCTGGGCATGTGTCTATGAGATATGACAACATTGAGATAAATAACAGCTGAGGAAGTGGTGGCTGGGCAGAAGTGTTTATGGAATGGACTAGATGGGAGAAAAGGAAGGGGAGACAGTGTGAGGGCAAATCATTACTTAATTCCCTTATTTAATTCTGTGATGTCATTACTGAGAAAGTGTGAGTAGCTCCCTATTGCCCTGTAACATAAAATTTGCATTCCTATTCTCATCTTTAACCTGGCTTCCATGTGAATACTCCACTCTGGCCAAGCAGAATTAATTCTACTCCTTTCTTACCTCTCTGCTCCTGCCTATAGGAGTCTTTACACCAGGAATTCCTGCTCATTCCTCTGTGTCCTACATGAAATCTTTCATCATTGCTCCCATCTTTTTTCATCCTATCAATTTTTACTGCAACCCTGTAGTGGCATTTATCAGATACTGTGTTTATTTGTGTATCTTTTTGAGCCTTCTCTTACTAAAAGGGAAGGAAGTACAGTCCCACTGCTTTTTGCCATTTGGCCAACACAAAATCTTATACATATCAGTACGAAGTATTAGTTGTCTGACTGGTGGTGATGTTCTCTACTCATTTATTCCTAATGTCACTGGGACGACATTTGAGTCACTGTCAAGGAACACAGGCAGATCTACCTGTAAAACTTTTCTCAATGCTGACCCTGGAAAAACACTGGCAAACTGACAAGATCCTGACCTTTGGGTGGTGTGTGTGTGTGTGTGTGTGTTTTGGTTTGTTTTGTTTTTGCTTGCAGTAAACTTTTTTTTATTTTGTAATATTTTTAGATTTACAGAAAGATTGCAAAAATAGTAGAGAGTTTCCATATATACAACATCTACTTTATACTATTTTTAACATCTTACATTATTATAATACATTTGTCAAAAATTTTTTTTCATTCATTAATTTTATTGGTACATTTTAGGTATACAATATGCTGACATTCATTGTTGGGAACTTGTACCTTTACATAATATATCAATATATCATAGTTCTTATTTTTCCCCCTTCCCCTGCCCTCCCTTCAATCCCTCCATCCCTCCTTATTTACAAAGACTTTGTTTCCATTTTTTAATTTTCCTGTATTTATTCCTTTCCCTTCTTTCTGTTCCCCTACCCCTCCTGTTTCCCCTTCCCCTTTGGACCTTTTCTTTTTCTGGACCTTTCCTTCCTATTTCACATTATCTATCATACATTTTGATCCTTATTTACACTTTCAATTTCTCATACTAGAGAAACTATTCAGTATTTACACATGTGTGTCCTATTTATTTCACTTAAGAGTATGGATGGCCCCAGTGTGCATCCATTTAGCTATAAATGTCTCTAGTTTCTCATTCTTTATGTCTGAGTAGTATTCCATTTTATTTTTTGAAAACACACATTTTCTTTATTCAGTCTCCAGTTGATGGGCCTTTGGGCTGTTTCCAAGTTTTAGCTATTACAAACTGTGCATGAACATGGGTGCACATATATCACTGTGGTATGATTCTTTTAATTCTTTGGGGAAGATCCCCAGCAGGGGAATAGAGGGGTCAAATGGGACTTCCAGTCCTAGTTCTTTGAGGTATCTCCATACTGATTTCCACAGTGGTTGCACTAGTCTACACTCCCTCCAGCAGTGGAGCAGGGTTCCTCTTTCCCCACAGCCCCACCAGCATTTGTTATTGGTTGATTTCTTGATAACAGCCATTCTTTCTGGGGTGAGGTGGAATCTCAGCATTGTTTTCATTTGTATCTCCTGAATGACCAATGATGTTGAACATTTTTTCATATGTTTATTGGCTATTTCTTCTTCTTTGTCTGAGAAATGTCTGTTCATTTCAGATGCCCATTAACAAGCCATCAGTTTAAATCACAGAATTATGTCAACTTGACTTTCTTGGGAGCCTCTTAGAGGATTAGTAAAGCTCACTTCTTGATGTGTCTGGGTGGACCTTGAGGATTGCTTTTGGCCGGTCACCCCTTCCTGTTGGTCATTGTGCCACTGCTCTGCATCCTGGTCACCTGGAACCCATCCTCAGGGGCTTTCATTTTCTTTTTTCTCTACATTGGACTCTGGGTAGAGAAATATCTGTATGGTCTGCCATTTCTCTCAGTCTCTGGTCAAATTTTGCCCATTAAAGTAGAATTCTCTACATTTGTCAAAATTAATGAGCCAAAAATGATACATTGTTATTGTCACCTAAAACCCATAAGTTATTCTGATTTCCTTAGTTTTTATCTAATGTTCCTTTTCTGACCCAGGGTCCCATTCAGGGTGTCACATTACATTTAGTCTTCTTAGTCTTCCTTGGGCTCCTCTTGGCTATGTTACTTTCTCAGACTTCTGTTATTTTTGATGACCTTGAGAGTTTTGAGGAGGGCTGGTCTGATATTTTGTAGAATGTCCCCCTGTTGAAATTGATCTAATATTTTTCTCATGATTGGACTGGGATTATGAGATTTGAGGAAGAGCTCTGAAGTAAAATGTGAACGTCATCATCACATCATAGCAGTTGTGCGTACTATCAGGGTGGCTTGTCACAGTTGATGTGGACCTCAGTCACCTCATCCCTATCATTTTCCCCACTGTAAAGTTATTCTTTTTCTCCATTTCCACATTGTACTCTTTGGAAAGAAGTCACAGTGTGCAGTCCAAACTTAAGGAGTGGAGAATTATGTTCTATCTACTTAAGGGTGGAGTATCTGCAAAAATTATTTGGAATTCTTCTGCATGGGAGATTTTTCTTTATCTCCTATTTTAAATTATGAAATCAATTATTTATATTGGATGGACTAATGGTATTTATTTTCTACTTTGGATTATAATCAAATGCTATTTCATTTATTTTATTGTTCAAATTGTTCTACCTTTGACCATTGGGAGCTCTCTTTCACTTGTCTCCTATGTCTCTTTTGACACAGCATCTTGTATATTTACAACTCTAGTACTAAAACCAACTCTTTATCTAAGAAGTCCTATTTCCATTTATTGGAGAATGGTATTAGTAATCAAGTCTGGACACTAGATGCTTATTGCTACTGGGTCCTCATTGTACAAAGGCCCCCTCAGCTGACAGAGCAAGGAAATAAGGTGTGTGTATGTTAACTCATATATATATATATATATATATATATATATGTAAATATTCTATATCTAAACATTTATATCAGTATTAAGCTAAGCATAAATTGATACTGATATCACCAACTCAAATCCATTACCTTATCTCCTTGTTTATTTGGAACTTTCCACTCTAATGGTGAGACACTTGGTTCTCACTATATCGCCTCAACTTACTTAAGCATTCAGGTTCATGTGGGTGGTAGCTTAGAATGTTGAAGCACACCTATATCCCACTGGAAACAACTTTATCAACCACAGGATAGTGCTGATGTACTATTCCTTTTGCCTCTAGTCTTATAGAGTCCACTCATTTCCAAAGTTGCTTAGGTCAGACTTTTTCTCCTTTAGCACCTATAGTGAAATTGTTTCAAATTCTTATGATAGAGAAAGATTATTTTAGCATATTCTATATTTCATCTCCAGGTCTCCTGAGATCCTATATTGATTTTTTGCATGAAATTCATACAAATTGAGCTTCCCTCTTTGTGCTATAAAGTTCTAAGGGTTTCTATGAATGCAGTGTCATATATCCACCTTTAGTCTCATAGAGAATCATTTTCCTGTCCTAAAAACAATCTTCTTTGCTCTACCTATTCAACTTCCACATCCCAAATGCTGGCAATTACTGACATGTTTGTTGTCTTTATAATTTTGGGGTTTTGGGGTTTTTTTTTTTTTTTTTGGTACCAGGGATTGAACTCGGGTCCTTGAGCTTGCGCGGCAGGTGACGAAACCACTGAGCTAAATCCCCAGCTATAATTTTGGTTTTCATAGCATATTTTATGTACAGAATCATATAATATGTACCCTTTTCAGTAACCTTTTCTTTCACTTCATAATATGCATTTAAATTTCATCCATGTATTTGCATGGGCTGATAGCTCATTCCTTTCTATTATTAAATAGCATTCCATTATCTGGATATATTAGTTTCTTTATTTATCTGTTAACCTATTGAAGGACATTTTGGTTGCTTCCCATGTTTTGCAATTATAAATAAATCTGCTGTGAACATTCATGTCAGGTTTCTACGTGGTTATAAGTTTTCATATCAGTTGAGTAAATATGTAGCAGCATGATTGCTGAGTCATAAATTATGTTCAGCTTTGTAGGAAACTAGAAAATGGTGGGGGGATGGCTCCCTGATAGAGTGCTTGCTAGCATGTTAGAGGACCTGGGATTGACCTCAATGTGTGTGTGGGGGGAGGCATACAGAGAGAGATAGACACAGAGAATGGAAGGAAAGAAAGGAGAGAGGGGGAAGGGGAGGAGGGAGGGAGGACAGGAGGAAGGAGGGGAGGGAGGGAAGGAGGGAAGGGGAAACTTGAAAAATGTTTTCCAAGTGACTTTACAACTTTGCATTTGCAGGGGCAACAAGTGAGAGTTTCCATTAATCCACATGCTCACCAGCAAGAACATTACCAGTGTTTGGTTTTCAGTCATTCTAAGAGATATATCATTGTTTTAATTGGATTTCCCAAATAACAAATGACATTTGACATCTTTTCTAACCTCATTTGCCATGTGTAGATTTTCTTTGATGGGGTATCAATTTAGATTTTTTCTGTTTTCAATTGGGTTGCTTGTTTTATTGCTAAGTTATTAGAATACTTTCTATATTTTAGATATCACTCCTTTATCACATATATGTTTTGCAAATATTTTCCCCAACTTGCAGCTTGCATTTTCATTCTCTTGAATGTCTTTTTCAAAGCAAAAGTTTTTCTTCTAATATAGTCCAAATTATCAACTTTCTTTTTTTTTTTTACAGTCCTGGGGATTTAGCCCAAGAGCTTGCTTTTGTTAGGCAAGCACTCTACTGCAGAGCTACATTCCTTTTTTTTTTTTTTTTTTCACTTTTAAAAATTCTTTTATTGGTGCATTTCAGGTATACAATACTTTTACATTTATCGTTGGGTGCTTGTACCTGAACATGATGTATCTTAGTTCTTATTTTATCCCCCATTACCGGTGCGCCCTTCACCCCCTCCACCCTTCCCTATTTACATAGATTTTGTTTCCATTTTTTTTTCTTTTCTCATAATTTTTCTTTTCCCTTCTTTCCTTTCCCCTTCCCCTCCGACCATCACTACACCTTTGAACCTTTTCCTATTTCAAATTATCAATTATTCATTTTAATCATTTTAATCCTTATTTACACTTTCAGTTTCTCACACTAGAGAAACTATTCAATATTTACACATGTGTGTCCTATTTATTTCACTTAAGAGTATGGCCTCAATATGCATCCATTTAGCTACAAATGTCTCTAGTTTCTCATTCTTTATGGCTGAGTAGTACTCCATTTTATTTAAATAAAACCACATTTTCTTTATCCAGTTTCCAGGTGATGGGCATTTGGGCTGTTTCAAAGTTTTAGCTATTACAAGTTGCGCTGCTATAAACATGGGTGCACATATATCGCTGTGGTATGATTCTTTTAATTCTTTTGGGAAGATACCCAGCAGGGGAACAGCTGGGTCAAATGGGACCTCTAGTCCTCGCTCTTTGAGGTATCTCCATATGGATTTCCACAGTGCTTGCACCAGTCTACACTCCCACCAGCAGTGGAGCAGGATTCCTCTTTCCCCACAGCCCCGCCAGCATTGGTTATTGGTTGATTTCATGATAGCAGCCATTCTTTCTGGACTGAAGTGGAGTCTCAGCGTTGTTTTCATTTTCATCTCTTGAATGACCAGCGATGTTGAACATTTTTTCATGTATTTATTTGCTATTTCTACTTCTTTGTCTGAGAAATGTCTGTTCATTTCAGATGCCCATTTTTGGATTGGGTCTTTAAATTTGGGAGGTCTGATCTTTTTAAATTCTTTATAGATTCGAGATAGTAGACCTTTGTCTGAGGAAGAGCAGGTGAAGATTTTTTTCCCACATTGTGGGTTGTCTCTTCACACTGCTGGTGGTTTCTCTTGCTGTGCAGAAGCCTTTTCATAAGAAGAGATCCCACTTGTTGATTGTTTGTGCTAGTTCACGGGCAACTGAGGTTTTGTTTATAAAATCTGTTCCTACACCAATGTCTTCAAGGGTTCTACCTAACCTCTGTTCCAACTGGTTCAGAGTTTCTATTTTAATATTTAGATCTTTAATCCATTTTGATTTTAGTTTAGTATATGGTGAGAAATACGGGTCTAGTTTTAATCTTTGGCAAAGTGAAGCCCAATTTTTCCAGCACCATTTATTAAAGAGGCTATCTTTCCTCCAGTGAAGGTGTTTGGCTCCTTTATCGAAGATGAGATGGCTGAGTGTGTCTGGCATTGTTTCTGCATCTTCTAATCTGTTCCACTGGTCCTCAAGTCTGTTTCTTTGCCAGTACCATGCTGTTTTTATCACAGTAGCATTGTAGTAGAGTTGCAGGTTGGGGATTGTGATACCCCGTGCCATGTCTCTGTTACCTAGAATTGCTTTTGCTATTCTGGGTCTCTTCTTGTTCCAAATGAATTTCTGGATTGTTTTCTCAAGGTGTGTGAAGTATGCTGCTGGGATCTCAATTGGAATTGCATTAAATCTATATAGCAGTTTTGGAAGAATGGCCATTTTCACTATATTAATCCTTCCTACCCAGGAGCAGGGGATGTCTGTCCATTTTCTGATATCATCTTCAATCTCTCTTTTCAGAGTGCCATAGTTTTCAGAGAAGAGAACTTTGATTTCTTTCATTAGGTTGATTCCTAGGTATTTCAGTTTTTTGGATGCTATTGTGAAAGGAATTATTTGCCCTATTTCTCTCTCAGTGAGTCTGTCATTGGTGTAGCGGAAAGCTATTGATTTTTGTGTGTTGACCTTGTAACCAGCTACTTGAGTGAATTTGGTTATTAAGTCTAGAAGACTTTTGGTGGAGTTCTTGGGGTCTTCTATATAGAGTATCATGTCATCTGCAAATAATGACAATTTGACTTCTTCATTTCCTATCTTTATTCCTTTTATTTCTTTCTCTTGTCTAATTGCCATGGCTAATGTTTCCAGAACTATATTGAACAAGAGTGGTGATAGTGGCCATCCTTGTCTTGTTCCTGATTTTAGTGTGAAGGATTTCAGTTTTTGACCATTTAGTATGATATTGGCTGTTGGTTTTTCTTAGATGGCTTCTCTCAGTTCGAGGTAGAGACCATCTATTCCAATTTTTTGTAGGGTTTTTATCATAAATGCATGTTGGATTTTGTCAAATGCTTTTTCTGTGTCTATGGAGATAATCATATGGTTTTTGTCCTTGGCTCTATTGATATAGTGTATTACATTGATTGATTTTCATATATTGAACCATCCCTGCATCCCTGGGATGAATCCCACTTGATCAGGGTGTATGATCTTCTTGATGATCTTCTGCATTCTGTTTGCCAGTATCTTAGTAAGGATTTTTGCATCTATGTTCATTAGCGAGATTGGCCTATAGTTCTCTTTTTCAGTTGGGACTTTCTCTGCTTTGGGGATCAAGGTGATGCTTGCTTCCAGGAATGAATTTGGGAGTATTGCTTCCCTTTCAATTTCACTGAAGAGTTTAAACAGTAGTGGCAGCAGTTCCTCTCTAAATGTCTTGTAGAATTCAGCAGTGAAGCCATCAGGGCCTGGGCTTTTCTTAGTTGATAAGTTTCTAATTACATTTTCAATTTCATTGGTTGATATTGGGTTGTTCAGAATTTTTAGGTCTTCATTCAACTTTGGTAATTCATACGTATCTAGGAATCTGTCCATTTCTTCTGTGTTGTCCATTTTATTGGCGTATAGCTTCTGGAAGTAGGTATTGATGATCCTCTGGATTTCTGCTGGGTCTGTTGTAATTTCACCCTTTTCATTCCTAATTGCATGGATTTGGGCCTTTTCTTTCCTTTTTCTGACAAGGTTGGCTAAGGGTTTGTCAATTTTGTTGATTCTTTCGAAGAACCAACTCTTGGCTCCATTGATTTTTTGTATCGTTCTCTTAGTCTCCATTGCATTGATTTCTCCTCTGATCTTTATAATTTCCTCCCTTGTATGAGTTTTGGGGTTGTCCTGTTCTTCTTTTTCTAGAAGCTTGAGGTTCAGCATCAGGTTGTTTAATTGGGCTCATTCTGTTTTCCTAATGTGCGTATTCACTGCTATGAATTTCCCTCGCAAGACTGCTTTCATTGTGTCCCACAGATTCTGATATGTTGTATTGTCATTGTCATTTAATTGAAGGAGCTGTCTGATTTCTTCTTTAATTTCCTCTGTGACTCATTGGTTATTCAGAAGTGTGTTGTTCAATTTCCACGTATTTATGAAATTTTTTGAGTTTCTTTTGCTATGGATCTCCAGTTTCATAGCACTATGGTCTGATAATATACAGGGGATAACTTCAATTCCTTTGCACTTACTTAAACATGTTCTATGAGTGAGTATGTGGTCTATTTTGGAGAATGACCCACGAGCAGCTGAAAAGAATGTGTATTCTGATTTTGTGGGGTGGAACACTCTGTCAACATCTGTTAAGTTCATTTGTTCAAGAGTTTGATCAAGTTCTAGTATTTCATTACTTATTTTTAGTCTAGTTGATCTATCTATTTGTGACAGTGGGGTGTTGAGGTCCCCCACTACAATTGTGTTAGTGCATATATGACTTTTCATGTCTGTTAGTATTTGTTTTATATAGTTGGGTGCACTAGTGTTTGGTGCATAGATATTTATGATTGTCATCTCTTCCTCTTGGATTCTTCCCTTTACAAGGACGTAGTGTCCTTCTTCATCTCTCTTAATCAGTGTTCATTTGAAATCTACTTGATTTGCCAAGAGGATAGCTACTCCTGCTTTTGTTCGGGTTCCTGTCGCATGCAGTATTGTTTTCCACCCTTTAACTTTCAGTCTATGAGTTTCCTTTTGAATGAAGTGTGTTTCTTGTATGCAGCATATTGTTGGATTTTGCTTCTTGACCCATTCTGCCAGTCTATTTCTTTTGATTGGTGAATTGAGACCATTAACGTTGATGGTTATAACCGAAATGTATTGACTTGTCATTGCTATGACTTTTTCTTTCTGTTGGGTTCTCCCCTTTTACATTTAATTTCTTGTCATGCCAGATGGGTTCATTCTGCTTTGCTTCCTGGGGTTGTGATCCTCAATGTCTGTTCCTAGGATATTGTGTAAAATTCTTTGGAGTGCTGGTTTGCTATTCACGAAGCTTCCTAAGGTGCTCTTTGTCATGAAAGTATCTTATTTCTCCATCCATTTTGAAAGATAGTTTTGCAGGGTACATCAACCTGGGTTGGAGGCTGTTTTCTTTTAGGGCTTGGAATGTGTCACTCCAAGCTCTTCTTGCCTTGATGGTTTGTGTTGAGAAGTCTGCTGTGATTCTGATGGGCTTTCCTTTGTATGGGATCTGTTTCTTTTCTCTGACTGCTTGGAGAACTTTTTTCTTCTGTTGTGTTTCTGGAATCTTAACAATTATATGCCTATGTGTAAATTTTTTTTGATCAAGGCTATTTGGAGTCCTCTATGCCTCACTTATCTGTATGTCAAGCTCTTTTCCCCTGCTTGGGAAGTTTTCTGCCATTATTTCTGTGAAGAGATTTTTTATGTCATCTGCAGTCTCTCCTGTTTCTTCATTGAATCCAATCAGTCTTATGTTATTCTTCTTTGCATCATCTAGCAGCTGCTGGATTGATTTATCATGTTCCCTTATAATTTTGAAGCAATTTTTCTTTTCCTGGTCACTAATTGCAATCTTATCTTCTATATCTGAAATTCTGTCCTCTCATCGGCTCATTCTGCTGTGTAGCCTTTCAATGGAGTTTTTCACATCCTGGAAATCTATTTGCATCTGTTTGATGGATTCCATTTGTTTCTTATGTTGGGATTCCATCATGTTCCTGAGCTCCTCTCTAGATTTATTAATCATGTCTTGCACTAGGGGTACAATTTCTCTTGTTATCTGAGAAATTATTTCTGATTTCATTTTTTCCAGATCCCCTTTTGTTGCCAGTTCAGTGGGTCCCGGTGGTTGAGTATCAGAGTGTTCCATCTCATTTCCCTTTGGGGTTGCTGTAGGTGATCTGGAAGTCTGGTTTTGAGACTTATTTATGTGTTTTCTCATTTTGGCTGGGGCAGGGGGCTGTTAGCGCCTGCGTGGATTACCTTCTCTGAGCTGGGAGAGGTGGGACAGGGGCCGGGAGCAGTGTTAGGGATGGTGGCCCCAAAGCCCTTTCCTGTGGGCTGGGAGCAGCGGGAGGGATGGTGGCCTGGAAGCCCCTTCCTCTTGACCAGGAGCAGTGGGATGGTGGCTCAGAAGCCCCTACCTCTGGGCCAGGAGTGGTGGGAGGGATGGTGGCCCGGAAGCCCCTTCCTCTGGGCCAGGAGCAGCAGGACAGAAGGTGGTCCAAAAGCCCTTTCCTCTGGGCTGGAAGCAGCGGAAGGGATGGTGACTGGGAAGCCCCTTCCTCTCGACCATGAGCAGTGGGACGGCGGCTCAGAAGCCCCTACCTCTGGGCCGGGAGCAGCGGGACTCAGTACTGTGGTCTGGTGGTCTGGTGTCCTCTGCATCTTTGTAGTGTGGAACCAGGTGGCTGCCTGTCTGCAGCGGGGTGATTCGGTGTCTTCTGTGGGACTCGGGACCTTGGTAGGGCGTGGGCAGACCTGCCTGTCTGCAGAGGGCTGATTCAGCATGTTCCGCATGACTGGGGACCTCGGTAGGGCATGGGCAGACCTGCCTGTCTGCAGTGGGGTGATTCAGCATCTTCCCCATGACCCGGGACCCTGGCTTTGATGTTAAGGTAATGCAGGCCTCATGGAAAGTAAGTTAAGAAGTACTCCTTCTACTTTTATTTTTTATAAGATGATATGGATAAATGATATAATTTCTTTCATAAATACTTGGTAGTTTTCACAAGTGGGGCATTTTGGCATGGTGTATTTAGGTTATTATTGTACTTTGGCATTATTATTTTAGGTTATTAATTATAGGTTAAAATTTTTAATAGATATTGGGATATTCAGGTTGTCTGTTTCTCCCATGAGTTTTGGTAGTTTGTATCTTTCAAGATACTGGTCCATTTCATCTAAGTAATCAATTTGTAGCATAAAGTTGCCTCTAGAAATTTTTTTATTACCCTTTTAAAAATTACTGGGTCAGGAATGGTGACTCATCTTTTATTTCTGATATTGTTAATTTGTTTCTTCTCTCTTTCATTCTTACATGGCCAGAGGTTTATCTATTTCATTAATCTTTTTAAGAAAACAGCTTTTGGCTTAATTGATTTTTTTTCCTCTTTAAATCATTGGTTTGTACTCTAATTTTGTGATTATTTTCTTTTGATTGTTTTGAGTTTAAAAGTTCTTTCTTTAATTTCATGAGGTAGGCAACTTAGGTTATTAAATTTAGATGTTTCTTCATTTGTAATATATTAATTTGATACTAAGTGTTTTTGTCTAAGTATTATTTATGCTGCATGTCACATTTTTCTGCTTTTTGTTACCACTTTAATTATGTTGAGAACAAACTCTGTGTAAGTTACACTTGTTTAAATTTCTCAAGGTGTGTTTTATGGCTCAGAGTGTGATTTGTCATGTTAGTGGGTGTTCTGTGTAAGCACAGAAAGAATGTTCACCATGCTGTTGTTGGATGAAATAGTCCATAAATATTAATTAGATCAAGTTGATTGGCCATGCTGTTGAAATCATTTAGGTTTTTACTGATTTTCTACTTACTTGAGCTATCAACTACTGCTAGAGGGATATTAAATCAATGACCATCTTTTGTGGCTTGTGTTTGGATGTCCCCCCAAAGCCTCATACAGATAGGGTGGGGCTTTCTTTTTCCAAGGTAGCTAAATCTGGAAATTGTGATGTTGAGATTAACGGTGTGTGATTACTAAACCAATACACAGTCTCACTGTGAGTGATTGGTTTGGCACCACCCTAATCCTGGTAGTCTGGATAGGATAAAATGGACAGAAAGAGGGTTAAATTCTCTTGTTGCTTTTGCTGTCTTCTGCTTCCATGATCTGTTGCCCCTTTGCCACCGTGCCTTGAACCCAGCCAATTATGAACTGAAACCTCTACAAACTGTGAGCCAAATAAAAGCTTTCCTCTTTAACGTTTGGTACCAGGTATTTTGTCTCAGCAATGAGAGAAAAGTAGCAACACACAATCTTTAGATCTTTGAAACAACTGCCCCCCAACACAGCAGATCCAAATTCTCTGTATCTACCCCATTTATGTTTCCATGAACTATGAAAGTGGGCATCTCTGAAAAGTGATCAATAGTCAATTCCTTAGAATTACTAAGCAATTTTTTATTAGAGGTATGAATATATCAGGCTGAACAACTACTTACAGACAATATTGTATAAGGAATCAGGAAAAAAATTAAAAATTAAATCATGATTTCTAAGATCTTTTCAACCCTGGGATTCTGTCATACTTCAGCTTCTTCTAGACTCTCTTGGTGACATTTTTTTTCTTGACTTATCTACTTCCTTACTCTCATTCTTATTACTGCCCCACAGTCCTTGCTAATGTTTGTTCTCAGCAGTAGAGGTTATCCAGTTAAATAAAACCTAGTTTGTAACCTATTACAATGTACAAAAGTATATTTATTGAAGGGCTAGCAGGTCAAATAACACTCTAGTTTTTTCCAAAATCACTCTCTAACATCAAGCGCCTGTCTTTAAAACATTCAACCCAGGGCCACAGCCCCTCCCTATGGGCCAGATAAAGTGGTGAGACAGGAAAAGTTGTAGAAAAAGAACCAGTCTTTGTTTGGTTGGGGTATTTTGATTTTTTTTTTTTTTTGTATTTTTGCTATCGGGGATCGAACTCAGGACCTTGCCCTTACGGGGCAGGTGGCAGAACCACTGAGTTAAATCCCAGGCCCAAGAACTAGTCTTTATCAATACATTCAACCAAAACAGTGATTCACTGGCTGCCTTCTCCTGGAATAAAATTATAAAGAAGAAGAAAAATGAACTATCTAAGATAGTTTAACATAGATAATATGGAAGATTCTGCTAAATGGTGAGAGAGTCCAGGAAGACTTGCTGCACTGCTATTTTCAGTTTTATTCCAGAAAAATGAAAAGCTTGGGGAAACTTTGACAAATGGCTCTTTTACAATGTCTGTAAATCACTTGTGCAAATTAGCATATGCCTTGTGCTTCCTACTAAATAATTTCCTAAGTCTTCCCTCTATATTTACTCTAGGGTTTTCTTAGGATTGACTTTAGGAAATTTTAACTATATTAGGACCCTAAAGAAGGGTATTTTGATTGGGATTAGCAGAAAATTCTGACATAAAAATTGACTGGTAACATGGTAAAGGGACAGAAAATTTGAAATCAGAATGGTCATGGAAAACTGGGAAAGTATGGCTATTATTTAATGTCCATCTTGCCCACAAGGGCTTTCGTTTAAGAAAAAGCCTTATGACTATTCATTAGTTCTCAGAGCTTCATGTTAGATGGATGAATGACCAGAATTTTCATTCCATTTTTGTAGACAAGCGTGAGAAACAGCAAGATTTTAATTATTTGCTCAAGGACAAGACTGGTCTTCTAATTACAGTTCCTATTCACTGCCTAAGCAGTATCCTAGCCTGTAATATTTAAATTGCTGCTTAAATGTTTTATTTATTGATGAATGACTTTTGCCATCATAGACAGGAAATAACTTTGGACATTTTCTTGCTTGAATAACTTGTGTCCCTGAGAGGATAGGCTCATTTCTTTGAGAACCTCAAATGAGAGATCTGTTTTAAGCATGCTTCCATGTGCAAATTAGCTGTTTTAAAGGGAGAAAGAAAACACAATCTCAGTTTCCCATCCATTAGCCTCTGGCTCATTGCTCCAAAGAAAATGGTCATTGTTTTTACAAATTACTCTATGTAACTGTGATGAATCTGTGGAAACTCTCCAAAAACTTTAAAACAAGCAAGAAAACAATAAAACAAAACAAAATACACACACACAAGCATGCAACCATAGTTAGAAGCACGCTAGGCATTTCTGAGCAGTGTTCTCCAAGAAAATTACACAAGATATTATGGTGTGTATATATATATATATATATATATATATATATATTTTAAATTTATTATAAAAAGGCATATTACCACCAATCCCCTCTCAAAATACTCTCTCACTTTGAACACACTTATCCCATCATTCTTGCCACTTTCTGAAGCAGTTCTGGAAGTCCTCATTCATGAGTGCCTTTAGTTACACTGTTGTGGCTGTCTTGATATCCTAAATCAATTCAAAGATTTACCTTTCATGGTTATACTGACTTTGGGGAGGAGCCAGAAGTCTCACTGTGTCAAATCCAGTGAATAAGGTGGGTGAGGACCAACCTTAATATTTTTATGGGCTCGCCTTTCCTTTTGATGGCAGTTGGCAGCAGCATTCACTATATTTTCAACCAAACCTCTTAAAGATACTCATGAAAGGACTTCCAGAACTGCTTCAGAAAGTAGGAAGAATGAAGGATAAATGTGTTTGAAGCAAGGTGGAATATTTTTCAGTGAGATTAATGACAATGCATCTTTTATTGTAACAAATTTTTTAAAATTTAAACATTCACGATATTTTTTAATCACACATTGTTAGAGTATGTTATGGTTTGTGTCTAGATGTCCCTCAAAGCCTTGTGAAGTCTTAGATGAAGCTTTTTCAGAGGTGCTTGATGTATATAGTGTGTGGTGCTGGGATTAAGGGTGTGTGATTACTAAACCAGTACATTGATTGGCTCAGCACCACCCTAATCCTGGATAGCCTGGATACAATATAAGGGACAGAAAGAGACTTTGTCTTCCCTCTTGTTGCTTTTGCTGTCTTGGCCCACGATGAACTGCTGTTTCTCCTCTGCCAATGCCCCTCTGCCTTGGAGCCAGCCAACTATGGACTGAAACTTCTATGAACTGTAAGCCAAATAAACCTTTCCTCACTTAACTTTGAATGTCAGGTATTTTGCCTCAGCAATGAGAAAAGAAACTAACACAGAGTACCTTAGGGAAAGATGTCAGAGAGAGAGTCTAAATCCAGGAGATAAAGCTCAGTATTCTCTGGATATGATAATTAGTTTGATTTAATAATTTTGTAGGGCGGGGGATTTAGCTCAGTGGTTCCACCGCTTACCTAACAAGTGCAAGGACCTGAGTTCAATCCCCGGTACCAAAACATATATGAATAAATAAATAAATATATACATATATATATATATGTATGTATCAGGGGACTAATAATTTTGTAATGTATACATATATTGAAGTATTAGGTTGTATGTCATAAATATATGTACTTTTTCTTTGTCAGTTATACCTTATTACTGCTAAACAACAAAAGCAGACCCCCCCCAATAAAAACTCAGTATGATCCAACCATTTGTTCTAATGATAAGCAAATGATTAATTTAATACCATAAGTCAAGGTGCTAGTGCATCTATGTGCCTCAGTTTCCACACTTGTAAAATGACTTACTGACCCGTGACACCACTTTTATTACTGGCTTTTGAGATTTACACAGGTCCTTCTGTACTACATGAGTTTAAACAGGAAGAAGAATTTCCTTTGACAATATTTGGGGACCTCACTATTCACAGTGAGGAATCAGTTCCTTCTTTCATTTTGCTTTAACTAGACATTTTCATGTTAATTGTGTATATTGCAGCCTCCCCATGTAGAAGATTTCAGTGTTGGTTCCCAGCTTCTTCTTGCTTCCTAGGACCCAGTTGCTCCTAGACTTTTTTGCTGACAGTGAAATCTTTCCATTCACTGCCCAGACTCATTCACAGATGTTTCCTGTATCAACAGAGCAGCAGCTGCTGCCCAGTCAGAGAAAGCCCACAGAATCTGCTGGTGTCTTTTCATCTTGGCAAATATCATTCAGATAAGCAAATAACTTTCCAAAAATCCCAGAAGAATCTATGTATGTGATCGTTTCCATCACTTTCTTTTCAGGATCTTGTCTTCTTTTTTGATGTTTTTATCACCAAGGATAAGATTTAGAAGGGATCCATAAAGTGCAAGAGAAAGCAATAATTGCCTTCTGAGTTGAGTGTAATGCGCAAAGCCAGTGTGAATCACTGAATGGTCCAGATCTTAATGGATGCTCTCTGCCTTGAGTTCACATTTAACACGGAGCAGGAAGACACCTTCGCAGTTCTGCCTGCAAGCAGAGTGTAGTGTATATGAATCTCGAGATTGAGCCCTATTCTGCTGAAAATGAGGTTAGAAAACAATCTAAGAAACATTATGTTTTCCTAAAACTAAAATTGAGTTTTGGCACCAAACTATTGTACATGCAGTTTAAATAAGATTTGAGCACTTTCAAGTGATGGCAGGTTTTGATTTTCTGTTTGTAATTCCCTCTTGCCCTTTCCCCACACCCATTAGCCTAAGGTTAAGAAAGAAAGATATATCTGATATGATTTCTTTTATTACCTATATACTTGATATACAATTTCAATAGCTGAGTCCATTACTAACTTCAAAGAGAGCAGACTAAAAAAGTTAAATAGCTTAATTTTTATTTTCAAGATATATATATGAATTCACACACACACAAAAGTTGCATACGTATTATATACATTACACATTAGTATAAATTATATACATTACATACTAATATATATAATATATGCATAATATAAATAATAAATTTATAAACAAAATATATACTATGTATGTAAATAATATATGTAAATGAAAATGTGGGAAGCAAAAATCCTGCAGTAGGTGCAAAGAAGCCTGCATTCCAGTTTTGACTCAAAGATAATTTTATTTCTCCCCTTTATTTCCTCATCAGTCTGTAATGTAGTGATGACATCATCTAACTTTATAGGCTCAAATGAGAAAGTATTCTAGGAAGAAAAATTTAAAAGTAGAGTCAGGGTGGATCCGTGTGATGCACATGTATGAAGAAGAAATGCACAGGGCTGGGTGTGTTTTAGCTCAGTGGTTTCGCTGCCTGCTGCGAAAGCACAAGGACCCGAGTTCGATCCCCGGTACCACAAAAAAAAAAAGAAGAAATGCACAGGCATTCAACCACAGGCCTGTCTGTCAACATTCAGATTCACATTTTTAAAATGGAGGATAATTTGCTTGTATAAAAACATCATTATGAAATGAACTTAATAACAAGTTCATGAGAACTTAAAAAATTTTAGTTAGAGGAGTGTGTTAATGTATGGAACAGAATATGTACTTTCAAGTGGTGATTCTCAGTCCTCCTTGTTCACCAGAATCACCCAGGCCTCACCCCAGAGCTTCAAACCCATTTGGTTTGCTGTGAGCCTCAACTGTGGTTTAGCTTCAAGTTTCCTAGGGAATCTAATGGACAGTCAGATTTTATAGCATCATCTGTGAGTCTGAAAATACAGTATTTCACACTCTCAGGGCAAGAGTGACTATATTCAAGCAAATATTGTAAACATTTAATTTTAATCACATAGGACATTATCAAAATACACAGGATGATCCCTCCCTCCCTCCCTCCCTCTCTCCCACTCCCTCCTTTTCTCTCCTTTCCCTTATCCCCAACGTATACAAGTCCATCCAATAACTGAACAGTCTCCTGTATATTATGCAAATCAGCTGAGATTAAATCCTTCAGAGCAAATTTCATTTCCTTTTTCTATATGAAACTGCCCTTTGAACAGGTACATTTTAGGTAAAAGGTTTTTTAGCTGATCTGCTCAGTAGCTCAATTTAAAAAAAAAGCCTAGTTCTGAATAAGTTCGAACACTCTTGACTTACAGAACAAAACTGGTACATACAGTGTTCATATTGGCTCCTCTCCCTTTTCTGAACCTCAACCATTAAAGTTAGCCACAGTGCCTTGAATATTAAGGTGTAATCACTTTATATGTCCCACCCTTTAAAAGCATGACATGTAAAATTAAAAGCTGTTAAAGCATAGTAATGTTGCTTTTGACCAGAAAATGTTTCATGGAAAATTAAAGTTTGGCTTCAGTTTGTGAATGGGATTAAAACAGAAGTCTTTAAAGTAGTTTACAGCCATGCATAACAGAAGACTAGCTGCAACAGGAGTTCTGCTTTCTCCCCCTGGAAGGCTCTTATGGTATTGTGGTATTTTGCTGATCCCTTTCCTTTCAGAATAGGAGAGGAAGTGTTTGTTTTGGCCTTAATGTGGGCTTGGATTGCTCTCATAGATCAGTGAGGGAGATGGAGGAGGGACATCAAAAAAGTAAGTTCCTATTGCCAATGCTGTTAACCCTGGAAATTGAAAAAGCCATTTCATTTGTCTCTATCAAGTTTCTTCAGCCATCTAGAAAATGGGTATTATATCACAAGGTAGTGAAGGGAGTCTCCATAGAACTACACACATACATACAAAACACAATGAAAGCATACAAAACAGGAGTTCTGAATAAGATCATTACTGTGGTTGTGATATCATATAATACAGTTTTCCAAGGTGTTACCACTGGAGAAAAGCAAAGGACATACAGAATCTTTCTGTATTATTTCCTACCACTAGATGTGAATTTACAACAATCTCAAAATGTTTAGTATACACACACACACACACACACACACACACACACACACACACACACACACACACACGGGCCCGTGAAATTAAATGCCCTTATCTAGGATTTCAGTGTTTAAATGCTGACTTTTATTTTTTTAAGAGGCATAAAGAGATTTATTGGGCAAAACTTAAAAGGGTACACTCAGAGAAGGAGGATGTGGACCCTAAAGAGAGACAAAGGCACCCTACTGTTTGGAGCTGGGAATATTTGTGTTTTTGCTGGTGGAGGTCTGTCTGTGGAATTTCTGAAGTTCTATCTTGGTCTTGATTTGCAGGAAAAGGATGGCCCAACCACAGAAAGATAATGGCTCATTTCACAGGTGAAAGGCATGAGCTGCACCAATATTTTTCAGATGGGTGATACAAGATATTTTGCCTGAAATCATTCTTTGCACTCTCTCAGTCTGTTCCTTTATATTAACATCAGGTTTCTGAGTCTTTACTTTGTCAACTCAGCTAAATCTATGGATTTAAAGTATCTTTAAGGGATCTGGGGTGTGATAGGCTTAGAACAAAAGAAGCATAAATAGGCCAGGGATTTGGCTCAGTGGTGCCCTGGCCTGCCTCCCAAGCTCAAGGTCCGGAGTTCAATCCCTAGTACCAAAAAGAAAAAAAAAGAAAGAAAAGAAATATAAAACAAACCTAGGAAATACTGATATGCATAACTTTGGGTGACTTTGACTGTGACCTGCAGTTGCACTCTTCTTAAAAGTACAGCTTTTTAAAGTTATAGTTTTCCTTGTCTTCTTTCTACCTATCTTTATTTCTCCTGTCTTATCTCATCTTCCCACCCTTGAGACTTTGATCCCTCATTCTGAAAGGGTGCAAAAGCCTGAGGGTCCGCCTTTTTATAACTGTAAAGCTGATTTTGGAGGCAGAAAGGTCTTAGGGGATTCTGTTTGAATATCACTTACATATACTCTAGGCTCCACATGGCCTGTTCTTGGCATGATGACTCATCCAAAAGAACATAGTCTAAGATCAAAAAATAATTACTTACAAAAGTGATTCCAGCTTTATTGGCATCCCCCCTCCAAAAAAATGAATGAATTGTATTCATTTCACAAAATTCCATTCCCTGTTTCTCCATTCTCCAGCTCTCTCGTACATAGCAAGGCTGAAGCTCCCTTTTTCTCCCTCCAATTTTTAACTTTCAATCTAAAATCCATTGGCACCCCTGTCCTTCTGCCAATTGATTTTTCACTTTCACATGTAAATATTAAAATATCTGACTGTAGATCATCTTCTCCAAGTCACCACCCTTCACTCACCCCCTCTCCTAGTCCCCTGGCTGACTTAATGATATGAGGAATTAATCTTATGGAAGTGGGATGAAAGTGAGTTCCAGGTGAAAAAAATAAGGGTCAGAGTCTTTCTGTCAAGCTTGGATGAGCAAGTGGGGGTGCCCAACATAGTGGTAACTCTGCCAGACAGACAAAAGAAAGTCAAGGTCAGTCCTCATCTGTTGGGAAACTTCATCTCTGGTCTTTACCAAGCATACACCCACCTGCCTTTCTGGTTCCTGAATTGCTTATCACTTTGTGTAACTGGATTCCAGGAACAGTGAGAATCCATGCAGGGAGCACAAGCTTTATGTACTGTCATGGAGTCCACATTAAGGGTTCACATTCAAGCCCCCTCTGCACATCAAGATGTCCATTTGGCACCTATTCCCTCAGTCACTTCCTCCAGCCTTGTAACAGGTGCTTTTGGCTTTCCCATCTGCAAGTGTGATCAGGTGTAAAAGAGGATGTGGTACCAAAGTGACACTGCTGTCACCTGAGATGGGCTTCCTGCAGCTGACACGTGTACACACAACAGTGATGCCCAGCCTGCTCATCTCACTCCATTGGTATGAGTGTGAGAAGCAAGGACAGGACTCTGATAACAGGCAGTATAGTTTCTTGTCACCAAAGGCTACTGGTGCATAGAAAGATGTAATCCTTTCAGTACCACTGGCACATAAATCCTACACAGACTGTGACTTTAAAAGGCTTAGCTGCCAGACTTATGATACAGCCTGTTTCTGATATATATAGAAAGGAAAAATTTCTTTCATTCATTATGGTGCAGAAAATCTCAGCAGAGAGGAAAAGAATCATGGTGGTTAACGAAAATCAAGATATTCTCCATGACAGGAGTTCCCAAAATTAGTTCCAGGGTATTCTTGGATCCTAGGAATTCTGCATAAGCATTAGTACTCAACAGATTCAACCAAAATTCCAGATTAATATTTTCTGAGTACCCATTATGTGGCAGGCCAAGAGATCCAGAAACAAACACAAGAAACAAAAAGCAGGAAAAGTAGTAAAGGGATGTCAGTTTGGGAAAACTGGTTTTAAGGACAGTTATAATAAAGGTGATCACTATTAAAAAGATATAAATTCATTATACTTCTTTGGTGGACGGTCACTAATATTGTCTTCTTAATTAATCTTTTCAAAAATTTTGCTACCTAGGAAGAAGAAAGTAAGGAAGTTGGTTATTTCAGTGAGAACCATTGTTTGGTACATTAACTATATTTTATTTTAATCCTAGCACTAACTCTATTATATGGATATTCCATTTTTACCCAAAATTGTACTATTATCCTAACTAGAAAAAATAGAATATAAAAGTTTTATTTTTTAAAAAAATAGCTAATCGACCAGCACCAAAACCTAGACTTCATCCAAAGTCATTTTTTAAAATATTTCATGTGATCCCTCTGGATATGGAAATCTTCAAAAGAAAAATATAATAGTGAGTTTAAATGTTTAAAGGCTTATAATTTGGGAGGAAAGATGACTTCATTTTGACCACAGATCAAATGCTTTATCATGTTTGTGATTCTGCTAACTTGATTCATTTGATCAAATAATAATTAATGGAAATAGTCTTCCTTAATTTTACTTACTATTCTAACTTTATTAGCACCTTACCTAAATGCTGAGTCAGTAGAGACAACGCCTATTCTTCTTACTGAGTCAGCCCTTCTACACATGCCCTTATGTGCTTCCTTTTTCACTGTCATTAAGGATTTGCTTCTGAAATACATATCATTTCTCTAAAGCATAACCAGATATTCCTTCTTAACTGATCATTCCCAGTGGCATACAGTGTTGCTATAGTATCTTTCATTTTCAAACAAATAAATAAAGGACAATTTTCTGAACTTCACTTCCATACTGAGTAGGGTAATTATTACTGAACATTAACAACTACAAAATTGGGCAAAATATGTAAACTAAGTTTGTTTGAACATTGGACAACAAGCAGCAAACAGCACAAGTTCTAATTCCTTAGAGAAGGGAGGCAAAGGAAGTAAGGCCCCATGATCTCCACAGCATTCTGCCAACACTTAGAGAACAATTGCCCAAACTGCAACCCCAAACCCATTTATTTATCACAAACTCCGTACACTGCAATTAAACTTGAATATTGAGGTTTTAGTTTAGAAAACACAACTCATATATTAACATCTCCTGTCTTTAAACAGAACAAAACAAAACCAAAAACCCCGCAAGTAACGTGTGCCTTATGTTTACCATGACAGGCCTAAGGGCACGTTCTGGCACAGGATGGGGGAACCCAGAGGAGAGCAGTCTCCCATTAGTTGAGTAGATCAAGATTTGAGTTTGGAGTGGCTAAAGAAGCTGCAGTTTGCCAGGAAGAGTATCAGAAGTGAGGGAGATTTGCAGACAAAGCTCTAGAAATCCTTGAAATTGATTTAAGTCACTACCTAGATTTTAAGCTTCTCACACATTGGATGAATCTCTGCAAGGCTAGAAAAGACCAACCAAGGATCTTCAATGCTAAAAGACTTACAGAGCTCTCAGGGGGCTGGGAGACATTTGAATTCTAACCAGCTAGAGTGAAGAGGTCCTGCTGAACAGCCAGATTATCCAATAGAGACCACAAAAGACTTACTTCTTAGTAGTAGCACTGAACTATCCCTTGAATAAAAGCTATTACAGAATCACCATAACAAGGTTAAAAACAAATTTCAGAAGGATTAAGGTGCCCCTCAAGTAACTTAATTCCCAAAGCACTCTATAAGAAAACAATATATTTAAACTGCCAAACATCCAATCAAAAATTACTAGATGAAAAAAAAATTACTAGATGTACAAAGAAGCAGGAAAATGTAGTCAGTAGCAAAAAAAAAAAAAAAAAAAAAAAAAAAAAATCAGTCAATAGAAAAAGACCCAGAAACAGCAGAGATGATTAAATGAGCAGGAAAGCACAGCTGTGGTAAATATGTTCAAGCATTTAAAGAAAAATATGGGTTTAGGGAGGAGAGAAATGGAATAGATAAAGCACATCCAAAGGGAATTTCTAGAATTGACAAAATTAACGTTTTTGCTTTTGCCATATTAATTTAATTTTTTTATTTTTTAGCTAAAAATATGATTTTAAACATCTAAAAGTACATCATCAAACAATAAAAAATTTCACATTCCTTTAAAGCTTAATAATCAGAACAGGGATTAGTTGAAGCCTCAGGTTGGTCAGGATAGTTAATTTTTATTATGTACTTCTCATCCAATTTTAGTACTTCTTAATCAAAAGTGATTTAATATTATTATTTTGTTGATTAAAAAGCAAGAGGCTAAGTGCATTGAACCTCTGAAACAGAAAGATCTGACCATTTTTCGTATCACTCACTCTGCTAAGCAAATCATGAAATCATGAATAGCCACCACCATAGTGTGACTGATCTTTTCTAAGAAGTAAGAAAATAAACTTATAAGTTAACTTAATTCTTCAGTTAATAGTATTTAATACAGGAAAAATTTTCTGGTTCATTTGCCGTCCTATCAAATAATCATGCGCACTTGCATGTGCGCGTGCGTGCACACACACACACACTTTTTACAGTAGCCAGAATCTGATTCAGAGAGTGTTAAGTCTCTGGTCCATTACCCTCTATCAATCAGGTCAGACATTATACCACAATCTTTGAGAATTTGCAGTAAAACACAGACTTGGAAACCTAAGTTTTCAATTTACCTAGAAACATCAATTTATGTCAATATAAATGTTATAGTAACCATTGGTAAAATAGTGTTTATTTCCTCAGATAAATTCCTAACCCAAAAATCTCAAACATTTTGGTCTCAGTCCTTCTTTACCTTTTAAACATTTTATGAAGATTTCAAAAAATATTTGTTTATATGTATAATATCTATCAATATTTACCTTAGAAAATAAAACTGAAAAAATGTAAATATTTATTAATTCACTAAATACAATAATCATTATATGTTGATGTAATTTTGTGAGAATACACCTATTGTTAGTAATTTTACAAATTAGCTCTTAGAGTGGTGAAAATGGCATTATTTTCATATGCACAAGCCATTCTTATATCTTATATAATGGGTTCTCCTTCATGTATACTTCTGAATTTGACCTGTTACAATATCATAAACCATGCAAGCTCTAGAAAACTCCATACTGCACTCACAAAAGAATGAGATGAAAAGTAGCAAAGGAAGTCTTAATATTTTTATGAAAATAGTTTTGATTTCAGACTTCCTGAAAAGGTTCCTGGACTCCCTAGGTATGCCCCAGGTAGATGTTTTTGTAATTTTTATTCTTATTAGTACATGTTGCAGTACAAAATGATTAAATTCCTCGTGGGGAGTTGATGCATGTACATAACACATCTTAATTCTAGTTTTCATCCCCTTTTCTTTTCCTCCTCCCTTTTCTCCATCTCTTGGTCAAAAGATCTATCTCCTTGTTTCCAATTATTTGTCATTTATTTTGCTCTTTGTTTATATTTTGAGTGTCTCATATAAGAGAATCACAAACTAAGCTTATGGGTTTCATTTATTTCACTTAACACTATGGTCTCAAGGTACATCCATTTTACATGTTTATCTTTCTTTATTGAAGAATAGTACTCCATTGTGTCTAAACATCACATTTTCTTTATCCATTTATCTGTTAGTGGGCATATAGGCTATTTCCAAGATTTAGCTATTACGACTTGTGCTGCTATATACACAGGTATATATAAACAGGCATGTATCACTGTAAAATGATATCTTTAAATCTTTTGAGAAGATATGTAGAAGGGAAATGTCAGGGTCAAATGGAATTTCTGATTTTAGTTTTCTGAGGAGTCTCCATACTGATTTCCACAGTGGTTGTACTAGTTTACATTCTCAATAACAATGCACGAGAGTTCCTTTTTCCCTGCATACTCGGCAGCATTTGTTATTGTTTCATTTCTTGATGATGGCCATTCTTTCTGGAGTAAGATGGAATCTCAGTGTGTTTTAATTTGCATTTCTCTAAGGGCTAGAGGTGTTGAACAGTTATTTATTGGCCATTTTCACTTCCTCTTTTGAGTAGTATCTATTCATTTCACTTGCCCAGTTTTTATTATTATTTAGTGTTTTATTTGGGAGGATCTAATTTTTTCTGAGTTCCTTCTATATGTTATATATTAGTCTTCAGTCCAAGATATAGCTGGCAAAATTGTTTTCCCCATTCTGTAGGTTGTCTCTTCATTCTATTATTTGTTTTCCTTGCTATGCAGAAGCTTTTTAATTTGATGTAGTCCCATTTGTTGATTCTTGCTGTTATTTTCGTGCAATTGGGATTTTGTTCAGAAATTCCTTGCCTACACTCATGTCTTCAAGAGTTTTGCCTATTTTATCTCCTATTGTTTCTGTTTTAACACTAAAATATTTGATCTTTGATATTTATTTTAGTTTAGTACATGTTGAGAGATGTGAGTCTAGATTCAGTCTTCTGCATGTGGACAATCAGTTTTCCCAGCACCATTTTTTAAAGATGCTATCTTTCCTCCAGCATATTTTCAGCCCCTTGCTAAAGATTAGATGGCTGAATGTTCCTGGAGTTGCATCTGCACCCTCTATTCCGTTCCACTGATCTATGTATCCTTTTTTGTGCCCAGGCCACATTCTGAGAATGCCTATTCTAACTAGTTCTAAGAATTGTCTGACTAGAGTCACTGGAAGGAACTTCTACAACTCATTAAAAAAGAATGAAAGGTTATCAAAAGTATTGTGGAGAAAAAATAAATTTTATTCCTTTGGTTTTTATGGCCAAACTTGATTTTAATTCAGTTGATAGATTTTATGTGATGAGACAGTGCTGTTCAAAGAACAATTTTAAACAAATTAATGCAATAGAGTTTACTTGAATAAAGAATGATTCATGACCAAAGGAGCACTCAGAACCAGGAGTTCAGAGAACTCTACCCACCTACCTAGACAGGCAGCATTTATTAACAACAACAAAAAAAGAAGAGATTTAAAGAAACAGCTTGATTGCTTAAAACTCAGTACAGTATTTGCTTTATTTGGGCATTAAATGATCAGCTGGCAGCCTGTGATTGGCTGAAGCTATATTGCTACGATTGACAGAGACTTAGTTACTTGTTACAAGAATGTGCTCTTAAATTAATTGTGATTTGTTTACTTACTAAACTGGGTTGCAGTTCCCTATGTAGGAGCTCAAATTAAGAGCCAGCTTCAAGTCAAGTTTAGTTGAACAGTACAGTTTTATAAAGAAAAATATATTTTCATGGTTTTAAAAAAGTCAGTGATCCTCACAATATTTCTCAGCTATGAAAAATAATTTGGGTAAGCCCACTGGACAAGTTAGTCTCTGGCAACTCAATAACTCTATGCCTTCCCACCTACCCCATTAGTACCTTGCAAACATAGGATCTTTCTATCTTAAAAATTTTTTAAATGACTTAAGGTTAAACATGTTCCTAGTTCATCTGTTGAAAATTCTGATTCTCATGATCAAGGTAGATAAAAATCTCTCACATCCTTGAGTTTATAAAAGGAAGATGAAAGGTAATTAATATGCTCAGAGCTAAACAAAGGTCCTTAACTCTCTAACCATTATATAATTAGAAATAATATTTTTAAAAACAATAGGCATAATAAAAGAAATTAGCAGAATCAATCTATTTTATTTTTTATTCCAATTATGTCTACCTCTCCAAAATGCTTACAGACAAGGGTCTTAGGGTCATTTAAATACAAATGAGGTTAGCTCTTTATATTAACATATGACTTATATCTGTGAAAGCATGATCCTTTGGAAATATTAATATGTCATTCCCAAGGCTATAACTTAGACCAGATAACAATGCATAGAGGACGGTAAAGTATGTAAAGACTCTAGTATCCATGTGTTCTGGTTATTAGCCATTATCCCTGAGCCTAGAACCTTACAATTTTTTGTTTTGCTTACACTTATTTTTTATTTTGGTCAAAGTATTGTAGGTCAGGAATTCTAGAAGAACTTGGATGAGCAGCTGTCATTTAGGGTCTCTCATGCAGCTGCAGTCAGATGTTGGCTGGGCTGCAGTAATCTGCAGGCTCTTTGGGGTATATTTCCAATTTGGCTCACTCACCTGGCTGGCAGTGGGATCTGGTTATCAGCTGAAACTCAGCAGGGCTGTCAATCAGAATGCCTTTACATGAACTCTCCAGTGTGACAGCTTCAAACTGCTTATGTGGCACCTGGTTAAATTACCTAAGAATAAGCATCTCAAGAGAATTAGACAGAAGCTACTTGGCCATTTCTGAGTCAGCCTCAGAAGCCATTCAGCATCATTTTCATTGTGTTGTATTTGTGACCAGAACGTCATTTGGGAGAGTCCAGATTGAAGAGAAAGGCACATAGACTCTCCCTTTCATGGAAGGCATCTTCAATAATTTTTAGGTGTGCTTTATAATTGGCATATCACATAAAGTTGAAAGTGCCTGCTTTAATATTTCAAATGAATAAAAATATTTCACAAGAAGACTATCCAATATCTGTGAAGTTCATATATCTTCATTTCAATTAAAAATATTTGTGATCACTGGAAAACCAGTTATATATAAAATTCTTAATTTAATTCTGTTAAAAATTTTCTAGTCTGTATCAAGAAGACATTCTTTTTTAGAAACAGATGTGTAAGAATTCTTTGACTATAAAGTTAATTTGTTAAAAGCTGCAGATTGCTAAGCCATCACTAGAGTTACTGTTCAATTGGGTATTACTGTGTTAAAAATTGTTCACATAAGCTCCGAGTCAAGAAACTATTGAGTGGGAGGATCATTCGCCTTCTGATTTATGAAAACACATGAACTATGTACATGAATATAAAGAGATGCGTATATTTTTAGCAAAGGGTTGACTAATAGAACCTCATCTTTTATATGAGAATAAAAAGGAGCAGAGAAAAAAAATAAAAAGAAATCAATGTGGAATTATGGCATGTCAGACTAAGCCTGACTACCAAAGTTAAAAATGCCCAGCACCTATAAGCTAGAAGAAATTGTAAATGCTTTGACATGGGTTGGCCTAAAGTTCAAGTATTAAACCAGATCTAGGATAGATTAACTACCACAATAGGATTTAGAGCAGCTAAAATGAAATACAAATGAAAAGCTCAAATTTTGGACTGAGAATCAGAATGATGTTAAATTAAGTTGAAATTCATAGTAATAATACAATATAAAGCATAAAGTGTGTCTGGTGGCATGTGCCTGTAATCCCAGCACTCAGTAGGCTAAAGCTGGAGAATTGCCTCAAGTTGGAGAGCAGCCTGTGCTACATGGTGAGTTCAAGGCCAGCCTGAACCATGTAGACTTTATCTCTAACTAATAAATAAATAAATAAATAAATAAATAAATAAAGCATAGCAAGCAAAGGAAATATAAAATTCTAAGTAGCAATAGCTATGCAACTGTATCACAGTTTTTCATGCTTAAATTGGGGAGAAATGAGAATAGGCTATTGACTTGGTAATTGAACAATTGAGAAGTTATCCTTGGAGTCTGAGATAATTTTGGTAGTGCCATTTACTGAACCCACCCAGGTAATTTGATGTTGTTATGTATTATAGTGATAATAACTTGTGAGTTAGTGTTATTTTTCTTCAGCTTTTCCCAGTTGTTCAGACTAAAGTCCAAAGAAAGAAGGTAACAAAATTTATTTAGAGTTCAGGTTTTTCCCATTGTCAAAGAACAAAACAAATATACTGTACCACCAGGACTTCTAAAAAATTACAAAGTCAATTTTATTAACCCTCCAGGCCAGAAAACAGACTGGTGAACAAATTCACCAAGTAGATAGCCAGAGGAAAGAGATCATTCATTAAGTGTTGAATGTGTGGACAATGAGTAGTGATTGTGCTAATTAAGAATTAAAACCTAACACTGTGTATAAGATGGAAAGAGTCCATTTGTCTGTACAAGGTTAATTTTTTTTTAAGGTTCTGTTGCTTATTAGTCAGGACAGGGCTTTCTGGAAGGTCCAGCAAACTGTGATTTTTCCAAGCCACTCAATGTTCCTTATCAGCTTCAGCTAATGAACCTAGTTGTGATGAAACACAGTATTCCATTATGATACCTGCTAGGCCAGGGCTTCTCTAAGTAGGAAATTTTCCTTTATACCATTGTATATGAGGAAGGAGGAAAAGCTAAAGAGGATGATGATGGTGGTGAATCTTGGAATCTAAACTGGGTGAACAGGAAAGCAAATGAAGTTGATACAGAAGGTATTCAGTGTGATGGAGAGTTCTTCTTCATCCACTTATAGAACAATTTTATTTGAGGCTCTCTAAACAAGAAAACTGGAAGGGGAGGGAGCTGTAGTTGAAGAACGCCATGTGTCTTAGTCCATTTGACTGCTATAACAAAATATCATTGATTGGGTAGTTCATAAACAACAGAAATTTATTTCCCACGATTCTAGAGGCTTTGATGTCTCCGATCAAGGGAGGTTCTGTATCGGGTAAGTGCCCACTTTCTGGCTCAGATGGCACCTTCTAACTTTGTCTTCACAAGGCTGAAGTAGCAGGGGAGCTCTCTGGGGCCTCTTAAGGACCCTAATTCTGTTTATGAGAGCTCCACCCTCCTGGTTTATTCACTTCCCAAAGGCCCCACTTCCTACCACTATCGCCTTGGTGATTAGGTCTCCACGTATGATTTGGAGAGTGTCATGGCTTAAGTCTAAAATGTCCCCCAAAAGGCTCATGGGTTCAGAGTTGGGCCTTTGGGAAGGTGACTGGATCATGGGGGTGCTGTACTCACCAGTAGATTATCCATTGATGAGTTCAGCAGCTGGATGTGCTGCTAGGAGGTGGCCTGGTTGGAAGTGGGTCAGTGGGGAGTGACCTGGCTGCTATGGGTTGCACAGCTTTTCCTCCACCATGCTATTTCTGCCCTAGAGGCAGCCAACAATGGACCAAACCCACTAAAAACTATAAGCCAAATAAACCTCTCCTCCTTTAAGTTGTGGATGTTGGATGTTTTGTCTCAGTGATGGAGAAGTTGCCTAATGGGGGAGGCAGATAGAAACATTCAGAAAATGGAGGGTACATAAACTTGTGATTATAGTCCTGATGGCAAAGTCAGTGGTACGAAGTGGGGTGGGGACGGTGTAAATGGCTGCGTGGAGCAAAGGAGCTGATAAGAGGAAACCTGGGGACCAGGACATTGGATATATTATCTATGTAGACTTTATAGTGCCTTAAAACGATGGCCATGGTTGGGGTACCAAGGAATGATACTAAGCTTGCCACCAGCTGTGGCAAGGGGCGAGTGTAAGGAGAAGCTGTCAACCTCAAAGAAACAGGTTTTACTGCAGTCTGGAAAAAGAATGGATGAGCAAGGAGAACACTCACCCTCCTCTCAGATAACCCCCTCTCTCCCCAGGGTAAGAAAGAGAAGATTGTTCATTACCACAACCTCTATTAGGAAGGTATTATCATGATTTTACTGATGAGAAAACTATATAATTTGTGTGTTTTCTTGTGTGTGTGTCATATGAAAGAAGCTACCAGATGGTGATTACTTTCTACAATCTAATTTCTTCCAAGTATTTATACATTTTTTTCTTTTCTTTTTTATTTTCTGAAACAGATTCTCACTATGTAGTTCAGGCAAGCCTCAAACTCAATATGTAGTCCAGGCTGGCCTCAAACTCACACTAATACTCCTGCCTCAGCCTCCCTAGTGCTGGGATTACAGGCATGTGCCAACATACCTGGCTGTACTTGTACATTTCTTACCTTCTAAAATATTGTACAAGGTTCTGGGTTTAAAACCCAGCTCTTATGTTTACTGGTTGTTTGATTTGGGGCAAGTTAGCAAATATATGTAAACCTCAGCCTTTTCCTGGAAGCTAGGGCACTGAGGGGAGGGATAAAACAACTGATAGAAATGCTGTTAAAATAAATTAAAATGGGGATGAGGCCTGAAGACTCAGGTCTTATATATGACCTTGACTTTGCTTGATTTGCAAACAAGCAAAATATAGCAAGCTATTTCTTATAAGTGCCAGTGTTTAAAAAGTAAACAAACAACAACAACAACAACAAAAAACAGAACCTGAGCTCATCCAAGCAGAAGCAGGCAACTTAGCCTATATCACTAGGGACTTTCCAGCAAGCTAGACCAAATAATGCAACTTTATCATTGTAACGATTAAATATTTTCTTTCTATTACTTCCACATTTGCTCTTACCTGCCCCTTATACTTCTTCAGTAGAGTCCCTGACCCACTTTAGGTTTGGAGCTGCCCCACCGATGAATTGCTATTTGCTCAGATGAACTCTTTAAAATGTGTTATAGCTTATCTGATGATTCTAACACACTTATGGCCATTAACATATACTGGAAGCTCAAAAAATTCACTAAGTGAATGGGTAAAAAATGTATTACATGTGTATACACATTATGTATACACATAAAATTTTGGTTAATAGCCTGGCTCTGGTGCCAAACAATTTTTGACCCTGGGCAAATCACTTTAATGTCTGATCACAGTTTTGTCACCACTTTGTATGTTAAATCCCAGAGAAGAGCTAGAGAATCTCTCCAGTGCATTGCATTCACACCCTGTGTATAACTCTGCCATAGAAATGACTGGAATCATTTGTATATTTCTTAGTCCCTCTGGACTGAGCTCTTTGAGGGCAGGGATTATGTGCGATCACCTCGGGCTGCCATACAAAATCTCACAGACTGGTAGCTTAAACTATAGGCATTTATTTGTCAGTACTGGAGATTGGAAGTCCAGGATTGAGATGTTGAGGGAGTAAATTCCTAGTGAGGCAAATTTTTTGAACTATACTCACTTGGAAGAAGGTAGGGGAGGGCAGAGAGTGGGAGAGGAGAATGAAAGAGGAAGGAAGGGAGGAAGGAGGGGGGAGGAAGAGGAGAGGAGAGAGAGAATATGAATAAATACGTACACAGAGCACTCAGGTATTTCTTCTTACAGAGGCATGAATCCCATCATGAGGTTTCCATTCTTAGGACCTCGTCTAAGCCTGGCCACATACAAAACCTCACCTCCAAATACCATCACCTTGGGTATCAGAGCTTTAATATGTGAATCTGAGAGAGAAACCAACATTCAGTGTGTGACATTCCAACTTTAATCTCCACATTCATGTGTATTTCCTGTGCCATTTTTCCCCCCCAGGGGAAAGCTTATTGAAATTTTAAAGCCCCTATTGCTGCCAAATTTTATCTTCTAGGAGTAATGAAAAAATATATATCCACAGTATGGTGGTTTCCCCTCATATAAAGTAAAAGAATCTTGGGTGTTTTCAAAATTTTATAATGTGTTGTTATTTTGATATAGCTAGCTTAATTTGCTGTATCATTGCATATATATTTTAAAAATCCATTTTAATAAGTTCTCTTGAAAGGAAAAATGAGGAAAATTATTTTTCCCCATTAGATAATTTTCATTCACTGAACAGAATCACCATTAAATAGAATTCACCATGTGCCTCACTTCTCATCTGTTCTCAGTAGGACGTATGCTCTGTTCCTACTGTATTCAAGGAAAAATATGGAAGGAAACTGTCTAGTGACTAATGTGGCACCTGCAAATGCCAAATGGGATTATAGCTGAAGCCACTTGAATAAAGAATGTGGCAGAACAGAGTTCAAGTGGTATAGAGCTTTCGTTAATGTTTTTTTCTCTCAAAAATATCACCCTGCATTACAACAAATTATTACATATTTATCTTTTCTAATTTCCTCCCAAATAAAATACATTGTGTTCCTGTTTAATAGAAACAAAACAAGCTAAAATGCTTCTAATTTTAATGAAAGCTTTCAAGTCAATATTGCAATTCTGAGTGAATCACACAGAGCTTTATTACCCTCATAGTCACATCTAAGCCATTCTCAATCAGTTTTTATTGCATGAGTGGGAAAAAATATTAATATAGTTTAGTATCCTAAGTAATGACTCAAAATTCTCAGGTTTGCTTTGCATAGCTGATAAAATTTTTGTGTCTTATTTCAAACCCACCAGATTGAAATCCTCAGAGGATTATGTTTTCATTCATATTCTTAGTAACCTTTTCTTTTTGCTATGCTAATTTGTTCATTTTTATTACTATCCTAAAGCAAAATGAGGTAGAAAGAAGAATGCAGACTGTATTTGGAAACTGAGCTGGAAATAAAAATAAGATGAAGTAGGGAGAGATGCCTGTCTCGCCCCTGCATTGTCATATACCAGCTACACTAGTGGGCACATTAGTAGGTAAAATCATTTTGTACATGATTGATTTATTTAGGATGATTTCAGTGCCTGTTGACATTGTGTCTGTAAATCAAAAGCAGAAGGAAAGTGACCCTTTTGGGGAGGGTTTCTGGTCTTGTGGCTCTCAATCAGTAAAAGTGGGATTGTTCATATACGCTGAGAGAAATCCTGTCCCTGGCCTTCAGTTCCTCTACAACAGGGTCACTGGGGAGCCAGGTAAAAATGCACCAGTTTTCTCCTTTAACATAAGCATTTCAGGGCCAAGGATGTAGCTCAGTGGCACTCCACCTGCCTGAGGTCAATCCCTGGTACTGGGGAAAAAAATAATAATAAGCATTTCACAGTTAATTCTTTTTTCAGTTCCATACACCTGAATGGGGCTTATGTCTTCACATGACTGAGCTGTGCTTACTTTAGCTTGTTTTGTTGGCTGTTTTCTTCAGTCTTGGAATGTTTCGGCATAGGGAAAAGGAAGATGTATGTCTTCACAAGTAACAAATTCCTTACCTTGCATTCAACCATTGTGCTTCATGCAGCTAGTAAAATTATAGTGAAGAAATCTTCCATTCATTTCCATTGGGTACAGTTCTATAGAATAGGGCATAAGTTAATAGTGTATACTGATAAGAAATAGGCAAAATGAAGTTCTCTTTTTTGTTATAGCAGTGCATAGAGAAAGTATGAATGGTAGTGTCCTGGTAAATGCTTAACAACCTACTCTCTGGGAAACAAAAGCCCTGATTTATAGCATCTATAAATTTCTGTGATATAAATACTCCCACCATGACCAATTTCAAGCTACCAGTAGGATATCACTGAATGCAGATATGGGAAAAAATGTATACTGCTGGATCTTACAAAGAGATCTGAGCCTGTTCTACCACACCTATGGCAATGACCAGACAAATCTTCAGTCTGACTGTCTCTGGTGAGCCATGTGTGTTAGTTACTTTTCTCTCTCATTGCTGAGACAAAGTTAGAGAGGAAGGGGTTTATTTGGCTTACATTTCATAGAGGTTTCAGTCCATAATCAGCAGGCTCCAAGGCAGGGTGGCAAAAGGGCAATAGTTCATCGTGGTGTAACACAGCAAAAGCAACAAGGGAGACCTTAACAGTGGCTCTCTGCCCCTTTTATCTTATTCAGACTATTTAGGGCAGATAGCACTCACAGCCTTAATCCTAGTGCTCTTGGGCCCAGGCCCACCAGGAGTCAGTCACACACCCTAGATTTAACCACCTCTGGAAAAGCATGAAGCTTTAGGGGGACATCTAAGCACAAGCCATACCACCATGTTTCTTACCAGGGACTTTGCAAATTACTGACAAGTGAAAAATTTTAGCTATTTATTACATTCATCTTTAAATATTATATAGATAAACCCCTAGTGATTAGTGATGTTACAAAAAGATACCAACCCATCAAATGAGTCAATAATACCTCTCCAGCTTTCTCAGTCTCTTCACTCACAGAGCTAATCTTGACCTCAAATTTCTGCAATTTCTTTTCTTTCATTTCTTTTCTTAGGCCTTTCCTAGCTTCATTCCTTTCCCATCAAAAGCTAAAATTCATAAACTATTGCTTCAGTTATCACCTATCAGAATGTCTTGCTCTCTCTTCTTTCTATACCTACTTTTCAAAACTGTAATCCAAGATCAAGCCAGTCGTATGCTTTCTCTTTTCTGACCTAAACAGCTGAGTGCAAATGGGGAAAATCCCAGCCCCGTGCAGATATTCTTCATATTTATAGTTTGCAGCCTCAGAATGTGCTTCAGGTATGTCAGTGACTCTTCTACTGGGCTCTGTCGACATATCCACATATCTGATATTCCAAATATGTATCCTAAATCCACTATTTCAACTTCTTACCAAATAATGTTGCTTTCAGTCTCACCTCTAATTTCCTAGCTATTTGATCTGAAAAACATACCTATAATCTCACTTATCCTTCTGTTGTTCTAACTTTCCTCCTGATAAAGCCAATTTCCAAAATTGCATTTCTGGTGCCAACCAGTTAGTTATTTGTTCCTGGTTAACAATGATACCTCAACATCACTGGATTCAAGCAACAATTTATTATTATCTCTCTTAGTTCCATGGGTTGACTGGGCTTGGTTGAGTATTTCACACTAAGATCTTAAGCAACTGAACTTGGGTTTTATCTGGGCCTGCACCTGTCTGAATTCTTGACTAGTTTAGATGTCCAAGATGTTACACTTACATGGCTGGCAATTGATGCTGATGGGAAGCTTGGCTAGGATGTAATTAGAATGCCTATATGTACCCCTCCATGTGGCTTCAGCTTCTTACAATCTGCCACTGGGTTCTGAGACAGAACATACCAAGAGGAAAATATTCCAAGAGGAAGGAAGAAGCTACCAAGCCAGTTAAAGGTTGTGCCCCAAAATAGCAAAGTAGCATGTCTGTTCTAGCCTATTGGTCAAGGCACTTACAGAGCCCACCCAGATGTAAGTGGGTAGAGAAATAAACTCCAGCCCTTGATGGGAGAGTAGAAAGGTCAGATTGCAGAAAAACAGATGGGATGAGAGATATAGCTGTCTTCGGGACTTGCGATCTGTTGCAGTACTAAAACTCTTGTAGTTTTCATCTGCTCCTTTCCTTCTGGCACCTCTCCTACTTTGGCCAATGAGCAAGCTCATATGTTGTTAAAAAGTGTATACAGAGGTCAATGAATGTCTTACTTAAGATATATGTACTTCTCTATTTGCATATCATACTTCATTAAAAATTTTACTTATGGTAAGAAAAGGGAAGCCTTTATAGCTTATTGCTAGTAAATGTGTGAGTCTTCATAGACTGAATCTTTCATACCAGTTTCAATGCTAGTAGTAGCTCAAACCTAGCCTTTTTCTGTCTAGTCCAGAGAATCAGCTAATGCTTACTACACATTTAAAGGAATGTTTTAGTGACACATACAGGACAAACAAAACTATGGCATATATTCATATCTATCTATAGCTATCTTTCTAGAAAGTAAATCTTTTGATTTTTTCATGGCTTTCAATAGTAAAATGATATAATAAACTGGCTTCTTAACTAGGTATTGGAGGGATTATATAAGACCCAGGAGAGGTTTTATGGTCTTGGAAAAAGTCCATGAAAATATAATGTATTTGGTTTCTATTATAGTTTCAGAGAAGTTAGTTTAAATAGTATTCCTTAGAAATGAGACAAAGATGGCCCAGCCTGTGCATTTTAGGATGGAGTTTCTGCTCCATCCAGGCAAGTAGGACAAAACATTTTCTAAGCCCTGGTTTTAAGAATATAATTACATAATGGGCATTCTTTTGTTTCTTTCATTTTTTCTTCTGTATAGTATTTACTTTCTCTGCACTTCTCCTCCAAATTGTGTTCTTTTATCATGTCTGATTGACATCGTGGATCTTTTAGAAAATCATCTATTTGTCATTGAGACAATTTCACCTTGACATGTAAGTGTATTTCACATGTTAGGGTGTGCCTCTTTATATCTTGTCAAAAACTGCAATCGGTGTTATTTATTTATCTATTTTTCCTCTTGTAACAGCAATTGGGACATCAGGGAACAATATGTATGGCTTCCTAGGAAAGACTCACCCTAAGAGAAACACCTTTGAGGCCCTTTTTGTAACTCCCTGCTTCCGGAAAGACCAGCAAATAACTGCAAGACCTTAAGGAATTCACCCTGACCATGTATTTCCCATGAGAATCAGAGTCAAGTCTGAAGCTGTGTATGAATAAACCAAAAATCAGAGACAGAAGTTTCCAATACATAAAAATCTCTACTTAGAAATTCCTGCATTTCTTCTTATTTCTATTTTTAAAATTTCAACCTTAAATCCATGTGATCCTTAATTCACTGCCTTCCTAGCCTTCCCCAGTCAGTTATCAGCTTCCTTTTGCCATATCTAGGGCAAAACCAGAGCACAGAGGTAGCCATGCTGGCCTGAGAGCAGTCTCTAAACAGACAAAAAAAGAAAAAAAGTGACTTACTGCCTCTTTTCTGTTAATATATCTTGGTTGCCTTTAGCCTTGTTATTTTCTTCAGACATTCTTGGACTTACTAACACACTGGCCTAGAGGAGACAGAGGCAGAATACACTCACCACCACAGCTTGCAGAGAAGAGCAACTCCCTGCTATTGCTCCATAAATAATTGAAGAGTCTTCCAGGCAACACAGTCAAGATGCAGATTTAATTTATTCCCTGGGAGGAGTAAAGGTGGCTATCTATATAGACCCAGTTCACAGTCAAGCTGCGTTGGGGACACTAGAGTGATTCAAAATGTGTCAACCGTACAGAACACATGCCCTGAGGTCTGGTGCCAGACACCATGGCAAGGAGCTCCTCTTTTGCCTTGTTTTGTTTTGTTTCCCTGAGTGCTCACTATTAAGGGAAGAAACTAATTCTGAAGCAGAAAGAGAAATGATACTGATATAACTGGGTGGCATTTTACATATCTCTAAATTCATAGAAAAATGTATGCACCAATTCTAATATCCTTGATTGGTGATAGTTTTATCTTACTTTCTTTTAGATTTCTTTTTTAAAGCCACTTGTCACTTGATAGCTGGAGTTAATACAACCTGAAGATACACATGGGAGGAACTATCGCATCTTTGCTCATGTTAGAGTCCTAGCAGGAAAGGGAAGGAAGTGGGGGAGAAGAAAAGGATGAAAAGAAAGGGGAGTAGAGAGGAGGAGAGAGAAAGGATGGGAAGAGAAGGAGGAAGGAATGAATCCCAACTGAGGTAGTTCAGAAGACTTCTAATGAACAGTGTATTGGTATGGAACTGGAGGATAGAAAAACCCACAGACCAGCATCAGGAGCAAGGAGAAGGCATAGTGTTTCCAGAGCCTATTAGAACTAAAGCTGCAGAAGAGTGGAAGTAATGGAGAGTGGCAAACATTGCCAGAAACTTGATAACTCAGATCAAGCCAGTTGAATAAATTCATTTTCACATATTATTTTCCATTATCTGTTATATAAAAGCTTCCCTTCTACATTTCAAAGAAACCTATATTTTAAAGACATGTTAGTCTGCCTTTTAATTACTTATCTTAGAAATGCTTTAACATTTTCCTTTGGAAAGTATCCCTTCTTCCGTTCCTCTTTTCTTCACTTTTTACTGGGGGCATTTGCAAGACTATGTAGCGTAGGGTTGGAACCTTTTTGACAAGTCTTTTTTAAAAATTGTTTTATTAGCATATGTTTGCAAACCGTAATGAATACCTTCATTGTGGGGAATTGGTACATATACACATCACATCTTAACCCTTTTAACTTCTCCTTCTCCCATCTCCCCGCATCCCCAGGTCCCCCTTCCCTCTCCACAAATAAATTGCTCTGTGTTACATTCTTTCTTTCATTTTGCTCTTGAAATTATTTATATTTTGGGTTTCATATAAGAGAAATCATGCAATATTTAACCTCCTGTGTCAAGTCTTTACTAAGACTCAAGCTTTGTTTTCAAGACGGGGTTGCTATGATTGCATCCCTAAGGAAGTTTATTAAGTTCTGGAAACAAAATACAACTTGGAGGCCTGAGCTGTCCCGCTGACCTCTGAGGTGATCTGAGGAAATGACTTAAACAAATTAACTTCTCAATTGTTTGTTAATGACTTTGAGATACAAAGGAAGAAAAAAAATCATTGCAAAATTTTAAAGTAATGAAGCTCTGCTGGACACTTTACACATTTTTAAGTAAAAATGTTTCAAATAACAGAATAATATTCCAAATAACAACAGTGTCATCTGATTCACTACCCACCACTGTCAACTGACTCCAAACATTTATGTTTCCCAGTATGAGCTTGGAGGAACCAGATAAGAGTTCTTTGTAGACTATCTAGACTGCTAACAGTCCCAGGCTGCACAGACTGTAACATAAACATGTAAAATAAACCTGCAGAGGCAAAAACAATAAAAACAAAAAAATTCACAATCAAAAAAGGGGAAAAACAATCCCTAATCTTAAAGGCTGTCCCATAGGCTGATGGACTTAACTAGCTTTTTAGGCACATGAGGTAAGGAAAAAGAATAATTTTTGTCCTTTTGGTGAAATCTTCACCTATATATGACTTGTTCCATGTGAAATTACATTACTCATGGAGCAATGTTTTGTGCTTTGTATTCTACACACAGAAATTAGAGAGTGAACACCCTTGGTCAGGGGGTTCTGAGGTCCTGTCTCACAGGGTACTTGTTCAAAGAGTTTCTGGGTAGCCCTTCTGGGTGGTTACAATAAATGACAAACTTGCACCATTCAAGTTCCCCCTCGCTTGCTTGGAGATAGCTTTCCTAACTCCATGCCCGCTCGGGTAAATGTACATACATGCACTCACTGACTTATGTACGCATATATATTGTACCAAGCCAGCCAATGCAATATTTATGTTTGTATTTTGAGTAGTGCAAGATTTTGTCATAAAATCTAAGGCTGCTGTAGGGGAGAGAATGTATAAAACTTTCATGACTAGTATAAAAAATACAAAATGTTATCATTAATATTTAATAAAATTTGCAGCAGTCAATGAGCAAAATCAATGTTTTTTAATTAAGTTATTCATTTGTAATACAAGCTGTGCCTTGTTGTGCATTAGTACAGAATTTAGGATGTTAAATTAAAATAAATAAGCAAACCTAATTTTAGCCCTGAGGGTAATGGTATTAGTAATAAAACTATTAATTGGTTGCGTTTTCTTTGATAAGCAAACAGGATTTCTTCAGGGACAACATCGCTCATTCTAAGGTATTTTATTCTGGAGCTGGATTCAGTCCAAGGTGTTTAATAAGATGAATTGCAGTTCACAGAGTTTATGAGAGGCACATCCGTGCCCTGGCATGTTGCTGATCTTCCTTGGTCTCTTTTATTAGAAGTTAGGGCAGCTGAGAGTGGACATTTACACAACCTGAGTGGGTTTTTAACCAACACTTTAGGATTATCCTATATTAATGAAATTATAGTAAACCAAAGGTTTGTTAATCTCTCACCTCTACTTTTCCCTGGAGTTCTTTTTCCAACCTGTAGTCCCCAGCCAGGTCTCTTCTTTTCCAAAGTCATCATGTCATTTTAGTGCCACACCTCTTGGTCCAGTCTTCTTTGGGAGGTTGCAGAGGACAGAGTTTCCTGTAAGCTAAGCTGACCTGTGCAGCTGGTACATTGTTCTTCTTTATGGCCATTTAAAAATACAAGTTTGATTGGTATGATGTTAACCTCAGCTCTGTACTTTCCTCAAACCTAGTTGGTATAAATAATACATTAAAAGTACATAACAAAAAAGTGCATAACAAAAAATACCACTGTATGTATAGTACACTTTACCCAGATGGCAGAGAAAAGGAAACAAATTTTTTAAAAGTCAAACTATATTGTACAATGGTGTCCATAATAGTTGCTAATCATGAGTTCAAAGATAATATAAATGACCTCAGAGGACTTCTGACACAAGAGTTTCCATATTCATAGGAGAAAAAGGGCATATTTTCCCTATTGACTATAAGTGTTAAAGAGAATCAATTATTGATATAATTTCTAATTGCAAAAAAAAAAATGTGAGGACAAAACTGAACGTGTAGCTCAGGGGTAGAGTGCTTGCCTACCATGCAGTGAGTTTGAATCCTCAGCACCACAAAATTTTTTTAAATTTAAAAAACAGAATATTAAAACATTCTTATTAGTAGGTCATTGAATATTAATACATTGCTGTTGATTAAATTTACCTAATGGAGGAGTCATAAAAGTCCTGAAGGCTCAGTTCAAACAAAATAACTCAAAATGAATGAAAAATAATATATGTTGGTAAGATGTGGTATATGGAATCTGAGATTAACTTTGTGGTGTCTAAGGGATAAGCAAAATGAGAGCTGCATCTCAATATATGTTCTAGGTTTGTTAATATGATGTTCGTGATGTGAGGGATATGGACACAGTAGATTTAGCAGGGTACCAACAGAGAAAAGATTCAATTTCAATTTGTTTTAAGAGTTTCTAGAAATAAGTGTAAGATGTAAATTTGATTTAATTAAAATAGATCAATGGTGATTTCCTTATCAGAATTATCAATAATAGTTAATATGGACCCGTAGCAGATTTCGGAGAGTGTAGGAAGAATTTGTGCTAGCTTGTAATATGCTTACCTTTCTTTGTTGTTTATTGAAATGTGTCAGCTTCATTGCTAATATTTCACTGATGGTTCGTTCTTCATTTCTTCAATGTAGAATTTAATTTAAAATAAAATCAATATTCTGTCTGAATATTTCAATTCCCACCAGAAATATAATTCAATTAAGTTCCAAATATTTCTTTTAAAAATACAAAATAAAATCATTCTCTCTACATATGCTATTTCTGCTCAGTTCCAAAAGGGTGAAAAACTGTATTTGTTTAGTTTTGGTTCATCTATCACTTTGTACATTTTTATGGATTTTTATGTGTAATCACATTTTCAGAGGGGATTTTTTTATATAGTCTGCTCCATTTCTGCAGAGTTATTATCTTTCAGCCTTAAAATTATAAAAATTGATACACAGTCTTTGGTTTCTCTCTCCCTAGGAAAGTGATAGGTAGCCATTCATCATTCACTGTGACAAGTTAAACTTGCTTTGTTTACTGTAGGAAGAGATGACTTTTATTCTTGTTTCTGTTCTTTTTCCCTCCTTGCTAACAATGATGGTGGTGATCATAGTCCCTTTGATGTGTACTTTGGGATAAGATGTTGGAGGATAGATACCTTATTTCTAAGCCTAAGAAAGAATCTGCATTTTGCGTCTAATGGCTTAATAAACCATGTTATTTTAAAGGAATGTATGAAAGAAGTCATCCTTCCATCTGCCCCTCCAGTTGACGTGTTCACTATATATACATCTCTTCTCCTGCCTCTCTCTACCAATTTACTGTTTGCAAGATGACTGCTCTATCAGACATAAAATGCTGCTTTTTTCACTTAACTATGCAACAGCCACTCTCTGTACTTCTAGGGCAACCTCTAATGGTGCATTTATATTCCATTCAAACTTGAACACAGCAAGAGAAAACCTACCTACAGGGATCATAAGTACTGATGGCATTTGCTGAGATCTGAAAGCCTTACATATGGCGTTATATTTACCTGAGCCATTCCAAAGTATTATCATTAAAACACAATCGTGCTTTACAAGTGTCAGCTGGGCATAGGTGAGGTTTAAAATCATTTTTATGCTCCTTCCCTATGGTTTTTGTTGAGGCCCATTTTAAGCTCTGGGTTTGTGCAAGGGCCATATAAAAAAGCTGCACATGCATCAATCTTTCAAAAGTGAACCAAATGTCAGCTTCTGTTTGAATGCCAACTGGAGAAATAGCTTCTCCCATAAAGATGGTAGAAGAAATAGGAGAAATGGGAGTTGAGAAGGAGCAGGCTGATGCCTTGGAGGAAAGGTCACCCAGTGTGGTCTGTCTCCAGGGAGAGGTCTGTCAATCCTCACAGTTAAGTGCTCAGAGATACTGTAGTCCCAGTTTGCCAAAAAAAGTCTTGCCATTGATCAGAATAATGTTCATCACTTCTGCCTGGGTTAACTCTGTCCACTCACACAGCAGGGACTTCCACACAGGTGGACAAGCATATCAACCAGTCATAGCAAAAAGTCCTGTGTAGTAGGACATTAGTCAGTTTGTATGCACTTTGATGGCTCAGATTTTCTGGCAGCTGCAAGACAAGCTTGTGCAATCTGGAGATGCCTCATCACTGATTCCTATCCTCTCTCTGATTTCTATCCTCTTTCTATATGTTGGTTTCCAACTCTGTGGAATGTGCCTCCATTTGTAGGATTAGTTATCTTACATTCTCCTCTTCTCCCATCCTGCTGTTAAAACCTGCTGCCAAGAAAGAGTCATCATTGTGCATTTGTTCATGGGAGAATGATATTCCAGATAAACATTCGATCTTTTTAAAAGCATAGTCATGTTGTGTGTGTGTGTGTGTGTGTGTGTGTGTGTACACAGGTGGTTGCATTCGTGTAATATTTAGGTCCATATTCAAAATTCCTGAAGTCACAATTCCTCAGCTGAAGGACATCTCAAAGGTTTCTTTACACTACTCTTATCTGTTTCCTTTTTATTTTGGTGTGTTTATGGGGTAGGGGCAGGACTAGGGATTGAATCCAAGACCTTTCATAGGCTAGACAAGTGCTCTACCACTAAGCTATATCTCCAAACTTTTAATTTCCTTTAAAAGAGTGTTAATCTTGTATACATCTAAAAAGTTTCCAATATCGCTCCATAAAAGTCAGCAACTAGTGTAAACTCTAAATAAATATGGAAGCCACCTAGTGATTTGGGGTAGCAGGAAATCAAACTTTCCTTCAATCTAATCTTCAAGACAATGTGATTAAATGGTTTTAAATGGATGAAAAATTCAGCAAACTGAAATTTGGAGGAAGAAAGTTGGTAATGCTGGGAGATAATGACTAAAACAGAAGAGTTCAGAGGCAGGGAACCATTTTATTTCCATCCTTAGTAGAGGTTGGATAGGTTACCTTATTCATTCATTCACTCACCTATCATTTCTACTTGATGCATTTTATATTCAACAGACCTGACACAACCTCTGACCTCCAGTAGTTGATAGCGTGTATCTCTTTTATTCATTTAGTCAGAACCATCTAATTTTCCAGTACTCTGACCCAGAGAAAGCCAATAAAGATATGCTCTTCAAAGACAGAAAAAACATAGCCTGCGATGGATGGCTAGTATAGAAAAGACCAGCAATGGGGACCAACTAGACTTCCTTGCTTTCCCAGGAAACTGAGGTAATCTAAAAGTTTGAGATTGCTGGCGTGCCACTTGAAATTTCCCAACTAGACACAGAAATGATTCCCTCCTTCCCCACATACATCTCTTCCAATATGAAAAGTCCAGAAGGCCCTTGGTGTGACCATGTTTGGTTCCCTCACCTCAACTAGCAGGAAGAACATTGGCTCCCATATTAACCAGCATGGTTCTTTCCAAACTGTTCTTTCCTTTGCTACGTTGAGGTGACGTCTTCCAGAACTCATCTGGTGACCTACAACAGACGGATTCAAGTCACAGACCTTTCCATGAGCTTTTGAGCTTAACAAATCCTTCTCCTTAAGGGAGAAGAGGACACTGAGCAAACACCTGTTCTGTGAGTGAACCAGTTTCCATTATGGAAACCTTCAGTTTGTCCTGCACTTCTGTGCTTTACCACCATCGTATGCTCACCTGTTCAAGCCTGAAATTTTGGGCTTCTATTCTCACTGTGAACAAGATAGTGCTTAAAGATCTGATCAAATGTTCAAGAAGACGAGCCTGGACAAACATCCACAAAAACACCCTCATATCAGCTTGAGTTCTCTGGGGATGGTAGTTGGTTCTGGCAAGACTCTCCTCATCTTGGGTAAGTGAAGGGTTTTCTGAGTGACAATACATAACTAATCGTGGAGGACAGAATGTTTGTTTCCAATTCAAGTTGAAATCACATAATTGTTTATGGCAGAAAACATGACTTTCTTTTCTGCAAACACATAGATGAAAGCTGCTGCACTTATTACAGCTTGTCCCAGCATCTTCTTGTCTCTGTCATGCTCTGGGTGAAGCTCAGGGTCAGAGGAAATGAAGGCCTAGTTTTGCTCTGAAGCTGATTGCCTCCCACCTCCCTCCAATGCATTGTCTACAAAAATAAACTAAGATTTTTGTCTTTTACTTTTCACACTTCTAAATCCTCAGTCTTTCTGGTTCTTTTTTGTTTTTGTTTTTGCCGGGATGCACCAGGGACCATTAATTACTTATCTCTTTACATGCAGGAGAATACCTGGGATGATTGTACTCACATCCCAGGAGTTATCCTTTAGGTAATCAAATGAAAACAGTTAATTCCAAGCCTGCACAGCAATGCATTTCCTGCTAATGGAAAGTAAACACCGTGTCACTTACATAACACATGGAAAGAGGAGGCCTGATAAATCCAGCTCTTCACATCTGTCAGGGATGGAAAACATGCTGGCCGCTATTGTTTCTCTCCAAGTAACCCTGGACACCTCTCTAGTGTGCAGTAGAAGCAGTGCCACATGCTGGCTAACATTTTAAAATTCATCCTGGTTAACGTGATTTAGAACTTCACTTCAGCCTATGTATTTTAAGAGAAAATTAAACAGTTCAAAGTTGCAAAACTCATTTTTTTCTTGATCTGTTTGTATCACAGATTCTTAAAAATATAAATAAAATCTGTGTAACTTACCAGTACTCTTGTAGGAAGCTCTGCTTTAAATCCTTTGGAATAGAGGAAATTCTATTTTAAAAGCTCCCTAGGAAAAGATTCTACAGGACAACTAAGTCATTTAACACTGACTTAGGGAATCCCTCCTTCAGCCCATCCTGAATTCTTTCCAGTCAAATGTAATCCCATTATCATGAATCCATTCTGCTTTCTATGTGGAAATAAAGGCTACCTCTCTGCAGCTCTTCTTCGTAACCCATAATCCTGTTCCTAAGCCTTGTCTTCTCTAGGTTGAATAATTCTAGTGTTTTCAAATAGTTTTGCAGCTTCCTCCAGTTGCCCCCACACAGACACACAGACACACAGACACACACACACACGCACACACACGCTTCTGAATCTTCTTGTCTAGTCTGACAGTAATGACACCCCAGAGGTGACCATCTTCCTAATTATAAAACCTGGCATCTAACCTAGAGAAATCTGACACAGGGTGAACTCAAGCAGTTCAATTTTCATTTTTAAATCCATTTAGCAAATATTTATTCAGCCTGCTAAATAGGAGAAAATGTGCTCAATCTAATGGGAGTCAAGAAGGGGAAGATGAGGTTCCTGCCTTCAAAGACCATAAATCTTAAATCTGTGAATAGTTAAGTAAAAGAACATGATAATGATTCAAGGGATAGCACAAGGAAGACAGTTGCTTGCTACCTGATGAAGATGGGTTCCTATAGATCCTGCAGAGACAGTGAGGGGCTGGGAATACTAGGAAGGAAAAAAGTGGGATTTGGGCTTGGAAAAAGGTAAATTTTCTTCAGTGTCTACTGGAAATGGGGTACATGTGATAGTGGCTACTCTCTTTTAACCTGCAAGTCACTGAAAATATAAAGGTGCAGTTATTTAGGTCTGAATATTCCAGGCAGAGATATAATAGGGGTGATAAATGTATGTGCTCTAGACACACTTGGGCTTCATTTCTTAGGCTAGCCAATTTAAGGACACTAAGGAGTATAATATCTCTCTAACCAAATCCTTTTAGTGCTGTGACTCTACCCTGAGATGCCTTCAAATGAGAGGTGAGGTTATAAGGAGCCTGGATGTAGGTTCTACTACTAAAATATGTGGGATATATGGACTTCACAGAGTGAGATGATTTCAGAAGCCCCAGGAGTGACTAACAGGGGAAAAATATGGAAACTTGTAATATTATATACATTCCCCAACATTACCACTCTTCAGTGAAGCTGCACCAGGCCAGACCCACAAGAAGTAAGATAAGCCTCTATGTTTAGGGAGAGTGGTATGGAAGCGAATAGCTGGGCAGAGGAGGAAATGATATTTGCTCCCTCTCTCCCATACAGATCTGAATAGCACCTCCTGTCCAGGTAGTGACTACTCAACAAACAAGTTGGACAAAGAGAAGTGTCACTGGGTCCTGAGAGGGCTGGGTAGTTCAGGACTAAAAGGAAATTCTCCCAATCCGGACTTTTCATTGCAGCACTTTTTTTGGGGGGGGGGGTGCTAAAATCGATAATGATCATTGATTGAGATATAGACATTTTATTACTTTAAGGAATATACTTTTGATTCCACTTTATCTGTATGTTTTTAAACAACTGTTTACGCAATCTGTTAATTCATAGATTACCTAATACATTCCTTAACTCTTGGTTGCAAAGCCTATGAATTCTTGACTTGTGATTCTTTTCATTTTTGTTGGGTGTGGTTTGCAGAAGGTGTACTTAGAATAGTTTCATATCTATATTCACAGAGGAAATTTCATTATTTTAATTTTTTCCTTCTTTTTCAGATTTTGAAAGAGTTTTTTTTTTTATTTTCACCAGATATCCTGGTTAGCTTTTGTATTTTTCTGTGTTCAGGAACAAATCAAACAGCAAAGATCGGTCAGTTCCTAAAACTTCGTTGCTGTTTTCAGAGGGTGGATGGCTTACGGAGGATAAAAAAAACCTCGCCAATAACTTCCCATGTTTCTTTTTGGTTTTCATTTTCTTTATTTGATTTTTTTCACTACGTAATCAGTTCAATAATTTATTTCTGAATTTGTGTTTGTTTCCCTTTCTAGAATTTCAACTATTTTTGAAAACATTTGAAAATATTCTTTCAACTATGCTTCTGTTTCCTCAATCTTTTCTTACACTCATGAGCATGCTACTTAATTTTTTATTTGTTGTTTAATAGGGCTACCTCATTCATAAATTTTGATGTTATGTTTCAACATTTTTATTCTCTAATAATTTAAAACTTTTGCATTTTCACCTTAATCCAAGGGTTATTTAGCAGAGATTTTTTTTTTTGGTTGTTTTGTTTTGTTTTTTAAATTTTAAATGACTGAGTATGCATGCTTACATTTCTATCACTGATCTCTGGTTTTATTGCCTTAAGGCTAGAATCTTTAGCACTTAAAGATCTCTTTTTTCCAAATAATTTATTAATTTTTTGATAGCCTATTTTTCAGTTGAGGTTTTTGTAGCAATTTCATTATGGTTGCTTTGTACAATAGTTGAAGATGTACATATATTCAATCCTATATATTTTATGATATTCAAATTTTGTTTGTACTTATTTTTTATATTCTCAAGCCATCAAAGATGATGAGAAGTACAATTTTCACAGCATTTTGACTTTGTCTATTTCTCTGATTTCTGAATTTGGAATTTATGTATTGAAATGCTACCTGATTTTTCAGCTAAATGTTCAGTGCTTTCTTTAATAAAGATTTGAAGTTTTAATAATGAAAGTGATACTGTTTATCATTTAATGTTTCTTATCCTGAGTTTTACTTCTACTTAATTTATCTTAAATAATTATTGCTGCCTCTGATTTCTTGTTATCTATAGCTGCCTGGTGAGTATAGTCCATCTTTTCTTTTAAGTTTTTAACATTTTCTATCTTTTTTGTTTTCTTTAATAATAGCTTGCATTTGGATTTTTTTAAAGAATTTCTTAAGTGATTTTGTTTTTATAGGGGCTTTTAAATCTTGTTGAAACACTGATTTTTCTGTCTTCATCAAAATATGTACACTAACTTCTATCATATAATTGTGGGGTTTTTTGGTACTGGGGATCGAACTCCGGGCCTTGGGCTTGTGAGGCAGGCAGAGGCACCACTGAGCTAAATCCCCGGCCCTGTCATATAGTTTTCTATATTCCATATTTAGGTGCCTTCTTGCTTCTCTGATTTCCTTTCTTGATTTTTTTTCTGAGTAATGAGGAGGGTATATTTCTGAAAGACAGAAAAGCATTATTTACTCTAATGACCTAATTCAAAAACAATTATTTTTTATTCTTCCTTATGGGTGTACGATGAGAAATTTTACTTTTCCTATTCACTCTCCAGCTGATCTTTGTATAACATAGAACCCAAGACTCTGGTTTTTATTACTTTGTAACTCTTATTAATTAATCGTCAGTTTTTACAGTTAAGTAGATTTTCTTTCAAAGATTATTTTTAACGTGTATGTATAATTTTGCAACTTAACGCTATTTGGATACAATCCTCTGAGCTTAACTTGTTTAATTTGTTACAATTATCCTTTTATACTTGCACTTTCTACACTTAATGTCCTTGCCTTTAAGTCTTCTCACTTATCATGGGATATATTTACATACATTTTCAGAACTGGTACATAGGTGGTATATTTTCAGAGACCTCATGTGTCCAAGTGAGACTTACTGCTTATTTAAAATCCAAAAGCCATCTGGCTGTGTGCAGAATTCATGAGTACCCATCTATTTCCTTCAGAGAAAAATAAAAAATTTTTTTGAGTTTTCATTTTAAAGAAAGAAGTCTGGCAAGTGAGGCCAGCTCTTATGAAAATATAAACTATTTCATTATGAACAAAACCTCAGTACCACAGGAGCTAGCACAAAGAATCAACAACTGGGCTCTCATCTTATTAAAAAGCTTCTGCACTGCAAGAGAAACCACCAACAGAGCTAAGAGACAACCTACAATCTGGGAAAAAAAAATTTAGCAGCTGTACCTCAGACAAAGGACTACTATCTAGAATATATAAAGAACTGAAAAAATCCAGACCTCCCAAATTTAAAGATCCAATCCAAAAATGGGCATCTGAAATGAACAGACATTTCTCAGACAAAGAAGTAAAAGCAGCAAATAAGTATGTGAAAAAATGTTCAACATCACTGGTCATTCGAGAGATGTAGATAAAAACAACACTGAGATTCCATCTCACCCCAGTAAGAATGGCTGCTATCAAGAAATCAATCAATAACCAATGCTGGTGGGGTTGTGGGGAGAAAGGAACCCTTCTCCATTGTTGATGGGAGTGCAGGCTGGTGCAACCACTGTGGAAATCAGTATGGAGATACCTCAAAGAACTAGGGCTAGAGGTTCCATTTGACCCAGGTATTCCCCTGCTGGGTATCTTCCCAAAAGAATTAAAAGAATCATACCACAGCAATATATATACGTCCATGTTTATAGTGGCATAATTTGTAATAGCTAAAGCTTGCAAACAGCGCAAGTTCCCATCAACTGGAAACTGGATAAAGAAGATGTGGGATTTTTTTTAATAAAATGGAGTACTACTCAGCCATAAAGAATGAGAAACTAGAGACATTTATAGCTAAATGGATGCATATTGAAGTCATACTCTTAAGTGAAATAAATAGGACACACATGTAAATACTGAATAGTTTCTCTAGTGTGAGAAACTGAAAGTGTAAATAAGGATTAAAATGAACAATTGATAATTTGAAATAGGAAGAAAAAGCCCAAAGGTGTAGGGGAAGTGGGAGGGGAAGGGGAAAGGAAAGAAGGGAAAGGAAAAATTATGAGAAAAGAAAAAAATGGAAACAAAGTCTATGTAAATAGGGCAGGGTGCCCAGGTAATGTGGAAAAAATAAGAACCAAGATACATCAGGTACAAGTACAAGCACCCAATGATAAATGTAAACATATTGTATACCTAAAATGTACCAATAGAAGAATTTAAGCAAAAGAAAAAAGAAAATATAAAATATTTCAAACGCATACCACTCTTCAAAGATTATCAGACAAAGGTAAATTCATCATCTAGGTTTAACATAATAAAACTTTTTTCAAATATACTTCAGATCTTTTTCCTTTCTTTTAACATATAAAAAGTTAAGCTAGCTACATTCCTAATCTTGGTTTTGATGAGAATGTTTTGCTTTAGTCTTGACATTTTTGAATGTCTCCATGCTGAATAGGTTTCTGCCTCATCCTTTGTGGAAAACAGATGCATCCTCTCCTGTTGATTCAGTTTCTGTAATTTAGAAAGGCTCTTGCTAATTCTTTTTTGATTTTAAAATACCATTAATTATAATATATGTCAATTATTTAACTATATATCTGGGTATGATCATACACATATACATATTTGTATTCACACATGTGTGTACATCTATGTGTTATGTGTATATAAGTATATATTATATATGTGTGTATATAATGTCTATATACAGATACATATAATATATAAGTATGCTCTATGTATATAAAGTGCAAATCAATAAGAAGATAATTTACTGCTCTCACAACTATTAAAAAAAAGAATGGAGGAGAGGAGAAACTCTTTTAGCATCATATAGATTAGTATTGCATATCTGTTTTGTTTTGTTTTATTTCTTTTCCCCTCTTCTTCCTTTCTGATTTCTTTCTTGGGAACATGGATTTGCAGTAGATTGGATTATCAAGTTTTTTGCTTGATTTTTTTTATCTTTTAATGAAGAAAAGGAAGGAGAAAAATAATGAGATAGCAAATCTTGTGGGCTTACTTTGTTTCAAGGGCATTTTGTGTATTAATTCAGTCAATCTTCGCATCCCATGGTGCTGACATCTTCTCAATTTCCTAAATGAGGAATTTGTGTCCCATGGACTAAGTAAGTAAGGGATGAAAGATCTGGAATTTAAGGCCAGAAATTTGGTTTTCCAAACTCCACACTTAACCATTGGAAGTATAACTACAGATTACACTCTGTATAAAGTATACTTCCATTACATCTGCAAGACAATGAAGCCTTTCTTTTACGCTAATGATTTAATTTTTTCTGGTATTAATACTTAGAGATCTACCTCTTAATGGACTTCTAAGTGTGAAATAACAGTATTGCTATCTAAAGACAACGTTGCACAGCAGTTCTCTAGCATTCACCTTGTATAACTGAAATTTTATATCTGTTGATTTAAAAGAAAAATCTGTAACATGTGGCAACATAGATGAACTTTAAGGATGTTATGCTAAGTGAAATAGGCCAAACACAGATGGACAAAGACTACATGATCCCACTTATATGAAATGCTCGTGCTTCTTTTCATAGACCCAGCATTTGATCTTTGTTTGGTTCTTTATCCTAATTCCTAAACAAAGAAAGCCTTGCCTCTATGCAGCATTTATCTACCAACAGATTCATCTCCTTTCAAAGTCAACTGGTGCTGCAAGATTTCTCAGATCTGGAGCTTGGAACAAAAAATTGTGCAAACACAACATCTAACAGTTATTTATATAGTATGATTACACTGTGTTGAGTTCCATGATTGGATGTTATTCCTTCTTCAACATAATCCTTCTGTTTTGTAGTTGGGGGCAGTTTCTCCCAAAAAATTAATAACTTTCTTATCTAGGGCTACTGCACTTTTTCATCTTCTAATGTGTTTTTAAGACCATTGCAAGAGAAACACACAAAAAGTGAATCTGGCACCATTGGTACATCATCATCATAATTCTAAAAAATGTATTGTTGCCATATCCATTTATTTGGCTAGTTTTCCCATTTCCCACAGAATACTCATCAACTTTGCTATTGGTTTACATCTTAGTACTCATACTTTCAGTCTTGGCTTATAAAATGTAGCAATTAGCCAAGAAGGGAATTTGAAAACCCTTCATGAGAAAGAGAAGGGAGAGAATAATAAAGAAAGCACAGAATCCCTGGAGTGACCCAGTCTGGCTTAAATTGCTATAGAATAGCAGAACTGAAATGTAGTTTCCCTCATAGTTTGTTTTCTTAAATTTATCTCCACTCTGTCATTACTTGACCACAAAAGGAAAGTGTTCTGTTGTCACTAAATTACTTGCCTGAGCAGGGAAAGGCGTTTATATCATTTTGTCCTCATTCATAGCAGAAAAAAATGTGTCCTCTCTCATGAAACTCAATTCATTACTGGAAAATCCCACTGCTAATATGAGCTCATTGAATTATTCCATTTGGTTTTATTGCTCTAAAAAGCAATTCTTTCATTGATGAGAGAAACTATAATATATTAACAGAGGAAAAATATTATACTTAATGATAAGAATGCCTCCTGTGAATTTTCTCCCTGAAGGTTTTCATGTGATTTGGACCCTTGACACATAAAGTGCATTTTACTACTCTGGTTTTATTATTTTATTATTCTATTATTGCAAATTTAAAGACATTAAATTAAAAAACATGTTCTGGGTGTGACACTAAGTTTGGACCCTTTTCGTCTCTCCTCAATACAAACTCAGGCTAAGTATACTCTGATGTATGCTCTTGTCCTGACTCTAGAGTAAAGCTCATTTGCCCCTGGTTTTATAAGCTCTGGGTATTAGGGAATGGCAAAAATGCTCATTGTTATTTTTCCTGTCTCTTGAAGTGTTAGTTCCATACTTTTTAATTTAGATAAAATAGCTCTGGGAGTTAAAAGAAAGTTTGCTTTCATTTTTATTATATTTTAACAGGCCTTTATAAGATACCCACCAATACTCTATCATCTTACTAACCTAGAAATGACACATTCACTCTTTCACAAACAACATGCATATCAATTTTCCTTTTCAAGAGAAACATCTTCATAAAGCTTTGTAAATTTAAATACTGTCAAAGGAACAAATATACACATATATTACAATTCTGCAGAAAATCATGAAACTGTATGTTAACTGAGCTTTATTGTATTTATTTCTAGCTTTAAAATTCCCTCATGGAAATTGAGGCTTTAAGAAATAAAATTTGAAAAGTACAGCATTTTTCATGTTCCAAAATTCCATATCATGCATTATAAAGAGAAAAATGTTTTATTTAAGCTGTAATGTTGTCATCCCATGGCATCTCTAACAAAGTCCTAGTTTAAATCTGTGCTCTGAACAAAAACTGCGTTCCTGTTCTTTCTCTACGTGTTACCGGCTGTTGTCATGGATGCTGCTGCTGAGAATAGCATTTCTAGGCAATACTGAATGTAGCTGTGTGCGCCTCGTGTTGTGTCATTCACCAGGTCCCAGGTGGGCCTGTGTGACACTGTGGCAGGAAGCTCCTGCACTGTCAGTGCTGTTGCTGAACCCATCTGCTGGGCTGAGATGATGCTGAGTGCTGCGGTGTTGGGAGTAGCTCATCTCCAGCATGCTAGGGGGAGAAGACCCGTTAAACCATACTCTCCTGCTGGTGTTTGGCCAGGTTTCACCTACAAAGTGGCAATTCATATGTTACGCCAATACATTTCCCTCCTGCTACTACTGTTAAAGAAATGACACAAGCTAGGTACTCTTGTTATGATTTTCCCCCTTTTCCCTTTTCCTCCTTTTCATCTTCTCCTCTATATTATACTCTCCATCTTTTCCCCATCCTCCTCTTCATCTCTTCTCCACTCCCCTTTCCCCTTTTAATCTCCTTCATCTCCTTTTCCTTCTTCCTGTAAGGAGTTGTTTGGGAATATGGCTTAGGAATCTCCAAGGAATCCCACAATCTTCTTGATCTCCTTTTGTTCTACTTTATAGCTAATCAGGGTTCAGTGAGAACAAACACCACACTGACAACCATCAAGACTGAATAAACAGTCATCTCCAAGGTCCTTTCCCAGCCTCAGAACTCTGTAATAGTGACTCCCTGAAGAAGAATTCTAACTAAATGAGATTTTGCCAAGATCTGGAACTGAGTATTTCCAATGGCTGGTGTAAGAAAGTCGACTTGCGCTTGCCGGCCACCGTCAGCCGTGGATTGGGCAATCCGGAGGGACATGTGATATCTCTCACCCCCATTTTGAACTTAGCCAGTGCCCTTCTAACACTGCATTGCTTTTAAACTTGGAAAGTCAAAGTCTCAGTTGACACATCTGACTTTGTACTCTCAGATTTCCCTGATTTTTTATTTCATTATGTAAAAAGTCCACATTCTTTTGTATGACTTGTAAAACTGTGAACAGAGCTTATTCTACCCTTTCAATAGGTACTACTCTTTTGCCAACACACACACACACACACACACACACACACACATGCTTCTTTAACCACCTCTTGGCTTGTGACCATTTCTACATGTCCTGTACTTATGTGACCTCAACCATTCATTTAGACTGAGCTTGCGGAAACTAAACAGGGCCCAGATGAAGTCCTGTCTTTGTGAAGATTTTCCCAACAAAAATTTACAATAAAGTATTGGGAAAATATTTTCCCAGTAAAAATTTGTGTCATATGATTATCCGTGTCTGTGCCATCTATTTCTAGCTTATTTGTTGTTTCATTATTTGCTAGTGAGGCAGTGTCTGAGATATGGTAAGTGCCAAGTAAGTGATTTCTAACATTAAATGACAATAATTTACTAATCATATGTAGGTATCTGCTTGACACTAAGGTGTACATTAAAGGAAAAATGTTTTCTACTGGTGCTCAAAAATAAAGCAAAAACCAAAGTTATCAATGGATAGATGGTTGTTCTTAGTTACATGAGAAATATTTTGAGTACAGTTTCTGTCTGAATCTAGAATCTATTCTTTGGATTGGCAAAAGATACACAGAAATTAAGATTTTATTATATGAACTGTAAATAAGCCTCTTCTAATATCCCAAATTTGACAGAAATAATTACATTGAAGAATCAGCCAAAGAGCAATCTTCTTGGAAAAAAGAACTTTTTGGAACAATTTTGTTTTGGAAAAAAAAAAATCACAAAAAATGGATTCATAAACCCCTGGAAAGCAAAAGGGAAACCTCATGTTTTACTTTCCTATTCCTAATGTAACAAATTAATACAAACTTAGTGGTTCCAAACAACACAAAGCTGTTATCTTATAGTTCCAGAGATTGAAATTCCTTCTGTAGCTCCTGAGGAAAATGCATTTCCTTGCCTTTTTTTGCTTCTCGAGGGCATTTCTATTCCTTGGCTCATGGCTCCTTCTCCCACCTTCAAAGGCCGCAGTGCACCATCTCTGAGTCTCTCCTGTCCTCATCATGTCTCTCTAACTCTGCTTCCCCTGCCTCCCTTTTCCTTTACAGACATCCCTGGGATTACATTGGGCCCATCAGCATCATTCAAGATACTCTCCCAGCCTCAACATCCTTTCCTTAATTATGTCTGAAAAGTCCCTTTTGTCATATAAAGAACATATTCAAAAATTCCAGGATTAAGACCAGGAGATCTTTGAAGAATCATTATTAAGTCTATAGCATCTCATGAGAGCAAAAAGAACTCAGCCTTCACAGGTGTTCTAAGCATCAGGACAGATAGCCCTTTATATATTTTAATCAGTTTTCTGTTCAGGAAGGTTTTCCTTTCTTCCTTCTCCTCTTCCTTCATTCCTCCTTTCCTTCCCTCTCCCTCCTTTTCCTCTCCTTCCCTTCTTCCTTTGTTTTTAATATTTGGCATTTGTTGAGTTTGTACTGAAGGTCAGGCACTAATGTCTATCTAGCCCCAGTTAGTGGAACCAATAGAAGTTCCTTGAATCTCTGTCTCTTCTTTGTTCCTTCTGAACAAATCTATTGGAATAAGACTCACTCAACAGTGTTTCAAAACATAATCTAATGTATGAGCCTTTCATCAACAAGTTTGAGCACCACTGTTTGAGAACATTTGTTGAAAATGTAAACATCCAGAATGTGAACAAAGTACTGACAGAGGGACTGCCCTCTTGACACTTACACTTTTTGACAGAAAAGACTGTCATAAGGACGGGTCTGACAAGTGAAGAAGTTCTGTGCATGTATGTGCATTTATAAAAGTAAATGAGTATTGTGCTGACACTGTTCATAAGCTATCTGTGGTGTACCAAGTGAGGAACTGTCACAACAATTGCATTTTTAGACAGGGTGGAATTGGTGGTGGTGGGAGTGCCTGAGTGGCACAGCTTCCTGCATTTGCAGTTGAGAATGGAGGCCTTGGCAGCCTCTCTTAAGCCTTAAAGTCCCTGTCACCAGGTCTAAAATAACTAGGGACTGGCAGAAGCCTAGAGCTATTCCTTCTCAGATTTGTAGCATTGTTATTTTTTTCTAAACTCCACTTGCGGAATGTTGAATGCCAATCCAACTTGCAAAGCCATCTGATACGAGCATATCGTCTTGTAAGCATTTCTGACAGACTGTGCCACTATGCATCTCTTTTATCACCCTCCTCTTTACAAGGTATCACAGATAGCACCGAAGTTCAGCTGTGATTAATAGGACTCTCTCACCATTGACTTCACTGGGATCCAACCTACTAAGAAAAATGTGGCTGCTGATAAATCTTCCACGATAAGAGCAGTGTTATGTAAGCAGTTTGGGCAGGCATTCCAGTCCATGTGATTATGACAGGGTGGGAGTTTGCAAAGTTCAATTGAATCAACTAGGCCTCTTGTCCAGTTGATTTTGTAGAATGAGAATAACAAATGCTGCTAGGACTGAAACCCATGTGGACATGATACAAACAATGTTTGGCTGCTCTGTGTGTGTGTGTGTGTGTGTGTGTGTGTCCACTTCCAGAATATTGTACACACTTTAAAAAGATTGTTCTAAGTTCAGTCCTTTTATTATTTTTTCCTACAAATCAATACATCAAGCCAGGCATGGTAGTGCATAGCTATAATCCCAGCACTATGGGAAGCTGAAGCAGAAGGATTGCAAGTTTGAACCTAGCATGGGCAGCTCAGTATTTTAGTGACTTAGCAAGACCCTGTCTCAAAATAAAATTTAAAAATAAAAAGGGCCAGAGATGAAGCTGATGCAAAGGACCCAGTGTTAACCCCAAGTATGGGCAGGAAGGAAAGAAGAAGGGGAGGGATAGAAGGAGTGAGGGAAGAGAAACTTAATACATCAAATGTTCTGGTGGAATACTAAGTTGAGAAATTAAAGATCGTTTAAGAAACTCCTTACAGGAAAGATGAAAGTACAGTTGTTCTGGGCTGACTTTCAATGTTCAGCTGTGCTTGTGGGAGACAGTTTAGCCATGTCAAGTTGTATATGTACATAAGATTTATGGATAAAATAGGCAAATGGTTTGGGGCTACTAAATTTCTAATGACAAGATATTTAAATGGTGCAAAAACACCTCAGATTTGATCAGAGCATAAAGAACATTGATATTCCTTCAAGACATGCTTGTCTACTAGAAACATTCCAAAGGAAATTTAACTGTGAATGCAGGGTATTAAGGGACATCAAACAGATTTTTCTGTGAATTGAATTCTACTGGGGATGGAATTAGAGGAACAGTTTCATCACACACCATAACTTGCATGAAGTTGTAAGGACCAGTAAAGTCAATGGATTAGGGACTTTATAAAGGTAAGAAGTAGAGAACAGGGTCTTTTATTTTACATAAGACACTTTTTTGTGTAAAGAGAAAAGCAAAGTTCACCCTGTCCAGTCTCCCTCATCAACTCTTATCTGTGTTCCATGAACTTGTGACTTGAAGCCACAGCAGAAAGTCTGTGCCCCCTAAACTTGCAAAACTTTTTTGTATCTTGATGTCTTTGCTTAAGCTGCCTGAAGCACTGGGGGTTTTTCTGGTTTTTCTCACTGTCTATCCTTCAAGACCCAGAAAACACAGTCATCACCGAAATTAGTAACTCTTTTCTGAAACCCTCTAGCATATCTCACATCTTTCTTTTAGTTTCAGTTTTTATGTTCTACAATCTACCTCCCCAGTAGCTGGTGAGCTTCTCGGGGAGGGGACATATCACTTTCATCTTTGTAGTCCTCCCTTGCCCTGTCCTTCCCAAGAAAACCATAGACCCCCAGTAAGTGCTTATTAAATAATTGAATGAATTTTTACCCAGAGAAGAAACACAAACCAGTCAAGGAGATAGGCTGTCACCCTTCTTTATATCTCTTATCTAATTAAGGAATGTAAAACTCTTAATATAAAACCTTCTCTGATGAAGAAAGCAGAAAAAGGTTGTGAAACTTAAAATCCTCTAATATAAAATGTGCATGTGGATAGATCCAACAGAAAAGAAAACTAAGCCTCAGGGATTTTCATTCCGAAATACATGGATTTGCTTTCTTCTTGTTTTCACCTCTTCCCAGTAATTCCATGTGATGGAGGCATTTTTCAGGGGTTAATCTACACATAATGCAGTTTCAAAGAAATAATATACTGTACTCTATCTATGGGGCTCTGAGTTTTTCTTTTCCAGGTGGCATGGTAGAAAAGTGATAAATAAGCTGATGTTTATCACTGCAAGTGATACATTTTTTCCCCCCATGCCCAAGCAAATGTGTATTATTGTGAGTAATTTCTTCATTTAAAGCAGAGGTTTTCTACACTCCCTCAGAAAAGAAGGATCTGATCAACAGAAATGTGCAAGATCCAAAGGGTAAGTTTTATTTCAGAAAATCTCCAGTAATCTCTGGCCTATGTCAGGATGTCCTTTCATTCCCAATAAAAGTAACAGGCAAAAGTCCAGATCTAGTTGGGGTTTGCGCAATGATATTAAGAACTAAATGCAGTTATGGACCTGCTGCCCAGGAAAGGATAAGGCATCCCTCCCCTCTTGGAGGAAGTTTCACCAGGATGGAACACCGAAGTGACACAATTTTTAATTCTGCTTCTGATTCTAAAAAGAATTAAATAGTTCATCTACAAGGAATACTTTTTCCTTGGAGACTGTACAATCTTTTCTGTGCATAATAAATCTGGGGAAACATCTAGAAGAGTTCTTAACAAACTTCAATCAACTTTAAACTTAGTTGTCAAGCTTCAAATCCAAAGCATGCAGGTTCCTGAGCTGTAAAGAATGGGATTGAAGTGATGAGTTTTTTCCCGGCACCCCAACTGATAGGACTTTAATATCATATAGATATGCTTTGTTCTCATAACTTTTCTCTGTCTAGTTCAAACTGAGAGCAAATTTAATAGCTAAAGAGAGTGAGCATACTATGTTCAAAGAAGATCCAAAAAATTACTGGCCAAATTTCTAGAAATCAAAGGTATTTCCATGTGGCTTCATATCTATGCATGGATTGCTCAAGGGTGCTTTGTCCATATGACAGATAATGAGATACATAGAAAAGACCACAGATTTGGAATTCGAGGTCTTGGTACTACACATTTCTCTGTCACTTAGCAGCCACATCATCTAGGCCAACTTCCCAGACTGGCTGGCCTTCACAGAATGTCATGAAAAGAGCATTTCATAAGCTAAACAGTATAACATAAAACTCAGTTGTTCATAATTACAACTAATTCTTTAGACTATTGCTTCATAATTTTGCTGATATTTTCACCCAATCTGATTAATGCAGATGCAGTTTCTTGTTTGAATACTATTTTCCCATTTGTTGGAGAAAAAAAGTTTTGAAGCACTAAGCCCCAGCTCCCTTGGAAATAGGATGTTTACTGAGAAAGGTGAGCTCAGGTTCTAGTTTCTGTCCATATCAATGCATGAAGTGCTATCTTCCATATTCACATACAGAAAAGGGAAGAAAGATCCAAGAGAAGCACATAGTAGGAAAACTCAACATTCAGTGTGTATGTGTGTGTTTCTATTTTGTTTGAAGTTATTTCCAAAAGATTAGACATACATACCTTAAGAAAAAACAAATGTAAATAATTTTTGGATTATCTGTGTGCGATTATTTGTATTGCTTTTCCCATACATTAATGTGAATGGCTGGGGACAGACTGTTTTTAACCCTCCTAGATATAAATCCTTAGCCAAAGAAGGTTATTTGTGGGACAAGCCATACTTAACCAACTTTGTAGTCCAACTCCATGGAAGAATTGGTATTTCTTCCTCTAAAACAGGTTTGAAAGAATAGCTGTTAGTATTGGATATGGCAGAATCTAGAAGATTCTCTCACGTCAATTAATAATAATAGGCACACTTTTTCTTGTTTAAATATATCATTTTTAGTTTCTTTTTTATTAGTATATGTTTGCAATACATAATAATTACATTTATCTTGGGGAATTGGTGCATATCCCTATTGCATCTTAATCATTTTTACTTCCCCTTCACATTTTACTGAATTTCTTCTATGTCTCAGATTCAGTACTAGGCATTTACATTCAAGAGCTCATGTAAGTATATCCTTTCCACAGTCTGAGAGGTCTGTATCACATTTCCCATTTTTAGATGAACAAACAACAGTTCAGATAGTTGACACAATTTGGACTGCTTTTCAGACACAGAGCTGGACTTCACCCCACATCTGACTTCAGGCCTCTTTCCTTCTAGTACTTGATGGCACAGCTTCTCTGTTTATTAGCTAGATGTGCAGCTGGTAGATTTACAGAGCAGCAGGGCTTGAGGTCAAATCACCTCTGGCTTTGTGTCTCAGTCCTGTCACTTATTACCTCTGTGATCTTGGAAGAGTCTGTTAATCACTCTGAGCCTATTGTTTCATCTGTGAAGTGTTGTTAATATTGGGCCATCAATCCTCATAAAATCCTTGGGGAGGCTCAAATGTCATGATGTATACCAAGTGCTAGACAAATGTAAGGTCTTGTGATTATTCCCTCTTGGGTGGTATTTTTGCAGTGCTTATTCTTAAAAACTAAGTTTGTCCTAAAGGTTTTGTGTTATGCTAAGATGTGGACACTCATCAAGTACCACAGGCAATGGTATGCAATACAACCTTTATTAAATTAGATCCTCCTCAAAATGAAACTTTTAATTATCTAAATTGATTTTTGTTGTTTTCGTAGACTCCACTTTTCAGATAAAGACACAGTTAGCAAAAAAAATAAGTAAAAGGGCATAGTTTTGCTAAAATTCCAACTAGTTGCTCAGATTTTGTAGGGTCATAGTCAGAGATTGAGCAAGAAGCTTCCCTTGAGACCACAGATGTCAAGGGACTTGTCCAAGATCATTTAGCCAACTAGAAGCTTGGCCCCAGGCTCTGTGGGCTCCAGCCTGTGTTCCTTCTGTCTCATCCCCTCCCTGCCTCATGCCTCCACCTCCATCTCCTCATCCTGACGTTAAGCCCTGGTGTTCAAAATGGGGCCCTTCATATCCCTCATCCACAGGAGAAGGCACTCATTTTTGCCTCAATAGACTGTGCCCATTCACAGTGCACTTCTTCACTTTTAGTGAGGTTTCAGCCATAAAGCCTAGGAATAGTCATTTCAAATGACCAGCGTGTTCCATTACCCCAATATTCTTATTAATGGCTTATTCACACTGTAGTCATCTGCCTCGTAGAGTGATTACAGTAAGTTCCAACTGTAGCTTGAACTATGTGAGACATGCAGTGAATTTTGCTGACTGGAAGTTCCCCCAATCTATCATCCGTGCCATGTCACCCCTGCATTCTGTGGCCCTTCCATGGAGAAGCACGTTGGGTATCAACAGGAAAACTAAAAGTACCTTTGTTTTTCTGTGAGGCAAACAGAGGAAGATATTGTTTCCAAAGAGGGTCAGGTCTGTCAGTCCTCACTCTCAGATAGAGATGACAGTTCTGGAAAGAATAAGAGAGAACATGGCAAAGAGGACAGTGCCAATATCACTTTTTGTCATGTTTCTTTCCTTGTGATTATTTACTCTGTGTGCTTTGTGTCCCTGGCTCTTTCTGGACATGCCAGGTAGCATTAGAACAAAACAATCTAACATTCTGCTTTGAAGCAAGGATTAGAATTAACTGCCCTTTAAATACAGCAATAAATTAATCCGGCTCAAAGCCCAATGAGGGAGGTCAGTATGATTCTTCTTATGTCACAGATGCAAGGCATTTCACACAGAGATCCAAGATAGGGTAAATTACTAGCTCAAGGCCACACAGCAAGTTACTGAGCAGCTTGGAAGCAATTACACATATAGAAAGGTCTTAATTATTTGAACCCTGAGATTATAAAAGTGTCACAATATCTGAGGCACCCAACAGTTATTCCACCATCCCAATGGTTGCCATATCAACTGCTAGGAGGTCGAGTAACAGCTGAAAGCCAGAAGTCAAACAGGAGCAGAATGAAAGACTTATAAGGACAGTGAGCCACCACTGTGTTTATACAGGGATGCGGGGGCCACCACCATGGCCTTGTGCACCTCACAGGGTTCCCAAAGCAAAATCACTTGGGAGGTAGGCACGGGGTGCTCCCCATGGCTTCTAAAATCAGACGGAGTTCTTGAACTAAAATGACTGTGTTAACCACACTGGTGATAAATGTGAGTCAGACCTTAAAGACAATTCCAACAATAAAATGTTTTTAACTTGATTCTTGTAGGGAAAAGAAAGTGCAAGTGATAGATTTTTCATTGTGATCCAAAAAGAATTTGAGGTAATCTCTGAAGTTTACCACTTTGGGCCAGAGGCCAAATCTTGCTCTGCAAAGAGGAGGTATAATCGGAGATTTGACATGAATTATGAAGAGCCAAAGAGAATAAAATTAAGGCCTAAGTATAAAATTTGCTAAAATGTTACTAGATTTCCTAAAATAAATAACCTGACCAGTTCAATAGTGCCAACATGATGGCTTTAATATAATGTCTGAAATTGCTAAGCTTCAATATTGTAAGTAGCCTGACCACATAGTCTAAGAGTAACTTGATTTTTCTGCTCTTGTTCTAAAGTGAATCCTCTTTATCAAAGCCACAGATATACGGGGACCTTTACAAGATAATGTGAAATTCCTCTAGCATAGAGACTTCATAGGTACTGGTTTATATTACCAACTTCCAATCATTCCAATAGGTCTTATTCACAGGTAGTTAATCATAAAAGCTTGTGTGAACATAGGGTATATATGATTAACTAGAAAGAGTAATCTGCTGTGATCAACTATAAAATGCACTACCTGAAAAAATAACTTGTACTGAAAACAGGCAGCATGTCAGGCATAATGTCTTAAATGTCACCAAGCCAGTTTGCAAACTTGTTCTGTACCAAAGTCTGCCTGTCATCCTTTGATGATGGATCCACAGGAAATCTAATATGGTTTCGTTCTGTTTGTAAACTGGAAAATGCCTGTCCATCTAGAAACCTAAGGCTGTATTTTTAGACTTTCACCTGTGTTCCTCACTCCTGTAGTCTCCAGGCAAGACTGTGCAGCAGGTGTAATTATGAGAGCCAGTGCTGATGAAGAATTGACTGCGGCGACTGCTCCATCCCTGGCACTGGGCTGGGGGATGGTCCATGAAGGCCTCCCCAGAGTGCAGAGGCCCTATGTCTGCACAGCACATGTGAGATCCTGACTTGAAAGGGTGAGGGAACCTGCCTAAAGGCACACACCTGAGAGGTGATCAGATCAAGACTGGAACTCAGGCAATTGAGCTCCCGACCCCACATTATCCTACTGAGGTCCTTCATGGACTTACTCTGTAAAGGTATTTTCTCTAAAAAGAGATGTTTGTTATCTCAATGTGAATTTGAGTGTTACCCACCTTAAGTTTTGTTTTGTTTTTACAATACTGGAGATTGAACCCAGAGACTTGGCACTGAGCTACATACCTCATCCTTTTAAAACTTTTTTCTTTTGAGACAAGGTCTAAATACTAAAGTTGCCCAGGCTGGGGTCAGACTTGTGACCCTCCTGCCTCAGCCTCCCAGAGAGGTGGGGTTACAAGCATGCACCACCACACCTGGTTCCCACCTTATATATTTTAAACTTACCTGTAATTGTGAAGTTTAATACTGATTTTTAAGTACAAAAAAATTATCTGAGAGAGTTCTACTTCTAAGCAAGATAGAGTAACAGGGACTCAATTTACCCTCCAGTCTGATGAAACAGCCCCAAAAATACAAAATACATTGACTATATTCTCAAAATACATGGGAAAAAGTTGTGAAAGATAAAATCTGTTGTTTTTAAAATATTTAATTTCTGGTAATTAATATTCTTAAAATATATTAAGTAAATCAAATATATATTTGAAGAAAAGTAGTTTGCAATGTACTGGACACCAGACAGTGAAGGACAATGATCCTTCAGAAATGGAGAACAAATGAAGTGAGCTGTAAATTGTCCCAGTTTACTGTCTTTTAAAAATCCTTTTACTTGACACATAATAATTGTATATTATTTATGAGGTACAGTACAATAATTTGATATATCAGCTTACTGTCTTGAGAGAGTTTCCAGTCCATGGCTCAGGAGATGGGAAGATGAGGGAAGAAGGAGGAGCTTGTTGGAGTGGCTGAACTGAGTACTTAAAGCCCAGAACCCAACAACAATGTGACCAGAATTCCCAGGAAAGTCCTGAAGAGCTAAGAGATAAACAGAGTAAAAACTCTGGGAAGTCCCTTTTGAGTAGTCAGCATAGTACTGACCAGGGTATGCATGTCAAAAAACTCCTGGAAGCTGGGGAGAGAACAATCTAAAGGACAAGAAGTAATGGTGATTGGTGCCCACACAGCTGAAAATAGTTCCTGTTCCCATCAGCCCGACAATCTCAAGATTCACAGACTAATGGGTACAGTACATTGAAGGGTTTTGCCTCCATAGTGGAGAATAATAAGCCATGAAAGGAGCAGACCCAGCTACTATATATACTGCCTGCAAGAAATGCATGGCCAATATAAAATCACAACAATAGAGTAATAGCAAAGGAAGGAAAAGAGATGCACAGTATGTGCTGGATGTAATAGTGTGTGCCTAAAACTTGTGTCTACCCAGAATCTCAGTAAATGACCTTATTTGGAAAATATATAATTTGGATATATAATTAGTTAAGATGAGGGTATTCTTGATTAGGTTGGGTCCTAAATCCAATATGACTAGTGTTCTTATAAGAAGGGGAGAAGTGTGACAGACTCCCACAGAGAAGGAAACATGACAACAGAGGCAGACTGAAATAGTGAAGCTTCAAGCCAAGGAATGCTAAAAATTGTTGGCAAACACCAAGAGGTAGGAAATAGCAAGGGGTTCTTCCTCACAGTCTTCAGACAGAGTGTGGCCCTACCAATGCTTTGATCTCAGATTTACAGCTTCCAGAATTGTGAGAGAATGAATTTCTTTGACTTAAGCTACCTAGTTTTTGGTTATTAATTATAGCATCCCTAGGAGACTAATACAAATTTGGTACTAGGAAATAGTACAGTTGTGCAAATATTTAACAATATGGAAGTGGCTTTGAATTTGGTAGTAGGTAGAGACTGGCAGAATTTTGAGGCATGTGATAGAAGAAGGCTAGATTGGCTCAGAGATTGTTGGTAGAAACACGGGCTCTAAAGATGATGTGGTAAGGGGTAAGGAGGAAATGAAGACTGTAGTGGAAAAAGCTCCCATCATGTTGTAAAATGCATGTGTCATCATGAGCAAAACTTTGGTAGAAATATTAATATTTCAGGCACTTATGGTGAGGTCTCAGAAAAAAATATGTTATTAGACACTGGAGAAAAGGCAATCCTCATTAGAAAATGACAGGAAATTTGGCTGAATTGCATTGTAAGATTTAGTGGAAAATAGAATTTATAAGCAGTGAATATGACTATTTAGCTAAATGCAGAAAGTATGGCCTGATTTCTCCATGCTGCTTATCATACAATAAGAGAGTAAAAAGATATATTGAGGGAGGGAATTGTTAGATGAAAACAACCAGCAGTTAATGATTTGAGAAATCCCTAATCTCCCAGAGAGTGTGCTCTGGAGACAGGGCCAAGGGTGGGGCTGGACAAACTTTTGCCAAAGAGATTAGGAGCATGACTCATGGGCCCAGCCATCCCAGCAGAGGCCAGGAATAGAGATGGGTTATCCAGGGAGGATCTGTGGCCAGTCCTCTTGTTTAAAGTCATGGGTCCCCTCACATACACAGAAAATCAACAAGGTTCTCGAGAGTATTGGATCTGCAGAAACACTGACAGATTGAGGGGAGGGGAAATGAGACAGGATGAAATGAAAGAAGGCTGTCAGACTTCTAGGATTCTGCAGGCGGGAATCAGGCTACTAGAGCTAATCAACTACAAATATGTTCTGCCCTTCAAGGAAACAGAAGAATGGCTGCAGAGGCACAGCTACAGAGGGAGGAGCTGGAGAAGCAGGCCCAAAGGAGGGGTCAGTGTGGTCTCCACAGGCCCAGGGGCAGGAGCTGGCTTAGTCTCCAGTGGCTCAGAGGGCAGATTACACCACAGAGTTTTACTGTTGGGGCCTGAAAGTGGATGGCGATTTTCCTGCTGAGTTACAAACATACCTTAGATCTATGATCCCTAAATGTATTCTCTTTCATTTATCCTAGGGATATCTATCACATGCATGATTCATCATTGTCCTTTGGAAGCAGATAACTTGTTTTCTCACACCACAGGTCCACAGATGGACAGGAATTTTCCCAGACTGGATTATACTCACAGTCCAGCCCATCCCTAACTTACATGATTTGTATGATGATATCTGGAACTTCCTCAGTTTACATTCTGCAGAGAGAATATGGCCATGCTAATGCCTTAATCTTGGAGTTCTGGCCCCCAGAACCGTGAGAACACAAATTTCTATTGAATTATATATTTTTTGGTATTTTCTTTCAGCAACCCTAAGAAACTAATGCACCCAGCAATGAATGCATTTAATCAAAAGAAAGTTGGAGTGGCTCTATTAATTGCAGACAAAATAGATTTCATGGCAGACTATTATCATCTGATAATTATAAAGCACTTTATCTAGTGGACTTAGTAATCCTAAACTTCTATGCATTTAACAGTAGACATTCAAAATACACAAAGTAAAAACTGATATGAGAAATAGACAAATCCAGGATAGTATGAGATTTCAAAATTCTTCTGTCAATAATTGATAGAACAAATAGCCAATAAATCAGTACAGATATAAAATATTTAAGCAACACTTGAAACAACTTGACTTAATTGACATTTGTAGAGTATTACATATAACAACAGAATACACACCCTTTACAAGTACATGCAGAACTTAGTTAACAAAAGAGACCATATTCTAGGCCATAGAACAAGTCTCAATAAATTTTAAAATGTTCAAGTGATACAAAGTATGTAAATGAAAAAATTGAATTAGAATTTAATGTCAGGAAATTTTAAAGTAGTTAAAGTTAAAGCGACATGTTTCTAAATAATCAAAACATCAAATAAGTCAAATGGGAATTAGAAAGTATTTTGAAACTGAAGAAAAATAAAAACAGCATATCAAAAATTTTGTAAGATTACAATAAAAACTAGTGTGGGGAACCGCTTAGCAGTAAACCCTTATTTTTAGAAGCAAGTAAAAATCATGAATCAGTGTCTTCTGCTTCCACATTCAGAAACTAAGAAATAAGAGCGAAATAAACACAAAGTAAGAGTAGAAACAATGATCATAGTAGAATAGAAAACAAAACAACAACAAAAATTAATGAAACCAAATACTGATTCTTGGAGAAGATCAATAAAATTGCTAAACCTCGAGCTAGACTGATAGGGAAGACAAAAAACATAATTAATATTAAAAATAAAAGATGTGACATCATTAGAGATTCTACAGTTATTAAAAGGCTAATTATCTATATTATGAAAACTTTATGCCAATAAATTTGACAACATTAATTAAAAGCATTAAACTTGTTCTATAGTAGGACAGATAGAAAATATTTTAGGCTCTGAGAGTTACCTATGGTCTATGTCACATTTTTTTTCATTAAGTTTATTGGTACATTTTAGGTATACAACACTGTAACATTCATCATTGGGATCTTGTACCTTTACATGATGTATCTTGGTTTTTATTTTTTCCCCATTCCCCTGCCCTCCCTTCAACCTCTCCTCCCTTCTCATTTACAAGGACTTTGTTTCCATTTTTTTCCTTTTCTTGTATTTTTTCTTTTCCCTTCTTTTCTTTCCCCCACCCCTCCCACTTCCCCTGCTCCTTTAAACTTTTTCTTCCTATGTCACAATATCAATTATACATTTTGATCTTTATTTACACTTTTAGTTTTTTACACCAGATAAACTATTCTGTATTTACACATGTGTCCTATTTATTTCACTTAAGAGTATGGCCTCAATGTGCATCCACTTAGCTCTAAATGTCTCTAGTTTCTCATTCTTCATGGCTGAGTAGTACTCCATCTTATAGAAAAACCACATCTTCTTTATCCAATCTCCAATTGATGGGCATTTGGGCTGTTTCCAAGTTTTAGCTATTACAAACTGTGCCACTATAAACATGGGTGAGCATATATCACTGTGGTATGATTCTTTTAATTCTTTTGGGAAGATACCCAGCAGAGGAATAGTTGGATCAAATAGGACTTCTAATCCTAGTTTTTTGCGGTATCTCCATACTGATTTCCACAGTGGTTGCACCAGTCTTCACTCCTACCAACAATGGAGAAGGGTTTCTTTCTCCCCACACTCCCACCAGCATTTATTATTGGTTGATTTCTTGATAGCAGCCATTCTTTCTGGGGTGAAGTGGAATCTCAGTGTTGTTTTCATTTGCATCTCTCGAATGACCAGTGATGTTGAACATTTTTTTCATGTTTATTTGCTGCTTTTACTTCTTTGTCTGAGAAATGTCTGTTCATTTCAGGTGCTCATTTTCGAATTGGGTCTTAATATTTAGGGGGTCTGATATTTTTTTTTGAGTTCTTTATATATTCTAAATAGTAGATCTTTGTCTGAAGAACATCTGAAAAAAATTTTTCCCACATTGTAGGTTGTCTCTTAGCTCGGTTGGTGGTTTCTCTTGCAGTGTGGAAGCTTTTTAATAAGATGAGATCCCAATTATATGTTACATTTTTTTTTTTATTTTATTTTTTTTCATTGGGAATTGTACCTTTATATAATGCATCTTGGTTCTTCTTTTTTCCCCATTCTTAGCCCTCCCTTCACACCCTCCACCCTTCCCTATTTAAAAAGACTTTATTTCCATTTTTTCCATTTCTCATCATTTTTTCCTTTCTCTTCTTTCCTTTCCCCTGCCCCTCCCACTACCCCTACCCCTTTGGACCTTTTCTTCCTATTTTGCCTTATCGATTAATCATTCTAATCATTGGGACATTTTAGGTATACAATATAATGACATTCATCACTGGAAATTTGCACCTTTACATAGTCTCTCTTGGTTCTTGTTTTTCACCCTTGCCCAGCCCTCCCTTCAACCCCTGCACTCCTCCCTATTTACAAAGATTTTGTTCCTATTTTTCCATTTTCTCATATTAATCCCATTCCCTTCTATCCTTTCCCCTAGCACTCCCACTTCCTTCCCCTTTGCCCCTTTTCTTCCTATTTCACATGACCTATATTATACATTTAGTCCTTATTTACACTTTCAGTTTCTCACACCAGAGAAACTATTCGGTGTTTACACATGTGTGTCCTATTTATTTCACTTAAGAGTATTGCCTCAATGTGCATCCACTTAACTATAAATGTCTCTAATTTCTCAATTTTTATGGCTGAGTAGTACTCCATTTTATAAAAAAACCACATTTTCTTTATCCAGTCTCCAGTTGATGGGCATTTGGGCTGTTTCCAAGTTTTAGCTATCACAAACTGTGCTGCTATGAACATGGGTGCACATATATCACTGTGGTATGATTCTTTTAATTCTTTGGGGAAGATCCCCAGCAGTGGAATAGTGGGGTCAAATGGGACTTGCAGTCCTAGTTCTTTGAGGTATCTCCATATTGATTTCCACAGTGCTTGCACCAGTCTACACTCCCACCAGCAGTGGAGCAGGGTTCTTCTTTCCCCACAGCCCCACCAGCATTTGTTATTGGTTGATTTCATGATAGCAGCCATTCTTTCTGGAGTGAAGTGGAATCTCAGCGTTGTTTTCATTTGCATCTCTTGAATGACCAGTGATGTTGAACATTTTTTCATGTATTTATTTGCTATTTCTACTTCTTTGTCTGAGAAATGTCTGTTCATTTCAGATGCCCATTTTTGGATTGGGTCTTTAAATTTGGGAGGTCTGATGTTTTTAAGTTCTTTATAGATTCGAGATAGTAGACCTTTGTCTGAGGAAGAGCAGGTGAAGATTTTTTTCCCACATTGTGGGTTGTCTCTTCACACTGCTGGTGGTTTCTCTTGCTGTGCAGAAGCTTTTTAATAAGAAGAGATCCCATTTGTTGATCGTTTGTGCTAGTTCACGGACAACTGAGGTTTTGTTCATAAAATCTGTTCCTACACCAATGTCTTCAAGGGTTCTACCTAACCTCTGTTCCAACTGGTTCAGAGTTTCTATTTTAATATTTAGATCTTTAATCCATTTTGATTTTAGTTTAGTGCATGGTGAGAGATACGGGTCTAGTTTTAATCCTTGGCAAGCTGAAGCCCAATTTTTCCAGCACCATTTATTAAAGAGGCTATCTTTCCTCCAGTGAGGGTGTTTGGCTCCTTTGTCGAAGATGAGATGGCTGAGTGTATCTGGCATTGTTTCTGCATCTTCTAATCTGTTCCACTGGTCCTCAAGTCTGTTTCTTTGCCAGTACCATGCTGTTTTTATCACAGTAGCCTTGTAGTAGAGTTGCAGGTTGGGGATTGTGATACCCCCTGCCATGTCTCTGTTACCTAGAATTGCTTTTGCTATTCTGGGTCTCTTCTTGTTCCAAATGAATTTTTGGATTGTTTTCTCAAGGTCTATGAAGTAGGCTGCTGGGATCTCAATTGGAATTGCATTAAATCTATATAGAAGTTTTGGAAGAATGGCCATTATTTACTATATTAATCCTTCCTACCCAGGAGCAGGGGATGTCTGTCCATTTTCTGATATCATCTTCAATCTCTCTTTTCAGAGTGCCATAGTTTTCAGAGAAGAGATCTTTGATTTCTTTCTTTAGGATGATTCCTAGGTATTTCAGTTTTTTGGATGCTATTGTGAAAGGAATTATTTGCCCTATTTCTCTCTCAGTGAGTCTGTCATTGGTGTAGAGGAAAGCTATTGATTTTTCTGTGTTGACCTTGTAACCAGCTACTTGAGTGAATTTGGTTGTTAAGTCTAGAAGACTTTTGGTGGAGTTCTTGGGGTCTTCTATATAGAGTATCATGTCATCTGCAAATAATGACAATTTGACTTCTTCATTTCCTATCCTTATTCCTTTTCTTTCTTTCTCTTGTCTAATTGCCATGGCTAATGTTTCCAGAACTATATTGAACAAGAGTGGTGATAGTGGCCATCCTTGTCTTGTTCCTGATTTTAGTGTGAAGGATTTCAGTTTTTGACCATTTAGTATGATATTAGCTGTTGGTTTTTCATAGATGGCTTCTATCAGTTTGAGGTAGAGACCATCTATTCCAATTTTTTGTAGGGTTTTTATCATAAATGCATGTTAGATTTTGTCAAATGCTTTTTCTGTGTCTATGGAGATAATCATATGGTTTTTGTCCTTGGCTCTATTGATATAGTGTATTACATTAATTGATTTTCGTATATTGAACCATCCCTGCATCCCTGGGATGAATCCCACTTGATCAGGGTTTATGATTTTCTTGATGATCTTCTGCATTCTGTTTGCCATTATCTTTTTAAGGATTTTTGCATCTATGTTCATTAGTGAGATTGGCCTATAGTTCTCTTTTTCAGTTGGGTCTTTCTCTCCTTTGGGGATCAAGGTGATGCTTGCTTCCAGGAATGAATTTGGGAGTATTGCTTCCCTTTCAATTTCACTGAAGAGTTTAAACAGTAGTGGCAGCAGTTCCTCTCTAAATGTCTTGTAGAATTCAGCAGTGAAGCCATCAGGGCCTGGGCTTTTCTTAGTTGATAAGTTTCTAATTACATTTTCAATTTCATTGGTTGATATTGGGTTGTTCAGAATTTTTAGGTCTTCTTCGTTCAACTTTGGTAATTCATACGTATCTAGGAATCTGTCCATTTCTTCTGTGTTGTCCATTTTATTGGCGTATACCTTCTGGAAGTAGGTATTGATGATCCTCTGGATTTCTGCTGGGTCTGTTGTAATTTCACCCTTTTCATTCCTAATTGCATGGATTTGGGCCTTTTCTTTCCTTTTTCTGACAAGGTTGGCTAAGGGTTTGTCACTTTTGTTGATTCTTTCGAAGAACCAACTCTTGGCTCCATTGATTTTTTTGTATCGTTCTCTTAGTCTCCATTGCATTGATTTCCCCTCTGATATTTATAATTTCCTCCCTTGTATGAGCTTTGGGGTTGTCCTGCTCTTCTTTTTCTAGAAGCTTGAGGTTCAGCATGAGGTTGTTTAATTGGGCTCGTTCTGTTTTCCTAATATGTGTATTCACTGCTATGAATTTCCCTTGTAAGACTGCTTTCATTGCGTCCCATAGATTCCGATATGTTGTATTGTCATTGTCATTTAATTGAAGGAACTGTCTGATTTCTTCTTTAATTTCCTCTGTGACCCATTGGATATTCAGAAGTGTGTTGTTCAATTTCCACGTGCTTATGAAATTTTTTGAGTTTCTTTTGCTATGGATCTCCAGTTTCACAGCACTATGGTCTGATAATATACAGGTGATAACTTCGATTCCTTTGCACTTACTTAAACATGTTCCATGTGTGAGTATGTGGTCTATTTTGGAGAATGACCCATGTGCAGCTGAGAAGAATGTGTATTCTGATTTTGTGGGGTGGAACACTCTGTCAACATCTGTTAAGTTCATTTGTTCAAGAGTTCGATTGAGTTCTAGTAATTCATTACTTATTTTTAGTCTAGTTGATCTATCTATTTGTGACAGTGGGGTGTTGAGGTCCCCCACTACAATTGTATTAGTGCTTATATGACTTTTCATGTCTGTTAGTATTTGTTTTATATAGTTGGGTGCACTAGTGTTTGGTGCATAGATATTTATGATTGTCATCTCTTCCTCTTGGATTCTTCCCTTTACAAGGACGTAGTGTCCTTCTTCATCTCTCTTAATCAGTGTTCATTTGAAATCTACTTGATTTGCCAAGAGGATAGCTACTCCTGCTTTTGTTCGGGTTCCTGTTGCATGGAGTATTGTTTTCCACCCTTTAACTTTCAGTCTATGAGTTTCCTTTGGAATTAAGTGTGTTTCTTGTATGCAGCATATTGTTGGATTTTGCTTCTTGACCCATTCTGCCAGTCTATTTCTTTTGATTGGTGAATTGAGACCATTAACGTTGATGGTTATAACTGAAACGTATTGACTTGTCATTGCCATGACTTTTTCTTTCTGTTGGGTTCTCCCCTTTTACATTTAATTTCTCGTCATGCCAGATGGGTTCATTCTGCTTTGCTTCCTGGGGTTGTGATCCTCAATGTCTGTTCCTAGGATATTGTGTAAAATTCTTTGGAGTGCTGGTTTGCTATTCACGAAGTTCCTAAGGTGCTCTTTGTCATGAAAGTATCTTATTTCTCCATCCATTTTGAAAGATAGTTTTGCAGGGTACATCAACCTGGGTTGGAGGCTGTTTTCTTTTAGGGCTTGGAATATGTCACTCCAAGCTCTTCTTGCCTTGATGGTTTGTGTTGAGAAGTCTGCTGTGATTCTGATGGGCTTTCCTTTGTATGGGATCTGTTTCTTTTCTCTGACTGCTTGGAGAACTTTGTTCTTCTGTTGTGTTTCTGGAATCTTAACAATTATATGCCTATGTGTAGATTTTTCTTGATCAAGGCTATTTGGAGTCCTCTATGCCTCACTTATCTGTATGTCAAGCTCTTTTCCCCTGCTTGGGAAGTTTTCTGCCATTATTTCTGTGAAGAGATTTTTTATGTCATCTGCACTCTCTCCTGTTTCTTCATTGAGCCCAGTCAGTCTTATGTTATTCTTTTTTGCATCATCTAGCAGCTGCTGGATTGATTTCTCATGTTCCCTTATAATTTTGAAGCAATTTTTCTTTTCGTGGTCACTAATTGCAATCTTATCTTCTATATCTGAAATTCTGTCCTCACATTGGCTCATTCTGCTGTGTAGACTTTCAGTGGAGTTTTTCACATCCTGGAAATCTATTTGCATCTGTTTGATGGATTCCATTTGTTTCTTATGTTGGGATTCCATCATGTTCCTCAGCTCCTCTCTATATTTATTAATCATGTCTTTCACTAGGGGTACAATTTCTCCTGTTATCTGAGAAATTATTTCTGATTTCATTTTTTCCAGATCCCCTTTTGTTGCCATTTCAGTGGGTCCAGGTGGTTGAGTATCAGAGTGTTCCATCTCATTTCCCTTTGGGGTTGCTGTAAGTGATCTGGAAGTCTGGTTTTGAGACTTATTTACATGTTTTCTCATTTCAACTGGGGCGGGGGGCTGTTAGCACCTGCAGGGATTACCTCCTCTGAGCTGGGTGAGGTGGGACAGGGGCCGGGAACAGCAGTAGGGATGGTGGCCCCAAAGCCCTTTCCTGTGGGCTGGGAGCAGTGGGAGGGATGGTGCATGGGAAGCCCCTTCCTCTGGACCAGGAGCAGTGGGATGGCGGCTCAGAAGCCCCTACCTCTGGGCCGGGAGTGGTGGGAGGGATGGTGGCCCGGAAGCCCCTTCCTCTGGGCCAGGAGCAGCAGGACAGAAGGTGGCCCAAAAGCCCTTTCCTCTGGGCTGGGAGCAGTGGGACGACGGCTCAGAAGCCCCTACCTCTGGGCCGGGAACAGTGGGACTCAGTACCTTGGTCTGGTGGTCTGGTGTCCTCTGCGTCTTTGTAGTGTGGAATCAGGTGGCTGCCTGTCTGCAGCGGGATGATTCAGTATCTTCCGTGCGACTCAGGACCTCAGTAGGGCGTGCACAGACCTGCCTGTCTGCAGTGGGCTGATTCGGCATGTGTTCAGCGCAACTGGGGACCTCGGCAGGGTGTCGTATGTTACATTTTTTAAGCCTTTAACAGTGTAAAAAATATCTTTAGCCTTCAGGTAATAAGCTTACCCCTGACTTTGGTAAAAAGATCAAATTTACTACAAGACAAATTTACTACGAGACACAGATTTTTCTGTCCTTTAACAAGAAATGGATAACATGAAGAGCCCTGTTTCTAGTGGTAAACTGAATTTGAAATTTTCTCACAAACAAAACTCTGTATTAGCATACTGCCCTGGAAAATTCTACCAAATATTTAAGGCAGAAATAATTCTATACAACTCTTCCACAAAATTAGAACAGAAGAAATGGTTCCCAATTCATTCTATAAGACTTTCACCACTCTGTTGCCACAATAAAACAAAGAAAATACAAGAAAAAGAAAGCTACAGAGCAATATCCCTTGTGAACATGGATGTAAAAATTCTAAACAAAATTTAGCAAATTAAATACAGCTATTTATTAAAAGAAAAATCAATCAGGACTATATGAAGAATTATGCCAGGAACTCAAGCTGAGTATGATATTCTAAAATGAGTTTATATAATACATTGCATTAACAAACTAAAAGAGAAAAGCCATATGATCATTTCAGCAGACAGAGAAAGGGATTTGACAAAATTCTACCTCCATTCCTGATACAAATTCTCAGCAAACTAGTCCTGGAAGAGATATTTCTCAATCTTAAATATTCTCAATTTAGTAGCAAAAATATACCACTGATACCACATTTAATAATAAAAGACTGAATGATTTTTCCCTCAGTTTAGGAACACGACAATGACATTCATCCTCTCCATTTTCATTCAACATTACACTGGAGGTTCTAACCAATGCAGTCATGAAGAGTGCATTACAAATTATGATTACATTGAAATGGAAGAAAGTAAACTGTATTTTTGCAGACAGTATGATTGTCTATGTAGAAAGTTTTATAAAAAATATTTAAATGCTACTAGAACAAATACATAATTTTTCCAAATTGACAAGATGCAACATGTACATGTATATGGAAGTAAACTATGTTTCTATGTAACTATACCAGTTAAGGTACTATTCAAAATGTTGTACTTGGGAATAAATCTGACAAAAAAGGGTAGAAATTTATACACCACAAACATTGCAGCAAGAAATTAGAGAAGACCCAAATATACAGACACACTGGATTTAGGGTCAGAAAAGTTGATATTACAAAGATGTCAATTCTCTCCAAATAGATCAAAAGATTCAATGCAATAAAAATCATGATCTCACCTGGGCATTTTGGTAGAAATTTCTTATGGAAACATGAAGAATGTAAAATAATCCAATAACTTTAACAAAGAACAAAATCAAAAGTCTATTTCTAAGGTTTCAAATTTATCAAGATGAAGTAGTCAAAACCATGTAGTACTAATACAAAAATAGACAAATATATCAAGGCAAAAAATAGAGAACCTATGTAAGAAAAAAGCCGTATGTACATTTGAAAATTGATTTCCAACAAAGATACAGAGGCAATTTGCTGAAAAACTATAGGATTTCAATATACACTACTGCACAATTGGATATCCATATACAAAAAGTTTTAATCCTTGCACCATATTAAGATGAGATAAAGATTATCATACACTCAAATATAAAACTGGAGACTAAAAAGTTTCTAGAATAGAGCAATAGAGAAAAAGTTTTCTGGTTTGGGGTGGGCAAATAATTCTTATCATAGAACTCTAAAGACATGAGCCAAAAAGTGGTAAATTGGACTTCATCAAAATAAGCTTCTCTTTGAGAGACATCACAAATAAAATGAAAAGGTAAGACATAGAGTAGGAGAAAACATTCACATATCCATCAAGAAGAGAATGGATAAGCAAACCATGGTGTATTTATGCAATGGAATACTGATTAGAAAAAAAGGAATGAACCATCGATACATGCTACAATATATATGAATCTCAAAATAATTATGCTGAGGAAATGAAGCTAGGCTCCCCAAAAGTATATACTGTGTGTTCTGTTTATATAAAATTCTAGCAAATAGAAACTAATACGGAGTAACAGAAAGCAGATCAATGGTCACTTAGGGACAAGGGAAGCACAGAGGGAAGGGATCATAAGGGGGAAGATAGAAACTTCTGGGGTCCATTTTTTATTTTGATTATGGCAATAATTCCACATGGGACAATTTCCAAATTGTACATTTTAAGTATTTGTAGTTTAGTATTATGTGCCACTTAAATTAGTAAAGCTGGGAGAGAAAGAAGAGGAAGGAGAGGAAGGAGAGGAAGGAGAAAGGAAGCAGGGAGGAAGGGAAATTTTAGTTGTTAAGAGAAGTGATCTGGGAAATTATGTTCCTGAGAAGAAAGTGAGAATTTCTCTGCAGCTCCTCAGTATCATTCCCTAACCTCAGTAAGAAGACCTGACTACATATATATGCTAAGTGACATGTTCCACTGAAATGCTTGCTTTTTTTTTTTTTACAACTTTGTATTGATATTGCTGGGTCATCAGAGTTGTACCAATTCATCTCAAAAAAGCCAACCTTAGGCCAAGGATTTAGCTCAGTGGTTCTGGCGCCTGCCTTGCAAGCTCAAGGTCCTGAGTTCAATCTCCGTTACCAAAAAAAAAAAAAAAAGCCAACCTTCTACTCCTGGGATATGAGCTAAAAGAGCAATTACTTAAATAATCCAAGTCACCTTTGTCATCTAGAAGTTAGTTTTTATTAATAAAAATACTTTACTACTTTCTGCTTACCCCTTAGTACCAGGATTCTGTTGAAGATGATAAGCAAACCCAATTTATGAAAGTATAAATTTATAAAATAAAGAAAAGATCGATTATATTCTTTACAAAAACAGAGTCTTCCATGGACTACTATAATTTGGCAGGCTTCTTGAGGGCATCTATAAAGGAGTCAATATATAAAGACTGGACTGGTCTGGTGCACATTTTAGGAATCTAGCTTTATACCATTAAGCCAGCCTGAGAAAGTTAAATGAATTTTTTTTAATAAACTGACCTTATTTTTGGAAGAGTCTCTGTGGTATTAGGGGTCTGCTCCTTAGATAGCCCTCCAACTTCCCCATAGTGGCCCTTAGCAAAGGTCCCTGAGATGACTTGTGGTGATGAATCTGCCTGCACCAAATTCTTGGGCTCCTCCATAGCTCCCTTGAAGGACAGGCAGGCCAAACACAGAATCAGGGGGCCACTCAGCTTGCTGTCCCCTTGCTGGAGTTAGCTGATGTCCATGCTGTGTTCATCTATCTGTGACCCATTGGCAATGTGGCTGGATTTGGCCTAGCCAAAGACATAGTGAGAGAAGGGAGTCCTTGCCACTGGTTGGCCAGAGGAGGCAGGCAGGCACAAGGTTCCAGGTGCCCACTTTCTCCTCTCTGTCAAAGCCACCACGTGATTGGACTACTGGATTCTCTTTCAGGCCTGTTGCTATCCATGTTCAGATTCAAATATATCAGTAGAGCATCTTGTTCTGTGTTTTTTATTTTAAATACAAACAACCTTAAACTGAACGTATTATTCTATGACTTGTTCTTTTCATTACTTAACATGCTTTGTGATTCTACCCGTTTTAAATCATTGACATCTGCCTCATCTTTTTAATCACTGTATAGATGATCCATAATATCCATACATAGTTTATTTAGCCATTACCTTATTTGTGGGCATTTAGATTGTTTCTCTTATAGATGATGCTAAACAATCTTCATGTCCACACCTTCTTGTATGCTTGAGAGGGCACATATCCAGAAGTTTAAACTAACACTTAACCCTATACCCTACCTTGAGTAATACCATTTTAGCCTTGTACTTGTTCTCAGAACTCCTATTACATACAGATTAAGATGGTTAAGATTAATTGTGTCAACCTAATTACCTTGGGAGCCACCAAGGAGACTACTAAAGCATTCCTCTGTGTGTGTCTGGATAGGTTGTGGAGGGATGACTTTGAATACTATATAAATGGTCCCTGGCTCCTTCTTCTCTGGCACTATTCTTCTGCTCTGGTTCCTTGCCACCATAAAGTTATGAGTTTCAATTATTGTGTCCCAGTGATAGGAAAGTGACTGACATGTAGAACTTTTTCTTAGAAAATTTCTATACTTGAGAACTAGTATACATTTATGAAATAAAGTTCAAGAGTGGAACTTTTTTCTTAGATTCCTGTTTCTCTTCTTTTGGCCTTAAGATTGCTATAAATAGAGATTCACTCAGATTATTGTCCTATTTTGGTGTCTCTTGACTAGAATTTTTTTTTTCATTTTCTTGTTTTAACCATGGATTTTAGAGTTGGATGGACCTGGACTCTAATACTTGACTTCTCTGACCCTCAGCTTCCTTATCTGAAAGATGAGCATAAGGATTAACAGTGTTGTGGAGAATAAAATAATTGGGTAAAGTGATAAGCAAAGTGATTAAAACATAGTAAGTACATAGTAATTTATGGATACTATGGAATAAATGATACATTTTACAATATAAATTGCTTCCAAATCTTATTTCAATATTTAGAATTTTGAGGGTATTTTTCATAACAGAAATTTCTCAGTATCTTTGTTATTTGTGGTCTATTGTCTGAACAGTCTTGTTATTTGTCCACCCTCATACAACCACACATGCAGATTTTCGCCTTATGTTAATTACTGTTGGAGTGTGGTCTAAATTTGGTAGACTATTAGGTAATCTCAGGTAATTGTAAAGGACCTTAAAAGATGATTTATTCCAATCACTCATTCCCATGGTACACAGAGTTTGTCTAACAGTTTTTTCCCCAAGACTTCTAATTCAGTGGGATCAGTGGTGAAAATATCCTTAATTTACAAGGTCATATTGTCTAATTGGCTTTTATCTTCAAAGTCATTCAGATGATTAATTTTTAATTATTCCCAACATAAATGCCAAAAAGTCCTTTCCATAGACTCAATATGCTTGATTTATTGGGTGCCTTGCACCAGCCACTCTCTGTTCAGAATGCTGGTGACAGAGATGTACACAATTGATTAAGTCCCTGCCCTTCTGGAATTTACAGTTGAGCACGGGAGACAAACGCCAGTGAGGTTGAGTAGCAATCTAGATGTAGGAGAAAATAGCATTTCACTAATCCTAATTAGGTTGATATTGATAATGTGCTCCATGAGTTTCTAAACTGTGGGGAAGATTTGTCACTATCCAGGTACTTCTTGGTTTGGGCAGTGTATAAATATCCAGTAAATAAACAGCAGTGTTTTGTAACACATAAAGTAGAAAATATACTTCTCTTACAAAAACAACTTTTTCTCAAAATCTTGATCAAGAGAACATTCTCTACAAATAAAGCATTTCTTTTTTATTCAAAGACACATGTACACATGAGTGCACACACAAACACACATTTTTTTAAAAAAGAGAAAACATTTTATAGCTTGCAGTGGGCCCTAGAGATTTAAATACTAAAAACTTTAATTTGTACCAATAATTCGTGTACAGCTATATAGGGTGAAAAAGGTTAATGATAGAATTTTTTTAAAGTATGTTCCATTGACTATAAATGGCAGCTCTGACAGTTAAAATGAAAATTGTTCCAGAAGAAACTTTAGTCAAACTAATTATTTGAGACGTTATAAGGATGTATAATTATATTCTTCACCTTTTAAAAAAAGTTTTATTACAAATGTGCTTTTAAAGAACAAGTAGAGAAATAAAAGCTGTAATTGTTCTTAATTATAGCTAACTGTAATTGCACTCAATTGCAATATGCTGAATATCACCAATGGCTAAAGAAATCCTGGCATACAGACAGTGTGCCCACATTCATGAGATGAGGTATAGTTTTATGAATATTCTGTTATCTATAATTTAGCTCTTTTACTGTTGATTCCATTTCAGTTGGTTTTATTTATTTATTTATTTTAGTGATTGTAGAGACATAATTGTCTTCTATGAATATGTTGAAGGTGGTATATTTCATCTGGGGTTGTTTCAAATTTCCTATTACCACACAAAAAAAAGGAATGTTGTAGATGGTTAGATGAGAGATTTGGACATGAACTATCATGGCTGAACACACTGAATGCACAGATTTGAATTTTCAGGAGTAATGATGAATACGTATTTAATTTATCCAACAGGATACATGAAGCGACCTAGAAAATTTGGAGGATCTAAAATAATATTAGCATACCTCTTCAGATACCTCTTAGAATTATGTTATTTTAAATGGGTAAAAGAGTCCCCTGAATGGGAGGATTTTCACCTGTCCTGTTTCTAGCCCTCCTGCCGAGGCCATGCCTGTCTGTGATCAGAGAACTGGGCCCATGTCCCCAAAGCTGGCCAGTGAAACTTTGAAGTCCCTCCCATCCCCATGCATCTGTGTGAGATAAAGGCTGACAGCACTATCTTGGTTCTTATAAAAGATTTCATGAGAGTAGATTTTTAAAAATAAATATGCCACTGGGGGGAAAAAGTGAGTTCTTTATCTTGGGGGAAGAGGAGCATTTTATTACATGTTTATGGCCATTGCTCGAAAAAATATAAAACCAAAACAACAAAACCACCTTCAAGATTCTCTCAAATCACATCAGAACAATTTTTCTCTTTCCATGGATGTATGCTAATGCCCCCTGTTTTCAGAGTGAGCTGTGGTACAATTTCTGGTGAATTTTTGGAAGAGACTGAGCTCCACTCCCTTACAGCAAATGGGAGGACAGGCCTAGTACAGGGAGGTCCTCTGAGGAGACATCCTTCTGACCACAACTACACTAGCTTCAAATATAAATGCCCCTTATTTCAGGTTATCTGGTGGAGGTAGACAAGGTCAAGTGTCCTTAATTCTGGTTTGTGTTCTTCCAAGTCCTCACAGCCGGAAGAAATGATGTGATTCTTAGCTAACCTAGAACTCACCAAAAAATCTTAGGGATTTGGTGTAGCTCATCTCTTTTGGTTTGTTGTTGTTATTGTTGCTGTTGTTATTTTCATTAAGTCACTTCATCCCAGTGGAGTCTGACTATAGCTGACAGGCTCCTCTATCTCCCTCCCTCCTCCATCCTCCCTCTTCCAGTCCTTGTGTGTTATGTCTTCCACCCTCAGCAGCCCACCCCAGACCAGTTCCCTCGCCAGGGAAGCAATCATATCACACATTCACCTCAGACTCTCCTTTGAAGGCAGTGGCTCTGGCACTTTTAGATTCTTGGAAAGGGGAACATATCTAAGACCACATATCCTTCCTCTGGATAATATTATCTGCTTTATCAGTCATGACTTTGATATTTGTTATTATGCTAATGAAATCTGTCTCCATTTGTTTCACCAAAAAGTCCCTTTCCTCCCTCCCTAGAAGGGGATTGGTGGGATAGGGATGAAGAAAGTTTCTCTTGCATGCACTTGTGAAAGTGGGAGTTGCTAATTGAAACCAACTGTGCCATTTCTCGGTTCTGTGACTGTCCTCCAAGGATGGTTACATTTGCCAGTATTTGTGGCATGTCTTTGTACAACATGGCTAACATCATGGAAGAGGGGTCAATATGTATTTAGTTCCCTGTCCAGCATTTACAGACTGCCACATAGTAGGAATTATAGATACATTTCTTCAACAAATTAGTAAATGGATTCAGTACCAATGTTTGTTGGTTGGTGAATTAGGCCATTAGTCAAACATTGCAGCACAGGCTGGTAGTTGCAAATCCCTATTTGATCCAGAAATTGTCAGGAATAGGGATGATTTTCTCTAATTAAGAGGACTTATTGGGAACTAATAGAGAAACAATAGACATTCTTGCAAAATGGGCATTCTTTTTTCTTTTTCTTTTTTTTTTTTTTTTTTTGGTACCTGGGTTCAAACTTGGGACCTTGCACTTGTGAGGCAGGCGGTGGAACCACTGAGCTAAATCCCCAGCCCTGGGCATTCTTTTAAACTGACTTACCAAAGAAAATTTTTATTTTTTATTAGTATTTGTTTTGGTATTTTTTGCCTTAAGAAGCCCACTTAAGAATTGTGGAACAACTTGGCAAACAATAATCGAGCAGTATTAAAGGTAGAGTTCTTTTAATAAACTGATCCTGTCTCCCTTGCAGAAGCACAGTATTTGTAGAAAATATATGTTTGTTGTCTGTTTTGGCAAGATCTCATTTTGCTAACAAAGCTTTAAAGAAACACATGTACACAGACTGGAAGTGTAGCTCAGTAGTGGAACACTTGCCTAACATGTGTGAAGCCCTGGGTTCAATCCCCACCACTACATAAACAAACAAGAAACTCACTTGTATTCAGAGCCTTATGTATGCACTGTCTGCTTTTTTGTTTTTGGTTTTGCTTTTACTTTTCATCTCTGAGATTAGAAGTTGGTAAATGAAACTTAATGTGCCATTTCTAGTTCTGTGATTGTCCTCTACAGATGGTTACATTTGTCATTGCTGAAAGCTAAATAAGTGAGTTTTACTGAGCAGGAATTGTTACTAACGGCCTACTCAGGTACTTAGTAGGTCACATTATTTAACTTTGGTAGAGTCACAGACCATAAAAAGTACAATGATTAATACACAAACTCAAATGTGTGTGGAGGCTTATCTACTCCACCTGCTAATGCCACTAGCAGTGTGAAATGCCTGAGCTAAGTGTCAAGATGACATTTGTGAAAGAAAAGAAAACAAAAACCCTTAGCATCATCTCAAAGTGACAGAAAGGATAGCAATGCCATTTGAACAATGGTGTCCCTTACAGACCACAGTGGGCTAGATGAGTTCTTCGCAGAGCTGATCAAGAGAAACCTTTGGCAATTTGATTTTTCAAGGCACTTGAGCACAAGGACACAATGGCATACAGTTGTGACTTTAATACAAAGAATAGCAAAATTATATGAATAAATCTTGAGCCAAATAAAAGCTTAGCTAGGACTCCCAAAATGAAAATGAAAGTCTGTCAGAGAGAAGTTGGAAAGGTCAGTAATTAGATTTAACTCATCTTAACTGGGCCAACTCTTCTGACAACTCAGATAGCATGCCTGCCTACTTTCAAATGCTCATTCCAAACACCACCTGGTGCATTCCTAAGTTTCGGTTAGGAGGTGAAAGGCCAGGTTTCCATGGAGTCACCTCTCAGCAGGCCTGAGCCTGGGGCCTGTCTAGACGTTGTTCCAATAGTTCAGTACCAAAATGTGTTGGGTGATATAAAGTGAAACTCTACCTCATAGACTTTTGGGTTTTTTTGTTGTTGTTGGTTTTTGGTTTTGGGGTTGTTTTTTTTTAGAAAAAAAAGTGATATAGAAAGGTTAATCCCCATGAATGTAATCTAAGCAGGGAGACCATAGACTGGTGCCTTGTGACACTGGTCTGAAACAGGAGCATTTCTATGAATGCTGTGTTCACTGACTGGATTGGAAAGTCTGGCCTCTGTACAGATGTGAAGTATTGTTTGTTGAAACCTACTTTTCCCTAAGTGACTTGGTGAATTCATCTAAGGGCTGAACTTTTAGATAGTCAGCATTTTGAGTGTACAGAGCCAGACAGCCTGCGCTGTTTCCAGCAACCCCACCAATACCTAGTGTTGTTTGCTTTAGGCAGGTACTCAGGGAATGGTCCATAAAAAGCAGAGGGAAATACAGTTGTACATGGGAAATAAATGGATATAAGAAGCTAAGGTGGTCATAGAAGTCATTGTATTTAATATGCCCCCAAATTCACTCAGTCACATTCTCAGAGAGCCCTTCCAGGACCATCTATATATAAGGTATGATCTAAATAAACAGTGAATGCTTAAAAGAAAATTATTACAGAAAAAGACACATTGCCATTAATCTCCCTGAAAATACACCCCCACACACACCTCATGTGCTTCAAACAGACTTATCCTTCTTGCTACTTTCTGAATCAGTTCTGGAAGTCCTCTTTCTTGTCTTTAAGATGTGTGATCAAAACTACTGTAAATCCTGCTGTTGAGTATCATCCAACAGAAAGGCAGGCTCATAAAAATATTATGGTGTATCCTCATCTACCTTATTCACCAGATCTGGAACAGTGTGATTTCTGGCTCTTCTTCAAAGACAAAATGACCATGAAAGGAAATGTTTTGAATCAATTCAGAACTTTAATGTAGCTATGACAATGCAACTGAAGACATAAAGAGGATGTCCAGCACTGCTTCAGAAAGTGGCAAGAATGATAGGATAAGTACTGTATGTTTGAAATGAAGGGAGTATTTGAGGGAGATTAATGGAAATGTGAGTTTTACTGTAAGAAATTTTAAAATTGAAATACTCACACTAGTGTTTGATCACACCTCTTCAAGTCATAGCTCTTTCCACTTCTCCACTTTTACTTTCTATTACCCCTGCCTTGTTTCATTCTTCTTCATAACATCTGTGTTCATTGTCGTTTCTTGTGTCTCCTTCCCCTCTAGGTTGTAAAGTTCCTAACATTGAGGTATTTTTTGTTGTTTTTCACTGAGATACCACAGAACCCAGAATGAATGGATAAAGGTACTATAGATATAGATATAGATATAGATATAGATATAGATATAAAACGTATCTATATATCTATATCTATAGTGATTTAAAGCATGGGCCCTGGAGCCAGGATTCCTAGGCTCATTTCTAATCCTCACTTTATTGCTAGCTCTATGGCTTTTAGGAAGATGCTTAATATTTCCCTGCCTCATTTTCTACATCTCTTTCATGGTTTAATAATAATGACTACTTCATGAGGTTTTATTAAGGTTAAATGAACAAACACCTGAAAATGGCCTAGAGTGGTGGCTCGTATTAAATAAGACCCCAATAAATGTGAATAATACATGTATGTGTGTGTTTAATTGTAGTTTTCACCATGTAAGATAATAATTCATGTCTATGTTCAGACACGCGCACACACACACACATTTTGATGATTTAATCATGTGAGAGAAAATTGAGGAGGGATAAAATTGGGAGAAAGAAATTTTTAAATGGCCAAAATAAAGAAAACATAAAGGGATATAAAACATCAGAGGGGAACCAGAGCAAGGGCATAGAGCAGTATTTTTAGGCTTTATTTAACAGAGAAGAAATGTTAATATCTAAGGAGTTTTGGATTTCCCAGCATTAAGATCACCATATATTTTTTAAAAGTTAACTTTCCTGAATTAATATGTGGATTTGTAATAATGTCTTTAAGCTAACTTCTTGTATGTGTCATGAAATGGACCTAACAATAGCTCACAATTTGTCCCAAGCTGGTGACCAAAAAAAAGAGGAAAAAGGAAGGGAGGGAGGGAGGGAGAGAGGGAAGGAGGGAAGGAGAAGAAATACACCTGATTGCAATGCTTTGACCCTTAATGCTGGGCATAGTAGCACACACCTATAATTCCAGCACTCCAAAGGCTGAGGCAGAAGAATGGCAAAGAGTTCAAGGCCAGCCTGGGATACACAGTAAGTTCAAGGCCATCCTGAACTACATAGCAAGACACTGTCAACATAAAAAAAAACTTTCAACCAGAACATTAAATCATTCAAGGAGAAAGAATAAAGATAAAATGTATTTTACCATTTTTTTAAAAGTCTTTGTGTTTTTGGACAACTCAAAGTGCCACTGGAGAGAATTGTTCCAGGTCTTAACCATATTTCTTTGACACACAATTAGCACAGGGGCTTGTGCCCTCTGTTGTACAGTTCTCAGCTAATTTTGGAAACTGGCAAGCTGCATGGAAATAGAGAATATGCTGCTGCTTCAATATTTCCTAAGAAAAGAACTGTTTGCGTAGTTCAGGAATGAGGAAGGATAGGAGATGATGAGGAAGGGTCTTATTCCAGATGGTTAATAAAACCTGGCATCACTCGTGAATGTGCTCTACATTTAAAATCAAATTTTAAAGGAATGCTAAGTAATCTGTAAAACAAACAGGATACTTGTCTTCTATTAAAAGTACTTGTCTCTTCTACTTTTTTTCCTTTGATAAAGTTGATTTTGCAGTGAGCTTTCATATTCATTCATGTTAACGATATCAGCAGCATTAGTTTAAAGGTCAGCATCCTTATTCCATTTTGGGATGGGATGTCAAGGGCCTCATGAGGGCAAAGTGATTGCCGAAGCTGTGTGTGTACTTAGCAGAAGTATACACCTTCTGTCATCTCAGTTTGCTTTATGCTCTTAGAACTGTTCTCTTTTTTAAAACCTAATAATTTTTCTTTGTTTTTTTCTTCATCAATATTTTCATTCAATTTTTAGCATTCTGTCTTCTCTAGAAACCAAATTGTCTTGGAAATGATAACTAAGGAAAGGAAGTTAGTACAGTTAAACTTCAATACTGCTGTACCTGCAATAGTCGTTCCTAAAAATGAACTTAGGAAGTTGAATTACTTACAAGTAGAAAACATTCCACTCTATTGTATTCACATTTATTGAGTGTCAGGTGTGAGTCAGGCAGCACATATTCAAAATTTTGAAGGAGAGGTGATCTTTGGCTTAGAAGAGTTTTCAACAGCAGAAAAATAGAAAGCATCCATCACTTTGTGCCTTACATATTATCCTTTCCTGGAGAGCAAACATTTTCAAGAAGGATCAGGATCTGAATTCATCATAGTGCCTCTGGCAGCAGCCAGCATTGCCCGGGCTGAACATATCTTAAATGCTTGAGGAGTGTGTTGGGGGAACAAGTATTACTGAAAGAAGATAATTTATACTTAGGAAACAATACCTAAAATGGACATTTTGACCTTAAAAGTCCAATGAGAAGTCCATGATCTTTATATTACTCTCTTTAAATTTCCTCAAATGGGTTACAACAAGAAGCATAATCTGTTAAAATTACTTTCCTCAAGGGTTTCTTCACAAAGGATAGAAATTTTTGAAAACATGTGATAACTCATATAATTTTTTAGCAACAGCAAATGGATAACAATGAACAAGTCATTATTTATAAGCTCCAGTGTTTGCTGCTTTGCTAATCTCAAAACTGGTGTTTAGTTGTTAAGCTCTGGCTGCATTGCTGCAGCCCAAAGCAGTGGTCCCTTCTTTTGTTTTGTTTTTGTTGTTGTTGTTGTTGTTTTATTTTGTTTTAATTCTTGGAGCTACATGATCTAATGGGAAGGAATTATCAGACTTTAAGTAATTATAAACCTCAAGTAATGTCTATAATTCTAATATAGAATTCTGAGTATGCAGTTGTACCTTATAGAGCACCATTCTCTCCTGTCAGTCCTTAATATGTGATGAACTTGACTTTTTCTGAAAGCATCTGTTTTGTGTTTTCTATTCTTTTCTTTTTTCTTTTTGGTACCTGGAATCAAACTTGGGACCTTGCACTTGCAAGGCAGGCACCAGAACCACTGAGCTAAATCCCCAGCCCAAGCATCTGTTTTTTGAAGCAAAAACAGGGCCAACACTTTCCTTTGAGATAGTGGACCCACTGACTGGAGTTCTGCACTATCTTTTGTGTGAAACTATACCCATTATTCACCATCTTGAATTTCCGGTTGATTTTTAAAAAGAAATAAGACCTTAAAGACACTTGTGAAAACTGTCTTTATTCCCCAATATCTATAGTGTTTTTGTCCATGAGACCTAATTCAACATCAGTTTTTCTTAAGTGACTTGCCATTTTTAGTCTTTCCAAAGTACCCAACTTAATTTTTATAGACACAAGAACTTTTCTATACTTATATTTTCATCAGTTTTATGTAATGTTTAAGAAAATTAAAAATTATAGTGAGTACCATTACTATAAACAGGTTGGGGAACAAACACAATATACTTGTAGTAAACATGGAAACTTGAGTGGCCAGAGCCAAAATGAAAGAGGCATTCTTAGAAGGCTCTGTCACTGTGTTGTTTCAAGAGGGTGGAGAATGTGGGTTAATCCAGTGATCTTTCTAAGCAGAGGTTAATTATGGACACTTGTATTCTTCTATTTTACTCATTCACAATTGAAAGCAGTTTTGACCTCAGTAGACATTTGGCAATGTCTAGAGATATTTTGGGTAGTCATAACAGAGTCAGGGGGCAGATATTACTGGCATTTAAATGAGTAAAGGGCAGGGACACCACTGAACAGCCTACAAAGCCCAGGAAACCACCTCTCCCCCCACCCCACACACACACCAAAAAATTATCTGACACAGAATGTCAGGATACTGCCAAGGTTGAAAGTTCCTGATCGGCTAGATTTAGGTGGGTTTATTATAATATATGAACAATCTAGTTTAAAAAGATACTAAAAGACTCATAATTTTAAAATATTGTAATCTGAAAGCAAAAAATAAGGTATTAAAAGATTAGACACAAGGAAACATAGTATACCTTACCTTAACTCTAGGTTACTACTGTTGCTATGAGCTAGTGCTAAACATAGATCTAACCCTCAAGGTCAGCAGGAAGACCAGGAAAGTTCATTGATTCAATCCTGATAAACTGAACACATATTTATTGAGTACTAATGTATAATGGTCCCAAATGACAAAATGATAAATACATAGACATTTAAAAGATACATCATTTACAATAAATGCTATAAGAGAAAACTAATGGTGGTACTTCTTACTAGGGTACCCACGATTGCAAATTCTGTTTGAAAAGAGAAGGCACTGAGTTCTTAGAAGGATTAAAATGTGTGAAGTGTTTCACAGTGTAGTGGATAATGCCTTCAACCTTGGTTTTGCTGAAGGAATAGAAACTTTCTCCTCAAAGGCAATTTCTATAGTAGTAAAATCTGAAGACTTACTATTGTGTGATTTACTAGGAAAGAACATTTCTACAGGAGCTAAACTTATAATCATTCATTTTTTAAAAGGAATTTAGGGCTTTGTGGGACCCACCACTTTCCTAAAGTGTCCAATTACTAACACAGGCAATAAATAGAAGGAGAAAGTTCTTGAAACTAGGAGGGTCAGAGAAGGTTCATGGAGCAGGAAGTCTTTTATTTGCATTGACAAAATGAGTAGGGAAAATATTTGTTTAAAGCTGAGACTCCTAACCACAGTGGCCACATTAGCTTTGGGAAGGCTGTGAGCCATCATCAGTCACTGTGCACCACATTTTGTGTGTACACCAAATATATTGTTACATTTCTTCATGAGCTGTTCATATATTTAATGACAATCTTAGCAGGGTTATAGAACACTAAGAATATTTTTACCACATCATTCCTAAAAATCACAACTTTAGTTGAAACTTCTTCTGCCTTTAAGTTATCTCAGCCTAAAGTTTCTATCTCTTCTTACTACTAAGTGCTCCCCTTTATTTCCAAGGATACATCTCTGATTGAAAGACAGGATATGGTAACTCGGAAAAAAATAGTTTTGAAGTTAGTCTCTGGCCATTTTTATTAATAGGCTACATAGTGCCTTTAATTAGTGACTCATCTTTTGTGTCATATGAGTTACAGCATCTGTCTTCAGCAATCCCAAATGCTACAACATTATAATAAAGAAATGAAAAACAGCAATCTTTTAACCAAAGAATTGCATTTTGCACTACTCATGTTCTTTCCCAAATCTTGGGTGACAAGATCCACGTGAAGAAGTGTCCTCAGAGGAATCTCTTTCTAAATGACTCCTGGAAATAGATGATAGGTGTTTTGTTTAACTGCAAATATCTAAAATGTAGTTTGGGGTTTGTCCCCTCTAGTTTCTTTCTAGATGTTGTGCATTTTTTTAATATTCATGTTTTAAACTCTCTTAAGTTCTACTACCAGAAAACAGAAGCAAGTATGTTGCATGTATGTAAAATTTCCTTTGAAAGTATCTATGAAAATATTTATGGGAAATAATCAGAAATATGACTAGTCAATTTTAATTCTCTGAACATCTGAAGTATAATATCTCCTTCACACCTACATGACACATTATGTTATTTGAACACATTTTTATAATTTACCCAAATGAGCTGATTCATCTTTATCTTCTTTTTCTCCAACAGAGAAACTGCCACAGAGTTAGCTGGAAGTCCACCAAGGTGAGCAGCTGGCTTTGCCTTTTTTGTACCTGGTTTTTGATTCACACAGAAGTGTGTACATACAAAAGTACTGTATCCTCTTTATGAGGGCTTTCTTTCTCTTCCTCATATCTGTTGCTATGTACATGACAAAAAATATGTGTGAGTCACATATTAATGATTTCACCAAGAAGTAATGAGGCTAACATTCACAAATGACTTAGAAACATCATTATCATTACTTTGAAGTTATATTATATATTTGGAGATGTATATATGAGCTACATTTGTCTCAGAAATCATAAAGATGTGATTTCCTTTATTATACTTATGGAAATTGGCAATCTGAAGACACTTTGAATTATTTTTTTATTCCTCAGTATATTGATTATAATTGTTGTGTTCAGGGATTTATAAATTTATGAAAGAATCCTGAGCTTTTCCTAAAGGACCTATGTCATAGTTTTGATGGTATAAATACATTTTTAATTCTTTTTTTTAAATACATAATAATGTCTCAAGAAATCAGTATATAATCAATGTATTTGATTTCAATGTATTATACACTTTAATATTTTATGTCAATATGTAAAATGATTGTAGGGTGCAGGTTCTAGACAACTAGCCACCAAGAATGATTACCATTACTTAATGGAAAACAAGAAGGAAGGGAAGGAGAAAAGAAAGGGAGGGAGCGAGGGGGGAGAGAGGAAGGAAGGAAGGAATGGTGACCATATTTTTAGAGCCATTGTCTATTTAAGCATCTGGCCTTTGTACCTAGGATTGTACCTCAGTCTTCAAAGGTCCTCAGAAACCATTCGTGAATAAATTATTATGTCATAGGGTGTTGCCTGAAAATTATTGGAAATGAAAATTAAGAAAATCTTGGAACAGGAAAAAGAAGAGCAAACAGAAGATGATCATGAACAGCACTTAAGTATAGGGAAAAGTACAAATCCTCACCATCTGGCAGAGGAGATAAGCACATTTGATTGCTTTTGTATGTAAAGAAAAACTTTGCTTATAGGATCATGATTAATATTGCCAAAGGACTGTTTACTGTGATCCAAATATTTAAATTACTGTATATCTTCATTCTTTGGATAACATCCCAAAGAAACATTTAAACCATGCACCAGTTTACAGGGTTACAGCCTTACATGTTTTCTGGTTTTTGTATTCTTGCTGAATTTGTCATTGGACTTTCACTCTGAAAAAGGGTCCACTGTGAAGACCTGAGCATTCCATTATTTGCAGAGAGAAAGAGAGTTGTGTATCTGCCCATCTGCCCATGTTTGTGGTGAAGAAGTTAATCCTGAAATAATGGAATTAGGAATGACTTCCAAACATTCATAGAATGGCTAAGGAGTGGACCACCTCTATTGTCAGAGCAGACCCACACCATGCAGTAATCATGCAGATGAAAATTACTTGGATGTCTGAAAATCTGCAGCTACTTTCTGAATTCTATTAAGTAGTGCTTTATAATGAATACCAAGCAGCCATCCACATATTCCCCAGAAACGATCTTCTGTTATTGCTGGTTTATTACTCAAGGGACAGTCTGCTCTCTTCTTGAGTTTGGTGGGTGGTATTTTGGTAATGAGCCTACTTATTTTTATGTCATGCATTTTTGTTATTCTAATGTTGAATCATGTTGAAAATAAGCAACATGCCAACAATTCCATTCTGACTACAACTCACAGTCATTGTGGTGCATGACAACAAGGGTGCGAAAAATAATACGTTAGTTATTTCTCAGTTATACTTTTAATAGACCATCAGATGCTTTTTTACTTTCTGCAGGAGCAATTTGGGACATATCCATTATCAGGTATTTCCTTTCTTACATTAACATACAGCAACATAATTAATTGATGATGAAGCCTTCCTTGATATCCACACTATTTCTTTAACTGGCATTTATTTGTTTTTACCATCCTGGAGAATTTTAGCAGTTGTTTGGTTTTCAGCCTGTTCTTATTCTTTGGGGCCTATCACCAGAAAAATGCAAATGAACCCTCAGATACTTAGGTACCATTTTAGAAGAAGGCATCAGTAGTTATTTTGTTTGTTTGTCAGCTAATGATTAGTGGAACAAGGCACTTTGAGTTTTTTATCCTTTTAGTCATAAAAGCCTGCTTATGCTGTGACATCTAAGAAAAAAAATGGAAAATTGCAATTCAGGCAACTGTTACCTAGTGATAGGTGGCTAGAAAGGAAGATAGTGGCATTTTGTAAGTTTTATGGTGTGATTTTTTTGGCTTTGACTGTCTTGAAATTTTCCAAAAGGCCACTGTTGCACAAGGGTGGAGTATTTCAACTTCAATTGCCTTACATGGCATTAATTTTACATAGCTGGCCACTGGTTGGTAATATTCTGTGAACATGTACAAATCTTGTGGCAGTGGATTCTGCCTTGGTAGTTAAAAATGCTTTGAAGTTGAAATGAAATATGTGCACAAGGTGGTTGAACAAGCCCCAGGTTTGTTTTTCATTACTATTGATAACCTAAATGTGTTTTTTAACTCTTTCCATTGCTGAAATCAAAGCTTGATAATAATATGTCACCAGAAAAAAATTAGATTATGTAAGCAACATGCACTAAGCATTGTAATTATAAGTATTAAAACTCACGATCTTGTCAGTATTAAAACAAATATTTAAACTGACTACAGTACAACTCATGCTGTCCTCTATCTTGAAGTGTCCCAGAAGTGGGATGTCTGATGCCATTTCCTGATCTGTGAAAATGATCAATTGTAATCCTGTGTGTGACTCCTTGCTTTTATTTTGCTTGTAGCAAAAAACAGTTTAGCAATCTCAACAATTTTTTCTCATTACAAGCATGTTTTTCAAGATTTATTTTTCATGGTAAGTAGTGTTCAGTTTAGATAGTTTTGTTTAAATCATAGTGAACCCCTAATTGTTCAAATGAAATAGAAGAACTAAATCAATTATGATAAGCTGGGTAAAGTATAAGTGATGCCTATGTAGATAAAACTTTATTTTGGATCACAGAATAAGGGTATAAAATGAGGCTTATATCAATAGAGGTTTTATTGTAATCATGCACCATTAACTGTTGTTTTTGAAAAAAAGAGCACTTTAATTTCTTGTTAACATAGTCCACTATGTTAAGTAAACTATGAAACATAAAGGGATTTAATAGACCTTCAAGGAAGTATCTTAAATACCACAGGAGAGATTCACAAGCTGGTTCTTCATGCTCAGAAGCCAGGATGCTCTTTGAAGAGCAAGAAGTATCAGTAAATGAAGCTTAAAATAATTACATATATAAATCAGATGTCATTTTATGCTAGATTTTAGCATAAATGAATGGAGGGAAGAACCAAAGGTTAAAGTCATGAAAGAAAAACTTAGTCTCCTCTTTGGTATTTTAGTCCAATAACTTGATTTTTTTTTTCCTGTGTCTCCTGTGATGGGGTTTGGGACATAAATATTAAATGCACTTAAAGTGGTTTAACTTAGAATTTTTCAACTTAGAATGTTTTGACTTTATAATAGTGTGAAAGTAATAGTCAGTAGAAATTGTACTTTGGATTTTGAATTTTGATCTTTTCTGGACAGTACAATACTCTCTTAATGTTGCGCAGCATTCCAGTTGGCCCCTTGGTCTTGAGGGCATCAGCTGACTCTCCAGTGTACTGTGTTGCTGAGCTAAGATATTCAGTAAGTTAGGTTATTTTATGCATTTTTAACTTACAGTATTTTCAATTTATGATGGGTTGATGAGGACATATTCCCATCATAAGTTAAGGAGCACCTGTATAAGCAATGGAACCCTCGATTCCTAGAATACCACATACACCATGGAATTCATGTTTGAGACCCTCTATCAAGAAAATAAAACTGTGTGGCTTGTGTAACTATCAGAGATAAAAGTCATTCTGTTGCAGCTTTATGTATAGAATTTTGGTATTAAATTATGGGTCTCTGTTACCTGAGATCTGAACTAAAGAGATGCCAGTTAAGGGAGGGGAGGACCAACCTATCTCACTGACCATATTTCTCAGTCATGGATATGGCTAGTCAGGTAACAGTGAAGAAAAAGATGGAAGCATAGAGAATTAAAATAAGTTCTGGCAGCTCACCTTGCTACTTGTCATTCTAGAGGGTTTAAGGTTGCATCTTCAGTTCCCTGTGGAGGGCTTTTGGTAGGTAACACACACTCATGTTTCTCATTCTCCTCAATGAAAAATGCTATCTTCTGAAAGACCTGTAGAAATGGGAAGATATGCATGTTGGTACTTCCAGGCCAACCTCTTACTAAGTAATCAAGAGTTGATGGAAATGTTCTGTCTTCTTTATAATCCCCGCAAAACAACAGTTCCCTCAATTCTGCTGAGACCTGAATCTAGTGCTGTTCAATATTGACAAAATTCATTATTTATTCACTAATTCAACAAAAGTACATCAAGTGCTAGACATAGTTGTAGGTTCTATGGGAGAAAATAGACAAACACCCTTTATTCTCTTAAGTAGTTTAGTCTAGTGGAAAAGGTTCAGATAATTCCAGTGCTAGTGGCAAAATAGAAAAATATCTAAGCAAACAGAGGGTGCTAAAGGATTCCAGCAGTGAGATGGACTACTTCTGATTGGAGGCAGCAAGAATGGCATCATGAATCCATTTTCTGAGCAGAACTTCAGTGGCTGGGTTAGTTTGAACCAGTGGCAATGGATTCTGCATCAGATGCCCTTGAAATTTCCAGAACCTTCCTCTTTCAGTTTCACTATTTTGCTACCAATGAAAAACAAGTTCACTGGCCTAATATTGGTCTCTGTATACTACATAGCCCAATTTTCTACTTCCAGCCACCAACTATCATATTGCAGCCTAACTCTGAGGTCACCCTAAGTGGCAGGTGGTAAAATGTATTCTCTTTTCCTCCACTCCTGATCCACACCTCCTAACCTTTCATATGCATCTTGCACTCCATGTCTGTGGCTGAATTCTTTCTTGCACCATCCTTTCTCTTACAATACCCCCCTTTATTATTTTTCTCAGATTGATCCACTAGTTAAATCACCCTAGGAAAATGCAGATTGAAGCCTGGCGTAGTGGCACACCCTTGTGATCCTAGCACTCAGGAATCTGAAGCTGGTGGGATCACCATGAGATTGAAGCCAGCCTTGGCTACATAGCAAGACCCTATGTCAAAAACAAAGAAACAAAACACACACAAAAAAAGGAAATAAAAAGAAAATGCAAATTGAATTTATAGCTACAGTCCAAGAGGTTGGAAAAAGTGTAGGGTTGGTTCGGCACTGCTACAGTCTGAATGTATTCCCAAAAATTCGTGTGTTGAAACTATAATCTCCAACATAACTGCAAGATGGCCCTCTTGGGGAGGTGTTTAGGTCATGAGGGCTCTGCCTTGGTGAATAGATTAATGTCACCATAAAAAAGTTTATACGCTGGATGTGGTGGTACACACCAGTAAATCCGGCTACTCCAAAGGCTGATGCAGGAGGCTCACAAGTTAAGGCCATTTTGAGCAATATAGTGAGATCCCACCTCAAAAATTTAATACATACATACATACATACATACATAGGGATGGGGATGTATCTCAATGATAAAGTGGCCTTAGGTTCAATTCCCAGTACTACAATAATTTAAAAGGTAAAATAAATTAGTAAACAGATAAAAGCAAATCTTATGCGAATGGATTCCATCTTTTCTACATTTCTGCCATGTGAGGACACTTCCCCGCCCCATGTGAGGACACAGTAAAAAATGTTTATATAAGATGCCAGCACCTTGGTCTTGGACTTCCCAGCCTCTAGGACTATGAGGAAAAATATTACTCTTTATAAATTACCCAGTCTGTGGCATTCTGTTATAGAAACCCCAAACAGACAAAGACAAGTTACCTGGTATGTCCTCTGCCATCCTCACTATGTTAGGATGGTGCCCCTCATCCTCACTATATCGCACAGAGACCCAGCAGCATCCAAATTATTCCCATGTGTCTCGTTTTCAGGGAGGAACCCCTTGCCCATGCCTAAGCCCATGGGTAGGAGAAATAGGGTTTCTTGTATTTTCAGTCTTTTTAATGAGAGATGTATTCTGCCAGCAGAGTCAAGAGAGGGGAGAAAAATAGCTTGTAGGTGCTTACAGAAACAGTATGAGATGTTCTTTCATTTTCTCCATACCCTATCGCAGGCAAGCTTCTGACCCTTTCATGCCATGAAACTGACTTGGTCAAGGTCAAAAGAAGCCTCCATCTAGTTAAACCTAATAGTCATTTTATCTGTTCTTAGGCCAATTATTTGGTCTCTTGGCTGCATTCAATCTAGGCAGTACTTCCTCCCCCCTGAAGTGCTTTCTTTAGATTTTTTAGGACACAGCTCTCCAGGGTTTCTTCTTCTCCCGTTGGCCACTCCTTCCCAGTCTTCCTTCCTGACATTCTTCCCCTGTGTATTTATTGTCCTCTAAGTGTTGAGATACCTCATGATTTTCCTGGGAAATTTTTCTCTTCACCTCTGGGGAGGATGTAGAGAGATTTCATACAGCTTCTCAGTTTTGAAGATCACGTTTATGCTGAAACCTCCCATTTTTATATCTCCATCCCCAACTTCTCCCTTGAGCTTCAGATATGAATGTCTGACCACTAATTTGACATCTCTACTTGAATGTATAATCTTAAACTTTCTATGGCTGTAAAGGAACTCCTGAATCCTCCTTCAGCCCACCTTCCCACCACACATCCAGCTGCTGGAAGGAGAAGCGCTAATATCATTTCTACAACCTTCTTCTTACTCCCAGTTAGCAGACAACCCATTGACCAGCTGTATTGACTCAGCCTCCAAAATTTATCTTTAAATTGTTCACTTTCTCTATCTCTTTCCAAGCCACCATAAATGTCCGCCTACACTCCTTGCCCCCTGCTTGGTTTCCTGACTTCCTCTTTTGCAATTTATTCCTCAATAGCAGCCTAGGTTACTTTAAAAACTATGTCACAGTTTCCTAAAAATGGCATAGTTTGGCTTCCAAGGGCCGCTCCTGTCTGTCTCTGCAAATGTATCCCCTCCCACTTTCCCTCAGGTTGCCCCACCATGCCTGCCTTCCCTGCCCTTTTGCTCTCCTCTCAAACCATCTCCCATGCATCCTTCTAGACTGGGACTGGCAAACTACAGCCCATAAATGAACTCCAGCCCATGGCCTGTGCTTATAGATCAATTTTCATTGGAATACAGTCATGTCCACCAGTTTGCGTGTTATCTATCCCTGTTTTTGTACCACAACATCAGAGTTGAAGAGCCATGTCAGAGATGATATGACCTGGCAAGTCAAAAATATTTACTGTTTACTTGTATAGAAAGGTGTGCTGACCCTTGTCCTAGACACACATTAGACACACATCGTTTTTTAATGATGTCTACTCTGCCCTGAAGAGTTTTATGCACCTTTTGTTTGTTCCCAAAGCCCCCTGTGCTAACTGCTTTCCTAGCATTTGCACCACCTGATAGTGTAATTTATTTGAGACTTCTGTACAATTTCCACTAAGCAGGAAATACATTGTGACCCCACTGTTATTCACTGCTTATCTCCAATGCCTAGCACTGCCTGGAACAGTGCTAGGCACTGCATAAAAATTTGCATATGTGTTTGACTGTCTGGGGGACTAGATGTTTGAATTAACTAATAAGTGTTTGAATAAATGTTTGAAATGGGAAAAGAAGGAAGAAGGATCAAGAAAACTTTCTCCTAAAGATCCAGTGATATACCATATATATGATTTCCACCCTATCACCCTTCTTACTCTACTCAATGAAAGTCTTTGGTATCCAGAAAATTTCATCTAATGGACTAGGAAATTAGTAACCTAATTTTGACTCTTCCCAAGCTGTCCAGAACTATTATTTTTGAGTACATATTCACCTAAAGGCTAAAGAGAACAAAGTTTGAGCCTAGACATAGTTGAATCCTGTATATGACATTTCTTAATTGTGTCACCTTGAGCAAGTTAGTAAATATCTCTGCCTCAGATTTTTGCTTATAGATTTGGAAAAATTGTAATGCCCTGCTGATAGAGTGGCTATAAGGAGATGGCCCATGTAAAGTATTTAGCTCAGTGTCAGGCACACAATAACCAATCAGCACATGGTAGCTATTGTTGTTCATTCCAAGATAACTATTTATTTTTGACCTGGTTTTCACTGTGTTCCCCAGGCTGGTCTCAGACATATCAGCTCATGTGATCCCTAACTGCAGCCTCCCAAGTAGCTAGGACTGCAGACATGCACCAACATGTCTGGCTCAAAGATATCTTTACTCTAATTATTATTTTTACCAACTCTTGGACCCTATTGCTTTATAAGAAGAAATCTTGGTCCGGGAATTTAGCTCAGTGGCGCCTCCACATGCCTCACAAGCGCAAGGTCCCAAATTCAATCCCTGATGCCAAAAAAACAGAAAAGGAAAAAGGAGTCTAGTGAAGTAATTTGGCACATAGCCAAACTCCAGCCTATGTTCAAATCCCAATTCAACCACTTACTAGTTCTGTGACCTTGTGTAAGTTTCTTCACCTTTCTGTGCCTCATTCTCCTCATCAGTAAAAGGGGCTAATAATAGGAGCAGCTGTCCTAAGTGAAGTAGTACATGTAAAGAATAAATGAAGTGGCCAGGAATTTAGCTCAGTGGTTCTGCTTCCTGCCTCACAAGAGCAAGGTCCTGAGTTCAATCCCCTTTACCAAAAAAAAAAAAAAAAAGAATAAATGAAGTGATATTTGTAAAGCTTTCATGCAGTATTTCCTTTGTTCCTTTATTATAAGGAAGTTAATGTCACGTTACTTGAATTTGAGGTAGAGAATCAAACCATTGGCCATATAAACCTGTAGTTCAGATTGTAATTATTCAGTGCTTAGATTTTTGCCTTGCTGTGAATGCCTATTGATGATTTAAAACAAAATATCCTAAGCATTAGATAAAAAATTCTCTTGACTTTGCCATGGTATACAAAAACAATGTCTCCCAAAGAAAGGATACAAATGGATGCTGACTTATAATAGTTCAGCTTAAAATTTCTCAACTTTATAGTGGCACAAAAGGGTTACCCAGTTGGTAGAAACTGGTATGTTGAGTTTTGAATTTTGATCTTTTCTTGAGCTAGAGACATTCGGTCCAGTACTCTATCCTGTTACTGCACAACAGCAATGAACCACGGCTCCCAGTCAGCCACAAAGTCATGAGGGGGAACAATAATACTCCATGATATATTCAACATTTTATTATTTTATAAAGGCCTCACATTAAGTGATTTTGTAGGCTAATGTAAGTATTTTAAGCATGTTTAGGATAAGCTAAGCTATCTGTAAGGTTAGGTATATTAAATGTATTTTTTGCTTTAGGATATTTTAAACTTCTGATGGGCTTATCAGGATGTGACCCCTTCAGAGGTCCATGAGCATCTACACATGCAAATACTACCCATCTACCATGGGCAGCTGTAGCAGGAACATGGTTTTCATTAACTTTCCAAATTACCTAAATCAAAACATTTCATTTTTTATAGTTGTGTCTGTAATGACTGAATTAAATTACACTTGTTTTATAATATATTGTTCTGATGTGTAACAGGCTATCAAAGGAAGGATCTTTACAAAGAAAACTTTAGAATATTGTTAAGTTACTCACTGCATGACCTATTTAGACTGCTCAGATTCTTCTTGTTGTAGCCTGCATAATTAAATTTTAAATGGAACATGATAAAGAAATTATACTGGTGATCTCCAGAGATTTTGCTACCCTATTTGGCTCTTTATAAGAGTATAGCAAAAACATCGTTTAAAATTTAATAAAGGCCTGCCCTAATTTTTTCTCATTTTAGATTTTCCTTATCTGCTCCATAATTCAAAGCAGTGTCAGGCACAAGTGTTACCTGAAATAAATGTTCAAAATAAAAATTCTTTAAAAACACATTCATCCTAATTTAAGGATTCCATTGTTTGTGCATGAGAGCTTTAATGAAGAAGTTGAATTCCTGTAAGATAAAACCTGCCATTTCCTGAATTTGTCACCATAGAGAGTTGGAGCTCTATTCATTGTTTGTGGAAGCATTTGTATTTTCAGAGCTTACAGAGCAAAAGGGTAGAAAATGGTTTCTGTGTAAGAAATAATTTTGCAATTAGAATTTCTTATTTGCTATGTAAAAATTGCACTACTTGAGAGTATTAAAGGAAAAACACACACACACATACACACACACCCTTTAGGAAAAAGGGCCAGTAAGAAGAATTTCTGACTTGAGTTTCCTAAGAGCCATTGCAGCCTCTTGGATAAATAATTTTTGTTTAATAACCTTTTGTCGTTCTTTTTTTGATATTTAAGGGAGACTGTCAAGATAAAATTATATGTTAAATTTAATTCTCTCATATCATTAAGAACATTAATAACATTTTCTAATATACAGTACCTCCATGTTAGGTGACCAAGTTTCAGATTGTTACTCTGCAGGGTTCCAGATTTTGCGGCCCTCTGAACTTTGACAAAAACAGATGGGAGAGTTTCCCTTCCTCCTTAGGTTTGTTTTTGGTGTTTTGTTTTGGGGGGGTTTTTTTGTACTGGGGATCAAACTCAGGAACTTGTGGTTGCAAGGCAGGTGCTGAAACCACTGAGCTAAATCCCTGGCCCCAGGTTTGGTTTTTTTTATGCCTTCTTAAAGGTTTGCTTCCATCAGTGTTTGGCATTATCAAGCTGTCAAGACCATATAAATTAATAAAATGTATTCTCATTTATACACATAGTTTTAAATCTATAAACCTTTCTTTACACATTAGGTTTTATAAATATTTCTATTACATATTTTCCTTTCCCTTCTATATGGCAAATGTACAGATTTCCTTTTGAGCCCAAATCACTCAAGCATCCTATGTTGTTTTCACATTTCAAATACACAACATTAAATTCACAAAACAATGTGTAAAACCAAGCAGAGGCAGTGACATAAGCCAACAGAGAAAATAAATTCACCATCAAGCCTCACTTTTCATCCTTAACCCTCTGTCTGTCATGCTATGGGAGGAGGGTGTAGCGTTAAGGAGTAATCCTCAGATACGTAAAGGATTCTGCAGAGCAACTCAGCCTGGGAACATGATTATCTAGTAAATAAGTGGACATTTTGCTTTCCCACCACAATATAGCATTTGAGACCCTCCTTCACCCAGGTCTAGAGCTGTAGAACCCTGGACCAGCATCTATAATAGTGACACTTGGTGACCCCTGGTTCATTACAGGCACCAAAGAAAAGGAAAATCTTTCCCAAATTAGGCTTTCAATGAAACAGGTTTCTGTGCAGAGTTCACAATTTAAAATAAAAACAAGGAATAAGGAAGATGCTGGTGGACATAAGAAATAATAAAACACCAAATTGAATCTATTGATATTAGGAACATCATTATTACCAATTCCATCACTGGGCACCCTTGTGAGCATGGAAGCATATGAGGTCCTACAGAGGATACCAAGTATGGTCCCTCCCTCTAAGAAACAAAAGATTCTACTAAAGAATTTAAACTCATAGAAGTATAGAGTACAGTAGTCACTGGTGTTAAGAGATGGAGAACAATAAGAAGACCTTGGTCAAAGGACATAGAGTTTTGGTTAGATAGGAGGAGAAATAACTTTGGGAAATCTAGTGTACAGCATCATGGCTATATTTAGTAATAATGTATTGTATATCTGAAATTTGCTACGAGAGTAGATTTTTAAATGTCCTTATCACAAAGTGATAACTAAATGAGATGGTGGATATGTTAACTTGATTTTATTATTCCACAATGTATATATTTATCAAAAATGTGTACAATGCTATAAATATATTCAAATTTTATTATGTCAATTAAAATAAATTATTTAAGTATGAATAAATAAATAAGAGATTCTAAAACTAGGAATCTGAATTATGATAAGAGAAAATACATTCTTCCTGAACATAAAGTCTGTCACATGATAAGGAAAAAAATATTTTGAATACATTAAGCACTATATAAATTTAAGCACAGAGGAGAGCAAGTACATTTTTGTATGGCAATTATAAAAATATCACAGTGGAGGACAAATGTCTTCTGAGGAAAGAAACAATAGTAAGAAAGCAAAGAGCAAGGAATGTGGAGTGTCTTGAGATGCAGATTTAGCTAGCTGGTTTCACCCAGGTGGTTTGTTAAGAGAATAAATAATGAAGTATAAAATTAGAGAACTAGGTAGAAGCCAGAGTGTAAAATTTTAAAATGATTGAAGAGTTTTGCTTTTGATTTGCTTGTTTTTGTTTTGAGTAGGACATGAGCAGTACTTGAGCAAGATAAAGATGAGATTCAAAGAGCATATCAGCAAAGTAAACCTGATGGCATCCAAGATAATGTGTTATGGTGGGAAGAGACAAAATGGAGGATTTGTGGACACCAATTTGTGACTCCATGTGGGTTTTGATGTTGTCTTGTCATGGTGTCATTCCTTGCCAAATTAGATGAAGTATAAATTTGATAATGATTCTTTGAATACAAGTAATGTTGGTGCAGAGGTCAGTGTCATGCTCAAATGGCCTCTAATTCATTCTGGCAATTTCTCAGGAGAAAAAAAAAAAAAGCCCTTCTTGGGGTGATTTCCATTGAGACAGTGTTTCTCTGTTGATTGCCCACCTCAATTTCCATCTTTTCCTGACATTCACTATGGAAACTTGGTACATAACATTGTTAGGGGAGATCTCTTGGCAACAGAATTGTGTGCACTGCTTCTTCTCATTTGGCCTTTCTCATCTTGGCCTGGAACTCCTTGGCTGATTTCATCATGTCTGGGATTTCATCTTTTCTGGGTTCTTGCCTGAAGCTCTGAAAGTTTGATAATGTTCAGTTGAGAAAGTCCTATCTAAGTTCAACTTCCATGATGCAAGAGTTTCTCTTTTATTCTTAGGCTGAATTGAAACCCAATTTAATGCAACATTTTAGCTCTTCATTTGGTCATTTAGCTCCAGTATTGCCTAAATTTTATGAATTTCACATAAAAGACCAGAGGTTAGTTTGGTGGTTCTTTGGGACAACTTTAGGTAAAATATGTCATAAAGCAGCTAACTGGTAAGTGACACAGAGAAACATACCAGGTTGTTGAACCACGAGGTTTTTAATTTTGTTTGTTAATATATGTGGCCACTCAACATCATACAGGGATGCATGTGAAGCTGAAAGAGCTATACTCATGTTATAGTTATTTAAAAGGGCAATAGTATTTTATAATTGGGAAATTAAACTGCTCAAAAGGAACTAGGACTGGAAAGCAAGATGGAATAAGAGTAATTGTCAAAAATTTTCATCACCTAGTGACTCTGCAAAGATTTCTTCTTTCCTTCACCTTTTCTGCTCTGTCATTGGATTCTCTCCCTTCTCTAATATACATATGCCTTGAGGTTGATTTTTGTAAAGTACAAAGAAACAGTAAGGCCTTTAGAGGAAACAAAGGGTAAAAAAAATAGCTATTGTCTGTGGAGCAATACTCACATTTTAACATAAAGATTGTCCAAGAGAAGAACACAAAGTTATCTGCATAAGAATTGTGCAAATATTCTCATGATATTTGATGGTTCTCCCTGCAATATACACCTGGTTTGTGAGCTACGTGGAGCTTGTTTTAAGTTTTTCCTTGTTCTGTAGAAGAATAGACTGATCAAAGAATCTAAACCAAATTTCATAACCAGACAAGTTGCTGGACAAGTAGATATTTGCTTGGTGTAGATGGAGTCCAGTTATCATTTCAGGGTTCATTCTTGGGGCAATAGAACCAAGAATTCCATTAACTACTTTCTAATTAACGGTACCTTTTTCCCTTATTTTTTTTTGTAACTTCTACCTACCATTCCCCCATCCTTTCCACCATAACCTTATTCTATCCGAATAAAAGTAAAATACTGAAACAAGTATTCATGTTATCTTGATCCTGGTACTAGAATAGTGTTTCTCAACTTTTGATGGGCATGAGAGTCATCAGAGAATTTTGTTTAAATGCATATTCTGATTCAGTTATCCTGGGTGAGACCTGAAATTCTGCACCCATGGTTCAGATGATACTGGCCATTTTTTCAGTAGTAAGGATGACAGATGCAAAAGTTAAATTTTATTTAGAAGTAACAGTCACTCTCCAAACCTTTAACAATTATTTTGTACTTTTAGGAATATAGTGCTTCGTTATTCTACTTTGTGTTTGGTTGGCTTGCTCCTATTTATTTTTGAGAAGATGTTATAAAGCATTTTAGAAACTGCCTCTGCAAGAGTAATTTCTTTACAAACTCTGTGTTAACTATAAAACCACTGTAGAAGTCTAAAGAATGAAAAGAACTCCATAAAGCCAATATTGTATTGAGCCCATATGAGTTTAGAATACAGTATCAATCAGGATTTGACTTTCAATGCTATACTTTGTGATGAGTAGCTATAATTGAGAGACCAGAAATTTTTATATTACAAAGGCTTTATTTTGCAAATGTGAAGTATTATTTGCACCAAGCACCTGAATTCTCAGATGTTCTCTCTCTTTGTCAGTGACTGTGGACAGTATAAGTCTAGATAGCATGACTGTTTATACAGGGGCAGAGAGAGAGAAAAGGAATGAGAGAGAATGTGAATCTGTGAATTGACTACAATTTTGAAGATGATTTCTGGAAACTGACATTTATTGACTATGCAGATGTTAAAGTTGTCTTTGTTTTATTTATTCCATATGAAACTGGAAAGTATTAAAGAAGCAATATTAGTTTTTTACTTTCACCTCTATTCCCATTCATCCTGTCCCCTCTACTGAAATAAACTGAGGTGTCTTAGATATAGCAATCTAATTTGGAATGACTCAAGAGAGATAGAGAGAGAGAGATAGGTAATGCTGAATATTCAGAATCCAATAATAAAAAATAATCACTTTAGTGAAAAGCCAGCTGTTCTTTGTTTTCTAATAGGCATGTGATGTTGATGAAAAATAGCATTCAAATAAAGTTTACCAAGTAGAATTGGTTTGATTCAGAATATTATACTATTTTGCAGAATAGGAAATGTTATTTACATTTAACAAAAAGCTGAAGAGTAGAGCCAGTCCAAAGACCCAAATACCAAAGGATTATCTTTAAATTTAGAGAATGAAATATGCCAGTGCATTATATTAAGGCCTCACCTGATAATTCTTTCAGAGAATATGCCTGTGTTTTCTGTGTCCTTCAAATTTCATTTGAATGAATGCTTTATGGATTTTTGCGACGCTTAGGGATATGTTAAAATACCATTGCAAACATACCAGGCAACTTAGGTTTAGATGATTTTGGGCTTGAATTATTTCAGCATCCTGCAATTTGAATTACTTGAGAAACAATAGAAGTTGTGTGACAATTCAGAGACCCTTTTCTGTGTCTCCCTTATGTGTTTGTAAGTTCAGTGAATTTTCCCAAAGAAGAGCTGGAGACAAAGATTTGAGTCCAAGGACAAAGGGGAATGTGGACATGGGACAGAAGAGAAGAAAGCCAGTAAATCATGTGCATGCGTGAGTTACTGCCTGGGCAACTGGGACTCCAGCCCACTGAAGACCCTGTGAAACACTGTCTCATGGAGGGGCAAGAAAGCGGCTGTATTTATTCTTCATGCCCAATCCCTCTCTGCTTCAGGGTGCTCTGGGGATTTTTGCTCTTGTGTACTTCTGGTCCTGCCCTTATGCAGGTCAAGAATTTGTAGGGCAGAGAAAATAACCTCTGCAAGAGGAAAAGGCATACATCCACAGGCTTCTTGGAAAAGAATCTGTAAGCCAGCTCAGGGAAGGATAAAGCTATAAAAGCAAGTCTTGGACAATATCTATATTATCAGTGTGACCACTGCTGAACTTCCAGCACCTATTATATGCCTGGTTCCTATCAGATGCTTTAAAAGTGTTTATTCAAGAAAGGAATGGAGGAAAGCAAGAAGGAAGAAAGGAGGGGGAGGAGAGAGAAGAGAAAGGAGGGAAGAGGCAATGGGGGAAGAGTGAGCAAGGAGGGAGGGAGAAGGAAGAAGAAATGAGTGATTCAAATAGAATTAGAAAAAAGTCGGCATTGGCAACACATCAGCCAGCAACACTGACAGAGCAAAGATTAGAGATACTTTTTGAAAATAATATTTCACTTCTGATTTTGATCCCCTTTCTAAGATTGAATGTTAAGTTTGCAACACTTATTATACATAAAATATGGGGGGGGGGAGAAAGGATAGACATGGGCAAGCAAATACCTCTGTATATCAACTACCTTGATTCTGAAGGAGTCAGCCACTTAATTTCTTAGAAGTATGTTTATCTTTGATTATTGAGGATATATGAGTTTCCATTGTCCTGGGCCATTCATAATTATCAGTGAATTGTTGAAGTGCTGCCCCGCTTCTTAGCCCTGAAGAGGACGGGGAATACAATTTGGAGAAAAGACAGACAATGTCCAGCATATAGACAAAAATGAAAAAATTCCTTTAGTCACTTGGAGTTTTGCTACTATCGAGAGGTTAAGCTTAACACAAACAACTCTGTTTATATTCTGCAAACATATTTGAATGTAGCATGAAAAAGCTAGTAAATCACCACTTGTATATGGCTCCAAACATAGAAATATCTAGAAATAGCATATGATTGTTTTCATTTATTATTCTGATAGTTTTCATTATATAGATAGATAGTCATAACCTGAGAACATATCTGTTTGGTCAAGTGTGGATCTGAATGTATTTATAAGTGTAGTGAATGTGAGTGCATTGTTGGGGAATACGGGAGCAGGAAGGTTTGTACAGAGGGGTCCCTTCCAAAAATAAGTATTTATAAGTTTATTTTCTGGCTGGATCATTTGTAACTTCTGTTTCAGTCATGATTGGTACAAGATTATATGAATTGCTCTGCAATGATAATATAAAACTTCAAAAGGACATTTCTTGCAGAACAATCCCCTCTCTAATTATGGCAACAATGTTAACTTCATAATTCTGTCCTCTTAGTTGGTTCATGAGTGATGTTGTTCGAGACAAACCATATCAGGGGGAAAAGATGTATAGGAAGGCAACATAGAGCATGCAGAGTTTGAAAGTGTTGTATCAGTCAAGAGCTAGTAAGTTAGAAATACTTGCTGTCTTCCAGAAACATGAGCAGAAAGAACTTGACAAAGATTTCTGGAGTTTTTCCTGGAGAAGTGAAGAAATGTGCTACTGAGACACAGGGCCAACATGGACCCAGTGTACTAAGTGTTTTCCTGCCCCAGGAGCCTGATGCCATCTCCCTCGCTGGGCCTCCTATGACCCTGGCACAGGGTGCAGGCCAGCTACATAGGGTTATGGGAATTCAACCCAAAACACTTGCTTTCTTCTAGCAGGACTCCAAGCTCCTCTCAACAATTTCCTCATACTGATTTATTGATTTAATTTTTAGTTGGCAATGGTGGTAGTTATAAAGTAAATTTACCCCAGGAAAACAGGATATTTTGAGAGTTCATTAATGCTAACACATTGCACTTGGATCCTAGATCCACTACTTTCCATCTGCCCAAATCAGCTTCAGCAAGCAAACGACTTGTCCCTCCATTTACTTAGTTGGGATGGTAGGAAAAAAGACATGAGTTTATTTGCCTCTTAATTGTTAACCTTAGAACTCAAAGCTGATGACTTTTACTAATACTGTGTTTCTCATCATGCTTGAATTTTGGCAATGTATTTTTCTTTAAGTATTTTGATTTAGGGCTCAAGGGAAAAAAATCACCATAGATATATATATTTCTTTTCTGTTATTGAATCATGCAATATTGGCTTAATGTTGGTTATCTGTTTCTGTGTAGCAAATTATCCCAAAAGTTAGCTGCTTGGAGCAACAAGAATTTGTTACCTCCGTTACTCAGAATCAGGATACAACATGGCTTACCTGGGGACTTGTACTCCCAGGTTTCCCACAAAGCTGCAATCAAGGTTTTGGCTGGGCCACAACCTCATATGAAAACATGACTGGAAGGACATACTTTCAAGCTCACTTGTGTGATTGTTGGAAGGATGAAATTCCTTGTGAGCTATAAGACTGAAGGCATTAGTTCTTGCCTTTCTGTTGAATGGGGCCTCCCTTACTTCCCTATGGGCCTTTCTATAGGGAAGCTGCCTTCCTTTGTAACAAACAAGAGAGACCAAGATAGAAGACATAATCATGCTATAACTTAATCTCATGACCTCCCATTACTGTTATTGTGTCCTCTTCAGTATAAATAAGTCATAAGGACCGGTCCATATTAATAGGAAGGATTATACAAGGACATGAATACAAGGAGGTACAGGTCATTAGGGGCCATTTTAGATGTTGCTTATACTAATGTGATTCCAATGTGAAATACAATAGAGATATTTTTGCTGCAGCAGATGTTGTGCTCTAGAACAAATTCTGAATTATTTGTGGTGATGTGGATTACTACCTTGAGGGTAAAGAAGAAATTATAAGTCCAAGAAAATATAAGTAGATTAACTATTTCTTTGATAATTGGATTGTCCCACTGTGGCAAAGAAAGACCAGGCTAGGTTAGCAAAGTGGCTCAGGGTAGGCCCCACATATAGCACTATCAAATGACTCCTTGGGAGGAGCAGAATTCCCACATGGGGATTACAGAAGAGTTACTTAAACTCTAGAAGGAAAAGAGTATGTGGAGCTGGGATCTATATAAGATAGGAGGAGAACAAACTTAAATGTACAGTACTTACAAAATTGAGAGAAAAGACTCAATTGGGAAGAAGATTAAGATGCTTAGAAAGACTCTAGAGCTTGGGCAAAACTGTCCTCAAAAAATCTAGTTATAACACCTACCCAAGATTGCTCCTTTATGGGGTGACTCTGTAACTTGCCTGTTTCAGGGTGGGCTAGCCATACCTTAAAGCAAAGTCCTCTGCCCTCACAGGAGAAGGCAAATTTAGTCCATACTAATAAGCAAGAGTCAGCATATCTTGGGCATCTATCAGACTGGAAGTTGTGCTAGTCCACTTTTTGTTACTGTGAAAAAAAAAAAAAAAACCCTGAGATAATCAGCTTATAAAGAGAAAATATTCCTTTTGGCTTATAGCTTTGGAGTTTTCAGTCCATGATCTATTGGCTACATTTTGGGCCTATCGGTAAGGTAGTACACAATGCTAGGAGCATGTGGCAAAACCATTCACTTCATTTCTGGGATATGAAAAAAGGAAGGTATCAGTGTTCCACAATCCCCTTTGAGATTAGCATCCCCTTTTAGAACAGACCTTCTACGAGGCCCCTCCTCTCAAAGGTATTTACCACCTTCTAAAGCACCAAGCTAGAGATCCAAGCATTAGTGGAAGCCAAGAATCCCTGTTTTACTGCTGAGTCTTGGTGTGTGACTTCAAGCCCAATGAGTCATCTGCAGTCACTGGGTTTAGGTAACTGATTTGGAAGAGGTTCTGTCTTTCCTCACCAATAACCTTAAACATGTTTCAATGACATATATATATATGGATAGATAGATAGATAGATAGATAGATATTTGGTTAAATCCAGTAGACCCTTTAGTACATACATTGTATAGACTCTTGGCAATTGTTGATACTGTTGAACCACTTCCTTATTCCTTGTTAAGTAAGTCTTCCTTTGGCTATAGGGATTATTTGGAGTCATTAGTAACCAGATTTGGCCTAGGAAAAGTATTTTTCATAAGAAGAGCAAAGGACCTGGACTGGCCCCACAGTGGTCACATCCACCAAGGGACAGTGAAGATACCCCCAGAAAGAGCATTGGCCTAAGAGGTTAAAAAAGAAGCCAGATTGGAGTAGGTTTAGAGGTGAGTCAATAATGAGCAAGCGCAGAAAATTCATTCAAGAATTTCTTCTTCAAAGGGGACATGAGAGAGAAGTGCTAGTGGTAGCTAATGAGAAACAATGGACCTTGAGCTAGGATGTTGCTTAAAGATAGGGAAACCTGTTCATGGTTAAATGTATAGCAGGGATCAAGAGGGGTGGAGGTTGGAGGTAAAGTCGCTGAGAAGACAAGAGAGCATGCAATCAAGAACAAAGGTGGAATTAGACTGAGAGCAGAGCCAAACTTCATCTCCACAGGAAGGAAGGAGAAAATGTGCATGTGTATTCACATCAGCTCATGGGACTGGGGGCTCAGTAGGCCACCTAGACTTTCAACCTGAGTAGACTGGCGTGATCCTAACTGCCCTCACATGGGTAGGAAGAGCAAGGTTGGCAGATGGCCGCTGGGGAGTACCAACAGCATTTCCCCTCCTCGTGCTTTGTTACTTGCCCTTGATTCATGGGGTAAGGAGTTCTGTATAGCAGCAGCACAGACCCAAGAAGATAGAGGAAGGGATGCATAATATGAACAAGAAGGGAGAGATGACCAGCTAGGGGAGGCCTTATGAAGAAGCCTTGGGCTGGGGAGCATGGTCAGAACTTAGGTATTCAGGGGAGAGACAAAAGCAGGTAACATGCACTGACAACCTGCTCTCTCTGCTGGACCCTGCGTATGTCACTTGTCTACCCCACAGCTTTTTGTCAGAGAAATGACAAGTCTTTCCTGTGGGCTTTCAGCTGGCAAGAGGAAGAGTCAAAATCTGCACTGTGGTTGTGTGTTTTCTAGTGTGTGCCATGCTGTGTCTCCAGGACACAGGCAAGCCAGAAACTACCTGGGCTTGACTTAGGACTTGAGTGGCTTTGCCAAAACAGCTTTGACATTGGCAAAGTCCACACTTATCTGACTAGACACTGTCAGAGGCCTGAAAATGTTGCTGGGGATAATTGGAGGATGACCAGACAGCTCTAGGAGCCTAGCACTGTGTGTTTCCAAGCAGCAAGTGGTGTTTGTGGCAGTCACTAGCATTACACACCATGGTGCTGTTGATTACACACACCAAATGTCCTAAGGAAGCCACAGCAAGGGCCTGTCAGCAGCTGTTCCCAAATAGAAGCCGAGGGAAGGTAGCAGTTAACGATGTTGACGAATTTCTGACGGGGCTATTACAGTGTGTTAATGTGCATTCTCAAACAATATGTTTCCGTCTTCCACTTTTTCCCCCTGCTGGTTTGATTGAGCAAACCATAGCGACCAGAAGTGCAAGATTTATAGACAGTATAACAAGGGCTGGGGAAATAGGCAGGGGAGCCCCCTTGGGGAGGACTTTACCTTTTAAAACTAGAGGGGAACAGGTGCTCTGGAATTGGCCTGTAACTGCAAATGGGTGGGGATGGCATTCCTGAAGGGAAAGGTTACTCAGATTAACAACACTCTGCAGAAAATGATGACATCCTGGCTCCGTCATTAAAACAGGTGGCTGTCATTATCGCTGCTCACTCATAATGGGAAGATAACACAGGCTGAGAGAGATTTATATGGGGCCCAGAAAGATAAAATTACACATAAAGGAGGAAACAAGGCATAAAGAGGGCCAATTTGGGGAATTTCTCTCCCCACAGGACTGCACGTGATACTCATTAATGGTGTAGAATTTGTGTCACTATATCCAGAGGGTTAAATTACCTACAGCACTTTCATTTATTCAGGTTTATTCAAGTATCCTTCGGGAAAGATTTTTTTTTCCTCTTTGAATGTTTTCCTTTAGTTTAAGGGAGTGGTAAATATAAAAATGTACTGTTTATGACAAAACTTGCCCCGGCTTTTTCCCAACAAATGATGTTGGCTGCTCAATTGAGGGTTGAAATCAAGAGGTGAGAACAAATAATGAAGAGGTCACAGGGGTTTCCTGTGTTGTCTGAGGTTAAGAGTGGGTACCCTATTTTTCTTTTCTAAAAGAGATGAAATTTTAAAAAATTAATTCAGTGTACTTAATGGTGTTAAATATTTCCTGGTAGTATTCTCTAAGTATAGTATCCTAGAAATATGTGCTCAATACTTATAACAACACTTCTAAGGTAAATTCATTAATTATATCCATTTTAAGATGAGGTACAGAGGAGCTTCTTAATCCCTATTCTTGCCCAAAGTCATACACCTAGAATATTGTGTAGTTAGGGTTCCACCCAAGCACTCTTCCTTCAGAAACTATGCACTTAACTTCTACAATTCTCTGTCTACAGTATGCACATATTGTCCATTTTGAGTTTTAAGGGACATATAAGTTACTCATTTATACTATCTTTAAGTCTCTGTTCTGGTAAGAACACATTTTAAAATCTCAGCTGTATAAGAAGTTGTTTCATTAAAGGTTGATAAGATAGGAGAATCACACTTGTGCTGGAGCCAATGATGGTATTATCTGTTTCAGAGGGCATCTTTAAAATGTGCAGCCCTTGTCACAGGCAGGCCTTGAGAGCCTGCTCTACTTTCTGTGTGTACAGTCAGAAAAGGCAGGGTAACCTTTTAAATCCATTACAAGTTCACACACTAGCTCTCAAACATGAAAGATCAACACAAAGTTCCAAATATGCTTATGTACTTACTCCAGCCAGTCCCCTACCTGCTGCACAAAATCTTACCCTTAGAAACATGATTGGGAGGATATTTCTTTGGAGAGTCCGAATGCCTTTTTTCCTGGAGATTTACAGCTGATTGGGCACAGATGGGAGGTAAGGTAATTTACCCTTTCCCTGCCTCTCTCTGTTCTTCATTTGACAAAAGACATGAGCAGCTCTTTTGCCTTCACAAGGCGTAGCCAGATTGCCAAGTAATTACCTTGATTTATGAGGGCAGGAATAGAAGGTAGCAGGAAACATAATTTTTAACCAAGGATGGCCAGATTACCACTCCCATAACTTGTAAATTATCTCATGTTGTGTTGGACCTCTAACAAGTGTGTTGAAGAGGGGGACAACATCTAATTACTTCTGGGTCCTCAGTGCCTAGAACAATGTCTAGCTTTCAATGTTTATTGAGTAAAGAAACAAATCCATAAGTGAACACCTACTATGCACTCCCTGTGAGACACAAATGTTTTCACCTTTCTGCTTCAAAGTAATAAGAGGTGTAATGACAAATATACAAAAAAGTACCACAAATAGGCAAGGGAAACATGGCCTTTTGGAAGAAAGAGAAAATGCTTCCAGTTTCAGGGAACAAGAAAGCTTTTGTGAATACTGTGTTGGAGAAAGCTGGTAGCAGATAGGTGGGGTTTTTTAGGAGTTAGAGGCAGAAATGCACAGAATACACTAGAAAAATCACAGTTGGTCTTGGAGCATTAGATATGCACAGGTCATATCAAAGAATAGGAAAGCTAGATGCAGTATTGGACACAGTATGGGGAGTGTTGAATGTCAAGCTGGATCTTTCACATGTGATTCACCAGACAGAGAGGAACAATTAAAGATTTTGAAAGGAAAATCACAAGTCACCTTGGCAAGGTCAAGTTTATAATAGTGAGGGGTGAATCTGGACACAAGGCAACCAGTTAAGAGGCTAATAGGTTTGTTCAGAGGAAGGGCAAATACAAAGAAAGATGGTGGACGTGAGAATCAAAAGAAAAGATGTCTCAGAGGCATAATTTTTAGGAATTAGAATTGTTTACATGACAGCAAAAATAAAAAAATTATTTAGAGTTACAACTACAGATTTGAACCAAAGCAATTGGTGGTGAAGAAATAGCGGAGGTGGGTCAAGGGGAAGAGATGTTGTCAGAAGGAAGCCATAGAATTGGCTTTTGGTGGGACAGGACATAAGGGATTAGAAATTTCCCTCTCTGGGCTGGAATTAGAGAGTTCCAAGCTATCTCTATGGAAGTGGCAATTGAAGAAATGAAAATGAATCACACCCTGAGGAAAAATAAGTGAAGTGAGGTATTAGAGAACAAGTCAAGAAAAATAGTTGTCATTAATTTTTTGTGAGCATGAAATATCCAAGAATAGAAACTCACATTTCTTCCTTTGTGACCAAAATCTACCCCCAGCATCTCATGCAAGTCCACGGGGCATACAACTGTGCATGTTCAAACCCTTGGGCACATCTTCACAGACTTCATTCAGGATGACCCCTGTCTGGCCCCATGGCTCAATGAGAGTAGTGGCAGTTGTTGGATTGTTGGAATTACCCTGCTTCTACCCTTTAACTGCTTAGTCTATTCCTAGCACAAGCAGCAAGAATAATGTTTTTAATATAAAAATCAGACCATGCCAGTCCTTACTTCAGACTCACTAGGACACAAACCACAGCTCTTGTAAGCACATCTAATCCCTCCTCTGTAGTCTGGCCAGGAAGCTCTCTGCCCTCCTTGCCTGCTGCTCCTGTGGTCATTCTGCTTCCTTACAGCCACTATGCCCTCTTTAACTCTCTCCCTCCTGCCTTGGGGTCTTTAGAAAATTGAATGAGTCTCCTCCACTTGGACTTCTGTCTCCATCTTGAACTCTTTGCTGAATTTTTCTCATATGCTACTTTCTCAATGCATCTTTCAACAACATCTCTATTAAGATCTCACTTCCACTTGGAGCCTACCCCAGAAATCCTTCTCTAGTCTCCTGCTTGTAAAAATGACTGTGACTCTGGGATCACACTCCCTGGAGCAAACCTTAGCTCTCCTGTTTCCCACCAGTATGTCCTTGGTTTACCTACTTCACCTTCTCTGGGGCCTAATTTTTCTCATTCATCAAATGGGAATATAATAATAAGTCACAGTGAGGACAGATTAGATTCACATATGTAAAGTGCTCGGAATACCACCTGATATATAGTTCTCTAGAAGAGTTAGCAGTTATTATCCCATACCATTTACCATCACTGGGCATAGTATTTACCAGTTTACTTTTGTGTGGGCCTCTTCCTACTAGAACTTTACCTCCACTAAGGCAGGGATTTTCATTACTTTTGCTCACTACTATATCCTATCCCCAAGGCTTAGAATGGGAGCTTATGTAGGTGCTCAATAAATATTTATACTATTGATGTTTTTTCTGCTCTTTTCATATTTGTGTTTGGTTTCCTTTACCTTGACTTTAGGAAAGATGGAATTCATAAATTGACAAAATCAGTCTGTTCTGAGCCAGGACACTGTAATTCCTGGGTATATTTCCTATTAACTAGTGATTCTTTCTCTCAGTGCCAGAATCACAGGTCTGTAAAAGAAACCTGTAACTTTTTTCCTCAGCCACATTCCCAGCTCCAGCTCATCCCACTGAGGTTTCCCTCCATCCTCAGTCCCATTCTGGGTGAGGGTTACATAGGTAGAATCCTCAAGGGATCTCCAGTCCCTGGGTGGAGGGCATGGTCCCCAGTCTGAGGATCCCTGATTAATATGTAGGTAAGAGGCTAATTATCAGTCAATCCAGTACTGAAAACGTCTCCAAACGTATAATCCTTATATATCTCCAGGAGAAATGTGGTTGAGACTAGTAAGGCATCAGATTTTGCTCTCAGTCTTTAGCCATTGCAATACAGTTCTTTTTCCATGGTCTTCTTGACACTGAATTCCCTCCACCTTCTCAGAAAACATTTGTGTGTGTGATATAAAAGGCTTTTTTGGGGTAAATCGGTTCTGGCACTTTGATTATCTGGTCCACTAACTTCCCAAAGGCCATGTCTCCATTCCCAGGGCTCATCAGTGGTTCATCTACTCTTTCTTGGGGCTGCTTGGGCCATGGGTCTAGTCGCTGAGCAGTTCAGCAGTCTTTGACAATACCCACTAGACTTTCATATCTCCATTAGCTCCCATGTTTGGTAGGATGGGCAGAAATAATTTCTAGATGTATAATTGTCTTTGTTAGTATGTACTCTTTCCTACATAATCTACAGAAGCACCATAGAATTAACAAATGTCAAAATATAGTTTCAAACATTCCCTTTTGGGCCAAACCAGTATTTTAAAGAAACAGTCATGCTCCTATAAGCCTTTTCCAATATAATATTTTGACAGAGCACAATTACACCTCCCAATAGTTCATCGTCCCAGCCACCTTTGCTCTTAGAAACTGAAAGGTAGCCCAGGGCATGGGATATTTGGAAGCATTCCCTTATCCTGGGAAAATGCCACATGTACAAGGAGCTCCTGTTCTCTTGTCCACTCCTCTCAATAATGGAAGACTCCTCACTAAACCATCTGACTCAGCCTAACTGTGCGCAGTGCTCTGAGCCTCCCCCACAGGGGTGATCTGGAACTGGCTTCTCTTTCCATTGTTCCCAGCCTCTACCTGGCTGTAAGTAAAGATACCTAGGGCATGTCATGGAAATTACTTGGGTGCTGAATTGATACTGACTACATGCTCTTAACACTCTGAAGAGATTAGAGAGAGACCCAGGATACTAGATCACTACTAACTGCTACCACTTTTCTTAATTCCAAAATTTAAAAATTTCAGAGAAAGAGCACCTCTGTAGTTTAGCAGAAACTTGGCCTCATCAAAGCATGCAACTGGAAATCAGTCAAGTAAACATATATGGGGAACTAATGGTTGCCACTTCTATATTACCAACTGGTTTGCACCTTCGTGTGTGTGTGTGTGTGTGTGTGTGTGTGTGTGTGTGTGTGTGTTTATGTGATACTGGAGATTTCAGCAAGGGCCTTCACATTGAGCTACATTCTCAAACCTTTTTCATTTTTTATTTTGAGACAGGGTCTCTCTCTAAATTGCCCAGATTATCAAATTGGTAATCCTTCTGCCTCAGCTTCTGAGTACTGGGATTAAAAATGTGTGCCACCATTCTCAGCTGACTTGCAACTTCTTTCCCTCTGTGATCCTGCAATTATATCTTCCCAAAATACAAACCTCACTTCCTGGCTAGGCCCAAGCTTGTTCTATACCACTAGGAAAATAGATTTCTTACCTGAGATACTAGCAGGAAATAGAGTAGCCTCAGAAGAATGCCCTGTAAGCTAGGCCTGAAGGAAAGGGTCCGGGAAGCCTTTAAACTGGGGATAGGGGAATGCCGCCAAAGCTGCATCTTCTGTTTGGGCCCTGAGATTTCTTATTTTTTTACTTTATCAAGCTTCTTACAAGTTTTGTGATTCAGTCTTTTCTTTCTGTGACTGAATTAGTAGTTTCCAAACATTTGAGAAAGCCATGATCCTGTTCAGAAAGCCAAGGCCAAGCTGGGTACCCTCTAATAAATGGGCCTGGTTCTCTGCACCATGCTCCTTAGGTCCAAAGGCTTGCACCTCTAGGACTTCCTCTTCACTCTGCTCACCCCTCTCTAAGACAGACAAACTCCCTTGCAGAGAGGTTCTTTCATTTCAATGCCCTTTTAAATCACAGACCTTTTCAAACTCTCTACCATCCTTCTTAGTGTGATCAAACCAGGGTTCATGCCTCTGCCACAGATATTAGCTGACTCTGGTTCCTTCCAAATGCCCTTATTTGTCTCAGTACCAACCTAAAGGGCACTGCCTTGACCCAGGCTCCCCAAAATGAACACACACACACACACACACACAAACACACACACAATAGGTGAAGTCAGTATTGGGGAGAGTATTTCTGGGGAAAGAAAAGAAAATTCAGGGTGAAAATATGTAGCATCATACGTCCCAGAACGGGAAAAGACCCTATGTGTGTGCTCCCTCCTTCTCTAAAATTTTATCCAACCCATCCCATCCCACAGTCTTCTTCTCTCCTGTCATCTCTGTCGCACTCCCATACTCCTGCATCTTCTGGAACAATACATCATTTCTCAAATCCCACTTGTGTCATGTCAATGACAGCTTCCCAAGGGGCTGTGCCTCTGAGTAGTCTCTCTCGTCTGGTTTTGCAGCTGTGGGTAAGAAGGAGTGGTCACTTAGTCCCACCATGGAAGACAGCATAAAGTAGAGGAGGACATAAGGGCTTCTCAGACTGGTTTGCAGTCCGTTTCATTTGCTCTTTTCAAAATCTCTCCTGAAATCCAGTCACTTCACACCATTAAGATCTGTCTCTGACTGAAAACCTTTATCTTGTCTATGAAAACAATTTACATTCTCCAGGTTGATGGAATGTCACCTCTATTTTTGATGCTAAAAGACAGTCTGTCCCCTTTCTGGGCCTGGGTTTCTTGACAGTCTTCTCTGATTACCTTGGCCATACAGGGGACCATATGTCATCTTGCTTCCCTTTCCTCATTGCTGAGTTTGTTTCTTGCAGCAGGAGTGGTGTCATGGGAGGGATGGCATGCAATTGCAGTTTCTGTGAGTGTCTATGTTTGTCTAGTGTTCTTGAAGAAAGGCAGGAAGCTTGAGCTGGGAAGGCCACAGTTTGAATAATAATTATGAGTGTGTCCTGTATCTTTGGGTTGTTCGAATCCCATAGGACTTGACTAGGACAGAAAGAATACAGTGTGTGTGTCTGAGGACAGATGCTGCAGGTGACAGAAAGACTGCTGTGTGCCAACAGGGACTGCAGCCCCTTGGGATCACCTGCTTCTGTCTGTGGTACCAGCAAACACTGGGTCTGAGCAAAGGCAGCAAGAGGCTTACACCAGTCAGGGGATCAGATGGAGATCTGGACAGGGACAAAGGAATTGTGCAATGATCTTGTAAATAGAAACAGCACAGGAATTGAATTGATGAGACAGTTCTTAATATTCTGCCCATTTTATTCTGTGTGTATTGAGAGGATGCATGTATGATTTCGTACTAGCATGTTATCCAGGACTGCCCCAATCAGGCAAGATAAAAGAATGGCTGAATTGAAGAGAATTTCACAAGGGCAATACAAAGAGGGACTATACCCATGATTCTCCATTGCTGCTACCCTCTTTTGGAAACTGGATACCACTTACTTATTTATCATTTCTACACATCAGATTGCAACTTTTGTGATTAAATTGCCTCAAGGCACAAGTACAAAATATGGAAGTGTAGTTAAAGAATGTAAGACAGAACAGCAGCAGCTATCAGCACATATTAAAATATCTGCCGCTAAATGCCTTTTAGAAAAGTATGTCATGTGTGCATGCTGGAATCTAGGACTGCACTGAACTAAAAGCAGAATTTCCGTGGAAAGCATCCGGTGAGGCCTAATCAAGAGCAGGCAGATTGGGCCGGGGATTTAGCTCAGTGGTTCCGTGGCCTGCCTTGCAACCCCAAGGTCCTGAGTTCGATCTCCGGTACCCAAAACAAAAAAAAAAGAGCAAGCAGATTGAAAAACTGTCATCTATGTATGTGACAACAGTTTTTCTATTGCCATAGTATTGAATCACTTGTAAAGGTAGCTCAAGTGCCAATTATGACCCATCTTATTTTATAGTCTACTATTTAGCTAAATATTGGATTCTACAAAAGCCAGTAACCAAAGCCATCAAAACAAATTTCTCAAGCCTTTTGGGAACTAACCTTCAACACCATCTTGCTTTTTAGTATTATCAAATATTCAAGACCTAATTGGTGGTGAATAGCCACCAGAAAAGGAGAAGGGCAATTGAGTAGCTGAGGATGGCTGAGATGGCTGCATCCTGGTTTACTCCTCCAAAGACACTAGTTTTAAAGGTTGAAAACCACAGTACTTTGCAATGCCTTGGGCTCAGTTTTCTCAGTTCAGCTCATATGTACCCATTATAGCCAGTCACTGGGCAAAAAGGAAAGAAGAAGGCTTATGCTTTTCCATTGAAAAGAAACTCTGGTGACCTACAGAGAGAGGACAATGGTCCCCCTGCATGTTAGGCAATTGCTTTGCTGTAGACCTAAAGGATGGTTTTTTCCTCCACCCTCCACCCAACTCCCACATCTCACAGTCCAGCAGCCTAGGTACAAGAGGCCATTGCCAAGCCAAATGACCAGCGCCATTGAGGAAAAGCATTCTGAGGGGAAAAAATGTCCATATCCAATCTCCAAAATGCCATGCACTTCTCAAATTAACAGATACCCCTCAATCTCTGCACACTGAGCTTTAAGGGTTGGCTGTTAGCTCACAGGGCACCTTCAGTGTGATGGTCAGATAATGGCATGAGAGTGCATACAGAGTTCTATGCCACTGAGCACCAATACCATGTTCTGGGCCCTGCAGGGTGCATAGCTATCCCAAATCAAGGGTGGAGAGCTTGTCTGCAGACATCCAAGGAACAGATCTTTGGAAATTTTCAAATGTCAGAAAGTAACAACAGGGAATTACTAGGCCAGAATTACTGTCTTGGTTGTATGTTCTTAGTAAAGAGCTATGTCATAACAAACTCTTAATCCTTCCCCACTGGTGTTCTGCACCTATTATATACTTTTCTCATCACAGCAGTGTGATCCAGACCAACTCCGAAAAGAGCCAAACTCCCATCCCTTTGAAAAATTAAGCATTGGACCAAAACCCAGATACAGCAGCTACACTGGCACATGGCTTCATTGTTGGAGACTCTTGCAGTGGAGGAGGAAATCATGAAAAGAGAAAACAGACAGCAAGGAAACAAGGGTGACCATGAAGGCTTCTACATTTGGGGCTTGGGTAATAAACTTCTGAGGAGACCTAGTCACTGCAGAGTGTTCCCTTCTTTATGCAAATGAGGATTTTGACACCTGTCTGTATCTGTGCCTGTGTCTATCTACATCTACTTATGTATAAAGAATTAAGGAGTAGGAGATGGTTCATGAAAATAAAAGAGGCTGGGGATTACAGTTAAGTGGCTACTTTAAAGTCATTTTTAATCAGGCATTTGGATAATGTAATTATGGCCTATGGGAAAAAGTATAGTTGAAAAATTAAGCAAAGATAGAGTAGATAAATAATGCCTTGATTGTTGTTCACCATTTGGTCCATACGTAATTAATTTTCTTTCTTCTTCCTGTAATCAGGCATGCAGAATTATCTCTACATTTTTAAAGGGCTCAGGTTTGCTAGTAGTAAAAGATGATGCTAGGTAAAAACAGATTGGTGAGTTGGTTCAAATATCTACATAATTGCAACACAGTAATAAAAATGCCATCACCTTCACATTGTAAGAAGATAAAATGCAATGTTCATCATGGATGAATGGTTAGTCTCGTTCTGTCCTCGAGCCACAATCAATTGTACATCATTAACAAGACACAAAATCTTTACTAATTAGCTTTTATGATTATATTGTTATTGCATGGAGGCTTTAAAGCTTTGGGAATCAGGGAGCTAGGATATCCACAAAAGGGAGCCTTGTGAAAGGGAGGAAAATAAAGCCCATCAGCCATGTCATCATCAGAAATTTTCATTCTGTTACCATCTGTAATTTTAATTCAGTTCACTGTTAAGATTAATATTTTTAGTAAGTGAGTGACAACTGTTGAGAAGAAGAATATTGAGTGTACTTTCACACCAGGAAAACTGAAAGAAATTCAGCTGTTGAAGTAATCTAACAAGAATAATTGTTCATTTTTCTCTTTGCTTTAAATCAAAGCTATTTTTTTTACTTACATAGCTTTCTTACATCTTGTTCTCTAAATATAAAAAAAGAAGTTAAAACTTTACTTCAAACCAGGATATGTTTTAAATAGATCAAAGATTTAAATGCAAAATACAAAACAACAAACTTATCAGAAAAACCATGGGAGAATTTTTTAATAACATTGGAGTATGGAAGCCATGTAGAAATCCACATACTAAACTGAAGAGCCATAAAAGGAAAATTAAATAAATTCAACAATGTGACAAAAAATTTCCACATGGCAGACTAAGATAAATAGAACAAAATCACCCTAAAGTTAAATCATTAATACAAAAGAAAAAATTTGCAGCTCTTATTGTAGACCAAGACCTCATATCCCAAATACATAGAGTTGCTATATATCAAAATGGCAAAGCAAAAAAATAAAATAAAATAGCAAGATAGGCAAAGGAATAATCATTTCTCTGGAAAAGGATGTTCAATATTTTCTAAAACATGAAAACATGGACAACACACTCATAAAGAAATTGCAAATTAAGCTACACTGAGATATTGCCTTTTGATTATTAGATTGATAAAGGTCAGAAAATTTGACAACAGATTGTGCTGATGATGGGGTGAGAAACAGGCTCTCATTGCTGATTGGAGCATAAATTGGTACAAAATCTAAAGAGGACAATTCAGCAATTTCTAGCAAAATGACAAATGTATAGTCCTTCTGAACCAGTAGTTCTACTTCTATGAATTTACCCTACAAATACATTTGTATGAAAAGACTTATTTAAAACTTAGTCATCCTTTTGTTGTTTGTAAAAGTAAGTGCTAGAAAACAGCATAAACACCCCTCTATCAGGAACTGGTTGAATTACAAAACATCAGTTCAGTGGAATACCATGATTCTGTAAAGCAAAAATGAAGATGTTCCTCATATACCAATCTAGAAAAATCCCCAAGATGCTTTTAAGTAAAAAATAAAAGGAGTATATAACAAAGAGCACATAAATATACTGTCTTTTGTTTGAAAGGAAGAAAAAACATACACATGTATTTGTTGTTTTCAAAAGATAAACCATAATTCACTGTTCTTAAAAGATCAACTGCCTGTTTCAAAGGCTCCAAATAGCTCACCATTTTTTCTCTTTGTATGTTGTCTCCTTCTGGTTTGAGCAATCTGTATAATGATAAGTGTACATTTTTAAAAATATCATTTATTGGTTGCCTGCCAGGGCTTTAAATTTGTCATTGCCAATCTCTCTTTAAACATTACAACACTACCAGAAAGATGATATTCTCTCCATTTCACAAATGAAAAAACTAAGATTCAGAGATGTTAAGTAATTTGCTCAAGGCCATGTGGCTGAGAAATTGCAGAGCAAGTATTTGAACCCAAGACTGTCTAGATCGCAAGGCGAATGCTTCACACTCGACCACACTGTTCAAGTATACCGTGCCTGCGCCTCAAATGAACACACAGATGGAATTTTTGCCTCTAGCTGTCCATCTAAGGAGCAGATTTTTCAGCTTTCCAGCCCCACCTCAGATCCATTGAACCTGACTCCCTGCAGCAGAGCTTTTGCACATGAGCTTTTCAGAGCTCGTTTCATGATACACAGAAGTTACACAGATACAGTTTCAGATACACAGAAGTTCAAAAGCACTGTTACACAGTGATAATAATAACAGCACACACTACTGATAGAGTAACTCATTCAGTCATCAGACCGCTGTCCGGGGCTCATGCTGCCAGTACCCCCATTTCACAGATACAGAAGTGGAGAATTCCAGAGACAGGTTAAATACTTTTCCTAGGTCACACTGTTGCTAGTAAGGGAGCAGAGGCTGAGAATGAAGCATAGGTACCCTGGCATTGGGGGCTTTTAGTCATGTACTGTGCTCCTGTACTCTTATATAGTAAGTTCAATAATAAGATAAACAGACATTGGGATTTGTTGTAGGGACATTTTCTGTTCATGTAGGGTGAGATCAAAGGGACCACAAGGATCCCTTCATATTTTTCACAAGGAAACCAAAGCTCAGATTGGCACAGAGACTCACTGGTGTCCCATGCGAGTTCCTGATAGTTTAAACGCTTTGCCAAGGTCCCCTGCTTCTTTCTAGGCCCATCACTGCAAATCAAGTCATCATTTGGAATTGTTCAGACCTAAGTTAGGAAAGATTACACTTGTTAGAAAGAAATGGGAAAGAAAGGGCAACTGAGAATCCATTTGCCCTGGCTTTTAAAGTTGTCTTATGTGGATGGATCAGTTTACAGGTATTTTTACAGCAACATCCTTCTTCCTCTTTTTCTCTCTATTTGATGGGAAATCTTACTGAACATCAATAGTGAGTTATTTTCCTTTATTGCTGCCATAAAACAGCCCTTAATAAGAACTGAAAGAAAGAAGAATGGAAGCTTTTGGTCTGCCTGCTCTGTTTCTTCAATGGAACCCCATAATCAAAGATTTGGGGCTTTAAAATTCTTTTTAGAGAAAATCTTTTCCTTTTTAGAGAAAATGTTCTAGGTGCTATACTGACATGCAGATTTCTCTCCCTTTTTGGCAGTTATTTTGCCTTTGATGGGAACTGTCAAATGGGCACTATCTTGGGAGCAGCTCAGTCTTGGATATAAACCTATTTCTGCTGCATATAAGCAGTGTGTCCTAAAGCACATTTCTTATCTGAACTTCACCATTAATTTCTCCCCAATGGTGTTATTATCTGCTAGACAGGACTTTGAGATGGTATAGTGATATGCCTTATGTAAAAGTGTCCACATAAATGGTTTACACATGTTAGGTGCTTCTTAAACCATACATCCTCTTAAAATGAGCAAAACTCTGCCTCCCTATACCCTCAGTGAATGCCCCCACCTCCATCTTGTAACCATTCAACATTAAATGTACAGTCTTCCACAAGGTGGCCCTCAAAGTATTCAGAGGCAGCCTCCTTCTCTCCAAACTTCCTTTGCTGCAATGCTCTGGTGTAAGAACTCCACATGTAATCATTCTTAGTCTCTTTACCGCTGAACTAGTCTTTCCACTAATTCACTCAGACTGGTTTATGTATTTACATGTGACCTAAGGTACCAGTTAATTTATTGAAAGTATATTATAGGTAATGGTACATTAGTCTGTGGTAAAATTATCATTCTGAGCACATGTATCCGCTAGGATGATTTCTGGATGTCTTTTACTGAATATAAGAAAATGAACTGATTCACCTAAGAGTTAAAGCCATAAGAAATCCTAGTGGAATTACACAATCTTCAAGAATTTGCCTAGTGAATTCTCTACCATTTCCTCTCCCTTTCTCCTCCCTCTACCATAACCACCTCCCCAGAAAGAAGAAGTTAAGTCAAAGCTAGTGACTGACCTTGCACCTGGAGAATGGTTTAGTGATGACTTCTGCTCTCCCTGCCTCATAGCAAAATACCTAATTGGCCAAATTTCTAACTTCACATTGTTCCCATGACTTCTTAAGCATTTGGTAGCTGGTAGGTAGAAACTTGTTTAGAGGTCAGAACAGGCACAAAGCCCTTTACCACAAACTAAGGTTTTCTTTCCTTTTCCCAATCTTCCTAACTGGGGTCATATTCTCTGCTATATCTTCTTGCCAACCCCTGGTGAGATTAATCAGAAGAAAATCATTTTTAAAGGTCTTGTTAGTGTTGCTGCTTTTGTTATCTGTTTCAGAGGATTGTTGGGACTTAAGGAATGTTCACAAAGTGTTCAGCAGGCTGGGATGAAGCAGACAGATTAAATGTGAGTAATTCTGTAGGAGTCAGTAACTAAGCCTAGTTGAAAGCTGTACTTCATCAGAGAAATGTTTACACTAAAAGCATGCATCTGTCTCTTTGGTTCTCTGTCCATCCATCTGTCTGAAGGAAAGAGTGTATAGAGGGAGTTTGACAAGTTGCAACAGGAAAGGAAAAATTGTTCAAGCATGAGGAAGATATTTCCCTGAAATCTGTGCTTGGCTTCCCCCCAGAGATCTGGCTTCTCCTGGGCTTTGCAGCTGAATTCTCAGGGATCTATCCACAAAAGTACTATATGTACCAGTTCAGCAGACTCTAGAATGAACCAAATTTTAAAAGAGAAAAACAAAACAAAATGTGGAGTAGAGAGATGGAAGTGAGAAACCCAGCCATCTGCCCAGGAGAGTTTGTGCCCCAGACTGGGGTTCTCCAGAGCCAACTCATACGGTATGGAGCATCCTGGTGAAACTGTAGCAGATGACCTCTAACTTCAAAAGCGTACTGCCCTCCATTTTGAAGTGTCTGCTGCTCTGCCTCTCCAATATATTAGAAAATAAGGAAGGAATGGGGCCCCAACATCACCATGGTATGTATATGTATGTGTTCTAGTTGGCATGTTACCAGATTAGGCTGGACATTATTCTCACCCAAGAAGTCTCGGGTTTATTTTAATACCTTTGTGGCACTTACTGCTATGAATTCCTTCATATCAATTACCAAAGTAGGTATAATTTTTTTTTATGACTCACCAATTTCCGTATGGCACTTTGCCTTTCATGGGTGATTGTGATCATCTTCCATAAATACTCAGCATTTAAAATACGTTGAGTTCTGCTCAGAAGAAAACAAATATTTTCCTAAAAAGAATTTTGTATGAATTTTACAAGGAAGAATGATAAGGCTCCAAATAGATGATTTGTCCGACATGGAGAACCAAATTGGGAATTCTGGAATGTTCTTGAACTTCTAGGTTGTGTTATTCATTGCAGTTCTACCTCCTTCCTAACCTGAATATCACATTTTCTCCCCTGTAACCATTCAACATTAAATGTAATGTAATGTAATGTAATGTACCATCAGCAGAAGGTACTGTTATCACATAAATAATGCCTGGCCTGGTCAGAAACAGAATGGCCCCATTCCCCAGGGAACTGTACCTTAGATCTTTTCCCTTTTTAAAAAATTGTTTTTCCGTAATCTGGATGAAAGAGCAGAGCATGAGGTAGATATGAACTGTTAGAATACTAAATTATCATTTTCCTTTTCAATTACCACCAGTTGCTGTCACCTTGTGTGATCTAAACTGAAAAAGAACCAGTATCAACATGCTTTTATTCCAGGGCAGTAGTTATCAACATAAGCATAAACTGTCAGAATGCCTGCTGCAGGTTCCAAAACTCTCCAGCCACTATGAATGGTATTCAGCTCCAATTAGGACATCATAGCCAGATAGTCAAGTTCTTAACTGACCTTTTGGCCCAGGGGATCTTCCACCTCCCCGGGAAACTGGCACGCATGAGCCACAATGGGAAAGTTTCCTGTTAAGTTTGCTCTAAGAACAGCTGTGAGGGTATTGAAGCAACATGTGCTTCTCTTAACTCCTACTACTATATCTTAGGTGCACAGAAAGTCCTCTTTATTATTCAAATCATTTGAAGACAACACTTTTTTTGAGGCATTGATCCAAATGGACTGCTATCTCATGCAAAAATCCAACTAATTGGTATTCACATTTTGTCCACTACCTGCCCAGTAGAAACAATATACTGTTAAGGCTAGTTGTCAGAACACTCTGTCAAATGGAAACTTCTATTAATTGGTATAACCATGCTTCACTGGGCATAGTGAAAATTGAGGCTCATAATGGTGACCTGGAGTCAATGAAAAATTCTGTAACATCTTGAATCATCAGAGAAAGATTAAAATACATTCACTGTTGTTTTAGTGTAAAGTGTATTTTATGGTATTCCATGTCTGGCAAATTGGTAATGCATACCTAGTACTTTTGATAATATTCTATTAAACCAAGTGTTTGATTTGACATGACATTCTATTTCCCAACAGAGCAGGGTAGTGGAGCCTTCTTGTTATAGCTGACTGGTTGCTTTCCTCTAGGCAGAGTTAGGTAATTCTTATTTTTTATAGCTAAATTAGTAAGTATGAGTTGGAATCTACATCCTTTTTCTTTGTAATTGAGCATTAGCTTTATACATTTAGATATGGTAGACACATTTTAGGGGAAGTATTTTCAGCAGTCATGTTCCTACACAGTGCTTTTTTTTTTTTTTTTTTTTTGGTACCAGGAATCGAACTTGGGTCCTTGCACTTGCGCAGCAGGCGGCAAATCTATACAGTGCTTTTAAAGTTCTCAAAATACAGCATTCTCTTTGACAAATGGGATTAAAGAGGATACAAGAATGGGATTCTTTCATTGCCTTGATATCTCTACTTATTTTTTCCATACTTTGGATATACTTTGAATTCTGATATAATCATTTTATAAGAAGTATATTCTTTTGGCTTGGTGAAGGCTGAAGAGTTAATATGGAATTGAAAGTTTCTGTACTTCTTTTACTTTAAAAAATGTTTTTAAAAGAAGAGGTAAGTTATTTAAGTAGGTGAGGAGATTTAGAATAGGGAGATAATGATTTCAAGTCTTAAAGGAGACCCAAAGGAAAGCTGACCTCATTTTATTGGCAGAAGATTACACTGTGTATTTATAGTTTGTGATATTGACTTTCTGAAGAGAAAAACTAAAAATATATTGTGAAATGTTAACATATGAAAAAAGGAGTGGGCAACATTCCCATCCAGGTTAATTTATTTGCCTAAATAGTGGTGCCAGTGACATTGAAGATTTTGTTTAAAAAAATGTTTGAAATCTTTTCCACATCACTTAATCTCGGCTTCTTTTGTTAATCTTTCATTGTCATTCCAAGTGTGTCTGTCGGTTTGTCCATCTCTCTCTCTTTTCTTTCTTCTGATCCAAGTAGGGGGGGAAAAGCTGATCTAAGATTTCAAAACGCTTTTTTTTCTGATTTCCACTGCCCATGGTGCCATATGGTAACAAAAATGGCTGCTGAGTATCAGTCCTCTCTCTGCCCTGTTTCCACTGCTTTCCAGTGTCCTTCAGAGAGTCTTGATTTGTTATAATACTATAATTCTTCCAGAAAATGACTCTGTCCTTGAGGTAACAGAGAAAATGTACTATAACAAGAAATTTCTTTTCAATAACTAACATGAGGAAAGGAAGGAAGAGGGAAAACTTTAGTAAAAATCAGAAAAAATAATTTAATATCTCTTCCAAGCCCCCCCAAAATCACCCAAGCGCTTGGATAGTGCTGAAGTAGGTTCTGTTTGGTCGCATGGCCATATGTTGCCTGTGTTCCAAGTGTCATGTTTTAATGGAATACGAAATACCATTTTGGTAAGTCAAATGGATTAACCTTCTCTATGAGTAAATTCTGTTTTAGTCAACACTGAAAAAAACTTTCCTTATATTCCACACTTAAGGCTGTCATCTTTAACCTTGTCCTCTTTATGAGGTCTTTAATATCTCACCATGGAAAGTTAGAGTTTTTCCTTGAAATCTGTCAGAAATGCATGTACAAGCAATCCACAGAGCTAAAGTCTCAAAGAACTGGAGGAGAGCACACACTGGCTAGCTTTTGCCTGACAATGCAAAATCTCTGCATAATTCCTGTGTGCAGGGACCTCTATTTAAAGGTCCAATATAGTTTTTAATGATAAATTATTACTGGTTTAGAAAGCTTTTAGTCATTGGATTATTGGAAAATGATAATGTAGCTCATTAACTAGATTTATTTTTGACTTCTGTGTAAGATTACCAAATTAAAGTCAGAGTTAAGGTTGCCACGAATTGAAAAAGATGCCTACCAAACATGGAAAAAGGGATTTATCTTCCTCATGTCCTCATTCTTCCATATTGATACAAATTTGAGAGCAGCAATGAATTCCCAACCTTTCTCATTCTAGTGAACACATCTATCTACTCCCTGGAGATAACTCACGAACATGTTTACTGAGCTCCTGCCATATTCATAGTTATCTAAAAATATTCAGAAAAATTCTTTCCTAGTCCAAAATCTAAATTCTAATACCAAGTGCTTTCACTCAGCCTGAAAACATTAATCAGAATCAACGAAGTACTAAACTGGACTCTTTATTAGCATTATCGAGCATGGCTAATAAAAAAAGAAAGCAACTTTCAGATAATTTTATTTTGCGATTATTGGACAAATTTATAATTAAAATCTTTATTGAAACCATGATTTTCTTTTAAAGAAGAAGTTCTAAAATCTTTTTCTTGATCTCTCCTCCCCTATCGTAACTATCTGGTTGAGGGTGAATTTGACAATGTCCATAAAAGTGTTTTATGTTTATCGGAAGCTAACACGAAAGAAATTGAAGCTATTTGGACTGATGTTATCAGTGATTAAGGAGTAAACTGACCACCTTTTGAAGGTGATTTAACACTTTAAACCTCAAAGATGTCATTTAGTGCCTTGAAAAAGGTAATTTACTAAGTGGTACTTTTGTAACTTAAAAGAATTAATGACCACTGAAAGTGAGCAAATTATCAGCTTTTGAGTTTTAGGGTCAGGCCTATAGAATTATATGGGAAGCCATCCACCTTTCAAAGGGGTCTAATTTTATGTCATTTCAGCAACTTTAAAAAAGTCATCTTGAGAGCTCAAGAACACCTGGGACTTTTGATTTATCTCTTGATCATTTTCAGACATATTTATAAAAGCAATAAGAAAGTAGATTTATTTTAAATTTTAAAGTGAATGTGACCCTTCTCTCCTCATAGTCCCATTTTTAAGTCAATGAAGTCATCAAATTTATGCAGAAGCAGCATAGCTCTTTAAATAAAAAGTAACAAATGTATAAGCTCCATGTAACATTTTAAACTTTGCAAAATGTTTTCATGTCTCACCATGTCAGTAATGAGTCAGCTATGAGAATTTTTTTCTGATCAATAGAAAAATATTTCAGCTAAACATGAAAAGATTCTCTTCACTCTAATGATGATGATACCTGTATGGTTTCATGAAAAGGTCTGTGGAGTCATTGTCTCTGATGATAAAGCAGCATAGATATACAATTAAATTTACCTCTAACCCAATTCTTAGAGTCCAGGAAAGAAAGGTTTACTCTCTTATTTTTCATTTACCAGAAGAACATCTTGTCTTTCCACCAATATTAATTGTAATTGTGTAAGGCAAATGTTGAATCATACACAAATAGATACACTGCAATGAATCCAGTCCTCTTGCTTGAATATCCTATGGTACAGTTTGATTTGTACAAATTTAATTATTTATTGTCCTATTAGTTTTCTGTTAATCTCAATTCCGTGAGTTTTCCCAGCTTGATGAAAAACTCTTAAAAGACGAGACTGGTTCTTGGAGCTATTTTAGTACTGTACTCTCTGCAAGGAGTATCACATATAGGACACCTGAATCTCTAATTGATCCATCCTTGCTATGATTCCTACCTAAAGACAGTGGGAGCATTTGGTCCCAAATTTAAGCACAGCTCAGAATCCCCTGAAGAGCTTTGCTAGGGCCCACCAACAGAATTTTGGAAGTAGCAGATATGGGTGGTAACTTACCTTTCTGATAAATTCATTCTTTCTAATGAGTATTTATACTGCTGGCCTTGGGGTCATATTTTGAGAATCACTACATTAGACTCATCCAAAGCCCTCTCCAAATTTTTTTTTTCTTTTGGTACCAGGGATCAAACTCAAGTCCTTGCGCTTGAGAGGCAAGCGGCAGAACCACTGAGCTAAATCCCCAGCCCTCTCCAAATTTTTTTTATGAGATTTAACATCCCTATCTACTTTAAATTGAAATTTAGGAGCACAGGACATTATTCATACTCAAGAAACTTAATGCTAAACCCACAAGTTAAAAGACCCAAAAGAAATCAAGCTGAGCTCCAAATATATAAGGCTATGAATGAATAACTCTAACTGATTAATGACAATAATAATAATTTTCTAAATGAGGCTATATTCCACTTCATTAGCACAGTTATTACCCAACTTATGAATGGATTATATTGCACAGTTTATTTGGAGCCTCTTGTTTGGAACTTGAAATGTGTTTGCCACAGAAGGATTGTGATAAGCAATGGTAATACATGTCTCTGTAACCCAGAAATCACTCAGAGATAGTTCTGATAATATCATGAGTCCCGAGACTGTGTTGCTAGGAGGAAAACTTTAGGATTTATAGCTATTACCACTAACTATCATAGGGTATGCAGAGACACAAGCAGGAAGAGAAGAGAATGTAAGTCCATATCCAGGTGATGTCCACTGTAGCATTATGGGGATATCCTACACATCCTCACTTCCAGTGAAATCAACACACAGATCATCTTTGCAGTTCTTCTTTCGTTAATCAGACAGTGATAGGAAAGATTCTAATGGTGTCTTTCTTCATTAACTGAGCCAATGAGACTATTACTGTTTGGCTGAAAAGTTCAGAAGGTGCTGTACGTCATGTGCTATAAACCATTGAGGATGTTTTTACTGTCCAGGCCCACTGACATGTTTTAGCCACATCACCCATAGCTTTGGTCCAACTCCACTTTTTTCTATAGGTTTCCCACTGTATCCCAATCCTTACAATTTTCTTTGGTAATTCAGATTTACAAAGGATTTATACTCATCAAAATTAGGTGTGGCATACTTAATCACCTATCATTTAGGGGAAAACCGAAGCCCCTGAAGCTGATCAGGCATTTTATATTGAGAAAAAGACTACTTTGGGATAAGGAATTAAGGAAACAGGACCAGGAAACTAGAAGTAGGACAGAGATAGCTGCATTAAGTCAGCAAGTTATCCTCAGTTCTACCACCTTGTATCACTCCATGAATCACCAGAGCCAACTCTAGAGTCCAATGACACCTGGTTCTTCCTCATTTGAAGATAAAGAAAGGAGTAGAAGAACACAATTGTTATTGACAAATCAGAAAAAAAAGTAATTCCTGTAGCCTTCACCTGGTATTGTCTGGGGTGAAGAATTCCTTAGTACATGTACAGGTACACACACACACACACACACACACACACACACACACACAGTGAAATGTCTGAATGGATTTCATTGATTACCAACTCATGCTTTGCTACAACATCTGGGTTTCACATAGTATTATAGAACATAGCATCCCTGGTACTTGGAGAAGTCAGCACCAAGAAGAAAATGAGCATGCAAGGATCAAAGAATTGTATCAGAGGAAATGCTTATGAGAGAAAATGGGGAGGGAGCCAAAAATCCCCGGAAGAGTGGTCAGGCTACCATGCATGCCTGACCTTCAGGGAAAGAAATCGAGTGGAAGCATCCTAGATGGTTTGCACTCTCAAGATGATTGGGCAAGGTCACTGGGCAGTCCTTGAGCCCAATATGACCACAAGTTACCTTGTATCTCCCTGGAAAGAGTCTGCCTAAGAATTCCTGCTGGGCTCAATCAATGGCTAGGAGCAGCCAGTGAGAAGCTTGCCGTGACCAAATGTGCTCATGGATTTCAGAGCCTGGCAGCTGGTGTCCTCAGTCAATTATACCTGTGGCTGGACATCTGTGAGGGAGATGTGTTGCTTACAGACCAATAGCCAAAGTGTCAGAATAGATATGAATGTAACACTAGTGCTTTGCAGTGGGAATGACATAATATTGATTATTAAAGTTTAAAAAATCCAATCCATTATCATTCATGCTCCTTAAAATGTAGAGAGCCAAATGAAAATCCATTAAAATACACCATGATCTGAAAATTGTACTTTAAGCTGCCAGTTTCCACAAATGGCCCTCTGAACTAGTTTTAAGGCTGGGAAGAGGGAGCAAAATGAACTGTCTTGGCTTCACTTTCTTCTTGGAGATTATTGAAAAGGCAACCAAATGGCACAGAATAGGCAGCCAGAGGGTTAGGGGAAGACTGGGAAAAAAGCCCCAACTTCATCATTGCTGCTAAATAATCAAGAATTGAATGAGCATCTTTTTTTCAAGATTACCAAAATCTTGTTTTTCAACCCAGAAAAAAATTTTCTTGGCTTTTAAATTTGGAACACCTAATTTTCCATTTTATATAAATAATCTGTGTTCCAGTCCATGGGGTGGAATGCATGATGATGTTTAGAATACCAGCTGCCACCTAGCGATGTTCCCAAAGTTAAATATGCATAGATCATGCTGTATTTTAAATTATGTAAATAATTTGCTTCAGTTTCTTCTGATGTCAAAATGGAGAAATGAGGAGCTATTATTTCTAAAATCTAATAGGTATTGTCTATTTCACATGGTCTGTAATAAATGGAAGAGTACAGAGAGCTAGATTACTTTTACTTAACAATGAAAAGCTTAACTAATGCAAAGGGATGATATATGTGCCTTGTATTTTAATTCAATTGTATCTACTTCACTTTCTTTTATGTATAAAATGATCTTTAGCAAAGATGACAACATATTAATGGATTTTACTGAAAAAGTGATTTAAAAAATTCAGTTATCAGGGAGGGACTATTGCTTAATGTTCAATATCATTTTCCTTGAGAAAAAAATACATAGAGTAAGGGTCAAACCATTATGGTTACTGGTAAAGTTGTTCATGATGGTTAAGAAGATATACTTGTAATGACTGGAATTAAAATGAATATTAAAATAATGGTTCTAAGAATAAAAGTCTTTTTCTTATTCAAAATGAAAATGTATTAACTAGTTGTAATAATATATTAACAAGATTAACAAGATATGGGTTTTTCTGATAGAAAAGCTGAGATCATGATTATGATGATGATTCTGACAAGAGTATCCAGGGGACAGCTTCAAAATGTGGGACTTGGGCACAACCCAAAGGCATGGAGTGATTCCAGTAAGTCTTAGGCTAGAGGCAGCCTTTGAGGGGAATCAACAGTGGCAAGGGTGCCTAAGAAATGTGAGGAGGAGAGATTTCCAGTATTTGGAGAAGACAGAATCTCATGTGAAATAGAAACAGCCCTTAGAACAATTAATTGTCTGTAAGTCAAATAGTCTATTGCCTCAGTTTATATCCTAATAATAAACAGCCTTCAAGCATTCGTATTTTGTTATACAAAGACACATGCAATCTCTCTCTCTCTCTCTCTCTCTCTCTCTCTCTCTCTCTCATAAACACACACACACACACACCTCATACCCTCTATCTCTTACATACCTACTGTAATATATAAAGGCAGAATTTCTCTCTTGTTTTTTTTTTCAGCAGAATACATATCAAAATTATACGTTTGAAGTAATGTGTTATTTGATATCTATTTCCATATATACTTTTCCCTCATACATGAAGCTTCATATTCCCATGTTTGTGGTAATTAAAGACAGGTATATTTAAATGGTCCTATTCCATCTGTAGGGTGTTGGCTAATGCTGGTGTCATAGGTTGCCAATTTACTACCTAGTAATTGCTCTTTAAATACTTGTTTGAAACAGGAAGCAACTTTTTTCTTGCAGCTAACCTACACTAACAATGCTGCTTCATCAAGCCATAGAGTAGGGTGGCTCCTAATTAAAACAATAGCACCTTTAGAATAGAATAACTTCATTTCTGCAATTTTTTTCAAATAACTGGCTAAAGAATTAAAATACAATGTTAAAAAAGAAAGAAGCTAAGAAGCTCATATTTATGCAGTACGCTTAGAACAAAAATGTTTTGCATAAATTTTTCTGAATGAATCCAAATCCCAACATTCACACTTTCTTAAAAAAAAAAAGAAGAAGACAAAGAAGAAGGAAGAGAGGGAGAGAGGCAAGGAGGGAAGGAAGGAGGGAAAGAAGGAAGGAAGGAAGGAAGGAAGGAAGGAGGAAGGGAAAAAAGGAAGGGAGAAAATGACTAGTGAGATCTTGTTTTGAGTGGCACAGACATGCAAAACTCTTAAAGTAATTGTTTTTAAAATATTGTCAAAATTCTCATTATTATATATCTTTAAGTGGTAAACAATAATCAGCAATAACAACTCCAATTTTCTTGTCTTGAAAAGAATATCATTCCAACAAGGTAGAAAATATAATCTTATTCAGATCTATTATACATTTCTCTTTCTAAATTATGGTCTTGCATATATCCTTGACATAATTCTTCTTTCCAATTTTGCAAAATGAATAACATTTAATTCTTTTACTCACAAGATTTTGGTTTCTACCAGCTCATTTTAAACTACTTACACTCTTCAATTCACCTAAAGTAAACTGTGTTTCTTTATTCTCATTTTTTTAACTGAAAATTCTGTATAACTTTAGATAATGAGAGTCAAATCATTTATAAATTATCCAAAAAAAACACACAAGCCAATGAATCCTATAGTCAGTTACACATCCTATCTCATGGAATCAGTGGCTTTCAATAACAGAAGAATTAGCTAACAAGTGAAACATGCTGGAATGCTGGTACCATGTGTCTTCCTTGGGCACCCTGTGATCTTCAGTACTGCTGCACTTTTCTTCTGGCTCCTGTCCTTTGCAGTGGCTTTTATTTTCTCTGACCTTCTCTTCTCTGCTCCTCTGCCTGCTGCTTCAAGGTCCAAGTCAAGAGCTACCTCTTGGAAGGAGCCTTGCTCATTCCTCCTAACTCGTATTGATTTTCCTACCCTATATTTTCATAGGTGGCTACTTTACTTTTATACAAACATTTCCCATATTTCACCTTACACTTGATGCCTCTTCATATCTTTAGGAACTTGATCCAGCACATACCCTTCTAACTGACTCCAACACCTTATTTATTTTGAGGGTTTCTGTCTCTCTCCCTCTCTCTTTTCTCCATTTTAGCCTATATGTTTTCACAAAGCTCTCTCATCCTGAAATGTTGTCTTATTAGTATTATACCCCCGTTACACCTCATGCGTCTTTCTTTTTAAACACAAGTTTCTTGAAAGACAGCAACATCTACTGAATTTACATCCTCATTTTTAAAATCTTTATTAAGGTATAATTGACAAAAATTGTATATATCTAAGATGTATAATCTAATGCTGTGACAGACACCATCCTCACTGCTGAGTCCATATTTTGCCACCTTGTTTTTGTCCTTACTACACTAAAACTTTTTGATAAAGTTAATCAATGAATGACTTGGTAACAATCAAGAATCGCCTCTATGGAGTCCTCATTACACAGGATCTCTCTGTTGCACTGATGTCACAATTTCTTTCTCAGAGAAATTTACCACCTAGGATTTCCCAAAGCACTCTCCAAGGAATACTGGTTTTGAGGAACATGAATAGGTTGTATGTAAGAAAGCGAGACTTCTGTGGTCAAATAATTTTAGAAAGCTTTACATTCTGTAATCCTTTTTAAAGATTCACAGTGCAAATTAGCAAGCCTGTTTTCTATTAACTTATAAAACTTTTTTATTATGAAAGTGAGGATGCATTTTTGGAAATGCTGCTCTTGAAATTTAATTTTCCTGTCACTTCTTCTCTCCTGGATCCCTATATCTAACCTTCAAAATTCTCCTTTTTCTTTTTTAATTTCCTAGAAATCTGCTTTGATTCATGACTCTTCTTTCTATATATTCTCTCTCTCAAGTGAGTTCATTCTTCTTATTTTTATGGCTTCAGCTATCTCCAAAATATTGATGACTCACAGATCAGATCTCCAATCCTGACCTTTCCTTTCCTTCAGACTCAGAAGCAATGTTTTCATTATACATGCTCACCTGGATACTCCTAGATACTTCCTTTACCTGGATGTTCCTCAGCCACTGTAAACTCAACATGACTCAAGTTGTTAAGATTATTTCCACTTCTGTCCCTTACTTTTGATGTGTTTCTTATTCCTGAGTGTCTGGTATTACCCTTTCAGGAAAACATGGAATACTGTGCATTCCGCCTATGACTTCAGTCCCAAGGTCAGCACTACAGGCATGTCACAGTGAGATGGTCATGTGATAGGTGAAAAGATACGAACTTAGGGCTGATTTCCTTAAAGGAAAAGCATATGGAAATGTAGGAAGATTATTAAACAAAGCAGAATATAGAAGACCATACTCCCAGGTGACAATATGACTTCTGAGTACCTTCCTCTCCATGTCGTGCCATTTCAGTAGAGGAAAGACTCTAGTGAGTGGAAGACTTTTCCTGTGACATTTTTAAAGGGTATCATACCCTTGTACCCACCCACACTGGGCCCTTCTATGACAACACCTGAAAGCCTGCCCACTCACCATGTGGATGAGACATGGTATAAGTGGGGAGATCAGTCACCAGCCCTGTAAAGACAGCCTGATATAACAATATGACAATGTGACCCAGATTTCTTCCTTGAGTCCCCAGATCTTTCTGCCTTCCTGATTTGGGCTTTCACTTTACAATTCCATGTGGGGTGCCTTCTCCACATTTCAGTCTTATTTGCTAATTTAGATACCCAATAATTCCAGGACAGCATAGATAAATGGAATATCATAGACTTTGGAGTTAGATACACTGTGTTTAAATCCCAGATCTCCCTTTCCACTCAAATGACTCTAAACAAGGCCTTTAGAATTCTCTATTAACTGGGTATTAAAGTAGTTACCTGACAAAGGGAATGTGAAGATTGCATAGATAATTCATGATGCATACCAAGCACTTGGTTGTCATTTACTAAATGGTGGCTAAAGTCACTTATTATGTTGGATTCATCCTTATTTCATGGACCCATTCCTTCATTAGTATTGGCAGATCACATGTACAAATGAAACAGTGCATGATTCCACCAAAATATTCTCATCTTAATTGTCAGTTTTTACATGATTTCTTCTCTAACTGTGGTGAAGGTATTAGAAACAGTAAGCCTGAAATTCAATACTTAGATAAAAAGTACAAGGTATTTAGAGTCTCCATAAGATATACTGGATTTGGGTTATAAAGTCTTATTTGTGTCTCTTACATAATAAAAAAAATCTATGAAATTTAATTGATCAAACTCCTGAGATAAAGAATCATACAGACTCTGCTGGGATTAGAACTTGAGATTTTAAGCAGCCTAGGCTAGCAAACTTGAAGCTTAATTCACTAAGCTATCCCCTCTGGCTATGTGATTATGTACAGCAATTTAGCACCAGTGAAAGGAAAAGAAATGCTCACTATATTGCTATTTTCCCCTGCACCACCTCTTAACTCTGGTAACAAAATTGAATATACCATCTTAAAGACATATTGGGCCATGCCTCATCAAATTCTCATGAACCAAAACTGAAATTAATTTTCAGTACATGTATAGAGGTGAACTTCTGGTTTTCCCATAAAGGCAAAGCATATACCAATTTCACAATGTCTGACTCAAAATTTTACCTTCCTATATTGGCAGAACACCATTTTGATATTTATCTGCAAATGAGTGGTAGTCATTTATAATCCACAGAAGGCAGACAGTAAAGCAAATGTCAGCAATTTTTAGTTTTCACGGGTGTAGCAGAAAGAACACAGGCTTTAGAATTGGATAGTCCTGGTGTCAAATGCTGTCTCTCACCCTCTTTTTTAGCTGTGTGACTCAGGATACAATATTTAAATGATTTATTTTCCCTAGTGAAAAGATCCAGAGATCATCAGTTCAGAGAATTAATTCCTAATGACAGATTTTAAAAGTGACCACTCAACTTCAATTTTCCTTACTTATACAGTGGGAACAACATCAATTCATGGAGATCCTAGGACTTGAATTTGTAATACGGAGAGACATTTGTAGGTGACTGATTTGGAGGAATCTGATTATCATTTTAAGCTTGGCTCCTAAGTGCCAAGCAATACCATACATGCATTTGCATATATAGAGGAAGGCAGATCCTATTATTCCTATTTTGCAGATAAGGAATCATGGGCCTGAATATGTTCAATGACATTGCCAAACTTAGACAGTTGGTAACTTGCTGAGCCAAGTCTAGAATGTGGATCTTCTCACTGCAATCAAATGTTTTTCCCAGAACCAAAGAGCTCTGCTATAGACAAAGTTTGTGTCTGCATATATATTCAGGAAATTAACATGTTTCATTTCACATCAGGCTTGGTGATTCTGGTTCTCTTTACATTAAGCCAGTTTGCCCTATTCCTTTCCTATGCCCTCAGTTTCAGCAAGGAGACCTAAAGTCACTTTGATTTTGCTTCCTTTTTCTTAATTCACAATCCAGTTGTAATTCTAACTCCAAGGTTCCTAATCTGTTAAATGACATAATGTACCTAAGAAGAGCTTTGGAAACTGCAGAATGCTTATAAACATAAGGCATTGATGATAACATCATTATGACTAAGCTTATAATTCACAGTTCCATATTTATTCATATTTGATGTCATTTTCTCTCAGCTTTTGGGGATCTGATTTCTTGAAATTTCCCCCTTTGCTTGAAGTAACTGGAAATGCCACTCATTTGCAGTGTGATTGTCTCTCTCATGGCCCCTGTCATGTGTCATTGCTCATCAATCACTGTACTTTTTCCAGGTAACTGTTCTTCTGCCTGAATAGCTCAGTTACAGCCTTTTCTACTGTCCTCATCAGTGATTTATATTTGAGTGCAGATTCTGCCTGTATATCTGTGTCCCAGAAAGAAATTCTGACACCTAAAACAATTCCTGCCAGTTAATATCCTTCTGTCAGTAGCTTTGCCCTGATTTAGACCAATTCCTGACAGCTTCCCATAGGCAAACACCTGCAGAAACCTGTCAGTAGCCACAGGTAGATTCCAGGACCTGAAGTTGGTCTGAGAATGACAGCCTATGGATTTTTCCTGAACTGTCATGGAAAAGTAAGGGGAACATCAGCTGCCCACAAGTCATTGTGTTATTCAAAGGGAACAGTAAGAACCCAGAACATCTGTTGTTTCTGAGGCCTTTACCTGGACACTTAGCAGTGCAGCAGGTCCAATGGTGTTTGCTGGTTATTTCCAAATACTGTATCAGTAAGAAGTATTTTTAGTCTTTGGGGTATATTGTACATGGTAGACACATTGTTGACATCTGGCAGGTTCATATGCAACCACTGAGATCTTTCAAAACAAAACTGTTGCAAAAGATATTTAAACCCAGAATGTCAGTTGGGAATAAAATGTTCCCTTCTTAGACTGTCTTTCCTGGTGTGAAATGTACAAATTTTAAAGATTAGGAATGAGTCAATTTAGATATACTGAAACACAGAAATGGAAAGAAAGCATTTTTTTCTGAATGTCATCTGCTTCTAAAATTATGGGTGAAAACTTTCAAATTTTTTAAAAGAAAAATGAGGGAATTTTTGTATTTTCTTGACTGGACTCATCCAGGCATATAATTGTCTCCTTGCCAGTTCACTATCACATGCCCTGGGATTGAAACAGGCTCAAATTCTGATTGCACTCATAGCTGAGTGGCCTTGAGCGCCAGGTACAATTCAGGCTCAGATTCTTCCCTTGTCACTTTGTCAAATAAGGATATCAATTGTCTGCATCTGGTAGGATGGTTATAAGGAATAAGTGGCATACCAACAAATAGTTAAAGCCAGTGCCAAATAAAGTAAGTGCTCAATAAATGTAAATGATGTTTTTCTATTACATAGAAGTTAATATTCTAAGGAAAGTATAAGGGCTTTTGGTTTGGGTTATTATTTTTATCCCCAATGAAAAGTAGTTCACATTAGATGATTCTTTTTTGAAGTTGATAATAGATTTATAAAAATATTTCTGTGAAATTATTATACTTGTCTCATATTGAAATTATGTAATTCAAAAATCAAAGCCAAGCAACTGCTCTCAAAACATTTCTAGATTTTCCAAGACACTAGTGTTGTACTATTGTTCAGTTATTCAGAAAATGAATATCCAATTTTAGTGTAAAAGATTTTAGATTAAAAGATGTAAAATCCATCTCTGTCATAGTTTAGCCATTTTATAATATTCTTGCAGTTCTAATAACATAAGCCTTGGGTAAGGTAGACTGACAATCAAATGTTGATTAAACATGATTTCCTTCTTTTTAAAATGTTGTGTTAAAAAATCATTCAATTGGCTGGGGATTTAGCTCAGTGGCACCTTGCCTGCCTCGCAAGCACAAGGTCCTGAGTTCAATCCCCAGTGCCAAAAAAAAAGTCATTCAATTCAAGAAGTTTTGCCTATATCTGTGTTTTTGTTTCTTGTGGGTGTTTTTGGTTCTGGGGATCAAACCCAGGTCTTTGCGCTTGCGCTTGTGAGGCAGGCAGCAGAACCACTGAGCTAAATCCCTGGCCCTATATCTATGTTTTTATTGATGACTCTGAGGTTTTTTGTGTATTTTCAAGACATAAAGATGATAGGAGATTGGCAAGTAGAAGTTAATCAGCATTAAACCCTAAGATGTTCCTTGCATTTGAGAATGCACTGAAAACAATTTGGAAGCCAGGTGTGGTGGTAAACATCTATAATCCCAGCACTCTGGGAGGCAGAGGCAGGAGGATCACAAGTTTGAGCCTAGATTGGGCAACATAGCAACTAAGACCCTGTTTCAAAATAAAAATAAATAGATAGATGATAGATAATAGATGGATAGACAGATAGATAGATAGATAGATAGATAGATAGTGCTGGGGACATAGCTCAGAGCAAGGGCTCTAAGTTCAATCTGCAAAGTAGCTTATGAAGGGAATATAGAGCCATATCTCTTGATTACCTGAAGGATTAGGAGATTGACAAAACTCAACAGCTACTGGTTACTTACATTGTAAAATTTTTGTCCTGATCCTTGAAATTGAATATGACAAGAGGAGCAAACGTTATGAACAAGAAAGGTAAAGTGGTCCACAAAGGTAGAGTGATACTATTGGTATCACTGATGAATAGAAGGAATATTAACAAAATATTCATTAGCTGGGAGAGCCTTATTTAAGCGTGTTGTTTACCTTTTTAGAAATCTGGCTAGTTTGGCTCCCTGGCAGGACTGAGTTCTGTGTTGAGCTTGTAGCCCATTTCCAGGTTTCCAGGATTCTGATTTCCAAAACTTTGTAATCATTCGAGAACTTTCCAGTTCCACAGCCAGTTCTTGCTCTTGCAGTGTCTTTTCCCTCACTCTCTAGTCCCACATTTGGTATCAGTTTCCAGGAAAGAAAGTGGTTGACAAAGGCAGCTTGAACATACAGAAAGGGGATGGGTGAACTTAGGGTCCCTCCAGCCCCACAGTTTTATACTTAGTACCATTACTGTCATCTCAGTGCCAGGAATGTGTCTTAACTGTTCTGTTAGCATGAAGCCAAAAGAGTCACAGGTCAGCAATCCTCAGATCATAAATCCAAGATGGAGGGATGAGGTAAACCATGGGAATTTCTTACATAATGACTGTTAGTACTTAAATACAGATCACATTAAATTACAGCTTGACAATTTACAAGGTACTTCAACTAAACAGAAAATTAAAGCTGATGGTGCCTGTAAGAGTAGAACTAAATCAGAACATATTTGGTGAAACATCTGAAATGGGGGAAATGAAATGTTGATAATAGTGACATGAAAAAGGAAAACTCTGCAATTGCAAAGATAGTAGTTTGTAATGATTTTTCTTGCCTACTTTTGATAAAAAGTGATTCTTTCCTGTTAGCATGTTTAAGAAAGTGAAAGACATTATTTTTAGAGAGGACTTTGACGGTCCTTGTAGAAGCAACATAAAAGGTGGTAAAGAGCACAAAATAAGATTAACACTCAAAATTCAACTAAAAATTATGTACTTCTTATCCTAATAAGATGCAGAGAAACAGAAGAAAGGGATACAAATGCAAGGAGAGAGGACACATAGCAATAGCTGTCAATACTGAAGAGCAGTAAACACAGTGGGGGGAGTGTCACGTTGGGGCAGCCAGCCTGGGTTCCGTTTTATTCTCTCCCTTCTCCAGCAACTCTCCTGGTGCTCTGTTTGGTCACATAGAGTTTTTTCCCAAATTGTAGAGTTGTACCTCTACAGATGTATACATTTATTTAAAGAAAACTGTCTTGTATTTTTTCTTTTCCCTCCCAAAATGGTACACATCTTATTTTAGAAAGAATAATATTATCTTTAAAGGTGTCCTTGGAACTTAGACTCTTGTGTATCTCTATTGTAATGGTCTTTACAAAGTCCACATTCTCTGCACTTTTTTATTTTTTAGTGATGGGGATGAAACTGAAGGCTATCACACTGAGGCTGCATCCCCAGCCCCTTCCTTTCTCTCTTTTTTTCTCTCTCTCTTTCTTTTTCTTTCCTTCTTTTGAGATAGGGTCTCACTAAGTCATTTAGTCGCCCATGCTGGGCTCAAATTTGTGATCCTCATGCCTCAGCCTCCCAGAGTGCTGGGATCGCAGATATACACCTTCATGCCAGCTTCCTCCTCACTTAAAGCACTCTGTTTCAGCTGGGTTTTCTTTCTTGCTTATTCTCAAAACTACATACCAACTAGATCTGCCTCAGAAGTCTCTTTACTTGCTCTTGCTGCTAACTGAAATGCTTCTCTGATGATTCTCTCTCTCTCTCAGCAAATTGCTCCAATGCCACCTCCTCAGAGAAGTATGAGAAGTATGCCTTCATCAATCCATATAAAATGATAAAAAATATCCTCAATGAACACCTATCCCCTTTCATTTCTTTTCTTCTCTCTTTTTTTTAATAGCACTACTCATTACCTGGCATGAGACCACATGTTAATTTGTGTATGTCAACACATAGATTTTTATAACAAAGGTTGCCACAAAATCCTACTAGTGCATGGGGCTGTGTTGTAGGGATACCTGTATAGATTGGGTGCCTGATAAATATTGTTGAATAAATGAATGTGTGCCCCACTTATTTCATTTCTTTCTTCTCACTTGGATTCTACTTCATTATCTCAACTTCTATTAAATACTTATGATCAAAGATCTCTTTAATCAGTATGGTTGTGAAAAGTATATGATTTGTTGAAAGGCTGAGGGGGGAATGAGCTCACAAAACTCTACCTACCTGTCAAAACATTTATAGGTTTATACCACACACTTAGTAATACCCTATTGCTGCTATATTTTAAGGGCACTAAAAACTAATAGCCCGAAGACGTGCCATACATATGCCTAATATATTCAAGGCTGGAAAATCAGCACCTAAAGTAATTTGCACAAGTTAATAAGAACTTCACATGTTGTCTTCTATACTTTTTAAATACTGAGTTTTTATACCTGTTTTATAAACAAAAAATATACTTAGTGTCCTATTATCTATGCACACATTATTTTCTTCAGAGACTTAGAGAAAGTAGGTATTAACAACAATGTTTTTCATAGTTATTCCACTTTCTAAGACTCTGCTAAATTTATCACATTTTTACTGAAATATTATAAAGTAATATGAATAGCTAACTTCTTATTGTACAGTTTCTATGTGCCAGACATTGTACCAAGCCCTTTTATGCATTTCCTTATTTACTCTATTAGATATGTAAAATTATATAACTTTCATTGATAAATGAGAAAACAGAGGCTTTAAAGGGCCATACAGATTTGGAGATAGTTATGAACTAGAAAGGGAAAACTGGCAAATGCTTAATAAATTAATTAGCTTTAAAATGACTGTGAAAATCATGGAAATTAGTGTGGATAGTTCTCAAAAATACTAAAAATAGAGCTATCATTTGAACCGTCTATATCATTCCGAAGGAAATAATGTCAGCATACTATAGACATACCTGCAGACCCATGTTATTGCAATGCATTTCACAATATGGAAACAGCCTAGGTGCCCATCAACCCATGAATGGATAAAGAAAAATGTAGTCTATTATTTGTCCATAAAGAAGAAGGAAATCATGTCATTTCCAGGAAAATGGGTGGAACTGGAGACCATTATGTTAAGTGAAATAAGCCATACTTACAAACTCAAATATCGTGGGGAGGGATATTAAAGAAAGATGATATGAAAGCAGAAGGGAGACTATTAGAGAAGAGGAAGGGGATGAAGGTGGGGCTGGGAAGAAGGGTGCAGTGATAGAAAGGGGGACTGGTCGATACCGGTATGTGTTATATATGCACATGTGAAAACACCAAAACACAACCCACTGGGCTGTGTAACTCATACACAGTAGTAAAAAAGAGAATAAAATAAAGTAGCTGTGTGGAAAAAAATGTAATACTCCAGTTGCCTGAATGAATAAGCCTTAGGTTATAAATGAACCTAGTCTAGAAAGGAAACAGTTTCTGCCTTCTGATCAGAACCGAAAATACAGGATAAGAAAAGATTAGATGTACAGGTTGAATATTCCTAGCCCCCAAATCTGAAATCCCCAAGGGTCCAAAATCCAAAATATTTTTTTGTTCTGCGAATTTTCAAAAGATAAATTCAGACATGTGGGTCTGTACCAGATGAAAATATTAAGTACAGTTATACATTTGAATCCTGTATTTATTTTTATTTAAATACTACATATTGCCACATAGTAATGTTTATACACATTCTAGTAAAAAGAAAAGAAACTAAGGGTGTTTAAGGGAATGTATCCCATAAGTAACTTGTACCTAAATTGTCACATCTTTCCAAACCTAACAGTTTAATTGGTTGATTTGATTATGTTTTTTGGTTTTGTTTTTTCACTTAAATTCTTTTATTGGTACATTTTAGGTATACAATATGTTTACATTTATCATTGGGTGTTTGTACCTGTACATGATGTATCTTGGTTCTTATTTTTTCCCCATTCCCTGTGCTCTCTTCCCTATTTACAAAGACTTTTTTCCATTTTTTCTTTTTCTCATAATTTTTCCTTTCCCTTCTTTCCTTTCCCCTTCCCCTCCTACTTCCCCTACCCCTTTGGCCCTTTTCTTCCTATTTCAAATTATCAATTACTCGTTTTAATCATTTTAGTCCTTATTTACACTTTCAGATTCTCACACTAGAGAAACTATTCGATATTTACACGTGTGTCCTATTTATTTCACTTAAGAGTATGTCCTCAATATGCATCCTTTTAGCTATAAATGTCTCTAGTTTCTCATTCTTTATGGCAAAGCAGTATTCCAGGTTGATTTGATTATAGAATGTTTAAAAATAAACACTTTTTTGGTCTTGACAAAGAGCAAACACATATAGAATGTGCTTATTTTACTGCACTCAATTCAAACTGCAATTTTTATTGAATGTCTTTCCATGCCCTCTGCTGTCATAGGTACTACTGAAGACACATTTTTAAATGTAGGTTTTGATTCTTCTGACCCTCCAAGATTTGAGAGACTGCATTTCAATTTGCTTGTAGCATCTGAGTTTAAATATTGAACTATTAAGTTGAAAAGGGGAGATTCACAAATACGAATTGGCTGAGTTTTTCAAGACATTAGGGTTAAAACATCATGATAAAGAATAATAACTAACACTGTATATTACTTGGCAGATTCTAGGTATCTGTTAATTGTCCTTTGCAACATTTGTATAAGGTGCACATTATTCTCATTTCATAGATGAGGAAGTAAGTTCAGATAAGAACCCTGCGGAAGAAGACAGATACTTGCTGAGGCAGAGCTGAGCTCTAAGCTCTATGTAATACTATAACCCATCTTCTTTCCAATTCATACCCAAACATAGTAGACATAATGAAATGAAATTTTGATATCTATTTAATATGATCGATGCAGATGTCCAAGTAGAGTAGCTGTGAATCTATAATAGTTCTTTTGCTGTAACTATTAGGATTGTTTAATTGTTTATAGTTACCACATAGATAATTATAAACTCTCTGAATTACTTTAGGTTATGTGGACATAAGCTCAGTGCTGGTTGTCTCTGACTCTATTGATATTTCATTTCATTTTCCTAGTGGCTTCTTGTCCAGTGAGTATCCTAAAAGATAAAGAAAGGCACACTTTGAGGATGACCCTGTTGTGTATATTTGACAGTCTTCAGAGTAGGATAAGCGTTCTTCCCTTAAAGAAACTCCATGCACAGAAGTTAGGCTTACAAATGGAGATGCTATCGCTTCTCAGCCTTTTGGCTAAGATCAAGTGTACAAATGGAGATGCTAAAAGATAATGCTTTGGTTACAAAATGACTCCTCTCTTTTGAAACAGAGTTTGTTCTTTAGATTGTTTCATTGGAAAGACCCTCTGATATATTTAAAATACTATTTTAATATATGAATGTGAATTGCATCTCTCCTTGAAGATATATCTGTTGGGTTAAGTGCCTTGTATTGATTAAATGCTTACCCTTATACATAACACAAAATGCTTCTCTAATTCATTCTTTTAATAATTTCAAAAGCAAACAGAAACCAGCGCAAAGATGATGAAAAGTAGCAGTGAGTGTGGTCACCTGAATTTATCCTAATGACTATGGGTTTAAATCTGTTAAAACTTTTTGAAGAAATGTAATAATAAGTTTCTCTCACTCTCTCCAACTTCTGAGGAAGCATTTTTGACTGGGAATTAGATAATTTATTCTATATATAATATATATGAAGCTGTTTAAACTGTAATTGCATATAATTTGAAGGAAATGTTCTTTCAGTGGAATGAAGATTGACCTGCTCAGGAATATTAACAAGTACAGGAGTTCACAATTTTGTGATAATATTTTATCGTTGTGAAAACTTATTCTTAATAGACCCCTACATTACATTTCAGTAAAGTGGTTTCATTTTCTTTAACAACCATTAATAGCTATTAGAGGTAAAAAAAAAAAATAAGGCTTTATATAGATCATTAAAGTACACTTAAGTAATTTGTAATTGACAATTAAATCATCATGGCAGTGCATTATCATAAGTTTGATAGATCTGCCTTTTTTAAAGTGCTGAGAAGAAAGGCCCTTTTGTAAGACTTCCCACTGCAGACTATTCTTGCATTTTAATTGATCACAAAGCACACATTGTCTTGATATATGTGCTTGGTAATCATCTTTTACAAGCTTCCTTTTATGAAGATTTTGGTGCTATGTGTGGAGGAGTCTGGTTCAGGCTAGAAACAGTGCCCTTAGTGAAATGTGGAATCAAAAATTGTCTTTAAACCTTTGCCCTTGTCATTATTGTAAAGTATAAAATAAAAGTTGGAGCTTTCCACTTTGAAAGCCCAGATTCCTCATTCTCTCATTCCCTTTCCTTTCCCTTTGACTTTCTAAAGACCAGTGAATGTGCGCCTACAAAGCTGTCTAAATGTTGCCATGGTGATGGCCACAGTGATGACAGAGAGCCCCCATTCCTGGGTAGGCAGTGGACCTTACCCAGCTATGTGTGTCTATAAAATTAGGATTTCTTTCTTCCTCTCTAGGAAATTAATAGAATTACCCATGTAGAAATTCTGGTCAAAATTGTTACATGTTGAGATCAAAATACAGAAATATCATGAATTTAAGATGAAATTCTGATCATATATCTATTTGCCTCATAAAGAACTTCTAAAAGTTTTGTAGATAATTTGGTTTCCACTTTTGTTCATTTTCTGATACCATATGGATAAGAATGAAGTTACGTGTACTGGATAAACCTTAAAAAAAGAATAGGTTCTCTATATTTCAAAGTACTATATTTAGAAAATCAAAACTTTTAAAAGATTAATTTTCATACAATTTGCTGAAATCTGAAATAAGCACATGTACTGATAGAGGTTTTTCACTTTGATATCTAAAAAGAAATCTTATAATATGAACATGATGTTTTATGTAAGTCTGATTAATGTTATAAAGATTTATCTGCTCCACTATAACTGCCTATTGTCATTTAATTTATAGATTTCATGGTTTTCCTATGATGTAAATGAATCACATTAAAGATTAAAAAGTATGATAGATGATTTTGGAGTGGTTTTTAAAATATTGAAATTAGTGAGATATTGATACTCTATTAGTAGAAATTAAAATTCTAATTAACTCCAAAGGAGAAAGGAGTATCATATAATTGGACTGAGTATCTTTATACTATAGTACAGTTCCGTGTATTTTGTAGCTACTTCATGATTTTTAAAATTAGAGTTAATGAATTCAAGAGGTTCAAACCACACTTAAAGGGACTATGGCAGAGCTGTAAAGGGTGGTTCAAAGGATCCCTCCAAGCTCACCGCACAACACTGTGACCAGACTTGCTGAGAGGAAGATGTAAAGCACATAATTATTAGTAATCAGATTCACAATGGTCAAATACCCACCCCTGCCCAATGTGATGGGTATGTGAATATAAAGGGGAAAGAAGGTCCCTTGCCAGGAGGATTTTCAGTGAAATGGGAAGGCACAATTTAAGAAGTAATTGATAAAAATGATAAGCAAATGCTGTAGAAATGTATAGTTTATTTTATGGAAGGATGCTAGGAGTCAGCAAGAGATTTTAATGAAGGTCAGCCGTGGACAGGCTACTTGGCAGTGGCGTTCTTTAATTTTGGTTCCGCCATCTCAATTTGATTCTACTACTTGAAATATGTCTCAAGGTATTAATGAAAGAAATCAAGATTGGCAAGGCCACAGAAACTGATTCTAAAACGCAAGCAGCAAAATGGTTGATAATTTTAAAATATCCCAACAGTTAGTAGTGGCAACCAAAGGTAAAGTGTACTAAAAGAATCATACTCCACAACCAATTATGATTTTGGAAGAATAAAACAGTGTTTAGTTTCTAAAGTGTAATATATGCCGGGGATTTAGCTCAGTGGTTCCGCCTCTTGCCTTGCAAGTGCAAGGACCCGAGTTCGATCCCTGGTACCAAAAACATAATAATTAATAATAATAATAAAGTGTAATATAATTAATCATCTTAATAGGGCAATAAGAAAAAAACTCAATAGGTACTCAATAAAATTAAATCCTATTCCTACGCAGGAGATCATAAAAACCTGGGAATATAAAGGAGTCTTCAAATGTAATAAAATACAACCATCCTAAACCAATCACTCACTGTATAGGAAATGGACATGGGCACAAATTTTCATGATTCATTAAACAGTGTCTGGAAGGTCTGATCATAACAAGACGCAGAAGGAAAATAACAGATATGCTAATTAGAAACACAAAGTGCAAAATTTTATCATTGTAATAGATGAATAGAAACATAAAAATGGAAAATAACTAGTAATTTAAGGAGAGTGTAAAACATTTTCAAACCAATAACTTTGCCGTAAACCAGTAGTAACAGACATGGAAACTCTGAAATAAATAGTCTCCCCCTAAAGAAAAACATTAAGATTTTAATAAATTTAGAGTTAACCTATTCTTCTAGATCCAAGAGCCAGTACTATGATGTTAAATTTTCCCAAATAAATCCAAAAATTCAGTAGAAACAACAATCAAAAATCTCAATAAAATTTTTTGAAGAGACAAGGTAATTCTAAACCTCAAATTAAATTCCCTTTGAAAGGAAAGAAGAGTGATTAGGAATTATACAACATTACCAATTTTTCAAAATTAAGACAATGAGGTATTGAGCCAGAGATTTAGCTCAGTGGTTACGGCACCTGCCTTGCAAGCACAAGGTCCTGAGTTCGATCCTCAGTACCAAAAAAAAAAAAAGACAATGAGGTATTAACATGAGAAATGACAGATTTAGTGGCACAGAATCTGATGCATAAATACATATAACTTAGCCTGAAGCCCATGGGAAAAAGTTCACATAGTGATAAATCTACCCATGTGGGAAAGAGAACTCAAACTGGAACCTCGCCTCATGCCATACACCAAAATGAATTTTGCATGAATCAAATAGTAAAAATAAAAACCAACAAAACACAAAAGTAAATATCAATCTTTGATAATCAGGGTAGGCAAGACTTTTTATGTATAAAATAAAAATCAAATAATTGAAATATTTGACTGTATAGAAGTTTTTTAGTTCGTAATCTGGAATTAGTGATCTGGAAAAATATTTTGAAGACATTTTTAAGAATTAAAATGCAAAAATATATATGGAACAGCTACAACTCAATTTTAAAAATTATTAGATTATGGCTGATGCACATAAATTGACCCTAAAAGTAAACAAATGACAGTAAACATTGAGGAAAATATTTATCTTCACTAGTATTTGAAAAATGTAGGTAAAGCAGTGAGGTAACATGTTTCTACCCATCAAATTTGTAAATGTAAAATCAAATGATTGTGCCTTTGAGAGCTGAATGTTGTGGTACACGCCTGTAATCGCAGTCAAAACCAGGGATGGTAGTTCACACCTGTTATCCCAGCACCCTGGAAGGCTGAGGCAGGAAGATTGCAAGTTTGAGCCCAACCTGGGCAACTTAGTTACTTTAGCAAGACCACGTCTCAAAATTTAAAAACAAATTTAAAAGGCCTGGTGATGTACCACAGTGTGAAGGCCCTGGGTTCAATCCACAGTATCACAATCAGTCAATCAATCAATAAGCATTTAAGATGTACTCCTGTACATGAGGGAGTGTCAATGATTGCAAAGCAATGGAGTCATATTCTGTTAAAACCTAAGAGTTCTTTGGCTGGGGATTTAGCTTAGCGGCAAGTTTGAGGTCCTGAATTTGATCCCTGGTACCCACCCCCCCAAAAATCCTAAGAATTCTCTTCTTGGGAATGGGATTAATATGAGAAAATGGAAAAATAGAAACAAAATCTTTGTAAATAGGGAGGAATGGAGGGGTTGAAGGGAGGGCTGGGCAAGGGTGAAAAATAAGAACCAAGAGAGACTATGTAAAGGTGCAAATTTCCAATGATGAATGTCATTATATTGTATACCTAAAATGTATCAATGATTAGAATGACTAGTCGATAATGCAAAATCGGAAGAAAAGGTCCAAAGGGGTAGGGGTAGTGGGAGGCACAGGGGAAAGGAAAGAAGGGAAAGGAAAAATGATGAGAAGTGGAAAAAATGGAAATAAAGTCTTTGTAAATAGGGAAGGGTGGAGGGCGTGAAGGGAGGGCTAGGAATGGGGAAAAAATAAGAACCAAGATGCATTATGTAAAGGTACAATTCCCAATGAGAAATGTAATTGTGTTGTATACCTACAATGTACCAATAAAAGAATTTAATACAAAAAAAAAAAGAATTCTCTTCTCTCCGAAGAAAATTAGAAATGCCCCTCATGTTTGAAAATGTTCAACTCAATACTATATATATAAAAGTAAAAATTTAGAAACATCTTAATATCTAACCTTATGGAAATAGTTAAATTAATAATGGGAGTTGAGTGAAATGAAATAATGTACAATCCCTAGAAAACGTATTTTCAAAACTCATGGGCTGGGATTTAGCTCAGTGGTGCCACTGCCTACCTCACAAGCGCAAGGTCCTGAGTTCGATCCCTGGTACCAAAAAAAAAAGTCATTATTTACATAGAAAAAAATCCTTCATCTTGCATAAAAAAGGCTATAAAAATCAATGATGAGCACAACCTCAATTTTATACAAAAAGATATACATCTGCTTTGCAAATGACTAAAAGAAAATATACCAAAAGTTAAAGAATTATTATTTTCTAGTTGTGTTCAGGGAAGGCTAATGTTTTTCTTCATATTTGTCAGTATTTCCAAGCAATATTGTAAGCATGGATTCCTTTTAAAATCAATAAATGTTATTCTTAAAAGAATCGCATTCTATGTCCAAATTATCACTAAGTCTGCGTTAATGGCATCTAAATTAGGAACATTTTAACACTAAAGTTTCAGAAGTATAATGTTATATGCTCAGTGGGAATTCAGTATATTATATCAATAAGTTTCATTTGTAGCAAGATGCTATATATAGGGTTTTAAAGGAAATGATCTTGTAGAGGTTTCTGGGTTGAGTAATTGCTGTCAAACAAGTTTTGTTTCAGCCTTCTACAGCAGGAAAGTAGTATTCAATAAGTTGCTCACCAGTGCACCAAATGATACTTCACTCCTTATGTTAACATGGTTTGGGTATCATTCGGGACAGTTTGTATTCTCAGTGGCTTTGCATAACCTGAATGATTTTGCAGGTGTTCTGGCATTGGCTCTCATTTGTAGAAACAAGCATGAAATGCATTCAAGTGCTTACAGCATCTTTTTGAAGTCCCTGTGTTGCGTTGTGTGTGTGTGCGTGTGTGTTGTTTTGTGTGTGTGTGTTTCCTGTGAAATATTCCTTTTGAAGTTCAGAGCTTAGGCAGAGAAAGCCTGAGTTTGGTGGGTGTAACTTTTGAATACATTAAATAGCAGCTTTATTCTCAGGTTATGATTGACATCAAACAAAAAAGCATATTATTTCTTTGTTCTCCAAAATACAGTGGAGGACGTGGGTGTCTGTGGTGCTGGGTGTGCATATGTGCACACATGTGCATATGTATGTTGTTTGCTCAGTGTAAGAAAAAGGTTTATAAAGTTTAACTGAAGACACTTAATGAATTTGGCACCCCTCAAGCTGTCTCCTAAGGAACAATTCTAATGACAGGCCAATGACACATGCACTAAGGGAATGTGACAAGAGTCAGTTGGGGCAACCAAATGCTAAGGAGAATGGGCTGCAGAGACCTCTGGTGACCAGGATGAGAGCCTGGAGAGTCTCAGATGTGGTGTCACATCTGCCTGTTGCTGACAAAAGCCATCGGTAGATCACAGGAGAGATAAACTGTCCAGATCAAACTAGATGATTACACCGAAACAATGTTATCTGAAAGAAAAATAGAGAAGTTTTACTTCCCAGTAAACTTATTTTCTTGAGTTTTTGGTGAAGTTTCTGGCTTTTCATCTTTTGTCAATTTCCCTAATATTGTATTAGCTACAGACAGAAACTGCAACTGTCCTCAAAGACTTGTGAGAGAAAAGAAATGCTCTTCAAAGATCACTGGAATAGCTGAGGGTGTAGCCCAGTGGTAGTGTGTGCTTAGCATGTGCAAGGCCCTAAGTTGTATCCCCAACACCCACCAAAAATTTATTGGAATGTTATGGTACCTCTGGGGACTTTTGAACCTTGGATCATTAGAAAATAAAATACAAATAACTTCCACTTATAACTGTGCACAGATCACAGATGCATTTTCCTCATTTGCATCCTACACACTTTTAACAGTTTCCACCTCCTAAGACACCACTTAGCCATGTGTTCTCCCATTGTGATTCTTCAATCATTTGATCATTATCTTATCCTGCTATGCTACAAGCATTTATTGAACAGCTAGTCTGTATCAGGCACATTACCACGCACTGGAGATATGGAAATCATCATTACGGTCCTTGCTCTCAAGGATCCAAAATACAGATAAGAAATGAATTGGCAGGTCCAGGGATTTAACTTAGTGGTTCTACCACCTGTCTCTCAAAAGTTCAAGATCCCAAGTTTGATCCCTGGTACCAAAAAAAGAAAAAGAAAGAAATGAATGTGCTAGTGAACTGCTATAATAGGACTACATAAAAATTATTTCACAGTATGGCAACTTCTAACAATAAAAATTTATTCTCACACTTACAAGTCTATAGATCAAGGATAATTTGGCAGATCTGGGTTGGGAGGCTCTATCAGTCATCTGGGCTTGGTGGTTTCCACTGTGAGATGGGCTCATATCTTCTCTGTGTGTGTGTCCTAGGGACCCAGTGGAAAGGGCAGTAGATTCCTTGGGTCATGCTTTTCTCATGATGGGTCAAAGTGTGCAAAGATCCAAGCCAAACTACACAAGCATATTTAGTATTATGTCTGCAAACAACTTAATAGCTGAAGCAAGTCACATTTTTCAAACCTAATGCCAGTGGAGGAAGGACATGTATTCCACCTACACTAGTGCATGTAAGGTCACATGATGGAGGGAGGGCATGAAGAATTGGCAAAATAATTCAATCTCCTACACAGATTATGACAATAAAGTGTAATAAATGGTACAAGAAAAGTCTGTTAAAAGTTTGGAGGAAGTGCAAAGAAAGACTTCAGGTGAGGGTTGCATCAGAGTTCAACCAAAAAAACAGAACTAGTAGGTAGATACATAGATAAAAGATAGATAGATAGATAGATAGATAGATAGATAGATAGATAGATAGATCCTAGATAGATCCTAGATAGATTGATAGGTGATGGATGGATAGATACATAGATGATAAATAGACAGGTATGACAAAATGATAAATATTTGCGACCAAGATTTGACTTTACACAGCTGGAAGAGGTTTATTGTAAAAAACAGAGTTGGTGCTGCATGATTCTAAGGAGGTTTTAAGTAAACAGAGGTCATTTCTGGATTGGATATTTTCAGGAAGTATTGGGTACTGTTGTGGACTCAACTATGTCCTCCCAAAATTCATATATTGTAGTCCTAACCCCCAGAACCTCAAAATGTGACTGTGATTAGAGATCACAGGGAGGTGATTAAAGTTAATAAAATCATAAGTATGGGGCCCAGTCCAATAGGATTAGTGTCCTTACAAGTATAGGAAGAAACACTAGGGATATGCAGACATCAACAAAGGCAAGGCAAGGAGAAAGGCCTCAGAAGAGACCAACCTTCCTGACACCTTGTTCTTGACTTCCAGCTTCCAGAACAGTCCAAAGTGCATTTCTGTTGTTGAAGCCACCAGTCTTTGGTATTGGTTGTGGCAGCCCCAGCTGACTAATACAGGTATCTTGGTAGTTTTAAATGTACAGCAGAACAGGTTAGTGTTGTAATTGGTAAAGAAGCAATTGGAAGAAGGGGGTGTTTTATAATTTTGTGGTTGGTTGTTTTTTCCTTTTTTTCCACCATGGTCACAAAGTCTGATTATTTTTCTCTTTTGCAAGAGTCATTTATATTTAGTTGGGAACAGTATGTTTTACCTGTCAGCTATTAGCTGCAGGATCTTCCACTTCCTCGTTCATGTATTCAGAGAGGAAGCTCATTTCCTGATCCAGGGGTTACATGGAATCTCCATCATTTTCTATGTTGCATTCAGATTCCTTTGCCTGATTCCAAGATTAATACTCTGACCTCACTCTTCCTAGTGGCTATTTTTCTACCTTGCTACTATCTTTGGGATTGCTTTTATGGTATCCCACATGGCCTATCCCACACTTGTCTCCTCTGCAGGAGATGATGTTCTCACTTTATCCTTCCATATCCTAACCAAATGACAGCATGCCCTACAGGTTCTTTGGAGTCCTATCCCATTAGGGAAGTCTCTGGTTACTTCAGCAAACTCTTATCTTCTCTCCTACCTTGGAGCTCTTACAGCTCATAAAATCCCACAGCAGTAGATACTGTACTGTTTTGTTTGTTTCACTTATAAATTGTGTCATTCTGACTTGATTATCAAATTTCATGAGACAGGGGCCTATATCTAGTGCTTCTTTGCATCCTCCGTAGTGTAATTCAATTTTAGACAACTAATGGTGTAGTTTGTCAAAAAAGAGGGGAGCTTGTTTTCTGCATTGTAGGTTTTTATTTTAAGTGAGACCATATTATGGTATCTTTATATTTCCTCTGCTAGTGAGATGGTAATCTCAATTTAATCATATATGCAGCCAGCCAGTATTTCTGAGCAACTATTTTTGTGGTCAGCACTTTGATATTTAAGTCGAGCCCTGAAGGATACACAGAAATAAACCCAGTGAGGGGGTGGTGAACATTGGAGTTTTGCATGACTAGGAAATGGCAGGAAGAGAAATCATGTCTTTAAGGAACTGGAAGAAGTTCAAGGTGCAAAAAGCTTAGTGTGCTGGATGCAAAAAAGTACGATGAGTTAGAGATGTAGGTGGGCCTGGTAGATGTAGGTGGATCTTGTGAGCCACATTATATGGTTTGGACTCTGTCTGAGGAGCTTGAGGGAACCCTCCATGGGCTCTAGAGGTAACTAGGACCATGGTTCTATGTTCAGTGAGTCTAGCTGAAATGCACAAGGATCAGAACCCAAGAGACTAGAAACACAGGTGTTCTTTAGGAGCTCTGATGGGCCTGAACTAGGATAGTGTAGATGGTGAAAACTGGGAGCATTCCAGATAACGTGCTGTGCAACTGACTCCTGTTGCTCCCGTGGCAAATTTTACTCACATGCATTCTAGTTCATGTATATTTATATTCATCAAATCATGCATTACTTATAAAACTTAAAATGGACACAAAATGTGTTTAGTCTGGGTGCTGATTTCCTGTATATGTTCAGTCTGTGGATATTCAGTAAGCTAAACATTTACTTCATTAAGGATATGATGCTTTAAAAGTTTAAATTAATTAGGCCCTGAAAAAAATTTTATCCAAGTCCAGAGTTTATAATTCCTTACAGAGTTTGAAATTCATATCAGTCAGGATTCACAGTCACCCTCAAAAACTACTTTTGCTCTTGCTCTTTGAAAATATTGGCTCCATCCAGCCCTATTGGAAGCATATGAGTTTGTTCTGCACCACTGCTATCTGGTCCAGAGAGCCGAATGCAGTCCCCTTCCCCTGTTATATTTTTAGTTATGCATTGAAGGAGATGGTGAAGGGCAGCTGAGCCCTTTTGTCTCTTATCTCAGAGGTCAGGGCAAGTAGTGCATGTTTGGGTAGAGTCATTGGGAGCAAGGACTTTGTGACTTCTAGGATCTGCCTCTGCCCCCTACCTGTCTCCTTTTTCATCAAGTTTGCAGGCACAGAAATAGACTGCTCCCTGTTAAAACTCTGCTGCCTGTTAGGGTTATCACCCCAATTCCCAACTGGTTTCTGAAACTGCCCTGCTATTCCATTTAGCATCCAAACAAATAATTCATGATATCATTTACAGCAAGGCAACTCATAACTCCATGTGTATATATTTTCTCTCTTCAGCTAGGTTTAAACTCTTTTGTGATGTGTTCAGCTGTCATTTTCACTGGAGCATCTTCCTTTGCCTCCCCCTCAATTTTCAATTCACCCTAGGTTCTGGTCTTGGTCCAATCCTAATTTTTCACCCTCATATTTCCTCCTGGATGATCTCATCTGCTGCAGTGTTTCTAACTGCCTCCTGGACTTGGAAAAGCTGCCTGCAGGCATCTCAATCTCAGTTTATTCTCAGTGGAATAAGTTGTCTTCCTCATCTACCCTATATTCCCCTCTTTTGGGTTTTCTTCTCAGTCAACAGTCTCATTATTTACTAAATTGTCTGTGTTGAAAACATAAGAATTATCTTCAGTCCCTCTGTTTTCTTCATTCTACCCATTTAGCTGTCCATGTCTTGATTCTACCACTAAGATATCTTTGACTCAGCCTCCTTCCTTTGTTGTTACTACCAAGGTGTATGGGATGGTAAAAAGAGCCAGGATTCTCTCCCATCCCAGCAACTTACTGAGCTTATCATCTTGGATCTTTCTTAATCTCCAAGACCCTCAATTTCCCCATTGGTGTAATATGAGTAATAATGTCAGTTTTATTGGATTGCTCTAAGAATTGAGTAATTTGTTCTTAAGTGGAGGATCTTGCACAAGCCCAACAGAGAGTGGCTGGTACATAGAAGAACTGCCCTTCCAGGACTCATCACCTCTTCCTGGTAAAATGGCTTCCTTACTTACCTTCTATTCAGGGTTTATGCTCCATTCTGAAACTAGTTAGCTTTCTAGAGCCCAAAACTTTTGGTGGTTTCCTATTGCCAAAGTCTTTACCATGAAATGTAATTTTCTGCCTCACTCAGCCCCAGATTACCTTCTTACTTGTCTCTACCACTTCTGTGGCCTCCTTTTACCTGCCAGGAGCTTTCTTTTAAATATTATGCCTTGGTCATGTTCTTGGAACATTTACCAAATGCATCCTAACAATATTAATATATTTAATAGAAATAGGGAAGTCAAAGTAATGTTGCATGTCTGTCTCTGCAATGTAAAACAAAATCAGCTTTAATGCAATTTACAAAGTAAGGCTACAAGTCTTTAGGAATTGATTTAACAAAATATGTGTGGCATTTAGTAGCAGTTGTTGTTTTGTTTTTAAGAGCACACAAAGGTTGGAAATAATAAGAATGCCACATGCTGTAGATCTCTGTGTGGTGAGAAGGAAACAGAGCACAAGATTCACCAGAAAAATGAAATGGGACCACACTGGGAATTGTGGCAGAACTAACAAAAGAGTAAATACACAAAATGGGCCTGTTCCTGAAAACAAAGGAAGTGAAAATTACTCTAACTTCTGATTCCTCATTGTGCAAGGATATTTGCTTTTTAGATACCACAAAAATCCCCTTCCCACTCCTGTTGTCCCTGATTCTGAAAATCTTTACTTATATTCCATACCCAGTGCTGCCTGCCTACAATGTATTAACCCCCAAATCCACATTTATGGAAAGTAATGTAGGAAATTTATAATTATTTTTTGTGTTAAATTCTTTTATTGGTACATTGTAGGTATATAACACAATTACATTTCTCATTGGGAATTGTACCTTTACATAATGCATCTTGGTTCTTATTTTTTCCGCATTCCTAGCCCTCCCTTCATGCCCTTCACCCTTCCCTATTTACAAAGACTTTATTTCCATTTTTTCCATTTCTCATCATTTTTCCTTGCCCTTCTTTCCTTTCCCCTGCCCCTCCCACTACCCCTACCCCTTTGGACCTTTTCTTCCTATTTTGCCTTATCGATTAATCATTCTAATCATTGGGACATTTTAGGTATACAATATAATGACATTCATCATTGGAAATTTGCACCTTTACATAGTCTCTCTTGGTTCTTATTTTTCACCCTTGCCCAGCCCTCCCTTCAACCCCTCCATTCCTCCCTATTTACAAAGATTTTGTTCCTATTTTTCCATTTTCTCGTATTAATCCCATTCCCTTCTATCCTTTCCCCTAGCCCTCCCACTTCCTTCCCCTTTACCCCTTTTCTTCCTATTTCACATTACCTATTTTACATTTAGTCCTTATTTACACTTTCAGTTTCTCACACCAGAGAAACTATTCGGTATTTACACATGTGTGTCCTATTTATTTCACTTAAGAGTATTGCCTCAATGTGCATCCACTTAGCTATAAATATCTCTAATTTCTCATTTTTTATGGCTGAGTAGTACTCCATTTTATTAAAAAACCACATTTTCTTTATCCAGTCTCCAGCTGATGGGCATTTGGGCTGTTTCCAAGTTTTAGCTATTACAAACTGTGCTGCTATGAACATGGGCGCACATATATCACTGTGGTATGATTCTTTTAATTCCACTGCTAGGGATCTCTCCCAAGGAAATTTATCATTTTATGTTTAATATAGATATAATTTTATCACTTTATTTTCTGTGCACCCATATAAATGAACCCATACAAATTTTTAAATTATTATTTTATTTTTTGGTACATGTTTGTAGTACATGATGCTTACATCCATCTTGGGGAGTAGGTACATGTACATAATAACAGCTTGTTTGTTTTTTTAATCCTCTTCCCCCTCCCACCCACTTCCCTTCCTCTGCCACTAAATTCTCTTTCCCCATTTTCATTCTTATTGTCATTATTCTTAGTCAATATTTATGACACATGAAGTTTACATTTATTGAATTACTAGGTTCCTGTACATGACCTATCTTAATTCTTCTTACTTCCCCTTTCTTTCCTCTTTCCCCTCACTCTGTCTCCTTTCAGTTTGCAAAAGATCTATTCCCTTGTTTCCTTCTATCCATCCTTTATTATGCTCATTGTACTTTCCCTTACTCAAGATACAATATAGTGTTTAACTTGTGTGTCTGATTTAGCTCACTCAATATTATATTTTCCAGGTGCATCCATTTTCCTACAAATGTCTCAAGCTTATCCTTCTTTATAGCTGAGTAGTATTCACTTATGTATAGATACCACATTTTCTTTATCCATCTATCTGTTGTTGGAGCCCATATAAACTTTAAAAGTTAAAAAATGAAAACAACAAGCTCATCATTCCATCTCTAAGAATATGCATAGTCACCAAAGGTAAGAACAGGCTCTTTCTAATCTTTGTATCCCTCCCATTTTCTAGCCAAATCATTCAATGACTGCTTCTCATCAGGCTTGGTATTTCACAAGTTGTGTGAAATAGCTGTCAGCTACCAAGAATCTATGTAACCCAGCAAGAAGATGCTTCACAAAGAAATCCAGGGAATGTTTGTGAAGAATCTACCATATGACACATCATGTTCTACAGCAAAGATAAAGTTCCTGCTTTCAAGCAACTTTAGGTTCAAATGAAAGAAACAGATAATAAGCAAATAACTAATTAACTTCATTTCAGAAAGCAATATAAAAAGAAATGTAACACTTAAATTGCCTGACTTCTCTAATAGTTGTTAAGGTATTCAGTGATTTCAAAACCATCTTTCCTAGATCATCTAGATTTCTCTTTCATTTCTGTCACACAACCACAGGAGTCCCCTTTGGTTTAACCTTCCAGAAAGGAAGGCTGGTAAGCTTCACCTATGGCCTTTGTTAATGTTGTGCTATTTATTTATCAGGACTCCCTAGGACTGAAACTGCTAAGAAAGAGAGATCCCAAGTACATACAACTCTACATTCCCTCTTAGGATGCCTAGATAATCATCAATTTATATAGTTTCTCTGATGTGGCAGTTGGAGCAGGCAGAAAAGCAATACTTGTGTCTCCAATAAAAATAACAAGTTCATACTTGGTCTACTTTCCAAATGTTGTAGTCAGGGTTTTGCAAGTGAAATAGATTTAATACAGGACACATAATTTATAGGATTATTTTATAATAGTCACCCAAAAAGTCAAATGTAGAGGAGTACAAGAGATTAGCCACACATTAGAGACCCAAAGAATGCAGCCAAGGGCCTGGATCCCACAGCAATGTCCTGCACAAGTCCAGCTGAGGGCCTAAAATCCAAGACAATGTCCTCCATGACTCCAGCCAGAGGCCTGGAGCCCATGGCAATTTCCCATGCTTGTTCACACTGAGAATCTGCACCCAGAAGGCCCAAAGGCCAGTGGTGGAGACCAGAAAAACTGTGCCACTGGTGGGGTGAAGGATTTGTGCCTCCAGGTTGAGGGATCCATACTGGAGCCAAGAAGTGATGCTCATGGTAAAGATCAGAGCTCCCCTGATGAGAACAGCAGCCATTTCCAATGACAGAGAGGCCCTGAGCTCCTCCTCTGACAAGAATACCCAAGTTTGCATCAGAAAAACCATCTGCAGCAAGCTTCTCCTAGAAAATCAACAGTCCACATCTTCCCCTCCAGTTCTCTTTTATGCCATTGGCAACAATCCTCGGTGGGTCTTCCATGCCTAGACCATGCTGATTCAGTTCAGCGGGGAGTTACAAATTAACCATTAGTTAATCCACCACACCAAGCAAATGTTAACACTTAATTTATGGACTTTCTCGGGATTTTTCATCTGCCTGAGAGTGGCCCTTGGCAAAACTTTAGGCCAGAAATGTCAGCTCAGTTCTGAGCATGTTGTTTGCTAAGTCAAAATTTCACAAATCACAGATAAAGATTTGATCAACTAAGCTATTATGGTAATCAATTTTATTTATTTATTTATTTTTGGTACCAGGGATTGAACTCGGGACCTTGCGCTTGCAAGGCAGGCGTCAGAACCACTGAGCTAAATCCCCGGCCCTATTATGGTAATCAATTTTAATGGCAAATCCTTTACTTTCTTCATTTTGGCTTCAGTGGCTGTTTGTCTACATACACAGACATGGTTCTCTGAAAACCAGTTCTTGGTGTTTGCTTTCATTCACAGAAAGCTGTCATTATTACTCTTTATAATACCTTTTAAGTTTATCTAGTGACTTCTAGCATAAAGTTTTAACTACTTCATGGCTTATTATTTATACTTATTGATAAATATAACATTTTATCATTTTAAGGGACTTTAAAATTATTCTTGCTAATTTTTCATTCTTCCTAGTAAAGATATCCATGTTGAAGATGAGCAAAAAGTCCCAGTTTGTGGAAGGGATGTCCATCTGGATCTTAGGACCCTTGTGTTGGTCACTGATATAGCCGCCCCCTGCTTCCAAAGTGTAACTTGAAGGTAATTATTTGTTTTGTGTTTTTGGTACTGGGGATCAAACTCGGGACTTTGTGCTTTCAAGGCAGGTGGCAGCGCCACTGAGCTAAATCCCCAGCCCACTGGGAGGTAATTTTTGAGGGCTTAAGTAAAAGAACTCACATAACATAGTTCCTCAGCTCACCAGCAAATTCCTTCTTTACATTGCTGGGGTTTTACTGTAAGCCAACTGCCAGTTTTATATTTCAGGTAGTGATTTGTGATACTTGTGTCCTTTTAGCTTTGGAAGCTTTTTCCTCCCAAGGCAAGAGGGAACAATAGGGTTTGGAATGCCAAGATTGTACCGTATTCCATTAGTTCTCAGCTCCTGCCCTACTGTTGTTGGGACTCATATTCTTGTGCAGACTTCCATACTCTGCCTCCATTACACATGATTAAAACACTTCCTCAGAAAACGTGTGGTTGTGCCTATAATCCCAGTCGTTTGGGAGGCTGAAGCAGGAGGGTCAAAAGTTCAAACCCAGCCTAGGCAATTTAGCAACTTAGAAAGACCCTATCTCAAAATAAAATATAAAAGAGGCTAGAGAGGTACCTCAGTGTGAAGGCCCTGAGACATAGTACCAAAAAAAAAAAGAGAGAGAGACAGAAAAAGAAACCAAAAAAACTCCTCCACTGAGAGTGACAAATTTAAGTCAGAGGAACTTTGTATCTTCTGCTCAGTATCAACAGAAAAGAAGAAAATCTATCCATTCACACATGTGTTTATCAACTTAATGAGCACCTACTATGTGTCATATACTTAGTATGCTGGAAATTGATTTCTTTTAGACTTTGGTCATTGCTTCATATTTACTTTATAAATTCTCTGTGTATGCTTTCCAGCTTTCATAAAATATGGTATGTTTCTTATATAAACCTAGCAACTAAAAAGATTTTATGTCCTTGGTATGTCTACATTTCAGGATTATTCATTTAGGACATGGACCTGAGAAGCAGTATAGATTTTCTTAATGTCTCATCCATCAAAGAAGAACTTTGTTTTGCAGAAACCCTACATCCCTAGCACTCTTCAGATTATTCACTTCTATTGAAATGGTATTTTAGCTTGCTTTTGATTCTGGAAATTACTTATAAAAGAAATAAAGCCACTTAATTAAAATATCTTTTTAAAAATGTTTAGGAAGCTCAAATCTAGAAAGGTCAAGATGCTGGCTTGATTCTTAGCTACCCACCATTATTCCTATATTGCAGCATTTCTCTAGTTTTTGTCTCACTGAGTTTGAGTTATAACTTAAAAATTTAATTTATGTAGTTAAAAACATCATTTGGGTTATACAAGATATTTAAATAATCCAAGTATTTGTTGTTGCTCTTTGTTAATTACTGATATACTTCTTTTGAAAAATACCCTCTATCAATCTAATTTAGTAATAATCAAGACAATTAAAAATCAACTCTTGCTATATATGACCTCAAATATTAATAATTTGCCCCCAAAAGTACTTTATCTAGCCTCAAACTTCATTTAGAATAGTTTGAGAGAAATTGATATAATGATATATCATTCAAGACATAACCTTTCGATTAATTTTTCATTAACTTACTATCTTCTCAGGTTATTACTGTCATATTAGAAAAGCATCAGGTTCATTACACTAAACACTCCTTTTTAAAGGCCATGCCCTCCTTGCCTGGGTGTATCTGTAAGCCTCTGCACACGCAGGGTACTGGATTTCCCTCCAGGGTCAGGAGACTGAGTTCCTAAGCTCAGTTTATTATTGCATTTTGTTCACTTGAACTTTTTCAGCAAAAGGAGTAATAATACTAGCTCTGCCCCTTCTGTAGTGTTGTGGGGACTAACCAAGCAGCTATGAAAATTTAAAACACAGTAGCCTGAAAATAATATTTCTGGGTTGTCATCTGTTGCCAAGCAGTGTCTGAATTGGAATTAAAATTTTTCCATGTATTTATAAAGGAAGTTGCACGAAGAAATTTTGAAAATAAAATGACCCTCGATACTCAAGTGAAATAAATAGGACACATATGTATAAATACCAAATAGTTTCTCTAGTATGAGAAACTGAAAGTGTAAATAAGGAATAAAAGGTGTAACAAATAATGTGAAATAGGAAGAAAAGGGGCAAAGGGGAAGGGGAAGTGGGAAGGGAAGGGGAAAGGAAAGAAGGGAATGGTACTAATAAGAGAAAATGAAAAAATGGAAACACAGTCTTTGTAAATAGGGAGGGATGGAGGGGTTGAAGGGAGGGCAGGGAAAGGGGGAAAAATAAGAACAAGAGAGATTATGTAAAGGTGCAAATTTCCAATGATGAATGTCATTATATTGTATACCTAAAATATACCAATAAAAAGGAAAAGAAAAGAAAATGATCCTTTGCCCACAGTTCCAGTGGTTAAAGGAAATTCAATCCTTTTATTTATATATATATATATATATATATATATATATATATATATATCTTTTTTTTTTAAGTACATCCTAAGGGAAAGATAGTCTATTGGGTGCATTAAGAAGTGCAGTTATTAATTCAATGAGCATTTGACGTTAAAGATTTACTGTATAGTATGTAAATGTCATCAATAGCATGTCTTCTTCCTATTCACTCATCTTTATAATCCCAAATTCAGCACCTACAACTGGTGAATGTATGGTCTTCAATCTGTCATTTTAGTGGAGTTGAGACAAGTACTAAACTCTTATCTCAGTGGCTTTCATATTATTTAGATCTATAAACTAAAAATGTAGTGGAAAGAGTATAAGATATTTAATAGTTTTGTTAAGGTCCAATTGCTTCTACTATGGATCTACAAATTATTTCACTGTAGTACTGGCCCCATAGACTGCAACACTGACTTCCAATGCAAAGAATCTATTTGTGCATAACTGAATGCATTTTTGTTATGTATTAACACTTACCTCATAGTTTAGTTCCCATTAAAAATTGTATGGAGGTATGCAGAATAGGGCTTTGTGTCTGAACAGTGTATTTTAGTGGACAAACCCATGCCAGATCCTCATGCAATCATACCACTTTTTATGAATATTTGCCCTAACCAAACACATCCAGTTTCATTACAAGATCTTATCATTATTAGGATTCATTATCTCCATTTAACTGCAGGGTAAGGAAAGACAAAAAAGGCCCAAGCATCTTGTGCCCTGGCACTCAATACAAGCCATGAGGGGAAGAAGGTCACCACACTCTGTCTCCTGAAGGTCTTTCTGGTTCCAAGCTCATTTATGCAATGCTTTTCCTACTTAAAGAAATATCTCAGATTTTATATGACTGGCAAAGTCATTTGTTTTTATGTCTTTCATGTGTTCTAATAGGACAAAAATATGTAAAAATGACATTGTTTTAGAGACAAGACTCTTGTTTTCCTGGTTTGACATTTGTCAAGTGATTCACCATGCCTTCTTTTGCCATCTAAACATAAAGATAATGACTAGCTAGTCTGCTTTTTTTCCTTCACTCCAATTGCTACACTAAACAGGATTACTGTGCAGCAGAGATTAAAGAATCTTTATCTCCCCAACCCAAGAACATTCCCTAGCTAAGGACCAAGAACAAGTTCAGAGGTCAGAGATCTAGCAAGATATTGGGGTGTGCCCCATATCTTCAAATAGCTGGGAAAAAGCGTCCACTTTTATTATCCTTGCTCTTATCATTCCCACTAATGCTTTGAGTTTAGATTATTACTGGGAGGCTTCTACTGTGCTGATGCAGGATAGGAATGAGACCAGTACTCAGTGACCCAGGTCTGTTTCAGGATGTTCTAGGTAGTTGCATCCAAGTTGAGTGTTCTTGACTTTCAGTCAGTATACACCTCCTGGAGTCATACCTTGGCTTATACTTTGCAACAACTGATTGCTCAGTCCATATCATTTCATCTCTCCTATATTTATGTGTTTAACTTGCTATTTAACTTGGCTAATATGCATGGAATCCTAATTCCAATAGTCATAAGTGCAGTGTATATTTCCTTGGTTAACTGTCTATGCAAAGTCCAGCAAGTAAAAGGAAGGAGGGAAGCAGATTTTTTTGTTTTGAAAAAGAGCAATTCATTGGTATTTGGTGGATGCTATTCCTGGGTTGATTAGCAGTTCAGGATGACCAAATAATCTTTGCACTGCATGCCTTCTTTAGATGCCCTGCTTCAGGGGAAATGCTCTGATTTGTGAGAACCCTCGTGTGTTCAGAGTTAAAGCATTTCTAAGTTCCCCAATCTCTGTCTGCTACATCTCTCATTCAGGGTGGGGCTAAGGGTCTTGACCTTGTCACTCTTCCTGAGGAGAAGAGGAAAGGAACAGATGAGTCCGACTGAGAATGCAGTGTCCCAGAAAAAAGAGGCAAAAATCCTTTTCAGCACACTGACCTACCCAAATCTTTCCTTAGTTGCCTGCAATGCTTGCTGATAGTTGATAGCAAAAGGAAACTGTGAGATTGGTTTTGCTATTGAAATGTATAAGAAAAAGGTAACTGAGTTACTTGTTTTTCTTTCCAATTTTTTAAAGATGGTAATTAGAAGAAGTAACACCAGCCAGGCTTGAGTGAATGCAAACAAGACCCCTATAGGCAGCACAGTGTATTAGTGTAAAAATATGCCTAGACAACATAACTTGTCAGAGAGGATTATTTCTACTTAGTGAATCTGCAGGAGCCCTTTTGCTCTACTATTCAGCATTTGATGAGAGAGAGAGAGAGAGAGAGAGAGAGAGGAAGAGAGGGGGCGCATTAGTGAGCAGCGACTGTGGCATTGATGTTTGAGCGCACTTCTGAACTGGCTTTTGTTGAGACTATCAGTGTAGAAAGCATGCGCTGTCCCAAATCCGCTGTTACTATGAGAAATGAGGAGCTGCTTTTAAGGTATGTTGTTGTGTGTTCTTTGTTTTTAATGTATGCTTTTCTAGTTTCTAGGGCTAGCTGAGAAAATAATCGTGCTCTGAATCAAGTAGCTTCCTTATCTTAGAAGAGAAGGGGGCAAAAAAGAATCTAAAGAGAGAGGGAAAGGAAATTGAGACCAAGAGATTGGGAGAAAGAGCGAGCAAGCAAGAGAAAGAAGGATCGCTGTGAGCGAGTTGTATTTCTACCAGTTGCCTTTTGAAAGCAGATCTTGTGTTTGTTCACGGCTATTTGTGAGTGGCCAGTGGATCATTTTAAGGGCTCCGGATCTGGCTCTTGGTTCGTCTTTTCCTTTGCAATGTCTAAGCCTCTTTCATTATTATGCACTCTGCATGGAATAATCACCGAAAAAGGAGCTGAGGAGACTCCATATTAGACTTGCGTTCCAAATATCGCTCTAATCTGGACTTAACCTACCTAAATAGTACTCCTGTGTTACCAGGTTTGGATCACTTTATCCTGTTTGCCAAAATGTGTACCTGTTTGGAGACCTCTGTTCATGCATGGCTTCCTGGGTCCCCATGTATGGAAAGCAAATATTTGTTTCCTGCATCGGTGTTGGGGTTCTATCACATACCAAGAAGGAGCACCACTGACCTTTTGGGAAGGAGAGAGAGAATTATCATAGAATTGGCATCCTGCTTTGAAAAATGTAGTCTTTTGTTTATTTGCTAGCAGACATTGTAGCACTGAATACATCTTTGGGTCTGACAATGCGACTGGTTGAACAATGGAGCTGTCAAACTAGCTTAATGCATGTCTGGGGCTTCCCCCACCCCCCCAACACCCTTTTTATCTCCTATAATCTTGTTTGTATAGACTATCAGAACGCAGAGCTTTTAGAACTGCTTGTTTGTGGTGTTATGCTTTTAAAAAATTTGCTATCTACCGTTCACAGAGCTTTTTGCATTTTGCAGTTATGTTGGTTGGATTAAGTTAGAGATTTATTGCTTACCTCTCTATTAACTACAGAAAGAAAACTTGCTGATTGGGAATGCTTGTAATACTATTATCATTCTGACAAATACTTTCTGATCAGATCTGCTTCTACAGTATTTAATGCTCAGGTTTTAAAATTTGTTCATTTGGTGGACTTATGAAATGTAGCAGTAAAGATAAGTTAAGAGGAATAATTTCAATGCTTAAATTATAGTTTCTAATCTCTACTTTCCATTTTGGCATCTTTGTAGATAAATAATTTAGAAATTCAAGGACAAGTGAGAACTTTTGCCCTTACAATTTTGGCTACAAACTATTATTCTATAGAATATTGAGTTGTTAAGTTAAGAGTCTCTATGGAACATATTGATTTTTGATTTATGCTTGTGTCCTTATAAAATACATTTCTATGCAGGGCAAACATTTCTCATGTCTTTAAATATTTTTCATTTTATAAGATAAGCATTGGTTTCTAAGGTGAAAACAGAGACTGTGGAAAGAGAACATGGAAAAATCTATTTCAAACTTCTCAAATATTGAAACTGTTTTTATTCCAACATTAGATATAAAAGAATCACCCCTAGGAGTGTAGACAGTGATTGAATTACAAGAAAATCATCTTACTAAGGTTGATTTCTATGAAGAATATATATTTAGCTAATGTTTAAGTGTTTTACTTAACTGTTTGTGCCATTACAGTATATCAAAATATGCTAGTAAATTCATGGAGAAAGATTAAGGACCTGATTTTTAAAAACAAAAAAGAAATTGATTTAAAGGGGAAAAATTTAGAAAATATTTAGCTGCAAGTATTTCCTGTTATATTTTGGTTCAGATTAGTGCTGTTCCAAGTTAATAAGGAACAAGATGTATAACGTATAAAAACACAATTATGAAACACTAATTTTTAGAGTTTGGATATTTTCAATTTTTTAAACAAGTTGAAATGTTATGCAATATTTAATGCTGAATTATTTAAATAAATGTTACTAAATAGAATTGTTTTTTCAAGTAGGAATTTTCTATTAATATCTTCAGAGCCTAGGTGCACCGAATACATATATATATATATACACACATATATACATATATGCATTGTAATATTTTAAAAGTTACCCATTGTGAGTTGAGTAGATAGTAAGTGCATACTTGTTATTTTCCCTTCTAATGGGACCTGAACTTCTCCCTCCATCGAGTATACCGATAATTGCTTTAAGAATGAGCTCATAAAAGGTAATGGGTGAAGTTTTATATCAGAAGCTAGCCAACTGTTACCAGCATACCCAGGGCCTGCTTTCATGGGATATTTTTAATCCAAAAGAAAGATTGCAAGTATTTTCTATGTGTGTGATTTTGGAGAAAAGTAGTCTTCCGAGATCATTAGCTAAATGTCATATGCTCACTTAAATAAAGAAATCACTTGGAAAGCTTCATTTTGAATTTTTTATTTTTATTAAATTACCAATTATTTAACTGTTATCTATTCACTTTAATTTCTGTGTGGTCATATGTCTCAAAACAAGGGAAATTTATTCTCACTTTGCCTCTCCAATTGCTTGATCCATTAGTAGCTTCCAGAATTTGGAGACACTCCCTTTCCCATTCCAGCATCCAAAATACAAATGCTTTTATTTCTTTAACCTCATAGGGAAGGTATGAGATTGCTAGGAGTTGGCAAACTTGTCTGCACCTATTTCTACAACAGTAACTAGATAACATAGTCTGTGTCCTGTTATAAGCCTCTGTGTGTAATAATTCCCCTGTATAGGGACCTAAAAAAATGTAGAAATAAAATTTAATTCTAAGCCAAGACCTGTAGAATAGAAATAGTGAAAGATTCAAACTGGGCAAATGGTTTCTTTCAACAGAGAATAATGATTGCACCCTAAGCCCCTTTACACATAAGCCACAGGAATATTCATATAGATGTGTTCAGCAGACTGCAGACTGAGCTCTATAGTCTCAGTGTATTAAAATTCTTTTATTTGTTAAAATGAAAGACAGTTTCTCTTTTTCAAAATATGAATGGATCCAATTGCAAAATATCCTTTGGGAGCTGAAAAACAAAGGAGAGCGTTTGATTAATATTCACTCTTAGAACTTTATAGCAAGTACAGATTGTGCTTGGATACCTAGGAAGTCATTCAAAGAGTGAATCAATACTAATTATTGTAATCAGGGGGGTTAATTAGGTGAAAATGTGGCTGATGGAAAGTTCATTGCTCACAGCCCTGGAAACAACCAGGTTGATGAAAAGAAAGGTAAAATGCAAAAGGAATGTGAGAATGATCACTCGGCATTGAGGTGTTAGAATTTGTAGATTAAAAAACCTGGATTTTATATAATTGTGGTTGCAAGGAAATTAGAAATAGCAAACTTAGTTGTTTGTGTATAGAGGTTTGTATGAGGTATTAATGGAATACAGTTTGTTCCGCTTTGTAGCATTTATCTAGACTTTGAACAATGAATACATGTCAGTTCAGTGGCAATAATGCCTTCTTGGATCATCTTTATTAGCCTTCACAGAATTTCTTTTTATATTTTGGTAATTCCTGATAAATTTGCTGGGGGAGGTATTCCTATTTCCTAAACCTATGGATTATTTCTGTAATTGTTATTGGATTGGGGAGGGGTTTTTTTTTTCTTTAAGTAACAGTGACTTTTATTCTGCAGAAAAATGCATCAGTGGTTTGGAGTGGATTAAAATTATTTTACTTAGCTGACATTAGGAAGAGAGTGTCAGAGAAAGGAGGGCATATGTGAAGTTTTATGTTGTAGTCCATTCAAAATAGCAATGAAGTGTCCAAGACCTGGTGCACCTTTCTCATCACATGGCACTAACCTATGTTGATGGTGCTAAAATGGAAGTTGGGGGGTGTGTGTGTGTGTGTGTGTGTGTGTGTATGTATGTTTTGAACCTCCTCTCAACTCAGAGATACTGTTAACCCTGATATGAGATAAGGTGCACCTTGTGTCCAAAGATAGCCTTCTGCTTCATGGAAAGTCATTAGGAATTATCACATACAGGTGTGCATATCTTTGCTTCACTTTCTTCCAAATGTGTGACCAATCCTGGCACATGCTGTTGTATGTCAGGATCATCTAAGCTAAAAGGAAATAGCATCTGTGGAGAGAAAGTGACACCATCCCGGAGTGACATGTATTACAAGGGCAACTTGAGCTCCTGCTACCTCAGCCCACAGCAGGTTGACCCGCCCATGATTGGCTGCTAGAATCATGATGAATCACTCGAGTTTATGAAGCAGGACTGCTAGCCTGCCCCCAGAAAATTTTTTTTAAAACTAGATTTTACCCGAAGAATTAGTCAGTTCAACAAAGTGTGCTATCATGGTAAAGAAGAAATTGTATAATTGTAATACACCTTCAATATTCATGGCTACTTTTCATGCTTTTTGAGAAAGCTTGCAGCTGTAATCAGTAGCAACACTGTTAGAACTCCTGCAGAGTAGTGCTGGGTTCTAGCAGGTGGTTCCATGCAGAAATCAACGAGGGCCTTCACCCCTCCTGGAAAGCTGTCCAGGGCCATAGGCCCTGTGCTGTTCATCATGCCTTGCCTTTTGCATGTTTTGGTTCAGGACTCCTGCTCTCTTTTGCATTCTGTGATTTGGTTTATCTACTCATCCAGAGATGTTTTAGGAATCCTCCACAAATGAAAACTCCCTGTGTAGGCAGGGGTAGAATGCCTTCCTGGTGGCTGTGGTCAAGATTAATTTTGATCTCTTTGAAAACTAATTTGATAAAAAGGAAAGGAGCCCTCATCCCAGGCCACAGAATGCTCCATGTCTGCTCTCCATAAATCATAACTTTCTTCCTCCCTGTGGACTGAAAACCTTGATGCTACAAGAATAATACGGTGAAGGCTGGCTTTCTCTCTTCCTTCTCAACTGCCAGTTTTAGGTTCCAATGAAGATTAGGGTATGGGATATGAGGACAAAAATAAGGGTAAAACTAAAATTCATTAAAAATCTACAGTATACCTGGCACTGCACTGAGTGGTTAGTTTTATAATTTAATTCTCACAGATATCCAAAAGTCATTGTTAGTTGTTATTCTCATTTCAGAGATGAAAAAGCAGAGCCCAGGAGAGGTGAAGTTTTAGGCCTGTAGACACAGCTCATAATGGGAGGCTCTTATAACTTAAGATTTCTTTCCTGCACAGTGGGAATTAGGACCAGTGAATATTTGATATTTTAAAGCTATTTCTTCCTCCAGTGAACAGTTTTCACTGTAGACTTTTATTTGGTGTCCCTCTTCATTTTATCAGGGAGGAAACTATACAGTCCAACAAGTAACCATCACTTAGGATCTGAGATCAAATTACTGGTCACTGTTTATAGTTTCAGCTGTTCAGCTCTTCCCAAATTACAGTTCTTTTCATCTTGACTTCCAGTGCCAAATTTGGGGAGAGTGCAGGACAGAACAAATGGAAAATAATGATAAAGGAGAATTAAGAGAATAAGAAAGGTCAACTTTTTTTTAGGAAACAGCAGTTTTATTTCTGAATTGTAACAACTCCTTTCTGTACCCTATCTTGCTCACCTTAGAGTTCATGCATCCTCTGTCTCATTTCTCTCAAGCTGTGTGATGTGTACAGCAATGGGAGCAGATGTTGGAAGGAATAATGGAGAATTTTAAAGCATTATGAAGAGCAAAGTGTGAATTTTTACATATATGAGTTGCTCAAATATATCATACTGCAATCATAACCAATCAAACAACAAATACATACATATATTTGTGTGTAGATAGTGCTCAATAAAAGACACAGTCTTGGCTATTAAGCAGATCACAGTTCTCAGGAGACAAGGAGAAACTAATAGATTAAAAAAGGATCCATAGTAAAATGCAGAAAGAAGGAAGTTGAACCAGGTCTTGAAAGATGAGCAGGGTAGAGAAGAGTGAGGGAAAGAAGGAAGGTGTCCTTAGCACATTATGAATTTATCTTTGTTGTTAAAAGCAAACCAAACAAAACCCTTTCTTCCTCATTTCCCAAAGTCACCTACAGCTCTCCTCTGTAACCTTGCCATAGTGCTATGAAATAGGGCAAATGCAGCTATTCACATTAACAGAGAATTGAGAGACTAAGCAATTAGGTAACAAAGCTTTAAACTCAGCCATGGAAATAAGACAAGATAGGACCCATTCCACTCAGTTTGGGGAGACAGCTAGCTATATCATTTGTGCATGAAGAATTTTTAGTTCTTTCAAGAGCAAGGGAAGAAAATTTGGACTTAGTGAGAATTAGCATCAAAAGCAAACTTAAATAAAAAGTCATTTGGGATTTGAAAAACCTCTTTCACAGGCTAAAAATGGTTTGAGATTTGAAGCATATTATAGGAAAAAATAAATTTCCTGTGCTCAAAATCTTGATGTATTTTCAACCTACATGTCATTGTAATAACTTGGTTATATAAATGTTGTAGTAATAATTAGGTTAACACATTGCACTTCTTATCTGAGGATCATGGTAGGTTTTGATTTGTTAGCCATTCATCTCTACTAAGGAAGTAATGGCTACACATAAGACAAAGGTCTAGCTAATGGATCAGAAAATTAGAAAACTTGTTTCCAGTATTGATCACCTCTTTGACAGAATGAAATGCAGAATCCAACATGTTTGGTTCCTAAATCTCATAATCTTTCACTCAATTTGAAAGTAGCACATGTCCTAAAGATTCTGATCTCCATGCACCAGATCAGATCTTGTGGTCTTAGTAGCCAAAAGCTCTTGCTGGGAAGCTCTTATCATTGTGGGTAAAGTGGATTCGATTCGTTTGTTTTATTTTACAGACACCCAAGCTTTTGCTCTCTTAAGCCTTGCTCTTCTTCAAGATGTATTTGAAGAAAAAAAGGAGAGGCTTTCAGGCAAATGGGGCTGATTCCAACCTAAATGGAGGTTTGGATTCTTGCTGGATTTGTTTCACTCAACCCCACCGGAAAGCTTACCATGTCCACTTCTGTTTCTTTCACTCACACCTGTTGCTGCTTTGTCTGGGACCTAATATTATGCCCACAACTGTGTGCTCCCAGCTGTTGCTGCTCAGCTGTTGTATTTTGTCAAGTGGTGATTTTTCCATTTTTAAATTTAACGACACGTGACAGTAAGATAACGTCTGGGTGATTGGGGAAAACATTTGGTGGTAGTGGGGATTGAAGGATAGATTGTGGAGGGAATTAGAAACTTCATTCTGAGAAGTATAAATTTTGTCCTTGCCGCCAAGCTGGCACCAGATAAGGGCACCTAGTATAGTTTGACAAATCTCGGCATCTTCAAGAGGGCTCCTTCAAAGGCTTTTATTTTTCCCCCTGAGGACCTTCCATGTGCAAATCACTGTGCTAGCAGGGAAGCCTTATTCTTCTCCCCACTCCTTCCCCAGACTTCTTTCCAATTTTCACATCCTATTTACTCCCTTCATGGTACCCAATCTTCCATCTTCCCCCTCCCTCCCCGGGTAATGTCTGGAGAGGAATCCCACTGCCACTGCAGAGACAGCTGTTCCTAGTTCAGAAATCAGCCTTGGTCAAGCAAGTGAAACTCCATTTCTTGTGCAGATAAGCACCCTATATCTCCTGCCTGTACTTTGGTGGGCATCTACCTCCTGAAACACATAGCTGTGGAGGGGTTCCCAGACATTGTCTGAGAGAGAGAGAGAGAGAGAGAGAGAGAGAGAGAGAGAGAGAGAGGGAGAGGGAGAGAGGGTGAGGAAGAGGAAGAGAAAGAGAGAGGGAGAGACAGCAATAGCAGTGGTATAATGGAGAAAGGAGGAAAAGGAAAGGGCAAGTTTGGGAGGGAAGTAATGAGGTGGTTGGGCTCTGGCTCTGAGGGATCCAGGGTCTTAACATTTCCTCCCCTTGGATTGGAGGTTCCAGACAGCTTTAGAGGAGCATCTCATTTCTCTGTGCAAAGGTATGTATGCAAAGAACCATCTTCAGTTGGAGGGCTTCTTCTGAAGGAAGATAAATCACCTTGCTGCTTTGTTGGCTCTTTTAAAACTCTATAAAAAGAACTATAAAAACAAATCTCAGATAAACACAAGATATCAGAAACTGAGTAGAAGCTGTTATTGGGAGAGAGTGAGTCCTTAATACTGTTTTAAAAATGTAAAATCAGAGTTTAATAACTGTTTCACCCATATAGGCATTTAAGTTCATTTGTATCCATGTGATACAGAAGCTTCTAAACTGGGGAGAAAATAAGCGAACACTTTAAACCTATGATATATTTATTTTAAGCCATACTTCTATGGAACTAAGAAAAGATGTATTTATAATGTATCACTTAAGAATTTGTTTGGTTTTTATTTCGAGCATATTAAAAAGAAAAACAAACCATTGTTTATTTTTGTAAGTTGCTACTGAAACTGGAGTAAGCCAAGAACAAACACATGGCCTACAAAGTCAGATATTCTCTCAGGTACTTAAAATTCATGTGGATTTCAAATTTATTGCCTGGAAATGATGGGAATTCCCATCATAGGATCTGTATTTCTTGCTCCAAATGGCTCTGAGCACATTGGGCTTGTATTTTTGTTTTGTAACTGAAACAGCTATGTTAATAAAATTTGGATTTGAAAATGTGATAGGCGAAAGATGTTTTGGATTCTGGTATGTAGGGAGTAGCCAGGAATGGGCAGTAGGGAAGCCTTCTGTAAAGGTGGCCTTTTGAGTCAACTGAACAGCGCTTCTACATTTTTGTTCTGTAACTGCCTTGCTGATGACTACTATTTTAAAAATACTGCTATGTGGGAAATTACAGGAAAAAGGGAAATTTGTTAGAAAATACACGAGCTTATCAGTAGGAGAAAATGAGTCTGCTTCATTATAATCATTAACCACAATATAATAGGCTCCAGTGTCTCAATTAAAATATAAACTTTGGGCAAAAATGTTGAAAGATCTCTAGTCAATGGACTACATTCTGGCTCATTGATTGAATGGGTGGCAGGAAAAGGATTCTTCCAATTCAAGCATCGTGTACTCTGTGTACAAATGCATTTATTAGCACTCTGTCTCTATTGAGTGTTGTTTTTTAATGCTAGTAATAATTCAGGACTCAAACAATGGCCATTGGACAAAACTCATTATGAAATGAGGGCTGAGGAGGGAAGTGAGGGAAATGGGGAGCTGAGACAGCATAGCATGCTGCCTGGCCTTGGAAGGCCTCATATAAAATGAGGTCATTCAGAAACTTTCCCTTGAAGTGCCTCCAATTCTTGAATTGCCTTTTGTTTGGGAAATGAATAGCAAGTTGATTAAAAAAAGGAGACAATTAGGGGAGGTAGGGGGATGGGGCTAGAGAAGAGCTTAAGGTTTTTCTACAATGGAGCTTAAACTATGAGGAAACTTCATTGTTTCCCACAGCCTGGTCCCCAGTGATGTCAGCACATGGTGGTGTCATCAACCAGTTCATGTCCACAAGAGGGGGAGCTGATGGCTTCGTCCCTTTTCATGTTGTCGATAAGATCCTTGGCTATAAAATAGCTTCATTGAACCCAAGCGCTCAACTGCGGCCCAGTGGAACTGTCTGCCAGATAACTCCAACTGCCAAAACATGATACCTGATGGCTCGTTACTGCATGAAAATTAAAAAAGGGACCCTATTGAGTTGTTTTTAGGTTTTTTTCCCCTCTCTTCTGCCAAAGCAATGAAATGGGAAATTTAAGCTTTTCATCAGGTGGTATTCGGTTAGATGTTTTTGTTTTCATTTTTTAAGCTCAAGAGCTTTTGGATTTTTTATTTTAAAAAATGGCTAGTGCATGGTGCGATCACAGAAACTGAATAGGTATTAGAAATAAAAGATACAATTGGAAGGCTGTCGTGAATAACCTTTGGGTGTATGAGAGAAAGCATTTTATTTCCCTCTGGCACCTACATCAAGTGTGTATACAATCACTACATTAGTTATGTATTTGGCAGCCACAGTACTTAAATTCAGCTACACTCCATAAGCTTTCTTTGGTTCATGTCACTGTATCTCATGTGGAGTGAATTTTCTTTTATATTTGACCCAGGTTTTGCTTCTAACTTTAAATGGAAAAAGCAAAGTGCTTTGAAAACTGTTACACTGTAGTTGTTAAATAAGGCAATAACCTATGCACTTGTAATTCTCTCTCTATGACCTACTTACATACTACTTCACCCTCCTTATAGTATGATTAAAAGCTGCTTTGAATCCACTATTGCCTCAAGGGATTTGAGGCTAGAATTTAACAAACTGCTGAGAAGGCTTAAGTCAGTAAGAGGGCTTTCCTACAGCTTCTTCTAACTAATTCACATGTAATTAAAGAGAAACTAAATATTTTACAAGTATACATGTTGATGAAGCATTTTCTACCTTATAGAATGGAGATATATATGGAGCTTTATTCCATCAGTGATTTGCAAATATTTCTCTTTAATGTGGTTGTGTTTTGCTTCTGTTTTGGGGGCCAGTTCTGTTCATTCTATCTTAAATTTATAGTCAGCTCATTGTATACATTACGGATTTATGTAAATAATATATGGAAAACCAAAAGCTGTCAGTTTGTCTTCATTTATCCAGCTAATTATTTTATTAAGGTAATTAAAAGACTAATCCAAATATTACACTTTTAAAGGCAACTGGCAATAGCTGGAGTAAGGAGTAAATGTAGCTTAGTATTACGAGGAAATTTGGACTTTTTTTGTATGTATATAAGAATTCATTTTATTGCAACTTTCCCTCAATTATTCATGGACCTAGACCTGGATCCTAAGGAAAGGCAGTATTTAAAAATGAAGATTAGTCTAGCTCTATATTTTAACTACCTTGCAATTAGATCAAAAGCCAGATATTGTATATTGTTCAACTAAAGGACAATTAAGTCAGTTATGTGTGGACTTAATTGAACACCACAGGCTTGTGACTCCATAATGTTCAATGCCCTCAGCCAAGATTAAAATTGATACATAGATTTGAAGTTGATATGTAAATATTTGTTTTCTTTCATAATCTCTAAAGATCTCATTGTAACAAAAAATTGATGAGAAAAAATTAAAACAATCTTTTGTCCATTTAACTGTTACATTTAACTACTCCTGATTTAGTTGTTTAACCCTCTGGATACTGTGATGGGGAATGCTTTGATTTGTGAGGAGAAAGCCCACTTTCTTAGCACAATGTTCTGATTTTATTAAAATAATAGACAGTAGAGATCAGATTTTCAAACAAAACTGTTATATATATATACACACACACATATGGTGTGTGTACACATACTTAAATGTATACATACACATTACACTCAAAGTTTAACATCTGTCATTACAAAACAACGTGATTACTACAAAAGGCAAACTATAAACCTCTGGTATGTAATTTATGATACTGATTTAGAATGTGAAACATGCCATGAAGTTTTACATATTTGTGACTGACTATATTGCCAAAAGTTTGTTTTGGTATTTGTGTTTTAAACCAATCCGTAGTACCTAAATTAGAATGTCATCTTAAACTGCTTATCTTTCAGGAACTTTTGCAAATCTCTTGGAAAAATTACCTGCTTCTGTTCACTCTTAAGAGTTCTGCCAGTTTTCTCAATTCCTATGAGCAATTCAGTCAGAGATCTTAAATCAGTATTTAAGCTTCGTGGCCATTACAATTACAGACCTCACACACCTGAAGTCATTCTGGTGGTTTTTAATCAGTGTGTTAAATACTGGGAAATGGCCGGGTCGTGATTTATCATGTTTCAAAAGAAGTGCTTAATTACTCTTGGTTTTCAGTCCCTTTTACTTTTAGCGTTTTCAAGTTGTGCAAGGACAGGACGGCTCCATCTTTCTCCTTAAAGCACCGCCATAAGTTCTTCAGTGTTACTCGCACCATCTGTCTGATATTCTCTTTGCTCAAACCACGAATGCTGTTATTTCAGGGATCGTTAGTTTGTCCACTGGGAAACATATCTATCGCACTGAGGGCACTGAAACAAACACTCGTGGTGATTGTGTCTCCCGTGGCGACTGGGGAGCGCGCGGTTCTGGACTGGAACAGAGTTAGGCTTCGGCGCGAGAGCCGCCCCAAACCTCTGCGACAAGTAGCCCTCGCGGCCTCGTGCCGGGTGCCTGGGAATGGATCAAGGGGGCAGCCCGGCAGAGCCTGAGCCGTAGCCCTGCCTCTCTGGATGCTCGGCGACTTGAGGGAGTCCGGCCGCGCTGGAAGAGCGCGACCCCGACCAGGTGGCTCCGGGCCGCGCGGGCCCGCAGGGGTTAAGCGGAGGCGCGGCGGGCGCCCGGGGAGCCCCGCCCCGCCCGCCGCACCTGGCGCTCCGCAGCCGGCCGCCTCGGCGCGGGCTTCGGAGGGGATTGGCGGAGCGCGCGAGGGAGAGAATGTGACAAGTGCCGGCGCTGCGGCCGCCGGGGGAGGCCGCGCGCACCTGTCCCTGCCGGTCTCGCGCCGCCCGCCACCGCTCGGACGCGCGCAGAGCCGTGCCCCGCTGCCGCGTGCGCCCGGGAACATGACTTCTGCCTTCAAGCTGGATTTCCTCTCGGACAGGATGGTGGAGGGCCGCCTGCTCGTTCCTGACAGAATGTGAGTGCGGACGGTGTCGCCGCGGGCGCGAGGGGGGACGGACGGCGCGCGTCGGCCGAGAGGGGCTCGGCCGCCTCCCGCGGCTCTGAGGCCGGCGCCGGGCGCGGGCGGGAAGGAGCGAGTCAGAGCGCGCGGGGCGCGGGACCCGGGCACCGGCACCGGCACCCGGACCGGCCGGCGGGACGAGCCAGAGGAGCCTGGGCGAGGTCGCGCGGTTCTTTTGGGTGAGGACCGCGACCCGGCCGCCAGCTGGACCCAGGGTCGGGGCGGGGCGGGGCGGGGCGGGCCGGCGTGCACGCTCGTGTCGTTCGAGACGCGGGGCTGAGGCTGATGGAGCCCTCGCGGCCCGTTTCAGGATCCCTTCTTCCTGAATTATCCACTCGCCTGACTTGGCATTCACAAAAATTCCTTTCTTGAGGTGGGAGGAAAGGAGAGAAGAGGGAGGGGAAGGAAAGAAAAAAAAGATAATTATAAAGCATTAAACTAGCCAGGTGTACTCTTTGCAGAAATTAGAGGTAATTTTTATGTAATCACGATGGTTTGTCTGATATACAGTAATTTAATTATTATTGCGATTCTGGTTGTTTTACATGTCAAACTAAGGTAGAGAGGTTACTGGAACAAGTAGAGAGCTGGGATTCCTAAGGAATGAAAAGTATGTCTAATTTTTATTTGGCTCGTTAGTCTTAATAGGGAAGTTTCTCTTATTAGCTCAGGGACTGTCAAGTCAATAGCATCTACGTGTGTTTCGGGAATGTTATGTAAAGGAAATCTAAAGAGAGAAGTGAGACAGAAGGATGAGTCCTTGTAAGACATGGAATATATAAAATTCTCTCTGATCAGATGAGAAATTTGATAGTGGATCTAGGCTACAATTAAGCTAGTGAGAAAAAAAAAAGACTGCTGTCCTAAGAGTACATACAAAAAATTTTTCTCCTTCTATCCTCTGTAAGACTTAACATCCATATGCTTCCTGGAACCTTCACTCTTGGAAATGTTCGGGCCATTCTGAGCTTTATGATCCACTTCCCTGGCAAATAACTGTCCCCTGTGATGCTAGATTCTTTTTCTAGTATGTTAAGTGTTAGGAGTCATGATTCTTGAGGAACAACGCAGTGCCAATTATTTAAACCCTTTAAAAAAAAAAAGTAGGAGAGGGGGATAATAGAATCTGTTAAATGTGAATTGTCCTTTCAGTTCATATAAAGGCTGTTAACTTGCTTGAATACTATTGGGTTCACTGTTTGAACTGAGATAATCAGATAGCATAAATTAAAATATTGTATTTCCCTTTGGCACTTTTCTTTGAGAAATTAATCTTGATGAGTAATACTCCCATGATATTTAAGAGCTCTCTGTCTCATCCTCCCCTTACAGTATGTCCCTGTATAGACTTATAATACATGTTTGCACATGAGCTAGTTTGAGGGTGTTTTGTGTTTCCTCTTCTATATGTTAGAGTGTCAGGACTGAATCAAAGTGGATCGATTGTGATATTGAATTTATGGTCACCTGCTACTTAAGTGCCCTTCATATATCTAACTAATGAGCAATCTGTGAATTTAAGGCATTAATGGCCTCTGAAAGATGCAGTTTCTTGTCAATTAAATTATGAATTATGAAAATTTAATTTGTTCTTTTCATTTGGTAGATGAATGTGGCTTGTTCAAACTCCTTGCCCTGAATAGAGCCTTTGTATCTTAGCCATGGAGTTTCCTATATGAATCCTAATATGACTTCTACCCCACTTTGATCCCACTTCTCTTCCAAATGTTCGTTGTTTTCAAATGATAGCCTTTGGAATCAGATCCAGATTGTTTTCAGTGCTTGTCAACTATTGCCTAATTGAACTACAAAAAAAAAAACAGTGTGTGTGTGTAAATAATTTTACTATTTGTTTCCAAGGTAACTATTGTGTGTCTCCATAGCCCTGAGAACACTGTAGCATGTTTTCCAAAATGGCTTGTAATTGGTTCATATTAGAGATTATATTTGAGTATAGAGCTGTGTGGGAGGAAACATAACTTGAAAATGCTTGAAACCCACCTAGGCAGTGTACTTTATTGCCATACTCATACAGTTGAGAAGATATCTGTGGATTTATTGTTTAAGGGACTGGTTGTCATGAATGGTATATTGCCGTTTGCATTAAATTGCAGTCTGCTGGATATTGACCTATTCCTAAAAGGAACTTAAATAAAGCATAGAGGCTTTTCTAGTGTTGATTTTTAACGCAGTAGAACATATTTCCAATGACATTTTCCCACAAGAATATATTAGGTAAGTTTCAAGATGTAATATGTTTGAGTCCTCAAGGCAGATGAACAAATAGCTTTTGAGATGAATTATTATGCTTGATGGCCCCATGAGCCATCCGGTGTTTAAAGAGCCCAGTCATTTAAAGCCTCTGTAGTGGGATAGAATTGGTGTAACATATGCTTCAACTTGGGGCGTTTTAACCTTCAGTACCAAAACTGTAATTGGGAATGGACATTTCAGATAATCTTTACTGTTTTGTTATTTGTATTATAAAATATCACTTACAGTAGGTATAAGTGGGAACTGTATTTTTTTTTCTTAATTCTATTTTAACCTGAGGTAGTTGGTTTTGGATTGGAGTTGAGGTGTTTCAGCTTTTTATTTTAATGAGTATATATACACATTGAGAATTTCTGAATGTTTTTGAATTTTTAAACAACTGAGAAATAATGTCTTAGAAATAAGAAATTACAGGTGGAAAAAGTGCATGAATGCACCTCAAAAAGTATTAGTTAAGATTGTGTCTTTAGAATAAATACTGAAGAGACTATGGGTAAATTGAAATGAATCTTAATTTTTTTAGTCAGTAAATAACCTTATTGAATATGAGAAAGGTTGTCCTTATAAATTTATCAAGTTGGTGAAAATGCTTTTTTGTTAAGTCTTCCCAATTTAGGATAACTGGCAAAATGTTTATCATCATAAAGTTAAATTGAAAAATGGACCCTGTGACATCATTGTTAAAGTTGAAAGGAGCTTTAGAAATTATTTTATCAGACCTCTTTTTATAGATTAAGAAACTATCAGAGGGACCATGTGAGTAAACCAAGAAGAAAAAAATAACTGTTTCCCTTCAAAATGACAACACATGAGTCCTTTGTTGAAAACCTACCATGTGCCAGGATGTTTTATTTATACCACGATCTTCATGGTAAATGTATAGGGTATTATTGCCATTTTAAAGATGATGCAACATAGGAATAAATGGAAAAGCTGTGGTTTTCCTATAGTAAATGTGAATACATAAATATGTATTTATGTGCCAAAGGCGAGAGAAAACTAAATTTTAAAGTATATAATAGATTTTTATGAAATAAGAAAACCAAAATTGTGCCATAAGGAGAATAACTAAATGTTAAAAGAAATGTATATCATCTATTTAGGATTGATGTTTATGCAGTATCATTTTATGCTCTCTAATTAGATTCAAATTCAGCTATTTTTGGTATACAAGATACCAGCTAGATGAAGATTGACAGTAGTACCCCTTAATATGGCATTTAAAGCTTACTTGGAAAATGAAATTATAAATAATATACCCAGATAATTGATATTTATTACCAGTTTCATGATGGCCAAAAAAGGAAATTACAATGAGAAAACAAAAAAAAATGCTATGTATATGATTCTTTAATGAAATTTTTAAAAACATTTTTTACACATGAGATTTCTCAGTTAACAGTACACATTTTAAAGAAATGTATTAGTACATGCAATATTACACATTTTAGTATTTGGTGCTTTCTGAGACCAAGAATTCATCCCACATTGGCTTTTTAGAACATGAATGCTATCTTTGATCTGGGCAGAGGTATTATTTTAGTTGTTAAGTCTTGCTGTTTAATTGTAATGTACTGGATTGGGATTACTTTGGCATCTGTTGATGAGATGCAGTGAACTAGGGAAGCAAGTACTACCTTGAAAGACAAAATAAAAAGAAGATTGGGGTTTCAGACATGAACCTAGTAATTAAGATTTCATGGGATCATTTTGAATGTTTTCTACTCCAGAGTGTTTTTCTTTTCCCCCTAACAGCTATACCAACACTATATTTGGCTTCTGAAGACTGCAATCTTCTCATTTTTACATAAATCCCTCAATTTTTCATTTCTCTTTATCCTTTCCGTGTGGTTTTTTTTCTTAGAAGTTAAACACTCATTCACTTCTCATAAAAAGATAGGTAATGTTTTGGCTATAAAATAATCTGATCCACTTGAGTGTAGCCCATGATATAACCCAGCTATTGTGAAAAATTCAAGGGAGTGTTCATTGCTGGGGAGGAAGGGGAATACACACACACACACACACACACACACACACACACACACACGCACACACTCAGGAGACCAAATACCATAACAGAATCAGATGGAATCTGATGTCATTATAGAATTTTAAAAAACAAACAAAAACCTTCACATAAGCATCCCTTATCTTATTTGCATTTAAATGGAAAATGTTAGACTTTCAACATATTTCAGGCAGCTAAATTAGTAATGTGGTTTACTTTCAACACTGAACTTTACCCAAATAAAGTCATTATTTCCATTTTAGAGTATTACTATTGGAGGCTTTTGTTTCTTCAGGAGAGGGTCATGTTTTTGGTTCTTGTTTGTGGATTAGACCATCACAACGGGTTAGGTATTTCTCAGTGTAATATTTGCTTTGCAAAACTGCAGAAGGGAGGGTTTAGAAACCACTAATGATTTCCAGTTCATTAGCACCTACAGGTTCTCATGTCATTCTGTTTGTTTCCACTATCAAGGAGGTACCAAGTAATATAATGAAGCCAGCATCAGTGGTGTGCTACTTGTGTAGCAGTGCAGAAAATGTATTTTTATTTTTCCTTAAGAAAAACCTCTTGCTAAACCTAAGAGAAATGGAGCTGCACATTCCTGGAAAAACCTATGTGGGAAACAAAAACTAATTAGAGCAGCAAGTGTGATGCTCTCAGGTAATTGTAAAATAATTATTTCCCTTTAGCATCATCACCATTTAATTGTGCCATCCAATATTCTCATTCTCTGAATCCAGATGTGAAGGGATGGAAACTTTCTCTCTCTCCTGGGAATGTCTTTTTCATTTAGTGTGAGCTTTAGACTCCTCCTAAAGGACGTCTAAAAGAAAGGGGGAAACATTTAGGAGGTTTTGAACAACTTCACCCTCCCCATTTGTTTTAAATCATGACAGAAAGTGATTACGCCAACTATTTTTATAGAAATACAATTCCAGTTATCCAGTTGAAATGCCTTATGTGAGCATATTTGAGATTTATACTTTTGCAGTGCCAACATGGAGTTTTATGAACAGTTTCTTTTATGAACTGCAAATTGTGTATTATGTTCAGATACTGAGAGTGATGTTTCAAAATCAGCTAATAATTTAAAATGTAATGCTAATAAACATGTAATCACTTGGCTTTCAAAATGACAAATGAGTACAAATTCAGGTTTTGGTTAAATTTGAATTATTCCATTTGAATGAATACCTCATAGCCAACTTACCAGCAAATTAATAGACACACCTTTTTTCTCCTAAAGATTTATGTAAATTAAGTTTAGACTTTATTTAGATTAAAATACATTTCAGTTTACTCTGTACATTTCTCCCAGGCTTATAGAGCCTTCAGGTCAGATTTCAAATAAATCTATTTTGAAGCGATCTTGGTTTAAATAATATGTGCTTCCTTTAGGTCAGCTGCAAGGGAAGAGTCATCCATCTGGATGACCAGTTGGCCAGGATTCTGTTCATAGTACTAGTGCTTTAAAAATGGGTTATGTGTAATGTTTTGATTTTACATTTCAACAGTTACAGAAGTTCAAGAGGTTTGTCTCTTCAGTTACAGTGTATATGGCTCTTTCTGTCATAATCCTGGAAATGAAGTTCCCCTAGCCCAACAGCTGCTTTATCTGACATTTACAGGCTCAAATGGGACTGAAGATTTCCTACTTTCACAGTAGAAGGTGATGACTCACTATTCAGAATGCAATTAACTTCAGCTGATTTATTTGACATTTTGACATAACTTTTGGACTGCTTAAAATTTTTTGTAGTACCATGCAGTGTTCACTCCTCTAAGTACTTTGACTTAACATACTGAATCCAAAATCCTGTGATTTTTATGCTGAAAGGCTTGATTTTCATGCATTTTCTTTCTAGGTTCATTAAATTTTAAGAGGACGATTTTATAACCTTTTCCATGAATTATTCTTTGTTTGTCCTGGTCTTCCTCTGTAGCAGGAGACTTACATTGTTTTTATCTGACATAAAGAGAATCAGTTGATCCTTTAGGCTAAAAGAGCAAAATATTTTGTTTTTTACCTGGCAGTGGTCAGAAGACATGTGTGTGTGTGTGTGTGTGTGTGTGTGTGTGTGTGTGTGTGTATGTAAATGCATATTTATAAGAATCCATCTTATTTCTTAATGGTCTTTGGTTATGAAAGTTTTAAAGTTACTTACAATATAACATGCACAGACAGAATATTACCTTTATAACTAAGGAATTTAAGGTTTCAAACTGTTTCACATCTTGACCCACCATAAACTACAAATTGTCAATCCTGGTAGAAAAAGGTCGCAGGACCATGTTTCAACTCTTTTTTGCACAGAACTTCAGATCAGGTTCTCTTAAATTTGGAAGAAGTTCCCTCTGGGAATCCTGTCACGTCTTACTGGTGGAAAGCTGAGATCCTTCTTGGTTTAGTGGTGGCTTTTCTCCTTGCTGCAAAGTTTTAAGACCTTAGGGCCTTCTTTTTCTCAGTTGTAGTTGAGATGTTTCTTCTCTCAAAATTATTAATTTAGAGTAGAAAGTAAAAAAGAATCTCCATCTTAGTTACTTTCTCATTGCTGAGACAAAATGCCCAACACCCAAAGTTAAGTGAGGAAAGGTTTATTTGGCTCACAGTTTGTAGAGGTTTCAGTCCATAATCAGTTGACTCCAAGGCAGGGTGGTATGACAGACAGGCGTTGCAAAGGAGAAACAGTTCATGGAGGGCAGAAGGTAACAAAGCAAGCAAGGGACCTTAGCAGCTTCTTTCTGTCCCTTTTATACTCTATGTAGGCTACTGGGCTTAGGGTGGATGCCAAATCAATCAGTGAACTGATTTAGTAATCACATACCCTTAATTCCAGGGTCACTCACTCTAGATTCAGCCATCTCTGAAAAGCCCCACCTAGGACCACATGAGGCTTTGTGGGAACATCCAGACACAAACCATAACAATCCCCATAGAAAAGTCTAGACAGTAGGTCCTAAACTGTTTTCTTTCTCTGTAGTTACATCTGACACTGTTACTGGTGCATCTTTGCACCTGCCATCACTTTATGTGATCCATTTCACCATCCCATAGCTTTCAGTTGCTTGTGAAGAGAGTGCTTGAAATTTTGATTATTATAAAGGAATCCAGCATATAAAGTGACGATTTTTAAAAGATGAACATGATGAGAATAAATTGCTTTAAACCAACTTAAAAATATACATATACCTTCACAGCCAGTTGTCTCTTTGGAATTCAGAGGAAAGCAGTAGGTATCAGGCAAGTGAAACAAGTACAAGTTGAGATTTAACATTTCATTTTATTCTTGGAAAATCTTAGAGGAGTAATAAAAAAGAAGATAACATGAAAAGCATAAAGAAGAAAAGCATTTAGTTGGTGACTACTATAGATTTACTTAGTTATGCTTATTTATTTTACTCTTCATTCCTAATGTTTCTAGCTCAACCTAGACTCAGTGGAAACACAAATGGCATAGCTTTTCCTGAAGTTTCTTGATGTCTTCATGTTTTCCTGATTTAAATCTTTTACTTTAATCTTCTCTGGTGCCTGTTTTATTGTCCTTTTTCCGAACAATTTCCTAAATTTCAGGAGAAGGGGCCACATCTGTGCCTGACTTCATTCTCAGGTTGGAACCTTGAGAGGAGAGCAGAATCAAAACACCTATATCATCACTGCTGTGAATCCTATTGGAGCAGCTGCATGTTTCTATGCACAAAACTGTATTTTGACTTCCTGCATTATAGAAGGGGTGTTGAGTTTTCGGGTTGAGCATAAGGGTAGCATATTTCAGAATGATTAACTTTATGGATGTCTTTGTCTTGGCCAGCTATATTTGGCTATGCTGCAGCTGTGTTTGCCTTCTCAAAATTGTCACCAGGAGGCTTCCAACTGCAATTATTCACTTCAGTCCATGCTGGTAACATCTTTCCTCATGACTCCCATTGTCCACCCAACCATCTTTTCTTGGTGTCAGGATTTAGAGATAACACAAGTCTTTTGAGAAGCCTGAATGCTGCTGACTGCTGTGGGCAGCTCTCTCAAAGCAGTTTCTTAATATTAAGTCTGTCTTTGTATGGCATCAAAATGTTATCTGTTTTGATTCTTCTTTCTTTTCACAATAAGCTTGTATTTCTGTATTTTCCTGCCTTCTTTGTTCCTCCTTTTCTTTATGTTTAGATGTCAAAAAGTTGCTCCTAATATCTGTTGATGGGCCATATATCTCCCTCCTCAGTTTTACCCTAGATCATTTTGAATACATTTTCACTGACTTCTGGTACCTTGGAAGCTCCTGACACAGACAGTGTGTTGGGGAGGAGACTAAGAGGCAAATTCATATTTTTTTCCTTGCTTGGCACTTGCCACAGAATTTACTTTTCTCTAGAGAAGAATTTAGGGGACTTTTTTCTTAATACAAAAACCATTTCAATTCCATTGGCCATTTAAGGGTTTTAGTTTTTCGATAGAAATAACTTCCTCTTAGATACTTGCCCTGGATGTAGTAGAATGGAGTCCTTAGAGAAACTAGAGTCTGAGCAGCAGGGTAGAACATGTCCTTCATGGCTAGATGTCCTTTACTAGGCAGCTGCCTCGGTTACGCTCTTGGCTTAGTTTCTGATTTATTTCATGCCTATTTCTTGAAGTCTCAGTTGATTTGTCAAGATTCCCCATCTAGGAAGTAAGGCTAATAAAATATGCTTTTTACTTATCCCACAGTATTATTGTGAAACTAATATTGGGGAAGGAATAACAACATAAATATTTTATAGTTTCATAGTACTTAAAACTGACCACAAATTCAGCTATGTTTCCTGGGAGAATCAAATATAATGGAACTTCATTACAACTCAGCAGTTAATGTTTTCTGATTCAGAATGTTCATTCTTTAAAGTCTCAGGCAAAGACTCATAAAGCAGTATTGCTCCTCCTATAAACTTTCAGAAAATGCTGAGTCCCTAATACAACATGATGAAGACTGATTTTTTTTCCCTTCCTCGTTTTGCATGATGATTGAGAAATAAGGTGCAGTTCATACCCCAACTGTGAACTTTGGTCAGACTTTCCATTGTGGAATGGGGGTGAAGCAAAAGCAATATCTTCACTCAGTATTCCCAGATGTACATACTGAAAAGCCCATCTCTACATCCAGTGACATAGATTTTGATTCTTTTATGGGAAGAGAATTGGCCACACAATATGAAGGCTGGTTCTCACATAATGAGAATCTTAACCCTAGCAGAAACCCAGCTGTTAAGGCAAAAGCTGTAATGATATGAATATAGAGGGAGAATAGTGTAGACCCTGCAGCCTAATGGCCTCATTAGGTGCTCAGGCCACAGAGTGCCTTCAGAGAGTAGGTGAGTCTCTGGAGAATTGCTTTATGATGTGTCATAAGGTAAGATAGTGGGCATCATGTGTTATTTGCATTATCTAGGTGGTACCCAGCTGCAGGATGGATCCTAGTTATTCTTTTTGGTCTTAATAAACAGGTACTTCCCCTGCCAAAGCTGATAGGCTTCTTAGAGTCTGAAGAGATCAGAGTAGTGGTATAGTGTGTTTCTTTGCTCCTAATGCTGTTGGTCCCTTGCTTTATTTATCAGATGTGACCAGATTCAGTTTCGAAGCCTAAAGCCTAGTGTGTGAATCCATGGATTGGAGAATATTCTCCCTGATGGGCTAGAGAATTCTTGGTACCTGCTGTGGCTAAGAGTGTGATATTGATTGAGGAGAAACTCTCCAGGTGGTGTATGTGACCTCAAAACCCAGAATCCTTTGCTTCTGAGAGCAGAGCACTATGGATAGGGGTGAATCAGGGATAGAATTGGCTGAAGGAGGGGACTTTGGCAATATCAGAGATTATTGTTGTTTCTAGGTTTGTTGGGAAAGGAAAACTAGATCTGTGGCCGAAAGCTGGCCAAGTCTTTAGAGAAAGGGGCCAGCTGCACAGATACTACAAATGTTTCTGTACAAATTAATTGGTACGTTGTAATCAACACATTTTATTGGTGGCAAAGAAGTCTAATTAGCCTTATAGGCAGATTTTCAGTTGGGCCAAGATTTTGTGTCCAGTTATTGTGAAAAATAACCAAAACTGGATTATTGTCAGCCTCAGACGTTCCATTACAGCCACACCTTTTTTTGTCTCTATGTCTTATTTTTCAGATCTGATCAGACCTTAGTACTTTTACCTAAATTTATTTCTACTTCTCTCTTCAATAAAATGATTATGCAGACCCAATATCTAAAATAATGTTTCCCAGCATCAACAAAACTAATTCTTTGACAACCATGTACTTCCTTTTGGTGTGTTTCTTTCAATTCTGGTCAGTAACACTTTAAGGGATACCACCATTCTGTGGATAATTTTCCAAAATATTTTATTATCTTAGTTCTCTATTTAGGATACATCAGACTCTAGCCATTGGCTAATAAATTTATTTTAATGGGCCAGGAATTTAGCTCAGTGGCACCATGCCTGGCTCCCAAGCACAAGGTCCTGAGTTCAATTCCCAGTACTGGGAAAAAAAGTAAAATAAATTTATATTAATGATCTTAGAAAACTTTTGCAAAATAAGATGTCATTCCTGTTTTTCAAATGAGAACCTCAAGTTGAGATTCTATAAACTGAGGGTCCGGCAAGCTCAGGCTTGTACCTCTTCCAGATATTTACAAGGCCTGAAGTCTTTCTGTATCTTTTTGCAGTTTGGCCCTAGAAGTGGCTGGTAAGTCTTTTGAGGATTTTTCACATTTAGCTGAATGTGTGGGTTTTGAACATGAAATACAATTTCTTACCAGTGACCCTACAATCTTCTGCTTTTTATGTGCTCTTTCACATAATATACTTTTTCTCGATTTTATTTTTATTTCATAGTCAGATTGATTTCTGAGTCAAAAGGCAAGAGTGTTTTAGGAGATATATCAGTGAAAAGGGGACCAAACTAGTGTCAAGGTCTCTTTATGCCCAAGGCAGAGATAAAGAAGCAATTAACATTGAATGCTAAGGTGGATACTTATCTTCCATTTATACTAACAGTATATTTTATGAAGAGGTTTCTTTTTTTTTTGGTGATTTAAAGTTAATTGTAAAATTTTATTTCTTAAACTGGATGGATGGTAGGTACAAACTCTTCATAAAATTATTTTCTTATCTTTCATATATTTCATTGCTACTATATTAATTTAAGCAAAATTTAATGAGGAAACTTTTAAAAAATACTACAGAATGAAAAATGTAATTTAAAAATCAAGTGTATATATAGATTTTTTTAAATTTTAATTAATTTTATCGGTACATTTTAGGTATACAATATAATGACATTCATCATTGGAAATTTGCACCTTTACATAATCTCTCTTGGCTCTTATTTTTTTAAACATTCTCCTGCCCTCCCTTCAACCTCTCTATCCCTCCCTATTTACAAAGACTTTGTTTCCATTTTTTCATTTCTCATATTAATTCCATTCCCTTCTTTACTTTCCCCTACCACTCCCACTTCCCTTTTGCTCCTTTTCTTCCTATTTCACATTATCTATTATACCTTTTAGTCCTTATTTACACTTTCAGTTTCTCACACTAGAGAAACTATTTGGTATTTACACATGAGCGTCCTATTTATTTCACTTAAGAGTATGGCCTCAATGTACATCCAATTAGCTATAAATGTCTCTAATTTCCCATTTTTTATGGCTGAGTAGTACTCCATTTTATTTTAAAAAATCACATTTTCTTTTCTTTTCTATTTTTTTGGGGGCGTACTGGGGATCAAACTTGGGACCTTGTGCTTGTGAGGCAGGTATCACTAAGCTAAATCCCCGGCCCCTAAAACCACATTTTCTTTATCCAGTCTCCAGTTGATGGGCATTTGGGGTGCTTCCAAGTTTTAGCTATTACAAGCTGTGCTGCTATGAACATGGGTGCACATATATCACTGTGATATGATACTTTTAATTCTTTGGGGAAGACACCCAGCAGGGGAATAGCTGGGTGAAATGGAATTCCAGTCCTAGTTCTTTGAGGTATCTCCATACTGATTTCCACAGTGGTTGCACCAATCTACACTCCCACCAGCAGTGGGGCAGTGTTCCTCTTTCCCTACAGCCCCGCCAGCATTTATTATTGGTTGATTTCATGATAGCAGCCATTCTTTCTGGGGTGAGGTAGAATCTCAGCGATGTTTTCATTTGGATCTCTTGAATGACCAGTGATGTTGAACATTTTTTCATATGTTTATTTACTGTTTCTACTTCTTTGAGGAATGTCTGTTCATTCCAGATGCCCATTTTTAGATTGGGTCTTTAAATTTGGGAGGTCTGATTTTTAAAAATTCTTTATAGATTCTAGATAATAGACCTTTGTCTGAGGAACAGCAGGTGAAAATTTTTTCCCACATTGTGGGTTGTCTTTTCACACTGTTGGTTGCTCTTGCTGTGCAGAAGCTTTTTAATAAGAAGAGATCCTCTTTGTTGATTGTTTGTGCTAGTTCACGGGCAACTGACGTTTTATTCATAACATCTTTTCCTACACCAATGCCTTCAAGAGTTCTACTTACCTCTGTTCCAGCTGGCTCAGTGTTTCTGATTTAATATTTCGATCTTTAATCCATTTCAATTTTAGTTTGGTGCTTGGTGAGAGATATAGGCCTAGTTTTAATCTTTGGCAAATTGAAATCCAATTTTTCTGCATCATTTATTAAAGAGGCTATCTTTCCTCCAGTATTTGGCTCCTTTGTCAAAGATGAGATGGCTGAGTGTGTCCGGAGTTGTTTCTGCATCTTCTAAACTGTTCCACTGGTCCTCAAGTCTGTTTCTTTGCCAGTACCATGCTGTTTTTATCACAGTAGCTTTGTCATATAGTTTGAAGTTGGGGGTTGTGATACACCCTGCCATGTCTCTGTTGCCTAGAATTGCTTTTGCTATTCTAGGTCTCTTCTTGTTCCAAATGAATTTTTGGATTGTTTTCTCAAGGTGTGTGAAGTATGCTGCTGGGATTTCAATTGGAATTGCATTGAATCTATATAGCAGTTTTGGAAATACAGCCATTTTCACTATGTTGATCCTTCCTACCCAGGAGCAAGGGATGTCTTTCCATTTTCTGATATCATCTTCAATCTCTTTTCTCAGAGTGCTATAGTTTTCAGAGAAGAGGTCTTTGACTTCTTTTGGTTGATTCCTAGGTATTTCAGTGTTTTGGATGCTATTGTGAAAGGAATTATTTGCCCTATTTCTCTCTCAGTCTGTTGTTCCTGTATAGAGGAATGCTATTGATTTTTGTGTGTTGACCTTGTATCTAGCTACTTTACTGAACTTGGTTATTAACTCTGGAAGACTTTTGGTGGGGTTCTTGGGGTCTTCTATATAGAGTATCATGTCATCTGCTAATAATGACAGTTTGACTTCTTCATTTCCTATCTTTATTCCTTTTATTACTTTCTCTTGTCTAATTGATGTGGGTAATGTTTCCAAGACTATATTGAACAGGAGTGGTGATAGTGGAAATCCTTGTCTTGCTCCTGATTTGAGTGTGAAGGATTTCAGTTTTTGACCATTTAGTATGATATTGGCTGTTGGTTTTTCATAGATGGCTTTTATCAGATTGAGGTACAATTTTTGTAGGGTTTTTATCATAAATACGTGTTGGATTTTGTCAAATGCTTTTTCTGCATCTATTGAGATGATCATACAGTTTTTGTCCTTGGCTCAATTGTTATAGTGTATTACATTGATTGATTTGCATATGTTGAACCATGTTTGCATCCCTGGGATGAATCCCACTTATTCAAGGTATATGATCTTCTTGATGATCTTCTGCATTCTATTTGCCAGTATCTTTTTAAGGATTTTTGTATCTATGTTCATTAGTGAGATTGGCCTATAGTTCTCTTTTTCGGTTGGGTCTTTCTCTGCTTTGGGGATCAAGGTGATGTTTGCTTGCACGAATGAATACAGGAGTATTGCTTCCCTTTCAATTTCATTGAAGAGTTTAAACAGTAGTGGCAGTAGTTCCCTCTCTAAATGTCTTGTAGAATTCAGCAGTGAAGCCATCAGGCCCCAGGCTTTTCTTAGTTGGTGAGTTTTTAATTATATTTTCAATTTCATTGATTGATTTTGGGTTGTTTAGAATTTTTAGGTCTTCTTGGTTCAACTTTAGTAATTCATACGTATCTAGGAATCTGTCCATTTCTTCTGTGTTTTCCATCTTATTGGCATATAGTTTCTTGAAGTAGGTGTTGATGATCCTCTGAATTTCTGCTGGGTCCAATGTAATTTCACCCTTCTGATTCCTAATTGCATGGATATGGGCCTTTTCTTTCCTTTTTCTGATAAGGTTGGCTAAGGGTTTGTCAATTTTGTTTATTCTTTTGGAGAACCAACTCTTGGCTTCATTGATTTTTTGTATCATTCTTTTAGTCTTCATTGCATTGATTTCTGCTCGAATCTTTATAATTTCCTCCCATGTATGAGCATTGGGTTTGTCCTGCTCTTTTTCTAGAAGCTTGAGGTTCAGCATCAGGTTGTGTAATTGAGCTCGCTCTGTTTTCCTAATATGAGTAGTCACTGCTACAAATTTCTGTCATAAGACAGCTTTCATTGTGTCCCATAGATTCCGATATGTTGTATTGTCATTGTCATTTAATTATAGGAACTGTCTGATTTCTTCAATTTCCTCTGTGACCATTGGTTATTCAAAAGTGTTTTGTTCAGTTTCCATGTGTTAATGAAATCCTTGAGACTTCTTTTGCTATTGATCTCCAGTGTCATCACACTATTCTGATAATATACAGGGGATAACTTCAATTCCTTTGCACTTACTTAAACATGTTCTATGAGTGAGTATGTGGTCTATTTTGGAGAACGACTCATGTGGAGCTGAAACGAATGTGTATTCTGATTTTGGGGGGTGGAACACTGTAAACATCTAAGTTCATTTGTTCAAGAGTTTGAGTTCTAGTACTTCATTGCTTATTTTTTGTCTAGTTGATCCATCTATTTGTGACAGTGGGGTTTTGAGGTCCCCCACTACTATTGTATTATTTGATTTTTCATGTCTGTTAATATTTGTTTTATATAGTTAGGCACACTAGTGTTTGGTGCATATGAAGAAGTTTCTTTTGAGGATTTCATTAGACATCTGGCATTTTCCCCCCATTTATTTCCAACCTCTTCTTCTTCTTCTTCTTCTTTTTTTTTTTTGGTACCAGGGATTGAACTCAGGACCTTGTGCTTGCAAGGCAGGTGCAGCACCACTGAGCTAAATCCCTGGCCTCCCAACTTCTTAATTTTTGGCAAATAATTTAGGTGAACACTTGGCCTTTCCCCAGGGGTGCCTGTAACCCATACTGTGCCTTCTTCTGAATTAGAAAAGGCTCTCAAATTTTGTTTTGTTCCTACTGTCTCCCTTAGTAGGTAACTTTATGCAATATCTTTTTATCCACTTTTCTTTAGTGGACCACATAAGTAGACAGTATAGTAAAGGAGCCCCTTCATGAGATATGAATGGATTGCAGGATTGACAGTTATGACCAACTTATATATGGTAGCTGGTCCACTTCAAGTGTCACTTCCTTTTCAGCTTCTGCACAGCTTTTCCTCAAGTGCACAAACACTTGATAAGATCATCACTTTTCAGCAAATCATACAATTCTGTCTCGTGTAGATATCCAATGTAAAGGAAAGGATAATAGAAAAGTTGAAGTAGAATTCATACATGGGTTAGTCTAACTTACAATTTCATACCAAATATTAGCTTGTCAAAATGCGTTTACTCTTGGCAGAAGACAAATACTGTAACCTAAGAGGATGTGATTTGAGTGGAGTTTTCATGCCCCGTGTGCTTATTGTATTCTTGCTACTGATGCAAACATTATCTATAATTACATTTTCAAGTGACTGAAAATTGTAGGCTTTGTTGAACAAAAATACAGCCAAAGAATGGAATGTATATCCTCTCCACCCTCATTATAAGGCTTTCAGAAATCAGACTATAAGGCCCAATACCATGGCTCTCAACTACATGATACTGACTCCATTCTCTGATGTTTGAACACTTTGTCAAAATGCTGGGTTCCCAATGATGATCATATAATTGCAGGAAAATGCTATTACTCTTTTAACACTTCGTTTGCTCCATTGTTATCTGAATCACAGTAGTATCTCCTCTCACAAATCTTCTGTTTCCAGGACATAAAACAAGAAACTGCAATTTGATTTAGATTTTAGCATGAAGGACAAAGTTGAGAAAGTTGATTGAGGTGGGGACACTGTTGCCTTCTTGAGTCAGGTACAATTACATCCCTGTGATAAGATGCTATCTTTATACTCCCAGCCACCTGCAGAGGGATGAATTTTAAAAATTTGTTCCTGTGGGAAACTGCTACATTATGGGCTCTCGCCCTTGACTTTATAAGCTGTCTGTGGTACAAGAAAAACATCTTGGCCAATTTTATTCTTTTAGGCAAAAGATAAGACCCTACTTCTTATTTGAGCAAGAGCTTAAGCCATTTGGAATTTTAAAAAGAATCTGACATGTTATAGCTTATTCATCTAACGAAATAGAAAATTTTCCTTGGTTTTTAGATGGAAAACCAGTTGGAGGAAGTTATGATGACATTGTCATAATTTTGTTTCTAAAGCATATTAGGTTTATAATCTCCAGTAGTATGGTGTTTCACAATATCATAACTCACTTTCAGGCTCCAGTAGAGCCCAAACTCTTTGAGAAAGTTAAAATGTTGTGAAGGCCTTACTACAAAATAGAAGTGTAACAAACATTTGACTAAGGTGGCTCAGAAAACCCACAGACTATTATGTTGTCATCATAGAAATAATTGTTTGTTGTGTCATAAATTGTGAACAAACAAAAATCCATTTGGATCTATTGTACACATAATGAATTGGATCTTTCCCAGTATGTATTTTGTGTTACTTTTTCTAACATATTTTATAGACTCTAATGTATGTTGGGTTTCACACAGACCACTCTGATCTTCCATGAAGGTTACAAGTTATATTCAGTGTTTTTAGTATTCTTAGAGCTGAAATAAGGTAACTTTGAGGTCTAGGTAAAAAGTCTATGTAATACCACACACCAAATATCTTTGCATTTTTAAAAATGTTAAGGGATTGTTGTAGCTTTGGAAACAAGGTCTTGGGAGTGAAAATTATGAGGGATAGGCAGTCTCTATAATATAATTGCCCAATTGTAAGATATAAATAAGGGAAACTCAATTTGCATATTTCATGAGTTCCCATTGTGAATTACAAGTACTGTCTTTAATGTTTAGGGGACTTTTTTTGACAGGTAGTGTTTATATCTCTTAAGTGCCCGGGCTTTTGATAGCTTGGATTCTTAGCCAATCAGCAAAACTTACTTTAAGAAATGTAATTAGCCAGAACTAAAGTAAATTAGCCTTTAAAGTTATCTAATTCTCAGAGTTTCTTGTGTGCCTCTATAGTAGCAAATTGATTCCACTGTGGTCTTGTAAATACAGTGCCAGTCAGAAAATACATGGCAGTTATACAGTTTGTACACCAGATTGAATAGTTAAAATTAAGTTGGACAGCTACAGAGTTTAGGATATATGAGTCACAACTGACCTATTATTTGGCTGAACTATCAGTTGTTTTGTTGTCATGTGGAAACAACCTACACATTTTCTGTACTGAAGTCTGTTCCTTTTTTTTTTTTGTACAATGTCTGTAGTGAACAAAAGTTGCTGGTTATTTTAAGCATTCTTAACAGATATAAAGTCTGGAAGTTTTATAATGGACTGGATATTTGCTGGCTCTTTTAGATGTTACAAAATGCTATAAGGTGTAACAATAGTTCTTAGATTATGTGCATTACACCCTGGGTTACTCTGAGCTATAGTCTATGGGTATTTTTTGCCTATTTTTCCTTCAGGGAGACACTAGTTTAAAAAAGAAGTATCTGTACTTTTGTGTTCTAGGATATGTTGGATTAAAAACTCATTGGGACATAAATATTTAAATGTTTCAATTTTCCAAATACCTTTGTTCCTCTATAGCTCAGATGAGGTGTATATTACAATATTGCTGCATCATTTTTTGATGCATCTAGAGATACCTTAAAAATGTTTCATACATTTATTGTCAAGTACACTGGTGGAAATGTAGTCTCTTGGTGGAAATGTGCATATAAGTTCATACTTTTGTGATCTTGGCCATTGGATTGTAGAATCCAGTTAGTTTGTGGTGACAGAAAATCAACATTAATCAAAACAGGTGACACTGTTGCTCTTTTCTATTTGAAATTGCTACAAGAGTAGTAGTGCCAGTCTCCATTAGGCCAGATTGGATCTTGTCTAATTTACAAAATTACTTTGCAAGCAGTGAAGGGTAGATTTTATCTAGAAGATCCTTTTGCTCCCTGAACTTTCTTTAGAAGAGCTCTTTAATTTGAACATTGGATTGAGGTAGAGTAAGTAGGCACAGGGGAATGAAAATAAGAAGATGGGATGGTGGCCATTTAGTTGGCATTCCAGATGTGACCTTCAATTCTTTTTCATGCTCCTGCTTCTCAAGATTCAGTATGTGTCCTGCTTTTCAGGGGTGCTCCCAGTTTAAACCTATTGTCTTGATGTCATCATTAATAATCATTTACTCTAAAAAGTGTCCCAGTTTGGATGATAGATTGTGTGGTCCCTTTTTCACACGTCTGACCCTGCATCACTACCTTTCTGAAATATAAATGTGAACAAGTTATTGAAAGTCTGTATATACATAGGAATAACTCAAACTCTTCCACATAGATAGCTAGTTATTCATGCTCTCAATTGATCAGGAGAAGGAATTTCTAGCCTCTCCCATCCATTTCCCTACCTACATCCTAGTAAAGAGAAAAGCTATTCACAATTTAGCCAGGTTTTATTTCATGTTTCAAATGTGTTAGCACCCTGCTGGCTACTTTGGAATGTGCTCTCATTAGCTCATGTTTTTCTCTAACTCATATATCTTGTGCTGGAAATTCCTGTGTACTGCTGTCTGTGAATGCCTTTCCCCAGCACTTGGGTTCAGTGTTGGAGCACCCAGAGATAAGTGGTTAGGAAAACCTTTTCATTCAATTCAGCTAAATTTACAAAATAATATTTCCTCATTCTGGAAAGATCAGATCTTGTGATGACTTTCACCTCAAGCGTGACCACAACCAGAAAATGATCTGATGATACTGCTTTTGTTTCTCACACTGCCCAGTGTGAAACAGAAGTACTCAGCCAAGTTATAATGACCCCAGGGTGCCCGGGTATATTTTTGAATTTTAATCTCTGATACTTTTTTACTCAGTGATGCTGCAAAAATGCTCTTTCTCAGATAGTGTTAGAATTTCAGAGGATTTGTTGAAATATATGTGTTTAAAATTGAGTTCCTGATTTTTACATTTATACCCAGCTGTTTGTTATTCAGTTCAGCCATCAGCATCTGAGTCTCAATGGACCGTGTAATGTGCAGCTGTAGCCAGATGTAATGCTTCCTCTCCCTAAATGTTTCTGTTAGAAGCTTAGAGAGGCAGGCTAAAGACTGCTGATAACCATGTTGCCTGCATTAATTTACTTTCTGGAGCTACACACATTCAGCTTGGCAATTTTATTTCATGACCAACAAACAGAACAATGTTTGTGATATCCAACCCTGGTAGTGATGTTGACACTGTGGTATATCAAGTCTATCTACATTGATATGAAAGGTACTTGTACAGCTAATTCAAACTGCAGGAGGCTGTCTGATCTGCATGCGTAAATACTCTAGAAGCAAGCTTATACTTAAGAAATATCAGCCAGGATTCAAATCAAACGTTTGCCTAGCTTAAAATAGGTCCATAAACTAGTCTCTTAGGCAGAAAGTTTCTTAGGAAAAATAATTTCAGGATCATTTCTCTTTAGCCTATGGTCAAACTTTGATTCTAATTTGCATTTATTATTCAAATCTGTGTTTCCTTTTGTATTTGTATGATGTATCATTATTTAGAGGCTACAGCTTCTAAATTTAATTACTTCCCTTCGAGACTTTAAATTGAGGGCAGCTTCTATTAATTGTTAATTACTTTCTTCCGCCATTTACACAGTAAAGGTACAGTTACTAATTGAGGCTATGGACTGTAGGATGACAAGAGGTTCCAGTATTTACCTTTCTATGGGGACTGATTTTTATTTCTCTAATCTTGTCTTTTATTAAACATAGAAGTAGACATTCCACTGATATGTTGGCCCTTCCTATAATCCAATGTTACATATCCTAGATAAATAAATAGGAATCATATTTGGCCCTGTGTTGCCATCTGGTGGTGTTTTGCTCCCTTTTGGCCTCCTTAGACCAAACTGAAGGGAAGATGGTATCCCTGGATCTGTTCCATTGCTAGTTTTATCCCATGTTCTCTCTGGGGATTTACAAATAGCCTTGCTTCCCTCTGGTTATCAAGGGAAGAAGCATCAGTATGGTCTGGTGCTTTTTGTTTTAATGTCATTAACCTATTTGTTGTATGTCTTCCACATATTTGGTAATTTAGACTATGTCCTTAAAATTCCTTACTTGACCTCTCTGATGTGATTCTTTTTCTGATTATCCTTCATTCCTCCCAAGTCCTTATTTCTTCTGCCTTCCTGACTGTAGGCATCCTGCCTTACTTTTTGGCTCTTGGTTTGTCCTTCTCAACCTTCCCCTTTTAGAGACTTTATATCCTTAGGTACCACGTGTAGGTTGAAGGGCACTTTTTTAAAAAGCTAGTTTTTAACATTTGATCTTTTGTTTTTATCTGGATGTCTACTGATGAGCTGTTTCAGAGCCTTGGAAGCCTGGGCTGAGTCAATTATGATAGGTAATGGATCTGTCTGCTCAGTGACTGTCACAGCCTGAATGCTCCTGCATTGGTCACAGTCCTGCTTCAGCAATGTATTAAGAGTGTACTGAACTTCACTCAGGGGTGTATAATTTACTGAAAGAACAATAAGAGTTATTTATTCATTTATGAGACTCAGTGTTTCACAAGAAGAAGTTACTTCATGGCCTAGCTTGGGCTATTTAGCTTGTTGCTGACAATTCAGTCTTCACTTTAAAATAGGTTTGCAGTAATACTATAATCAAGAGGGTAAAATATATCTTTAAAAATTAGGATTATGTAAGCTGTCTTCCCCACCCCTTCCCCTAGGCCTGGCACCAGGGAGGATTCTATACTTCCAGCCTTCTGGGCCAACAGTGAGCTAAATCTACATTGGGTATTGCCTGGTTTTTGTTTTATACTTTCTGTGAATTGGAATGTTTCTGCGCAGGGAAGTGAGGGGACTAGGTGCCCTCAGTTTGACCAAAATATAAATAAGTTAATTTTGCCATTTTCATGGATATTTCTCATACTTGGCTGCTGGTGAGTGAATGAACTCAGGAATCCAGAGAGCTGGCCCAGATTTGGCCTGATTGAGCCTCTGCTGGTAACAGAATGATGAACTAGTGCCCTGCTAGTGATAGTCATTTGGGTATGTAACCCTTAGGGCCATTGTCCATGGCTGTTCAGCCCTTAAAGCCAGTGCCAATTGCCCTTTGCTGTTCCTAGGAAAATAGAGATAAATTTTCAGGCATCTGTGGACCCAAGGTTTAGAAATCCCTAACAAGTTCTTGCTAGAAGTGCATGCCAGGCCTTGTCTTCTCTGTTCCTAATTTTTGGGGGATTTTATGAGCCTGTTTGGGGACTCTTCATGAGCCATTTTTGGGACTTTTTGAACCACTCTGGGAATTCATTGAGAGTCAATTCAGATTTCAAGATTCACGAGCCATTTTTTTGATGAGGATGTTTGGAGTTTAGATTTGTGGTCAATGTTTGAGAGAGACAATGAGAGGTTAGAGACTTGAGTGTGTTTGGAGATCTCTGCTGTGATTTCCATGGTAATGGAAATAACTTGGGCTACTTCAGCACTCCCTAGAAAAGTTTTGGTAACTTGTGACTTAGAAAAAAATGATTTTATTGTGATATAGTATGGCCTAGAGTCCCAGCCAGTAACAGTATGGGTTTTTGTGTTATGGTGTGGTTCTATTCCATAGTCCCATATTTTTAATTTCTCCTTTATATTTCTTTATAAAGGTGGCGAGCAAGAAAATACTGGGCAGTAGTTTGAATTAAAGCAATGGCAAAGCAAAAAGTTTATTTCCTCATTATTGGGAATCTTAGGTTCATGGCAAAAAATAAGTGATATTAGTTTGTAGTTTTTATTAGATTTTTATAAGAGTATTCTTCAGTCCTTGCAACTCTAGGTAGGTAGCCATGTAAAATGATAAAGATACCATGTCTGGTAGTATTGAGAGGCAGAGGAGCCAGAGCTTGCTGTGTGTCCCTTTGTTCCCTCGGAGGTGGTTGCCTCTAGGAAGAATAATCCACACACCCGCAAGATGAGCAGGGGTCAGTGCTCCAGGCAAGGACATTTGAGAAATGACTTGCCTTTCCCCTTTCCCTCCCACTTCCCCTACTCCTTTAGACATTTTCTGCCTATTTCACAGTATCAATTATTTTGATATTGTGATTTTGATTGATAATTTTGATTCTTATTTACACTTTCAGTTTTTCACACCAGGGAAACTATTTGGTATTTACACGTGTGTCCTATTTATTTCACTTAAGAGTATGGCCTCAATGTGGATCCAATTAGCTATAAATGTCTCTAGTTTCTCATTCTTTATGGCTGAGTAATACTCCATTTTATAAAAAAAAAAAAAACCCACACACCTTCTTTATCCAGTCTCCAGTTGATGGGCAATTGGGCTCTTTCCAAGTTTTAGCTATTACAAATTGTGCCACTATAAACAAGGGTGCACATATATCACTGTGGTATAATGTACCAATAAACTGAACTAAAAAGAAAAAAAATGAAATGGCTTGCCTATTCCCCACCTGTACTTGGGCTGTTTTTGTGGAGTCCTCTTGTATAATCTTTAGATTATATTCTTAAGATGAAAATGCTTCTGAGAAAGAATACATCTAAAGTGATTAACACTATATTATATTGGTAAGTTGTGCCAGTAGAAATATGTGGTATACAAATTGAATGGTATTTCAAACTGTTGTGCTTATTATGGTTTGGTTTTTTTTTGGTACCGGGGATTGAACTCCGGACCTTGCGCTTTCGAGGCAGGTGTGGCGCCACTGAGCTAAATCCCCGGCCCCATTATTAAATTATTGACACAGAATGATTGTTGATTTAGGCACTGTATGAAGAAAATCCTATCAGAAAGTGATTACTCTAGAACCAAAATGCATCAAAAGAATACTAGTTACGGTACTTGGATGGTGGGAATGCTGACAAGATTTCTGTTATCAGTCAAATACTATGAAATACACAGCTATAAAAATGAATTTGGGAATTAAATGTAGAACATCTATTTCAGCACTGATTTTGTATGTGTTACACTGAGTTTATTAATCATACATAAATTATAAAAGAAGGTAAAATAAAACACTCTTAAGGATTATGATTTTTAAATGTATTATATAACCTTAATATAAATATTCTGCCTAAAACTATTGTAATGTTTGGAACCTTGCATATGGGCTTGGAAACATAACTAGTTTAAAATATACTGGTTGGGTTCATTTTTATTAAAGTATTTCTGGAGCAGTGAACTTATTAAATATGATTTCACAGTTTAAAAGTGGAAAATTTTACAAATTCTTTGAGATGTAAGAGGGCTGGGACCTTGTGTAGAAAGCCAACCCCCTTGTCTTCTCATTTCCTCCCTAACAAGCACCCTAAACTGAGTGTCTGTGTGTCCATGGTGTCCTAGACATGTGTGTGCATGCACATGTAGGTCCATACCACTTTCTCATGGCATTAACTGTCATGACAGCAGCATCATTCCAGTCCTGTGCAACCACTCTCCCTTAGTCCAAAGGACACTGACAGTAGAAACCAAGACAAAGTGAGCCTTGTGATCATAGCCCCTGGCCTTCGACCTGCCACTGAATAGGTGCAAGCACATCAAATGAGAAAAGAAACAAAACAGATAATAATGCAAGTAAGAAAATGAAACCGAGCAAATGCTCAGGGAGCACCTCCTATATGCTAGCGTTTAGAATGTAGAGACAAAAGGTATGTCGCCAAAGCTAACATCAGCACCTTTTGAAATATTCCTCTTACCTACTCCCTGTGTTAGGTAATGTATTCAGACTGAGGGCAGAGATTGCTCAAGTTAGTGCCTATTGAAAGTACCATAAAACTAGAACTCAGAGCTTAAACTGTGCGCTTATTTTATTTGCCTCAAAAGACATTTTGCCCATATATGTATTTTATTCTTTTCCTGAGCTTTTTAAGCTTCTGCATGCACAATGATTGAAGAAAAAAGTCGTATAGTCTGTTTTAAGTTCATTTAAAGCCACTTGTTGGAAGGTATGTTAAGTGTGCATCACAACTTTGATCATTGACATAGGAACTTGATTATCTATTTTTAAGGCTAATTTTATTATAAAATAAGGAATGAATTGCCTCCAAAGATATGGAGATAATTCAAAACAAGCATTAACAAGACACAGACTGTTTTAGAGAAGAAACAAAATAAGTTCTCTTTTATAAACACAGTCTTATGTTTACTCTTGATAAGATCTTAATCTATGATTTTTACATCTGATAAACTGCATCATATAATAAAAGTAACATTAGTTTATAGAAACTTTGAAGGTATAATTTGTATGGATTTTAAATTTGGAGCAATCGAACTCTGAGTCACCAGGAAAACCCTGTTTTGTGTTATATTTCCTATGCAGCAACTTATTTTGTGGCAGTTATTAGTTTCTCTCGTCTGCTCGGTTGCTCCCTTTTTCATAGAAACTGATTTTACGTATTATTCTTTGCTTCAGCAAATATTTTTGATGCCTACCTGTGTGCCAGTTACTGTTCATGGTGGTGGGGAAATCCAGCATCTTCAAAGTTATATTCCCATTCATAGAAAAGATATTTTTTTACTTCCTTTCTGTTTCATGAGTTCTCTTCTGCAATCATTTCATCCTTCTGCCTCTTAGGGTTTTCCATTTTCCAGGGCTGTATTAAGCTTCTGTTTAACTTTCTCTCTCTGATGGGTTGTTTTAACTGCTGTTGTCTGGCCTGCCACTAAGTATCCTAGTCTGCTCAGACTACTGCTAACAAAGTACCATAGACCAAGTGGCTTAAACAACAGACATTCATTTCTCACTGTTCTGAAGGCTAAGAAGTCTAACATCAGGTACTTACAGATTTTGCTTTTTTTTTTTTTCTGGAGTGGTGATATAGGGGGAATAGATATAACTCCCAAACCTATTAGATATCTGAAATGCAAGTTTGTGTTTTTTAAAATCAAAGAATGAATTTTAGGAACAATGGATGTTAAGAGTAAAGAAAAATTATTGAAATAGCTTTTGTCCAAGAGAGACAAAAGGGGGACCAAAAAATGGGTTGCCCCTGCCCACCCCACTTTTTAAGTGTTTTATTTATTTTTTGGTACCAGGGATTGAACTTGGGACCTTGCGCTTGAGAGGCAGGTGCTGGAACCACTGAGCTAAATCCCTGGCCCCAAAGGTGTTTTAGATAACAAAGCCATAAGGTAAAACAGATACAAAATAAAACAAAACTATAAAATCCAATAAAAATTTACAAAATAGACATAAGGTAAAACAAAACCATAACCAACCAATAAAATTACAAATACAGTCTCCCAAATAATATTAAATAAAAATAAAAAACAAGTTACATATAAAAATTTTTCCATTTAAGATATCAATCACTGTTATCTCTAAAAAAAAAATAAACACACCTCTTTTTTTTATAATGCTAACCAATAAATGTGCCTCAGTTGTTTTTCATGTTAGCTCCTCACTGTGTTGACTGCTAAAGGGCTGATAATTTAAGAAATGGGGCCTTGAGGGCTGACACCTTAAGGGGCCGCCCTAACTACCTACAAAATATCTAATTAACTTACCTATTTATAATAGTGGTACTAGGGATTGAACACATTTCATTGTGCTGAGCTACATCCTCAGGCCTTTTTCTTTTTTGGTACCAGGGATTGAACTTGGAACCCTCAGCCCCTCAGGCCTTTTTCTTTTGTTTTGTTTTTTTGAGTGAGGATCTTGCTGAGTCCCTGAAATGCCCAAACTGTGCTCAAACTTGGAATCCTCCTGCCTCTGCCTCATAGAGTGTTGGATACCACACCCAGCCATCTTTGGCTCTTGATGAGTGCTCTCTTCCTGATTTGCTCTTCACCTATAACCTCATATGTCCTTTCCTCTTCTTATAAGGGAACTAATACCACCATGGGCACTCTACCTTGGTAACTTCAGCTAAACCTAATCATCTCCCAGAGGCCTCATCTACTGTCACACTGAAGGTTAGGACTTCAGCATATGCATCTGAGGGGGTAAGGACACAAACATTCCATCCTTAACAAATAGTGTTACTATCAAGACATAGAATCAAATCTGCACGTGAGAGAGAGAGGGAGACAGACAGGGAAACTGCACTCCTAGTAGGAAAGTGATAAGATGTCAAGACACATAGCTATGAATAATGATGTCTATAAACGTGTGCCTTCGGATTTCTCTTCCAGACTCTGAACAGGAGAGCTAGAGAAAGTTCCCAAACCCTCTTGTGTGATGAGGCTGAAAAAAATAACATTAAAGTGAAGACATAGATGGATTCAGGTTTATAAGACTTCATGTTAGCAATGACTTGTATTTCTTGGTTACTTCTCTCCACACATTTTAAATTTCTGCCCAGTCAAAGTATATGAACTTTTCTCATCTGGATTTTCAGACCGTTTTCCTGTAAAAATTACCTTATATATCTTTATATATCTAATAAAGTAATATAAATAAAGAGATGAGCCCCTTCTCATGCTGTTAACCCAGTAGGATAATCATTCCATCAGGATGTAGCCATTAATCCTTTAGGAACTGAATGCATCCTGGTGAGTTTATAGTATATACACTGATGTATTTGATATTTTTTTCTCTTAGGATTATTTGGATTTTTATATTGGTGCATTCCAATATAAAATTTCTCTAGATTTCTTTGTCTGGATTTCAGGTCCCATTATTATGTATCTTGATTTTACTAAAAAGATGTTACATTATGATCTACTCATTTGGGGGCACAGGTAGTTAGCTATGTGTAGAATTAGAATAGGCTGGAGTTTCTGTGTTGAACTATTTTAGCATGATCAGAATGTCAGTATTAATATGAAAGAGAAAGTTGGAGTCCTAGTGCTGTGTTGGTTTGTCAGGAGATTGCCAGATGGTCAGTTATCTGTTGTAGTAGAAGAAAATCTCATATTTACCCCTTTTCAGATTTCCATTATTTCTTCATTAGTAGACACTGTGTATAATGCAGAGCTTTTAAAAGCCTGGTAGCATTGCTCTGTATCATCATTCTTAGTTATATTTATTTTGTAGACGGATAGGTAGGGTACAGAAAGGAGGACTCAAGCCCAGAGAGTCATAGATGGACCCAAGGATAGAACTCATATCTCCTGAGTCATACCGTTTTTTTCTGCCATACTGTTTCAGGAAAACTGGGTAAGGGAGAGAGAGACAGAGACAGAGACCGAGAGAGGGAGAGAGGAGTTGCTCCTGAATTATCTATTTTCATTTTCTCATAAAAACAGAGCATTTGATTCTTTGTTCTCTGTGATGACATCCAATTGTGTGTTTGTAACCTCTGAACACCCGAGTTGAATAGCCGACCACTTTTGACTGTCAGTGCTTGTACGTATATTGGGCATGTCAAACTTTACATAGCCCAAACCAATTTCTTGATGTCCCTTCCCTTCTTTCTTCTCTTTCACTAAGTAGTAGCCAGCTTCTGAAGGCAAAACCTGATTCTTAATATCTCTCTCTTTTTTATTCTCCATATCCAGTTCATCAAATATTGGTTGGTTCTGTGTTCAACACATAATCATTCCTAGTCTGACCACTTCTGTCTCACTGCACTCAGCAAGACACAGACATCTCGTGGGTGGACTGGTCATATGACTCTCATCTCTCACCTGGACTTCAGATAGTGCCATTCCCCTACTCAGATCCTCAGTGGCTTGTTTTCAAACCTTGAAAGAAATTTAATGTTTTTAAAATATCCTAAAGCTGGCTGGAGTGTTGCACAGTGTTAAGAGCATGTGTTTTTACTGCCCGGGGTCCTAGTTTCAGTCCTCAGGGGCAACAAACCCAAAAGCCCCTGACCACCCCAGTCTTCTCAGACCCCACCATTTTGCTGTCTCCACTCTGCCTACATTGGCTTCTTTGCTGTTCTGTGGTGATGCCCACATGTTCTCTCAAGTTCTCTGTACTTGCTCTTCTCTTGGCTCTTAGCCCTCTTCTCCCAGTTGTTCACACTGGATTGTACCTCACTTTAAAGTTTCTGCTAGTATATCATATGCTTAGTTTCTCTTGTCTACTGAGTTTAAGCTCTGAGGGGCTTTGTCACTTTGGTTTACTGATATATTTGCTGGACCATTACTTAGCTCATAATAGGCAGTCAATAAATTATTGTGAAATTAACAGGTATTTTGAGAGTTTTCTTTTCTTGTCTGTTTTGGATAAAGTCTCACTATGGCTGGTCTCAAACTCCTAGGCTCAAGCAGTCCTGCCTACCTTGACCTTCCAAGTAGCTGGACTACAAGCGTACAATACCACACCCAGTTCCAATATTTTATTTCTTCTTCCTGGCATCACTCAGAGTCTTTTTGCTGTCAGCCTGTATTGGGTGAGCTTTTTTTAGTCTTTCATGCATTTTGCAAAAGACATCCATGTATTTTTGCATAAATTTGTGTAAGCCTTTCTGTTTTACAGTTTCTTCATATATAAATTTGCGGTAATGCTAGGCAAGTGCTTTGAGACCTCATTTGAAAAATGTTTTCCCCCCTAAGTACCAAAGATTATGATTATAATATTGTCATTTTTATAACTTAATCTGGTTTTAATACATTGTAACAGTATGGACCCTATTAGCCAAGTACTTGATAATAGTCTTTTATTATAATACCCTAGGATATAATATTGTAATGTAATAATATCTTATTACTGTAGTTTTACTAATAAGGATCTCACTTATATACACATACAGCTCTTGTAGTTTTATGAGAAATATAAAAGGGTAAGAATTCACTATTGAGAATCTTGTCTTAAACATAGAAAACCATAATACCCAAAGGAATATCAACAAATTGTGTCTATATTTTTAAATTGAACCTTTGTAGTTTAATTTATTCTTCTATGTTGCATATTTTTACCTAAAATTCTTATTTAAGTGCTTTTCAGCTCTTGCCTTATCTGTTTATTCCATTTTATGCAATTGCCAAAAATAAGGCTAATGTTAACCTTGCTGAAGATAATGTTCCAGTGTCTGCCAGTATACTAAATAATTCAAGAGCATATGAGGCAGTGGCTAAGAATTGGACTCTACAGTCAGTTTTACCTCGGTTTGAGTTTTAACAGTATATAAGTATGCTGTTTAATGCAGTGCATAACAATGAAACTTTCTCTCAAATCTTCAATTTCCTCACCTGTAAAATGGGATGAATAACCAGTTACCTCCATAAAGTTGTATGTGAATTAAATGAAATGATTCATATAAAGCACCTGACATATAATAAAATGCTCGATAATTGTTAACTGAAATTATTACTACTGTTATCTTAAACCATTCTAGCACTATGCTTTTAAAAAATACTTTGCTTTGGTAAAGTAATGCTAGAATGACTGTCAGGTAAAGAGTGGGAAAAGAGTTTAAGTAGAGCAATAAAATGCAAATATATTACCTCTGCATTCTACCCCAAAACTACCATTGAGAACCTTGTCTCTAAACACAAAATAACAAATATAACATAGAGACTCCCTAAAGGGATCATACTGTGTATATTTATAGCCAATTTAAAGAACAAAAATGGTTCTTTCTGTAGTACTTAGTCTGTCTTGGTCACCCAGAATACCCATTAGATTGTGTGTTCATTTGTGAGTTTACATTATTCTTTTTATCTGAGCCTGGAGCAGGGATGGAAGTGAAAGAAAGGGTAATTTGAAAGGCTCTGAGTTTGTTTTTAAAGGCACCAACTTGATCAGAAAGAGTTTGGGCATTCAGTGAGACTGACTTTGAGCTCTCTACAATTTTCACCTCCTTTATTTCTGCTGTTTTGTGTTTTCCTGGTTCCTCACCTAGGCTATAGGCCAGTGGTTCCCAAATCACTGTAGGGCTCGTTAAAACATCAAGTTCTGGACCCATCTACAGCCTTTCTGATTCTTTGGGTCCAGATGGGGCTGAGAACTTGCATTTCTAATAAGTTCCCAGGAGGTTCTGTTGTTGATGCTGCTGGTCAGGAAATCGAACACTGCTGACCACTGCTGTATGTGATTTGGATCTCTCCAGAGTGCTTGGCCTCGCCTTGGCACAGAGTATGCCTTCAATAAATACTTGTTGGTTCACTGCGTCTAATGACACCAAAATGAAATATAAAGGGAAGATAAAGTATATTAAAGTTCTCATTAGGCGCACCGCCTGATTCTCATTAAGACTGTCCTGATTTCTTTTATGTCTTGGGCATGAGGGCTGAGTGCTAATTTTCATGGCTTCTGTGGTCCCTGAAGTACTATCATTTTCAGTTACTCTGATGTTCTCATTTACCCCTTCCTTTCTTGACTCATTTTACACAGAACACTAATAGCCAACAGAGCTCTGAGGACTAATATGTGCATGAGAATTCCTGCACTTTCCACAGAGTTATTCCAAATCCCTTATCATTAATATCATTTCACTAGGTCTTTCCATTCAGTTAGTGTGAAGTTGAAGCCCTTATCGTGTTGCTTCATTTTTTAAAAATTTTAAATTTGATTGTAACAGACTCCACTAAGCTAGTTTTTGATTGAGTTACTGGGAAGGAGGAGCTTAATAGAGAAGTGCTGGAAAACAAATTGGACTTGTAAAGGAAGGATTGTTTAGAATTATTATATTGCCAAATTCATTGCTTAATTCTCTCACATTTTTCTGAATGTGAACACTTGGATATTTCTTCACCAGAAAAGAATTTTGAGGGTTTGTTTTGTACATTTTTAAAACTCTTCATATTTAAGCATTTTAGAGGAAAGTGGTATTTTCCTTAATTAGGACAGAAAAAAAGCAATCTCTATAAATTGCAGTTTCTACTAACCTATTACTACATACATGGGAATAAAATACTATACAAAAATAATTAACATATCTTTTTTTCCACTGAATTTCTGAATATAATTTCAGTCTACTCACAGGCAACACATGAGTTTAGATTTTTAATGTTTTCTGAAGTAGGTTCCATGGAACATTAGTTCTATGGCTGAAAAGGACTCTGACAAAAATAAAGTTAAACCTAGTTAACCTAGAGTTGACGAAGTTAAACAGGTATCTTCAATTCTTTACTTCAGGACTGTCAGAATCTTTAATATGACTATAATGATCTGTGGTTAGGGAAGGGGAGATGTTTTCAGACCCTGTTTTTGGGAAATACTTTGTGAAAACCCTCACATCATATCATTTTTCTTTCCAAAAGAAGTCTCAGAGATATAGAAAATACCTCTTTTCTGTACAGATACAAAAAAGACAATTTTGGATCTTTTTCAAAGCAGAAAAAATCCTTTTGGAAGATTTAAAGGTAGTAAACAGATTCTTTGTTTATTAATTCAGTTACCTAAGACCTTAGTCTCAAGTCAGAATTTAGGAAAGGTATTGAATTTTTCTGGAGCATAAGCATTTTCTCCCTATATTGCCTATGTTTGAACAAAATGTTATTGTCTAATTCATCCAGTACAATGTTATTACCAAATGCCTTTCTAGGGTGAAATACTGCAGGGCAGTCATGGGTTTTTTTTTCCCTCTCCCATATGTCAACTTTCAGAATTATGGAAAACTCAACTAAATATCAATTTAACTCTCAGTCATTCATAATTTAAACAAGCTCATAAAGCCATCTATCCAAATGTAAGAATTGTTCCTTGCCAGTTTGTACTCTTTTCAGGTTCATTTTTCTCCTCCATCTCTCCTCCATCACTCCCTAAGGCCGTATTCCAGTTAGCAATACTCTGTGCCTTTAATGCCATTTTTCCCAGTCACTAGAAAATGTCAAGGAAGTACAGTTTGAACTGTGGAGACTATTAATCTCTACGACACTGTCAAAGGAAAGAGTAAAGTTTTATAGCTGCAGGTTATTAACACTACTGACAATAGAAAAGTTGACATTTTTCTTTTCTTTGCATTTGGACTCTTGCCTCTTCTATTTTTTAAATTGTCAATGAATGGAATATGATGCAGTTTTAGCTGTTTCAATAATGCTTATATAAAGTTGATGAGAGGTGAATCTAAACATTTTATGATCTGATTGTTAAATTTCTGAACATAGGGTTTTCTCAGTTACTTCAATTCATATACTTTTACTTTTAATTCCAGGGAGGTTATTTGTGACAGTAGATGATTTAGTGCCACCATTTCTTGTTTTCTTTCATCCCCACCTCCACCCCCACATAAGGACTAATGACATCTGGAAAGAGTTAGATCACCCTCATTTGACAGCAATATTATGCTTGTTAAGATCCACTGAGCTGTAAAAACACATTCTTAGAACATCTAAGGTAGAGTTAAGGAACACAGTCTTTCCCCTCTCTCTTCTTAAGGGATAATACAAACTTTTTAACTTGATATATTACAGAGCACTGTCATTTTCTGTTTTAGCCAATCTGGTTCATATTCACTGACTGTAATTACAAGTGTAGGTGTATGAATTAGTTGGTTTTAAAACGCCAAAGCTCGCACACACATAAATGTGTTGCATGTAAATGTTTCAAATACAGAATACCTAATTTAAGTGAATGACAGGAAGCACAACATCATTGAAATTGTCAGGAAAACAGAAATTAGATACTTCACAGCCTGGTTTTTGTCTCTGTATACTGCCATCAGGTATTAGAAGCCTGCTGAGAAGCTGCAAAGCATGTACAGAATTGAGTGGGATCTTGGGTGTAACCTATTACCATGAAAAATTGGCAAGAAGGAGATCACTTCTTGTTTTCTGCATGTTCTTATGTAACCTTGAACAAACTGTTGTGTTGGAAAAAAGAAAGTCTTTACTTTTCCCTTGCTGAAAGAAAATTGAACTTCGGCCTTCCAAATATTTCTGATAGCTACCTTTATTTATGTGGGTCCCTCCTTTGGAATGGCATTTCTGTGTGCTTTTCCTCCCCTCACAATTTTCCAAGTGTTGGATTACACATGGAAGTCTGGACTGAGTCTGAGGAACTTGACTTTTAGCGATATTTTATTTATTTGGAAAAGTACATGTGTTCAAGTGTGCTGGATTCTGTCAGCACTTTACTGCATTCTAATGTCAACAGGATTTTTACTAGACCAGATTCTCTGTGTCTAATTGTTTTACAGTGAAAATAGATGGAGGAGAGGTTAAAGACAGTCCGCGAAAACAGTGTGAACCAAGATCTCTGATTTTCTTTAGTCTGCGTCATTCAGTGGTACTTGTCATTCCCTTTCCCTTTGTCGTGCTTTTTGTTGTTGTTGTTGTTGCCTATTCTGTCCTTTACTTTTCTGATCTCTTGTTTTTCCTCAAAGTTTAGCATTTTGTGTCTGTATCTCTCCTTTTCTGCACTGCCCCATGCTTCCTGTACACACTTAGGCTCATAGAATTGGAAATAGGAAATATTCATAGAAATACTGTTTACTCATAATGTCTTGCCTGCTTCCTTAGGGTAATCTTTTTTTTTCTCCTTTGAGTGGGTTTAGAATGCACTGGATATTCTAGAGAGGAAAAATGCTGCACGGACAGTGCTAACAGAATGCATCTTCACAGAAGAAGAACATCACCAATATGGAGGGCTGGTAATGTCCTCTTGGATCTCTATTGTCTGTGTGCTTTCTCAAGGCTGTAATAAATATTTGCTGGTCAGACAGGACCACCTGTGGCCTGTCAGGTGCTCAAAGGGCCTGCAGAGGCAGGCATTACTTGAATAGCTTCATCAGGATTTGCTGCTCAACTGGGCTGCTACAGCTTTCTTGCTCCCTCTGGATTTCTTGACAAACTGGCCTCCTACTAAGGGCAGGGAACCGAATGGCAGTGGGAGGAGTTGATGAGCCACAGAAAATGTGGCTCGCTGAGAACAGAACATTATTTGTGTCCCGAACTCTTTGTCCCTGAAGTTTTCAGAGAAATCCAGTGTAACAGGTTTAAAAACATCCTGCTTGTTTTGATCTCTTTTGAATGGTAAAAGAAAATCAAACATTTAAAAATCATTAAATCAAAATCATTGTTTGGGCATTATGTTAGGCTTGGGCATTAAATACTACTAGGACATGCATGAGGTGATTGTCACTACTAACTGGCAGAAATTGGGGTGGGTAGAAAATGTATTAGCAGAACCTGGCTTTTTTAGAGCCCAGAATGTTGGGTTTAATTTGGTTCTGCTGAGCAGTACTGGCACTACTGGGGGGACCATTTCTCATTGCTATCATTGTTCATATTGTTCAGATTCTTCTTCCACCATTTTTTTTTCATCCTGAGTCAGGCACTTTTGCTATACAGCCTGTCTCCACCAGCTCTCATGGGCCCTTGCCTCTGCATCCCAACATCTCCATTCTTATTTTCTGGATTATTGTGCCAGCTTCCTATTGTACATCCATCGCCCCTCTATCTAGCAGACTACTTTGTTTTGCTAAAATGGGTCTGTGGACTCTTGGGGGCAAAGTCTGAAAAGATTTTATCAGTAGACACCTTTACCTTTTCTCAGAGATGCAACAAAATTAGTTTAGATAATATAGTTCTAAATTACTGTTACCTAACTTTGCTTGATCTAGACACCTAAGATTGAAAGTTTTTTCTTTTTTCTTTTTGCTGTTACCAAATTCTAGGTTGTTTGGTCTGAGAAATCACCACAGTGTAATGCCCACGTGTGTTTTCTTAGATGAGCATGATCATTGTTACAAGGACCATGAGTGCTGTCCTGAAGGTTATCAGATGGACTTTTACCATGTTCAGAACCAACCAATGCCATATTTAAAAACAGAAAGCTAGAATGGGGAAAAAATAAGAAACAAGACACATCATATAAAGGTACAAGTTCCCAATGAGAAATGTAATGTGTTGTATACCTAAAATGTACCAATAAAAGAATTTAAGAAAAAAAAAAAGAAGCTAGTTGCAGATAGAATTTACTTTCTGTTCTTTAATTATCTTGTGTTTATTGTAATTATCTCTGGATCTTAAATTTCTCTGACAGTAACCATAAAAAAATGCTATCTTTTATAACCCAAAGGGCTCTTTCTCTCCTCTCTCTCTCCCTCCTTCCCTCTCTTCCTCCCTCCCTCTCCACTAAAGGACTTGTTTGATGCAATTTGAAGAAGCAACCCTGTGAAGTAGATATCCTGCTATTTTGATGGAATTTTCAGGGGGAAACTAGGCTGAGAAAATGAAGTAAATATATTCAGGGGCTAGACCTAATAAGTCACATAGTAGTGAGCTTCTGATTTCAAAATTTGTTGACTTTCACACAGTGTTTTAGCTGCTCCATACTAACTATTGAGCTCATTATTGTCCTGAGGTAAAATTCCATGTTATGGTATTTAACTTGCCTATTGATTAGAGGCTGGGTTGACTTTTTGATAAATACTGTCTTTTTTTCCCATTAAATTTATTGGTACATTTTAGGTATACAATACAGTTACATTCATCATTGGGATCTTGTACCTTTATATGACGTATCTTGGTTCTTATTTTTTCCCCTTCCCCTGCCCTCCCTTCACCCCCTCCACCCTTCCCTATTTACAAAGACTTAGTTTCCATTTTTTTCCTTTTCTCATATTTTTTCTTTTCCCTTCTTTCCTTTCCCCTACCCCCCCCCACTTCCCCTACTCCTTAAGACCTTTTCTTCCTATTACACAATATCAATTATCCATTTTTTAAAAATTACAATATCAAGATTTAGAGGACATTACCACAGATTTTACAGAATTTAAAAGGATATAGAAAGCATATTACAGAAGTCTTTTTTGAAATAAATTGACAACTTCTATGCAGTACCTTGGAAGAAAAATTAATGAAACTGACTCTGGAAGAAATATAAAATTTGAATAGCACCTATTAAAGAAAGTATATTCCTAACTTGAAAACCTACCTATATGACAACAGCAGGCTCATATACATTTTAACTGATAAATTATATCAAACATTTAAAGCAGAAAACAGAAGGAACACTTCTCTCATTTTAGGAATCAACATTGTGCTAATACTAAAACTGGATAAAGATAATAGAAGAGAAAATACTGTCTTTTTTTGATAAATGTTATAGTATTAAGTTCATCATTTCAAAGAATTTTATTAGAAAAGTAAGTTAAATTCTCCCAGGGAGAGGAGACCTTCAAAAAGTTCAGTTTACTTACGACTTTAAATTATGAACTATATAATTATATGACACATTCTTTGGCTTTATCAGTTACTTTCCTAACAAAATGTCACACAACAGCATTCATTTTTTTTCTTGGATCAACTGATAGTTTTCCCTCAATAGACTATCTCTTCAGTTCAGTAGATGAATTAAGTTAAGAATTCAGTTAAGTAGATCATTCAGTATTTTTTGTGCAAAAAATTCTCTCCTAGGGCTGGGAATTTAGTTTAGTGGTTCTGCCACCTGCCTCAAAAGCAAAAGGTCCCCAGTTCGATCCCCAGTACCAAAAATAAATAAATTTTTTAAAAATAAATAAATAAAAATTAAAAAATTCTCTCCTGCATATTGCCATTGGTCTGCTCTTTAACCTAAAAGGTACAGCTGAGGAAATAAAATGTATTCAAACATATTTAGCATCACTTTGAACTATGTGTATGGATGAATGGATGAGAAAAAATCTTTTTCCTACTCTCTCATTTTTAGACTTAAAGGATTTTGTTTTTGCATCAACAAATTTGTCATTTTTGTTCCAATAAACATATTTTTCAAAGATTGAGTCAATTTAAATATTTATAGACATTGATTTCTTTCTGGTAGCTTCCTGACTATGTACATTTGGCGATTTTTTGTAAGTTATATTGATATTATTACTATTATGAATACTGGAATAACATTTAGTTATTTTGGGAAATAAAGAAAAATATCTCATTTTGATACTATCCAAACATAACCACAATTAACTTTGGTATATAATTGCTAATATCTGGAAAAGTAACAGATTCTTCAACTTATCTCTTCAAGTTATTAGGACTAAGATAATGTACATGAAACAGTATAGAGCCTGGAATATAAGTAGTCCTCAATAAACACTGATTATTACTGTAAAACTGGTGCATATTTGTATAGCACTGTAGAGTATTTATATAGGATACATAGCAATGCCCTTTACTCCATTATATTCCCTTCAACAAAACCTTCATTTTTTTCATCACTTTTTTCTTTACTAGCTCATTTCATAAAACACTGGAGTAAACTTGGTAATGCCCTTGTAGTCTGTAAACTGGTACTGATGGACATATGAAATGTGAAGGTCAGAAGAAGGTCAGAACAGGAGACTTGAGACCATTCAGGGAAGACTATAAGCATCCTTTTCTAGTGTATTGTGTAACATGCAAATCTATGGGCTATTATAGATTTAAATTATAAACATTACCATAATGGTAATAACCTACATTCTATGTATTTATAAATCATTTGTGCAAATTTCCTGTTGCCCAGAAAAACTGAAAAAAGATGAGAAAGGTATTAACACGTTACATATTTTTTCCTTTCTGTGTATTTTACTAGTCAGCATTGAATACAGGTGAAAGATACATATTCATAAAAAGCAAATAGATAGATTATTCATTTGTAGAATGCCTTTAAAAGTCCAGGTTGATATCTCCATCATTTAGTACTACCATCTCATCGTGGAGTATTTTATGAACAAGATCAAATTCCTGTTACTTCCAAGCTTCTGAATTGGAATGACCAAGAAAGAATGGTAGAAATATTTTTCTAATAAAATATGATCATTTTATATAGAATAGTTTTTTTTTATTTTAGTACTGGTGATTAAACCCAGGGTCTTGTGCATGTTAGGTAAGCACTTTACCACTGAGCTACACCCACAGTCCTAGAATTGTTTCAATAGAGTTTAATTTATATTTAACAAACAATTCAAGTTCATATAAGTACATTTTCTCCTTTCAAAGCTTTTTTTTGGTCATTCACATGCCCTCAGATTTCATGCACTGAGTGGATGAATAGGATAGATGTGCTTGATTTAGATGCTTATTAAACATTTATCCTAAATAAGATATTCTCTGAAATGGGATCATGAAGAGGAAAAGGTTTTGTTTTGTTTTGTCTTGTTTTTTTCCTTAAACATGACCTAATTTTGATCCCAACAGCTTTCCTAAACTCTTGATACCATCTGGAATGTGAGGCAGATCCAGTAGACTAAGTGCAAATGTGATAGCCACCATCTTAAAAGCTTTTACATGTGAATTTTTGCTTCTTTTCCCTTTTCCGCATCTGGAGTATCCCCTATCTAGCCATTTCTAAAGGTTTCTTTTCAATCCCAACTGCTGTATTATTTAAATCCCATATACAGCACTCACTACAAGCAATGCTCAAATCTGCTTTTGTATTGGAAAACAAAGCCTTAAAAGCAGCCAGGGGAGCCACACAGAAGAGTAGTGATTTTGTGACAATGTCCTAAATCCACGAAATGCATTTAGAAAGAGTTTTTGTTTGTTTTAGGCAGAATTGGTTTCAGCATGTTTGTCCATTGAAAATGCAGAATACTGAGCCTGTGTGTAGACAGAACTTCTGATGGAAATAGGAGATTTTTGTTACAGGTAGCAGTGTATGTACAACATAGTACCCTATATGTATTCCACAGTCATATAAAAATACTTTAATATGCATTTTATAATCACACAAATAGTTCATTCTACTTATAGAATGTGCCCTTTTATACTCCATCATATTTGTAGGACTAGTTCATAAATGAGGCATTGTTTCTATAGAAAATGGTTAGATGTTTTTAAAAGTAATGCCTCCCTTTTTAAAAATGCATAACTAGGAATAGGTAGCTAACTAATAGCATGCTCTGTAGTTTGCAACCAATCAGGTAGTGATGATTTATTATGCCTATACAAGATTCTCAACACTGACAGTCTCTGTACAAGATAAAGAGAGCTATAAGATGCAATTATAAGCATAAATTCCATAAAATGCAGTGATGATGCAAAGTGAGAGGGAGAGATGGATGTAATTGAATCTTGAACCTTATGTAGGAAGGAAGGTATTTGAAGTGATTTCCTATGAAGGGAGTTCAGGATTATAAATTTTAAAGGTAAAAATGAAATGTTTACAAAGAGTGCTGATTTATTTCTTGATAGAAGACTCACAAAACATCAAAGAGAAGAAAAGGTTGGAGGATTCATTTTCATTAAAATGGTAGACAACCAATTTTAGAAGCAGTGAAGAAGACACTAAGAGCCAACATTATAAACAAATCTTTTTGATTGATCAGTGCATTCTAATCAAAGTCTGAAAGAGCATAGATGTTAGAAAATAACTCTGTAAACATCAGCAAAAAAAAAAGAAATAAAGACATGAGACTGGGGGGTTTTATGCAGTGACAGGCAAGGCCTGCGGAAGGATAGTCAGGCACAAAACCCAAGCCCTCAGTTAAACGCATTTCTGGAGGGGAAAAGGGGAAGAATTACTGGAATGAGGGCTGGGGATTTAGCTCAGTGGTTCTGCCGCCTGCCTCACAAGCAGAAAGACCCAAGTTCAATCCCTGGTACCAAAAAAAAAGAATTACTGGAGTGAGGTGTCCAGTCACCTTCTTTCATATGGATTCTGAATCGTAGGCCTCTGGGGAGGCTGTGCTGGGAAGATTAGTGAGCAGAGGCTCTTGAAGCTCTGGTACCATCTGTGTAACAGGGAAAAGTCTGCCCTGATGAAAAATCAATCTCAAGAGGCAACAGATACAGTCCCTCAAAGAACAAGAGTTCCCAACCTGACTTGTGAGATGCCTTGGTAGCTGGTGTGAAATGTGCCCAGACCTGAGAGTACTGTGTGGGCCTCTGGGAGGTGGCCATTGTGGAGGGGAGCCTGCTTCTGTGGCCTCTCAAGCCCTGGGTTTCCAAACTCACCACCCCATCTTGTTATGCTGTAGCTCTGTGAGCTTAACCGTTACCAGAGGAAATGGTGATTCTATGAACAACTTACTTTCCAGCTTACTTTCACCTGGAAGAAAATTTTATTTTGCTAAATGTTAATGTGCAGGGCAAACATGAGAAAAAGGAAAACAAGTTAAAGACATGATAAATAACTACTTGCCATAGAAACTCTCACAAAGAAGCCCTGGAGGTGGCCTTGTGGGGGAGGATGCCATTTGTACAAGTGTTAATCCAGAAGAATGTTTGGCCTTTATGGAAACAAACCCTGATTATACACTCAAAGCCGTTGATATAGTAGTCTTTTCTTTCTGTTTTTCTCCCCTCTCTTGATGATGTACTTAAAAGCTGCCTTTTAAGTGTGAGGACACGATATAGTGATGGTGATTATCACTTTCTGATCTAGGAAATACAAGAGCCACAAGATGTTTTTGTTTACTAGCTTATCTTCCCAAACCCCAGCATCATTCCTTTAACTCATGTTATCAGAAAGATGTACTTTAAAATAATGCACCCAACAAGATTCTGACATTTGCTAGCAATCCACCACAAAGAACAATTATACTAAGCAAGGGAAAGTCTACTTTTTACAATTAGTGAAGCATGTTAAGTTAAATAGGAATTTTTCTTTTCTTCCTCCTTTTTTATTTTTTCCTGTCTAGGTTTTAAATTGCCTGGAAAGAAACAGTAGGCTGAGCAAAATGAAAATACTTTATTCCCAACCAAATGGGAATATGTTATCTGAAGGAAAAAAATAACTCTAAGTCTAATGTTAAAGCCCTCTCCTCTGGAGCCACTAGAAAATTTCACGTTTCAGTATAAGTTAAATGTGATGCAAAATATTATAAATAAAGTACTAGACTGGTTTAGCCTGAGCTCAGCCATGTAATGACCTTTTAAGTACTGCACTCTCCATAAATTGTCCTCCTATATGTGGAATGTATTCACCTGTAACTGTTCTCCTGTATGGGTCTTTGATGAAAAAGACTCGTTTTTAGGGAGATACATCGTATTTCTTCCCACTTCACTTCTGTTGGCTTTAAGAATTCTGCTTTAATACTACACTAAAGTATAAAGTGTTATTTTTCAACAGCCGATGAGAGCAAATTGAGTGAAGTGTTGTTTACTCACTTTATTTTGTATGTGCGACAATTAAGCTATAGTCAAGGTTAAAAGAACTTTCAGTGTCCTACACTATCCAGGAGTCTGACTCTCATTTCACACCACTTTCCCTTATATGACTTCTCTCTATCACATGGTGATGTTGTTTTAATGAGTTAGCTGGTATATGTATTCCATTCCTTAATTCCTGACTTTTTCACTTAACTTGATTGAAGGCACGTGACTATTTTAGAGTGGAGATTAATTTGTCTGCTTGAGTTTATGTGTATGTAGGACTTAATAATTTGGTCTGACTCAGAGGGAGGAGGGGATATTTGAGCCTTGTTACTAAGATAGAAATCAAATTACTAGGAGCACTTACTAAATAGGTACTCAGGGGAAATGGACTTTTTCTCATAATGAGGGAAAGTACAGTATTTTGTTTACACAGTGCAGCCCTTCTTAAGGCTGTGCCTGTTGGAGAAATCTAGTGAGATGGTGAAAACATCCCATGTGACTGCTTTTGCTTCCCTGCATCAAAGATTTTAAGGCTTCTCCAGAGTCCAAAGAAGAGTTGTGCAACTGCAATAAACTTATGGCCACAGACTCTAAGGTAACAGCAGTCAGGATAGAAGATGGGAAATGCACTGGCTTTCTAGGGACCAAAGGCAGACTTGGCCTCAGGCGTGTAAGAATGCCAGAATAGTGCTTTCACTTCAGGAAACTTAACTCTTTACAGACCCAGGCCCATTTTGTTGAGTATCTGAAAGCTCAGACATACAATACAGTTCCCATTTTCTGGCAGTGTGCCTGAATGAGAGAATAGAGCCTTTGCTTCTAAAATACTGGAGTTTATCTGATTAGTACAAGTTTCAGCCTTCATATGATGAAGCTTATCATAATAGATACAAACAATTGAATTGGCCGTAAGTTCTCTTTCTGGGATTCTTTTCATATAAAAGCTTATCTGAAATGCTAATCTTTGAAATTAGAGGCTAGGGCTCTAAATAGAAGAGGAAGAAAAGAGGGATATACATGAACTGGTGCTGTTGTCTGGCTTGTAAACACAAGAGAGCCAGGTATTTGAAGAGTTGGAAGTCCAGTTTGCTTATCAAATTGCTGAGCAGCCCTGTGATCTCTAAAGGAGATCAGCTAAAGTTGTTTTACTCTGCTGTCTTACCTGAGATAATGTGGAATATGCTTTGCAGCTTAATTTAGTTTGTAGGTACTGAGTGAACCTCACACAAAAAACTTTCCACTCACATAAGATAGCTCTGGGTACTCCACTCCCAGCACGAGAGGGGCCTTTGTCATCCAAAAGGCATTTTTGCACACTCCCTGAGAAGTAAGGTACCTACGTACCTACTATGTGCTAGGTTGATTATTATAATAAAATAGCTAATTATGGTAAAAATAGAACTTGGGTATGGTGAGTATTTTTGCATGGTGGGGTCTTAGTGTTTCTGAAGTTATTGCATTTTACAGCCTCAGTGTTGTAGCTTTAACTCTGCATCACCACTTTCACAATTATGGTGTCATCCTTCTCTGAGGTGCATTGAGATCAAATATTTAGAGACATGCATACTACATATAAAGTGCCAGCTGCCTGTCAAATATTTGCTCCCTACTGGAATCAATCTGTGAAGTGATTTGTAATCATTAACACATTCCTACCAGCTTGAATCACCTGTGGTACATGTGACTGTCCCATTGGGTGACTTGTACCACTGGTGGTACAAGCAGGTTTAATCACTTTTATCAGTGTTTTCACTAATAAAATTGATAAAAAGCTGCCCACTGGGACAGTCATGTATGTATCACCCGTGGTTCAATCCACCCAGGGGGTAACATAAGAACTACGGCCCCATTGTGAACGTGTTAAATGAGAGATGTTGACGGAGACATTCAAGTAACTATTGCACTTGTGTTTCAGTTATGAAACCTAAGCACAGAAACATGTAAACATCAGTACTGCAGGTATGGACTTATATTTATCAATTTTTGTTTGAAAGTATTACTGTATGTTAGGCGTCATGAATGGCATTTTAAAAAAAATTTCAAAGTAATTTGGAATCACATCTAAAGTTAAAATGTCTTAGAGAAGAGGTTATTTTTTTGTTTTGTTTTTGAGACAGGTCTTGCTATGTAGTTCAGGCTGGCCTTGAACTCATTATATAGTCCAGGCTGGTCTCCAACTAATGGCAATCTTCCTACCTAAGCCTCCTGAGTGCTGGGATTACATATGCCACCATGCCTGGCTTTGACAAAGGGTTTATTGCTTCACTTAATATTAAATAAAATATTCATAGGATGTATGTACATATTTTAAGTTTCAAAATCATATTCTCTTAAAATGGCACAGAAGTGTGCCAGGTATCTTTTAAATGAGACCCAAAAAATAAATAAAGAGCGAAATAAAAGATAAATAATAGAAAATAGGAAAATACATCTTTTGCAAATGGGAAGAGTATCCAGAAATGGAGAGGGGAAGGATAGGGGATGAAAAAATAATTTAGATGTGTTATGTATATATACCAGTTCCCCTCAAGGAATGTAAACATTATGTACTGCAAATATGTACTGATAATAATTAAAAGTTGAAAAAAATGTAAGCAAGAATATTACGTTTTCTCACTTGTCAATATTGATAAGCATTACTGTATAAAAATGTTTGAGAATTCAGTGTTTTGATAGATCAGTGGTTGTCATTTTTGTCTACACATAAGAATCACTTGAGTGACTAAAAAGAGAATTCATGCCTGCGTCCTTCTGAGACCAGGTAAGTCAGAACATCTTTGAGTCTTTTTCTTGGGCAAGAAGGGAAGGAAAGGCTGGACATGTGCCTTTTGCATTAGATAATGTATGTTTTGTAGCTTCTGCAGAACTGTGTTCACTCAGTGGAGTTGTAGTCACTCACTTGAATTACAGGAAACTCTACATGCCTGAGTTTGTTCAATAGATATCCTAAGTGTCTGCCATAGATCACACTGACTCCTAGCCCTTATTGACAAAAGACTTAATCAGGGGATCCTCCTGGAGTTTGTATTTCTTAGTTTGGTAAAAGAATGAGTCTTTTCAAAGTCTGAATGTACCACTCACAGGATCATCTTATTTTGTTGGCCCATTTAGACTAATTTTGGGGTCCAGACTGGGATTTCCAAATCAGTTCATAGTGCTTGATGCTTTTCTGCCTTTTCAATTTTGTTTCTCCTCAATCATGCTCTATATTTAGATTAATTCACTATTTTCACCAACTCATTTCTATCAGCTCTCTCCTTGTGGTGCTCTGTGGTCATCAAGCCAAGTAATTATTTTTGCTTGTTTGTTATAAAAACAATAGATAGTACATCATTATTGTTTTTATAAAACCCTAAAGCTTCAAAGCTAAAATTAATCATCATATCTTGTTTAGGAAAACAAAAATATTCAACACTGTGGAAGACATGGTAGCTAAGCAAGTAATATCAATAGATGATGGTGATATAGTTTAAAATATCACTGACGACTGGAAGATTTGAAATTATTCAGCTGTTTTTATCTGCTCTGCTTCAAATGGATTGCATTGTCACAGTCACTTCTATATCCTGATACCAATCTTTTCTTCACTCCCCAATAATTACCCCAAATCTTGATATATAGAGCATGAACATCAGAGATGAAATGCACATTCAATTAGGCCAGAACCTCTTTACTGACCTAAATAACAGTTCATTCATGAGATAATGTGGCCCACAGTCAAAGAAGAAAGCTGTCGCTTTAGTTGGGAAAGCCTGGCATAGCATAAACTCTCCAGGGGTCAGGGAATCATCTAAAATTAGACCATGCAGAAAAATGTTGTAGAGTTTTACAGACCTGTTCTCAGTTTCAGAAATATTTCTTTCTCATGATGTGTATGGAATTTGTTACCTAGACTATTCTTGGTAATTCTTTAATGCACAGCTTTATTAGTGTAAAGTGCTTTGCTGTCAAAGAAATTGAGCAATTAAGCAGCTGATATATTTTAAGTTGATTTTTTCCCCATTTATAACTTAGGGAGTTCACCTTCTGTCACAGAGGGCTTTCTCTTTGGAGAGATGGTCAATACATCATGGGATTTTTGGATATCCACAAGTTTGGTAATCATTGCCACTACCAAACCATCAACTCCTGTCCCAAAAATTAATGTACTATATTGTATATGCAAGTGTTCATCTTATTCATGATGATTTTTTTTTAAATATGAAATTATCATCTTATTCTCCTTAGATTTCTTCCAGTAGATCTGACAGTAAATTCCTACACTGCTAAAAGGAAATATTCTTGGAAAGACCTTAGATTGTTTTGGGGAAGAGATTGGTAGAAAGTTAGTGCACAAGTTAGTTTGTAATCGGTGAACCATCTAATGGGCTGTTTGCGGTTTCCTGGATCATTTGAATTAAAAGGGATTTCAGTAATGAAAAGAAGATGCATTCATGTTAAAAAGGGAAAGGGTAAAGATACGGTTTTCCATTTTGAACCAGTAGGGAAAAACTTAAAAGTAAATCTAAAATATAAACTCAGGCTTTATTTTACAAATGTTCATGGAGTATCAGTCAAAAATATAAATAAGTCCCTCTTTCCTACAGTCTAGTGGGGGAAATGAAAAATAAGTACTAAGTACTATAACAGCTTAGGTTAGAAGGTGCCATGGGCTTGGGGTGGTGGTGCATATAGCAAGACGAGGGAATTTGGTCGAAAGAGGATTGGAGTTTTAAATAGAATATCAAGATGGACTTTATCTAGAGGGGATATTGGGAAAAGAAAAAAATACAGGAAGGTGATGAGAGATATGCATAATGTAGGAGTAGCAGTCCAGGTGGAAGGTACGTCCATCAAAAATGCTCTGTGAAGCAGGAGTGTGGTTGGAATGTTGAAGGAGGAACCCGAAGACCAGTGTGGCTGCTGCAGAAGGGGGGGGGGGGGGAGAAGGAGATAGGGGCATGCAAGCCAGGGTGGAGGGGGATGGGGTCTGGACTACATGAGACTTTCAAAGATTTAACTTTATTGTAGTGACAGGGAAAGTCTTTGGAAGTGATTGAGCATTCAAGACTGATCTGGTTTCACTATGTGCCTTGGCATTTATCAGATGTTTGAGTATTTATGTTTTCTTAAATGTTTTCTTTCATTTTTCTATCTCCAGAAATTACAAGAATAGCTAATGCTGGCTCTGTTGGGTATGCTGCCAGTACCTGTACGTTGATTAGCCCCATTCCCCTAACAACACCTTTAAATGCTAGGTGGTGTTATCTTCATTTTATAGGTGAGGAAACTGAGACTCAGAGCATAAATGACTTTCCCAAGGCCTTTAGGCCATACAAGTGACAATCAGTATTCCAGAGCTAGGCAGGAGGCTTTTAATTCTTAACCACAGTGGAAAACATTCATGCCTTCTCCACCCTAAGTCATCCCAAGACTCTTGAGCACCCATCACACTTACTCATCACCCTCAGGCCTCTTAACCCTCCTAACTGTTCTAGTCCCCATATCTGGCTAGCTGAGAGATTTCAGGTCAGTCTGGAAATGTGTGTGGGTTAGACCATACAGATCAATGCATGTCAGGGACTAGGAAAGGGGATCGGTTGCGGCTCAGGTCACACATATCTGTAAAACTTAATCAAATTATAATCTCCCAATTGTAACATAGTTTTCTATATGCCAGGAAGTGAAGTTGGGAAGAAAACTTAGGGGATGTGTATACCATGGCTAATGCTGGATCTTTTGCCTCCCTACTGAGACCACAGGTGTACGTGTTTCTGGGGTGAAAGAAAACAGTAAGAGTCTACAGTAATTATCACGTGTCCCTGATAGATATTCTTGTCTAGGTAGAAATTAATGAATAGGAAGTTGAATTTGCACCTTTGACTTCACTCTCAGTTCCCTCCAACATTAAGTTATTAGTCATTTAATGTCACTGTAACCTTTTTATGGATATTAATGATGTTGCCTCATTAATTTTTGTTGTATTTTGAGAGGAGAAACCAAAATCTATAATAGAAATGTATGAGTGAAATAAATTCTAAGGAGGAAGCCATTATAACCTCTTATATGAACATATAAATGTGTACATATTTGACAGATTTAAAAACATTGGGCTTCTTTTAAGTCATATTTTATGGAAATAAACATTGTGTTAGTGAAAATATATTTTTTGAGGTACTGCTAAAAGGCAAATTCCCTGTTGGGAAACTTTCTTACTGAATTTGGTAAGTAAAACTTGCTTACAAATGTGTAATACCTATTGCCCTTTCATTAATATATTGGAGCTGACTTTCTGTTTTCTAAGGAAAATAAAAATGCTTCTCAGTACCTGCGTGGCATATATTCTACTTTTAAATAAGATTCTATACACAAGGCAAGGAGACTACAAGTTTTTCAGAATAAAAAATAAAACAAAAAGAACCCACACAGATAAACCAAATCTAAATATTAGATTTTGAAATTGAATCATAGCTCTTTAGACAACAGTACTTAGTACCCACTGTTTTCCAAGCAAGAAACTCCATGTTCTGGATAGTTGTCAAAGAAATAGAACATGCTTCCCTGGTATATTTCAGTGGATGGACTAGAAAGACCATAGGCAAGGGGCAGATAGAGCATGAATTTGAATCTCTCTTATTAGTTCTGTGATCTTGGGCAGGTTATTAAACTAAATCCCAGTTCCCATTTGTAAAACTAGACTAGTAATAGATATTAATTCTACAATATTTTGAGAATTAAAACAGAACAATAAATGTAAACTGCCTGACCCCCACTACGTACATAGTAAATATTTCCTTCACACTTGTCAAGAATCATTCTGTAGGGAGTATGGTAGGGGAGGATGAAAATACAATGATCTCATAGGAAAAAATTATGAAGCAATAATGGGCAACTACAGCATGCTCTTACAAGTATTTTACATTGTATGAGGGTGAAACAGAACCAAATTAGGGTTGGATCCTTAAGGACATACTGTGTGCCATCCTTGATTCTCAGAGACACTGATGATCAAAATCTCTCTGCCTTCATAACCCTTAGTTTTGTTAGAGAACAGACATTGATTATGGATACTAATCACACCAATAAATGCTGAAGTGCAACTGTGCTTAGTGCTCTGAAACAAAAGAAAATGATGTATGAAACTATACAATAGGCAAGTTTGACCAAGTTTGACCAGAAAACCTTCCCTGGGGGGAAAAGAAAAAAGACAATACTGACATCTTAATGATAGGTAAGTGCCTTTAATTCTCAATACCATCAGGGTCATTTGGACCCTATTTTAGTTTTGGAGTTTCTTGTATGAAACATCTTCAACTGTTTTTAAGAATTGCTATTCTATAAATTTTATCTTTCTTGTGGTTTTCTGGGGGGTGGGGTGGTATTATTTAATTTAAGGCAGAAAACAACTTATTTTGTCCTACATTATCGTATGGTTAATTTCACTGGACTCTTTTACACAGCCAAGATACATTGTGGCATCTTAATGATCTTATCTTTCCTTTACTTTATCAAATGAGAAATTAGTTCATTTTTGCTTTAAGAGTAAAAGAGAGTGATTGGATCATCCTAAGGATGATGCAGTAATTAAATGTTTACTGCTTTATTATTTTCTGGATTTAAAAAAAATTGCATGACCCACAGTTTTTGTATCATCTTCAACAAGGTAAAAAAGAAATCTGGAACCAGGCATGGTGGTGCACACCTATAATCCCAGTACTCTAAGAGGCTAAGACAGGAGGATTGTATTTTCCAGCCTAGCCTGGGAAACTCAGTGACTCAGAGACCCTGTCTAAAAATTAAAAAACAAAATGAAACAAAAAACTGGGAATGTACCTAAGTACCAAGGTTTTGGGTTTAATTCCCAGTACTCCCAATCTACCCCCCCAAAAAAAGTCCTGAAATCACCATTTTCAAAATCTAAATTTAAAAAATCTTTAGTTGAACATACTTGAGAATTCAGAAGTTTATATTTTTCCTGTGCTAACAAAAGAGGAAAACTGATAAAGATATCTTGTGGTAGGCATGATTTGGATGATAAAACAAGGCTGTAGATAAAGCTGAGTGGTAGAATTACTTGCCTAGCATAAGCATGGACCTGGGTTAGATACTAAGGTGGGAGTAGGGAGATAGATAAATGCAAAGGACAGGTAAAAGGTCTGTAGACTCTAATGATACTGGTAAAATTAATTCATTTTGTAGGCACAATATAAGACTATTCTTCAGATGAAGATATTCTGAATGGATTTTCCTCAACAAAATCAGTGAGTCAACAATATGGTATTATTCAGTAGGAAGTATTTTATCATACAACACTTTGCAATGAAAAGCTGGATCATCATGTTTTTGATAAAAATACATGTGATAAGTTAGGTGTTTTGGTACACACCTGGAATCTCAGCACTTGGGAAGCTGAAGCAGGAGGACCACTGTGAGTTCAAGGCTAGGCTGGAATACATAGTGAGACCTTGTCTCAAAAAAAAAAAAGGGCAACAATATTCTTTCATCTTTTATGATGAATGTGGACCAAAAATTTGCTTCCTATGGTTAACCAATGGACAAATGCAGGTATATATATAAAGATAATTGGAAGGAATACATGATGTAAAAATGAAAAAATTATTAAATTGTCATTCTAAATGACTTTACTAAATCTACAAGTGAAATTGTTCTATAATTATTAAGCCAAGAAGCTGGTGATTCTCTTGTCCATAAAAATTGTTCAAAATGTTCAAATGTCACTCAGTGATTCACCTTTAAGAACTAGAAGTAATGATAAGTTAGAACCTGTAAGAACCTGTCTGTATTTAAATCCTGGAATCAGCATTTGCAGCATGGGTCTGTTCCAGCTTCATTCAAGAGACTTGATGATCAGTTCCATTCAAAAGACATTGCCCATTTTGAGTATCTGCATCTATAAAGCTTATCATACAATGAATGAAACTTTAGCTGTTTTTATTATCATTTCCAAAAATGTATTCTCTGTTCTTTAAATTTTTTATGAAATTCATTTCTTAAAAAGTTAAAAAGAGAAAAAAGAAAGGGCCATTGGCTTTAGCTGGTAAATGATAGTGACTCTCTCCTGGTATACAGACTTTGGCAGGCAGAGAATATAGAGATAGAAGGAAAGACACATGCAGAGGCCCTGAGGTGGGAGAGAGAATGATTCACAAATGGGGTAAATGAAGGTCATGCGGCTGGAATGAAGAGAATACGGATTGGGGGATCATGTTGGAGCAGGAAGTGGGCATACATGATGCAATTCTTTGTATGCATGTGGAAGATTGTAAAAGGGGAAACCAACAAAGTTTTAAGCAGAGGTTAGACATTGTGGATTGGGTTTGAAGTGGAAGGTTGTGGTTCATATGTGCTTAGTTTCAGTTGAAAATCTTGAGTTAATTAAAATCTTGAACAATCTGACATCAACGAGGGGAGAGTGTAAAATGAGAGAGGACCCAGAACTCAGTCTCTGGGATCATCAATATTTTGGGCCCAGAAGAGGCAGATAAACTGGTAAAGGTAGACCAGTGGCATAGAAGAAAACCTGGAGAGTGCTGCATGAAGGAAGAGGGGGAGGAAAATATTACATAGCATTGATTGCTCCAGAGGGGTCAAATAAGAGGAAAACTTTTTTTAAAAAATTGTTCTTGGATTTAGCAACAAGGTAATCATAGTGAAAGATAATTCAGTAAAGTGATGAAGTTATAGGCTGGATTGGAAATACTAGCGATGAAATGGAAGGTGAGGCAATGGACACAGCATAAGTAATTGTTACTGAGAAATTTGGCTGTTTAAAGGAGATAGAGAGAAAAGACACAGTTATATCAAATGTCCAGATCAATAAAATATCGAGTCTCCTTGAATTTTGTTTGGCTTTCTTTGTAGCAAGCCCCCACATGAAGCAGGCCGCTGGTCCTTGTAATCAAGTTGAAAGGCATGAAATTTCAGTGAAGCAGATATCCAGCATTTGTTACCTCTATGTATTCTTCACAACAGCCTTGTGAGGTTGATTCATTGCCTCCACTTCATAGAGGATGAGAGAAGACACCCCATAATGGTCAAATATCTAGGAAGAGGCCAAACCGGGGGTCACACCCAGATAAGTCAGGATCCATATTTCCTGATAGGTCTTCTACACAAGGATGCATCACAGTTTAGATAACAAACTGCTCTTCACAAGAGATTTCTCAAATTGAAACTTAGATTCTTGGGATTAGTTTTATTGTTATTTCTTGTAGTACAGTGATGTCAGTGAATGATGAGGATATGTTCTGAGAAATGTGTCTTAAGGCATCACAGAGTATTGCACAAACCTAAATGCTATAGGTCAACCACTTGATGTGTCCTATTGATTCAGTCAAGAGATGTAAACACAACTGTGTGAGGCTGCTGCTGTTTTATGGTAAACTTTCTTTTTATAAGTAAGAGTACTGTACAGATGAATGTATAATACATAAAACAGTAACATAGCTGCTTTTTTATCAAGTATTTGGTACTGTACATAATTTTATGTGCTATATTTTTATATGCTGTCAAGTGCATTAGGTTTGTTTATACTAGCATCACCATAAACATATTAGTCTTGTGCTGTGATGGTACTAAGCTATCACTAGGCAATAGGAATGTTTTAGCTTCATTATAATTTTATAGTACCACCTTTATTTATGTGATCTGTTGTTGACCAAAACAACAAATGATTGTATATTCATACAACCTGACAGTGCAGAACCAATTTAAGAACTTTTTCAGCTTCTCAATTGTTGCCTCCCATAATAGTTCTCTAATCTTAGTCTTGGTGTTTGAATTAGTCCTTCTGAAAAATAAAAACAATAGGTTGAGTTCCCAGAGGCTTTAGAGAAAGATAGAAAAGTACAGGATTTTGTTTCTATACCCTTACCACCCTAGTTCTATTATCTTAGTATTTTATCCAGGACCCCCATACCTGAAAACAACAAATATGAAATCTTTTTATATCTCACCCCTGTTAAGTCCTGAGTAAATAAGGTCATGTTGGTAAAACATTTTGACATATATAGAAGGAAAACCTTCAATGAACAGAAGTTATGACCAGCATTGTTATAATGCTAAGTTGATCCTGCTTTGCAATAAAAATGTTGAGTTTGTGATGACAGCTGTAAGCTTGGAGATTACCTTGCATGTTTTACTGTTATGATTGTGTAGTGGGATCAAGCTGATCAAGAGTGTGTACAGCTGAGTTACCCATTTCCAAATAAAACAGAAGAAAGAGTTGATAGAGGTGAAGTCAAGCAATATTCTTTTTTCAGTTTTTCTTCAGGATCAAAGTCCTTGTGTAATACGTTTTCAGGCTATGAAAGACACCAATCTGAAAGAATTTTGCATTTTTCTCTCCTAGGATTTTGTTCCTTCTCAGCACCACTCCTGATTAATTTGTATAAATTTTTATAAGTGCATATGACAGAGTTTTTCATTTGCTTGAGGGGAAAGTTTTGGTATCATAATATCAGAATCAAGTCTTGATGTTTGATTTTATTTAAGCATACCATAATGAGTAGTTTGAAGAACATAGGCATGTGTTTTCTGCACGTTGCCTGGATCATTATTGCAGTGTTCTAATACCCATGACTAGGCTGGAGTGTGACCTTGGCCTCTGGGAAGCCATAGCAGCCACACCCTGTTCTTCCTCAGCCTCACATCTGAGCACAAGTGATGCTGGGTGACATTTCAGACTTTTGGGGTAGTGTACTGTTACTGCTTTGACAGATGTGCACTACCTCTGAATACCAGAGCAGAAAGCATATAAAGAGGAGACCTTGCCATGGAGGCACAGGAGTGGCTGCCTGCCTCACAGAGTTTGCAAGTTATGACTTCCAAGTTTAGAATACTTAAGATTAGCAGGTATTGCTCTTAGTTTTGTAATAGGTATTTGGATGACATTCTTTGAGGTGAATACTATCTTCCCACTTCTCCCATTTGTACCTCAGAGAGAGTCACATTAACTGAAGATGGCAAACACATGTCCCTGAAATGGAATAATATTTATTTTAAAATGTGAAAAAATTAAAATAACATATTTATATAATTAAAACATTAATATCATGTTAATTATAATATATTAAAATATATAAATTATGTATTGTAAAAGTTATAATATGCATATGTATTATACAAGCCAGCCACTAATACAAGTTATAAATTATGTATTTTACAAATAATGCAAATATATTTGTATGATAAATATAATTAATATTAATATAAGTGTTCTGATAATATACCAAATTGTAGTAGTAATACTGTATTTTAAAAGTCATTTATATACTGGTTTTAGATTGCTTATATAAGAGAAAATGTGGTATTTAAGTTTCTGAGACTGTTATTTTGCTTAACATGATCGTCTCCATTTTTATCCATTTTTGTGCTTTTTGTTCATCTTTGTGACTGAATAACACTCCATTTGTGTGTGTGTGTGTGTGTATTACAACTTCTATTCATTCCTCAGTTGATGGGCATCTGGGTTGTTTCTACATCTTAGTGATAGTGAATTGTGCTGCTTTAAACATAGGTATGCGTGTATCACTATAGTATGTTATCTTTAATTCTTTCAGGAATATACCCAGGAGTATTATATATATTTTTACACTTGAGGAATCTCTATACTGATTTTCATTGTGGTTATAGTAGTATAGTAGGTTTCATTCTCACCAATGAGAAGGGAGGGTTCATTTTTTCTTGCACCTCTGCTTTTTTTTGCGCCGGGGATCAAACTCGGTACCTTATGCTTGCAAGGTAGGCAGTGGCACCACTGAGCTAAATCCCAGGCCCAACATTCATTTTTTTTGTATTCCTAATGATAGTCATTCTAACTGGGGTATGATGGAATCTCAGTGTAGTTTAGATTTGCATTTCTATAATGGCTAACGATGTTGAACATTTTTTATATACTTCTTGGTCATTTGTACTTCTTTTGAAAAGGGTATATTTAGTTCATTTGCCCATTTGTTGATTGGGCTATTTGATTGGTTTTTTTGTGGTTTTTTACGTGTGTGTGTGTGTGTGTGTGTGTGTGTGTGTGTGTGTGTGGTTTTTTGGGTTCTTTATGTATTCTAGATATTAATCCTCTGCCATTCTGTAGTTTGCCTCTTTATTCTGTTGATTGTTTCCTTTGCTTGAAGAAGCTTTTAATTTGATGTAGCCACTATTTTCATTCTTGATATTATTTCCTGTGCTATTGAGGTCCTATTCAGTGAGTCTTTGCCTGTGCCTATGGCCTCAAGTATTGACCCTGTATTTTCCTTCACTAATTTCAAAGTTTTTAGTCTTATGTCTATGTCTTTGTTCTATTTTTATTTTATTTTAATACAAGAGGAGAAGTAAGGATCTAGTTTTAATCTTTTGCTATTGAATATCCAGTTTCTCCAGCACTATTTGTTAAGGAGGCTGTCTTTTCTCCAGTATATCTTTGGCCCCTTTATCAAAAATCAAATGACTATAAGTGCTTGGATTTCTTTCTGAGTCTTCTGTTCAGTTCCATTGGTCTACATGTCGGTTTTGGTGCCAGGATGCCATTGTTTTTATTACTATGATTTTGCAGAATAATTTGAAATTAGGCATTATGAAGCCTCCACCATTGCTCTTTTTGCTCAGGACTACTTTGGCTATTCTGGATCTTTTGTGCTCCCATATGAATTTTAGGATTTTTTTTCTAATTTGGGGAAGAATATTGTTAATATTTTAATAGAGATTACATTAAATCTGTAGACCACTTTTTGTAATACATTTTAATAATATTAGTTCTGCTGATCCATGAACAAGGAAAAGCTTTCCATTTTTAATATCTTTTTCAGTTTCTTTCTTAGATTGATTCTTAATATTTTAAAAAAGTTGTTGCAAATGAAATTGTTATCCTGATTTTTTCCCTGTTAGGTTATTGGTTTATAGGAAAGCTATTGATTTTTGTGTGCTGATCTTATACCCTCCCACTATGCTGAATTTGTTTATTAGATCTAAGAGCTTTCTGGTGGAGTTTTTAGGGTCTTCTGTTTAAAGGATAATGTTATCTACAATAAGACTCCTTCCTTGTCAATTTGTATTCCTTTTATTTCTTTCTCACCTAATTGTCCTGTCTAAAGTTTAAATAC